>NW_026683194.1:0-1201505 GCF_027579445.1 Ammospiza nelsoni
CCTGGGCTCCAGGCACACTGCAGCTGCGAAAGGCATCCCAAGGGGAGCGCAAAAGTGACGCAACTTGGCTGCCACCACTGATATTTCCATGAGACCATCCCGAACCATAGGCTGATTTTCCTTCCTAGGGTTAAGGTTTGAGTTACGCCTAGGGTAAGGGTCTATTAACCAGAAAGCCCTGAGTTCCAAGAACACAGCAGCTGCGAAGAACTACCCAAGAAGAGCGCAAAAGTAGCACAACATGCCTGCCTCCACAGCTTTTTCCTTGGGGACATGCCTAATTCCTGGCTGATATGCCTTTCTCGTCTTAGGGTTGGGGTTCGGCCTAGGGCTAGGATTTTTAAAAGCAGGAAGCCCTGAGTTCCAGGCACACTGCAGCTGTGAAAGGCATCCAAAAGGGAGTGCAAAAGTGCCACAACATGGCTGCTTTCACGGCTTTTTCCTTGGCAAGACGCCTAACACCAGGCTGATTTACCTTCCCAGGGTTACTGTTAGGCTTAGGCCTAGGGCTAGGATTTTTAAAACTAGGAAGCCCTTAGCTCCAGGCACACTGCAGCTGTTCAAGGCATCCCAAGGGGAGTACAAAAGTGCAACAACATGGCAGCTTTCACAGCTTTTTCCTTGGCACCATCCCTATACCTAGGCTGATTTATCTGCCTAGGGTTAGGGTTAGGGTTCAGCCTAGGGCTTGGATTTCTTTACCAGGAAGCCCTGAGTTCCAGGCTTACTTCATCTGCCAAAGGCATCCCAAAGGGAGTGCAGAAGTGCCACAACATGGCTGCTTTCACGGCTTTTCCCTTAGGAAGAACCCTAATACCCGGCTGATTTACCTTCCTAGGGTTACTGTTAGGCTTAGGCCTAGGACTTTTAAAACCAGGAAGCCCTGGGCTCCAGGCACACTGCAGCTGCGAAAGGCATCCCAAGGGGAGCGCAAAGTGACGCAACTTGGCTGCCACCACTGATATTTCCATGAGACCATCCCGAACCATAGGCTGATTTTCCTTCCTAGGGTTAAGGTTTGAGTTACGCCTAGGGTAAGGGTCTATTAACCAGAAAGCCCTGAGTTCCAAGAACACAGCAGCTGCGAAGGACTACCCAAGAAGAGCGCAAAAGTACCACAACATGCCTGCCTCCACAGCTTTTTCCTTGTGGACATGCCTAATTCCTGGCTGATTTGCCTTTCTCGTCTTAGGGTTGGGGTTCGGCCTAGGGCTAGGATTTTTAAAAGCAGGAAGCCCTGAGTTCCAGGCACACTGCAGCTGTGAAAGGCATCCAAAAGGGAGTGCAAAAGTGCCACAACATGGCTGCTTTCACGGCTTTTTCCTTGGCAAGAAGCCTAACACCAGGCTGATTTACCTTCCCAGGGTTACTGTTAGGCTTAGGCCTAGGGCTAGGATTTTTAAAACTAGGAAGCCCTTAGCTCCAGGCACACTGCAGCTGTTCAAGGCATCCCAAGGGGAGTACAAAAGTGCAACAACATGGCAGCTTTCACAGCTTTTTCCTTGGCACCATCCCTATACCTAGGCTGATTTATCTGCCTAGGGTTAGGGTTAGGGTTCAGCCTAGGGCTTGGATTTCTTTAACCAGGAAGCCCTGAGTTCCAGGCTTACTTCATCTGCCAAAGGCATCCCAAAGGGAGTGCAGAAGTGCCACAACATGGCTGCTTTCACGGCTTTTCCCTTAGGAAGAACCCTAATACCCGGCTGATTTACCTTCCTAGGGTTACTGTTAGGCTTAGGCCTAGGACTTTTAAAACCAGGAAGCCCTGGGCTCCAGGCACACTGCAGCTGCGAAAGGCAGGCATCCCAAGGGGAGTGCAAAAGTGACGCAACTTGGCTGCCACCACTGATATTTCCATGAGACCATCCCGAACCATAGGCTGATTTTCCTTCCTAGGGTTAAGGTTTGAGTTACGCCTAGGGTAAGGGTCTATTAACCAGAAAGCCCTGAGTTCCAAGAACACAGCAGCTGCGAAGGACTACCCAAGAAGAGCGCAAAAGTACCACAACATGCCTGCCTCCACAGCTTTTTCCTTGGGGACATGCCTAATTCCTGGCTGATTTGCCTTTCTCGTCTTAGGGTTGGGGTTCGGCCTAGGGCTAGGATTTTTAAAAGCAGGAAGCCCTGAGTTCCAGGCACACTGGAGCTGTGAAAGGCATCCAAAAGGGAGTGCAAAAGTGCCACAACATGGCTGCTTTCACGGCTTTTTCCTTGGCAAGACGCCTAACACCAGGCTGATTTACCTTCCCAGGGTTACTGTTAGGCTTAGGCCTAGGGCTAGGATTTTTAAAACTAGGAAGCCCTTAGCTCCAGGCACACTGCAGCTGTTCAAGGCATCCCAAGGGGAGTACAAAAGTGCAACAACATGGCAGCTTTCACAGCTTTTTCCTTGGCACCATCCCTATACCTAGGCTGATTTATCTGCCTAGGGTTAGGGTTAGGGTTCAGCCTAGGGCTTGGATTTCTTTAACCAGGAAGCCCTGAGTTCCAGGCTTACTTCATCTGCCAAAGGCATCCCAAAGGGAGTGCAGAAGTGCCACAACATGGCTGCTTTCACGGCTTTTCCCTTAGGAAGAACCCTAATACCCGGCTGATTTACCTTCCTAGGGTTACTGTTAGGCTTAGGCCTAGGACTTTTAAAACCAGGAAGCCCTGGGCTCCAGGCACACTGCAGCTGCGAAAGGCATCCCAAGGGGAGCGCAAAAGTGACGCAACTTGGCTGCCACCACTGATATTTCCATGAGACCATCCCGAACCATAGGCTGATTTTCCTTCCTAGGGTTAAGGTTTGAGTTACGCCTAGGGTAAGGGTCTATTAACCAGAAAGCCCTGAGTTCCAAGAACACAGCAGCTGCGAAGGACTAGCCAAGAAGAGCGCAAAAGTAGCACAACATGCCTGCCTCCACAGCTTTTTCCTTGGGGACATGCCTAATTCCTGGCTGATATGCCTTTCTCGTCTTAGGGTTGGGGTTCGGCCTAGGGCTAGGATTTTTAAAATCAGGAAGCCCTGAGTTCCAGGCACACTGGAGCTGTGAAAGGCATCCAAAAGGGAGTGCAAAAGTGCCACAACATGGCTGCTTTCACGGCTTTTTCCTTGGCAAGAAGCCTAACACCAGGCTGATTTACCTTCCCAGGGTTACTGTTAGGCTTAGGCCTAGGGCTAGGATTTTTAAAACTAGGAAGCCCTTAGCTCCAGGCACACTGCAGCTGTTCAAGGCATCCCAAGGGGAGTACAAAAGTGCAACAACATGGCAGCTTTCACAGCTTTTTCCTTGGCACCATCCCTATACCTAGGCTGATTTATCTGCCTAGGGTTAGGGTTAGGGTTCAGCCTAGGGCTTGGATTTTTTTTAACCAGGAAGCCCTGAGTTCCAGGCTTACTTCATCTGCCAAAGGCATCCCAAAGGGAGTGCAGAAGTGCCACAACATGGCTGCTTTCACGGCTTTTCCCTTAGGAAGAACCCTAATACCCGGCTGATTTACCTTCCTAGGGTTACTGTTAGGCTTAGGCCTAGGACTTTTAAAACCAGGAAGCCCTGGGCTCCAGGCACACTGCAGCTGCGAAAGGCATCCCAAGGGGAGCGCAAAAGTGACGCAACTTGGCTGCCACCACTGATATTTCCATGAGACCATCCCGAACCATAGGCTGATTTTCCTTCCTAGGGTTAAGGTTTGAGTTACGCCTAGGGTAAGGGTCTATTAACCAGAAAGCCCTGAGTTGCAAGAACACAGCAGCTGCGAAGGACTAGCCAAGAAGAGCGCAAAAGTAGCACAACATGCCTGCCTCCACAGCTTTTTCCTTGTGGACATGCCTAATTCCTGGCTGATTTGCCTTTCTCGTCTTAGGGTTGGGGTTCGGCCTAGGGCTAGGATTTTTAAAAGCAGGAAGCCCTGAGTTCCAGGCACACTGCAGCTGTGAAAGGCATCCAAAAGGGAGTGCAAAAGTGCCACAACATGGCTGCTTTCACGGCTTTTTCCTTGGCAAGAAGCCTAACACCAGGCTGATTTACCTTCCCAGGGTTACTGTTAGGCTTAGGCCTAGGGCTAGGATTTTTAAAACTAGGAAGCCCTTAGCTCCAGGCACACTGCAGCTGTTCAAGGCATCCCAAGGGGAGTACAAAAGTGCAACAACATGGCAGCTTTCACAGCTTTTTCCTTGGCACCATCCCTATACCTAGGCTGATTTATCTGCCTAGGGTTAGGGTTAGGGTTCAGCCTAGGGCTTGGATTTCTTTAACCAGGAAGCCCTGAGTTCCAGGCTTACTTCATCTGCCAAAGGCATCCCAAAGGGAGTGCAGAAGTGCCACAACATGGCTGCTTTCACGGCTTTTCCCTTAGGAAGAACCCTAATACCCGGCTGATTTACCTTCCTAGGGTTACTGTTAGGCTTAGGCCTAGGACTTTTAAAACCAGGAAGCCCTGGGCTCCAGGCACACTGCAGCTGCGAAAGGCAGGCATCCCAAGGGGAGTGCAAAAGTGACGCAACTTGGCTGCCACCACTGATATTTCCATGAGACCATCCCGAACCATAGGCTGATTTTCCTTCCTAGGGTTAAGGTTTGAGTTACGCCTAGGGTAAGGGTCTATTAACCAGAAAGCCCTGAGTTCCAAGAACACAGCAGCTGCGAAGGACTAGCCAAGAAGAGCGCAAAAGTACCACAACATGCCTGCCTCCACAGCTTTTTCCTTGGGGACATGCCTAATTCCTGGCTGATTTGCCTTTCTCGTCTTAGGGTTGGGGTTCGGCCTAGGGCTAGGATTTTTAAAAGCAGGAAGCCCTGAGTTCCAGGCACACTGGAGCTGTGAAAGGCATCCAAAAGGGAGTGCAAAAGTGCCACAACATGGCTGCTTTCACGGCTTTTTCCTTGGCAAGAAGCCTAACACCAGGCTGATTTACCTTCCCAGGGTTACTGTTAGGCTTAGGCCTAGGGCTAGGATTTTTAAAACTAGGAA
Organism: Ammospiza nelsoni; assembly: GCF_027579445.1. Taxonomy (NCBI): domain Eukaryota; kingdom Metazoa; phylum Chordata; class Aves; order Passeriformes; family Passerellidae; genus Ammospiza; species Ammospiza nelsoni. The sequence continues at coordinate 4,954 of NW_026683194.1, forward strand.
GCCCTGGGCTCCAGGCACACTGCAGCTGTTCAAGGCATCCCAAGGGGAGTACAAAAGTGCAACAACATGGCAGCTTTCACAGCTTTTTCCTTGGCACCATCCCTATACCTAGGCTGATTTATCTGCCTAGGGTTAGGGTTAGGGTTCAGCCTAGGGCTTGGATTTCTTTAACCAGGAAGCCCTGAGTTCCAGGCTTACTTCATCTGCCAAAGGCATCCCAAAGGGAGTGCAGAAGTGCCACAACATGGCTGCTTTCACGGCTTTTCCCTTAGGAAGAACCCTAATACCCGGCTGATTTACCTTCCTAGGGTTACTGTTAGGCTTAGGCCTAGGACTTTTAAAACCAGGAAGCCCTGGGCTCCAGGCACACTGCAGCTGCGAAAGGCATCCCAAGGGGAGCGCAAAAGTGACGCAACTTGGCTGCCACCACTGATATTTCCATGAGACCATCCCGAACCATAGGCTGATTTTCCTTCCTAGGGTTAAGGTTTGAGTTACGCCTAGGGTAAGGGTCTATTAACCAGAAAGCCCTGAGTTCCAAGAACACAGCAGCTGCGAAGAACTACCCAAGAAGAGCGCAAAAGTAGCACAACATGCCTGCCTCCACAGCTTTTTCCTTGGGGACATGCCTAATTCCTGGCTGATATGCCTTTCTCGTCTTAGGGTTGGGGTTCGGCCTAGGGCTAGGATTTTTAAAAGCAGGAAGCCCTGAGTTCCAGGCACACTGCAGCTGTGAAAGGCATCCAAAAGGGAGTGCAAAAGTGCCACAACATGGCTGCTTTCACGGCTTTTTCCTTGGCAAGACGCCTAACACCAGGCTGATTTACCTTCCCAGGGTTACTGTTAGGCTTAGGCCTAGGGCTAGGATTTTTAAAACTAGGAAGCCCTTAGCTCCAGGCACACTGCAGCTGTTCAAGGCATCCCAAGGGGAGTACAAAAGTGCAACAACATGGCAGCTTTCACAGCTTTTTCCTTGGCACCATCCCTATACCTAGGCTGATTTATCTGCCTAGGGTTAGGGTTAGGGTTCAGCCTAGGGCTTGGATTTCTTTAACCAGGAAGCCCTGAGTTCCAGGCTTACTTCATCTGCCAAAGGCATCCCAAAGGGAGTGCAGAAGTGCCACAACATGGCTGCTTTCACGGCTTTTCCCTTAGGAAGAACCCTAATACCCGGCTGATTTACCTTCCTAGGGTTACTGTTAGGCTTAGGCCTAGGACTTTTAAAACCAGGAAGCCCTGGGCTCCAGGCACACTGCAGCTGCGAAAGGCATCCCAAGGGGAGCGCAAAAGTGACGCAACTTGGCTGCCACCACTGATATTTCCATGAGACCATCCCGAACCATAGGCTGATTTTCCTTCCTAGGGTTAAGGTTTGAGTTACGCCTAGGGTAAGGGTCTATTAACCAGAAAGCCCTGAGTTCCAAGAACACAGCAGCTGCGAAGGACTACCCAAGAAGAGCGCAAAAGTACCACAACATGCCTGCCTCCACAGCTTTTTCCTTGTGGACATGCCTAATTCCTGGCTGATTTGCCTTTCTCGTCTTAGGGTTGGGGTTCGGCCTAGGGCTAGGATTTTTAAAAGCAGGAAGCCCTGAGTTCCAGGCACACTGCAGCTGTGAAAGGCATCCAAAAGGGAGTGCAAAAGTGCCACAACATGGCTGCTTTCACGGCTTTTTCCTTGGCAAGAAGCCTAACACCAGGCTGATTTACCTTCCCAGGGTTACTGTTAGGCTTAGGCCTAGGGCTAGGATTTTTAAAACTAGGAAGCCCTTAGCTCCAGGCACACTGCAGCTGTTCAAGGCATCCCAAGGGGAGTACAAAAGTGCAACAACATGGCAGCTTTCACAGCTTTTTCCTTGGCACCATCCCTATACCTAGGCTGATTTATCTGCCTAGGGTTAGGGTTAGGGTTCAGCCTAGGGCTTGGATTTCTTTAACCAGGAAGCCCTGAGTTCCAGGCTTACTTCATCTGCCAAAGGCATCCCAAAGGGAGTGCAGAAGTGCCACAACATGGCTGCTTTCACGGCTTTTCCCTTAGGAAGAACCCTAATACCCGGCTGATTTACCTTCCTAGGGTTACTGTTAGGCTTAGGCCTAGGACTTTTAAAACCAGGAAGCCCTGGGCTCCAGGCACACTGCAGCTGCGAAAGGCAGGCATCCCAAGGGGAGTGCAAAAGTGACGCAACTTGGCTGCCACCACTGATATTTCCATGAGACCATCCCGAACCATAGGCTGATTTTCCTTCCTAGGGTTAAGGTTTGAGTTACGCCTAGGGTAAGGGTCTATTAACCAGAAAGCCCTGAGTTCCAAGAACACAGCAGCTGCGAAGGACTACCCAAGAAGAGCGCAAAAGTACCACAACATGCCTGCCTCCACAGCTTTTTCCTTGGGGACATGCCTAATTCCTGGCTGATTTGCCTTTCTCGTCTTAGGGTTGGGGTTCGGCCTAGGGCTAGGATTTTTAAAAGCAGGAAGCCCTGAGTTCCAGGCACACTGGAGCTGTGAAAGGCATCCAAAAGGGAGTGCAAAAGTGCCACAACATGGCTGCTTTCACGGCTTTTTCCTTGGCAAGACGCCTAACACCAGGCTGATTTACCTTCCCAGGGTTACTGTTAGGCTTAGGCCTAGGGCTAGGATTTTTAAAACTAGGAAGCCCTTAGCTCCAGGCACACTGCAGCTGTTCAAGGCATCCCAAGGGGAGTACAAAAGTGCAACAACATGGCAGCTTTCACAGCTTTTTCCTTGGCACCATCCCTATACCTAGGCTGATTTATCTGCCTAGGGTTAGGGTTAGGGTTCAGCCTAGGGCTTGGATTTCTTTAACCAGGAAGCCCTGAGTTCCAGGCTTACTTCATCTGCCAAAGGCATCCCAAAGGGAGTGCAGAAGTGCCACAACATGGCTGCTTTCACGGCTTTTCCCTTAGGAAGAACCCTAATACCCGGCTGATTTACCTTCCTAGGGTTACTGTTAGGCTTAGGCCTAGGACTTTTAAAACCAGGAAGCCCTGGGCTCCAGGCACACTGCAGCTGCGAAAGGCATCCCAAGGGGAGCGCAAAAGTGACGCAACTTGGCTGCCACCACTGATATTTCCATGAGACCATCCCGAACCATAGGCTGATTTTCCTTCCTAGGGTTAAGGTTTGAGTTACGCCTAGGGTAAGGGTCTATTAACCAGAAAGCCCTGAGTTCCAAGAACACAGCAGCTGCGAAGGACTAGCCAAGAAGAGCGCAAAAGTAGCACAACATGCCTGCCTCCACAGCTTTTTCCTTGGGGACATGCCTAATTCCTGGCTGATATGCCTTTCTCGTCTTAGGGTTGGGGTTCGGCCTAGGGCTAGGATTTTTAAAATCAGGAAGCCCTGAGTTCCAGGCACACTGGAGCTGTGAAAGGCATCCAAAAGGGAGTGCAAAAGTGCCACAACATGGCTGCTTTCACGGCTTTTTCCTTGGCAAGAAGCCTAACACCAGGCTGATTTACCTTCCCAGGGTTACTGTTAGGCTTAGGCCTAGGGCTAGGATTTTTAAAACTAGGAAGCCCTTAGCTCCAGGCACACTGCAGCTGTTCAAGGCATCCCAAGGGGAGTACAAAAGTGCAACAACATGGCAGCTTTCACAGCTTTTTCCTTGGCACCATCCCTATACCTAGGCTGATTTATCTGCCTAGGGTTAGGGTTAGGGTTCAGCCTAGGGCTTGGATTTTTTTTAACCAGGAAGCCCTGAGTTCCAGGCTTACTTCATCTGCCAAAGGCATCCCAAAGGGAGTGCAGAAGTGCCACAACATGGCTGCTTTCACGGCTTTTCCCTTAGGAAGAACCCTAATACCCGGCTGATTTACCTTCCTAGGGTTACTGTTAGGCTTAGGCCTAGGACTTTTAAAACCAGGAAGCCCTGGGCTCCAGGCACACTGCAGCTGCGAAAGGCATCCCAAGGGGAGCGCAAAAGTGACGCAACTTGGCTGCCACCACTGATATTTCCATGAGACCATCCCGAACCATAGGCTGATTTTCCTTCCTAGGGTTAAGGTTTGAGTTACGCCTAGGGTAAGGGTCTATTAACCAGAAAGCCCTGAGTTGCAAGAACACAGCAGCTGCGAAGGACTAGCCAAGAAGAGCGCAAAAGTAGCACAACATGCCTGCCTCCACAGCTTTTTCCTTGTGGACATGCCTAATTCCTGGCTGATTTGCCTTTCTCGTCTTAGGGTTGGGGTTCGGCCTAGGGCTAGGATTTTTAAAAGCAGGAAGCCCTGAGTTCCAGGCACACTGCAGCTGTGAAAGGCATCCAAAAGGGAGTGCAAAAGTGCCACAACATGGCTGCTTTCACGGCTTTTTCCTTGGCAAGAAGCCTAACACCAGGCTGATTTACCTTCCCAGGGTTACTGTTAGGCTTAGGCCTAGGGCTAGGATTTTTAAAACTAGGAAGCCCTTAGCTCCAGGCACACTGCAGCTGTTCAAGGCATCCCAAGGGGAGTACAAAAGTGCAACAACATGGCAGCTTTCACAGCTTTTTCCTTGGCACCATCCCTATACCTAGGCTGATTTATCTGCCTAGGGTTAGGGTTAGGGTTCAGCCTAGGGCTTGGATTTCTTTAACCAGGAAGCCCTGAGTTCCAGGCTTACTTCATCTGCCAAAGGCATCCCAAAGGGAGTGCAGAAGTGCCACAACATGGCTGCTTTCACGGCTTTTCCCTTAGGAAGAACCCTAATACCCGGCTGATTTACCTTCCTAGGGTTACTGTTAGGCTTAGGCCTAGGACTTTTAAAACCAGGAAGCCCTGGGCTCCAGGCACACTGCAGCTGCGAAAGGCAGGCATCCCAAGGGGAGTGCAAAAGTGACGCAACTTGGCTGCCACCACTGATATTTCCATGAGACCATCCCGAACCATAGGCTGATTTTCCTTCCTAGGGTTAAGGTTTGAGTTACGCCTAGGGTAAGGGTCTATTAACCAGAAAGCCCTGAGTTCCAAGAACACAGCAGCTGCGAAGGACTAGCCAAGAAGAGCGCAAAAGTACCACAACATGCCTGCCTCCACAGCTTTTTCCTTGGGGACATGCCTAATTCCTGGCTGATTTGCCTTTCTCGTCTTAGGGTTGGGGTTCGGCCTAGGGCTAGGATTTTTAAAAGCAGGAAGCCCTGAGTTCCAGGCACACTGGAGCTGTGAAAGGCATCCAAAAGGGAGTGCAAAAGTGCCACAACATGGCTGCTTTCACGGCTTTTTCCTTGGCAAGAAGCCTAACACCAGGCTGATTTACCTTCCCAGGGTTACTGTTAGGCTTAGGCCTAGGGCTAGGATTTTTAAAACTAGGAAGCCCTTAGCTCCAGGCACACTGCAGCTGTTCAAGGCATCCCAAGGGGAGTACAAAAGTGCAACAACATGGCAGCTTTCACAGCTTTTTCCTTGGCACCATCCCTATACCTAGGCTGATTTATCTGCCTAGGGTTAGGGTTAGGGTTCAGCCTAGGGCTTGGATTTCTTTAACCAGGAAGCCCTGAGTTCCAGGCTTACTTCATCTGCCAAAGGCATCCCAAAGGGAGTGCAGAAGTGCCACAACATGGCTGCTTTCACGGCTTTTCCCTTAGGAAGAACCCTAATACCCGGCTGATTTACCTTCCTAGGGTTACTGTTAGGCTTAGGCCTAGGACTTTTAAAACCAGGAAGCCCTGGGCTCCAGGCACACTGCAGCTGCGAAAGGCATCCCAAGGGGAGCGCAAAAGTGACGCAACTTGGCTGCCACCACTGATATTTCCATGAGACCATCCCGAACCATAGGCTGATTTTCCTTCCTAGGGTTAAGGTTTGAGTTACGCCTAGGGTAAGGGTCTATTAACCAGAAAGCCCTGAGTTCCAAGAACACAGCAGCTGCGAAGGACTAGCCAAGAAGAGCGCAAAAGTAGCACAACATGCCTGCCTCCACAGCTTTTTCCTTGGGGACATGCCTAATTCCTGGCTGATATGCCTTTCTCGTCTTAGGGTTGGGGTTCGGCCTAGGGCTAGGATTTTTAAAATCAGGAAGCCCTGAGTTCCAGGCACACTGGAGCTGTGAAAGGCATCCAAAAGGGAGTGCAAAAGTGCCACAACATGGCTGCTTTCACGGCTTTTTCCTTGGCAAGAAGCCTAACACCAGGCTGATTTACCTTCCCAGGGTTACTGTTAGGCTTAGGCCTAGGGCTACGATTTTTAAAACTAGGAAGCCCTTAGCTCCAGGCACACTGCAGCTGTTCAAGGCATCCCAAGGGGAGTACAAAAGTGCAACAACATGGCAGCTTTCACAGCTTTTTCCTTGGCACCATCCCTATACCTAGGCTGATTTATCTGCCTAGGGTTAGGGTTAGGGTTCAGCCTAGGGCTTGGATTTTTTTTAACCAGGAAGCCCTGAGTTCCAGGCTTACTTCATCTGCCAAAGGCATCCCAAAGGGAGTGCAGAAGTGCCACAACATGGCTGCTTTCACGGCTTTTCCCTTAGGAAGAACCCTAATACCCGGCTGATTTACCTTCCTAGGGTTACTGTTAGGCTTAGGCCTAGGACTTTTAAAACCAGGAAGCCCTGGGCTCCAGGCACACTGCAGCTGCGAAAGGCATCCCAAGGGGAGCGCAAAAGTGACGCAACTTGGCTGCCACCACTGATATTTCCATGAGACCATCCCGAACCATAGGCTGATTTTCCTTCCTAGGGTTAAGGTTTGAGTTACGCCTAGGGTAAGGGCTCTATTAACCAGAAAGCCCTGAGTTCCAAGAACACAGCAGCTGCGAAGGACTAGCCAAGAAGAGCGCAAAAGTACCACAACATGCCTGCCTCCACAGCTTTTTCCTTGTGGACATGCCTAATTCCTGGCTGATTTGCCTTTCTCGTCTTAGGGTTGGGGTTCGGCCTAGGGCTAGGATTTTTAAAATCAGGAAGCCCTGAGTTCCAGGCACACTGGAGCTGTGAAAGGCATCCAAAAGGGAGTGCAAAAGTGCCACAACATGGCTGCTTTCACGGCTTTTTCCTTGGCAAGACGCCTAACACCAGGCTGATTTTCCTTCCCAGGGTTACTGTTAGGCTTAGGTCTAGGGCTAGGATTTTTAAAACTAGGAAGCCCTGGGCTCCAGGCACACTGCAGCTGTTCAAGGCATCCCAAGGGGAGTACAAAAGTGCAACAACATGGCAGCTTTCACAGCTTTTTCCTTGGCACCATCCCTATACCTAGGCTGATTTATCTGCCTAGGGTTAGGGTTAGGGTTCAGCCTAGGGCTTGGATTTCTTTAACCAGGAAGCCCTGAGTTCCAGGCTTACTTCATCTGCCAAAGGCATCCCAAAGGGAGTGCAGAAGTGCCACAACATGGCTGCTTTCACGGCTTTTCCCTTAGGAAGAACCCTAATACCCGGCTGATTTACCTTCCTAGGGTTACTGTTAGGCTTAGGCCTAGGACTTTTAAAACCAGGAAGCCCTGGGCTCCAGGCACACTGCAGCTGCGAAAGGCAGGCATCCCAAGGGGAGCGCAAAAGTGACGCAACTTGGCTGCCACCACTGATATTTCCATGAGACCATCCCGAACCATAGGCTGATTTTCCTTCCTAGGGTTAAGGTCTGAGTTACGCCTAGGGTAAGGGCTCTATTAACCAGAAAGCCCTGAGTTCCAAGAACACAGCAGCTGCGAAGGACTACCCAAGAAGAGCGCAAAAGTAGCACAACATGCCTGCCTCCACAGCTTTTTCCTTGGGGACATGCCTAATTCCTGGCTGATTTGCCTTTCTCGTCTTAGGGTTGGGGTTCGGCCTAGGGCTAGGATTTTTAAAAGCAGGAAGCCCTGAGTTCCAGGCACACTGGAGCTGTGAAAGGCATCCAAAAGGGAGTGCAAAAGTGCCACAACATGGCTGCTTTCACGGCTTTTTCCTTGGCAAGATGCCTAACACCAGGCTGATTTACCTTCCCAGGGTTACTGTTAGGCTTAGGCCTAGGGCTAGGATTTTTAAAACTAGGAAGCCCTTAGCTCCAGGCACACTGCAGCTGTTCAAGGCATCCCAAGGGGAGTACAAAAGTGCAACAACATGGCAGCTTTCACAGCTTTTTCCTTGGCACCATCCCTATACCTAGGCTGATTTATCTGCCTAGGGTTAGGGTTAGGGTTCAGCCTAGGGCTTGGATTTCTTTAACCAGGAAGCCCTGAGTTCCAGGCTTACTTCATCTGCCAAAGGCATCCCAAAGGGAGTGCAGAAGTGCCACAACATGGCTGCTTTCACGGCTTTTCCCTTAGGAAGAACCCTAATACCCGGCTGATTTACCTTCCTAGGGTTACTGTTAGGCTTAGGCCTAGGACTTTTAAAACCAGGAAGCCCTGGGCTCCAGGCACACTGCAGCTGCGAAAGGCATCCCAAGGGGAGCGCAAAAGTGACGCAACTTGGCTGCCACCACTGATATTTCCATGAGACCATCCCGAACCATAGGCTGATTTTCCTTCCTAGGGTTAAGGTTTGAGTTACGCCTAGGGTAAGGGTCTATTAACCAGAAAGCCCTGAGTTCCAAGAACACAGCAGCTGCGAAGGACTACCCAAGAAGAGCGCAAAAGTAGCACAACATGCCTGCCTCCACAGCTTTTTCCTTGGGGACATGCCTAATTCCTGGCTGATTTGCCTTTCTCGTCTTAGGGTTGGGGTTCGGCCTAGGGCTAGGATTTTTAAAATCAGGAAGCCCTGAGTTCCAGGCACACTGGAGCTGTGAAAGGCATCCAAAAGGGAGTGCAAAAGTGCCACAACATGGCTGCTTTCACGGCTTTTTCCTTGGCAAGAAGCCTAACACCAGGCTGATTTACCTTCCCAGGGTTACTGTTAGGCTTAGGCCTAGGGCTAGGATTTTTAAAACTAGGAAGCCCTGGGCTCCAGGCACACTGCAGCTGTTCAAGGCATCCCAAGGGGAGTACAAAAGTGCAACAACATGGCAGCTTTCACAGCTTTTTCCTTGGCACCATCCCTATACCTAGGCTGATTTATCTGCCTAGGGTTAGGGTTAGGGTTCAGCCTAGGGCTTGGATTTCTTTAACCAGGAAGCCCTGAGTTCCAGGCTTACTTCATCTGCCAAAGGCATCCCAAAGGGAGTGCAGAAGTGCCACAACATGGCTGCTTTCACGGCTTTTCCCTTAGGAAGAACCCTAATACCCGGCTGATTTACCTTCCTAGGGTTACTGTTAGGCTTAGGCCTAGGACTTTTAAAACCAGGAAGCCCTGGGCTCCAGGCACACTGCAGCTGCGAAAGGCATCCCAAGGGGAGCGCAAAAGTGACGCAACTTGGCTGCCACCACTGATATTTCCATGAGACCATCCCGAACCATAGGCTGATTTTCCTTCCTAGGGTTAAGGTTTGAGTTACGCCTAGGGTAAGGGTCTATTAACCAGAAAGCCCTGAGTTCCAAGAACACAGCAGCTGCGAAGGACTAGCCAAGAAGAGCGCAAAAGTACCACAACATGCCTGCCTCCACAGCTTTTTCCTTGGGGACATGCCTAATTCCTGGCTGATTTGCCTTTCTCGTCTTAGGGTTGGGGTTCGGCCTAGGGCTAGGATTTTTAAAAGCAGGAAGCCCTGAGTTCCAGGCACACTGCAGCTGTGAAAGGCATCCAAAAGGGAGTGCAAAAGTGCCACAACATGGCTGCTTTCACGGCTTTTTCCTTGGCAAGACGCCTATCACCAGGCTGATTTACCTTCCCAGGGTTACTGTTAGGCTTAGGCCTAGGGCTAGGATTTTTAAAACTAGGAAGCCCTTAGCTCCAGGCACACTGCAGCTGTTCAAGGCATCCCAAGGGGAGTACAAAAGTGCAACAACATGGCAGCTTTCACAGCTTTTTCCTTGGCACCATCCCTATACCTAGGCTGATTTATCTGCCTAGGGTTAGGGTTAGGCTTCAGCCTAGGGCTTGGATTTCTTTAACCAGGAAGCCCTGAGTTCCAGGCTTACTTCATCTGCCAAAGGCATCCCAAAGGGAGTGCAGAAGTGCCACAACATGGCTGCTTTCACGGCTTTTCCCTTAGGAAGAACCCTAATACCCGGCTGATTTACCTTCCTAGGGTTACTGTTAGGCTTAGGCCTAGGACTTTTAAAACCAGGAAGCCCTGGGCTCCAGGCACACTGCAGCTGCGAAAGGCATCCCAAGGGGAGCGCAAAAGTGACGCAACTTGGCTGCCACCACTGATATTTCCATGAGACCATCCCGAACCATAGGCTGATTTTCCTTCCTAGGGTTAAGGTTTGAGTTACGCCTAGGGTAAGGGTCTATTAACCAGAAAGCCCTGAGTTCCAAGAGCACAGCAGCTGCGAAGGACTACCCAAGAAGAGCGCAAAAGTACCACAACATGCCTGCCTCCACAGCTTTTTCCTTGGGGACATGCCTAATTCCTGGCTGATTTGCCTTTCTCGTCTTAGGGTTGGGGTTCGGCCTAGGGCTAGGATTTTTAAAATCAGGAAGCCCTGAGTTCCAGGCACACTGCAGCTGTGAAAGGCATCCAAAAGGGAGTGCAAAAGTGCCACAACATGGCTGCTTTCACGGCTTTTTCCTTGGCAAGAAGCCTAACACCAGGCTGATTTACCTTCCCAGGGTTACTGTTAGGCTTAGGCCTAGGGCTAGGATTTTTAAAACTAGGAAGCCCTGGGCTCCAGGCACACTGCAGCTGTTCAAGGCATCCCAAGGGGAGTACAAAAGTGCAACAACATGGCAGCTTTCACAGCTTTTTCCTTGGCACCATCCCTATACCTAGGCTGATTTATCTGCCTAGGGTTAGGGTTAGGGTTCAGCCTAGGGCTTGGATTTCTTTAACCAGGAAGCCCTGAGTTCCAGGCTTACTTCATCTGCCAAAGGCATCCCAAAGGGAGTGCAGAAGTGCCACAACATGGCTGCTTTCACGGCTTTTCCCTTAGGAAGAACCCTAATACCCGGCTGATTTACTTTCCTAGGGTTACTGTTAGGCTTAGGCCTAGGACTTTTAAAACCAGGAAGCCCTGGGCTCCAGACACACTGCAGCTGCGAAAGGCATCCCAAGGGGAGCGCAAAAGTGACGCAACTTGGCTGCCACCACTGATATTTCCATGAGACCATCCCGAACCATAGGCTGATTTTCCTTCCTAGGCTTAAGGTTTGAGTTACGCCTAGGGTAAGGGTCTATTAACCAGAAAGCCCTGAGTTCCAAGAACACAGCAGCTGCGAAGGACTAGCCAAGAAGAGCGCAAAAGTACCACAACATGCCTGCCTCCACAGCTTTTTCCTTGGGGACATGCCTAATTCCTGGCTGATTTGCCTTTCTCGTCTTAGGGTTGGGGTTCGGCCTAGGGCTAGGATTTTTAAAAGCAGGAAGCCCTGAGTTCCAGGCACACTGCAGCTGTGAAAGGCATCCAAAAGGGAGTGCAAAAGTGCCACAACATGGCTGCTTTCACGGCTTTTTCCTTGGCAAGAAGCCTAACACCAGGCTGATTTACCTTCCCAGGGTTACTGTTAGGCTTAGGCCTAGGGCTAGGATTTTTAAAACTAGGAAGCCCTGGGCTCCAGGCACACTGCAGCTGTTCAAGGCATCCCAAGGGGAGTACAAAAGTGCAACAACATGGCAGCTTTCACAGCTTTTTCCTTGGCACCATCCCTATACCTAGGCTGATTTATCTGCCTAGGGTTAGGGTTAGGGTTCAGCCTAGGGCTTGGATTTCTTTAACCAGGAAGCCCTGAGTTCCAGGCTTACTTCATCTGCCAAAGGCATCCCAAAGGGAGTGCAGAAGTGCCACAACATGGCTGCTTTCACGGCTTTTCCCTTAGGAAGAACCCTAATACCCGGCTGATTTACCTTCCTAGGGTTACTGTTAGGCTTAGGCCTAGGACTTTTAAAACCAGGAAGCCCTGGGCTCCAGGCACACTGCAGCTGCGAAAGGCATCCCAAGGGGAGCGCAAAAGTGACGCAACTTGGCTGCCACCACTGATATTTCCATGAGACCATCCCGAACCATAGGCTGATTTTCCTTCCTAGGGTTAAGGTTTGAGTTACGCCTAGGGTAAGGGTCTATTAACCAGAAAGCCCTGAGTTCCAAGAACACAGCAGCTGCGAAGGACTAGCCAAGAAGAGCGCAAAAGTACCACAACATGCCTGCCTCCACAGCTTTTTCCTTGGGGACATGCCTAATTCCTGGCTGATTTGCCTTTCTCGTCTTAGGGTTGGGGTTCGGCCTAGGGCTAGGATTTTTAAAATCAGGAAGCCCTGAGTTCCAGGCACACTGCAGCTGTGAAAGGCATCCAAAAGGGAGTGCAAAAGTGCCACAACATGGCTGCTTTCACGGCTTTTTCCTTGGCAAGACGCCTATCACCAGGCTGATTTACCTTCCCAGGGTTACTGTTAGGCTTAGGCCTAGGGCTAGGATTTTTAAAACTAGGAAGCCCTTAGCTCCAGGCACACTGCAGCTGTTCAAGGCATCCCAAGGGGAGTACAAAAGTGCAACAACATGGCAGCTTTCACAGCTTTTTCCTTGGCACCATCCCTATACCTAGGCTGATTTATCTGCCTAGGGTTAGGGTTAGGCTTCAGCCTAGGGCTTGGATTTCTTTAACCAGGAAGCCCTGAGTTCCAGGCTTACTTCATCTGCCAAAGGCATCCCAAAGGGAGTGCAGAAGTGCCACAACATGGCTGCTTTCACGGCTTTTTCCTTAGGAAGAACCCTAATACCCGGCTGATTTACCTTCCTAGGGTTACTGTTAGGCTTAGGCCTAGGACTTTTAAAACCAGGAAGCCCTGGGCTCCAGGCACACTGCAGCTGCAAAAGGCATCCCAAGGGGAGCGCAAAAGTGACGCAACTTGGCTGCCACCACTGATATTTCCATGAGACCATCCCGAACCATAGGTTGATTTTCCTTCCTAGGCTTAAGGTTTGAGTTACGCCTAGGGTAAGGGTTCTATTAACCAGAAAGCCCTGAGTTCCAAAACACAGCAGCTGCGAAGGACTAGCCAAGAAGAGCGCAAAAGTACCACAACATGCCTGCCTCCACAGCTTTTTCCTTGGGGACATGCCTAATTCCTGGCTGATTTGCCTTTCTCGTCTTAGGGTTGGGGTTCGGCCTAGGGCTAGGATTTTTAAAATCAGGAAGCCCTGAGTTCCAGGCACACTGCAGCTGTGAAAGGCATCCAAAAGGGAGTGCAAAAGTGCCACAACATGGCTGCTTTCACGGCTTTTTCCTTGGCAAGAAGCCTAACACCAGGCTGATTTACCTTCCCAGGGTTACTGTTAGGCTTAGGCCTAGGGCTAGGATTTTTAAAACTAGGAAGCCCTGGGCTCCAGCCACACTGCAGCTGTTCAAGGCATCCCAAGGGGAGTACAAAAGTGCTACAACATGGCAGCTTTCACAGCTTTTTCCTTGGCACCATCCCTATACCTAGGCTGATTTATCTGCCTAGGGTTAGGGTTAGGCTTCAGCCTAGGGCTTGGATTTCTTTAACCAGGAAGCCCTGAGTTCCAGGCTTACTTCATCTGCCAAAGGCATCCCAAAGGGAGTGCAGAAGTGCCACAACATGGCTGCTTTCACGGCTTTTCCCTTAGGAAGAACCCTAATACCCGGCTGATTTACCTTCCTAGGGTTACTGTTAGGCTTAGGCCTAGGACTTTTAAAACCAGGAAGCCCTGGGCTCCAGGCACACTGCAGCTGCGAAAGGCATCCCAAGGGGAGCGCAAAAGTGACGCAACTTGGCTGCCACCACTGATATTTCCATGAGACCATCCCGAACCATAGGCTGATTTTCCTTCCTAGGGTTAAGGTTTGAGTTACGCCTAGGGTAAGGGTTCTATTAACCAGAAAGCCCTGAGTTCCAAAACACAGCAGCTGCGAAGGACTAGCCAAGAAGAGCGCAAAAGTACCACAACATGCCTGCCTCCACAGCTTTTTCCTTGGGGACATGCCTAATTCCTGGCTGATTTGCCTTTCTCGTCTTAGGGTTGGGGTTCGGCCTAGGGCTGAGATTTTTAAAAACAGGAAGCCCTGAGTTCCAGGCACACTGCAGCTGTGAAAAGTATCCAAAAGGGAGTGCAAAAGTGCCACAACATGGCTGCTTTCACGGCTTTTTCCTTGGCAAGAAGCCTAACACCAGGCTGATTTCCCTTCCCAGGGTTACTGTTAGGCTTAGGCCTAGGGCTAGGATTTTTAAAACTAGGAAGCCCTGGGCTCCAGGCACACTGCAGCTGCGAAAGGCATCCCAAGGGGAGTACAAAAGTGCTACAACATGGCAGCTTTCACAGCTTTTTCCTTGGCACCATCCCTATACCTAGGCTGATTTATCTGCCTAGGGTTAGGGTTAGGGTTCAGCCTAGGGCTTGGATTTCTTTAACCAGGAAGCCCTGAGTTCCAGGCTTACTTCATCTGCCAAAGGCATCCCAAAGGGAGTGCAGAAGTGCCACAACATGGCTGCTTTCACGGCTTTTCCCTTAGGAAGAACCCTAATACCCGGCTGATTTACCTTCCTAGGGTTACTGTTAGGCTTAGGCCTAGGACTTTTAAAACCAGGAAGCCCTGGGCTCCAGGCACACTGCAGCTGCGAAAGGCATCCCAAGGGGAGCACAAAAGTGACGCAACTTGGCTGCCACCACTGATATTTCCATGAGACCATCCCGAACCATAGGCTGATTTTCCTTCCTAGGCTTAAGGTTTGAGTTACGCCTAGGGTAAGGGCTCTATTAACCAGAAAGCCCTGAGTTCCAAGAACACAGCTGCTGCGAAGGACTAGCCAAGAAGAGCGCGAAAGTAGCACAACATGCCTGCCTCCACAGCTTTTTCCTTGGGGACATGCCTAATTCCTGGCTGATTTGCCTTTCTCGTCTTAGGGTTGGGGTTCGGCCTAGGGCTAGGATTTTTAAAATCAGGAAGCCCTGAGTTCCAGGCACACTGCAGCTGTGAAAGGCATCCAAAAGGGAGTGCAAAAGTGCCACAACATGGCTGCTTTCACGGCTTTTTCCTTGGCAAGAAGCCTAACACCAGGCTGATTTACCTTCCCAGGGTTACTGTTAGGCTTAGGCCTAGGGCTAGGATTTTTAAAACTAGGAAGCCCTGGGCTCCAGGCACACTGCAACTGTTCAAGGCATCCCAAGGGGAGTACAAAAGTGCAACAACATGGCAGCTTTCACAGCTTTTTCCTTGGCACCATCCCTATACCTAGGCTGATTTATCTGCCTAGGGTTAGGGTTAGGCTTCAGCCTAGGGCTTGGATTTCTTTAACCAGGAAGCCCTGAGTTTCAGGCTTACTTCATCTGCCAAAGGCATCCCAAAGGGAGTGCAGAAGTGCCACAACATGGCTGCTTTCACGGCTTTTCCCTTAGGAAGAACCCTAATACCCGGCTGATTTACCTTCCTAGGGTTACTGTTAGGCTTAGGCCTAGGACTTTTAAAACCAGGAAGCCCTGGGCTCCAGGCACACTGCAGCTGCGAAAGGCATCCCAAGGGGAGCGCAAAAGTGACGCAACTTGGCTGCCGCCACTGATATTTCCATGAGACCATCCCGAACCATAGGCTGATTTTCCTTCCTAGGCTTAAGGTTTGAGTTACGCCTAGGGTAAGGGCTCTATTAACCAGAAAGCCCTGAGTTCCAAGAACACAGCAGCTGCGAAGGACTAGCCAAGAAGAGCGCAAAAGTACCACAACATGCCTGCCTCCACAGCTTTTTCCTTGGGGACATGCCTAATTCCTGGCTGATTTGCCTTTCTCGTCTTAGGGTTGGGGTTCGGCCTAGGGCTAGGATTTTTAAAATCAGGAAGCCCTGAGTTCCAGGCACACTGCAGCTGTGAAAGGCATCCAAAAGGGAGTGCAAAAGTGCCACAACATGGCTGCTTTCACGGCTTTTTCCTTGGCAAGAAGCCTAACACCAGGCTGATTTCCCTTCCCAGGGTTACTGTTAGGCTTAGGCCTAGGGCTAGGATTTTTAAAACTAGGAAGCCCTTAGCTCCAGGCACACTGCAGCTGTTCAAGGCATCCCAAGGGGAGTACAAAAGTGCTACAACATGGCAGCTTTCACAGCTTTTTCCTTGGCACCATCCCTATACCTAGGCTGATTTATCTGCCTAGGGTTAGGGTTAGGGTTCAGCCTAGGGCTTGGATTTCTTTAACCAGGAAGCCCTGAGTTCCAGGCTTACTTCATCTGCCAAAGGCATCCCAAAGGGAGTGCAGAAGTGCCACAACATGGCTGCTTTCACGGCTTTTCCCTTAGGAAGAACCCTAATACCCGGCTGATTTACCTTCCTAGGGTTACTGTTAGGCTTAGGCCTAGGACTTTTAAAACCAGGAAGCCCTGGGCTCCAGGCACACTGCAGCTGCGAAAGGCATCCCAAGGGGAGCGCAAAAGTGACGCAACTTGGCTGCCACCACTGATATTTCCATGAGACCATCCCGAACCATAGGCTGATTTTCCTTCCTAGGCTTAAGGTTTGAGTTACGCCTAGGGTAAGGGCTCTATTAAACAGAAAGCCCTGAGTTCCAAGAACACAGCTGCTGCGAAGGACTAGCCAAGAAGAGCGCAAAAGTACCACAACATGCCTGCCTCCACAGCTTTTTCCTTGGGGACATGCCTAATTCCTGGCTGATTTGCCTTTCTCGTCTTAGGGTTGGGGTTCGGCCTAGGGCTAGGATTTTTAAAATCAGGAAGCCCTGAGTTCCAGGCACACTGCAGCTGTGAAAGGCATCCAAAAGGGAGTGCAAAAGTGCCACAACATGGCTGCTTTCACGGCTTTTTCCTTGGCAAGAAGCCTAACACCAGGCTGATTTACCTTCCCAGGGTTACTGTTAGGCTTAGGCCTAGGGCTAGGATTTTTAAAACTAGGAAGCCCTGGGCTCCAGGCACACTGCAACTGTTCAAGGCATCCCAAGGGGAGTACAAAAGTGCAACAACATGGCAGCTTTCACAGCTTTTTCCTTGGCACCATCCCTATACCTAGGCTGATTTATCTGCCTAGGGTTAGGGTTAGGCTTCAGCCTAGGGCTTGGATTTCTTTAACCAGGAAGCCCTGAGTTTCAGGCTTACTTCATCTGCCAAAGGCATCCCAAAGGGAGTGCAGAAGTGCCACAACATGGCTGCTTTCACGGCTTTTCCCTTAGGAAGAACCCTAATACCCGGCTGATTTACCTTCCTAGGGTTACTGTTAGGCTTAGGCCTAGGACTTTTAAAACCAGGAAGCCCTGGGCTCCAGGCACACTGCAGCTGCGAAAGGCATCCCAAGGGGAGCGCAAAAGTGACGCAACTTGGCTGCCGCCACTGATATTTCCATGAGACCATCCCGAACCATAGGCTGATTTTCCTTCCTAGGCTTAAGGTTTGAGTTACGCCTAGGGTAAGGGTTCTATTAACCAGAAAGCCCTGAGTTCCAAGAACACAGCAGCTGCGAAGGACTAGCCAAGAAGAGCGCAAAAGTACCACAACATGCCTGCCTCCACAGCTTTTTCCTTGGGGACATGCCTAATTCCTGGCTGATTTGCCTTTCTCGTCTTAGGGTTGGGGTTCGGCCTAGGGCTAGGATTTTTAAAATCAGGAAGCCCTGAGTTCCAGGCACAGTGGAGCTGTGAAAGGCATCCAAAAGGGAGTGCAAAAGTGCCACAACATGGCTGCTTTCACGGCTTTTTCCTTGGCAAGAAGACTAACACCAGGCTGATTTCCCTTCCCAGGGTTACTGTTAGGCTAAGGCCTAGGGCTAGGATTTTTAAAACTAGGAAGCCCTTAGCTCCAGGCACACTGCAGCTGTTCAAGGCATCCCGAGGGGAGTACAAAAGTGCTACAACATGGCAGCTTTCACAGCTTTTTCCTTGGCACCATCCCTATACCTAGGCTGATTTATCTGCCTAGGGTTAGGGTTAGGCTTCAGCCTAGGGCTTGGTTTTCTTTAACCAGGAAGCCCTGAGTTCCAGGCTTACTTCATCTGCCAAAGGCATCCCAAAGGGAGTGCAGAAGTGCCACAACATGGCTGCTTTCACGGCTTTTCCCTTAGGAAGAACCCTAATACCCGGCTGATTTACCTTCCTAGGGTTACTGTTAGGCTTAGGCCTAGGACTTTTAAAACCAGGAAGCCCTGGGCTCCAGGCACACTGCAGCTGCGAAAGGCATCCCAAGGGGAGCGCAAAAGTGACGCAACTTGGCTGCCACCACTGATATTTCCATGAGACCATCCCGAACCATAGGCTGATTTTCCTTCCTAGGGTTAAGGATTGAGTTACGCCTAGGGTAAGGGTTCTATTAACCAGAAAGCCCTGAGTTCCAAGAACACAGCAGCTGCGAAGGACTAGCCAAGAAGAGCGCAAAAGTACCACAACATGCCTGCCTCCACAGCTTTTTCCTTGGGGACATGCCTAATTCCTGGCTGATTTGCCTTTCTCGTCTTAGGGTTGGGGTTCGGCCTAGGGCTAGGATTTTTAAAATCAGGAAGCCCTGAGTTCCAGGCACACTGCAGCTGTGATAGGCATCCAAAAGGGAGTGCAAAAGTGCCACAACATGGCTGCTTTCACGGCTTTTTCCTTGGCAAGAAGCCTAACACCAGGCTGATTTACCTTCCCAGGGTTACTGTTAGGCTTAGGCCTAGGGCTAGGATTTTTAAAACTAGGAAGCCCTTAGCTCCAGGCACACTGCAGCTGTTCAAGGCATCCCAAGGGGAGTACAAAAGTGCAACAACATGGCAGCTTTCACAGCTTTTTCCTTGGCACCATCCCTATACCTAGGCTGATTTATCTGCCTAGGGTTAGGGTTAGGGTTCAGCCTAGGGCTTGGATTTCTTTAACCAGGAAGCCCTGAGTTCCAGGCTTACTTCATCTGCCAAAGGCATCCCAAAGGGAGTGCAGAAGTGCCACAACATGGCTGCTTTCATGGCTTTTCCCTTAGGAAGAACCCTAATACCCGGCTGATTTACCTTCCTAGGGTTACTGTTAGGCTTAGGCCTAGGACTTTTAAAACCAGGAAGCCCTGGGCTCCAGGCACACTGCAGCTGCGAAAGGCATCCCAAGGGGAGCGCAAAAGTGACGCAACTTGGCTGCCACCACTGATATTTCCATGAGACCATCCCGAACCATAGGCTGATTTTCCTTCCTAGGCTTAAGGTTTGAGTTACGCCTAGGGTAAGGGTTCTATTAACCAGAAAGCCCTGAGTTCCAAAACACAGCAGCTGCGAAGGACTAGCCAAGAAGAGCGCAAAAGTACCACAACATGCCTGCCTCCACAGCTTTTTCCTTGGGGACATGCCTAATTCCTGGCTGATTTGCCTTTCTCGTCTTAGGGTTGGGGTTCGGCCTAGGGCTAGGATTTTTAAAATCAGGAAGCCCTGAGTTCCAGGCACACTGCAGCTGTGAAAGGCATCCAAAAGGGAGTGCAAAAGTGCCACAACATGGCTGCTTTCACGGCTTTTTCCTTGGCAAGAAGCCTAACACCAGGCTGATTTACCTTCCCAGGGTTACTGTTAGGCTTAGGCCTAGGGCTAGGATTTTTAAAACTAGGAAGCCCTTAGCTCCAGGCACACTGCAGCTGTTCAAGGCATCCCAAGGGGAGTACAAAAGTGCAACAACATGGCAGCTTTCACAGCTTTTTCCTTGGCACCATCCCTATACCTAGGCTGATTTATCTGCCTAGGGTTACGGTTAGGGTTCAGCCTAGGGCTTGGATTTCTTTAACCAAGAAGCCCTGAGTTCCAGGCTTACTTCATCTGCCAAAGGCATCCCAAAGGGAGTGCAGAAGTGCCACAACATGGCTGCTTTCACGGCTTTTCCCTTAGGAAGAACCCTAATACCCGGCTGATTTACCTTCCTAGGGTTACTGTTAGGCTTAGGCCTAGGACTTTTAAAACCAGGAAGCCCTGGGCTCCAGGCACACTGCAGCTGCGAAAGGCATCCCAAGGGGAGCGCAAAAGTGACGCAACTTGGCTGCCACCACTGATATTTCCATGAGACCATCCCGAACCATAGGCTGATTTTCCTTCCTAGGGTTAAGGTTTGAGTTACGCCTAGGGTAAGGGCTCTATTAACCAGAAAGCCCTGAGTTCCAAGAACACAGCTGCTGCGAAGGACTAGCCAAGAAGAGCGCAAAAGTAGCACAACATGCCTGCCTCCACAGCTTTTTCCTTGGGGACATGCCTAATTCCTGGCTGATTTGCCTTTCTCGTCTTAGGGTTGGGGTTCGGCCTAGGGCTAGGATTTTTAAAATCAGGAAGCCCTGAGTTCCAGGCACACTGCAGCTGTGAAAGGCATCCAAAAGGGAGTGCAAAAGTGCCACAACATGGCTGCTTTCACGGCTTTTTCCTTGGCAAGAAGCCTAACACCAGGCTGATTTACCTTCCCAGGGTTACTGTTAGGCTTAGGCCTAGGGCTAGGATTTTTAAAACTAGGAAGCCCTTAGCTCCAGGCACACTGCAGCTGTTCAAGGCATCCCAAGGGGAGTACAAAAGTGCAACAACATGGCAGCTTTCACAGCTTTTTCCTTGGCACCATCCCTATACCTAGGCTGATTTATCTGCCTAGGGTTAGGGTTAGGCTTCAGCCTAGGGCTTGGATTTCTTTAACCAGGAAGCCCTGAGTTCCAGGCTTACTTCATCTGCCAAAGGCATCCCAAAGGGAGTGCAGAAGTGCCACAACATGGCTGCTTTCACGGCTTTTCCCTTAGCAAGAACCCTAATACCCGGCTGATTTACCTTCCTAGGGTTACTGTTAGGCTTAGGCCTAGGACTTTTAAAACCAGGAAGCCCTGGGCTCCAGGCACACTGCAGCTGCGAAAGGCATCCCAAGGGGAGTGCAAAAGTGACGCAACTTGGCTGCCACCACTGATATTTCCATGAGACCATCCCGAACCATAGGCTGATTTTCCTTCCTAGGCTTAAGGTTTGAGTTACGCCTAGGGTAAGGGTTCTATTAACCAGAAAGCCCTGAGTTCCAAAAAACAGCAGCTGCGAAGGACTAGCCAAGAAGAGCGCAAAAGTACCACAACATGCCTGCCTCCACAGCTTTTTCCTTGGGGACATGCCTAATTCCTGGCTGATTTGCCTTTCTCGTCTTAGGGTTGGGGTTCGGCCTAGGGCTAGGATTTTTAAAATCAGGAAGCCCTGAGTTCCAGGCACACTGGAGCTGTGAAAGGCATCCAAAAGGGAGTGCAAAAGTGCCACAACATGGCTGCTTTCACGGCTTTTTCCTTGGCAAGAAGCCTAACACCAGGCTGATTTACCTTCCCAGGGTTACTGTTAGGCTTAGGCCTAGGGCTAGGATTTTTAAAACTAGGAAGCCCTTAGCTCCAGGCACACTGCAGCTGTTCAAGGCATCCCAAGGGGAGTACAAAAGTGCAACAACATGGCAGCTTTCACAGCTTTTTCCTTGGCACCATCCCTATACCTAGGCTGATTTATCTGCCTAGGGTTACGGTTAGGGTTCAGCCTAGGGCTTGGATTTCTTTAACCAAGAAGCCCTGAGTTCCAGGCTTACTTCATCTGCCAAAGGCATCCCAAAGGGAGTGCAGAAGTGCCACAACATGGCTGCTTTCACGGCTTTTCCCTTAGGAAGAACCCTAATACCCGGCTGATTTACCTTCCTAGGGTTACTGTTAGGCTTAGGCCTAGGACTTTTAAAACCAGGAAGCCCTGGGCTCCAGGCACACTGCAGCTGCGAAAGGCATCCCAAGGGGAGCGCAAAAGTGACGCAACTTGGCTGCCACCACTGATATTTCCATGAGACCATCCCGAACCATAGGCTGATTTTCCTTCCTAGGGTTAAGGTTTGAGTTACGCCTAGGGTAAGGGCTCTATTAACCAGAAAGCCCTGAGTTCCAAGAACACAGCTGCTGCGAAGGACTACCCAAGAAGAGCGCAAAAGTAGCACAACATGCCTGCCTCCACAGCTTTTTCCTTGGGGACATGCCTAATTCCTGGCTGATTTGCCTTTCTCGTCTTAGGGTTGGGGTTCGGCCTAGGGCTAGGATTTTTAAAATCAGGAAGCCCTGAGTTCCAGGCACACTGCAGCTGTGAAAGGCATCCAAAAGGGAGTGCAAAAGTGCCACAACATGGCTGCTTTCACGGCTTTTTCCTTGGCAAGAAGCCTAACACCAGGCTGATTTACCTTCCCAGGGTTACTGTTAGGCTTAGGCCTAGGGCTAGGATTTTTAAAACTAGGAAGCCCTGGGCTCCAGGCACACTGCAACTGTGAAAGGCATCCCAAGGGGAGTACAAAAATGCAACAACATGGCAGCTTTCACAGCTTTTTCCTTGGCACCATCCCTATACCTAGGCTGATTTATCTGCCTAGGGTTAGGGTTAGGGTTCAGCCTAGGCCCTGGATTTCTTTAACCAGGAAGCCCTGAGTTTCAGGCTTACTTCATCTGCCAAAGGCATCCCAAAGGGAGTGCAGAAGTGCCACAACATGGCTGCTTTCACGGCTTTTCCTTAGGAAGAACCCTAATACCCGGCTGATTTACCTTCCTAGGGTTACTGTTAGGCTTAGGCCTAGGACTTTTAAAACCAGGAAGCCCTGGGCTCCAGGCACACTGCAGCTGCGAAAGGCATCCCAAGGGGAGCGCAAAAGTGACGCAACTTGGCTGCCACCACTGATATTTCCATGAGACCATCCCGAACCATAGGCTGATTTTCCTTCCTAGGCTTAAGGTTTGAGTTACGCCTAGGGTAAGGGTTCTATTAACCAGAAAGCCCTGAGTTCCAAGAACACAGCAGCTGCGAAGGACTAGCCAAGAAGAGCGCAAAAGTACCACAACATGCCTGCCTCCACAGCTTTTTCCTTGGGGACATGCCTAATTCCTGGCTGATTTGCCTTTCTCGTCTTAGGGTTGGGGTTCGGCCTAGGGCTAGGATTTTTAAAATCAGGAAGCCCTGAGTTCCAGGCACACTGCAGCTGTGAAAGGCATCCAAAAGGGAGTGCAAAAGTGCCACAACATGGCTGCTTTCACGGCTTTTTCCTTGGCAAGAAGCCTAACACCAGGCTGATTTACCTTCCCAGGGTTACTGTTAGGCTTAGGCCTAGGGCTAGGATTTTTAAAACTAGGAAGCCCTGGGCTCCAGGCACACTGCAGCTGTTCAAGGCATCCCGAGGGGAGTACAAAAGTGCTACAACATGGCAGCTTTCACAGCTTTTTCCTTGGCACCATCCCTATACCTAGGCTGATTTATCTGCCTAGGGTTAGGGTTAGGCTTCAGCCTAGGGCTTGGATTTCTTTAACCAGGAAGCCCTGAGTTCCAGGCTTACTTCATCTGCCAAAGGCATCCCAAAGGGAGTGCAGAAGTGCCACAACATGGCTGCTTTCACGGCTTTTCCCTTAGGAAGAACCCTAATACCCGGCTGATTTACCTTCCTAGGGTTACTGTTAGGCTTAGGCCTAGGACTTTTAAAACCAGGAAGCCCTGGGCTCCAGGCACACTGCAGCTGCGAAAGGCATCCCAAGGGGAGCGCAAAAGTGACGCAACTTGGCTGCCACCACTGATATTTCCATGAGACCATCCCGAACCATAGGTTGATTTTCCATCCTAGGGTTAAGGTTTGAGTTACGCCTAGGGTAAGGGCTCTATTAACCAGAAAGCCCTGAGTTCCAAGAACACAGCAGCTGCGAAGGACTAGCCAAGAAGAGCGCAAAAGTACCACAACATGCCTGCCTCCACAGCTTTTTCCTTGGGGACATGCCTAATTCCTGGCTGATTTGCCTTTCTCGTCTTAGGGTTGGGGTTCGGCCTAGGGCTAGGATTTTTAAAATCAGGAAGCCCTGAGTTCCAGGCACACTGCAGCTGTGAAAGGCATCCAAAAGGGAGTGCAAAAGTGCCACAACATGGCTGCTTTCACGGCTTTTTCCTTGGCAAGAAGCCTAACACCAGGCTGATTTCCCTTCCCAGGGTTACTGTTAGGCTTAGGCCTAGGGCTAGGATTTTTAAAACTAGGAAGCCCTTAGCTCCAGGCACACTGCAGCTGTTCAAGGCATCCCAAGGGGAGTACAAAAGTGCAACAACATGGCAGCTTTCACAGCTTTTTCCTTGGCACCATCCCTATACCTAGGCTGATTTATCTGCCTAGGGTTAGGGTTAGGCTTCAGCCTAGGGCTTGGATTTCTTTAACCAGGAAGCCCTGAGTTCCAGGCTTACTTCATCTGCCAAAGGCATCCCAAAGGGAGTGCAGAAGTGCCACAACATGGCTGCTTTCACGGCTTTTCCCTTAGGAAGAACCCTAATACCCGGCTGATTTACCTTCCTAGGGTTACTGTTAGGCTTAGGCCTAGGACTTTTAAAACCAGGAAGCCCTGGGCTCCAGGCACACTGCAGCTGCGAAAGGCATCCCAAGGGGAGCGCAAAAGTGACGCAACTTGGCTGCCACCACTGATATTTCCATGAGACCATCCCGAACCATAGGTTGATTTTCCTTCCTAGGCTTAAGGTTTGAGTTACGCCTAGGGTAAGGGTTCTATTAACCAGAAAGCCCTGAGTTCCAAAACACAGCAGCTGCGAAGGACTAGCCAAGAAGAGCGCAAAAGTACCACAACATGCCTGCCTCCACAGCTTTTTCCTTGGGGACATGCCTAATTCCTGGCTGATTTGCCTTTCTCGTCTTAGGGTTGGGGTTCGGCCTAGGGCTAGGATTTTTAAAATCAGGAAGCCCTGAGTTCCAGGCACACTGCAGCTGTGAAAGGCATCCAAAAGGGAGTGCAAAAGTGCCACAACATGGCTGCTTTCACGGCTTTTTCCTTGGCAAGAAGCCTAACACCAGGCTGATTTACCTTCCCAGGGTTACTGTTAGGCTTAGGCCTAGGGCTAGGATTTTTAAAACTAGGAAGCCCTTAGCTCCAGGCACACTGCAGCTGTTCAAGGCATCCCAAGGGGAGTACAAAAGTGCAACAACATGGCAGCTTTCACAGCTTTTTCCTTGGCACCATCCCTATACCTAGGCTGATTTATCTGCCTAGGGTTAGGGTTAGGCTTCAGCCTAGGGCTTGGATTTCTTTAACCAGGAAGCCCTGAGTTCCAGGCTTACTTCATCTGCCAAAGGCATCCCAAAGGGAGTGCAGAAGTGCCACAACATGGCTGCTTTCACGGCTTTTCCCTTAGGAAGAACCCTAATACCCGGCTGATTTACCTTCCTAGGGTTACTGTTAGGCTTAGGCCTAGGACTTTTAAAACCAGGAAGCCCTGGGCTCCAGGCACACTGCAGCTGCGAAAGGCATCCCAAGGGGAGCGCAAAAGTGACGCAACTTGGCTGCCACCACTGATATTTCCATGAGACCATCCCGAACCATAGGCTGATTTTCCTTCCTAGGCTTAAGGTTTGAGTTACGCCTAGGGTAAGGGTTCTATTAACCAGAAAGCCCTGAGTTCCAAGAACACAGCAGCTGCGAAGGACTAGCCAAGAAGAGCGCAAAAGTACCACAACATGCCTGCCTCCACAGCTTTTTCCTTGGGGACATGCCTAATTCCTGGCTGATTTGCCTTTCTCGTCTTAGGGTTGGGGTTCGGCCTAGGGCTAGGATTTTTAAAATCAGGAAGCCCTGAGTTCCAGGCACACTGCAGCTGTGAAAGGCATCCAAAAGGGAGTGCAAAAGTGCCACAACATGGCTGCTTTCACGGCTTTTTCCTTGGCAAGAAGCCTAACACCAGGCTGATTTACCTTCCCAGGGTTACTGTTAGGCTTAGGCCTAGGGCTAGGATTTTTAAAACTAGGAAGCCCTTAGCTCCAGGCACACTGCAGCTGTTCAAGGCATCCCGAGGGGAGTACAAAAGTGCTACAACATGGCAGCTTTCACAGCTTTTTCCTTGGCACCATCCCTATACCTAGGCTGATTTATCTGCCTAGGGTTAGGGTTAGGCTTCAGCCTAGGGCTTGGATTTCTTTAACCAGGAAGCCCTGAGTTCCAGGCTTACTTCATCTGCCAAAGGCATCCCAAAGGGAGTGCAGAAGTGCCACAACATGGCTGCTTTCACGGCTTTTCCCTTAGGAAGAACCCTAATACCCGGCTGATTTACCTTCCTAGGGTTACTGTTAGGCTTAGGCCTAGGACTTTTAAAACCAGGAAGCCCTGGGCTCCAGGCACACTGCAGCTGCGAAAGGCATCCCAAGGGGAGCGCAAAAGTGACGCAACTTGGCTGCCACCACTGATATTTCCATGAGACCATCCCGAACCATAGGCTGATTTTCCTTCCTAGGGTTAAGGTTTGAGTTACGCCTAGGGTAAGGGTTCTATTAACCAGAAAGCCCTGAGTTCCAAGAACACAGCAGCTGCGAAGGACTAGCCAAGAAGAGCGCAAAAGTACCACAACATGCCTGCCTCCACAGCTTTTTCCTTGGGGACATGCCTAATTCCTGGCTGATTTGCCTTTCTCGTCTTAGGGTTGGGGTTCGGCCTAGGGCTAGGATTTTTAAAATCAGGAAGCCCTGAGTTCCAGGCACACTGCAGCTGTGAAAGGCATCCAAAAGGGAGTGCAAAAGTGCCACAACATGGCTGCTTTCACGGCTTTTTCCTTGGCAAGAAGCCTAACACCAGGCTGATTTCCCTTCCCAGGGTTACTGTTAGGCTTAGGCCTAGGGCTAGGATTTTTAAAACTAGGAAGCCCTTAGCTCCAGGCACACTGCAGCTGTTCAAGGCATCCCAAGGGGAGTACAAAAGTGCAACAACATGGCAGCTTTCACAGCTTTTTCCTTGGCACCATCCCTATACCTAGGCTGATTTATCTGCCTAGGGTTAGGGTTAGGGTTCAGCCTAGGGCTTGGATTTCTTTAACCAGGAAGCCCTGAGTTCCAGGCTTACTTCATCTGCCAAAGGCATCCCAAAGGGAGTGCAGAAGTGCCACAACATGGCTGCTTTCACGGCTTTTCCCTTAGGAAGAACCCTAATACCCGGCTGATTTACCTTCCTAGGGTTACTGTTAGGCTTAGGCCTAGGACTTTTAAAACCAGGAAGCCCTGGGCTCCAGGCACACTGCAGCTGCGAAAGGCATCCCAAGGGGAGCGCAAAAGTGACGCAACTTGGCTGCCACCACTGATATTTCCATGAGACCATCCCGAACCATAGGCTGATTTTCCTTCCTAGGCTTAAGGTTTGAGTTACGCCTAGGGTAAGGGTTCTATTAACCAGAAAGCCCTGAGTTCCAAGAACACAGCAGCTGCGAAGGACTAGCCAAGAAGAGCGCAAAAGTACCACAACATGCCTGCCTCCACAGCTTTTTCCTTGGGGACATGCCTAATTCCTGGCTGATTTGCCTTTCTCGTCTTAGGGTTGGGGTTCGGCCTAGGGCTAGGATTTTTAAAATCAGGAAGCCCTGAGTTCCAGGCACACTGCAGCTGTGAAAGGCATCCAAAAGGGAGTGCAAAAGTGCCACAACATGGCTGCTTTCACGGCTTTTTCCTTGGCAAGAAGCCTAACACCAGGCTGATTTCCCTTCCCAGGGTTACTGTTAGGCTTAGGCCTAGGGCTAGGATTTTTAAAACTAGGAAGCCCTTAGCTCCAGGCACACTGCAGCTGTTCAAGGCATCCCAAGGGGAGTACAAAAGTGCAACAACATGGCAGCTTTCACAGCTTTTTCCTTGGCACCATCCCTATACCTAGGCTGATTTATCTGCCTAGGGTTAGGGTTAGGGTTCAGCCTAGGGCTTGGATTTCTTTAACCAGGAAGCCCTGAGTTCCAGGCTTACTTCATCTGCCAAAGGCATCCCAAAGGGAGTGCAGAAGTGCCACAACATGGCTGCTTTCACGGCTTTTCCCTTAGGAAGAACCCTAATACCCGGCTGATTTACCTTCCTAGGGTTACTGTTAGGCTTAGGCCTAGGACTTTTAAAACCAGGAAGCCCTGGGCTCCAGGCACACTGCAGCTGCGAAAGGCATCCCAAGGGGAGCGCAAAAGTGACGCAACTTGGCTGCCACCACTGATATTTCCATGAGACCATCCCGAACCATAGGCTGATTTTCCTTCCTAGGCTTAAGGTTTGAGTTACGCCTAGGGTAAGGGTTCTATTAACCAGAAAGCCCTGAGTTCCAAGAACACAGCAGCTGCGAAGGACTAGCCAAGAAGAGCGCAAAAGTACCACAACATGCCTGCCTCCACAGCTTTTTCCTTGGGGACATGCCTAATTCCTGGCTGATTTGCCTTTCTCGTCTTAGGGTTGGGGTTCGGCCTAGGGCTAGGATTTTTAAAATCAGGAAGCCCTGAGTTCCAGGCACACTGCAGCTGTGAAAGGCATCCAAAAGGGAGTGCAAAAGTGCCACAACATGGCTGCTTTCACGGCTTTTTCCTTGGCAAGAAGCCTAACACCAGGCTGATTTACCTTCCCAGGGTTACTGTTAGGCTTAGGCCTAGGGCTAGGATTTTTAAAACTAGGAAGCCCTTAGCTCCAGGCACACTGCAGCTGTTCAAGGCATCCCAAGGGGAGTACAAAAGTGCAACAACATGGCAGCTTTCACAGCTTTTTCCTTGGCACCATCCCTATACCTAGGCTGATTTATCTGCCTAGGGTTAGGGTTAGGCTTCAGCCTAGGGCTTGGATTTCTTTAACCAGGAAGCCCTGAGTTCCAGGCTTACTTCATCTGCCAAAGGCATCCCAAAGGGAGTGCAGAAGTGCCACAACATGGCTGCTTTCACGGCTTTTCCCTTAGGAAGAACCCTAATACCCGGCTGATTTACCTTCCTAGGGTTACTGTTAGGCTTAGGCCTAGGACTTTTAAAACCAGGAAGCCCTGGGCTCCAGGCACACTGCAGCTGCGAAAGGCTTCCCAAGGGGAGTGCAAAAGTGACGCAACTTGGCTGCCACCACTGATATTTCCATGAGACCATCCCGAACCATAGGCTGATTTTCCTTCCTAGGCTTAAGGTTTGAGTTACGCCTAGGGTAAGGGCTCTATTAACCAGAAAGCCCTGAGTTCCAAGAACACAGCAGCTGCGAAGGACTAGCCAAGAAGAGCGCAAAAGTACCACAACATGCCTGCCTCCACAGCTTTTTCCTTGGGGACATGCCTAATTCCTGGCTGATTTGCCTTTCTCGTCTTAGGGTTGGGGTTCGGCCTAGGGCTAGGATTTTTAAAATCAGGAAGCCCTGAGTTCCAGGCACACTGCAGCTGTGAAAGGCATCCAAAAGGGAGTGCAAAAGTGCCACAACATGGCTGCTTTCACGGCTTTTTCCTTGGCAAGAAGCCTAACACCAGGCTGATTTCCCTTCCCAGGGTTACTGTTAGGCTTAGGCCTAGGGCTAGGATTTTTAAAACTAGGAAGCCCTTAGCTCCAGGCACACTGCAGCTGTTCAAGGCATCCCAAGGGGAGTACAAAAGTGCAACAACATGGCAGCTTTCACAGCTTTTTCCTTGGCACCATCCCTATACCTAGGCTGATTTATCTGCCTAGGGTTAGGGTTAGGCTTCAGCCTAGGGCTTGGATTTCTTTAACCAGGAAGCCCTGAGTTCCAGGCTTACTTCATCTGCCAAAGGCATCCCAAAGGGAGTGCAGAAGTGCCACAACATGGCTGCTTTCACGGCTTTTCCCTTAGGAAGAACCCTAATACCCGGCTGATTTACCTTCCTAGGGTTACTGTTAGGCTTAGGCCTAGGACTTTTAAAACCAGGAAGCCCTGGGCTCCAGGCACACTGCAGCTGCGAAAGGCATCCCAAGGGGAGCGCAAAAGTGACGCAACTTGGCTGCCACCACTGATATTTCCATGAGACCATCCCGAACCATAGGCTGATTTTCCTTCCTAGGCTTAAGGTTTGAGTTACGCCTAGGGTAAGGGTTCTATTAACCAGAAAGCCCTGAGTTCCAAGAACACAGCAGCTGCGAAGGACTAGCCAAGAAGAGCGCAAAAGTACCACAACATGCCTGCCTCCACAGCTTTTTCCTTGGGGACATGCCTAATTCCTGGCTGATTTGCCTTTCTCGTCTTAGGGTTGGGGTTCGGCCTAGGGCTAGGATTTTTAAAATCAGGAAGCCCTGAGTTCCAGGCACACTGCAGCTGTGAAAGGCATCCAAAAGGGAGTGCAAAAGTGCCACAACATGGCTGCTTTCACGGCTTTTTCCTTGGCAAGAAGCCTAACACCAGGCTGATTTCCCTTCCCAGGGTTACTGTTAGGCTTAGGCCTAGGGCTAGGATTTTTAAAACTAGGAAGCCCTTAGCTCCAGGCACACTGCAGCTGTTCAAGGCATCCCAAGGGGAGTACAAAAGTGCAACAACATGGCAGCTTTCACACCTTTTTCCTTGGCACCATCCCTATACCTAGGCTGATTTATCTGCCTAGGGTTAGGGTTAGGGTTCAGCCTAGGGCTTGGATTTCTTTAACCAGGAAGCCCTGAGTTCCAGGCTTACTTCATCTGCCAAAGGCATCCCAAAGGGAGTGCAGAAGTGCCACAACATGGCTGCTTTCACGGCTTTTCCCTTAGGAAGAACCCTAATACCCGGCTGATTTACCTTCCTAGGGTTACTGTTAGGCTTAGGCCTAGGACTTTTAAAACCAGGAAGCCCTGGGCTCCAGGCACACTGCAGCTGCGAAAGGCATCCCAAGGGGAGCGCAAAAGTGACGCAACTTGGCTGCCACCACTGATATTTCCATGAGACCATCCCGAACCATAGGCTGATTTTCCTTCCTAGGCTTAAGGTTTGAGTTACGCCTAGGGTAAGGGTTCTATTAACCAGAAAGCCCTGAGTTCCAAGAACACAGCAGCTGCGAAGGACTAGCCAAGAAGAGCGCAAAAGTACCACAACATGCCTGCCTCCACAGCTTTTTCCTTGGGGACATGCCTAATTCCTGGCTGATTTGCCTTTCTCGTCTTAGGGTTGGGGTTCGGCCTAGGGCTAGGATTTTTAAAATCAGGAAGCCCTGAGTTCCAGGCACACTGCAGCTGTGAAAGGCATCCAAAAGGGAGTGCAAAAGTGCCACAACATGGCTGCTTTCACGGCTTTTTCCTTGGCAAGAAGCCTAACACCAGGCTGATTTACCTTCCCAGGGTTACTGTTAGGCTTAGGCCTAGGGCTAGGATTTTTAAAACTAGGAAGCCCTTAGCTCCAGGCACACTGCAGCTGTTCAAGGCATCCCAAGGGGAGTACAAAAGTGCAACAACATGGCAGCTTTCACAGCTTTTTCCTTGGCACCATCCCTATACCTAGGCTGATTTATCTGCCTAGGGTTAGGGTTAGGCTTCAGCCTAGGGCTTGGATTTCTTTAACCAGGAAGCCCTGAGTTCCAGGCTTACTTCATCTGCCAAAGGCATCCCAAAGGGAGTGCAGAAGTGCCACAACATGGCTGCTTTCACGGCTTTTCCCTTAGGAAGAACCCTAATACCCGGCTGATTTACCTTCCTAGGGTTACTGTTAGGCTTAGGCCTAGGACTTTTAAAACCAGGAAGCCCTGGGCTCCAGGCACACTGCAGCTGCGAAAGGCATCCCAAGGGGAGCGCAAAAGTGACGCAACTTGGCTGCCACCACTGATATTTCCATGAGACCATCCCGAACCATAGGCTGATTTTCCTTCCTAGGCTTAAGGTTTGAGTTACGCCTAGGGTAAGGGTTCTATTAACCAGAAAGCCCTGAGTTCCAAGAACACAGCTGCTGCGAAGGACTAGCCAAGAAGAGCGCAAAAGTACCACAACATGCCTGCCTCCACAGCTTTTTCCTTGGGGACATGCCTAATTCCTGGCTGATTTGCCTTTCTCGTCTTAGGGTTGGGGTTCGGCCTAGGGCTAGGATTTTTAAAATCAGGAAGCCCTGAGTTCCAGGCACACTGCAGCTGTGAAAGGCATCCAAAAGGGAGTGCAAAAGTGCCACAACATGGCTGCTTTCACGGCTTTTTCCTTGGCAAGAAGCCTAACACCAGGCTGATTTACCTTCCCAGGGTTACTGTTAGGCTTAGGCCTAGGGCTAGGATTTTTAAAACTAGGAAGCCCTGGGCTCCAGGCACACTGCAACTGTTCAAGGCATCCCAAGGGGAGTACAAAAGTGCAACAACATGGCAGCTTTCACAGCTTTTTCCTTGGCACCATCCCTATACCTAGGCTGATTTATCTGCCTAGGGTTAGGGTTAGGCTTCAGCCTAGGGCTTGGATTTCTTTAACCAGGAAGCCCTGAGTTTCAGGCTTACTTCATCTGCCAAAGGCATCCCAAAGGGAGTGCAGAAGTGCCACAACATGGCTGCTTTCACGGCTTTTCCCTTAGGAAGAACCCTAATACCCGGCTGATTTACCTTCCTAGGGTTACTGTTAGGCTTAGGCCTAGGACTTTTAAAACCAGGAAGCCCTGGGCTCCAGGCACACTGCAGCTGCGAAAGGCATCCCAAGGGGAGCGCAAAAGTGACGCAACTTGGCTGCCACCACTGATATTTCCATGAGACCATCCCGAACCATAGGCTGATTTTCCTTCCTAGGCTTAAGGTTTGAGTTACGCCTAGGGTAAGGGTTCTATTAACCAGAAAGCCCTGAGTTCCAAAAAACAGCAGCTGCGAAGGACTAGCCAAGAAGAGCGCAAAAGTACCACAACATGCCTGCCTCCACAGCTTTTTCCTTGGGGACATGCCTAATTCCTGGCTGATTTGCCTTTCTCGTCTTAGGGTTGGGGTTCGGCCTAGGGCTAGGATTTTTAAAATCAGGAAGCCCTGAGTTCCAGGCACACTGCAGCTGTGAAAGGCATCCAAAAGGGAGTGCAAAAGTGCCACAACATGGCTGCTTTCACGGCTTTTTCCTTGGCAAGAAGCCTAACACCAGGCTGATTTCCCTTCCCAGGGTTACTGTTAGGCTTAGGCCTAGGGCTAGGATTTTTAAAACTAGGAAGCCCTGGGCTCCAGGCACACTGCAGCTGTTCAAGGCATCCCAAGGGGAGTACAAAAGTGCAACAACATGGCAGCTTTCACAGCTTTTTCCTTGGCACCATCCCTATACCTAGGCTGATTTATCTGCCTAGGGTTAGGGTTAGGCTTCAGCCTAGGGCTTGGATTTCTTTAACCAGGAAGCCCTGAGTTCCAGGCTTACTTCATCTGCCAAAGGCATCCCAAAGGGAGTGCAGAAGTGCCACAACATGGCTGCTTTCACGGCTTTTCCCTTAGCAAGAACCCTAATACCCGGCTGATTTACCTTCCTAGGGTTACTGTTAGGCTTAGGCCTAGGACTTTTAAAACCAGGAAGCCCTGGGCTCCAGGCACACTGCAGCTGCGAAAGGCATCCCAAGGGGAGTGCAAAAGTGACGCAACTTGGCTGCCACCACTGATATTTCCATGAGACCATCCCGAACCATAGGCTGATTTTCCTTCCTAGGCTTAAGGTTTGAGTTACGCCTAGGGTAAGGGTTCTATTAACCAGAAAGCCCTGAGTTGCAAAAAACAGCAGCTGCGAAGGACTAGCCAAGAAGAGCGCAAAAGTACCACAACATGCCTGCCTCCACAGCTTTTTCCTTGGGGACATGCCTAATTCCTGGCTGATTTGCCTTTCTCGTCTTAGGGTTGGGGTTCGGCCTAGGGCTAGGATTTTTAAAATCAGGAAGCCCTGAGTTCCAGGCACACTGGAGCTGTGAAAGGCATCCAAAAGGGAGTGCAAAAGTGCCACAACATGGCTGCTTTCACGGCTTTTTCCTTGGCAAGAAGCCTAACACCAGGCTGATTTACCTTCCCAGGGTTACTGTTAGGCTTAGGCCTAGGGCTAGGATTTTTAAAACTAGGAAGCCCTGGGCTCCAGGCACACTGCAACTGTTCAAGGCATCCCAAGGGGAGTACAAAAGTGCAACAACATGGCAGCTTTCACAGCTTTTTCCTTGGCACCATCCCTATACCTAGGCTGATTTATCTGCCTAGGGTTAGGGTTAGGGTTCAGCCTAGGGCTTGGATTTCTTTAACCAGGAAGCCCTGAGTTTCAGGCTTACTTCATCTGCCAAAGGCATCCCAAAGGGAGTGCAGAAGTGCCACAACATGGCTGCTTTCACGGCTTTTCCTTAGGAAGAACCCTAATACGCGGCTGATTTACCTTCCTAGGGTTACTGTTAGGCTTAGGCCTAGGACTTTTAAAACCAGGAAGCCCTGGGCTCCAGGCACACTGCAGCTGCGAAAGGCATCCCAAGGGGAGCGCAAAAGTGACGCAACTTGGCTGCCACCACTGATATTTCCATGAGACCATCCCGAACCATAGGCTGATTTTCCTTCCTAGGCTTAAGGTTTGAGTTACGCCTAGGGTAAGGTTTCTATTAACCAGAAAGCCCTGAGTTCCAAAAAACAGCAGCTGCGAAGGACTAGCCAAGAAGAGCGCAAAAGTAGCACAACATGCCTGCCTCCACAGCTTTTTCCTTGGGGACATGCCTAATTCCTGGCTGATTTGCCTTTCTCGTCTTAGGGTTGGGGTTCGGCCTAGGGCTAGGATTTTTAAAATCAGGAAGCCCTGAGTTCCAGGCACACTGCAGCTGTGAAAGGCATCCAAAAGGGAGTGCAAAAGTGCCACAACATGGCTGCTTTCACGGCTATTTCCTTGGCAAGAAGCCTAACACCAGGCTGATTTACCTTCCCAGGGTTACTGTTAGGCTTAGGCCTAGGGCTAGGATTTTTAAAACTAGGAAGCCCTGGGCTCCAGGCACACTGCAACTGTTCAAGGCATCCCAAGGGGAGTACAAAAGTGCAACAACATGGCAGCTTTCACAGCTTTTTCCTTGGCACCATCCCTATACCTAGGCTGATTTATCTGCCTAGGGTTAGGGTTAGGGTTCAGCCTAGGCCCTGGATTTCTTTAACCAGGAAGCCCTGAGTTTCAGGCTTACTTCATCTGCCAAAGGCATCCCAAAGGGAGTGCAGAAGTGCCACAACATGGCTGCTTTCACGGCTTTTCCTTAGGAAGAACCCTAATACCCGGCTGATTTACCTTCCTAGGGTTACTGTTAGGCTTAGGCCTAGGACTTTTAAAACCAGGAAGCCCTGGGCTCCAGGCACACTGCAGCTGCGAAAGGCATCCCAAGGGGAGCGCAAAAGTGACGCAACTTGGCTGCCACCACTGATATTTCCATGAGACCATCCCGAACCATAGGCTGATTTTCCTTCCTAGGCTTAAGGTTTGAGTTACGCCTAGGGTAAGGGTTCTATTAACCAGAAAGCCCTGAGTTCCAAGAACACAGCAGCTGCGAAGGACTAGCCAAGAAGAGCGCAAAAGTACCACAACATGCCTGCCTCCACAGCTTTTTCCTTGGGGACATGCCTAATTCCTGGCTGATTTGCCTTTCTCGTCTTAGGGTTGGGGTTCGGCCTAGGGCTAGGATTTTTAAAATCAGGAAGCCCTGAGTTCCAGGCACACTGCAGCTGTGAAAGGCATCCAAAAGGGAGTGCAAAAGTGCCACAACATGGCTGCTTTCACGGCTTTTTCCTTGGCAAGAAGCCTAACACCAGGCTGATTTACCTTCCCAGGGTTACTGTTAGGCTTAGGCCTAGGGCTAGGATTTTTAAAACTAGGAAGCCCTTAGCTCCAGGCACACTGCAGCTGTTCAAGGCATCCCAAGGGGAGTACAAAAGTGCTACAACATGGCAGCTTTCACAGCTTTTTCCTTGGCACCATCCCTATACCTAGGCTGATTTATCTGCCTAGGGTTAGGGTTAGGCTTCAGCCTAGGGCTTGGATTTCTTTAACCAGGAAGCCCTGAGTTCCAGGCTTACTTCATCTGCCAAAGGCATCCCAAAGGGAGTGCAGAAGTGCCACAACATGGCTGCTTTCACGGCTTTTCCCTTAGGAAGAACCCTAATACCCGGCTGATTTACCTTCCTAGGGTTACTGTTAGGCTTAGGCCTAGGACTTTTAAAACCAGGAAGCCCTGGGCTCCAGGCACACTGCAGCTGCGAAAGGCATCCCAAGGGGAGCGCAAAAGTGACGCAACTTGGCTGCCACCACTGATATTTCCATGAGACCATCCCGAACCATAGGCTGATTTTCCTTCCTAGGCTTAAGGTTTGAGTTACGCCTAGGGTAAGGTTTCTATTAACCAGAAAGCCCTGAGTTCCAAAAAACAGCAGCTGCGAAGGACTAGCCAAGAAGAGCGCAAAAGTAGCACAACATGCCTGCCTCCACAGCTTTTTCCTTGGGGACATGCCTAATTCCTGGCTGATTTGCCTTTCTCGTCTTAGGGTTGGGGTTCGGCCTAGGGCTAGGATTTTTAAAATCAGGAAGCCCTGAGTTCCAGGCACACTGCAGCTGTGAAAGGCATCCAAAAGGGAGTGCAAAAGTGCCACAACATGGCTGCTTTCACGGCTATTTCCTTGGCAAGAAGCCTAACACC
The DNA here is from genome assembly GCF_027579445.1 of Ammospiza nelsoni. Lineage (NCBI taxonomy): Eukaryota > Metazoa > Chordata > Aves > Passeriformes > Passerellidae > Ammospiza > Ammospiza nelsoni. Next base: position 41,120 of record NW_026683194.1, read on the forward strand.
AGGCTGATTTCCCTTCCCAGGGTTACTGTTAGGCTTAGGCCTAGGGCTAGGATTTTTAAAACTAGGAAGCCCTTAGCTCCAGGCACACTGCAGCTGTTCAAGGCATCCCAAGGGGAGTACAAAAGTGCAACAACATGGCAGCTTTCACAGCTTTTTCCTTGGCACCATCCCTATACCTAGGCTGATTTATCTGCCTAGGGTTAGGGTTAGGGTTCAGCCTAGGGCTTGGATTTCTTTAACCAGGAAGCCCTGAGTTCCAGGCTTACTTCATCTGCCAAAGGCATCCCAAAGGGAGTGCAGAAGTGCCACAACATGGCTGCTTTCACGGCTTTTCCCTTAGGAAGAACCCTAATACCCGGCTGATTTACCTTCCTAGGGTTACTGTTAGGCTTAGGCCTAGGACTTTTAAAACCAGGAAGCCCTGGGCTCCAGGCACACTGCAGCTGCGAAAGGCATCCCAAGGGGAGCGCAAAAGTGACGCAACTTGGCTGCCACCACTGATATTTCCATGAGACCATCCCGAACCATAGGCTGATTTTCCTTCCTAGGCTTAAGGTTTGAGTTACGCCTAGGGTAAGGGCTCTATTAACCAGAAAGCCCTGAGTTCCAAGAACACAGCTGCTGCGAAGGACTAGCCAAGAAGAGCGCAAAAGTACCACATCATGCCTGCCTCCACAGCTTTTTCCTTGGGGACATGCCTAATTCCTGGCTGATTTGCCTTTCTCGTCTTAGGGTTGGGGTTCGGCCTAGGGCTAGGATTTTTAAAATCAGGAAGCCCTGAGTTCCAGGCACACTGGAGCTGTGAAAGGCATCCAAAAGGGAGTGCAAAAGTGCCACAACATGGCTGCTTTCACGGCTTTTTCCTTGGCAAGAAGCCTAACACCAGGCTGATTTACCTTCCCAGGGTTACTGTTAGGCTTAGGCCTAGGGCTAGGATTTTTAAAACTAGGAAGCCCTGGGCTCCAGGCACACTGCAACTGTTCAAGGCATCCCAAGGGGAGTACAAAAGTGCAACAACATGGCAGCTTTCACAGCTTTTTCCTTGGCACCATCCCTATACCTAGGCTGATTTATCTGCCTAGGGTTAGGGTTAGGGTTCAGCCTAGGCCTTGGATTTCTTTAACCAGGAAGCCCTGAGTTTCAGGCTTACTTCATCTGCCAAAGGCATCCCAAAGGGAGTGCAGAAGTGCCACAACATGGCTGCTTTCACGGCTTTTCCCTTAGGAAGAACCCTAATACCCGGCTGATTTACCTTCCTAGGGTTACTGTTAGGCTTAGGCCTAGGACTTTTAAAACCAGGAAGCCCTGGGCTCCAGGCACACTGCAGCTGCGAAAGGCATCCCAAGGGGAGCGCAAAAGTGACGCAACTTGGCTGCCACCACTGATATTTCCATGAGACCATCCCGAACCATAGGCTGATTTTCCTTCCTAGGCTTAAGGTTTGAGTTACGCCTAGGGTAAGGGTTCTATTAACCAGAAAGCCCTGAGTTCCAAGAACACAGCAGCTGCGAAGGACTAGCCAAGAAGAGCGCAAAAGTACCACAACATGCCTGCCTCCACAGCTTTTTCCTTGGGGACATGCCTAATTCCTGGCTGATTTGCCTTTCTCGTCTTAGGGTTGGGGTTCGGCCTAGGGCTAGGATTTTTAAAATCAGGAAGCCCTGAGTTCCAGGCACACTGCAGCTGTGAAAGGCATCCAAAAGGGAGTGCAAAAGTGCCACAACATGGCTGCTTTCACGGCTTTTTCCTTGGCAAGAAGCCTAACACCAGGCTGATTTACCTTCCCAGGGTTACTGTTAGGCTTAGGCCTAGGGCTAGGATTTTTAAAACTAGGAAGCCCTTAGCTCCAGGCACACTGCAGCTGTTCAAGGCATCCCGAGGGGAGTACAAAAGTGCTACAACATGGCAGCTTTCACAGCTTTTTCCTTGGCACCATCCCTATACCTAGGCTGATTTATCTGCCTAGGGTTAGGGTTAGGCTTCAGCCTAGGGCTTGGATTTCTTTAACCAGGAAGCCCTGAGTTCCAGGCTTACTTCATCTGCCAAAGGCATCCCAAAGGGAGTGCAGAAGTGCCACAACATGGCTGCTTTCACGGCTTTTCCCTTAGGAAGAACCCTAATACCCGGCTGATTTACCTTCCTAGGGTTACTGTTAGGCTTAGGCCTAGGACTTTTAAAACCAGGAAGCCCTGGGCTCCAGGCACACTGCAGCTGCGAAAGGCATCCCAAGGGGAGCGCAAAAGTGACGCAACTTGGCTGCCACCACTGATATTTCCATGAGACCATCCCGAACCATAGGCTGATTTTCCTTCCTAGGCTTAAGGTTTGAGTTACGCCTAGGGTAAGGGTTCTATTAACCAGAAAGCCCTGAGTTCCAAGAACACAGCAGCTGCGAAGGACTAGCCAAGAAGAGCGCAAAAGTACCACAACATGCCTGCCTCCACAGCTTTTTCCTTGGGGACATGCCTAATTCCTGGCTGATTTGCCTTTCTCGTCTTAGGGTTGGGGTTCGGCCTAGGGCTAGGATTTTTAAAATCAGGAAGCCCTGAGTTCCAGGCACACTGCAGCTGTGAAAGGCATCCAAAAGGGAGTGCAAAAGTGCCACAACATGGCTGCTTTCACGGCTTTTTCCTTGGCAAGAAGCCTAACACCAGGCTGATTTACCTTCCCAGGGTTACTGTTAGGCTTAGGCCTAGGGCTAGGATTTTTAAAACTAGGAAGCCCTTAGCTCCAGGCACACTGCAGCTGTTCAAGGCATCCCAAGGGGAGTACAAAAGTGCAACAACATGGCAGCTTTCACAGCTTTTTCCTTGGCACCATCCCTATACCTAGGCTGATTTATCTGCCTAGGGTTACGGTTAGGGTTCAGCCTAGGGCTTGGATTTCTTTAACCAAGAAGCCCTGAGTTCCAGGCTTACTTCATCTGCCAAAGGCATCCCAAAGGGAGTGCAGAAGTGCCACAACATGGCTGCTTTCACGGCTTTTCCCTTAGGAAGAACCCTAATACCCGGCTGATTTACCTTCCTAGGGTTACTGTTAGGCTTAGGCCTAGGACTTTTAAAACCAGGAAGCCCTGGGCTCCAGGCACACTGCAGCTGCGAAAGGCATCCCAAGGGGAGCGCAAAAGTGACGCAACTTGGCTGCCACCACTGATATTTCCATGAGACCATCCCGAACCATAGGCTGATTTTCCTTCCTAGGGTTAAGGTTTGAGTTACGCCTAGGGTAAGGGCTCTATTAACCAGAAAGCCCTGAGTTCCAAGAACACAGCTGCTGCGAAGGACTAGCCAAGAAGATCGCAAAAGTAGCACAACATGCCTGCCTCCACAGCTTTTTCCTTGGGGACATGCCTAATTCCTGGCTGATTTGCCTTTCTCGTCTTAGGGTTGGGGTTCGGCCTAGGGCTAGGATTTTTAAAATCAGGAAGCCCTGAGTTCCAGGCACACTGCAGCTGTGAAAGGCATCCAAAAGGGAGTGCAAAAGTGCCACAACATGGCTGCTTTCACGGCTTTTTCCTTGGCAAGAAGCCTAACACCAGGCTGATTTACCTTCCCAGGGTTACTGTTAGGCTTAGGCCTAGGGCTAGGATTTTTAAAACTAGGAAGCCCTGGGCTCCAGGCACACTGCAGCTGTTCAAGGCATCCCAAGGGGAGTACAAAAGTGCAACAACATGGCAGCTTTCACAGCTTTTTCCTTGGCACCATCCCTATACCTAGGCTGATTTATCTGCCTAGGGTTAGGGTTAGGGTTCAGCCTAGGCCTTGGATTTCTTTAACCAGGAAGCCCTGAGTTTCAGGCTTACTTCATCTGCCAAAGGCATCCCAAAGGGAGTGCAGAAGTGCCACAACATGGCTGCTTTCACGGCTTTTCCCTTAGGAAGAACCCTAATACCCGGCTGATTTACCTTCCTAGGGTTACTGTTAGGCTTAGGCCTAGGACTTTTAAAACCAGGAAGCCCTGGGCTCCAGGCACACTGCAGCTGCGAAAGGCATCCCAAGGGGAGCGCAAAAGTGACGCAACTTGGCTGCCACCACTGATATTTCCATGAGACCATCCCGAACCATAGGCTGATTTTCCTTCCTAGGGTTAAGGTTTGAGTTACGCCTAGGGTAAGGGTTCTATTAACCAGAAAGCCCTGAGTTCCAAGAACACAGCAGCTGCGAAGGACTAGCCAAGAAGAGCGCAAAAGTACCACAACATGCCTGCCTCCACAGCTTTTTCCTTGGGGACATGCCTAATTCCTGGCTGATTTGCCTTTCTCGTCTTAGGGTTGGGGTTCGGCCTAGGGCTAGGATTTTTAAAATCAGGAAGCCCTGAGTTCCAGGCACACTGCAGCTGTGAAAGGCATCCAAAAGGGAGTGCAAAAGTGCCACAACATGGCTGCTTTCACGGCTTTTTCCTTGGCAAGAAGCCTAACACCAGGCTGATTTCCCTTCCCAGGGTTACTGTTAGGCTTAGGCCTAGGGCTAGGATTTTTAAAACTAGGAAGCCCTTAGCTCCAGGCACACTGCAGCTGTTCAAGGCATCCCAAGGGGAGTACAAAAGTGCAACAACATGGCAGCTTTCACAGCTTTTTCCTTGGCACCATCCCTATACCTAGGCTGATTTATCTGCCTAGGGTTAGGGTTAGGGTTCAGCCTAGGGCTTGGATTTCTTTAACCAGGAAGCCCTGAGTTCCAGGCTTACTTCATCTGCCAAAGGCATCCCAAAGGGAGTGCAGAAGTGCCACAACATGGCTGCTTTCACGGCTTTTCCCTTAGGAAGAACCCTAATACCCGGCTGATTTACCTTCCTAGGGTTACTGTTAGGCTTAGGCCTAGGACTTTTAAAACCAGGAAGCCCTGGGCTCCAGGCACACTGCAGCTGCGAAAGGCATCCCAAGGGGAGCGCAAAAGTGACGCAACTTGGCTGCCACCACTGATATTTCCATGAGACCATCCCGAACCATAGGCTGATTTTCCTTCCTAGGCTTAAGGTTTGAGTTACGCCTAGGGTAAGGGTTCTATTAACCAGAAAGCCCTGAGTTCCAAGAACACAGCAGCTGCGAAGGACTAGCCAAGAAGAGCGCAAAAGTACCACAACATGCCTGCCTCCACAGCTTTTTCCTTGGGGACATGCCTAATTCCTGGCTGATTTGCCTTTCTCGTCTTAGGGTTGGGGTTCGGCCTAGGGCTAGGATTTTTAAAATCAGGAAGCCCTGAGTTCCAGGCACACTGCAGCTGTGAAAGGCATCCAAAAGGGAGTGCAAAAGTGCCACAACATGGCTGCTTTCACGGCTTTTTCCTTGGCAAGAAGCCTAACACCAGGCTGATTTACCTTCCCAGGGTTACTGTTAGGCTTAGGCCTAGGGCTAGGATTTTTAAAACTAGGAAGCCCTTAGCTCCAGGCACACTGCAGCTGTTCAAGGCATCCCAAGGGGAGTACAAAAGTGCAACAACATGGCAGCTTTCACAGCTTTTTCCTTGGCACCATCCCTATACCTAGGCTGATTTATCTGCCTAGGGTTACGGTTAGGGTTCAGCCTAGGGCTTGGATTTCTTTAACCAAGAAGCCCTGAGTTCCAGGCTTACTTCATCTGCCAAAGGCATCCCAAAGGGAGTGCAGAAGTGCCACAACATGGCTGCTTTCACGGCTTTTCCCTTAGGAAGAACCCTAATACCCGGCTGATTTACCTTCCTAGGGTTACTCTTAGGCTTAGGCCTAGGACTTTTAAAACCAGGAAGCCCTGGGCTCCAGGCACACTGCAGCTGCGAAAGGCATCCCAAGGGGAGCGCAAAAGTGACGCAACTTGGCTGCCACCACTGATATTTCCATGAGACCATCCCGAACCATAGGCTGATTTTCCTTCCTAGGGTTAAGGTTTGAGTTACGCCTAGGGTAAGGGCTCTATTAACCAGAAAGCCCTGAGTTCCAAGAACACAGCTGCTGCGAAGGACTAGCCAAGAAGATCGCAAAAGTAGCACAACATGCCTGCCTCCACAGCTTTTTCCTTGGGGACATGCCTAATTCCTGGCTGATTTGCCTTTCTCGTCTTAGGGTTGGGGTTCGGCCTAGGGCTAGGATTTTTAAAATCAGGAAGCCCTGAGTTCCAGGCACACTGCAGCTGTGAAAGGCATCCAAAAGGGAGTGCAAAAGTGCCACAACATGGCTGCTTTCATGGCTTTTTCCTTGGCAAGAAGCCTAACACCAGGCTGATTTACCTTCCCAGGGTTACTGTTAGGCTTAGGCCTAGGGCTAGGATTTTTAAAACTAGGAAGCCCTGGGCTCCAGGCACACTGCAGCTGTTCAAGGCATCCCAAGGGGAGTACAAAAGTGCAACAACATGGCAGCTTTCACAGCTTTTTCCTTGGCACCATCCCTATACCTAGGCTGATTTATCTGCCTAGGGTTAGGGTTAGGGTTCAGCCTAGGCCTTGGATTTCTTTAACCAGGAAGCCCTGAGTTTCAGGCTTACTTCATCTGCCAAAGGCATCCCAAAGGGAGTGCAGAAGTGCCACAACATGGCTGCTTTCACGGCTTTTCCCTTAGGAAGAACCCTAATACCCGGCTGATTTACCTTCCTAGGGTTACTGTTAGGCTTAGGCCTAGGACTTTTAAAACCAGGAAGCCCTGGGCTCCAGGCACACTGCAGCTGCGAAAGGCATCCCAAGGGGAGCGCAAAAGTGACGCAACTTGGCTGCCACCACTGATATTTCCATGAGACCATCCCGAATCATAGGCTGATTTTCCTTCCTAGGCTTAAGGTTTGAGTTACGCCTAGGGTAAGGGTTCTATTAACCAGAAAGCCCTGAGTTCCAAGAACACAGCAGCTGCGAAGGACTAGCCAAGAAGAGCGCAAAAGTACCACAACATGCCTGCCTCCACAGCTTTTTCCTTGGGGACATGCCTAATTCCTGGCTGATTTGCCTTTCTCGTCTTAGGGTTGGGGTTCGGCCTAGGGCTAGGATTTTTAAAATCAGGAAGCCCTGAGTTCCAGGCACACTGCAGCTGTGAAAGGCATCCAAAAGGGAGTGCAAAAGTGCCACAACATGGCTGCTTTCACGGCTTTCTCCTTGGCAAGAAGCCTAACACCAGGCTGATTTACCTTCCCAGGGTTACTGTTAGGCTTAGGCCTAGGGCTAGGATTTTTAAAACTAGGAAGCCCTGGGCTCCAGGCACACTGCAGCTGTTCAAGGCATCCCGAGGGGAGTACAAAAGTGCTACAACATGGCAGCTTTCACAGCTTTTTCCTTGGCACCATCCCTATACCTAGGCTGATTTATCTGCCTAGGGTTAGGGTTAGGGTTCAGCCTAGGGCTTGGATTTCTTTAACCAGGAAGCCCTGAGTTCCAGGCTTACTTCATCTGCCAAAGGCATCCCAAAGGGAGTGCAGAAGTGCCACAACATGGCTGCTTTCACGGCTTTTCCCTTAGGAAGAACCCTAATACCCGGCTGATTTACCTTCCTAGGGTTACTGTTAGGCTTAGGCCTAGGACTTTTAAAACCAGGAAGCCCTGGGCTCCAGGCACACTGCAGCTGCGAAAGGCATCCCAAGGGGAGCGCAAAAGTGACGCAACTTGGCTGCCACCACTGATATTTCCATGAGACCATCCCGAACCATAGGCTGATTTTCCTTCCTAGGGTTAAGGTTTGAGTTACGCCTAGGGTAAGGGCTCTATTAACCAGAAAGCCCTGAGTTCCAAGAACACAGCAGCTGCGAAGGACTAGCCAAGAAGAGCGCAAAAGTACCACAACATGCCTGCCTCCACAGCTTTTTCCTTGGGGACATGCCTAATTCCTGGCTGATTTGCCTTTCTCGTCTTAGGGTTGGGGTTCGGCCTAGGGCTAGGATTTTTAAAATCAGGAAGCCCTGAGTTCCAGGCACACTGCAGCTGTGAAAGGCATCCAAAAGGGAGTGCAAAAGTGCCACAACATGGCTGCTTTCACGGCTTTTTCCTTGGCAAGAAGCCTAACACCAGGCTGATTTACCTTCCCAGGGTTACTGTTAGGCTTAGGCCTAGGGCTAGGATTTTTAAAACTAGGAAGCCCTGGGCTCCAGGCACACTGCAGCTGTTCAAGGCATCCCGAGGGGAGTACAAAAGTGCTACAACATGGCAGCTTTCACAGCTTTTTCCTTGGCACCATCCCTATACCTAGGCTGATTTATCTGCCTAGGGTTAGGGTTAGGGTTCAGCCTAGGGCTTGGATTTCTTTAACCAGGAAGCCCTGAGTTCCAGGCTTACTTCATCTGCCAAAGGCATCCCAAAGGGAGTGCAGAAGTGCCACAACATGGCTGCTTTCACGGCTTTTCCCTTAGGAAGAACCCTAATACCCGGCTGATTTACCTTCCTAGGGTTACTGTTAGGCTTAGGCCTAGGACTTTTAAAACCAGGAAGCCCTGGGCTCCAGGCACACTGCAGCTGCGAAAGGCATCCCAAGGGGAGCGCAAAAATGACGCAACTTGGCTGCCACCACTGATATTTCCATGAGACCATCCCGAACCATAGGCTGATTTTCCTTCCTAGGGTTAAGGTTTGAGTTACGCCTAGGGTAAGGGCTCTATTAACCAGAAAGCCCTGAGTTCCAAGAACACAGCAGCTGCGAAGGACTAGCCAAGAAGAGCGCAAAAGTACCACAACATGCCTGCCTCCACAGCTTTTTCCTTGGGGACATGCCTAATTCCTGGCTGATTTGCCTTTCTCGTCTTAGGGTTGGGGTTCGGCCTAGGGCTAGGATTTTTAAAATCAGGAAGCCCTGAGTTCCAGGCACACTGCAGCTGTGAAAGGCATCCAAAAGGGAGTGCAAAAGTGCCACAACATGGCTGCTTTCACGGCTTTTTCCTTGGCAAGAAGCCTAACACCAGGCTGATTTACCTTCCCAGGGTTACTGTTAGGCTTAGGCCTAGGGCTAGGATTTTTAAAACTAGAAAGCCCTGGGCTCCAGGCACACTGCAGCTGTTCAAGGCATCCCAAGGGGAGTACAAAAGTGCAACAACATGGCAGCTTTCACAGCTTTTTCCTTGGCACCATCCCTATACCTAGGCTGATTTATCTGCCTAGGGTTAGGGTTAGGGTTCAGCCTAGGGCTTGGATTTCTTTAACCAGGAAGCCCTGAGTTCCAGGCTTACTTCATCTGCCAAAGGCATCCCAAAGGGAGTGCAGAAGTGCCACAACATGGCTGCTTTCACGGCTTTTCCCTTAGGAAGAACCCTAATACCCGGCTGATTTACCTTCCTAGGGTTACTGTTAGGCTTAGGCCTAGGACTTTTAAAACCAGGAAGCCCTGGGCTCCAGGCACACTGCAGCTGCGAAAGGCATCCCAAGGGGAGCGCAAAAGTGACGCAACTTGGCTGCCACCACTGATATTTCCATGAGACCATCCCGAACCATAGGCTGATTTTCCTTCCTAGGGTTAAGGTTTGAGTTACGCCTAGGGTAAGGTTTCTATTAACCAGAAAGCCCTGAGTTCCAAGAACACAGCAGCTGCGAAGGACTAGCCAAGAAGAGCGCAAAAGTACCACAACATGCCTGCCTCCACAGCTTTTTCCTTGGGGACATGCCTAATTCCTGGCTGATTTGCCTTTCTCGTCTTAGGGTTGGGGTTTGGCCTAGGGCTAGGATTTTTAAAATCAGGAAGCCCTGAGTTCCAGGCACACTGCAGCTGTGAAAGGCATCCAAAAGGGAGTGCAAAAGTGCCACAACATGGCTGCTTTCACGGCTTTTTCCTTGGCAAGAAGCCTAACACCAGGCTGATTTACCTTCCCAGGGTTACTGTTAGGCTTAGGCCTAGGGCTAGGATTTTTAAAACCAGGAAGCCCTGGGCTCCAGGCACACTGCAGCTGTTCAAGGCATCCCAAGGGGAGTACAAAAGTGCTACAACATGGCAGCTTTCACAGCTTTTTCCTTGGCACCATCCCTATACCTAGCCTGATTTATCTGCCTAGGGTTAGGGTTAGGGTTCAGCCTAGGGCTTGGATTTCTTTAACCAGGAAGCCCTGAGTTCCAGGCTTACTTCATCTGCCAAAGGCATCCCAAAGGGAGTGCAGAAGTGCCACAACATGGCTGCTTTCACGGCTTTTCCCTTAGGAAGAACCCTAATACCCGGCTGATTTACCTTCCTAGGATTACTGTTAGGCTTAGGCCTAGGACTTTTAAAACCAGGAAGCCCTGGGCTCCAGGCACACTGCAGCTGCGAAAGGCATCCCAAGGGGAGCGCAAAAGTGACGCAACTTGGCTGCCACCACTGATATTTCCATGAGACCATCCCGAACCATAGGCTGATTTTCCTTCCTAGGCTTAAGGTTTGAGTTACGCCTAGGGTAAGGGCTCTATTAACCAGAAAGCCCTGAGTTGCAAGAACACAGCAGCTGCGAAGGACTAGCCAAGAAGAGCGCAAAAGTACCACAACATGCCTGCCTCCACAGCTTTTTCCTTGGGGACATGCCTAATTCCTGGCTGATTTGCCTTTCTCGTCTTAGGGTTGGGGTTCGGCCTAGGGCTAGGATTTTTAAAATCAGGAAGCCCTGAGTTCCAGGCACAGTGGAGCTGTGAAAGGCATCCAAAAGGGAGTGCAAAAGTGCCACAACATGGCTGCTTTCACGGCTTTTTCCTTGGCAAGAAGCCTAACACCAGGCTGATTTACCTTCCCAGGGTTACTGTTAGGCTTAGGCCTAGGGCTAGGATTTTTAAAACTAGGAAGCCCTTAGCTCCAGGCACGCTGCAGCTGTTCAAGGCATCCCAAGGGGAGTACAAAAGTGCAACAACATGGCAGCTTTCACAGCTTTTTTCTTGGCACCATCCCTATACCTAGGCTGATTTATCTGCCTAGGGTTAGGGTTAGGGTTCAGCCTAGGGCTTGGATTTCTTTAACCAGGAAGCCCTGAGTTCCAGGCTTACTTCATCTGCCAAAGGCATCCCAAAGGGAGTGCAGAAGTGCCACAACATGGCTGCTTTCACGGCTTTTCCCTTAGGAAGAACCCTAATACCCGGCTGATTTACCTTCCTAGGGTTACTGTTAGGCTTAGGCCTAGGACTTTTAAAACCAGGAAGCCCTGGGCTCCAGGCACACTGCAGCTGCGAAAGGCATCCCAAGGGGAGCGCAAAAGTGACGCAACTTGGCTGCCACCACTGATATTTCCATGAGACCATCCCGAACCATAGGTTGATTTTCCTTCCTAGGCTTAAGGTTTGAGTTACGCCTAGGGTAAGGGCTCTATTAACCAGAAAGCCCTGAGTTCCAAGAACACAGCAGCTGTGAAGGACTAGCCAAGAAGAGCGCAAAAGTACCACAACATGCCTGCCTCCACAGCTTTTTCCTTGGGGACATGCCTAATTCCTGGCTGATTTGCCTTTCTCGTCTTAGGGTTGGGGTTCGGCCTAGGGCTAGGATTTTTAAAATCAGGAAGCCCTGAGTTCCAGGCACACTGGAGCTGTGAAAGGCATCCAAAAGGGAGTGCAAAAGTGCCACAACATGGCTGCTTTCACGGCTTTTTCCTTGGCAAGAAGCCTAACACCAGGCTGATTTACCTTCCCAGGGTTACTGTTAGGCTTAGGCCTAGGGCTAGGATTTTTAAAACTAGGAAGCCCTTAGCTCCAGGCACACTGCAGCTGTTCAAGGCATCCCAAGGGGAGTACAAAAGTGCAACAACATGGCAGCTTCCACAGCTTTTTCCTTGGCACCATCCCTATACCTAGGCTGATTTATCTGCCTAGGGTTAGGGTTAGGGTTCAGCCTAGGGCTTGGATTTCTTTAACCAGGAAGCCCTGAGTTCCAGGCTTACTTCATCTGCCAAAGGCATCCCAAAGGGAGTGCAGAAGTGCCACAACATGGCTGCTTTCACGGCTTTTCCCTTAGGAAGAACCCTAATACCCGGCTGATTTACCTTCCTAGGGTTACTGTTAGGCTTAGGCCTAGGACTTTTAAAACCAGGAAGCCCTGGGCTCCAGGCACACTGCAGCTGCGAAAGGCATCCCAAGGGGAGCGCAAAAGTGACGCAACTTGGCTGCCACCACTGATATTTCCATGAGACCATCCCGAACCATAGGTTGATTTTCCTTCCTAGGCTTAAGGTTTGAGTTACGCCTAGGGTAAGGGCTCTATTAACCAGAAAGCCCTGAGTTCCAAGAACACAGCAGCTGTGAAGGACTAGCCAAGAAGAGCGCAAAAGTACCACAACATGCCTGCCTCCACAGCTTTTTCCTTGGGGACATGCCTAATTCCTGGCTGATTTGCCTTTCTCGTCTTAGGGTTGGGGTTCGGCCTAGGGCTAGGATTTTTAAAATCAGGAAGCCCTGAGTTCCAGGCACACTGGAGCTGTGAAAGGCATCCAAAAGGGAGTGCAAAAGTGCCACAACATGGCTGCTTTCACGGCTTTTTCCTTGGCAAGAAGCCTAACACCAGGCTGATTTACCTTCCCAGGGTTACTGTTAGGCTTAGGCCTAGGGCTAGGATTTTTAAAACTAGGAAGCCCTTAGCTCCAGGCACACTGCAGCTGTTCAAGGCATCCCAAGGGGAGTACAAAAGTGCAACAACATGGCAGCTTCCACAGCTTTTTCCTTGGCACCATCCCTATACCTAGGCTGATTTATCTGCCTAGGGTTAGGGTTAGGCTTCAGCCTAGGGCTTGGATTTCTTTAACCAGGAAGCCCTGAGTTCCAGGCTTACTTCATCTGCCAAAGGCATCCCAAAGGGAGTGCAGAAGTGCCACAACATGGCTGCTTTCACGGCTTTTCCCTTAGGAAGAACCCTAATACCCGGCTGATTTACCTTCCTAGGGTTACTGTTAGGCTTAGGCCTAGGACTTTTAAAACCAGGAAGCCCTGGGCTCCAGGCACACTGCAGCTGCGAAAGGCATCCCAAGGGGAGCGCAAAAGTGACGCAACTTGGCTGCCACCACTGATATTTCCATGAGACCATCCCGAACCATAGGCTGATTTTCCTTCCTAGGGTTAAGGTTTGAGTTACGCCTAGGGTAAGGGCTCTATTAACCAGAAAGCCCTGAGTTCCAAGAACACAGCAGCTGCGAAGGACTAGCCAAGAAGAGCGCAGAAGTAGCACAACATGCCTGCCTCCACAGCTTTTTCCTTGGGGACATGCCTAATTCCTGGCTGATTTGCCTTTCTCGTCTTAGGGTTGGGGTTCGGCCTAGGGCTAGGATTTTTAAAATCAGGAAGCCCTGAGTTCCAGGCACACTGCAGCTGTGAAAGGCATCCAAAAGGGAGTGCAAAAGTGCCACAACATGGCTGCTTTCACGGCTTTTTCCTTGGCAAGAAGCCTAACACCAGGCTGATTTACCTTCCCAGGGTTACTGTTAGGCTTAGGCCTAGGGCTAGGATTTTTAAAACTAGGAAGCCCTAGGCTCCAGGCACACTGCAGCTGTTCAAGGCATCCCAAGGGGAGTACAAAAGTGCAACAACATGGCAGCTTTCACAGCTTTTTCCTTGGCACCATCCCTATACCTAGGCTGATTTATCTGCCTAGGGTTAGGGTTAGGCTTCAGCCTAGGGCTTGGATTTCTTTAACCAGGAAGCCCTGAGTTTCAGGCTTACTTCATCTGCCAAAGGCATCCCAAAGGGAGTGCAGAAGTGCCACAACATGGCTGCTTTCACGGCTTTTCCCTTAGGAAGAACCCTAATACCCGGCTGATTTACCTTCCTAGGGTTACTGTTAGGCTTAGGCCTAGGACTTTTAAAACCAGGAAGCCCTGGGCTCCAGGCACACTGCAGCTGCGAAAGGCATCCCAAGGGGAGCGCAAAAGTGACGCAACTTGGCTGCCACCACTGATATTTCCATGAGACCATCCCGATCCATAGGCTGATTTTCCTTCCTAGGGTTAAGGTTTGAGTTACGCCTAGGGTAAGGGCTCTATTAACCAGAAAGTCCTGAGTTCCAAGAACACAGCAGCTGCGAAGGACTAGCCAAGAAGAGCGCAAAAGTAGCACAACATGCCTGCCTCCACAGCTTTTTCCTTGGGGACATGCCTAATTCCTGGCTGATTTGCCTTTCTCGTCTTAGGGTTGGGGTTCGGCCTAGGGCTAGGATTTTTAAAATCAGGAAGCCCTGAGTTCCAGGCACACTGCAGCTGTGAAAGGCATCCAAAAGGGAGTGCAAAAGTGCCACAACATGGCTGCTTTCACGGCTTTTTCCTTGGCAAGAAGCCTAACACCAGGCTGATTTACCTTCCCAGGGTTACTGTTAGGCTTAGGCCTAGGGCTAGGATTTTTAAAACTAGGAAGCCCTAGGCTCCAGGCACACTGCAGCTGTTCAAGGCATCCCAAGGGGAGTACAAAAGTGCAACAACATGGCAGCTTTCACAGCTTTTTCCTTGGCACCATCCCTATACCTAGGCTGATTTATCTGCCTAGGGTTAGGGTTAGGCTTCAGCCTAGGGCTTGGATTTCTTTAACCAGGAAGCCCTGAGTTTCAGGCTTACTTCATCTGCCAAAGGCATCCCAAAGGGAGTGCAGAAGTGCCACAACATGGCTGCTTTCACGGCTTTTCCCTTAGGAAGAACCCTAATACCCGGCTGATTTACCTTCCTAGGGTTACTGTTAGGCTTAGGCCTAGGACTTTTAAAACCAGGAAGCCCTGGGCTCCAGGCACACTGCAGCTGCGAAAGGCATCCCAAGGGGAGCGCAAAAGTGACGCAACTTGGCTGCCACCACTGATATTTCCATGAGACCATCCCGATCCATAGGCTGATTTTCCTTCCTAGGCTTAAGGTTTGAGTTACGCCTAGGGTAAGGGCTCTATTAACCAGAAAGCCCTGAGTTCCAAGAACACAGCAGCTGCGAAGGACTAGCCAAGAAGAGCGCAAAAGTACCACAACATGCCTGCCTCCACAGCTTTTTCCTTGGGGACATGCCTAATTCCTGGCTGATTTGCCTTTCTCGTCTTAGGGTTGGGGTTCGGCCTAGGGCTAGGATTTTTAAAATCAGGAAGCCCTGAGTTCCAGGCACACTGCAGCTGTGAAAGGCATCCAAAAGGGAGTGCAAAAGTGCCACAACATGGCTGCTTTCACGGCTTTTTCCTTGGCAAGAAGCCTAACACCAGGCTGATTTACCTTCCCAGGGTTACTGTTAGGCTTAGGCCTAGGGCTAGGATTTTTAAAACTAGGAAGCCCTGGGCTCCAGGCACACTGCAGCTGCGAAAGGCATCCCGAGGGGAGTACAAAAGTGCAACAACATGGCAGCTTTCACAGCTTTTTCCTTGGCACCATCCCTATACCTAGGCTGATTTATCTGCCTAGGGTTAGGGTTAGGCTTCAGCCTAGGGCTTGGATTTCTTTAACCAGGAAGCCCTGAGTTCCAGGCTTACTTCATCTGCCAAAGGCATCCCAAAGGGAGTGCAGAAGTGCCACAACATGGCTGCTTTCACGGCTTTTCCCTTAGGAAGAACCCTAATACCCGGCTGATTTACCTTCCTAGGGTTACTGTTAGGCTTAGGCCTAGGACTTTTAAAACCAGGAAGCCCTGGGCTCCAGGCACACTGCAGCTGCGAAAGGCATCCCAAGGGGAGCGCAAAAGTGACGCAACTTGGCTGCCACCACTGATATTTCCGTGAGACCATCCCGAACCATAGGCTGATTTTCCTTCCTAGGGTTAAGGTTTGAGTTACGCCTAGGGTAAGGGCTCTATTAACCAGAAAGCCCTGAGTTCCAAGAACACAGCAGCTGCGAAGGACTAGCCAAGAAGAGCGCAAAAGTACCACAACATGCCTGCCTCCACAGCTTTTTCCTTGGGGACATGCCTAATTCCTGGCTGATTTGCCTTTCTCGTCTTAGGGTTGGGGTTCGGCCTAGGGCTAGGATTTTTAAAATCAGGAAGCCCTGAGTTCCAGGCACACTGCAGCTGTGAAAGGCATCCAAAAGGGAGTGCAAAAGTGCCACAACATGGCTGCTTTCACGGCTTTTTCCTTGGCAAGAAGCCTAACACCAGGCTGATTTACCTTCCCAGGGTTACTGTTAGGCTTAGGCCTAGGGCTAGGATTTTTAAAACCAGGAAGCCCTGGGCTCCAGGCACACTGCAGCTGTTCAAGGCATCCCAAGGGGAGTACAAAAGTGCTACAACATGGCAGCTTTCACAGCTTTTTCCTTGGCACCATCCCTATACCTAGGCTGATTTATCTGCCTAGGGTTAGGGTTAGGGTTCAGCCTAGGGCTTGGATTTCTTTAACCAGGAAGCCCTGAGTTCCAGGCTTACTTCATCTGCCAAAGGCATCCCAAAGGGAGTGCAGAAGTGCCACAACATGGCTGCTTTCACGGCTTTTCCCTTAGGAAGAACCCTAATACCCGGCTGATTTACCTTCCTAGGATTACTGTTAGGCTTAGGCCTAGGACTTTTAAAACCAGGAAGCCCTGGGCTCCAGGCACACTGCAGCTGCGAAAGGCATCCCAAGGGGAGCGCAAAAGTGACGCAACTTGGCTGCCACCACTGATATTTCCATGAGACCATCCCGAACCATAGGCTGATTTTCCTTCCTAGGCTTAAGGTTTGAGTTACGCCTAGGGTAAGGGCTCTATTAACCAGAAAGCCCTGAGTTGCAAGAACACAGCAGCTGCGAAGGACTAGCCAAGAAGAGCGCAAAAGTACCACAACATGCCTGCCTCCACAGCTTTTTCCTTGGGGACATGCCTAATTCCTGGCTGATTTGCCTTTCTCGTCTTAGGGTTGGGGTTCGGCCTAGGGCTAGGATTTTTAAAATCAGGAAGCCCTGAGTTCCAGGCACAGTGGAGCTGTGAAAGGCATCCAAAAGGGAGTGCAAAAGTGCCACAACATGGCTGCTTTCACGGCTTTTTCCTTGGCAAGAAGCCTAACACCAGGCTGATTTACCTTCCCAGGGTTACTGTTAGGCTTAGGCCTAGGGCTAGGATTTTTAAAACTAGGAAGCCCTTAGCTCCAGGCACGCTGCAGCTGTTCAAGGCATCCCAAGGGGAGTACAAAAGTGCAACAACATGGCAGCTTTCACAGCTTTTTTCTTGGCACCATCCCTATACCTAGGCTGATTTATCTGCCTAGGGTTAGGGTTAGGGTTCAGCCTAGGGCTTGGATTTCTTTAACCAGGAAGCCCTGAGTTCCAGGCTTACTTCATCTGCCAAAGGCATCCCAAAGGGAGTGCAGAAGTGCCACAACATGGCTGCTTTCACGGCTTTTCCCTTAGGAAGAACCCTAATACCCGGCTGATTTACCTTCCTAGGGTTACTGTTAGGCTTAGGCCTAGGACTTTTAAAACCAGGAAGCCCTGGGCTCCAGGCACACTGCAGCTGCGAAAGGCATCCCAAGGGGAGCGCAAAAGTGACGCAACTTGGCTGCCACCACTGATATTTCCATGAGACCATCCCGAACCATAGGTTGATTTTCCTTCCTAGGCTTAAGGTTTGAGTTACGCCTAGGGTAAGGGCTCTATTAACCAGAAAGCCCTGAGTTCCAAGAACACAGCAGCTGTGAAGGACTAGCCAAGAAGAGCGCAAAAGTACCACAACATGCCTGCCTCCACAGCTTTTTCCTTGGGGACATGCCTAATTCCTGGCTGATTTGCCTTTCTCGTCTTAGGGTTGGGGTTCGGCCTAGGGCTAGGATTTTTAAAATCAGGAAGCCCTGAGTTCCAGGCACACTGCAGCTGTGAAAGGCATCCAAAAGGGAGTGCAAAAGTGCCACAACATGGCTGCTTTCACGGCTTTTTCCTTGGCAAGAAGCCTAACACCAGGCTGATTTACATTCCCAGGGTTACTGTTAGGCTTAGGCCTAGGGCTAGGATTTTTAAAACTAGGAAGCCCTTAGCTCCAGGCACACTGCAGCTGTTCAAGGCATCCCAAGGGGAGTACAAAAGTGCAACAACATGGCAGCTTCCACAGCTTTTTCCTTGGCACCATCCCTATACCTAGGCTGATTTATCTGCCTAGGGTTAGGGTTAGGCTTCAGCCTAGGGCTTGGATTTCTTTAACCAGGAAGCCCTGAGTTCCAGGCTTACTTCATCTGCCAAAGGCATCCCAAAGGGAGTGCAGAAGTGCCACAACATGGCTGCTTTCACGGCTTTTCCCTTAGGAAGAACCCTAATACCCGGCTGATTTACCTTCCTAGGGTTACTGTTAGGCTTAGGCCTAGGACTTTTAAAACCAGGAAGCCCTGGGCTCCAGGCACACTGCAGCTGCGAAAGGCATCCCAAGGGGAGCGCAAAAGTGACGCAACTTGGCTGCCACCACTGATATTTCCATGAGACCATCCCGAACCATAGGCTGATTTTCCTTCCTAGGGTTAAGGTTTGAGTTACGCCTAGGGTAAGGGCTCTATTAACCAGAAAGCCCTGAGTTCCAAGAACACAGCAGCTGCGAAGGACTAGCCAAGAAGAGCGCAAAAGTAGCACAACATGCCTGCCTCCACAGCTTTTTCCTTGGGGACATGCCTAATTCCTGGCTGATTTGCCTTTCTCGTCTTAGGGTTGGGGTTCGGCCTAGGGCTAGGATTTTTAAAATCAGGAAGCCCTGAGTTCCAGGCACACTGCAGCTGTGAAAGGCATCCAAAAGGGAGTGCAAAAGTGCCACAACATGGCTGCTTTCACGGCTTTTTCCTTGGCAAGAAGCCTAACACCAGGCTGATTTACCTTCCCAGGGTTACTGTTAGGCTTAGGCCTAGGGCTAGGATTTTTAAAACTAGGAAGCCCTAGGCTCCAGGCACACTGCAGCTGTTCAAGGCATCCCAAGGGGAGTACAAAAGTGCAACAACATGGCAGCTTTCACAGCTTTTTCCTTGGCACCATCCCTATACCTAGGCTGATTTATCTGCCTAGGGTTAGGGTTAGGCTTCAGCCTAGGGCTTGGATTTCTTTAACCAGGAAGCCCTGAGTTTCAGGCTTACTTCATCTGCCAAAGGCATCCCAAAGGGAGTGCAGAAGTGCCACAACATGGCTGCTTTCACGGCTTTTCCCTTAGGAAGAACCCTAATACCCGGCTGATTTACCTTCCTAGGGTTACTGTTAGGCTTAGGCCTAGGACTTTTAAAACCAGGAAGCCCTGGGCTCCAGGCACACTGCAGCTGCGAAAGGCATCCCAAGGGGAGCGCAAAAGTGACGCAACTTGGCTGCCACCACTGATATTTCCATGAGACCATCCCGATCCATAGGCTGATTTTCCTTCCTAGGGTTAAGGTTTGAGTTACGCCTAGGGTAAGGGCTCTATTAACCAGAAAGCCCTGAGTTCCAAGAACACAGCAGCTGCGAAGGACTAGCCAAGAAGAGCGCAAAAGTACCACAACATGCCTGCCTCCACAGCTTTTTCCTTGGGGACATGCCTAATTCCTGGCTGATTTGCCTTTCTCGTCTTAGGGTTGGGGTTCGGCCTAGGGCTAGGATTTTTAAAATCAGGAAGCCCTGAGTTCCAGGCACACTGCAGCTGTGAAAGGCATCCAAAAGGGAGTGCAAAAGTGCCACAACATGGCTGCTTTCACGGCTTTTTCCTTGGCAAGAAGCCTAACACCAGGCTGATTTACCTTCCCAGGGTTACTGTTAGGCTTAGGCCTAGGGCTAGGATTTTTAAAACTAGGAAGCCCTGGGCTCCAGGCACACTGCAGCTGCGAAAGGCATCCCAAGGGGAGTACAAAAGTGCTACAACATGGCAGCTTTCACAGCTTTTTCCTTGGCACCATCCCTATACCTAGGCTGATTTATCTGCCTAGGGTTAGGGTTAGGCTTCAGCCTAGGGCTTGGATTTCTTTAACCAGGAAGCCCTGAGTTCCAGGCTTACTTCATCTGCCAAAGGCATCCCAAAGGGAGTGCAGAAGTGCCACAACATGGCTGCTTTCACGGCTTTTCCCTTAGGAAGAACCCTAATACGCGGCTGATTTACCTTCCTAGGGTTACTGTTAGGCTTAGGCCTAGGACTTTTAAAACCAGGAAGCCCTGGGCTCCAGGCACACTGCAGCTGCGAAAGGCATCCCAAGGGGAGCGCAAAAGTGACGCAACTTGGCTGCCACCACTGATATTTCCATGAGACCATCCCGAACCATAGGCTGATTTTCCTTCCTAGGGTTAAGGTTTGAGTTACGCCTAGGGTAAGGGCTCTATTAACCAGAAAGCCCTGAGTTGCAAGAACACAGCAGCTGCGAAGGACTAGCCAAGAAGAGCGCAAAAGTACCACAACATGCCTGCCTCCACAGCTTTTTCCTTGGGGACATGCCTAATTCCTGGCTGATTTGCCTTTCTCGTCTTAGGGTTGGGGTTCGGCCTAGGGCTAGGATTTTTAAAATCAGGAAGCCCTGAGTTCCAGGCACACTGCAGCTGTGAAAGGCATCCAAAAGGGAGTGCAAAAGTGCCACAACATGGCTGCTTTCACGGCTATTTCCTTGGCAAGAAGCCTAACACCAGGCTGATTTGCCTTCCCAGGGTTACTGTTAGGCTTAGGCCTAGGGCTAGGATTTTTAAAACTAGGAAGCCCTGGGCTCCAGGCACACTGCAGCTGTTCAAGGCATCCCAAGGGGAGTACAAAAGTGCAACAACATGGCAGCTTTCACAGCTTTTTCCTTGGCACCATCCCTAAACCTAGGCTGATTTATCTGCCTAGGGTTAGGGTTAGGCTTCAGCCTAGGGCTTGGATTTCTTTAACCAGGAAGCCCTGAGTTTCAGGCTTACTTCATCTGCCAAAGGCATCCCAAAGGGAGTGCAGAAGTGCCACAACATGGCTGCTTTCACGGCTTTTCCCTTAGGAAGAACCCTAATACCCGGCTGATTTACCTTCCTAGGGTTACTGTTAGGCTTAGGCCTAGGACTTTTAAAACCAGGAAGCCCTGGGCTCCAGGCACACTGCAGCTGCGAAAGGCATCCCAAGGGGAGCGCAAAAGTGACGCAACTTGGCTGCCACCACTGATATTTCCATGAGACCATCCCGAACCATAGGCTGATTTTCCTTCCTAGGCTTAAGGTTTGAGTTACGCCTAGGGTAAGGGTTCTATTAACCAGAAAGCCCTGAGTTCCAAGAACACAGCAGCTGCGAAGGACTAGCCAAGAAGAGCGCAAAAGTACCACAACATGCCTGCCTCCACAGCTTTTTCCTTGGGGACATGCCTAATTCCTGGCTGATTTGCCTTTCTCGTCTTAGGGTTGGGGTTCGGCCTAGGGCTAGGATTTTTAAAATCAGGAAGCCCTGAGTTCCAGGCACACTGCAGCTGTGAAAGGCATCCAAAAGGGAGTGCAAAAGTGCCACAACATGGCTGCTTTCACGGCTTTTTCCTTGGCAAGAAGCCTAACACCAGGCTGATTTACCTTCCCAGGGTTACTGTTAGGCTTAGGCCTAGGGCTAGGATTTTTAAAACTAGGAAGCCCTTAGCTCCAGGCACACTGCAGCTGCGAAAGGCATCCCAAGGGGAGTACAAAAGTGCTACAACATGGCAGCTTTCACAGCTTTTTCCTTGGCACCATCCCTATACCTAGGCTGATTTATCTGCCTAGGGTTAGGGTTAGGCTTCAGCCTAGGGCTTGGATTTCTTTAACCAGGAAGCCCTGAGTTCCAGGCTTACTTCATCTGCCAAAGGCATCCCAAAGGGAGTGCAGAAGTGCCACAACATGGCTGCTTTCACGGCTTTTCCCTTAGGAAGAACCCTAATACCCGGCTGATTTACCTTCCTAGGGTTACTGTTAGGCTTAGGCCTAGGACTTTTAAAACCAGGAAGCCCTGGGCTCCAGGCACACTGCAGCTGCGAAAGGCATCCCAAGGGGAGCGCAAAAGTGACGCAACTTGGCTGCCACCACTGATATTTCCATGAGACCATCCCGAACCATAGGCTGATTTTCCTTCCTAGGCTTAAGGTTTGAGTTACGCCTAGGGTAAGGGTTCTATTAACCAGAAAGCCCTGAGTTCCAAGAACACAGCAGCTGCGAAGGACTAGCCAAGAAGAGCGCAAAAGTAGCACAACATGCCTGCCTCCACAGCTTTTTCCTTGGGGACATGCCTAATTCCTGGCTGATTTGCCTTTCTCGTCTTAGGGTTGGGGTTCGGCCTAGGGCTAGGATTTTTAAAATCAGGAAGCCCTGAGTTCCAGGCACACTGCAGCTGTGAAAGGCATCCAAAAGGGAGTGCAAAAGTGCCACAACATGGCTGCTTTCACGGCTTTTTCCTTGGCAAGAAGCCTAACACCAGGCTGATTTACCTTCCCAGGGTTACTGTTAGGCTTAGGCCTAGGGCTAGGATTTTTAAAACTAGGAAGCCCTGGGCTCCAGGCACACTGCAGCTGTTCAAGGCATCCCAAGGGGAGTACAAAAGTGCTACAACATGGCAGCTTTCACAGCTTTTTCCTTGGCACCATCCCTATACCTAGGCTGATTTATCTGCCTAGGGTTAGGGTTAGGCTTCAGCCTAGGGCTTGGATTTCTTTAACCAGGAAGCCCTGAGTTCCAGGCTTACTTCATCTGCCAAAGGCATCCCAAAGGGAGTGCAGAAGTGCCACAACATGGCTGCTTTCACGGCTTTTCCCTTAGGATGAACCCTAATACCCGGCTGATTTACCTTCCTAGGGTTACTGTTAGGCTTAGGCCTAGGACTTTTAAAACCAGGAAGCCCTGGGCTCCAGGCACACTGCAGCTGCGAAAGGCATCCCAAGGGGAGCGCAAAAGTGACGCAACTTGGCTGCCACCACTGATATTTCCATGAGACCATCCCGAACCATAGGCTGATTTTCCTTCCTAGGGTTAAGGTTTGAGTTACGCCTAGGGTAAGGGCTCTATTAACCAGAAAGCCCTGAGTTGCAAGAACACAGCAGCTGCGAAGGACTAGCCAAGAAGAGCGCAAAAGTACCACAACATGCCTGCCTCCACAGCTTTTTCCTTGGGGACATGCCTAATTCCTGGCTGATTTGCCTTTCTCGTCTTAGGGTTGGGGTTCGGCCTAGGGCTAGGATTTTTAAAATCAGGAAGCCCTGAGTTCCAGGCACACTGCAGCTGTGAAAGGCATCCAAAAGGGAGTGCAAAAGTGCCACAACATGGCTGCTTTCACGGCTTTTTCCTTGGCAAGAAGCCTAACACCAGGCTGATTTACCTTCCCAGGGTTACTGTTAGGCTTAGGCCTAGGGCTAGGATTTTTAAAACTAGGAAGCCCTTAGCTCCAGGCACACTGCAGCTGTTCAAGGCATCCCAAGGGGAGTACAAAAGTGCAACAACATGGCAGCTTTCACAGCTTTTTCCTTGGCACCATCCCTATACCTAGGCTGATTTATCTGCCTAGGGTTAGGGTTAGGCTTCAGCCTAGGGCTTGGATTTCTTTAACCAGGAAGCCCTGAGTTCCAGGCTTACTTCATCTGCCAAAGGCATCCCAAAGGGAGTGCAGAAGTGCCACAACATGGCTGCTTTCACGGCTTTTCCCTTAGGAAGAACCCTAATACCCGGCTGATTTACCTTCCTAGGGTTACTGTTAGGCTTAGGCCTAGGACTTTTAAAACCAGGAAGCCCTGGGCTCCAGGCACACTGCAGCTGCGAAAGGCATCCCAAGGGGAGCGCAAAAGTGACGCAACTTGGCTGCCACCACTGATATTTCCATGAGACCATCCCGAACCATAGGCTGATTTTCCTTCCTAGGGTTAAGGTTTGAGTTACGCCTAGGGTAAGGGCTCTATTAACCAGAAAGCCCTGAGTTGCAAGAACACAGCTGCTGCGAAGGACTAGCCAAGAAGAGCGCAAAAGTACCACAACATGCCTGCCTCCACAGCTTTTTCCTTGGGGACATGCCTAATTCCTGGCTGATTTGCCTTTCTCGTCTTAGGGTTGGGGTTCGGCCTAGGGCTAGGATTTTTAAAATCAGGAAGCCCTGAGTTCCAGGCACAGTGGAGCTGTGAAAGGCATCCAAAAGGGAGTGCAAAAGTGCCACAACATGGCTGCTTTCACGGCTTTTTCCTTGGCAAGAAGCCTAACACCAGGCTGATTTACCTTCCCAGGGTTACTGTTAGGCTTAGGCCTAGGGCTAGGATTTTTAAAACTAGGAAGCCCTGGGCTCCAGGCACACTGCAGCTGTTCAAGGCATCCCGAGGGGAGTACAAAAGTGCAACAACATGGCAGCTTTCACAGCTTTTTCCTTGGCACCATCCCTATACCTAGGCTGATTTATCTGCCTAGGGTTAGGGTTAGGCTTCAGCCTAGGGCTTGGATTTCTTTAACCAGGAAGCCCTGAGTTCCAGGCTTACTTCATCTGCCAAAGGCATCCCAAAGGGAGTGCAGAAGTGCCACAACATGGCTGCTTTCACGGCTTTTCCCTTAGGAAGAACCCTAATACCCGGCTGATTTACCTTCCTAGGGTTACTGTTAGGCTTAGGCCTAGGACTTTTAAAACCAGGAAGCCCTGGGCTCCAGGCACACTGCAGCTGCGAAAGGCATCCCAAGGGGAGCGCAAAAGTGACGCAACTTGGCTGCCACCACTGATATTTCCATGAGACCATCCCGAACCATAGGCTGATTTTCCTTCCTAGGCTTAAGGTTTGAGTTACGCCTAGGGTAAGGGTTCTATTAACCAGAAAGCCCTGAGTTCCAAGAACACAGCAGCTGCGAAGGACTAGCCAAGAAGAGCGCAAAAGTACCACAACATGCCTGCCTCCACAGCTTTTTCCTTGGGGACATGCCTAATTCCTGGCTGATTTGCCTTTCTCGTCTTAGGGTTGGGGTTCGGCCTAGGGCTAGGATTTTTAAAATCAGGAAGCCCTGAGTTCCAGGCACACTGCAGCTGTGAAAGGCATCCAAAAGGGAGTGCAAAAGTGCCACAACATGGCTGCTTTCACGGCTTTTTCCTTGGCAAGAAGCCTAACACCAGGCTGATTTACCTTCCCAGGGTTACTGTTAGGCTTAGGCCTAGGGCTAGGATTTTTAAAACTAGGAAGCCCTTAGCTCCAGGCACACTGCAGCTGCGAAAGGCATCCCAAGGGGAGTACAAAAGTGCTACAACATGGCAGCTTTCACAGCTTTTTCCTTGGCACCATCCCTATACCTAGGCTGATTTATCTGCCTAGGGTTAGGGTTAGGCTTCAGCCTAGGGCTTGGATTTCTTTAACCAGGAAGCCCTGAGTTCCAGGCTTACTTCATCTGCCAAAGGCATCCCAAAGGGAGTGCAGAAGTGCCACAACATGGCTGCTTTCACGGCTTTTCCCTTAGGAAGAACCCTAATACCCGGCTGATTTACCTTCCTAGGGTTACTGTTAGGCTTAGGCCTAGGACTTTTAAAACCAGGAAGCCCTGGGCTCCAGGCACACTGCAGCTGCGAAAGGCATCCCAAGGGGAGCGCAAAAGTGACGCAACTTGGCTGCCACCACTGATATTTCCATGAGACCATCCCGAACCATAGGCTGATTTTCCTTCCTAGGGTTAAGGTTTGAGTTACGCCTAGGGTAAGGGTTCTATTAACCAGAAAGCCCTGAGTTCCAAGAACACAGCAGCTGCGAAGGACTAGCCAAGAAGAGCGCAAAAGTACCACAACATGCCTGCCTCCACAGCTTTTTCCTTGGGGACATGCCTAATTCCTGGCTGATTTGCCTTTCTCGTCTTAGGGTTGGGGTTCGGCCTAGGGCTAGGATTTTTAAAATCAGGAAGCCCTGAGTTCCAGGCACACTGCAGCTGTGAAAGGCATCCAAAAGGGAGTGCAAAAGTGCCACAACATGGCTGCTTTCACGGCTTTTTCCTTGGCAAGAAGCCTAACACCAGGATGATTTACCTTCCCAGGGTTACTGTTAGGCTTAGGCCTAGGGCTAGGATTTTTAAAACTAGGAAGCCCTGGGCTCCAGGCACACTGCAGCTGTTCAAGGCATCCCAAGGGGAGTACAAAAGTGCTACAACATGGCAGCTTTCACAGCTTTTTCCTTGGCACCATCCCTATACCTAGGCTGATTTATCTGCCTAGGGTTAGGGTTAGGCTTCAGCCTAGGGCTTGGATTTCTTTAACCAGGAAGCCCTGAGTTCCAGGCTTACTTCATCTGCCAAAGGCATCCCAAAGGGAGTGCAGAAGTGCCACAACATGGCTGCTTTCACGGCTTTTCCCTTAGGATGAACCCTAATACCCGGCTGATTTACCTTCCTAGGGTTACTGTTAGGCTTAGGCCTAGGACTTTTAAAACCAGGAAGCCCTGGGCTCCAGGCACACTGCAGCTGCGAAAGGCATCCCAAGGGGAGCGCAAAAGTGACGCAACTTGGCTGCCACCACTGATATTTCCATGAGACCATCCCGAACCATAGGCTGATTTTCCTTCCTAGGGTTAAGGTTTGAGTTACGCCTAGGGTAAGGGCTCTATTAACCAGAAAGCCCTGAGTTGCAAGAACACAGCAGCTGCGAAGGACTAGCCAAGAAGAGCGCAAAAGTACCACAACATGCCTGCCTCCACAGCTTTTTCCTTGGGGACATGCCTAATTCCTGGCTGATTTGCCTTTCTCGTCTTAGGGTTGGGGTTCGGCCTAGGGCTAGGATTTTTAAAATCAGGAAGCCCTGAGTTCCAGGCACACTGCAGCTGTGAAAGGCATCCAAAAGGGAGTGCAAAAGTGCCACAACATGGCTGCTTTCACGGCTTTTTCCTTGGCAAGAAGCCTAACACCAGGCTGATTTACCTTCCCAGGGTTACTGTTAGGCTTAGGCCTAGGGCTAGGATTTTTAAAACTAGGAAGCCCTGGGCTCCAGGCACACTGCAGCTGTTCAAGGCATCCCAAGGGGAGTACAAAAGTGCAACAACATGGCAGCTTTCACAGCTTTTTCCTTGGCACCATCCCTATACCTAGGCTGATTTATCTGCCTAGGGTTAGGGTTAGGCTTCAGCCTAGGGCTTGGATTTCTTTAACCAGGAAGCCCTGAGTTCCAGGCTTACTTCATCTGCCAAAGGCATCCCAAAGGGAGTGCAGAAGTGCCACAACATGGCTGCTTTCACGGCTTTTCCCTTAGGAAGAACCCTAATACCCGGCTGATTTACCTTCCTAGGGTTACTGTTAGGCTTAGGCCTAGGACTTTTAAAACCAGGAAGCCCTGGGCTCCAGGCACACTGCAGCTGCGAAAGGCATCCCAAGGGGAGCGCAAAAGTGACGCAACTTGGCTGCCACCACTGATATTTCCATGAGACCATCCCGAACCATAGGCTGATTTTCCTTCCTAGGCTTAAGGTTTGAGTTACGCCTAGGGTAAGGGCTCTATTAACCAGAAAGCCCTGAGTTCCAAGAACACAGCAGCTGCGAAGGACTAGCCAAGAAGAGCGCAAAAGTACCACAACATGCCTGCCTCCACAGCTTTTTCCTTGGGGACATGCCTAATTCCTGGCTGATTTGCCTTTCTCGTCTTAGGGTTGGGGTTCGGCCTAGGGCTAGGATTTTTAAAATCAGGAAGCCCTGAGTTCCAGGCACAGTGGAGCTGTGAAAGGCATCCAAAAGGGAGTGCAAAAGTGCCACAACATGGCTGCTTTCACGGCTTTTTCCTTGGCAAGAAGCCTAACACCAGGCTGATTTACCTTCCCAGGGTTACTGTTAGGCTTAGGCCTAGGGCTAGGATTTTTAAAACTAGGAAGCCCTGGGCTCCAGGCACACTGCAGCTGTTCAAGGCATCCCGAGGGGAGTACAAAAGTGCAACAACATGGCAGCTTTCACAGCTTTTTCCTTGGCACCATCCCTAAACCTAGGCTGATTTATCTGCCTAGGGTTAGGGTTAGGGTTCAGCCTAGGGCTTGGATTTCTTTAACCAGGAAGCCCTGAGTTTCAGGCTTACTTCATCTGCCAAAGGCATCCCAAAGGGAGTGCAGAACTGCCACAACATGGCTGCTTTCACGGCTTTTCCCTTAGGAAGAACCCTAATACCCGGCTGATTTACCTTCCTAGGGTTACTGTTAGGCTTAGGCCTAGGACTTTTAAAACCAGGAAGCCCTGGGCTCCAGGCACACTGCAGCTGCGAAAGGCATCCCAAGGGGAGCGCAAAAGTGACGCAACTTGGCTGCCACCACTGATATTTCCATGAGACCATCCCGAACCATAGGCTGATTTTCCTTCCTAGGCTTAAGGTTTGAGTTACGCCTAGGGTAAGGGCTCTATTAACCAGAAAGCCCTGAGTTCCAAGAACACAGCTGCTGCGAAGGACTAGCCAAGAAGAGCGCAAAAGTACCACAACATGCCTGCCTCCACAGCTTTTTCCTTGGGGACATGCCTAATTCCTGGCTGATTTGCCTTTCTCGTCTTAGGGTTGGGGTTCGGCCTAGGGCTAGGATTTTTAAAATCAGGAAGCCCTGAGTTCCAGGCACACTGCAGCTGTGAAAGGCATCCAAAAGGGAGTGCAAAAGTGCCACAACATGGCTGCTTTCACGGCTTTCTCCTTGGCAAGAAGCCTAACACCAGGCTGATTTCCCTTCCCAGGGTTACTGTTAGGCTTAGGCCTAGGGCTAGGATTTTTAAAACTAGGAAGCCCTGGGCTCCAGGCACACTGCAGCTGTTCAAGGCATCCCGAGGGGAGTACAAAAGTGCTACAACATGGCAGCTTTCACAGCTTTTTCCTTGGCACCATCCCTATACCTAGGCTGATTTATCTGCCTAGGGTTAGGGTTAGGCTTCAGCCTAGGGCTTGGATTTCTTTAACCAGGAAGCCCTGAGTTCCAGGCTTACTTCATCTGCCAAAGGCATCCCAAAGGGAGTGCAGAAGTGCCACAACATGGCTGCTTTCACGGCTTTTCCCTTAGGAAGAACCCTAATACCCGGCTGATTTACCTTCCTAGGGTTACTGTTAGGCTTAGGCCTAGGACTTTTAAAACCAGGAAGCCCTGGGCTCCAGGCACACTGCAGCTGCGAAAGGCATCCCAAGGGGAGCGCAAAAGTGACGCAACTTGGCTGCCACCACTGATATTTCCATGAGACCATCCCGAACCATAGGCTGATTTTCCTTCCTAGGGTTAAGGTTTGAGTTACGCCTAGGGTAAGGGCTCTATTAACCAGAAAGCCCTGAGTTCCAAGAACACAGCAGCTGCGAAGGACTAGCCAAGAAGAGCGCAAAAGTACCACAACATGCCTGCCTCCACAGCTTTTTCCTTGGGGACATGCCTAATTCCTGGCTGATTTGCCTTTCTCGTCTTAGGGTTGGGGTTCGGCCTAGGGCTAGGATTTTTAAAATCAGGAAGCCCTGAGTTCCAGGCACACTGCAGCTGTGAAAGGCATCCAAAAGGGAGTGCAAAAGTGCCACAACATGGCTGCTTTCACGGCTTTTTCCTTGGCAAGAAGCCTAACACCAGGCTGATTTACCTTCCCAGGGTTACTGTTAGG
Organism: Ammospiza nelsoni; assembly: GCF_027579445.1. Taxonomy (NCBI): domain Eukaryota; kingdom Metazoa; phylum Chordata; class Aves; order Passeriformes; family Passerellidae; genus Ammospiza; species Ammospiza nelsoni. The sequence goes on from NW_026683194.1 coordinate 70,325, forward strand.
CTTAGGCCTAGGGCTAGGATTTTTAAAACTAGGAAGCCCTGGGCTCCAGGCACACTGCAGCTGTTCAAGGCATCCCAAGGGGAGTACAAAAGTGCAACAACATGGCAGCTTTCACAGCTTTTTCCTTGGCACCATCCCTATACCTAGGCTGATTTATCTGCCTAGGGTTAGGGTTAGGCTTCAGCCTAGGGCTTGGATTTCTTTAACCAGGAAGCCCTGAGTTCCAGGCTTACTTCATCTGCCAAAGGCATCCCAAAGGGAGTGCAGAAGTGCCACAACATGGCTGCTTTCACGGCTTTTCCCTTAGGAAGAACCCTAATACCCGGCTGATTTACCTTCCTAGGGTTACTGTTAGGCTTAGGCCTAGGACTTTTAAAACCAGGAAGCCCTGGGCTCCAGGCACACTGCAGCTGCGAAAGGCATCCCAAGGGGAGCGCAAAAGTGACGCAACTTGGCTGCCACCACTGATATTTCCATGAGACCATCCCGAACCATAGGCTGATTTTCCTTCCTAGGGTTAAGGTTTGAGTTACGCCTAGGGTAAGGGCTCTATTAACCAGAAAGCCCTGAGTTCCAAGAACACAGCAGCTGCGAAGGACTAGCCAAGAAGAGCGCAAAAGTACCACAACATGCCTGCCTCCACAGCTTTTTCCTTGGGGACATGCCTAATTCCTGGCTGATTTGCCTTTCTCGTCTTAGGGTTGGGGTTCGGCCTAGGGCTAGGATTTTTAAAATCAGGAAGCCCTGAGTTCCAGGCACACTGCAGCTGTGAAAGGCATCCAAAAGGGAGTGCAAAAGTGCCACAACATGGCTGCTTTCACGGCTTTTTCCTTGGCAAGAAGCCTAACACCAGGCTGATTTACCTTCCCAGGGTTACTGTTAGGCTTAGGCCTAGGGCTAGGATTTTTAAAACTAGGAAGCCCTTAGCTCCAGGCACGCTGCAGCTGTTCAAGGCATCCCAAGGGGAGTACAAAAGTGCAACAACATGGCAGCTTTCACAGCTTTTTCCTTGGCACCATCCCTATACCTAGGCTGATTTATCTGCCTAGGGTTAGGGTTAGGGTTCAGCCTAGGGCTTGGATTTCTTTAACCAGGAAGCCCTGAGTTCCAGGCTTACTTCATCTGCCAAAGGCATCCCAAAGGGAGTGCAGAAGTGCCACAACATGGCTGCTTTCACGGCTTTTCCCTTAGGAAGAACCCTAATACCCGGCTGATTTACCTTCCTAGGGTTACTGTTAGGCTTAGGCCTAAGACTTTTAAAACCAGGAAGCCCTGGGCTCCAGGCACACTGCAGCTGCGAAAGGCATCCCAAGGGGAGCGCAAAAGTGACGCAACTTGGCTGCCACCACTGATATTTCCATGAGACCATCCCGAACCATAGGTTGATTTTCCTTCCTAGGCTTAAGGTTTGAGTTACGCCTAGGGTAAGGGCTCTATTAACCAGAAAGCCCTGAGTTCCAAGAACACAGCAGCTGCGAAGGACTAGCCAAGAAGAGCGCAAAAGTACCACAACATGCCTGCCTCCACAGCTTTTTCCTTGGGGACATGCCTAATTCCTGGCTGATTTGCCTTTCTCGTCTTAGGGTTGGGGTTCGGCCTAGGGCTAGGATTTTTAAAATCAGGAAGCCCTGAGTTCCAGGCACACTGCAGCTGTGAAAGGCATCCAAAAGGGAGTGCAAAAGTGCCACAACATGGCTGCTTTCACGGCTTTTTCCTTGGCAAGAAGCCTAACACCAGGCTGATTTACCTTCCCAGGGTTACTGTTAGGCTTAGGCCTAGGGCTAGGATTTTTAAAACTAGGAAGCCCTGGGCTCCAGGCACACTGCAGCTGTTCAAGGCATCCCAAGGGGACTACAAAAGTGCAACAACATGGCAGCTTTCACAGCTTTTTCCTTGGCACCATCCCTAAACCTAGGCTGATTTATCTGCCTAGGGTTAGGGTTAGGGTTCAGCCTAGGGCTTGGATTTCTTTAACCAGGAAGCCCTGAGTTCCAGGCTTACTTCATCTGCCAAAGGCATCCCAAAGGGAGTGCAGAAGTGCCACAACATGGCTGCTTTCACGGCTTTTCCCTTAGGATGAACCCTAATACCCGGCTGATTTACCTTCCTAGGGTTACTGTTAGGCTTAGGCCTAGGACTTTTAAAACCAGGAAGCCCTGGGCTCCAGGCACACTGCAGCTGCGAAAGGCATCCCAAGGGGAGCGCAAAAGTGACGCAACTTGGCTGCCACCACTGATATTTCCATGAGACCATCCCGAACCATAGGCTGATTTTCCTTCCTAGGCTTAAGGTTTGAGTTACGCCTAGGGTAAGGGCTCTATTAACCAGAAAGCCCTGAGTTCCAAGAACACAGCAGCTGCGAAGGACTAGCCAAGAAGAGCGCAAAAGTACCACAACATGCCTGCCTCCACAGCTTTTTCCTTGGGGACATGCCTAATTCCTGGCTGATTTGCCTTTCTCGTCTTAGGGTTGGGGTTCGGCCTAGGGCTAGGATTTTTAAAATCAGGAAGCCCTGAGTTCCAGGCACACTGGAGCTGTGAAAGGCATCCAAAAGGGAGTGCAAAAGTGCCACAACATGGCTGCTTTCACGGCTTTTTCCTTGGCAAGAAGCCTAACACCAGGCTGATTTACCTTCCCAGGGTTACTGTTAGGCTTAGGCCTAGGGCTAGGATTTTTAAAACTAGGAAGCCCTTAGCTCCAGGCACACTGCAGCTGTTCAAGGCATCCCAAGGGGAGTACAAAAGTGCAACAACATGGCAGCTTTCACAGCTTTTTCCTTGGCACCATCCCTATACCTAGGCTGATTTATCTGCCTAGGGTTAGGGTTAGGGTTCAGCCTAGGGCTTGGATTTCTTTAACCAGGAAGCCCTGAGTTCCAGGCTTACTTCATCTGCCAAAGGCATCCCAAAGGGAGTGCAGAAGTGCCACAACATGGCTGCTTTCACGGCTTTTCCCTTAGGAAGAACCCTAATACCCGGCTGATTTACCTTCCTAGGGTTACTGTTAGGCTTAGGCCTAGGACTTTTAAAACCAGGAAGCCCTGGGCTCCAGGCACACTGCAGCTGCGAAAGGCATCCCAAGGGGAGCGCAAAAGTGACGCAACTTGGCTGCCACCACTGATATTTCCATGAGACCATCCCGAACCATAGGCTGATTTTCCTTCCTAGGCTTAAGGTTTGAGTTACGCCTAGGGTAAGGGCTCTATTAACCAGAAAGCCCTGAGTTCCAAGAACACAGCAGCTGCGAAGGACTAGCCAAGAAGAGCGCAAAAGTACCACAACATGCCTGCCTCCACAGCTTTTTCCTTGGGGACATGCCTAATTCCTGGCTGATTTGCCTTTCTCGTCTTAGGGTTGGGGTTCGGCCTAGGGCTAGGATTTTTAAAATCAGGAAGCCCTGAGTTCCAGGCACAGTGGAGCTGTGAAAGGCATCCAAAAGGGAGTGCAAAAGTGCCACAACATGGCTGCTTTCACGGCTTTTTCCTTGGCAAGAAGCCTAACACCAGGCTGATTTACCTTCCCAGGGTTACTGTTAGGCTTAGGCCTAGGGCTAGGATTTTTAAAACTAGGAAGCCCTGGGCTCCAGGCACACTGCAGCTGTTCAAGGCATCCCGAGGGGAGTACAAAAGTGCAACAACATGGCAGCTTTCTCAGCTTTTTCCTTGGCACCATCCCTAAACCTAGGCTGATTTATCTGCCTAGGGTTAGGGTTAGGGTTCAGCCTAGGGCTTGGATTTCTTTAACCAGGAAGCCCTGAGTTTCAGGCTTACTTCATCTGCCAAAGGCATCCCAAAGGGAGTGCAGAAGTGCCACAACATGGCTGCTTTCACGGCTTTTCCCTTAGGAAGAACCCTAATACCCGGCTGATTTACCTTCCTAGGGTTACTGTTAGGCTTAGGCCTAGGACTTTTAAAACCAGGAAGCCCTGGGCTCCAGGCACACTGCAGCTGCGAAAGGCATCCCAAGGGGAGCGCAAAAGTGACGCAACTTGGCTGCCACCACTGATATTTCCATGAGACCATCCCGAACCATAGGCTGATTTTCCTTCCTAGGCTTAAGGTTTGAGTTACGCCTAGGGTAAGGGCTCTATTAACCAGAAAGCCCTGAGTTCCAAGAACACAGCAGCTGCGAAGGACTAGCCAAGAAGAGCGCAAAAGTACCACAACATGCCTGCCTCCACAGCTTTTTCCTTGGGGACATGCCTAATTCCTGGCTGATTTGCCTTTCTCGTCTTAGGGTTGGGGTTCGGCCTAGGGCTAGGATTTTTAAAATCAGGAAGCCCTGAGTTCCAGGCACACTGCAGCTGTGAAAGGCATCCAAAAGGGAGTGCAAAAGTGCCACAACATGGCTGCTTTCACGGCTTTTTCCTTGGCAAGAAGCCTAACACCAGGCTGATTTACCTTCCCAGGGTTACTGTTAGGCTTAGGCCTAGGGCTAGGATTTTTAAAACTAGGAAGCCCTGGGCTCCAGGCACACTGCAGCTGTTCAAGGCATCCCGAGGGGAGTACAAAAGTGCAACAACATGGCAGCTTTCTCAGCTTTTTCCTTGGCACCATCCCTAAACCTAGGCTGATTTATCTGCCTAGGGTTAGGGTTAGGGTTCAGCCTAGGGCTTGGATTTCTTTAACCAGGAAGCCCTGAGTTTCAGGCTTACTTCATCTGCCAAAGGCATCCCAAAGGGAGTGCAGAAGTGCCACAACATGGCTGCTTTCACGGCTTTTCCCTTAGGAAGAACCCTAATACCCGGCTGATTTACCTTCCTAGGGTTACTGTTAGGCTTAGGCCTAGGACTTTTAAAACCAGGAAGCCCTGGGCTCCAGGCACACTGCAGCTGCGAAAGGCATCCCAAGGGGAGCGCAAAAGTGACGCAACTTGGCTGCCACCACTGATATTTCCATGAGACCATCCCGAACCATAGGCTGATTTTCCTTCCTAGGCTTAAGGTTTGAGTTACGCCTAGGGTAAGGGCTCTATTAACCAGAAAGCCCTGAGTTCCAAGAACACAGCAGCTGCGAAGGACTAGCCAAGAAGAGCGCAAAAGTACCACAACATGCCTGCCTCCACAGCTTTTTCCTTGGGGACATGCCTAATTCCTGGCTGATTTGCCTTTCTCGTCTTAGGGTTGGGGTTCGGCCTAGGGCTAGGATTTTTAAAATCAGGAAGCCCTGAGTTCCAGGCACACTGCAGCTGTGAAAGGCATCCAAAAGGGAGTGCAAAAGTGCCACAACATGGCTGCTTTCACGGCTTTTTCCTTGGCAAGAAGCCTAACACCAGGCTGATTTACCTTCCCAGGGTTACTGTTAGGCTTAGGCCTAGGGCTAGGATTTTTAAAACTAGGAAGCCCTGGGCTCCAGGCACACTGCAGCTGTTCAAGGCATCCCGAGGGGAGTACAAAAGTGCTACAACATGGCAGCTTTCACAGCTTTTTCCTTGGCACCATCCCTATACCTAGGCTGATTTATCTGCCTAGGGTTAGGGTTAGGCTTCAGCCTAGGGCTTGGATTTCTTTAACCAGGAAGCCCTGAGTTCCAGGCTTACTTCATCTGCCAAAGGCATCCCAAAGGGAGTGCAGAAGTGCCACAACATGGCTGCTTTCACGGCTTTTCCCTTAGGAAGAACCCTAATACCCGGCTGATTTACCTTCCTAGGGTTACTGTTAGGCTTAGGCCTAGGACTTTTAAAACCAGGAAGCCCTGGGCTCCAGGCACACTGCAGCTGCGAAAGGCATCCCAAGGGGAGCGCAAAAGTGACGCAACTTGGCTGCCACCACTGATATTTCCATGAGACCATCCCGAACCATAGGCTGATTTTCCTTCCTAGGGTTAAGGTTTGAGTTACGCCTAGGGTAAGGGCTCTATTAACCAGAAAGCCCTGAGTTCCAAGAACACAGCAGCTGCGAAGGACTAGCCAAGAAGAGCGCAAAAGTACCACAACATGCCTGCCTCCACAGCTTTTTCCTTGGGGACATGCCTAATTCCTGGCTGATTTGCCTTTCTCGTCTTAGGGTTGGGGTTCGGCCTAGGGCTAGGATTTTTAAAATCAGGAAGCCCTGAGTTCCAGGCACACTGCAGCTGTGAAAGGCATCCAAAAGGGAGTGCAAAAGTGCCACAACATGGCTGCTTTCACGGCTTTTTCCTTGGCAAGAAGCCTAACACCAGGCTGATTTACCTTCCCAGGGTTACTGTTAGGCTTAGGCCTAGGGCTAGGATTTTTAAAACTAGGAAGCCCTGGGCTCCAGGCACACTGCAGCTGTTCAAGGCATCCCAAGGGGAGTACAAAAGGGCAACAACATGGCAGCTTTCACAGCTTTTTCCTTGGCACCATCCCTATACCTAGGCTGATTTATCTGCCTAGGGTTAGGGTTAGGCTTCAGCCTAGGGCTTGGATTTCTTTAACCAGGAAGCCCTGAGTTCCAGGCTTACTTCATCTGCCAAAGGCATCCCAAAGGGAGTGCAGAAGTGCCACAACATGGCTGCTTTCACGGCTTTTCCCTTAGGAAGAACCCTAATACACGGCTGATTTACCTTCCTAGGGTTACTGTTAGGCTTAGGCCTAGGACTTTTAAAACCAGGAAGCCCTGGGCTCCAGGCACACTGCAGCTGCGAAAGGCATCCCAAGGGGAGCGCAAAAGTGACGCAACTTGGCTGCCACCACTGATATTTCCATGAGACCATCCCGAACCATAGGCTGATTTTCCTTCCTAGGGTTAAGGTTTGAGTTACGCCTAGGGTAAGGGCTCTATTAACCAGAAAGCCCTGAGTTCCAAGAACACAGCAGCTGCGAAGGACTAGCCAAGAAGAGCGCAAAAGTACCACAACATGCCTGCCTCCACAGCTTTTTCCTTGGGGACATGCCTAATTCCTGGCTGATTTGCCTTTCTCGTCTTAGGGTTGGGGTTCGGCCTAGGGCTAGGATTTTTAAAATCAGGAAGCCCTGAGTTCCAGGCACACTGCAGCTGTGAAAGGCATCCAAAAGGGAGTGCAAAAGTGCCACAACATGGCTGCTTTCACGGCTTTTTCCTTGGCAAGAAGCCTAACACCAGGCTGATTTACCTTCCCAGGGTTACTGTTAGGCTTAGGCCTAGGGCTAGGATTTTTAAAACTAGGAAGCCCTTAGCTCCAGGCACGCTGCAGCTGTTCAAGGCATCCCAAGGGGAGTACAAAAGTGCAACAACATGGCAGCTTTCACAGCTTTTTCCTTGGCACCATCCCTATACCTAGGCTGATTTATCTGCCTAGGGTTAGGGTTAGGCTTCAGCCTAGGGCTTGGATTTCTTTAACCAGGAAGCCCTGAGTTCCAGGCTTACTTCATCTGCCAAAGGCATCCCAAAGGGAGTGCAGAAGTGCCACAACATGGCTGCTTTCACGGCTTTTCCCTTAGGAAGAACCCTAATACCCGGCTGATTTACCTTCCTAGGGTTACTGTTAGGCTTAGGCCTAAGACTTTTAAAACCAGGAAGCCCTGGGCTCCAGGCACACTGCAGCTGCGAAAGGCATCCCAAGGGGAGCGCAAAAGTGACGCAACTTGGCTGCCACCACTGATATTTCCATGAGACCATCCCGAACCATAGGTTGATTTTCCTTCCTAGGCTTAAGGTTTGAGTTACGCCTAGGGTAAGGGCTCTATTAACCAGAAAGCCCTGAGTTCCAAGAACACAGCAGCTGCGAAGGACTAGCCAAGAAGAGCGCAAAAGTACCACAACATGCCTGCCTCCACAGCTTTTTCCTTGGGGACATGCCTAATTCCTGGCTGATTTGCCTTTCTCGTCTTAGGGTTGGGGTTCGGCCTAGGGCTAGGATTTTTAAAAGCAGGAAGCCCTGAGTTCCAGGCACACTGCAGCTGTGAAAGGCATCCAAAAGGGAGTGCAAAAGTGCCACAACATGGCTGCTTTCACGGCTTTTTCCTTGGCAAGAAGCCTAACACCAGGCTGATTTACCTTCCCAGGGTTACTGTTAGGCTTAGGCCTAGGGCTAGGATTTTTAAAACTAGGAAGCCCTGGGCTCCAGGCACACTGCAGCTGTTCAAGGCATCCCAAGGGGAGTACAAAAGTGCAACAACATGGCAGCTTTCACAGCTTTTTCCTTGGCACCATCCCTAAACCTAGGCTGATTTATCTGCCTAGGGTTAGGGTTAGGGTTCAGCCTAGGGCTTGGATTTCTTTAACCAGGAAGCCCTGAGTTTCAGGCTTACTTCATCTGCCAAAGGCATCCCAAAGGGAGTGCAGAAGTGCCACAACATGGCTGCTTTCACGGCTTTTCCCTTAGGAAGAACCCTAATACCCGGCTGATTTACCTTCCTAGGGTTACTGTTAGGCTTAGGCCTAGGACTTTTAAAACCAGGAAGCCCTGGGCTCCAGGCACACTGCAGCTGCGAAAGGCATCCCAAGGGGAGCGCAAAAGTGACGCAACTTGGCTGCCACCACTGATATTTCCATGAGACCATCCCGAACCATAGGCTGATTTTCCTTCCTAGGCTTAAGGTTTGAGTTACGCCTAGGGTAAGGGCTCTATTAACCAGAAAGCCCTGAGTTCCAAGAACACAGCTGCTGCGAAGGACTAGCCAAGAAGAGCGCAAAAGTACCACAACATGCCTGCCTCCACAGCTTTTTCCTTGGGGACATGCCTAATTCCTGGCTGATTTGCCTTTCTCGTCTTAGGGTTGGGGTTCGGCCTAGGGCTAGGATTTTTAAAATCAGGAAGCCCTGAGTTCCAGGCACACTGCAGCTGTGAAAGGCATCCAAAAGGGAGTGCAAAAGTGCCACAACATGGCTGCTTTCACGGCTTTTTCCTTGGCAAGAAGCCTAACACCAGGCTGATTTACCTTCCCAGGGTTACTGTTAGGCTTAGGCCTAGGGCTAGGATTTTTAAAACTAGGAAGCCCTGGGCTCCAGGCACACTGCAGCTGTTCAAGGCATCCCAAGGGGAGTACAAAAGTGCAACAACATGGCAGCTTTCACAGCTTTTTCCTTGGCACCATTCCTAAACCTAGGGTGATTTATCTGCCTAGGGTTAGGGTTAGGCTTCAGCCTAGGGCTTGGATTTCTTTAACCAGGAAGCCCTGAGTTCCAGGCTTACTTCATCTGCCAAAGGCATCCCAAAGGGAGTGCAGAAGTGCCACAACATGGCTGCTTTCACGGCTTTTCCCTTAGGAAGAACCCTAATACCCGGCTGATTTACCTTCCTAGGGTTACTGTTAGGCTTAGGCCTAGGACTTTTAAAACCAGGAAGCCCTGGGCTCCAGGCACACTGCAGCTGCGAAAGGCATCCCAAGGGGAGCGCAAAAGTGACGCAACTTGGCTGCCACCACTGATATTTCCATGAGACCATCCCGAACCATAGGCTGATTTTCCTTCCTAGGGTTAAGGTTTGAGTTACGCCTAGGGTAAGGGCTCTATTAACCAGAAAGCCCTGAGTTCCAAGAACACAGCAGCTGCGAAGGACTAGCCAAGAAGAGCGCAAAAGTACCACAACATGCCTGCCTCCACAGCTTTTTCCTTGGGGACATGCCTAATTCCTGGCTGATTTGCCTTTCTCGTCTTAGGGTTGGGGTTCGGCCTAGGGCTAGGATTTTTAAAATCAGGAAGCCCTGAGTTCCAGGCACACTGCAGCTGTGAAAGGCATCCAAAAGGGAGTGCAAAAGTGCCACAACATGGCTGCTTTCACGGCTTTTTCCTTGGCAAGAAGCCTAACACCAGGCTGATTTACCTTCCCAGGGTTACTGTTAGGCTTAGGCCTAGGGCTAGGATTTTTAAAACTAGGAAGCCCTGGGCTCCAGGCACACTGCAGCTGTTCAAGGCATCCCAAGGGGAGTACAAAAGGGCAACAACATGGCAGCTTTCACAGCTTTTTCCTTGGCACCATCCCTATACCTAGGCTGATTTATCTGCCTAGGGTTAGGGTTAGGCTTCAGCCTAGGGCTTGGATTTCTTTAACCAGGAAGCCCTGAGTTCCAGGCTTACTTCATCTGCCAAAGGCATCCCAAAGGGAGTGCAGAAGTGCCACAACATGGCTGCTTTCACGGCTTTTCCCTTAGGAAGAACCCTAATACCCGGCTGATTTACCTTCCTAGGGTTACTGTTAGGCTTAGGCCTAGGACTTTTAAAACCAGGAAGCCCTGGGCTCCAGGCACACTGCAGCTGCGAAAGGCATCCCAAGGGGAGCGCAAAAGTGACGCAACTTGGCTGCCACCACTGATATTTCCATGAGACCATCCCGAACCATAGGCTGATTTTCCTTCCTAGGCTTAAGGTTTGAGTTACGCCTAGGGTAAGGGCTCTATTAACCAGAAAGCCCTGAGTTCCAAGAACACAGCAGCTGCGAAGGACTAGCCAAGAAGAGCGCAAAAGTACCACAACATGCCTGCCTCCACAGCTTTTTCCTTGGGGACATGCCTAATTCCTGGCTGATTTGCCTTTCTCGTCTTAGGGTTGGGGTTCGGCCTAGGGCTAGGATTTTTAAAATCAGGAAGCCCTGAGTTCCAGGCACACTGCAGCTGTGAAAGGCATCCAAAAGGGAGTGCAAAAGTGCCACAACATGGCTGCTTTCACGGCTTTTTCCTTGGCAAGAAGCCTAACACCAGGCTGATTTCCCTTCCCAGGGTTACTGTTAGGCTTAGGCCTAGGGCTAGGATTTTTAAAACTAGGAAGCCCTGGGCTCCAGGCACACTGCAGCTGTTCAAGGCATCCCGAGGGGAGTACAAAAGTGCTACAACATGGCAGCTTTCACAGCTTTTTCCTTGGCACCATCCCTATACCTAGGCTGATTTATCTGCCTAGGGTTAGGGTTAGGCTTCAGCCTAGGGCTTGGATTTCTTTAACCAGGAAGCCCTGAGTTCCAGGCTTACTTCATCTGCCAAAGGCATCCCAAAGGGAGTGCAGAAGTGCCACAACATGGCTGCTTTCACGGCTTTTCCCTTAGGAAGAACCCTAATACCCGGCTGATTTACCTTCCTAGGGTTACTGTTAGGCTTAGGCCTAAGACTTTTAAAACCAGGAAGCCCTGGGCTCCAGGCACACTGCAGCTGCGAAAGGCATCCCAAGGGGAGCGCAAAAGTGACGCAACTTGGCTGCCACCACTGATATTTCCATGAGACCATCCCGAACCATAGGTTGATTTTCCTTCCTAGGGTTAAGGTTTGAGTTACGCCTAGGGTAAGGGCTCTATTAACCAGAAAGCCCTGAGTTCCAAGAACACAGCAGCTGCGAAGGACTAGCCAAGAAGAGCGCAAAAGTACCACAACATGCCTGCCTCCACAGCTTTTTCCTTGGGGACATGCCTAATTCCTGGCTGATTTGCCTTTCTCGTCTTAGGGTTGGGGTTCGGCCTAGGGCTAGGATTTTTAAAATCAGGAAGCCCTGAGTTCCAGGCACACTGCAGCTGTGAAAGGCATCCAAAAGGGAGTGCAAAAGTGCCACAACATGGCTGCTTTCACGGCTTTTTCCTTGGCAAGAAGCCTAACACCAGGCTGATTTACCTTCCCAGGGTTACTGTTAGGCTTAGGCCTAGGGCTAGGATTTTTAAAACTAGGAAGCCCTGGGCTCCAGGCACACTGCAGCTGCGAAAGGCATCCCAAGGGGAGTACAAAAGTGCAACAACATGGCAGCTTTCACAGCTTTTTCCTTGGCACCATCCCTAAACCTAGGCTGATTTATCTGCCTAGGGTTAGGGTTAGGGTTCAGCCTAGGGCTTGGATTTCTTTAACCAGGAAGCCCTGAGTTCCAGGCTTACTTCATCTGCCAAAGGCATCCCAAAGGGAGTGCAGAAGTGCCACAACATGGCTGCTTTCACGGCTTTTCCCTTAGGAAGAACCCTAATACCCGGCTGATTTACCTTCCTAGGGTTACTGTTAGGCTTAGGCCTAGGACTTTTAAAACCAGGAAGCCCTGGGCTCCAGGCACACTGCAGCTGCGAAAGGCATCCCAAGGGGAGCGCAAAAGTGACGCAACTTGGCTGCCACCACTGATATTTCCATGAGACCATCCCGAACCATAGGCTGATTTTCCTTCCTAGGCTTAAGGTTTGAGTTACGCCTAGGGTAAGGGCTCTATTAACCAGAAAGCCCTGAGTTGCAAGAACACAGCAGCTGCGAAGGACTAGCCAAGAAGAGCGCAAAAGTACCACAACATGCCTGCCTCCACAGCTTTTTCCTTGGGGACATGCCTAATTCCTGGCTGATTTGCCTTTCTCATCTTAGGGTTGGGGTTCGGCCTAGGGCTAGGATTTTTAAAATCAGGAAGCCCTGAGTTCCAGGCACAGTGGAGCTGTGAAAGGCATTCAAAAGGGAGTGCAAAAGTGCCACAACATGGCTGCTTTCATGGCTTTTTCCTTGGCAAGAAGCCTAACACCAGGCTGATTTACCTTCCCAGGGTTACTGTTAGGCTTAGGCCTAGGGCTAGGATTTTTAAAACTAGGAAGCCCTGGGCTCCAGGCACACTGCAGCTGTTCAAGGCATCCCAAGGGGAGTACAAAAGTGCAACAACATGGCAGCTTTCACAGCTTTTTCCTTGGCACCATCCCTAAACCTAGGCTGATTTATCTGCCTAGGGTTAGGGTTAGGGTTCAGCCTAGGGCTTGGATTTCTTTAACCAGGAAGCCCTGAGTTCCAGGCTTACTTCATCTGCCAAAGGCATCCCAAAGGGAGTGCAGAAGTGCCACAACATGGCTGCTTTCACGGCTTTTCCCTTAGGAAGAACCCTAATACCCGGCTGATTTACCTTCCTAGGGTTACTGTTAGGCTTAGGCCTAGGACTTTTAAAACCAGGAAGCCCTGGGCTCCAGGCACACTGCAGCTGCGAAAGGCATCCCAAGGGGAGCGCAAAAGTGACGCAACTTGGCTGCCACCACTGATATTTCCATGAGACCATCCCGAACCATAGGCTGATTTTCCTTCCTAGGCTTAAGGTTTGAGTTACGCCTAGGGTAAGGGCTCTATTAACCAGAAAGCCCTGAGTTCCAAGAACACAGCTGCTGCGAAGGACTAGCCAAGAAGAGCGCAAAAGTACCACAACATGCCTGCCTCCACAGCTTTTTCCTTGGGGACATGCCTAATTCCTGGCTGATTTGCCTTTCTCGTCTTAGGGTTGGGGTTCGGCCTAGGGCTAGGATTTTTAAAATCAGGAAGCCCTGAGTTCCAGGCACACTGCAGCTGTGAAAGGCATCCAAAAGGGAGTGCAAAAGTGCCACAACATGGCTGCTTTCACGGCTTTTTCCTTGGCAAGAAGCCTAACACCAGGCTGATTTCCCTTCCCAGGGTTACTGTTAGGCTTAGGCCTAGGGCTAGGATTTTTAAAACTAGGAAGCCCTGGGCTCCAGGCACACTGCAGCTGTTCAAGGCATCCCGAGGGGAGTACAAAAGTGCTACAACATGGCAGCTTTCACAGCTTTTTCCTTGGCACCATCCCTATACCTAGGCTGATTTATCTGCCTAGGGTTAGGGTTAGGCTTCAGCCTAGGGCTTGGATTTCTTTAACCAGGAAGCCCTGAGTTCCAGGCTTACTTCATCTGCCAAAGGCATCCCAAAGGGAGTGCAGAAGTGCCACAACATGGCTGCTTTCACGGCTTTTCCCTTAGGAAGAACCCTAATACCCGGCTGATTTACCTTCCTAGGGTTACTGTTAGGCTTAGGCCTAGGACTTTTAAAACCAGGAAGCCCTGGGCTCCAGGCACACTGCAGCTGCGAAAGGCATCCCAAGGGGAGCGCAAAAGTGACGCAACTTGGCTGCCACCACTGATATTTCCATGAGACCATCCCGAACCATAGGCTGATTTTCCTTCCTAGGGTTAAGGTTTGAGTTACGCCTAGGGTAAGGGCTCTATTAACCAGAAAGCCCTGAGTTCCAAGAACACAGCAGCTGCGAAGGACTAGCCAAGAAGAGCGCAAAAGTAGCACAACATGCCTGCCTCCACAGCTTTTTCCTTGGGGACATGCCTAATTCCTGGCTGATTTGCCTTTCTCGTCTTAGGGTTGGGGTTCGGCCTAGGGCTAGGATTTTTAAAATCAGGAAGCCCTGAGTTCCAGGCACACTGGAGCTGTGAAAGGCATCCAAAAGGGAGTGCAAAAGTGCCACAACATGGCTGCTTTCACGGCTTTTTCCTTGGCAAGAAGCCTAACACCAGGCTGATTTACCTTCCCAGGGTTACTGTTAGGCTTAGGCCTAGGGCTAGGAGTTTTAAAACTAGGAAGCCCTGGGCTCCAGGCACACTGCAGCTGTTCAAGGCATCCCAAGGGGAGTACAAAAGTGCTACAACATGGCAGCTTTCACAGCTTTTTCCTTGGCACAATCCCTATACCTAGGCTGATTTATCTGCCTAGGGTTAGGGTTAGGGTTCAGCCTAGGGCTTGGATTTCTTTAACCAGGAAGCCCTGAGTTCCAGGCTTACTTCATCTGCCAAAGGCATCCCAAAGGGAGTGCAGAAGTGCCACAACATGGCTGCTTTCACGGCTTTTCCCTTAGGAAGAACCCTAATACCCGGCTGATTTACCTTCCTAGGGTTACTGTTAGGCTTAGGCCTAGGACTTTTAAAACCAGGAAGCCCTGGGCTCCAGGCACACTGCAGCTGCGAAAGGCATCCCAAGGGGAGCGCAAAAGTGACGCAACTTGGCTGCCACCACTGATATTTCCATGAGACCATCCCGATCCATAGGCTGATTTTCCTTCCTAGGCTTAAGGTTTGAGTTACGCCTAGGGTAAGGGCTCTATTAACCAGAAAGCCCTGAGTTCCAAGAACACAGCAGCTGCGAAGGACTAGCCAAGAAGAGCGCAAAAGTACCACAACATGCCTGCCTCCACAGCTTTTTCCTTGGGGACATGCCTAATTCCTGGCTGATTTGCCTTTCTCGTCTTAGGGTTGGGGTTCGGCCTAGGGCTAGGATTTTTTAAATCAGGAAGCCCTGAGTTCCAGGCACACTGGAGCTGTGAAAGGCATCCAAAAGGGAGTGCAAAAGTGCCACAACATGGCTGCTTTCACGGCTTTTTCCTTGGCAAGAAGCCTAACACCAGGCTGATTTACCTTCCCAGGGTTACTGTTAGGCTTAGGCCTAGGGCTAGGATTTTTAAAACTAGGAAGCCCTGGGCTCCAGGCACACTGCAACTGTTCAAGGCATCCCAAGGGGAGTACAAAAGTGCTACAACATGGCAGCTTTCACAGCTTTTTCCTTGGCACCATCCCTATACCTAGGGTGATTTATCTGCCTAGAGTTAGGGTTAGGGTTCAGCCTAGGGCTTGGATTTCTTTAACCAGGAAGCCCTGAGTTCCAGGCTTACTTCATCTGCCAAAGGCATCCCAAAGGGAGTGCAGAAGTGCCACAACATGGCTGCTTTCACGGCTTTTCCCTTAGGAAGAACCCTAATACCCGGCTGATTTACCTTCCTAGGGTTACTGTTAGGCTTAGGCCTAGGACTTTTAAAACCAGGAAGCCCTGGGCTCCAGGCACACTGCAGCTGCGAAAGGCATCCCAAGGGGAGCGCAAAAGTGACGCAACTTGGCTGCCACCACTGATATTTCCATGAGACCATCCCGAACCATAGGCTGATTTTCCTTCCTAGGCTTAAGGTTTGAGTTACGCCTAGGGTAAGGGTTCTATTAACCAGAAAGCCCTGAGTTCCAAGAACACAGCAGCTGCGAAGGACTAGCCAAGAAGAGCGCAAAAGTACCACAACATGCCTGCCTCCACAGCTTTTTCCTTGGGGACATGCCTAATTCCTGGCTGATTTGCCTTTCTCGTCTTAGGGTTGGGGTTCGGCCTAGGGCTAGGATTTTTAAAATCAGGAAGCCCTGAGTTCCAGGCACACTGCAGCTGTGAAAGGCATCCAAAAGGGAGTGCAAAAGTGCCACAACATGGCTGCTTTCACGGCTTTTTCCTTGGCAAGAAGCCTAACACCAGGCTGATTTACCTTCCCAGGGTTACTGTTAGGCTTAGGCCTAGGGCTAGGATTTTTAAAACTAGGAAGCCCTGGGCTCCAGGCACACTGCAGCTGTTCAAGGCATCCCAAGGGGAGTACAAAAGTGCTACAACATGGCAGCTTTCACAGCTTTTTCCTTGGCACCATCCCTATACCTAGGGTGATTTATCTGCCTAGAGTTAGGGTTAGGGTTCAGCCTAGGGCTTGGATTTCTTTAACCAGGAAGCCCTGAGTTCCAGGCTTACTTCATCTGCCAAAGGCATCCCAAAGGGAGTGCAGAAGTGCCACAACATGGCTGCTTTCACGGCTTTTCCCTTAGGAAGAACCCTAATACCCGGCTGATTTACCTTCCTAGGGTTACTGTTAGGCTTAGGCCTAGGACTTTTAAAACCAGGAAGCCCTGGGCTCCAGGCACACTGCAGCTGCGAAAGGCATCCCAAGGGGAGCGCAAAAGTGACGCAACTTGGCTGCCACCACTGATATTTCCATGAGACCATCCCGAACCATAGGCTGATTTTCCTTCCTAGGCTTAAGGTTTGAGTTACGCCTAGGGTAAGGGCTCTATTAACCAGAAAGCCCTGAGTTCCAAGAACACAGCAGCTGCGAAGGACTAGCCAAGAAGAGCGCAAAAGTACCACAACATGCCTGCCTCCACAGCTTTTTCCTTGGGGACATGCCTAATTCCTGGCTGATTTGCCTTTCTCGTCTTAGGGTTGGGGTTCGGCCTAGGGCTAGGATTTTTAAAATCAGGAAGCCCTGAGTTCCAGGCACACTGCAGCTGTGAAAGGCATCCAAAAGGGAGTGCAAAAGTGCCACAACATGGCTGCTTTCACGGCTATTTCCTTGGCAAGAAGCCTAACACCAGGCTGATTTACCTTCCCAGGGTTACTGTTAGGCTTAGGCCTAGGGCTAGGAGTTTTAAAACTAGGAAGCCCTGGGCTCCAGGCACACTGCAGCTGTTCAAGGCATCCCAAGGGGAGTACAAAAGTGCTACAACATGGCAGCTTTCACAGCTTTTTCCTTGGCACCATCCCTATACCTAGGCTGATTTATCTGCCTAGGGTTAGGGTTAGGGTTCAGCCTAGGGCTTGGATTTCTTTAACCAGGAAGCCCTGAGTTCCAGGCTTACTTCATCTGCCAAAGGCATCCCAAAGGGAGTGCAGAAGTGCCACAACATGGCTGCTTTCACGGCTTTTCCCTTAGGAAGAACCCTAATACCCGGCTGATTTACCTTCCTAGGGTTACTGTTAGGCTTAGGCCTAGGACTTTTAAAACCAGGAAGCCCTGGGCTCCAGGCACACTGCAGCTGCGAAAGGCATCCCAAGGGGAGCGCAAAAGTGACGCAACTTGGCTGCCACCACTGATATTTCCATGAGACCATCCCGAACCATAGGCTGATTTTCCTTCCTAGGCTTAAGGTTTGAGTTACGCCTAGGGTAAGGGCTCTATTAACCAGAAAGCCCTGAGTTCCAAGAACACATCAGCTGCGAAGGACTAGCCAAGAAGATCGCAAAAGTATCACAACATGCCTGCCTCCACAGCTTTTTCCTTGGGGACATGCCTAATTCCTGGCTGATTTGCCTTTCTCGTCTTAGGGTTGGGGTTCGGCCTAGGGCTAGGATTTTTAAAATCAGGAAGCCCTGAGTTCCAGGCACACTGCAGCTGTGAAAGGCATCCAAAAGGGAGTGCAAAAGTGCCACAACATGGCTGCTTTCACGGCTTTTTCCTTGGCAAGAAGCCTAACACCAGGCTGATTTACCTTCCCAGGGTTACTGTTAGGCTTAGGCCTAGGGCTAGGATTTTTAAAACTAGGAAGCCCTGGGCTCCAGGCACACTGCAGCTGTTCAAGGCATCCCAAGGGGAGTACAAAAGTGCTACAACATGGCAGCTTTCACAGCTTTTTCCTTGGCACCATCCCTATACCTAGGCTGATTTATCTCCCTAGGGTTAGGGTTAGGCTTCAGCCTAGGGCTTGGATTTCTTTAACCAGGAAGCCCTGAGTTCCAGGCTTACTTCATCTGCCAAAGGCATCCCAAAGGGAGTGCAGAAGTGCCACAACATGGCTGCTTTCACGGCTTTTCCCTTAGGAAGAACCCTAATACCCGGCTGATTTACCTTCCTAGGGTTACTGTTAGGCTTAGGCCTAGGACTTTTAAAACCAGGAAGCCCTGGGCTCCAGGCACACTGCAGCTGCGAAAGGCATCCCAAGGGGAGCGCAAAAGTGACGCAACTTGGCTGCCACCACTGATATTTCCATGAGACCATCCCGATCCATAGGCTGATTTTCCTTCCTAGGCTTAAGGTTTGAGTTACGCCTAGGGTAAGGGCTCTATTAACCAGAAAGCCCTGAGTTCCAAGAACACAGCAGCTGCGAAGGACTAGCCAAGAAGAGCGCAAAAGTAGCACAACATGCCTGCCTCCACAGCTTTTTCCTTGGGGACATGCCTAATTCCTGGCTGATTTGCCTTTCTCGTCTTAGGGTTGGGGTTCGGCCTAGGGCTAGGATTTTTAAAATCAGGAAGCCCTGAGTTCCAGGCACACTGGAGCTGTGAAAGGCATCCAAAAGGGAGTGCAAAAGTGCCACAACATGGCTGCTTTCACGGCTTTTTCCTTGGCAAGAAGCCTAACACCAGGCTGATTTACCTTCCCAGGGTTACTGTTAGGCTTAGGCCTAGGGCTAGGATTTTTAAAACTAGGAAGCCCTGGGCTCCAGGCACACTGCAGCTGTTCAAGGCATCCCAAGGGGAGTACAAAAGTGCAACAACATGGCAGCTTTCACAGCTTTTTCCTTGGCACCATCCCTATACCTAGGCTGATTTATCTGCCTAGGGTTAGGGTTAGGCTTCAGCCTAGGGCTTGGATTTCTTTAACCAGGAAGCCCTGAGTTCCAGGCTTACTTCATCTGCCAAAGGCATCCCAAAGGGAGTGCAGAAGTGCCACAACATGGCTGCTTTCACGGCTTTTCCCTTAGGAAGAACCCTAATACCCGGCTGATTTACCTTCCTAGGGTTACTGTTAGGCTTAGGCCTAGGACTTTTAAAACCAGGAAGCCCTGGGCTCCAGGCACACTGCAGCTGCGAAAGGCATCCCAAGGGGAGCGCAAAAGTGACGCAACTTGGCTGCCACCACTGATATTTCCATGAGGGCATCCCGAACCATAGGTTGATTTTCCTTCCTAGGCTTAAGGTTTGAGTTACGCCTAGGGTAAGGGCTCTATTAACCAGAAAGCCCTGAGTTCCAAGAACACAGCAGCTGCGAAGGACTAGCCAAGAAGAGCGCAAAAGTACCACAACATGCCTGCCTCCACAGCTTTTTCCTTGGGGACATGCCTAATTCCTGGCTGATTTGCCTTTCTCGTCTTAGGGTTGGGGTTCGGCCTAGGGCTAGGATTTTTAAAATCAGGAAGCCCTGAGTTCCAGGCACACTGCAGCTGTGAAAGGCATCCAAAAGGGAGTGCAAAAGTGCCACAACATGGCTGCTTTCACGGCTTTTTCCTTGGCAAGAAGCCTAACACCAGGCTGATTTCCCTTCCCAGGGTTACTGTTAGGCTTAGGCCTAGGGCTAGGATTTTTAAAACTAGGAAGCCCTGGGCTCCAGGCACACTGCAGCTGTTCAAGGCATCCCAAGGGGAGTACAAAAGTGCAACAACATGGCAGCTTTCACAGCTTTTTCCTTGGCACCATCCCTATACCTAGGGTGATTTATCTGCCTAGAGTTAGGGTTAGGCTTCAGCCTAGGCCTTGGATTTCTTTAACCAGGAAGCCCTGAGTTCCAGGCTTACTTCATCTGCCAAAGGCATCCCAAAGGGAGTGCAGAAGTGCCACAACATGGCTGCTTTCACGGCTTTTCCCTTAGGAAGAACCCTAATACCCGGCTGATTTACCTTCCTAGGGTTACTGTTAGGCTTAGGCCTAGGACTTTTAAAACCAGGAAGCCCTGGGCTCCAGGCACACTGCAGCTGCGAAAGGCATCCCAAGGGGAGCGCAAAAGTGACGCAACTTGGCTGCCACCACTGATATTTCCATGAGACCATCCCGAACCATAGGCTGATTTTCCTTCCTAGGGTTAAGGTTTGAGTTACGCCTAGGGTAAGGGTTCTATTAACCAGAAAGCCCTGAGTTCCAAAACACAGCAGCTGCGAAGGACTAGCCAAGAAGAGCGCAAAAGTACCACAACATGCCTGCCTCCACAGCTTTTTCCTTGGGGACATGCCTAATTCCTGGCTGATTTGCCTTTCTCGTCTTAGGGTTGGGGTTCGGCCTAGGGCTAGGATTTTTAAAATCAGGAAGCCCTGAGTTGCAGGCACACTGGAGCTGTGAAAGGCATCCAAAAGGGAGTGCAAAAGTGCCACAACATGGCTGCTTTCACGGCTTTTTCCTTGGCAAGAAGCCTAACACCAGGCTGATTTACCTTCCCAGGGTTACTGTTAGGCTTAGGCCTAGGGCTAGGAGTTTTAAAACTAGGAAGCCCTTAGCTCCAGGCACACTGCAGCTGTTCAAGGCATCCCAAGGGGAGTACAAAAGTGCAACAACATGGCAGCTTTCACAGCTTTTTCCTTGGCACCATCCCTATACCTAGGCTGATTTATCTGCCTAGGGTTACGGTTAGGGTTCAGCCTAGGCCTTGGATTTCTTTAACCAGGAAGCCCTGAGTTCCAGGCTTACTTCATCTGCCAAAGGCATCCCAAAGGGAGTGCAGAAGTGCCACAACATGGCTGCTTTCACGGCTTTTCCCTTAGGAAGAACCCTAATACCCGGCTGATTTACCTTCCTAGGGTTACTGTTAGGCTTAGGCCTAGGACTTTTAAAACCAGGAAGCCCTGGGCTCCAGGCACACTGCAGCTGCGAAAGGCATCCCAAGGGGAGCGCAAAAGTGACGCAACTTGGCTGCCACCACTGATATTTCCATGAGACCATCCCGAACCATAGGCTGATTTTCCTTCCTAGGGTTAAGGTTTGAGTTACGCCTAGGGTAAGGGCTCTATTAACCAGAAAGCCCTGAGTTCCAAGAACACAGCTGCTGCGAAGGACTAGCCAAGAAGAGCGCAAAAGTACCACAACATGCCTGCCTCCACAGCTTTTTCCTTGGGGACATGCCTAATTCCTGGCTGATTTGCCTTTCTCGTCTTAGGGTTGGGGTTCGGCCTAGGGCTAGGATTTTTAAAATCAGGAAGCCCTGAGTTCCAGGCACACTGGAGCTGTGAAAGGCATCCAAAAGGGAGTGCAAAAGTGCCACAACATGGCTGCTTTCACGGCTTTTTCCTTGGCAAGAAGCCTAACACCAGGCTGATTTACCTTCCCAGGGTTACTGTTAGGCTTAGGCCTAGGGCTAGGATTTTTAAAACTAGGAAGCCCTGGGCTCCAGGCACACTGCAACTGTTCAAGGCATCCCAAGGGGAGTACAAAAGTGCAACAACATGGCAGCTTTCACAGCTTTTTCCTTGGCACCATCCCTATACCTAGGCTGATTTATCTGCCTAGGGTTAGGGTTAGGGTTCAGCCTAGGCCTTGGATTTCTTTAACCAGGAAGCCCTGAGTTTCAGGCTTATTTCATCTGCCAAAGGCATCCCAAAGGGAGTGCAGAAGTGCCACAACATGGCTGCTTTCACGGCTTTTCCCTTAGGAAGAACCCTAATACCCGGCTGATTTACCTTCCTAGGGTTACTGTTAGGCTTAGGCCTAGGACTTTTAAAACCAGGAAGCCCTGGGCTCCAGGCACACTGCAGCTGCGAAAGGCATCCCAAGGGGAGCGCAAAAGTGACGCAACTTGGCTGCCACCACTGATATTTCCATGAGACCATCCCGAACCATAGGCTGATTTTCCTTCCTAGGGTTAAGGTTTGAGTTACGCCTAGGGTAAGGGCTCTATTAACCAGAAAGCCCTGAGTTCCAAGAACACAGCAGCTGCGAAGGACTAGCCAAGAAGAGCGCAAAAGTACCACAACATGCCTGCCTCCACAGCTTTTTCCTTGGGGACATGCCTAATTCCTGGCTGATTTGCCTTTCTCGTCTTAGGGTTGGGGTTCGGCCTAGGGCTAGGATTTTTAAAATCAGGAAGCCCTGAGTTCCAGGCACACTGCAGCTGTGAAAGGCATCCAAAAGGGAGTGCAAAAGTGCCACAACATGGCTGCTTTCACGGCTTTTTCCTTGGCAAGAAGCCTAACACCAGGCTGATTTCCCTTCCCAGGGTTACTGTTAGGCTTAGGCCTAGGGCTAGGATTTTTAAAACTAGGAAGCCCTGGGCTCCAGGCACACTGCAGCTGCGAAAGGCATCCCAAGGGGAGTACAAAAGTGCTACAACATGGCAGCTTTCACAGCTTTTTCCTTGGCACCATCCCTATACCTAGGCTGATTTATCTGCCTAGGGTTAGGGTTAGGGTTCAGCCTAGGGCTTGGATTTCTTTAACCAGGAAGCCCTGAGTTCCAGGCTTACTTCATCTGCCAAAGGCATCCCAAAGGGAGTGCAGAAGTGCCACAACATGGCTGCTTTCACGGCTTTTCCCTTAGGAAGAACCCTAATACCCGGCTGATTTACCTTCCTAGGGTTACTGTTAGGCTTAGGCCTAGGACTTTTAAAACCAGGAAGCCCTGGGCTCCAGGCACACTGCAGCTGCGAAAGGCATCCCAAGGGGAGCGCAAAAGTGACGCAACTTGGCTGCCACCACTGATATTTCCATGAGACCATCCCGAACCATAGGCTGATTTTCCTTCCTAGGGTTAAGGTTTGAGTTACGCCTAGGGTAAGGGCTCTATTAACCAGAAAGCCCTGAGTTCCAAGAACACAGCTGCTGCGAAGGACTAGCCAAGAAGAGCGCAAAAGTACCACAACATGCCTGCCTCCACAGCTTTTTCCTTGGGGACATGCCTAATTCCTGGCTGATTTGCCTTTCTCGTCTTAGGGTTGGGGTTCGGCCTAGGGCTAGGATTTTTAAAATCAGGAAGCCCTGAGTTCCAGGCACACTGCAGCTGTGAAAGGCATCCAAAAGGGAGTGCAAAAGTGCCACAACATGGCTGCTTTCACGGCTTTTTCCTTGGCAAGAAGCCTAACACCAGGCTGATTTACCTTCCCAGGGTTACTGTTAGGCTTAGGCCTAGGGCTAGGATTTTTAAAACTAGGAAGCCCTGGGCTCCAGGCACACTGCAACTGTTCAAGGCATCCCAAGGGGAGTACAAAAGTGCAACAACATGGCAGCTTTCACAGCTTTTTCCTTGGCATCATCCCTATACCTAGGCTGATTTATCTGCCTAGGGTTAGGGTTAGGGTTCAGCCTAGGCCTTGGATTTCTTTAACCAGGAAGCCCTGAGTTCCAGGCTTACTTCATCTGCCAAAGGCATCCCAAAGGGAGTGCAGAAGTGCCACAACATGGCTGCTTTCACGGCTTTTCCCTTAGGAAGAACCCTAATACCCGGCTGATTTACCTTCCTAGGGTTACTGTTAGGCTTAGGCCTAGGACTTTTAAAACCAGGAAGCCCTGGGCTCCAGGCACACTGCAGCTGCGAAAGGCATCCCAAGGGGAGCGCAAAAGTGACGCAACTTGGCTGCCACCACTGATATTTCCATGAGACCATCCCGAACCATAGGCTGATTTTCCTTCCTAGGGTTAAGGTTTGAGTTACGCCTAGGGTAAGGGCTCTATTAACCAGAAAGCCCTGAGTTCCAAGAACACAGCAGCTGCGAAGGACTAGCCAAGAAGAGCGCAAAAGTACCACAACATGCCTGCCTCCACAGCTTTTTCCTTGGGGACATGCCTAATTCCTGGCTGATTTGCCTTTCTCGTCTTAGGGTTGGGGTTCGGCCTAGGGCTAGGATTTTTAAAATCAGGAAGCCCTGAGTTCCAGGCACACTGCAGCTGTGAAAGGCATCCAAAAGGGAGTGCAAAAGTGCCACAACATGGCTGCTTTCACGGCTTTTTCCTTGGCAAGAAGCCTAACACCAGGCTGATTTCCCTTCCCAGGGTTACTGTTAGGCTTAGGCCTAGGGCTAGGATTTTTAAAACTAGGAAGCCCTGGGCTCCAGGCACACTGCAGCTGCGAAAGGCATCCCAAGGGGAGTACAAAAGTGCTACAACATGGCAGCTTTCACAGCTTTTTCCTTGGCACCATCCCTATACCTAGGCTGATTTATCTGCCTAGGGTTAGGGTTAGGGTTCAGCCTAGGCCTTGGATTTCTTTAACCAGGAAGCCCTGAGTTCCAGGCTTACTTCATCTGCCAAAGGCATCCCAAAGGGAGTGCAGAAGTGCCACAACATGGCTGCTTTCACGGCTTTTCCCTTAGGAAGAACCCTAATACCCGGCTGATTTACCTTCCTAGGGTTACTGTTAGGCTTAGGCCTAGGACTTTTAAAACCAGGAAGCCCTGGGCTCCAGGCACACTGCAGCTGCGAAAGGCATCCCAAGGGGAGCGCAAAAGTGACGCAACTTGGCTGCCACCACTGATATTTCCATGAGACCATCCCGAACCATAGGCTGATTTTCCTTCCTAGGCTTAAGGTTTGAGTTACGCCTAGGGTAAGGGCTCTATTAACCAGAAAGCCCTGAGTTCCAAGAACACAGCTGCTGCGAAGGACTAGCCAAGAAGAGCGCAAAAGTACCACAACATGCCTGCCTCCACAGCTTTTTCCTTGGGGACATGCCTAATTCCTGGCTGATTTGCCTTTCTCGTCTTAGGGTTGGGGTTCGGCCTAGGGCTAGGATTTTTAAAATCAGGAAGCCCTGAGTTCCAGGCACACTGCAGCTGTGAAAGGCATCCAAAAGGGAGTGCAAAAGTGCCACAACATGGCTGCTTTCACGGCTTTTTCCTTGGCAAGAAGCCTAACACCAGGCTGATTTACCTTCCCAGGGTTACTGTTAGGCTTAGGCCTAGGGCTAGGATTTTTAAAACTAGGAAGCCCTGGGCTCCAGGCACACTGCAGCTGTTCAAGGCATCCCAAGGGGAGTACAAAAGTGCAACAACATGGCAGCTTTCACAGCTTTTTCCTTGGCACCATCCCTATACCTAGGCTGATTTATCTGCCTAGGGTTAGGGTTAGGGTTCAGCCTAGGGCTTGGATTTCTTTAACCAGGAAGCCCTGAGTTCCAGGCTTACTTCATCTGCCAAAGGCATCCCAAAGGGAGTGCAGAAGTGCCACAACATGGCTGCTTTCACGGCTTTTCCCTTAGGAAGAACCCTAATACCCGGCTGATTTACCTTCCTAGGGTTACTGTTAGGCTTAGGCCTAGGACTTTTAAAACCAGGAAGCCCTGGGCTCCAGGCACACTGCAGCTGCGAAAGGCATCCCAAGGGGAGCGCAAAAGTGACGCAACTTGGCTGCCACCACTGATATTTCCATGAGACCATCCCGAACCATAGGCTGATTTTCCTTCCTAGGGTTAAGGTTTGAGTTACGCCTAGGGTAAGGGCTCTATTAACCAGAAAGCCCTGAGTTCCAAGAACACAGCTGCTGCGAAGGACTAGCCAAGAAGAGCGCAAAAGTACCACAACATGCCTGCCTCCACAGCTTTTTCCTTGGGGACATGCCTAATTCCTGGCTGATTTGCCTTTCTCGTCTTAGGGTTGGGGTTCGGCCTAGGGCTAGGATTTTTAAAATCAGGAAGCCCTGAGTTCCAGGCACACTGCAGCTGTGAAAGGCATCCAAAAGGGAGTGCAAAAGTGCCACAACATGGCTGCTTTCACGGCTTTTTCCTTGGCAAGAAGCCTAACACCAGGCTGATTTACCTTCCCAGGGTTACTGTTAGGCTTAGGCCTAGGGCTAGGATTTTTAAAACTAGGAAGCCCTGGGCTCCAGGCACACTGCAACTGTTCAAGGCATCCCAAGGGGAGTACAAAAGTGCAACAACATGGCAGCTTTCACAGCTTTTTCCTTGGCATCATCCCTATACCTAGGCTGATTTATCTGCCTAGGGTTAGGGTTAGGGTTCAGCCTAGGCCTTGGATTTCTTTAACCAGGAAGCCCTGAGTTCCAGGCTTACTTCATCTGCCAAAGGCATCCCAAAGGGAGTGCAGAAGTGCCACAACATGGCTGCTTTCACGGCTTTTCCCTTAGGAAGAACCCTAATACCCGGCTGATTTACCTTCCTAGGGTTACTGTTAGGCTTAGGCCTAGGACTTTTAAAACCAGGAAGCCCTGGGCTCCAGGCACACTGCAGCTGCGAAAGGCATCCCAAGGGGAGCGCAAAAGTGACGCAACTTGGCTGCCACCACTGATATTTCCATGAGACCATCCCGAACCATAGGCTGATTTTCCTTCCTAGGGTTAAGGTTTGAGTTACGCCTAGGGTAAGGGCTCTATTAACCAGAAAGCCCTGAGTTCCAAGAACACAGCAGCTGCGAAGGACTAGCCAAGAAGAGCGCAAAAGTACCACAACATGCCTGCCTCCACAGCTTTTTCCTTGGGGACATGCCTAATTCCTGGCTGATTTGCCTTTCTCGTCTTAGGGTTGGGGTTCGGCCTAGGGCTAGGATTTTTAAAATCAGGAAGCCCTGAGTTCCAGGCACACTGCAGCTGTGAAAGGCATCCAAAAGGGAGTGCAAAAGTGCCACAACATGGCTGCTTTCACGGCTTTTTCCTTGGCAAGAAGCCTAACACCAGGCTGATTTCCCTTCCCAGGGTTACTGTTAGGCTTAGGCCTAGGGCTAGGATTTTTAAAACTAGGAAGCCCTGGGCTCCAGGCACACTGCAGCTGCGAAAGGCATCCCAAGGGGAGTACAAAAGTGCTACAACATGGCAGCTTTCACAGCTTTTTCCTTGGCACCATCCCTATACCTAGGCTGATTTATCTGCCTAGGGTTAGGGTTAGGGTTCAGCCTAGGGCTTGGATTTCTTTAACCAGGAAGCCCTGAGTTCCAGGCTTACTTCATCTGCCAAAGGCATCCCAAAGGGAGTGCAGAAGTGCCACAACATGGCTGCTTTCACGGCTTTTCCCTTAGGAAGAACCCTAATACCCGGCTGATTTACCTTCCTAGGGTTACTGTTAGGCTTAGGCCTAGGACTTTTAAAACCAGGAAGCCCTGGGCTCCAGGCACACTGCAGCTGCGAAAGGCATCCCAAGGGGAGCGCAAAAGTGACGCAACTTGGCTGCCACCACTGATATTTCCATGAGACCATCCCGAACCATAGGCTGATTTTCCTTCCTAGGCTTAAGGTTTGAGTTACGCCTAGGGTAAGGGCTCTATTAACCAGAAAGCCCTGAGTTCCAAGAACACAGCTGCTGCGAAGGACTAGCCAAGAAGAGCGCAAAAGTACCACAACATGCCTGCCTCCACAGCTTTTTCCTTGGGGACATGCCTAATTCCTGGCTGATTTGCCTTTCTCGTCTTAGGGTTGGGGTTCGGCCTAGGGCTAGGATTTTTAAAATCAGGAAGCCCTGAGTTCCAGGCACACTGCAGCTGTGAAAGGCATCCAAAAGGGAGTGCAAAAGTGCCACAACATGGCTGCTTTCACGGCTTTTTCCTTGGCAAGAAGCCTAACACCAGGCTGATTTACCTTCCCAGGGTTACTGTTAGGCTTAGGCCTAGGGCTAGGATTTTTAAAACTAGGAAGCCCTGGGCTCCAGGCACACTGCAGCTGTTCAAGGCATCCCAAGGGGAGTACAAAAGTGCAACAACATGGCAGCTTTCACAGCTTTTTCCTTGGCACCATCCCTATACCTAGGCTGATTTATCTGCCTAGGGTTAGGGTTAGGGTTCAGCCTAGGGCTTGGATTTCTTTAACCAGGAAGCCCTGAGTTTCAGGCTTACTTCATCTGCCAAAGGCATCCCAAAGGGAGTGCAGAAGTGCTACAACATGGCTGCTTTCACGGCTTTTCCCTTAGGAAGAACCCTAATACCCGGCTTATTTACCTTCCTAGGGTTACTGTTAGGCTTAGGCCTAGGACTTTTAAAACCAGGAAGCCCTGGGCTCCAGGCACACTGCAGCTGCGAAAGGCATCCCAAGGGGAGCGCAAAAGTGACGCAACTTGGCTGCCACCACTGATATTTCCATGAGACCATCCCGATCCATAGGCTGATTTTCCTTCCTAGGCTTAAGGTTTGAGTTACGCCTAGGGTAAGGGCTCTATTAACCAGAAAGCCCTGAGTTCCAAGAACACAGCAGCTGCGAAGGACTAGCCAAGAAGAGCGCAAAAGTACCACAACATGCCTGCCTCCACAGCTTTTTCCTTGGGGACATGCCTAATTCCTGGCTGATTTGCCTTTCTCGTCTTAGGGTTGGGGTTCGGCCTAGGGCTAGGATTTTTAAAATCAGGAAGCCCTGAGTTCCAGGCACACTGCAGCTGTGAAAGGCATCCAAAAGGGAGTGCAAAAGTGCCACAACATGGCTGCTTTCACGGCTATTTCCTTGGCAAGAAGCCTAACACCAGGCTGATTTACCTTCCCAGGGTTACTGTTAGGCTTAGGCCTAGGGCTAGGATTTTTAAAACTAGGAAGCCCTGGGCTCCAGGCACACTGCAGCTGTTCAAGGCATCCCAAGGGGAGTACAAAAGTGCAACAACATGGCAGCTTTCTCAGCTTTTTCCTTGGCACCATCCCTATACCTAGGCTGATTTATCTGCCTAGGGTTAGGGTTAGGCTTCAGCCTAGGGCTTGGATTTCTTTAACCAGGAAGCCCTGAGTTCCAGGCTTACTTCATCTGCCAAAGGCATCCCAAAGGGAGTGCAGAAGTGCCACAACATGGCTGCTTTCACGGCTTTTCCCTTAGGAAGAACCCTAATACCCGGCTGATTTACCTTCCTAGGGTTACTGTTAGGCTTAGGCCTAGGACTTTTAAAACCAGGAAGCCCTGGGCTCCAGGCACACTGCAGCTGCGAAAGGCATCCCAAGGGGAGCGCAAAAGTGACGCAACTTGGCTGCCACCACTGATATTTCCATGAGACCATCCCGAACCATAGGCTGATTTTCCTTCCTAGGCTTAAGGTTTGAGTTACGCCTAGGGTAAGGGTTCTATTAACCAGAAAGCCCTGAGTTCCAAAACACAGCAGCTGCGAAGGACTAGCCAAGAAGAGCGCAAAAGTACCACAACATGCCTGCCTCCACAGCTTTTTCCTTGGGGACATGCCTAATTCCTGGCTGATTTGCCTTTCTCGTCTTAGGGTTGGGGTTCGGCCTAGGGCTAGGATTTTTAAAATCAGGAAGCCCTGAGTTCCAGGCACACTGCAGCTGTGAAAGGCATCCAAAAGGGAGTGCAAAAGTGCCACAACATGGCTGCTTTCACGGCTTTTTCCTTGGCAAGAAGCCTAACACCAGGCTGATTTACCTTCCCAGGGTTACTGTTAGGCTTAGGCCTAGGGCTAGGATTTTTAAAACTAGGAAGCCCTGGGCTCCAGGCACACTGCAGCTGTTCAAGGCATCCCAAGGGGAGTACAAAAGTGCTACAACATGGCAGCTTTCACAGCTTTTTCCTTGGCACCATCCCTATACCTAGGCTGATTTATCTGCCTAGGGTTAGGGTTAGGGTTCAGCCTAGGCCTTGGATTTCTTTAACCAGGAAGCCCTGAGTTTCAGGCTTACTTCATCTGCCAAAGGCATCCCAAAGGGAGTGCAGAAGTGCCACAACATGGCTGCTTTCACGGCTTTTCCCTTAGGAAGAACCCTAATACCCGGCTGATTTACCTTCCTAGGGTTACTGTTAGGCTTAGGCCTAGGACTTTTAAAACCAGGAAGCCCTGGGCTCCAGGCACACTGCAGCTGCGAAAGGCATCCCAAGGGGAGCGCAAAAGTGACGCAACTTGGCTGCCACCACTGATATTTCCATGAGACCATCCCGAACCATAGGCTGATTTTCCTTCCTAGGCTTAAGGTTTGAGTTACGCCTAGGGTAAGGGCTCTATTAACCAGAAAGCCCTGAGTTCGAAGAACACAGCAGCTGCGAAGGACTAGCCAAGAAGAGCGCAAAAGTACCACAACATGCCTGCCTCCACAGCTTTTTCCTTGGGGACATGCCTAATTCCTGGCTGATTTGCCTTTCTCGTCTTAGGGTTGCGGTTCGGCCTAGGGCTAGGATTTTTAAAATCAGGAAGCCCTGAGTTCCAGGCACACTGCAGCTGTGAAAGGCATCCAAAAGGGAGTGCAAAAGTGCCACAACATGGCTGGTTTCACGGCTTTTTCCTTGGCAAGAAGCCTAACACCAGGCTGATTTACCTTCCCAGGGTTACTGTTAGGCTTAGGCCTAGGGCTAGGATTTTTAAAACTAGGAAGCCCTTAGCTCCAGGCACACTGCAGCTGCGAAAGGCATCCCAAGGGGAGTACAAAAGTGCTACAACATGGCAGCTTTCACAGCTTTTTCCTTGGCACCATCCCTATACCTAGGCTGATTTATCTGCCTAGGGTTAGGGTTAGGGTTCAGCCTAGGGCTTGGATTTCTTTAACCAGGAAGCCCTGAGTTCCAGGCTTACTTCATCTGCCAAAGGCATCCCAAAGGGAGTGCAGAAGTGCCACAACATGGCTGCTTTCACGGCTTTTCCCTTAGGAAGAACCCTAATACCCGGCTGATTTACCTTCCTAGGGTTACTGTTAGGCTTAGGCCTAGGACTTTTAAAACCAGGAAGCCCTGGGCTCCAGGCACACTGCAGCTGCGAAAGGCATCCCAAGGGGAGCGCAAAAGTGACGCAACTTGGCTGCCACCACTGATATTTCCATGAGACCATCCCGAACCATAGGCTGATTTTCCTTCCTAGGCTTAAGGTTTGAGTTACGCCTAGGGTAAGGGCTCTATTAACCAGAAAGCCCTGAGTTCCAAGAACACAGCAGCTGCGAAGGACTAGCCAAGAAGAGCGCAAAAGTACCACAACATGCCTGCCTCCACAGCTTTTTCCTTGGGGACATGCCTAATTCCTGGCTGATTTGCCTTTCTCGTCTTAGGGTTGGGGTTCGGCCTAGGGCTAGGATTTTTAAAATCAGGAAGCCCTGAGTTCCAGGCACACTGCAGCTGTGAAAGGCATCCAAAAGGGAGTGCAAAAGTGCCACAACATGGCTGCTTTCACGGCTTTTTCCTTGGCAAGAAGCCTAACACCAGGCTGATTTACCTTCCCAGGGTTACTGTTAGGCTTAGGCCTAGGGCTAGGATTTTTAAAACTAGGAAGCCCTGGGCTCCAGGCACACTGCAGCTGTTCAAGGCATCCCAAGGGGAGTACAAAAGTGCTACAACATGGCAGCTTTCACAGCTTTTTCCTTGGCACCATCCCTATACCTAGGCTGATTTATCTGCCTAGGGTTAGGGTTAGGCTTCAGCCTAGGGCTTGGATTTCTTTAACCAGGAAGCCCTGAGTTCCAGGCTTACTTCATCTGCCAAAGGCATCCCAAAGGGAGTGCAGAAGTGCCACAACATGGCTGCTTTCACGGCTTTTCCCTTAGGAAGAACCCTAATACCCGGCTGATTTACCTTCCTAGGGTTACTGTTAGGCTTAGGCCTAGGACTTTTAAAACCAGGAAGCCCTGGGCTCCAGGCACACTGCAGCTGCGAAAGGCATCCCAAGGGGAGCGCAAAAGTGACGCAACTTGGCTGCCACCACTGATATTTCCATGAGACCATCCCGAACCATAGGCTGATTTTCCTTCCTAGGCTTAAGGTTTGAGTTACGCCTAGGGTAAGGGCTCTATTAACCAGAAAGCCCTGAGTTGCAAGAACACAGCAGCTGCGAAGGACTAGCCAAGAAGAGCGCAAAAGTACCACAACATGCCTGCCTCCACAGCTTTTTCCTTGGGGACATGCCTAATTCCTGGCTGATTTGCCTTTCTCGTCTTAGGGTTGGGGTTCGGCCTAGGGCTAGGATTTTTAAAATCAGGAAGCCCTGAGTTCCAGGCACACTGGAGCTGTGAAAGGCATCCAAAAGGGAGTGCAAAAGTGCCACAACATGGCTGCTTTCATGGCTTTTTCCTTGGCAAGAAGCCTAACACCAGGCTGATTTACCTTCCCAGGGTTACTGTTAGGCTTAGGCCTAGGGCTAGGATTTTTAAAACTAGGAAGCCCTGGGCTCCAGGCACACTGCAGCTGTTCAAGGCATCCCAAGGGGAGTACAAAAGTGCAACAACATGGCAGCTTTCACAGCTTTTTCCTTGGCACCATCCCTATACCTAGGGTGATTTATCTGCCTAGGGTTAGGGTTAGGGTTCAGCCTAGGGCTTGGATTTCTTTAACCAGGAAGCCCTGAGTTCCAGGCTTACTTCATCTGCCAAAGGCATCCCAAAGGGAGTGCAGAAGTGCCACAACATGGCTGCTTTCACGGCTTTTCCCTTAGGAAGAACCCTAATACCCGGCTGATTTACCTTCCTAGGGTTACTGTTAGGCTTAGGCCTAGGACTTTTAAAACCAGGAAGCCCTGGGCTCCAGGCACACTGCAGCTGCGAAAGGCATCCCAAGGGGAGCGCAAAAGTGACGCAACTTGGCTGCCACCACTGATATTTCCATGAGACCATCCCGAACCATAGGCTGATTTTCCTTCCTAGGGTTAAGGCTTGAGTTACGCCTAGGGTAAGGGTTCTATTAACCAGAAAGCCCTGAGTTCCAAGAACACAGCAGCTGCGAAGGACTAGCCAAGAAGAGCGCAAAAGTACCACAACATGCCTGCCTCCACAGCTTTTTCCTTGGGGACATGCCTAATTCCTGGCTGATTTGCCTTTCTCGTCTTAGGGTTGGGGTTCGGCCTAGGGCTAGGATTTTTAAAATCAGGAAGCCCTGAGTTCCAGGCACACTGCAGCTGTGAAAGGCATCCAAAAGGGAGTGCAAAAGTGCCACAACATGGCTGCTTTCACGGCTATTTCCTTGGCAAGAAGCCTAACACCAGGCTGATTTACCTTCCCAGGGTTACTGTTAGGCTTAGGCCTAGGGCTAGGATTTTTAAAACTAGGAAGCCCTGGGCTCCAGGCACACTGCAGCTGTTCAAGGCATCCCAAGGGGAGTACAAAAGTGCTACAACATGGCAGCTTTCACAGCTTTTTCCTTGGCACCCTCGCTAAACCTAGGCTGATTTATCTGCCTAGGGTTAGGGTTAGGGTTCAGCCTAGGGCTTGGATTTCTTTAACCAGGAAGCCCTGAGTTCCAGGCTTACTTCATCTGCCAAAGGCATCCCAAAGGGAGTGCAGAAGTGCCACAACATGGCTGCTTTCACGGCTTTTCCCTTAGGAAGAACCCTAATACCCGGCTGATTTACCTTCCTAGGGTTACTGTTAGGCTTAGGCCTAGGACTTTTAAAACCAGGAAGCCCTGGGCTCCAGGCACACTGCAGCTGCGAAAGGCATCCCAAGGGGAGCGCAAAAGTGACGCAACTTGGCTGCCACCACTGATATTTCCATGAGACCATCCCGAACCATAGGCTGATTTTCCTTCCTAGGGTTAAGGTTTGAGTTACGCCTAGGGTAAGGGCTCTATTAACCAGAAAGCCCTGAGTTCCAAGAACACAGCTGCTGCGAAGGACTAGCCAAGAAGAGCGCAAAAGTACCACAACATGCCTGCCTCCACAGCTTTTTCCTTGGGGACATGCCTAATTCCTGGCTGATTTGCCTTTCTCGTCTTAGGGTTGGGGTTCGGCCTAGGGCTAGGATTTTTAAAATCAGGAAGCCCTGAGTTCCAGGCACACTGCAGCTGTGAAAGGCATCCAAAAGGGAGTGCAAAAGTGCCACAACATGGCTGCTTTCACGGCTTTTTCCTTGGCAAGAAGCCTAACACCAGGCTGATTTACCTTCCCAGGGTTACTGTTAGGCTTAGGCCTAGGGCTAGGATTTTTAAAACTAGGAAGCCCTGGGCTCCAGGCACACTGCAGCTGTTCAAGGCATCCCAAGGGGAGTACAAAAGTGCAACAACATGGCAGCTTTCACAGCTTTTTCCTTGGCACCATCCCTATACCTAGGCTGATTTATCTGCCTAGGGTTAGGGTTAGGGTTCAGCCTAGGGCTTGGATTTCTTTAACCAGGAAGCCCTGAGTTTCAGGCTTACTTCATCTGCCAAAGGCATCCCAAAGGGAGTGCAGAAGTGCCACAACATGGCTGCTTTCACGGCTTTTTCCTTGGCAAGAAGCCTAACACCAGGCTGATTTACCTTCCCAGGGTTACTGTTAGGCTTAGGCCTAGGGCTAGGATTTTTAAAACTAGGAAGCCCTTAGCTCCAGGCACACTGCAGCTGCGAAAGGCATCCCAAGGGGAGTACAAAAGTGCTACAACATGGCAGCTTTCACAGCTTTTTCCTTGGCACCATCCCTATACCTAGGCTGATTTATCTGCCTAGGGTTAGGGTTAGGGTTCAGCCTAGGGCTTGGATTTCTTTAACCAGGAAGCCCTGAGTTCCAGGCTTACTTCATCTGCCAAAGGCATCCCAAAGGGAGTGCAGAAGTGCCACAACATGGCTGCTTTCACGGCTTTTCCCTTAGGAAGAACCCTAATACCCGGCTGATTTACCTTCCTAGGGTTACTGTTAGGCTTAGGCCTAGGACTTTTAAAACCAGGAAGCCCTGGGCTCCAGGCACACTGCAGCTGCGAAAGGCATCCCAAGGGGAGCGCAAAAGTGACGCAACTTGGCTGCCACCACTGATATTTCCATGAGACCATCCCGAACCATAGGCTGATTTTCCTTCCTAGGCTTAAGGTTTGAGTTACGCCTAGGGTAAGGGCTCTATTAACCAGAAAGCCCTGAGTTCCAAGAACACAGCAGCTGCGAAGGACTAGCCAAGAAGAGCGCAAAAGTACCACAACATGCCTGCCTCCACAGCTTTTTCCTTGGGGACATGCCTAATTCCTGGCTGATTTGCCTTTCTCGTCTTAGGGTTGGGGTTCGGCCTAGGGCTAGGATTTTTAAAATCAGGAAGCCCTGGGCTCCAGGCACACTGCAGCTGTTCAAGGCATCCCAAGGGGAGTACAAAAGTGCAACAACATGGCAGCTTTCACAGCTTTTTCCTTGGCACCATCCCTATACCTAGGCTGATTTATCTGCCTAGGGTTAGGGTTAGGCTTCAGCCTAGGGCTTGGATTTCTTTAACCAGGAAGCCCTGAGTTCCAGGCTTACTTCATCTGCCAAAGGCATCCCAAAGGGAGTGCAGAAGTGCCACAACATGGCTGCTTTCACGGCTTTTCCCTTAGGAAGAACCCTAATACCCGGCTGATTTACCTTCCTAGGGTTACTGTTAGGCTTAGGCCTAGGACTTTTAAAACCAGGAAGCCCTGGGCTCCAGGCACACTGCAGCTGTTCAAGGCATCCCAAGGGGAGTACAAAAGTGCAACAACATGGCAGCTTTCACAGCTTTTTCCTTGGCACCATCCCTATACCTAGGCTGATTTATCTGCCTAGGGTTAGGGTTAGGGTTCAGCCTAGGGCTTGGATTTCTTTAACCAGGAAGCCCTGAGTTTCAGGCTTACTTCATCTGCCAAAGGCATCCCAAAGGGAGTGCAGAAGTGCCACAACATGGCTGCTTTCACGGCTTTTTCCTTGGCAAGAAGCCTAACACCAGGCTGATTTACCTCCCCAGGGTTACTGTTAGGCTTAGGCCTAGGGCTAGGATTTTTAAAACTAGGAAGCCCTTAGCTCCAGGCACACTGCAGCTGCGAAAGGCATCCCAAGGGGAGTACAAAAGTGCTACAACATGGCAGCTTTCACAGCTTTTTCCTTGGCACCATCCCTATACCTAGGCTGATTTATCTGCCTAGGGTTAGGGTTAGGGTTCAGCCTAGGGCTTGGATTTCTTTAACCAGGAAGCCCTGAGTTCCAGGCTTACTTCATCTGCCAAAGGCATCCCAAAGGGAGTGCAGAAGTGCCACAACATGGCTGCTTTCACGGCTTTTCCCTTAGGAAGAACCCTAATACCCGGCTGATTTACCTTCCTAGGGTTACTGTTAGGCTTAGGCCTAGGACTTTTAAAACCAGGAAGCCCTGGGCTCCAGGCACACTGCAGCTGCGAAAGGCATCCCAAGGGGAGCGCAAAAGTGACGCAACTTGGCTGCCACCACTGATATTTCCATGAGACCATCCCGAACCATAGGCTGATTTTCCTTCCTAGGCTTAAGGTTTGAGTTACGCCTAGGGTAAGGGCTCTATTAACCAGAAAGCCCTGAGTTCCAAGAACACAGCAGCTGCGAAGGACTAGCCAAGAAGAGCGCAAAAGTACCACAACATGCCTGCCTCCACAGCTTTTTCCTTGGGGACATGCCTAATTCCTGGCTGATTTGCCTTTCTCGTCTTAGGGTTGGGGTTCGGCCTAGGGCTAGGATTTTTAAAATCAGGAAGCCCTGAGTTCCAGGCACACTGCAGCTGTGAAAGGCATCCAAAAGGGAGTGCAAAAGTGCCACAACATGGCTGCTTTCACGGCTTTTTCCTTGGCAAGAAGCCTAACACCAGGCTGATTTACCTTCCCAGGGTTACTGTTAGGCTTAGGCCTAGGGCTAGGATTTTTAAAACTAGGAAGCCCTGGGCTCCAGGCACACTGCAGCTGTTCAAGGCATCCCAAGGGGAGTACAAAAGTGCAACAACATGGCAGCTTTCACAGCTTTTTCCTTGGCACCATCCCTATACCTAGGCTGATTTATCTGCCTAGGGTTAGGGTTAGGCTTCAGCCTAGGGCTTGGATTTCTTTAACCAGGAAGCCCTGAGTTCCAGGCTTACTTCATCTGCCAAAGGCATCCCAAAGGGAGTGCAGAAGTGCCACAACATGGCTGCTTTCACGGCTTTTCCCTTAGGAAGAACCCTAATACCCGGCTGATTTACCTTCCTAGGGTTACTGTTAGGCTTAGGCCTAGGACTTTTAAAACCAGGAAGCCCTGGGCTCCAGGCACACTGCAGCTGCGAAAGGCATCCCAAGGGGAGCGCAAAAGTGACGCAACTTGGCTGCCACCACTGATATTTCCATGAGACCATCCCGAACCATAGGCTGATTTTCCTTCCTAGGGTTAAGGTTTGAGTTACGCCTAGGGTAAGGGCTCTATTAACCAGAAAGCCCTGAGTTCCAAGAACACAGCAGCTGCGAAGGACTAGCCAAGAAGAGCGCAAAAGTACCACAACATGCCTGCCTCCACAGCTTTTTCCTTGGGGACATGCCTAATTCCTGGCTGATTTGCCTTTCTCGTCTTAGGGTTGGGGTTCGGCCTAGGGCTAGGATTTTTAAAATCAGGAAGCCCTGAGTTCCAGGCACACTGCAGCTGTGAAAGGCATCCAAAAGGGAGTGCAAAAGTGCCACAACATGGCTGCTTTCACGGCTTTTTCCTTGGCAAGAAGCCTAACACCAGGCTGATTTACCTTCCCAGGGTTACTGTTAGGCTTAGGCCTAGGGCTAGGATTTTTAAAACTAGGAAGCCCTGGGCTCCAGGCACACTGCAGCTGTTCAAGGCATCCCAAGGGGAGTACAAAAGTGCAACAACATGGCAGCTTTCACAGCTTTTTCCTTGGCACCATCCCTATACCTAGGCTGATTTATCTGCCTAGGGTTAGGGTTAGGCTTCAGCCTAGGGCTTGGATTTCTTTAACCAGGAAGCCCTGAGTTCCAGGCTTACTTCATCTGCCAAAGGCATCCCAAAGGGAGTGCAGAAGTGCCACAACATGGCTGCTTTCACGGCTTTTCCCTTAGGAAGAACCCTAATACCCGGCTGATTTACCTTCCTAGGGTTACTGTTAGGCTTAGGCCTAGGACTTTTAAAACCAGGAAGCCCTGGGCTCCAGGCACACTGCAGCTGCGAAAGGCATCCCAAGGGGAGCGCAAAAGTGACGCAACTTGGCTGCCACCACTGATATTTCCATGAGACCATCCCGAACCATAGGCTGATTTTCCTTCCTAGGGTTAAGGTTTGAGTTACGCCTAGGGTAAGGGCTCTATTAACCAGAAAGCCCTGAGTTCCAAGAACACAGCAGCTGCGAAGGACTAGCCAAGAAGAGCGCAAAAGTAGCACAACATGCCTGCCTCCACAGCTTTTTCCTTGGGGACATGCCTAATTCCTGGCTGATTTGCCTTTCTCGTCTTAGGGTTGGGGTTCGGCCTAGGGCTAGGATTTTTAAAATCAGGAAGCCCTGAGTTCCAGGCACACTGCAGCTGTGAAAGGCATCCAAAAGGGAGTGCAAAAGTGCCACAACATGGCTGCTTTCACGGCTTTTTCCTTGGCAAGAAGCCTAACACCAGGCTGATTTACCTTCCCAGGGTTACTGTTAGGCTTAGGCCTAGGGCTAGGATTTTTAAAACTAGGAAGCCCTGGGCTCCAGGCACACTGCAGCTGTTCAAGGCATCCCAAGGGGAGTACAAAAGTGCAACAACATGGCAGCTTTCACAGCTTTTTCCTTGGCACCATCCCTATACCTAGGCTGATTTATCTGCCTAGGGTTAGGGTTAGGGTTCAGCCTAGGGCTTGGATTTCTTTAACCAGGAAGCCCTGAGTTCCAGGCTTACTTCATCTGCCAAAGGCATCCCAAAGGGAGTGCAGAAGTGCCACAACATGGCTGCTTTCACGGCTTTTCCCTTAGGAAGAACCCTAATACCCGGCTGATTTACCTTCCTAGGGTTACTGTTAGGCTTAGGCCTAGGACTTTTAAAACCAGGAAGCCCTGGGCTCCAGGCACACTGCAGCTGCGAAAGGCATCCCAAGGGGAGCGCAAAAGTGACGCAACTTGGCTGCCACCACTGATATTTCCATGAGACCATCCCGAACCATAGGCTGATTTTCCTTCCTAGGGTTAAGGTTTGAGTTACGCCTAGGGTAAGGGCTCTATTAACCAGAAAGCCCTGAGTTCCAAGAACACAGCAGCTGCGAAGGACTAGCCAAGAAGAGCGCAAAAGTACCACAACATGCCTGCCTCCACAGCTTTTTCCTTGGGGACATGCCTAATTCCTGGCTGATTTGCCTTTCTCGTCTTAGGGTTGGGGTTCGGCCTAGGGCTAGGATTTTTAAAATCAGGAAGCCCTGAGTTCCAGGCACACTGCAGCTGTGAAAGGCATCCAAAAGGGAGTGCAAAAGTGCCACAACATGGCTGCTTTCACGGCTTTTTCCTTGGCAAGAAGCCTAACACCAGGCTGATTTCCCTTCCCAGGGTTACTGTTAGGCTTAGGCCTAGGGCTAGGATTTTTAAAACTAGGAAGCCCTGGGCTCCAGGCACACTGCAGCTGTTCAAGGCATCCCAAGAGGAGTACAAAAGTGCTACAACATGGCAGCTTTCACAGCTTTTTCCTTGGCACCATCCCTATACCTAGGCTGATTTATCTGCCTAGGGTTAGGGTTAGGGTTCAGCCTAGGGCTTGGATTTCTTTAACCAGGAAGCCCTGAGTTCCAGGCTTACTTCATCTGCCAAAGGCATCCCAAAGGGAGTGCAGAAGTGCCACAACATGGCTGCTTTCACGGCTTTTCCCTTAGGAAGAACCCTAATACCCGGCTGATTTACCTTCCTAGGGTTACTGTTAGGCTTAGGCCTAGGACTTTTAAAACCAGGAAGCCCTGGGCTCCAGGCACACTGCAGCTGCGAAAGGCATCCCAAGGGGAGCGCAAAAGTGACGCAACTTGGCTGCCACCACTGATATTTCCATGAGACCATCCCGAACCATAGGCTGATTTTCCTTCCTAGGGTTAAGGTTTGAGTTACGCCTAGGGTAAGGGCTCTATTAACCAGAAAGCCCTGAGTTCCAAGAACACAGCAGCTGCGAAGGACTAGCCAAGAAGAGCGCAAAAGTACCACAACATGCCTGCCTCCACAGCTTTTTCCTTGGGGACATGCCTAATTCCTGGCTGATTTGCCTTTCTCGTCTTAGGGTTGGGGTTCGGCCTAGGGCTAGGATTTTTAAAATCAGGAAGCCCTGAGTTCCAGGCACACTGCAGCTGTGAAAGGCATCCAAAAGGGAGTGCAAAAGTGCCACAACATGGCTGCTTTCACGGCTTTTTCCTTGGCAAGAAGCCTAACACCAGGCTGATTTACCTTCCCAGGGTTACTGTTAGGCTTAGGCCTAGGGCTAGGATTTTTAAAACTAGGAAGCCCTTAGCTCCAGGCACGCTGCAGCTGTTCAAGGCATCCCAAGGGGAGTACAAAAGTGCTACAACATGGCAGCTTTCTCAGCTTTTTCCTTGGCACCATCCCTATACCTAGGCTGATTTATCTGCCTAGGGTTAGGGTTAGGCTTCAGCCTAGGGCTTGGATT
Source organism: Ammospiza nelsoni (assembly GCF_027579445.1). Lineage (NCBI taxonomy): Eukaryota > Metazoa > Chordata > Aves > Passeriformes > Passerellidae > Ammospiza > Ammospiza nelsoni. Next base: position 110,302 of record NW_026683194.1, read on the forward strand.
TCTTTAACCAGGAAGCCCTGAGTTCCAGGCTTACTTCATCTGCCAAAGGCATCCCAAAGGGAGTGCAGAAGTGCCACAACATGGCTGCTTTCACGGCTTTTCCCTTAGGAAGAACCCTAATACCCGGCTGATTTACCTTCCTAGGGTTACTGTTAGGCTTAGGCCTAGGACTTTTAAAACCAGGAAGCCCTGGGCTCCAGGCACACTGCAGCTGCGAAAGGCATCCCAAGGGGAGCGCAAAAGTGACGCAACTTGGCTGCCACCACTGATATTTCCATGAGACCATCCCGAACCATAGGTTGATTTTCCTTCCTAGGGTTAAGGCTTGAGTTACGCCTAGGGTAATGGTTCTATTAACCAGAAAGCCCTGAGTTCCAAGAACACAGCAGCTGCGAAGGACTAGCCAAGAAGAGCGCAAAAGTACCACAACATGCCTGCCTCCACAGCTTTTTCCTTGGGGACATGCCTAATTCCTGGCTGATTTGCCTTTCTCGTCTTAGGGTTGGGGTTCGGCCTAGGGCTAGGATTTTTAAAATCAGGAAGCCCTGAGTTCCAGGCACACTGCAGCTGTGAAAGGCATCCAAAAGGGAGTGCAAAAGTGCCACAACATGGCTGCTTTCACGGCTATTTCCTTGGCAAGAAGCCTAACACCAGGCTGATTTACCTTCCCAGGGTTACTGTTAGGCTTAGGCCTAGGGCTAGGATTTTTAAAACTAGGAAGCCCTGGGCTCCAGGCACACTGCAGCTGCGAAAGGCATCCCAAGGGGAGTACAAAAGTGCAACAACATGGCAGCTTTCACAGCTTTTTCCTTGGCACCCTCCCTAAACCTAGGCTGATTTATCTGCCTAGGGTTAGGGTTAGGGTTCAGCCTAGGCCTTGGATTTCTTTAACCAGGAAGCCCTGAGTTCCAGGCTTACTTCATCTGCCAAAGGCATCCCAAAGGGAGTGCAGAAGTGCCACAACATGGCTGCTTTCACGGCTTTTCCCTTAGGAAGAACCCTAATACCCGGCTGATTTACCTTCCTAGGGTTACTGTTAGGCTTAGGCCTAGGACTTTTAAAACCAGGAAGCCCTGGGCTCCAGGCACACTGCAGCTGCGAAAGGCATCCCAAGGGGAGCGCAAAAGTGACGCAACTTGGCTGCCACCACTGATATTTCCATGAGACCATCCCGAACCATAGGCTGATTTTCCTTCCTAGGGTTAAGGTTTGAGTTACGCCTAGGGTAAGGGCTCTATTAACCAGAAAGCCCTGAGTTCCAAGAACACAGCTGCTGCGAAGGACTAGCCAAGAAGAGCGCAAAAGTAGCACAACATGCCTGCCTCCACAGCTTTTTCCTTGGGGACATGCCTAATTCCTGGCTGATTTGCCTTTCTCGTCTTAGGGTTGGGGTTCGGCCTAGGGCTAGGATTTTTAAAATCAGGAAGCCCTGAGTTCCAGGCACACTGCAGCTGTGAAAGGCATCCAAAAGGGAGTGCAAAAGTGCCACAACATGGCTGCTTTCACGGCTTTTTCCTTGGCAAGAAGCCTAACACCAGGCTGATTTACCTTCCCAGGGTTACTGTTAGGCTTAGGCCTAGGGCTAGGATTTTTAAAACTAGGAAGCCCTGGGCTCCAGGCACACTGCAGCTGTTCAAGGCATCCCAAGGGGAGTACAAAAGTGCAACAACATGGCAGCTTTCACAGCTTTTTCCTTGGCACCATCCCTATACCTAGGCTGATTTATCTGCCTAGGGTTAGGGTTAGGGTTCAGCCTAGGCCTTGGATTTCTTTAACCAGGAAGCCCTGAGTTTCAGGCTTACTTCATCTGCCAAAGGCATCCCAAAGGGAGTGCAGAAGTGCCACAACATGGCTGCTTTCACGGCTTTTCCCTTAGGAAGAACCCTAATACCCGGCTGATTTACCTTCCTAGGGTTACTGTTAGGCTTAGGCCTAGGACTTTTAAAACCAGGAAGCCCTGGGCTCCAGGCACACTGCAGCTGCGAAAGGCATCCCAAGGGGAGCGCAAAAGTGACGCAACTTGGCTGCCACCACTGATATTTCCATGAGACCATCCCGAACCATAGGCTGATTTTCCTTCCTAGGCTTAAGGTTTGAGTTACGCCTAGGGTAAGGGCTCTATTAACCAGAAAGCCCTGAGTTCCAAGAACACAGCAGCTGCGAAGGACTAGCCAAGAAGAGCGCAAAAGTACCACAACATGCCTGCCTCCACAGCTTTTTCCTTGGGGACATGCCTAATTCCTGGCTGATTTGCCTTTCTCGTCTTAGGGTTGGGGTTCGGCCTAGGGCTAGGATTTTTAAAATCAGGAAGCCCTGAGTTCCAGGCACACTGCAGCTGTGAAAGGCATCCAAAAGGGAGTGCAAAAGTGCCACAACATGGCTGCTTTCACGGCTTTTTCCTTGGCAAGAAGCCTAACACCAGGCTGATTTACCTTCCCAGGGTTACTGTTAGGCTTAGGCCTAGGGCTAGGATTTTTAAAACTAGGAAGCCCTTAGCTCCAGGCACACTGCATCTGCGAAAGGCATCCCAAGGGGAGTACAAAAGTGCTACAACATGGCAGCTTTCACAGCTTTTTCCTTGGCACCATCCCTATACCTAGGCTGATTTATCTGCCTAGGGTTAGGGTTAGGCTTCAGCCTAGGGCTTGGATTTCTTTAACCAGGAAGCCCTGAGTTCCAGGCTTACTTCATCTGCCAAAGGCATCCCAAAGGGAGTGCAGAAGTGCCACAACATGGCTGCTTTCACGGCTTTTCCCTTAGGAAGAACCCTAATACCCGGCTGATTTACCTTCCTAGGGTTACTGTTAGGCTTAGGCCTAGGACTTTTAAAACCAGGAAGCCCTGGGCTCCAGGCACACTGCAGCTGCGAAAGGCATCCCAAGGGGAGCGCAAAAGTGACGCAACTTGGCTGCCACCACTGATATTTCCATGAGACCATCCCGAACCATAGGCTGATTTTCCTTCCTAGGGTTAAGGTTTGAGTTACGCCTAGGGTAAGGGCTCTATTAACCAGAAAGCCCTGAGTTCCAAGAACACAGCAGCTGCGAAGGACTAGCCAAGAAGAGCGCAAAAGTACCACAACATGCCTGCCTCCACAGCTTTTTCCTTGGGGACATGCCTAATTCCTGGCTGATTTGCCTTTCTCGTCTTAGGGTTGGGGTTCGGCCTAGGGCTAGGATTTTTAAAATCAGGAAGCCCTGAGTTCCAGGCACACTGCAGCTGTGAAAGGCATCCAAAAGGGAGTGCAAAAGTGCCACAACATGGCTGCTTTCACGGCTTTTTCCTTGGCAAGAAGCCTAACACCAGGCTGATTTACCTTCCCAGGGTTACTGTTAGGCTTAGGCCTAGGGCTAGGATTTTTAAAACTAGGAAGCCCTGGGCTCCAGGCACACTGCAGCTGCGAAAGGCATCCCAAGGGGAGTACAAAAGTGCTACAACATGGCAGCTTTCACAGCTTTTTCCTTGGCACCATCCCTATACCTAGGCTGATTTATCTGCCTAGGGTTAGGGTTAGGGTTCAGCCTAGGGCTTGGATTTCTTTAACCAGGAAGCCCTGAGTTCCAGGCTTACTTCATCTGCCAAAGGCATCCCAAAGGGAGTGCAGAAGTGCCACAACATGGCTGCTTTCACGGCTTTTCCCTTAGGAAGAACCCTAATACCCGGCTGATTTACCTTCCTAGGGTTACTGTTAGGCTTAGGCCTAGGACTTTTAAAACCAGGAAGCCCTGGGCTCCAGGCACACTGCAGCTGCGAAAGGCATCCCAAGGGGAGCGCAAAAGTGACGCAACTTGGCTGCCACCACTGATATTTCCATGAGACCATCCCGAACCATAGGCTGATTTTCCTTCCTAGGGTTAAGGTTTGAGTTACGCCTAGGGTAAGGGCTCTATTAACCAGAAAGCCCTGAGTTCCAAGAACACAGCAGCTGCGAAGGACTAGCCAAGAAGAGCGCAAAAGTACCACAACATGCCTGCCTCCACAGCTTTTTCCTTGGGGACATGCCTAATTCCTGGCTGATTTGCCTTTCTCGTCTTAGGGTTGGGGTTCGGCCTAGGGCTAGGATTTTTAAAATCAGGAAGCCCTGAGTTCCAGGCACACTGCAGCTGTGAAAGGCATCCAAAAGGGAGTGCAAAAGTGCCACAACATGGCTGCTTTCACGGCTTTTTCCTTGGCAAGAAGCCTAACACCAGGCTGATTTCCCTTCCCAGGGTTACTGTTAGGCTTAGGCCTAGGGCTAGGATTTTTAAAACTAGGAAGCCCTGGGCTCCAGGCACACTGCAGCTGTTCAAGGCATCCCAAGGGGAGTACAAAAGTGCTACAACATGGCAGCTTTCACAGCTTTTTCCTTGGCACCCTCGCTAAACCTAGGCTGATTTATCTGCCTAGGGTTAGGGTTAGGGTTCAGCCTAGGGCTTGGATTTCTTTAACCAGGAAGCCCTGAGTTCCAGGCTTACTTCATCTGCCAAAGGCATCCCAAAGGGAGTGCAGAAGTGCCACAACATGGCTGCTTTCACGGCTTTTTCCTTAGGAAGAACCCTAATACCCGGCTGATTTACCTTCCTAGGGTTACTGTTAGGCTTAGGCCTAGGACTTTTAAAACCAGGAAGCCCTGGGCTCCAGGCACACTGCAGCTGCGAAAGGCATCCCAAGGGGAGCGCAAAAGTGACGCAACTTGGCTGCCACCACTGTTTTTTCCATGAGACCATCCCGAACCATAGGCTGATTTTCCTTCCTAGGCTTAAGGTTTGAGTTACGCCTAGGGTAAGGGCTCTATTAACCAGAAAGCCCTGAGTTCCAAGAACACAGCAGCTGCGAAGGACTAGCCAAGAAGAGCGCAAAAGTACCACAACATGCCTGCCTCCACAGCTTTTTCCTTGGGGACATGCCTAATTCCTGGCTGATTTGCCTTTCTCGTCTTAGGGTTGGGGTTCGGCCTAGGGCTAGGATTTTTAAAATCAGGAAGCCCTGAGTTCCAGGCACACTGGAGCTGTGAAAGGCATCCAAAAGGGAGTGCAAAAGTGCCACAACATGGCTGCTTTCACGGCTTTTTCCTTGGCAAGAAGCCTAACACCAGGCTGATTTACCTTCCCAGGGTTACTGTTAGGCTTAGGCCTAGGGCTAGGATTTTTAAAACTAGGAAGCCCTTAGCTCCAGGCACGCTGCAGCTGTTCAAGGCATCCCAAGGGGAGTACAAAAGTGCAACAACATGGCAGCTTTCTCAGCTTTTTCCTTGGCACCATCCCTATACCTAGGCTGATTTATCTGCCTAGGGTTAGGGTTAGGCTTCAGCCTAGGGCTTGGATTTCTTTAACCAGGAAGCCCTGAGTTCCAGGCTTACTTCATCTGCCAAAGGCATCCCAAAGGGAGTGCAGAAGTGCCACAACATGGCTGCTTTCACGGCTTTTCCCTTAGGAAGAACCCTAATACCCGGCTGATTTACCTTCCTAGGGTTACTGTTAGGCTTAGGCCTAGGACTTTTAAAACCAGGAAGCCCTGGGCTCCAGGCACACTGCAGCTGCGAAAGGCATCCCAAGGGGAGCGCAAAAGTGACGCAACTTGGCTGCCACCACTGATATTTCCATGAGACCATCCCGAACCATAGGTTGATTTTCCTTCCTAGGGTTAAGGCTTGAGTTACGCCTAGGGTAAGGGTTCTATTAACCAGAAAGCCCTGAGTTCCAAGAACACAGCAGCTGCGAAGGACTAGCCAAGAAGAGCGCAAAAGTACCACAACATGCCTGCCTCCACAGCTTTTTCCTTGGGGACATGCCTAATTCCTGGCTGATTTGCCTTTCTCGTCTTAGGGTTGGGGTTCGGCCTAGGGCTAGGATTTTTAAAATCAGGAAGCCCTGAGTTCCAGGCACACTGCAGCTGTGAAAGGCATCCAAAAGGGAGTGCAAAAGTGCCACAACATGGCTGCTTTCACGGCTATTTCCTTGGCAAGAAGCCTAACACCAGGCTGATTTACCTTCCCAGGGTTACTGTTAGGCTTAGGCCTAGGGCTAGGATTTTTAAAACTAGGAAGCCCTGGGCTCCAGGCACACTGCAGCTGTTCAAGGCATCCCAAGGGGAGTACAAAAGTGCAACAACATGGCAGCTTTCACAGCTTTTTCCTTGGCACCCTCCCTAAACCTAGGCTGATTTATCTGCCTAGGGTTAGGGTTAGGGTTCAGCCTAGGGCTTGGATTTCTTTAACCAGGAAGCCCTGAGTTCCAGGCTTACTTCATCTGCCAAAGGCATCCCAAAGGGAGTGCAGAAGTGCCACAACATGGCTGCTTTCACGGCTTTTCCCTTAGGAAGAACCCTAATACCCGGCTGATTTACCTTCCTAGGGTTACTGTTAGGCTTAGGCCTAGGACTTTTAAAACCAGGAAGCCCTGGGCTCCAGGCACACTGCAGCTGCGAAAGGCATCCCAAGGGGAGCGCAAAAGTGACGCAACTTGGCTGCCACCACTGATATTTCCATGAGACCATCCCGAACCATAGGCTGATTTTCCTTCCTAGGGTTAAGGTTTGAGTTACGCCTAGGGTAAGGGCTCTATTAACCAGAAAGTCCTGAGTTCCAAGAACACAGCTGCTGCGAAGGACTAGCCAAGAAGAGCGCAAAAGTACCACAACATGCCTGCCTCCACAGCTTTTTCCTTGGGGACATGCCTAATTCCTGGCTGATTTGCCTTTCTCGTCTTAGGGTTGGGGTTCGGCCTAGGGCTAGGATTTTTAAAATCAGGAAGCCCTGAGTTCCAGGCACACTGCAGCTGTGAAAGGCATCCAAAAGGGAGTGCAAAAGTGCCACAACATGGCTGCTTTCACGGCTTTTTCCTTGGCAAGAAGCCTAACACCAGGCTGATTTACCTTCCCAGGGTTACTGTTAGGCTTAGGCCTAGGGCTAGGATTTTTAAAACTAGGAAGCCCTGGGCTCCAGGCACACTGCAGCTGTTCAAGGCATCCCAAGGGGAGTACAAAAGTGCAACAACATGGCAGCTTTCACAGCTTTTTCCTTGGCACCATCCCTATACCTAGGCTGATTTATCTGCCTAGGGTTAGGGTTAGGGTTCAGCCTAGGCCTTGGATTTCTTTAACCAGGAAGCCCTGAGTTTCAGGCTTACTTCATCTGCCAAAGGCATCCCAAAGGGAGTGCAGAAGTGCCACAACATGGCTGCTTTCACGGCTTTTCCCTTAGGAAGAACCCTAATACCCGGCTGATTTACCTTCCTAGGGTTACTGTTAGGCTTAGGCCTAGGACTTTTAAAACCAGGAAGCCCTGGGCTCCAGGCACACTGCAGCTGCGAAAGGCATCCCAAGGGGAGCGCAAAAGTGACGCAACTTGGCTGCCACCACTGATATTTCCATGAGACCATCCCGAACCATAGGCTGATTTTCCTTCCTAGGCTTAAGGTTTGAGTTACGCCTAGGGTAAGGGCTCTATTAACCAGAAAGCCCTGAGTTCCAAGAACACAGCAGCTGCGAAGGACTAGCCAAGAAGAGCGCAAAAGTACCACAACATGCCTGCCTCCACAGCTTTTTCCTTGGGGACATGCCTAATTCCTGGCTGATTTGCCTTTCTCGTCTTAGGGTTGGGGTTCGGCCTAGGGCTAGGATTTTTAAAATCAGGAAGCCCTGAGTTCCAGGCACACTGCAGCTGTGAAAGGCATCCAAAAGGGAGTGCAAAAGTGCCACAACATGGCTGCTTTCACGGCTTTTTCCTTGGCAAGAAGCCTAACACCAGGCTGATTTACCTTCCCAGGGTTACTGTTAGGCTTAGGCCTAGGGCTAGGATTTTTAAAACTAGGAAGCCCTTAGCTCCAGGCACACTGCAGGTGTTCAAGGCATCCCAAGGGGAGTACAAAAGTGCTACAACATGGCAGCTTTCACAGCTTTTTCCTTGGCACCATCCCTATACCTAGGCTGATTTATCTGCCTAGGGTTAGGGTTAGGCTTCAGCCTAGGGCTTGGATTTCTTTAACCAGGAAGCCCTGAGTTCCAGGCTTACTTCATCTGCCAAAGGCATCCCAAAGGGAGTGCAGAAGTGCCACAACATGGCTGCTTTCACGGCTTTTCCCTTAGGAAGAACCCTAATACCCGGCTGATTTACCTTCCTAGGGTTACTGTTAGGCTTAGGCCTAGGACTTTTAAAACCAGGAAGCCCTGGGCTCCAGGCACACTGCAGCTGCGAAAGGCATCCCAAGGGGAGCGCAAAAGTGACGCAACTTGGCTGCCACCACTGATATTTCCATGAGACCATCCCGAACCATAGGCTGATTTTCCTTCCTAGGCTTAAGGTTTGAGTTACGCCTAGGGTAAGGGCTCTATTAACCAGAAAGCCCTGAGTTCCAAGAACACAGCAGCTGCGAAGGACTAGCCAAGAAGAGCGCAAAAGTACCACAACATGCCTGCCTCCACAGCTTTTTCCTTGGGGACATGCCTAATTCCTGGCTGATTTGCCTTTCTCGTCTTAGGGTTGGGGTTCGGCCTAGGGCTAGGATTTTTAAAATCAGGAAGCCCTGAGTTCCAGGCACACTGCAGCTGTGAAAGGCATCCAAAAGGGAGTGCAAAAGTGCCACAACATGGCTGCTTTCACGGCTTTTTCCTTGGCAAGAAGCCTAACACCAGGCTGATTTACCTTCCCAGGGTTACTGTTAGGCTTAGGCCTAGGGCTAGGATTTTTAAAACTAGGAAGCCCTGGGCTCCAGGCACACTGCAGCTGTTCAAGGCATCCCAAGGGGAGTACAAAAGTGCTACAACATGGCAGCTTTCACAGCTTTTTCCTTGGCACCATCCCTATACCTAGGCTGATTTATCTGCCTAGGGTTAGGGTTAGGGTTCAGCCTAGGGCTTGGATTTCTTTAACCAGGAAGCCCTGAGTTCCAGGCTTACTTCATCTGCCAAAGGCATCCCAAAGGGAGTGCAGAAGTGCCACAACATGGCTGCTTTCACGGCTTTTCCCTTAGGAAGAACCCTAATACCCGGCTGATTTACCTTCCTAGGGTTACTGTTAGGCTTAGGCCTAGGACTTTTAAAACCAGGAAGCCCTGGGCTCCAGGCACACTGCAGCTGCGAAAGGCATCCCAAGGGGAGCGCAAAAGTGACGCAACTTGGCTGCCACCACTGATATTTCCATGAGACCATCCCGAACCATAGGCTGATTTTCCTTCCTAGGGTTAAGGTTTGAGTTACGCCTAGGGTAAGGGCTCTATTAACCAGAAAGCCCTGAGTTCCAAGAACACAGCAGCTGCGAAGGACTAGCCAAGAAGAGCGCAAAAGTACCACAACATGCCTGCCTCCACAGCTTTTTCCTTGGGGACATGCCTAATTCCTGGCTGATTTGCCTTTCTCGTCTTAGGGTTGGGGTTCGGCCTAGGGCTAGGATTTTTAAAATCAGGAAGCCCTGAGTTCCAGGCACACTGCAGCTGTGAAAGGCATCCAAAAGGGAGTGCAAAAGTGCCACAACATGGCTGCTTTCATGGCTTTTTCCTTGGCAAGAAGCCTAACACCAGGCTGATTTACCTTCCCAGGGTTACTGTTAGGCTTAGGCCTAGGGCTAGGATTTTTAAAACTAGGAAGCCCTGGGCTCCAGGCACACTGCAGCTGTTCAAGGCATCCCAAGGGGAGTACAAAAGTGCAACAACATGGCAGCTTTCACAGCTTTTTCCTTGGCACCATCCCTATACCTAGGCTGATTTATCTGCCTAGGGTTAGGGTTAGGGTTCAGCCTAGGGCTTGGATTTCTTTAACCAGGAAGCCCTGAGTTCCAGGCTTACTTCATCTGCCAAAGGCATCCCAAAGGGAGTGCAGAAGTGCCACAACATGGCTGCTTTCACGGCTTTTCCCTTAGGAAGAACCCTAATACCCGGCTGATTTACCTTCCTAGGGTTACTGTTAGGCTTAGGCCTAGGACTTTTAAAACCAGGAAGCCCTGGGCTCCAGGCACACTGCAGCTGCGAAAGGCATCCCAAGGGGAGCGCAAAAGTGACGCAACTTGGCTGCCACCACTGATATTTCCATGAGACCATCCCGAACCATAGGCTGATTTTCCTTCCTAGGGTTAAGGTTTGAGTTACGCCTAGGGTAAGGGCTCTATTAACCAGAAAGCCCTGAGTTCCAAGAACACAGCAGCTGCGAAGGACTAGCCAAGAAGAGCGCAAAAGTACCACAACATGCCTGCCTCCACAGCTTTTTCCTTGGGGACATGCCTAATTCCTGGCTGATTTGCCTTTCTCGTCTTAGGGTTGGGGTTCGGCCTAGGGCTAGGATTTTTAAAATCAGGAAGCCCTGAGTTCCAGGCACACTGGAGCTGTGAAAGGCATCCAAAAGGGAGTGCAAAAGTGCCACAACATGGCTGCTTTCACGGCTTTTTCCTTGGCAAGAAGCCTAACACCAGGCTGATTTACCTTCCCAGGGTTACTGTTAGGCTTAGGCCTAGGGCTAGGATTTTTAAAACTAGGAAGCCCTTAGCTCCAGGCACACTGCAGGTGTTCAAGGCATCCCAAGGGGAGTACAAAAGTGCTACAACATGGCAGCTTTCACAGCTTTTTCCTTGGCACCATCCCTATACCTAGGCTGATTTATCTGCCTAGGGTTAGGGTTAGGCTTCAGCCTAGGGCTTGGATTTCTTTAACCAGGAAGCCCTGAGTTCCAGGCTTACTTCATCTGCCAAAGGCATCCCAAAGGGAGTGCAGAAGTGCCACAACATGGCTGCTTTCACGGCTTTTCCCTTAGGAAGAACCCTAATACCCGGCTGATTTACCTTCCTAGGGTTACTGTTAGGCTTAGGCCTAGGACTTTTAAAACCAGGAAGCCCTGGGCTCCAGGCACACTGCAGCTGCGAAAGGCATCCCAAGGGGAGCGCAAAAGTGACGCAACTTGGCTGCCACCACTGATATTTCCATGAGACCATCCCGAACCATAGGCTGATTTTCCTTCCTAGGGTTAAGGTTTGAGTTACGCCTAGGGTAAGGGCTCTATTAACCAGAAAGCCCTGAGTTCCAAGAACACAGCAGCTGCGAAGGACTAGCCAAGAAGAGCGCAAAAGTAGCACAACATGCCTGCCTCCACAGCTTTTTCCTTGGGGACATGCCTAATTCCTGGCTGATTTGCCTTTCTCGTCTTAGGGTTGGGGTTCGGCCTAGGGCTAGGATTTTTAAAATCAGGAAGCCCTGAGTTCCAGGCACACTGCAGCTGTGAAAGGCATCCAAAAGGGAGTGCAAAAGTGCCACAACATGGCTGCTTTCACGGCTTTTTCCTTGGCAAGAAGCCTAACACCAGGCTGATTTACCTTCCCAGGGTTACTGTTAGGCTTAGGCCTAGGGCTAGGATTTTTAAAACTAGGAAGCCCTGGGCTCCAGGCACACTGCAGCTGTTCAAGGCATCCCAAGGGGAGTACAAAAGTGCAACAACATGGCAGCTTTCACAGCTTTTTCCTTGGCACCATCCCTATACCTAGGCTGATTTATCTGCCTAGGGTTAGGGTTAGGGTTCAGCCTAGGGCTTGGATTTCTTTAACCAGGAAGCCCTGAGTTTCAGGCTTACTTCATCTGCCAAAGGCATCCCAAAGGGAGTGCAGAAGTGCTACAACATGGCTGCTTTCACGGCTTTTCCCTTAGGAAGAACCCTAATACCCGGCTGATTTACCTTCCTAGGGTTACTGTTAGGCTTAGGCCTAGGACTTTTAAAACCAGGAAGCCCTGGGCTCCAGGCACACTGCAGCTGCGAAAGGCATCCCAAGGGGAGCGCAAAAGTGACGCAACTTGGCTGCCACCACTGATATTTCCATGAGACCATCCCGAACCATAGGCTGATTTTCCTTCCTAGGGTTAAGGTTTGAGTTACGCCTAGGGTAAGGGCTCTATTAACCAGAAAGCCCTGAGTTCCAAGAACACAGCAGCTGCGAAGGACTAGCCAAGAAGAGCGCAAAAGTACCACAACATGCCTGCCTCCACAGCTTTTTCCTTGGGGACATGCCTAATTCCTGGCTGATTTGCCTTTCTCGTCTTAGGGTTGGGGTTCGGCCTAGGGCTAGGATTTTTAAAATCAGGAAGCCCTGAGTTCCAGGCACACTGGAGCTGTGAAAGGCATCCAAAAGGGAGTGCAAAAGTGCCACAACATGGCTGCTTTCACGGCTTTTTCCTTGGCAAGAAGCCTAACACCAGGCTGATTTACCTTCCCAGGGTTACTGTTAGGCTTAGGCCTAGGGCTAGGATTTTTAAAACTAGGAAGCCCTGGGCTCCAGGCACACTGCAGCTGCGAAAGGCATCCCGAGGGGAGTACAAAAGTGCTACAACATGGCAGCTTTCACAGCTTTTTCCTTGGCACCATCCCTATACCTAGGCTGATTTATCTGCCTAGGGTTAGGGTTAGGCTTCAGCCTAGGGCTTGGATTTCTTTAACCAGGAAGCCCTGAGTTCCAGGCTTACTTCATCTGCCAAAGGCATCCCAAAGGGAGTGCAGAAGTGCCACAACATGGCTGCTTTCACGGCTTTTCCCTTAGGAAGAACCCTAATACCCGGCTGATTTACCTTCCTAGGGTTACTGTTAGGCTTAGGCCTAGGACTTTTAAAACCAGGAAGCCCTGGGCTCCAGGCACACTGCAGCTGCGAAAGGCATCCCAAGGGGAGCGCAAAAGTGACGCAACTTGGCTGCCACCACTGATATTTCCATGAGACCATCCCGAACCATAGGCTGATTTTCCTTCCTAGGGTTAAGGTTTGAGTTACGCCTAGGGTAAGGGTTCTATTAACCAGAAAGCCCTGAGTTCCAAGAACACAGCAGCTGCGAAGGACTAGCCAAGAAGAGCGCAAAAGTACCACAACATGCCTGCCTCCACAGCTTTTTCCTTGGGGACATGCCTAATTCCTGGCTGATTTGCCTTTCTCGTCTTAGGGTTGGGGTTCGGCCTAGGGCTAGGATTTTTAAAATCAGGAAGCCCTGAGTTCCAGGCACACTGCAGCTGTGAAAGGCATCCAAAAGGGAGTGCAAAAGTGCCACAACATGGCTGCTTTCACGGCTATTTCCTTGGCAAGAAGCCTAACACCAGGCTGATTTACCTTCCCAGGGTTACTGTTAGGCTTAGGCCTAGGGCTAGGATTTTTAAAACTAGGAAGCCCTGGGCTCCAGGCACACTGCAGCTGTTCAAGGCATCCCAAGGGGAGTACAAAAGTGCAACAACATGGCAGCTTTCTCAGCTTTTTCCTTGGCACCATCCCTATACCTAGGCTGATTTATCTGCCTAGGGTTAGGGTTAGGCTTCAGCCTAGGGCTTGGATTTCTTTAACCAGGAAGCCCTGAGTTCCAGGCTTACTTCATCTGCCAAAGGCATCCCAAAGGGAGTGCAGAAGTGCCACAACATGGCTGCTTTCACGGCTTTTCCCTTAGGAAGAACCCTAATACCCGGCTGATTTACCTTCCTAGGGTTACTGTTAGGCTTAGGCCTAGGACTTTTAAAACCAGGAAGCCCTGGGCTCCAGGCACACTGCAGCTGCGAAAGGCATCCCAAGGGGAGCGCAAAAGTGACGCAACTTGGCTGCCACCACTGATATTTCCATGAGACCATCCCGAACCATAGGCTGATTTTCCTTCCTAGGCTTAAGGTTTGAGTTACGCCTAGGGTAAGGGCTCTATTAACCAGAAAGCCCTGAGTTCCAAGAACACAGCAGCTGCGAAGGACTAGCCAAGAAGAGCGCAAAAGTACCACAACATGCCTGCCTCCACAGCTTTTTCCTTGGGGACATGCCTAATTCCTGGCTGATTTGCCTTTCTCGTCTTAGGGTTGGGGTTCGGCCTAGGGCTAGGATTTTTAAAATCAGGAAGCCCTGAGTTCCAGGCACACTGCAGCTGTGAAAGGCATCCAAAAGGGAGTGCAAAAGTGCCACAACATGGCTGCTTTCACGGCTTTTTCCTTGGCAAGAAGCCTAACACCAGGCTGATTTACCTTCCCAGGGTTACTGTTAGGCTTAGGCCTAGGGCTAGGATTTTTAAAACTACGAAGCCCTGGGCTCCAGGCACACTGCAGCTGCGAAAGGCATCCCGAGGGGAGTACAAAAGTGCTACAACATGGCAGCTTTCAAAGCTTTTTCCTTGGCACCATCCCTATACCTAGGCTGATTTATCTGCCTAGGGTTAGGGTTAGGCTTCAGCCTAGGGCTTGGATTTCTTTAACCAGGAAGCCCTGAGTTCCAGGCTTACTTCATCTGCCAAAGGCATCCCAAAGGGAGTGCAGAAGTGCCACAACATGGCTGCTTTCACGGCTTTTCCCTTAGGAAGAACCCTAATACCCGGCTGATTTACCTTCCTAGGGTTACTGTTAGGCTTAGGCCTAGGACTTTTAAAACCAGGAAGCCCTGGGCTCCAGGCACACTGCAGCTGCGAAAGGCATCCCAAGGGGAGCGCAAAAGTGACGCAACTTGGCTGCCACCACTGATATTTCCATGAGACCATCCCGAACCATAGGCAGATTTTCCTTCCTAGGGTTAAGGTTTGAGTTACGCCTAGGGTAAGGGCTCTATTAACCAGAAAGCCCTGAGTTCCAAGAACACAGCAGCTGCGAAGGACTAGCCAAGAAGAGCGCAAAAGTACCACAACATGCCTGCCTCCACAGCTTTTTCCTTGGGGACATGCCTAATTCCTGGCTGATTTGCCTTTCTCGTCTTAGGGTTGGGGTTCGGCCTAGGGCTAGGATTTTTAAAATCAGGAAGCCCTGAGTTCCAGGCACACTGCAGCTGTGAAAGGCATCCAAAAGGGAGTGCAAAAGTGCCACAACATGGCTGCTTTCACGGCTTTTTCCTTGGCAAGAAGCCTAACACCAGGCTGATTTACCTTCCCAGGGTTACTGTTAGGCTTAGGCCTAGGGCTAGGATTTTTAAAACTAGGAAGCCCTGGGCTCCAGGCACACTGCAGCTGTTCAAGGCATCCCAAGGGGAGTACAAAAGTGCAACAACATGGCAGCTTTCACAGCTTTTTCCTTGGCACCATCCCTATACCTAGGCTGATTTATCTGCCTAGGGTTAGGGTTAGGCTTCAGCCTAGGGCTTGGATTTCTTTAACCAGGAAGCCCTGAGTTTCAGGCTTACTTCATCTGCCAAAGGCATCCCAAAGGGAGTGCAGAAGTGCCACAACATGGCTGCTTTCACGGCTTTTCCCTTAGGAAGAACCCTAATACCCGGCTGATTTACCTTCCTAGGGTTACTGTTAGGCTTAGGCCTAGGACTTTTAAAACCAGGAAGCCCTGGGCTCCAGGCACACTGCAGCTGCGAAAGGCATCCCAAGGGGAGCGCAAAAGTGACGCAACTTGGCTGCCACCACTGATATTTCCATGAGACCATCCCGAACCATAGGCTGATTTTCCTTCCTAGGGTTAAGGTTTGAGTTACGCCTAGGGTAAGGGCTCTATTAACCAGAAAGCCCTGAGTTCCAAGAACACAGCAGCTGCGAAGGACTAGCCAAGAAGAGCGCAAAAGTAGCACAACATGCCTGCCTCCACAGCTTTTTCCTTGGGGACATGCCTAATTCCTGGCTGATTTGCCTTTCTCGTCTTAGGGTTGGGGTTCGGCCTAGGGCTAGGATTTTTAAAATCAGGAAGCCCTGAGTTCCAGGCACACTGCAGCTGTGAAAGGCATCCAAAAGGGAGTGCAAAAGTGCCACAACATGGCTGCTTTCACGGCTTTTTCCTTGGCAAGAAGCCTAACACCAGGCTGATTTACCTTCCCAGGGTTACTGTTAGGCTTAGGCCTAGGGCTAGGATTTTTAAAACTAGGAAGCCCTGGGCTCCAGGCACACTGCAGCTGTTCAAGGCATCCCAAGGGGAGTACAAAAGTGCAACAACATGGCAGCTTTCTCAGCTTTTTCCTTGGCACCATCCCTATACCTAGGCTGATTTATCTGCCTAGGGTTAGGGTTAGGGTTCAGCCTAGGGCTTGGATTTCTTTAACCAGGAAGCCCTGAGTTCCAGGCTTACTTCATCTGCCAAAGGCATCCCAAAGGGAGTGCAGAAGTGCCACAACATGGCTGCTTTCACGGCTTTTCCCTTAGGAAGAACCCTAATACCCGGCTGATTTACCTTCCTAGGGTTACTGTTAGGCTTAGGCCTAGGACTTTTAAAACCAGGAAGCCCTGGGCTCCAGGCACACTGCAGCTGCGAAAGGCATCCCAAGGGGAGCGCAAAAGTGACGCAACTTGGCTGCCACCACTGATATTTCCATGAGACCATCCCGAACCATAGGCTGATTTTCCTTCCTAGGGTTAAGGTTTGAGTTACGCCTAGGGTAAGGGTTCTATTAACCAGAAAGCCCTGAGTTCCAAGAACACAGCAGCTGCGAAGGACTAGCCAAGAAGAGCGCAAAAGTACCACAACATGCCTGCCTCCACAGCTTTTTCCTTGGGGACATGCCTAATTCCTGGCTGATTTGCCTTTCTCGTCTTAGGGTTGGGGTTCGGCCTAGGGCTAGGATTTTTAAAATCAGGAAGCCCTGAGTTCCAGGCACACTGCAGCTGTGAAAGGCATCCAAAAGGGAGTGCAAAAGTGCCACAACATGGCTGCTTTCACGGCTTTTTCCTTGGCAAGAAGCCTAACACCAGGCTGATTTACCTTCCCAGGGTTACTGTTAGGCTTAGGCCTAGGGCTAGGATTTTTAAAACTAGGAAGCCCTGGGCTCCAGGCACACTGCAGCTGTTCAAGGCATCCCAAGGGGAGTACAAAAGTGCAACAACATGGCAGCTTTCACAGCTTTTTCCTTGGCACCATCCCTAAACCTAGGCTGATTTATCTGCCTAGGGTTAGGGTTAGGGTTCAGCCTAGGGCTTGGATTTCTTTAACCAGGAAGCCCTGAGTTCCAGGCTTACTTCATCTGCCAAAGGCATCCCAAAGGGAGTGCAGAAGTGCCACAACATGGCTGCTTTCACGGCTTTTCCCTTAGGAAGAACCCTAATACCCGGCTGATTTACCTTCCTAGGGTTACTGTTAGGCTTAGGCCTAGGACTTTTAAAACCAGGAAGCCCTGGGCTCCAGGCACACTGCAGCTGCGAAAGGCATCCCAAGGGGAGCGCAAAAGTGACGCAACTTGGCTGCCACCACTGATATTTCCATGAGACCATCCCGAACCATAGGCTGATTTTCCTTCCTAGGCTTAAGGTTTGAGTTACGCCTAGGGTAAGGGTTCTATTAACCAGAAAGCCCTGAGTTCCAAGAACACAGCAGCTGCGAAGGACTAGCCAAGAAGAGCGCAAAAGTAGCACAACATGCCTGCCTCCACAGCTTTTTCCTTGGGGACATGCCTAATTCCTGGCTGATTTGCCTTTCTCGTCTTAGGGTTGGGGTTCGGCCTAGGGCTAGGATTTTTAAAATCAGGAAGCCCTGAGTTCCAGGCACACTGGAGCTGTGAAAGGCATCCAAAAGGGAGTGCAAAAGTGCCACAACATGGCTGCTTTCACGGCTATTTCCTTGGCAAGAAGCCTAACACCAGGCTGATTTACCTTCCCAGGGTTACTGTTAGGCTTAGGCCTAGGGCTAGGATTTTTAAAACTAGGAAGCCCTGGGCTCCAGGCACACTGCAGCTGTTCAAGGCATCCCAAGGGGAGTACAAAAGTGCAACAACATGGCAGCTTTCACAGCTTTTTCCTTGGCACCATCCCTAAACCTAGGCTGATTTATCTGCCTAGGGTTAGGGTTAGGGTTCAGCCTAGGGCTTGGATTTCTTTAACCAGGAAGCCCTGAGTTCCAGGCTTACTTCATCTGCCAAAGGCATCCCAAAGGGAGTGCAGAAGTGCCACAACATGGCTGCTTTCACGGCTTTTCCCTTAGGAAGAACCCTAATACCCGGCTGATTTACCTTCCTAGGGTTACTGTTAGGCTTAGGCCTAGGACTTTTAAAACCAGGAAGCCCTGGGCTCCAGGCACACTGCAGCTGCGAAAGGCATCCCAAGGGGAGCGCAAAAGTGACGCAACTTGGCTGCCACCACTGATATTTCCATGAGACCATCCCGAACCATAGGCTGATTTTCCTTCCTAGGGTTAAGGTTTGAGTTACGCCTAGGGTAAGGGTTCTATTAACCAGAAAGCCCTGAGTTCCAAGAACACAGCAGCTGCGAAGGACTAGCCAAGAAGAGCGCAAAAGTACCACAACATGCCTGCCTCCACAGCTTTTTCCTTGGGGACATGCCTAATTCCTGGCTGATTTGCCTTTCTCGTCTTAGGGTTGGGGTTCGGCCTAGGGCTAGGATTTTTAAAATCAGGAAGCCCTGAGTTCCAGGCACACTGCAGCTGTGAAAGGCATCCAAAAGGGAGTGCAAAAGTGCCACAACATGGCTGCTTTCACGGCTTTTTCCTTGGCAAGAAGCCTAACACCAGGCTGATTTACCTTCCCAGGGTTACTGTTAGGCTTAGGCCTAGGGCTAGGATTTTTAAAACTAGGAAGCCCTGGGCTCCAGGCACACTGCAGCTGTTCAAGGCATCCCAAGGGGAGTACAAAAGTGCAACAACATGGCAGCTTTCACAGCTTTTTCCTTGGCACCATCCCTAAACCTAGGCTGATTTATCTGCCTAGGGTTAGGGTTAGGGTTCAGCCTAGGGCTTGGATTTCTTTAACCAGGAAGCCCTGAGTTCCAGGCTTACTTCATCTGCCAAAGGCATCCCAAAGGGAGTGCAGAAGTGCCACAACATGGCTGCTTTCACGGCTTTTCCCTTAGGAAGAACCCTAATACCCGGCTGATTTACCTTCCTAGGGTTACTGTTAGGCTTAGGCCTAGGACTTTTAAAACCAGGAAGCCCTGGGCTCCAGGCACACTGCAGCTGCGAAAGGCATCCCAAGGGGAGCGCAAAAGTGACGCAACTTGGCTGCCACCACTGATATTTCCATGAGACCATCCCGAACCATAGGCTGATTTTCCTTCCTAGGCTTAAGGTTTGAGTTACGCCTAGGGTAAGGGTTCTATTAACCAGAAAGCCCTGAGTTCCAAGAACACAGCAGCTGCGAAGGACTAGCCAAGAAGAGCGCAAAAGTACCACAACATGCCTGCCTCCACAGCTTTTTCCTTGGGGACATGCCTAATTCCTGGCTGATTTGCCTTTCTCGTCTTAGGGTTGGGGTTCGGCCTAGGGCTAGGATTTTTAAAATCAGGAAGCCCTGAGTTCCAGGCACACTGCAGCTGTGAAAGGCATCCAAAAGGGAGTGCAAAAGTGCCACAACATGGCTGCTTTCACGGCTTTTTCCTTGGCAAGAAGCCTAACACCAGGCTGATTTCCCTTCCCAGGGTTACTGTTAGGCTTAGGCCTAGGGCTAGGATTTTTAAAACTAGGAAGCCCTTAGCTCCAGGCACACTGCAGCTGTTCAAGGCATCCCAAGGGGAGTACAAAAGTGCTACAACATGGCAGCTTTCACAGCTTTTTCCTTGGCACCATCCCTATACCTAGGCTGATTTATCTGCCTAGGGTTAGGGTTAGGGTTCAGCCTAGGGCTTGGATTTCTTTAACCAGGAAGCCCTGAGTTCCAGGCTTACTTCATCTGCCAAAGGCATCCCAAAGGGAGCGCAGAAGTGCCACAACATGGCTGCTTTCACGGCTTTTCCCTTAGGAAGAACCCTAATACCCGGCTGATTTACCTTCCTAGGGTTACTGTTAGGCTTAGGCCTAGGACTTTTAAAACCAGGAAGCCCTGGGCTCCAGGCACACTGCAGCTGCGAAAGGCATCCCAAGGGGAGCGCAAAAGTGACGCAACTTGGCTGCCACCACTGATATTTCCATGAGACCATCCCGAACCATAGGCTGATTTTCCTTCCTAGGCTTAAGGTTTGAGTTACGCCTAGGGTAAGGGCTCTATTAACCAGAAAGCCCTGAGTTGCAAGAACACAGCAGCTGCGAAGGACTAGCCAAGAAGAGCGCAAAAGTACCACAACATGCCTGCCTCCACAGCTTTTTCCTTGGGGACATGCCTAATTCCTGGCTGATTTGCCTTTCTCGTCTTAGGGTTGGGGTTCGGCCTAGGGCTAGGATTTTTAAAATCAGGAAGCCCTGAGTTCCAGGCACACTGCAGCTGTGAAAGGCATCCAAAAGGGAGTGCAAAAGTGCCACAACATGGCTGCTTTCACGGCTTTTTCCTTGGCAAGAAGCCTAACACCAGGCTGATTTACCTTCCCAGGGTTACTGTTAGGCTTAGGCCTAGGGCTAGGATTTTTAAAACTAGGAAGCCCTGGGCTCCAGGCACACTGCAGCTGTTCAAGGCATCCCAAGGGGAGTACAAAAGTGCTACAACATGGCAGCTTTCACAGCTTTTTCCTTGGCACCATCCCTATACCTAGGCTGATTTATCTGCCTAGGGTTAGGGTTAGGGTTCAGCCTAGGGCTTGGATTTCTTTAACCAGGAAGCCCTGAGTTCCAGGCTTACTTCATCTGCCAAAGGCATCCCAAAGGGAGTGCAGAAGTGCCACAACATGGCTGCTTTCACGGCTTTTCCCTTAGGAAGAACCCTAATACCCGGCTGATTTACCTTCCTAGGGTTACTGTTAGGCTTAGGCCTAGGACTTTTAAAACCAGGAAGCCCTGGGCTCCAGGCACACTGCAGCTGCGAAAGGCATCCCAAGGGGAGCGCAAAAGTGACGCAACTTGGCTGCCACCACTGATATTTCCATGAGACCATCCCGAACCATAGGCTGATTTTCCTTCCTAGGCTTAAGGTTTGAGTTACGCCTAGGGTAAGGGTTCTATTAACCAGAAAGCCCTGAGTTCCAAGAACACAGCAGCTGCGAAGGACTAGCCAAGAAGAGCGCAAAAGTACCACAACATGCCTGCCTCCACAGCTTTTTCCTTGGGGACATGCCTAATTCCTGGCTGATTTGCCTTTCTCGTCTTAGGGTTGGGGTTCGGCCTAGGGCTAGGATTTTTAAAATCAGGAAGCCCTGAGTTCCAGGCACACTGCAGCTGTGAAAGGCATCCAAAAGGGAGTGCAAAAGTGCCACAACATGGCTGCTTTCACGGCTTTTTCCTTGGCAAGAAGCCTAACACCAGGCTGATTTACCTTCCCAGGGTTACTGTTAGGCTTAGGCCTAGGGCTAGGATTTTTAAAACTAGGAAGCCCTGGGCTCCAGGCACACTGCAGCTGTTCAAGGCATCCCAAGGGGAGTACAAAAGTGCAACAACATGGCAGCTTTCACAGCTTTTTCCTTGGCACCATCCCTATACCTAGGGTGATTTATCTGCCTAGGGTTAGGGTTAGGGTTCAGCCTAGGGCTTGGATTTCTTTAACCAGGAAGCCCTGAGTTCCAGGCTTACTTCATCTGCCAAAGGCATCCCAAAGGGAGTGCAGAAGTGCCACAACATGGCTGCTTTCACGGCTTTTCCCTTAGGAAGAACCCTAATACCCGGCTGATTTACCTTCCTAGGGTTACTGTTAGGCTTAGGCCTAGGACTTTTAAAACCAGGAAGCCCTGGGCTCCAGGCACACTGCAGCTGCGAAAGGCATCCCAAGGGGAGCGCAAAAGTGACGCAACTTGGCTGCCACCACTGATATTTCCATGAGACCATCCCGAACCATAGGCTGATTTTCCTTCCTAGGCTTAAGGTTTGAGTTACGCCTAGGGTAAGGGCTCTATTAACCAGAAAGCCCTGAGTTCCAAGAACACAGCAGCTGCGAAGGACTAGCCAAGAAGAGCGCAAAAGTACCACAACATGCCTGCCTCCACAGCTTTTTCCTTGGGGACATGCCTAATTCCTGGCTGATTTGCCTTTCTCGTCTTAGGGTTGGGGTTCGGCCTAGGGCTAGGATTTTTAAAATCAGGAAGCCCTGAGTTCCAGGCACACTGCAGCTGTGAAAGGCATCCAAAAGGGAGTGCAAAAGTGCCACAACATGGCTGCTTTCACGGCTTTTTCCTTGGCAAGAAGCCTAACACCAGGCTGATTTACCTTCCCAGGGTTACTGTTAGGCTTAGGCCTAGGACTAGGATTTTTAAAACTAGGAAGCCCTGGGCTCCAGGCACACTGCAGCTGTTCAAGGCATCCCAAGGGGAGTACAAAAGTGCAACAACATGGCAGCTTTCACAGCTTTTTCCTTGGCACCATCCCTATACCTAGGCTGATTTATCTGCCTAGGGTTAGGGTTAGGCTTCAGCCTAGGGCTTGGATTTCTTTAACCAGGAAGCCCTGAGTTTCAGGCTTACTTCATCTGCCAAAGGCATCCCAAAGGGAGTGCAGAAGTGCCACAACATGGCTGCTTTCACGGCTTTTCCCTTAGGAAGAACCCTAATACCCGGCTGATTTACCTTCCTAGGGTTACTGTTAGGCTTAGGCCTAGGACTTTTAAAACCAGGAAGCCCTGGGCTCCAGGCACACTGCAGCTGCGAAAGGCATCCCAAGGGGAGCGCAAAAGTGACGCAACTTGGCTGCCACCACTGATATTTCCATGAGACCATCCCGAACCATAGGCTGATTTTCCTTCCTAGGCTTAAGGTTTGAGTTACGCCTAGGGTAAGGGTTCTATTAACCAGAAAGCCCTGAGTTCCAAAAAACAGCAGCTGCGAAGGACTAGCCAAGAAGAGCGCAAAAGTACCACAACATGCCTGCCTCCACAGCTTTTTCCTTGGGGACATGCCTAATTCCTGGCTGATTTGCCTTTCTCGTCTTAGGGTTGGGGTTCGGCCTAGGGCTAGGATTTTTAAAATCAGGAAGCCCTGAGTTCCAGGCACACTGCAGCTGTGAAAGGCATCCAAAAGGGAGTGCAAAAGTGCCACAACATGGCTGCTTTCACGGCTTTTTCCTTGGCAAGAAGCCTAACACCAGGCTGATTTCCCTTCCCAGGGTTACTGTTAGGCTTAGGCCTAGGGCTAGGATTTTTAAAACTAGGAAGCCCTGGGCTCCAGGCACACTGCAGCTGTTCAAGGCATCCCAAGGGGAGTACAAAAGTGCAACAACATGGCAGCTTTCACAGCTTTTTCCTTGGCACCATCCCTATACCTAGGCTGATTTATCTGCCTAGGGTTAGGGTTAGGCTTCAGCCTAGGGCTTGGATTTCTTTAACCAGGAAGCCCTGAGTTCCAGGCTTACTTCATCTGCCAAAGGCATCCCAAAGGGAGTGCAGAAGTGCCACAACATGGCTGCTTTCACGGCTTTTCCCTTAGCAAGAACCCTAATACCCGGCTGATTTACCTTCCTAGGGTTACTGTTAGGCTTAGGCCTAGGACTTTTAAAACCAGGAAGCCCTGGGCTCCAGGCACACTGCAGCTGCGAAAGGCATCCCAAGGGGAGCGCAAAAGTGACGCAACTTGGCTGCCACCACTGATATTTCCATGAGACCATCCCGAACCATAGGCTGATTTTCCTTCCTAGGCTTAAGGTTTGAGTTACGCCTAGGGTAAGGGTTCTATTAACCAGAAAGCCCTGAGTTCCAAGAACACAGCAGCTGCGAAGGACTAGCCAAGAAGAGCGCAAAAGTACCACAACATGCCTGCCTCCACTGCTTTTTCCTTGGGGACATGCCTAATTCCTGGCTGATTTGCCTTTCTCGTCTTAGGGTTGGGGTTCGGCCTAGGGCTAGGATTTTTAAAATCAGGAAGCCCTGAGTTCCAGGCACACTGCAGCTGTGAAAGGCATCCAAAAGGGAGTGCAAAAGTGCCACAACATGGCTGCTTTCACGGCTTTTTCCTTGGCAAGAAGCCTAACACCAGGCTGATTTACCTTCCCAGGGTTACTGTTAGGCTTAGGCCTAGGGCTAGGATTTTTAAAACTAGGAAGCCCTTAGCTCCAGGCACACTGCAGCTGTTCAAGGCATCCCGAGGGGAGTACAAAAGTGCTACAACATGGCAGCTTTCACAGCTTTTTCCTTGGCACCATCCCTATACCTAGGCTGATTTATCTGCCTAGGGTTAGGGTTAGGCTTCAGCCTAGGGCTTGGATTTCTTTAACCAGGAAGCCCTGAGTTCCAGGCTTACTTCATCTGCCAATAGCATCCCAAAGGGAGTGCAGAAGTGCCACAACATGGCTGCTTTCACGGCTTTTCCCTTAGGAAGAACCCTAATACCCGGCTGATTTACCTTCCTAGGGTTACTGTTAGGCTTAGGCCTAGGACTTTTAAAACCAGGAAGCCCTGGGCTCCAGGCACACTGCAGCTGCGAAAGGCATCCCAAGGGGAGCGCAAAAGTGACGCAACTTGGCTGCCACCACTGATATTTCCATGAGACCATCCCGAACCATAGGCTGATTTTCCTTCCTAGGCTTAAGGTTTGAGTTACGCCTAGGGTAAGGTTTCTATTAACCAGAAAGCCCTGAGTTCCAAAAAACAGCAGCTGCGAAGGACTAGCCAAGAAGAGCGCAAAAGTAGCACAACATGCCTGCCTCCACAGCTTTTTCCTTGGGGACATGCCTAATTCCTGGCTGATTTGCCTTTCTCGTCTTAGGGTTGGGGTTCGGCCTAGGGCTAGGATTTTTAAAATCAGGAAGCCCTGAGTTCCAGGCACACTGCAGCTGTGAAAGGCATCCAAAAGGGAGTGCAAAAGTGCCACAACATGGCTGCTTTCACGGCTATTTCCTTGGCAAGAAGCCTAACACCAGGCTGATTTACCTTCCCAGGGTTACTGTTAGGCTTAGGCCTAGGGCTAGGATTTTTAAAACTAGGAAGCCCTGGGCTCCAGGCACACTGCAACTGTTCAAGGCATCCCAAGGGGAGTACAAAAGTGCAACAACATGGCAGCTTTCACAGCTTTTTCCTTGGCACCATCCCTATACCTAGGCTGATTTATCTGCCTAGGGTTAGGGTTAGGGTTCAGCCTAGGCCCTGGATTTCTTTAACCAGGAAGCCCTGAGTTTCAGGCTTACTTCATCTGCCAAAGGCATCCCAAAGGGAGTGCAGAAGTGCCACAACATGGCTGCTTTCACGGCTTTTCCTTAGGAAGAACCCTAATACCCGGCTGATTTACCTTCCTAGGGTTACTGTTAGGCTTAGGCCTAGGACTTTTAAAACCAGGAAGCCCTGGGCTCCAGGCACACTGCAGCTGCGAAAGGCATCCCAAGGGGAGCGCAAAAGTGACGCAACTTGGCTGCCACCACTGATATTTCCATGAGACCATCCCGAACCATAGGCTGATTTTCCTTCCTAGGCTTAAGGTTTGAGTTACGCCTAGGGTAAGGGTTCTATTAACCAGAAAGCCCTGAGTTCCAAGAACACAGCAGCTGCGAAGGACTAGCCAAGAAGAGCGCAAAAGTACCACAACATGCCTGCCTCCACAGCTTTTTCCTTGGGGACATGCCTAATTCCTGGCTGATTTGCCTTTCTCGTCTTAGGGTTGGGGTTCGGCCTAGGGCTAGGATTTTTAAAATCAGGAAGCCCTGAGTTCCAGGCACACTGCAGCTGTGAAAGGCATCCAAAAGGGAGTGCAAAAGTGCCACAACATGGCTGCTTTCACGGCTTTTTCCTTGGCAAGAAGCCTAACACCAGGCTGATTTACCTTCCCAGGGTTACTGTTAGGCTTAGGCCTAGGGCTAGGATTTTTAAAACTAGGAAGCCCTTAGCTCCAGGCACACTGCAGCTGTTCAAGGCATCCCAAGGGGAGTACAAAAGTGCTACAACATGGCAGCTTTCACAGCTTTTTCCTTGGCACCATCCCTATACCTAGGCTGATTTATCTGCCTAGGGTTAGGGTTAGGCTTCAGCCTAGGGCTTGGATTTCTTTAACCAGGAAGCCCTGAGTTCCAGGCTTACTTCATCTGCCAAAGGCATCCCAAAGGGAGTGCAGAAGTGCCACAACATGGCTGCTTTCACGGCTTTTCCCTTAGGAAGAACCCTAATACCCGGCTGATTTACCTTCCTAGGGTTACTGTTAGGCTTAGGCCTAGGACTTTTAAAACCAGGAAGCCCTGGGCTCCAGGCACACTGCAGCTGCGAAAGGCATCCCAAGGGGAGCGCAAAAGTGACGCAACTTGGCTGCCACCACTGATATTTCCATGAGACCATCCCGAACCATAGGCTGATTTTCCTTCCTAGGCTTAAGGTTTGAGTTACGCCTAGGGTAAGGTTTCTATTAACCAGAAAGCCCTGAGTTCCAAAAAACAGCAGCTGCGAAGGACTAGCCAAGAAGAGCGCAAAAGTAGCACAACATGCCTGCCTCCACAGCTTTTTCCTTGGGGACATGCCTAATTCCTGGCTGATTTGCCTTTCTCGTCTTAGGGTTGGGGTTCGGCCTAGGGCTAGGATTTTTAAAATCAGGAAGCCCTGAGTTCCAGGCACACTGCAGCTGTGAAAGGCATCCAAAAGGGAGTGCAAAAGTGCCACAACATGGCTGCTTTCACGGCTATTTCCTTGGCAAGAAGCCTAACACCAGGCTGATTTCCCTTCCCAGGGTTACTGTTAGGCTTAGGCCTAGGGCTAGGATTTTTAAAACTAGGAAGCCCTTAGCTCCAGGCACACTGCAGCTGTTCAAGGCATCCCAAGGGGAGTACAAAAGTGCAACAACATGGCAGCTTTCACAGCTTTTTCCTTGGCACCATCCCTATACCTAGGCTGATTTATCTGCCTAGGGTTAGGGTTAGGCTTCAGCCTAGGGCTTGGATTTCTTTAACCAGGAAGGCCTGAGTTCCAGGCTTACTTCATCTGCCAAAGGCATCCCAAAGGGAGTGCAGAAGTGCCACAACATGGCTGCTTTCACGGCTTTTCCCTTAGGAAGAACCCTAATACCCGGCTGATTTACCTTCCTAGGGTTACTGTTAGGCTTAGGCCTAGGACTTTTAAAACCAGGAAGCCCTGGGCTCCAGGCACACTGCAGCTGCGAAAGGCATCCCAAGGGGAGCGCAAAAGTGACGCAACTTGGCTGCCACCACTGATATTTCCATGAGACCATCCCGAACCATAGGCTGATTTTCCTTCCTAGGCTTAAGGTTTGAGTTACGCCTAGGGTAAGGGCTCTATTAACCAGAAAGCCCTGAGTTGCAAGAACACAGCAGCTGCGAAGGACTAGCCAAGAAGAGCGCAAAAGTACCACAACATGCCTGCCTCCACAGCTTTTTCCTTGGGGACATGCCTAATTCCTGGCTGATTTGCCTTTCTCGTCTTAGGGTTGGGGTTCGGCCTAGGGCTAGGATTTTTAAAATCAGGAAGCCCTGAGTTCCAGGCACACTGCAGCTGTGAAAGGCATCCAAAAGGGAGTGCAAAAGTGCCACAACATGGCTGCTTTCACGGCTTTTTCCTTGGCAAGAAGCCTAACACCAGGCTGATTTACCTTCCCAGGGTTACTGTTAGGCTTAGGCCTAGGGCTAGGATTTTTAAAACTAGGAAGCCCTTAGCTCCAGGCACACTGCAGCTGTTCAAGGCATCCCAAGGGGAGTACAAAAGTGCAACAACATGGCAGCTTTCACAGCTTTTTCCTTGGCACCATCCCTATACCTAGGCTGATTTATCTGCCTAGGGTTAGGGTTAGGGTTCAGCCTAGGCCTTGGATTTCTTTAACCAGGAAGCCCTGAGTTCCAGGCTTACTTCATCTGCCAAAGGCATCCCAAAGGGAGTGCAGAAGTGCCACAACATGGCTGCTTTCACGGCTTTTCCCTTAGCAAGAACCCTAATACCCGGCTGATTTACCTTCCTAGGGTTACTGTTAGGCTTAGGCCTAGGACTTTTAAAACCAGGAAGCCCTGGGCTCCAGGCACACTGCAGCTGCGAAAGGCATCCCAAGGGGAGCGCAAAAGTGACGCAACTTGGCTGCCACCACTGATATTTCCATGAGACCATCCCGAACCATAGGCTGATTTTCCTTCCTAGGCTTAAGGTTTGAGTTACGCCTAGGGTAAGGGCTCTATTAACCAGAAAGCCCTGAGTTCCAAGAACACAGCAGCTGCGAAGGACTAGCCAAGAAGAGCGCAAAAGTACCACAACATGCCTGCCTCCTCAGCTTTTTCCTTGGGGACATGCCTAATTCCTGGCTGATTTGCCTTTCTCGTCTTAGGGTTGGGGTTCGGCCTAGGGCTAGGATTTTTAAAATCAGGAAGCCCTGAGTTCCAGGCACACTGCAGCTGTGAAAGGCATCCAAAAGGGAGTGCAAAAGTGCCACAACATGGCTGCTTTCACGGCTTTTTCCTTGGCAAGAAGCCTAACACCAGGCTGATTTACCTTCCCAGGGTTACTGTTAGGCTTAGGCCTAGGGCTAGGATTTTTGAAACTAGGAAGCCCTTAGCTCCAGGCACACTGCAGCTGTTCAAGGCATCCCGAGGGGAGTACAAAAGTGCTACAACATGGCAGCTTTCACAGCTTTTTCCTTGGCACCATCCCTATACCTAGGCTGATTTATCTGCCTAGGGTTAGGGTTAGGCTTCAGCCTAGGGCTTGGATTTCTTTAACCAGGAAGCCCTGAGTTCCAGGCTTACTTCATCTGCCAAAGGCATCCCAAAGGGAGTGCAGAAGTGCCACAACATGGCTGCTTTCACGGCTTTTCCCTTAGGAAGAACCCTAATACCCGGCTGATTTACCTTCCTAGGGTTACTGTTAGGCTTAGGCCTAGGACTTTTAAAACCAGGAAGCCCTGGGCTCCAGGCACACTGCAGCTGCGAAAGGCATCCCAAGGGGAGCGCAAAAGTGACGCAACTTGGCTGCCACCACTGATATTTCCATGAGACCATCCCGAACCATAGGCTGATTTTCCTTCCTAGGGTTAAGGTTTGAGTTACGCCTAGGGTAAGGGCTCTATTAACCAGAAAGCCCTGAGTTCCAAGAACACAGCAGCTGCGAAGGACTAGCCAAGAAGAGCGCAAAAGTACCACAACATGCCTGCCTCCTCAGCTTTTTCCTTGGGGACATGCCTAATTCCTGGCTGATTTGCCTTTCTCGTCTTAGGGTTGGGGTTCGGCCTAGGGCTAGGATTTTTAAAATCAGGAAGCCCTGAGTTCCAGGCACACTGCAGCTGTGAAAGGCATCCAAAAGGGAGTGCAAAAGTGCCACAACATGGCTGCTTTCACGGCTTTTTCCTTGGCAAGAAGCCTAACACCAGGCTGATTTCCCTTCCCAGGGTTACTGTTAGGCTTAGGCCTAGGGCTAGGATTTTTAAAACTAGGAAGCCCTTAGCTCCAGGCACACTGCAGCTGTTCAAGGCATCCCGAGGGGAGTACAAAAGTGCTACAACATGGCAGCTTTCACAGCTTTTTCCTTGGCACCATCCCTATACCTAGGGTGATTTATCTGCCTAGGGTTAGGGTTAGGCTTCAGCCTAGGGCTTGGATTTCTTTAACCAGGAAGCCCTGAGTTCCAGGCTTACTTCATCTGCCAAAGGCATCCCAAAGGGAGTGCAGAAGTGCCACAACATGGCTGCTTTCACGGCTTTTCCCTTAGGAAGAACCCTAATACCCGGCTGATTTACCTTCCTAGGGTTACTGTTAGGCTTAGGCCTAGGACTTTTAAAACCAGGAAGCCCTGGGCTCCAGGCACACTGCAGCTGCGAAAGGCATCCCAAGGGGAGCGCAAAAGTGACGCAACTTGGCTGCCACCACTGATATTTCCATGAGACCATCCCGAACCATAGGCTGATTTTCCTTCCTAGGGTTAAGGTTTGAGTTACGCCTAGGGTAAGGGCTCTATTAACCAGAAAGCCCTGAGTTCCAAGAACACAGCAGCTGCGAAGGACTAGCCAAGAAGAGCGCAAAAGTAGCACAACATGCCTGCCTCCACAGCTTTTTCCTTGGGGACATGCCTAATTCCTGGCTGATTTGCCTTTCTCGTCTTAGGGTTGGGGTTCGGCCTAGGGCTAGGATTTTTAAAATCAGGAAGCCCTGAGTTCCAGGCACACTGCAGCTGTGAAAGGCATCCAAAAGGGAGTGCAAAAGTGCCACAACATGGCTGCTTTCACGGCTTTTTCCTTGGCAAGAAGCCTAACACCAGGCTGATTTACCTTCCCAGGGTTACTGTTAGGCTTAGGCCTAGGGCTAGGATTTTTAAAACTAGGAAGCCCTTAGCTCCAGGCACACTGCAGCTGTTCAAGGCATCCCAAGGGGACTACAAAAGTGCAACAACATGGCAGCTTTCACAGCTTTTTCCTTGGCACCATCCCTATACCTAGGCTGATTTATCTGCCTAGGGTTAGGGTTAGGGTTCAGCCTAGGGCTTGGATTTCTTTAACCAGGAAGCCCTGAGTTTCAGGCTTACTTCATCTGCCAAAGGCATCCCAAAGGGAGTGCAGAAGTGCCACAACATGGCTGCTTTCACGGCTTTTCCCTTAGCAAGAACCCTAATACCCGGCTGATTTACCTTCCTAGGGTTACTGTTAGGCTTAGGCCTAGGACTTTTAAAACCAGGAAGCCCTGGGCTCCAGGCACACTGCAGCTGCGAAAGGCATCCCAAGGGGAGCGCAAAAGTGACGCAACTTGGCTGCCACCACTGATATTTCCATGAGACCATCCCGAACCATAGGCTGATTTTCCTTCCTAGGCTTAAGGTTTGAGTTACGCCTAGGGTAAGGGCTCTATTAACCAGAAAGCCCTGAGTTCCAAGAACACAGCAGCTGCGAAGGACTAGCCAAGAAGAGCGCAAAAGTACCACAACATGCCTGCCTCCACAGCTTTTTCCTTGGGGACATGCCTAATTCCTGGCTGATTTGCCTTTCTCGTCTTAGGGTTGGGGTTCGGCCTAGGGCTAGGATTTTTAAAATCAGGAAGCCCTGAGTTCCAGGCACACTGCAGCTGTGAAAGGCATCCAAAAGGGAGTGCAAAAGTGCCACAACATGGCTGCTTTCACGGCTTTTTCCTTGGCAAGAAGCCTAACACCAGGCTGATTTCCCTTCCCAGGGTTACTGTTAGGCTTAGGCCTAGGGCTAGGATTTTTAAAACTAGGAAGCCCTGGGCTCCAGGCACACTGCAGCTGTTCAAGGCATCCCGAGGGGAGTACAAAAGTGCTACAACATGGCAGCTTTCACAGCTTTTTCCTTGGCACCATCCCTATACCTAGGCTGATTTATCTGCCTAGGGTTAGGGTTAGGCTTCAGCCTAGGGCTTGGATTTCTTTAACCAGGAAGCCCTGAGTTCCAGGCTTACTTCATCTGCCAAAGGCATCCCAAAGGGAGTGCAGAAGTGCCACAACATGGCTGCTTTCACGGCTTTTCCCTTAGGAAGAACCCTAATACCCGGCTGATTTACCTTCCTAGGGTTACTGTTAGGCTTAGGCCTAGGACTTTTAAAACCAGGAAGCCCTGGGCTCCAGGCACACTGCAGCTGCGAAAGGCATCCCAAGGGGAGCGCAAAAGTGACGCAACTTGGCTGCCACCACTGATATTTCCATGAGACCATCCCGAACCATAGGTTGATTTTCCTTCCTAGGGTTAAGGTTTGAGTTACGCCTAGGGTAAGGGTTCTATTAACCAGAAAGCCCTGAGTTCCAAGAACACAGCAGCTGCGAAGGACTAGCCAAGAAGAGCGCAAAAGTACCACAACATGCCTGCCTCCACAGCTTTTTCCTTGGGGACATGCCTAATTCCTGGCTGATTTGCCTTTCTCGTCTTAGGGTTGGGGTTCGGCCTAGGGCTAGGATTTTTAAAATCAGGAAGCCCTGAGTTCCAGGCACACTGCAGCTGTGAAAGGCATCCAAAAGGGAGTGCAAAAGTGCCACAACATGGCTGCTTTCACGGCTTTTTCCTTGGCAAGAAGCCTAACACCAGGCTGATTTCCCTTCCCAGGGTTACTGTTAGGCTTAGGCCTAGGGCTACGATTTTTGAAACTAGGAAGCCCTGGGCTCCAGGCACACTGCAGCTGTTCAAGGCATCCCAAGGGGAGTACAAAAGTGCTACAACATGGCAGCTTTCACAGCTTTTTCCTTGGCACCATCCCTATACCTAGGCTGATTTATCTGCCTAGGGTTAGGGTTAGGGTTCAGCCTAGGGCTTGGATTTCTTTAACCAGGAAGCCCTGAGTTCCAGGCTTACTTCATCTGCCAAAGGCATCCCAAAGGGAGTGCAGAAGTGCCACAACATGGCTGCTTTCACGGCTTTTCCCTTAGGAAGAACCCTAATACCCGGCTGATTTACCTTCCTAGGGTTACTGTTAGGCTTAGGCCTAGGACTTTTAAAACCAGGAAGCCCTGGGCTCCAGGCACACTGCAGCTGCGAAAGGCATCCCAAGGGGAGCGCAAAAGTGACGCAACTTGGCTGCCACCACTGATATTTCCATGAGACCATCCCGAACCATAGGCTGATTTTCCTTCCTAGGGTTAAGGTTTGAGTTACGCCTAGGGTAAGGGCTCTATTAACCAGAAAGCCCTGAGTTCCAAGAACACAGCAGCTGCGAAGGACTAGCCAAGAAGAGCGCAAAAGTACCACAACATGCCTGCCTCCTCAGCTTTTTCCTTGGGGACATGCCTAATTCCTGGCTGATTTGCCTTTCTCGTCTTAGGGTTGGGGTTCGGCCTAGGGCTAGGATTTTTAAAATCAGGAAGCCCTGAGTTCCAGGCACACTGCAGCTGTGAAAGGCATCCAAAAGGGAGTGCAAAAGTGCCACAACATGGCTGCTTTCACAGCTTTTTCCTTGGCAAGAAGCCTAACACCAGGCTGATTTACCTTCCCAGGGTTACTGTTAGGCTTAAGCCTAGGGCTAGGATTTTTAAAACTAGGAAGCCCTTAGCTCCAGGCACACTGCAGCTGTTCAAGGCATCCCAAGGGGAGTACAAAAGTGCTACAACATGGCAGCTTTCACAGCTTTTTCCTTGGCACCATCCCTATACCTAGGCTGATTTATCTGCCTAGGGTTAGGGTTAGGCTTCAGCCTAGGGCTTGGATTTCTTTAACCAGGAAGCCCTGAGTTCCAGGCTTACTTCATCTGCCAAAGGCATCCCAAAGGGAGTGCAGAAGTGCCACAACATGGCTGCTTTCACGGCTTTTCCCTTAGGAAGAACCCTAATACCCGGCTGATTTACCTTCCTAGGGTTACTGTTAGGCTTAGGCCTAGGACTTTTAAAACCAGGAAGCCCTGGGCTCCAGGCACACTGCAGCTGCGAAAGGCATCCCAAGGGGAGCGCAAAAGTGACGCAACTTGGCTGCCACCACTGATATTTCCATGAGACCATCCCGAACCATAGGCTGATTTTCCTTCCTAGGCTTAAGGTTTGAGTTACGCCTAGGGTAAGGGTTCTATTAACCAGAAAGCCCTGAGTTCCAAGAACACAGCAGCTGCGAAGGACTAGCCAAGAAGAGCGCAAAAGTACCACAACATGCCTGCCTCCACAGCTTTTTCCTTGGGGACATGCCTAATTCCTGGCTGATTTGCCTTTCTCGTCTTAGGGTTGGGGTTCGGCCTAGGGCTAGGATTTTTAAAATCAGGAAGCCCTGAGTTCCAGGCACACTGCAGCTGTGAAAGGCATCCAAAAGGGAGTGCAAAAGTGCCACAACATGGCTGCTTTCACGGCTTTTTCCTTGGCAAGAAGCCTAACACCAGGCTGATTTCCCTTCCCAGGGTTACTGTAAGGCTTAGGTCTAGGGCTAGGATTTTTAAAACTAGGAAGCCCTTAGCTCCAGGCACACTGCAGCTGTTCAAGGCATCCCAAGGGGAGTACAAAAGTGCTACAACATGGCAGCTTTCACAGCTTTTTCCTTGGCACCATCCCTATACCTAGGCTGATTTATCTGCCTAGGGTTAGGGTTAGGGTTCAGCCTAGGCCTTGGATTTCTTTAACCAGGAAGCCCTGAGTTCCAGGCTTACTTCATCTGCCA
The DNA here is from genome assembly GCF_027579445.1 of Ammospiza nelsoni. Classification (NCBI taxonomy): domain Eukaryota; kingdom Metazoa; phylum Chordata; class Aves; order Passeriformes; family Passerellidae; genus Ammospiza; species Ammospiza nelsoni. The sequence continues at coordinate 143,935 of NW_026683194.1, forward strand.
AAGGCATCCCAAAGGGAGTGCAGAAGTGCCACAACATGGCTGCTTTCACGGCTTTTCCCTTAGGAAGAACCCTAATACCCGGCTGATTTACCTTCCTAGGGTTACTGTTAGGCTTAGGCCTAGGACTTTTAAAACCAGGAAGCCCTGGGCTCCAGGCACACTGCAGCTGCGAAAGGCATCCCAAGGGGAGCGCAAAAGTGACGCAACTTGGCTGCCACCACTGATATTTCCATGAGACCATCCCGAACCATAGGTTGATTTTCCTTCCTAGGGTTAAGGTTTGAGTTACGCCTAGGGTAAGGGTTCTATTAACCAGAAAGCCCTGAGTTCCAAGAACACAGCAGCTGCGAAGGACTAGCCAAGAAGAGCGCAAAAGTACCACAACATGCCTGCCTCCTCAGCTTTTTCCTTGGGGACATGCCTAATTCCTGGCTGATATGCCTTTCTCGTCTTAGGGTTGGGGTTCGGCCTAGGGCTAGGATTTTTAAAATCAGGAAGCCCTGAGTTCCAGGCACACTGCAGCTGTGAAAGGCATCCAAAAGGGAGTGCAGAAGTGCCACAACATGGCTGCTTTCACAGCTTTTTCCTTGGCAAGAAGCCTAACACCAGGCTGATTTACCTTCCCAGGGTTACTGTTAGGCTTAGGCCTAGGACTTTTAAAACCAGGAAGCCCTGGGCTCCAGGCACACTGCAGCTGCGAAAGGCATCCCAAGGGGAGCGCAAAAGTGACGCAACTTGGCTGCCACCACTGATATTTCCATGAGACCATCCCGAACCATAGGCTGATTTTCCTTCCTAGGCTTAAGGTTTGAGTTACGCCTAGGGTAAGGGTTCTATTAACCAGAAAGCCCTGAGTTCCAAGAACACAGCAGCTGCGAAGGACTAGCCAAGAAGAGCGCAAAAGTACCACAACATGCCTGCCTCCACAGCTTTTTCCTTGGGGACATGCCTAATTCCTGGCTGATTTGCCTTTCTCGTCTTAGGGTTGGGGTTCGGCCTAGGGCTAGGATTTTTAAAATCAGGAAGCCCTGAGTTCCAGGCACACTGCAGCTGTGAAAGGCATCCAAAAGGGAGTGCAAAAGTGCCACAACATGGCTGCTTTCACGGCTTTTTCCTTGGCAAGAAGCCTAACACCAGGCTGATTTCCCTTCCCAGGGTTACTGTTAGGCTTAGGCCTAGGGCTACGATTTTTGAAACTAGGAAGCCCTGGGCTCCAGGCACACTGCAGCTGTTCAAGGCATCCCAAGGGGAGTACAAAAGTGCTACAACATGGCAGCTTTCACAGCTTTTTCCTTGGCACCATCCCTATACCTAGGCTGATTTATCTGCCTAGGGTTAGGGTTAGGGTTCAGCCTAGGGCTTGGATTTCTTTAACCAGGAAGCCCTGAGTTCCAGGCTTACTTCATCTGCCAAAGGCATCCCAAAGGGAGTGCAGAAGTGCCACAACATGGCTGCTTTCACGGCTTTTCCCTTAGGAAGAACCCTAATACCCGGCTGATTTACCTTCCTAGGGTTACTGTTAGGCTTAGGCCTAGGACTTTTAAAACCAGGAAGCCCTGGGCTCCAGGCACACTGCAGCTGCGAAAGGCATCCCAAGGGGAGCGCAAAAGTGACGCAACTTGGCTGCCACCACTGATATTTCCATGAGACCATCCCGAACCATAGGCTGATTTTCCTTCCTAGGGTTAAGGTTTGAGTTACGCCTAGGGTAAGGGCTCTATTAACCAGAAAGCCCTGAGTTCCAAGAACACAGCAGCTGCGAAGGACTAGCCAAGAAGAGCGCAAAAGTACCACAACATGCCTGCCTCCACAGCTTTTTCCTTGGGGACATGCCTAATTCCTGGCTGATTTGCCTTTCTCGTCTTAGGGTTGGGGTTCGGCCTAGGGCTAGGATTTTTAAAATCAGGAAGCCCTGAGTTCCAGGCACACTGCAGCTGTGAAAGGCATCCAAAAGGGAGTGCAAAAGTGCCACAACATGGCTGCTTTCACGGCTATTTCCTTGGCAAGAAGCCTAACACCAGGCTGATTTCCCTTCCCAGGGTTACTGTTAGGCTTAGGCCTAGGGCTAGGATTTTTAAAACTAGGAAGCCCTTAGCTCCAGGCACACTGCAGCTGCGAAAGGCATCCCAAGGGGAGTACAAAAGTGCTACAACAAGGCAGCTTTCACAGCTTTTTCCTTGGCACCATCCCTATACCTAGGCTGATTTATCTGCCTAGGGTTAGGGTTAGGGTTCAGCCTAGGGCTTGGATTTCTTTAACCAGGAAGGCCTGAGTTCCAGGCTTACTTCATCTGCCAAAGGCATCCCAAAGGGAGTGCAGAAGTGCCACAACATGGCTGCTTTCACGGCTTTTCCCTTAGGAAGAACCCTAATACCCGGCTGATTTACCTTCCTAGGGTTACTGTTAGGCTTAGGCCTAGGACTTTTAAAACCAGGAAGCCCTGGGCTCCAGGCACACTGCAGCTGCGAAAGGCATCCCAAGGGGAGCGCAAAAGTGACGCAACTTGGCTGCCACCACTGATATTTCCATGAGACCATCCCGAACCATAGGCTGATTTTCCTTCCTAGGCTTAAGGTTTGAGTTACGCCTAGGGTAAGGGTTCTATTAACCAGAAAGCCCTGAGTTCCAAGAACACAGCAGCTGCGAAGGACTAGCCAAGAAGAGCGCAAAAGTACCACAACATGCCTGCCTCCACAGCTTTTTCCTTGGGGACATGCCTAATTCCTGGCTGATTTGCCTTTCTCGTCTTAGGGTTGGGGTTCGGCCTAGGGCTAGGATTTTTAAAATCAGGAAGCCCTGAGTTCCAGGCACACTGCAGCTGTGAAAGGCATCCAAAAGGGAGTGCAAAAGTGCCACAACATGGCTGCTTTCACGGCTTTTTCCTTGGCAAGAAGCCTAACACCAGGCTGATTTACCTTCCCAGGGTTACTGTTAGGCTTAGGCCTAGGGCTAGGATTTTTAAAACTAGGAAGCCCTTAGCTCCAGGCACACTGCAGCTGTTCAAGGCATCCCAAGGGGACTACAAAAGTGCAACAACATGGCAGCTTTCACAGCTTTTTCCTTGGCACCATCCCTATACCTAGGCTGATTTATCTGCCTAGGGTTAGGGTTAGGGTTCAGCCTAGGGCTTGGATTTCTTTAACCAGGAAGCCCTGAGTTTCAGGCTTACTTCATCTGCCAAAGGCATCCCAAAGGGAGTGCAGAAGTGCCACAACATGGCTGCTTTCACGGCTTTTCCCTTAGCAAGAACCCTAATACCCGGCTGATTTACCTTCCTAGGGTTACTGTTAGGCTTAGGCCTAGGACTTTTAAAACCAGGAAGCCCTGGGCTCCAGGCACACTGCAGCTGCGAAAGGCATCCCAAGGGGAGCGCAAAAGTGACGCAACTTGGCTGCCACCACTGATATTTCCATGAGACCATCCCGAACCATAGGCTGATTTTCCTTCCTAGGCTTAAGGTTTGAGTTACGCCTAGGGTAAGGGTTCTATTAACCAGAAAGCCCTGAGTTCCAAGAACACAGCAGCTGCGAAGGACTAGCCAAGAAGAGCGCAAAAGTACCACAACATGCCTGCCTCCACAGCTTTTTCCTTGGGGACATGCCTAATTCCTGGCTGATTTGCCTTTCTCGTCTTAGGGTTGGGGTTCGGCCTAGGGCTAGGATTTTTAAAATCAGGAAGCCCTGAGTTCCAGGCACACTGCAGCTGTGAAAGGCATCCAAAAGGGAGTGCAAAAGTGCCACAACATGGCTGCTTTCACGGCTTTTTCCTTGGCAAGAAGCCTAACACCAGGCTGATTTCCCTTCCCAGGGTTACTGTTAGGCTTAGGCCTAGGGCTACGATTTTTGAAACTAGGAAGCCCTGGGCTCCAGGCACACTGCAGCTGTTCAAGGCATCCCAAGGGGAGTACAAAAGTGCTACAACATGGCAGCTTTCACAGCTTTTTCCTTGGCACCATCCCTATACCTAGGCTGATTTATCTGCCTAGGGTTAGGGTTAGGGTTCAGCCTAGGGCTTGGATTTCTTTAACCAGGAAGCCCTGAGTTCCAGGCTTACTTCATCTGCCAAAGGCATCCCAAAGGGAGTGCAGAAGTGCCACAACATGGCTGCTTTCACGGCTTTTCCCTTAGGAAGAACCCTAATACCCGGCTGATTTACCTTCCTAGGGTTACTGTTAGGCTTAGGCCTAGGACTTTTAAAACCAGGAAGCCCTGGGCTCCAGGCACACTGCAGCTGCGAAAGGCATCCCAAGGGGAGCGCAAAAGTGACGCAACTTGGCTGCCACCACTGATATTTCCATGAGACCATCCCGAACCATAGGCTGATTTTCCTTCCTAGGCTTAAGGTTTGAGTTACGCCTAGGGTAAGGGCTCTATTAACCAGAAAGCCCTGAGTTCCAAGAACACAGCAGCTGCGAAGGACTAGCCAAGAAGAGCGCAAAAGTACCACAACATGCCTGCCTCCACAGCTTTTTCCTTGGGGACATGCCTAATTCCTGGCTGATTTGCCTTTCTCGTCTTAGGGTTGGGGTTCGGCCTAGGGCTAGGATTTTTAAAATCAGGAAGCCCTGAGTTCCAGGCACACTGCAGCTGTGAAAGGCATCCAAAAGGGAGTGCAAAAGTGCCACAACATGGCTGCTTTCACGGCTATTTCCTTGGCAAGAAGCCTAACACCAGGCTGATTTCCCTTCCCAGGGTTACTGTTAGGCTTAGGCCTAGGGCTAGGATTTTTAAAACTAGGAAGCCCTTAGCTCCAGGCACACTGCAGCTGCGAAAGGCATCCCAAGGGGAGTACAAAAGTGCTACAACAAGGCAGCTTTCACAGCTTTTTCCTTGGCACCATCCCTATACCTAGGCTGATTTATCTGCCTAGGGTTAGGGTTAGGCTTCAGCCTAGGGCTTGGATTTCTTTAACCAGGAAGCCCTGAGTTCCAGGCTTACTTCATCTGCCAAAGGCATCCCAAAGGGAGTGCAGAAGTGCCACAACATGGCTGCTTTCACGGCTTTTCCCTTAGGAAGAACCCTAATACCCGGCTGATTTACCTTCCTAGGGTTACTGTTAGGCTTAGGCCTAGGACTTTTAAAACCAGGAAGCCCTGGGCTCCAGGCACACTGCAGCTGCGAAAGGCATCCCAAGGGGAGCGCAAAAGTGACGCAACTTGGCTGCCACCACTGATATTTCCATGAGACCATCCCGAACCATAGGTTGATTTTCCTTCCTAGGGTTAAGGTTTGAGTTACGCCTAGGGTAAGGGCTCTATTAACCAGAAAGCCCTGAGTTCCAAGAACAAAGCAGCTGCGAAGGACTAGCCAAGAAGAGCGCAAAAGTACCACAACATGCCTGCCTCCACAGCTTTTTCCTTGGGGACATGCCTAATTCCTGGCTGATTTGCCTTTCTCGTCTTAGGGTTGGGGTTCGGCCTAGGGCTAGGATTTTTAAAATCAGGAAGCCCTGAGTTCCAGGCACACTGCAGCTGTGAAAGGCATCCAAAAGGGAGTGCAAAAGTGCCACAACATGGCTGCTTTCACGGCTTTTTCCTTGGCAAGAAGCCTAACACCAGGCTGATTTACCTTCCCAGGGTTACTGTTAGGCTTAGGCCTAGGGCTAGGATTTTTAAAACTAGGAAGCCCTTAGCTCCAGGCACACTGCAGCTGTTCAAGGCATCCCAAGGGGACTACAAAAGTGCAACAACATGGCAGCTTTCACAGCTTTTTCCTTGGCACCATCCCTATACCTAGGCTGATTTATCTGCCTAGGGTTAGGGTTAGGGTTCAGCCTAGGGCTTGGATTTCTTTAACCAGGAAGCCCTGAGTTTCAGGCTTACTTCATCTGCCAAAGGCATCCCAAAGGGAGTGCAGAAGTGCCACAACATGGCTGCTTTCACGGCTTTTCCCTTAGGAAGAACCCTAATACCCGGCTGATTTACCTTCCTAGGGTTACTGTTAGGCTTAGGCCTAGGACTTTTAAAACCAGGAAGCCCTGGGCTCCAGGCACACTGCAGCTGCGAAAGGCATCCCAAGGGGAGCGCAAAAGTGACGCAACTTGGCTGCCACCACTGATATTTCCATGAGACCATCCCGAACCATAGGCTGATTTTCCTTCCTAGGCTTAAGGTTTGAGTTACGCCTAGGGTAAGGGCTCTATTAACCAGAAAGCCCTGAGTTCCAAGAACACAGCAGCTGCGAAGGACTAGCCAAGAAGAGCGCAAAAGTACCACAACATGCCTGCCTCCACAGCTTTTTCCTTGGGGACATGCCTAATTCCTGGCTGATTTGCCTTTCTCGTCTTAGGGTTGGGGTTCGGCCTAGGGCTAGGATTTTTAAAATCAGGAAGCCCTGAGTTCCAGGCACACTGCAGCTGTGAAAGGCATCCAAAAGGGAGTGCAAAAGTGCCACAACATGGCTGCTTTCACGGCTTTTTCCTTGGCAAGAAGCCTAACACCAGGCTGATTTCCCTTCCCAGGGTTACTGTTAGGCTTAGGCCTAGGGCTACGATTTTTGAAACTAGGAAGCCCTGGGCTCCAGGCACACTGCAGCTGTTCAAGGCATCCCGAGGGGAGTACAAAAGTGCTACAACATGGCAGCTTTCACAGCTTTTTCCTTGGCACCATCCCTATACCTAGGCTGATTTATCTGCCTAGGGTTAGGGTTAGGCTTCAGCCTAGGGCTTGGATTTCTTTAACCAGGAAGCCCTGAGTTCCAGGCTTACTTCATCTGCCAAAGGCATCCCAAAGGGAGTGCAGAAGTGCCACAACATGGCTGCTTTCACGGCTTTTCCCTTAGGAAGAACCCTAATACCCGGCTGATTTACCTTCCTAGGGTTACTGTTAGGCTTAGGCCTAGGACTTTTAAAACCAGGAAGCCCTGGGCTCCAGGCACACTGCAGCTGCGAAAGGCATCCCAAGGGGAGCGCAAAAGTGACGCAACTTGGCTGCCACCACTGATATTTCCATGAGACCATCCCGAACCATAGGTTGATTTTCCTTCCTAGGGTTAAGGTTTGAGTTACGCCTAGGGTAAGGGTTCTATTAACCAGAAAGCCCTGAGTTCCAAGAACACAGCAGCTGCGAAGGACTAGCCAAGAAGAGCGCAAAAGTACCACAACATGCCTGCCTCCACAGCTTTTTCCTTGGGGACATGCCTAATTCCTGGCTGATTTGCCTTTCTCGTCTTAGGGTTGGGGTTCGGCCTAGGGCTAGGATTTTTAAAATCAGGAAGCCCTGAGTTCCAGGCACACTGCAGCTGTGAAAGGCATCCAAAAGGGAGTGCAAAAGTGCCACAACATGGCTGCTTTCACGGCTTTTTCCTTGGCAAGAAGCCTAACACCAGGCTGATTTACCTTCCCAGGGTTACTGTTAGGCTTAGGCCTAGGGCTAGGATTTTTCAAAATAGGAAGCCCTGGGCTCCAGGCACACTGCAGCTGTTCAAGGCATCCCAAGGGGAGTACAAAAGTGCAACAACATGGCAGCTTTCACAGCTTTTTCCTTGGCACCATCCCTATACCTAGGGTGATTTATCTGCCTAGGGTTAGGGTTAGGGTTCAGCCTAGGGCTTGGATTTCTTTAACCAGGAAGCCCTGAGTTCCAGGCTTACTTCATCTGCCAAAGGCATCCCAAAGGGAGTGCAGAAGTGCCACAACATGGCTGCTTTCACGGCTTTTCCCTTAGGAGGAACCCTAATACCCGGCTGATTTACCTTCCTAGGGTTACTGTTAGGCTTAGGCCTAGGACTTTTAAAACCAGGAAGCCCTGGGCTCCAGGCACACTGCAGCTGCGAAAGGCATCCCAAGGGGAGCGCAAAAGTGACGCAACTTGGCTGCCACCACTGATATTTCCATGAGACCATCCCGAACCATAGGCTGATTTTCCTTCCTAGGGTTAAGGTTTGAGTTAGCCTAGGGTAAGGGTTCTATTAACCAGAAAGCCCTGAGTTCCAAGAACACAGCAGCTGCGAAGGACTAGCCAAGAAGAGCGCAAAAGTACCACAACATGCCTGCCTCCACAGCTTTTTCCTTGGGGACATGCCTAATTCCTGGCTGATTTGCCTTTCTCGTCTTAGGGTTGGGGTTCGGCCTAGGGCTAGGATTTTTAAAATCAGGAAGCCCTGAGTTCCAGGCACACTGCAGCTGTGAAAGGCATCCAAAAGGGAGTGCAAAAGTGCCACAACATGGCTGCTTTCACGGCTTTTTCCTTGGCAAGAAGCCTAACACCAGGCTGATTTACCTTCCCAGGGTTACTGTTAGGCTTAGGCCTAGGGCTAGGATTTTTGAAACTAGGAAGCCCTGGGCTCCAGGCACACTGCAGCTGTTCAAGGCATCCCAAGGGGAGTACAAAAGTGCAACAACATGGCAGCTTTCACTGCTTTTTCCTTGGCACCATCCCTATACCTAGGCTGATTTATCTGCCTAGGGTTAGGGTTAGGGTTCAGCCTAGGGCTTGGATTTCTTTAACCAGGAAGCCCTGAGTTCCAGGCTTACTTCATCTGCCAAAGGCATCCCAAAGGGAGTGCAGAAGTGCCACAACATGGCTGCTTTCACGGCTTTTCCCTTAGGAAGAACCCTAACACCCGGCTGATTTACCTTCCTAGGGTTACTGTTAAGCTTAGGCCTAGGACTTTTAAAACCAGGAAGCCCTGGGCTCCAGGCACACTGCAGCTGCGAAAGGCATCCCAAGGGGAGCGCAAAAGTGACGCAACTTGGCTGCCACCACTGATATTTCCATGAGACCATCCCGAACCATAGGCTGATTTTCCTTCCTAGGCTTAAGGTTTGAGTTACGCCTAGGGTAAGGGTTCTATTAACCAGAAAGCCCTGAGTTCCAAGAACACAGCAGCTGCGAAGGACTAGCCAAGAAGAGCGCAAAAGTACCACAACATGCCTGCCTCCACAGCTTTTTCCTTGGGGACATGCCTAATTCCTGGCTGATTTGCCTTTCTCGTCTTAGGGTTGGGGTTCGGCCTAGGGCTAGGATTTTTAAAATCAGGAAGCCCTGAGTTCCAGGCACACTGCAGCTGTGAAAGGCATCCAAAAGGGAGTGCAAAAGTGCCACAACATGGCTGCTTTCACGGCTTTTTCCTTGGCAAGAAGCCTAACACCAGGCTGATTTCCCTTCCCAGGGTTACTGTTAGGCTTAGGCCTAGGGCTAGGATTTTTAAAACTAGGAAGCCCTGGGCTCCAGGCACACTGCAGCTGTTCAAGGCATCCCAAGGGGAGTACAAAAGTGCAACAACATGGCAGCTTTCACAGCTTTTTCCTTGGCACCATCCCTATACCTAGGCTGATTTATCTGCCTAGGGTTAGGGTTAGGGTTCAGCCTAGGGCTTGGATTTCTTTAACCAGGAAGCCCTGAGTTCCAGGCTTACTTCATCTGCCAAAGGCATCCCAAAGGGAGTTCAGAAGTGCCACAACATGGCTGCTTTCACGGCTTTTCCCTTAGGAAGAACCCTAATACGCGGCTGATTTACCTTCCTAGGGTTACTGTTAGGCTTAGGCCTAGGACTTTTAAAACCAGGAAGCCCTGGGCTCCAGGCACACTGCAGCTGCGAAAGGCATCCCAAGGGGAGCGCAAAAGTGACGCAACTTGGCTGCCACCACTGATATTTCCATGAGACCATCCCGAACCATAGGCTGATTTTCCTTCCTAGGGTTAAGGTTTGAGTTACGCCTAGGGTAAGGGCTCTATTAACCAGAAAGCCCTGAGTTCCAAGAACACAGCAGCTGCGAAGGACTAGCCAAGAAGAGCGCAAAAGTACCACAACATGCCTGCCTCCACAGCTTTTTCCTTGGGGACATGCCTAATTCCTGGCTGATTTGCCTTTCTCGTCTTAGGGTTGGGGTTCGGCCTAGGGCTAGGATTTTTAAAATCAGGAAGCCCTGAGTTCCAGGCACACTGCAGCTGTGAAAGGCATCCAAAAGGGAGTGCAAAAGTGCCACAACATGGCTGCTTTCACGGCTTTTTCCTTGGCAAGAAGCCTAACACCAGGCTGATTTACCTTCCCAGGGTTACTGTTAGGCTTAGGCCTAGGGCTAGGATTTTTAAAACTAGGAAGCCCTTAGCTCCAGGCACACTGCAGCTGTTCAAGGCATCCCAAGGGGAGTACAAAAGTGCAACAACATGGCAGCTTTCACAGCTTTTTCCTTGGCACCATCCCTATACCTAGGCTGATTTATCTGCCTAGGGTTAGGGTTAGGCTTCAGCCTAGGGCTTGGATTTCTTTAACCAGGAAGCCCTGAGTTTCAGGCTTACTTCATCTGCCAAAGGCATCCCAAAGGGAGTGCAGAAGTGCCACAACATGGCTGCTTTCACGGCTTTTCCCTTAGCAAGAACCCTAATACCCGGCTGATTTACCTTCCTAGGGTTACTGTTAGGCTTAGGCCTAGGACTTTTAAAACCAGGAAGCCCTGGGCTCCAGGCACACTGCAGCTGCGAAAGGCATCCCAAGGGGAGCGCAAAAGTGACGCAACTTGGCTGCCACCACTGATATTTCCATGAGACCATCCCGAACCATAGGCTGATTTTCCTTCCTAGGCTTAAGGTTTGAGTTACGCCTAGGGTAAGGGTTCTATTAACCAGAAAGCCCTGAGTTCCAAGAACACAGCAGCTGCGAAGGACTAGCCAAGAAGAGCGCAAAAGTACCACAACATGCCTGCCTCCACAGCTTTTTCCTTGGGGACATGCCTAATTCCTGGCTGATTTGCCTTTCTCGTCTTAGGGTTGGGGTTCGGCCTAGGGCTAGGATTTTTAAAATCAGGAAGCCCTGAGTTCAAGGCACACTGCAGCTGTGAAAGGCATCCAAAAGGGAGTGCAAAAGTGCCACAACATGGCTGCTTTCACGGCTTTTTCCTTGGCAAGAAGCCTAACACCAGGCTGATTTCCCTTCCCAGGGTTACTGTTAGGCTTAGGCCTAGGGCTACGATTTTTGAAACTAGGAAGCCCTGGGCTCCAGGCACACTGCAGCTGTTCAAGGCATCCCAAGGGGAGTACAAAAGTGCTACAACATGGCAGCTTTCACAGCTTTTTCCTTGGCACCATCCCTATACCTAGGCTGATTTATCTGCCTAGGGTTAGGGTTAGGGTTCAGCCTAGGGCTTGGATTTCTTTAACCAGGAAGCCCTGAGTTCCAGGCTTACTTCATCTGCCAAAGGCATCCCAAAGGGAGTGCAGAAGTGCCACAACATGGCTGCTTTCACGGCTTTTCCCTTAGGAAGAACCCTAATACCCGGCTGATTTACCTTCCTAGGGTTACTGTTAGGCTTAGGCCTAGGACTTTTAAAACCAGGAAGCCCTGGGCTCCAGGCACACTGCAGCTGCGAAAGGCATCCCAAGGGGAGCGCAAAAGTGACGCAACTTGGCTGCCACCACTGATATTTCCATGAGACCATCCCGAACCATAGGCTGATTTTCCTTCCTAGGGTTAAGGTTTGAGTTACGCCTAGGGTAAGGGCTCTATTAACCAGAAAGCCCTGAGTTCCAAGAACACAGCAGCTGCGAAGGACTAGCCAAGAAGAGCGCAAAAGTACCACAACATGCCTGCCTCCACAGCTTTTTCCTTGGGGACATGCCTAATTCCTGGCTGATTTGCCTTTCTCGTCTTAGGGTTGGGGTTCGGCCTAGGGCTAGGATTTTTAAAATCAGGAAGCCCTGAGTTCCAGGCACACTGCAGCTGTGAAAGGCATCCAAAAGGGAGTGCAAAAGTGCCACAACATGGCTGCTTTCACGGCTATTTCCTTGGCAAGAAGCCTAACACCAGGCTGATTTCCCTTCCCAGGGTTACTGTTAGGCTTAGGCCTAGGGCTAGGATTTTTAAAACTAGGAAGCCCTTAGCTCCAGGCACACTGCAGCTGCGAAAGGCATCCCAAGGGGAGTACAAAAGTGCTACAACAAGGCAGCTTTCACAGCTTTTTCCTTGGCACCATCCCTATACCTAGGCTGATTTATCTGCCTAGGGTTAGGGTTAGGGTTCAGCCTAGGGCTTGGATTTCTTTAACCAGGAAGGCCTGAGTTCCAGGCTTACTTCATCTGCCAAAGGCATCCCAAAGGGAGTGCAGAAGTGCCACAACATGGCTGCTTTCACGGCTTTTCCCTTAGGAAGAACCCTAATACCCGGCTGATTTACCTTCCTAGGGTTACTGTTAGGCTTAGGCCTAGGACTTTTAAAACCAGGAAGCCCTGGGCTCCAGGCACACTGCAGCTGCGAAAGGCATCCCAAGGGGAGCGCAAAAGTGACGCAACTTGGCTGCCACCACTGATATTTCCATGAGACCATCCCGAACCATAGGTTGATTTTCCTTCCTAGGGTTAAGGTTTGAGTTACGCCTAGGGTAAGGGCTCTATTAACCAGAAAGCCCTGAGTTCCAAGAACACAGCAGCTGCGAAGGACTAGCCAAGAAGAGCGCAAAAGTACCACAACATGCCTGCCTCCACAGCTTTTTCCTTGGGGACATGCCTAATTCCTGGCTGATTTGCCTTTCTCGTCTTAGGGTTGGGGTTCGGCCTAGGGCTAGGATTTTTAAAATCAGGAAGCCCTGAGTTCCAGGCACACTGCAGCTGTGAAAGGCATCCAAAAGGGAGTGCAAAAGTGCCACAACATGGCTGCTTTCACGGCTTTTTCCTTGGCAAGAAGCCTAACACCAGGCTGATTTACCTTCCCAGGGTTACTGTTAGGCTTAGGCCTAGGGCTAGGATTTTTCAAAATAGGAAGCCCTGGGCTCCAGGCACACTGCAGCTGTTCAAGGCATCCCAAGGGGAGTACAAAAGTGCAACAACATGGCAGCTTTCACAGCTTTTTCCTTGGCACCATCCCTATACCTAGGCTGATTTATCTGCCTAGGGTTAGGGTTAGGGTTCAGCCTAGGGCTTGGATTTCTTTAACCAGGAAGCCCTGAGTTCCAGGCTTACTTCATCTGCCAAAGGCATCCCAAAGGGAGTGCAGAAGTGCCACAACATGGCTGCTTTCACGGCTTTTCCCTTAGGAGGAACCCTAATACCCGGCTGATTTACCTTCCTAGGGTTACTGTTAGGCTTAGGCCTAGGACTTTTAAAACCAGGAAGCCCTGGGCTCCAGGCACACTGCAGCTGCGAAAGGCATCCCAAGGGGAGCGCAAAAGTGACGCAACTTGGCTGCCACCACTGATATTTCCATGAGACCATCCCGAACCATAGGCTGATTTTCCTTCCTAGGGTTAAGGTTTGAGTTAGCCTAGGGTAAGGGTTCTATTAACCAGAAAGCCCTGAGTTCCAAGAACACAGCAGCTGCGAAGGACTAGCCAAGAAGAGCGCAAAAGTACCACAACATGCCTGCCTCCACAGCTTTTTCCTTGGGGACATGCCTAATTCCTGGCTGATTTGCCTTTCTCGTCTTAGGGTTGGGGTTCGGCCTAGGGCTAGGATTTTTAAAATCAGGAAGCCCTGAGTTCCAGGCACACTGCAGCTGTGAAAGGCATCCAAAAGGGAGTGCAAAAGTGCCACAACATGGCTGCTTTCACGGCTTTTTCCTTGGCAAGAAGCCTAACACCAGGCTGATTTACCTTCCCAGGGTTACTGTTAGGCTTAGGCCTAGGGCTAGGATTTTTGAAACTAGGAAGCCCTGGGCTCCAGGCACACTGCAGCTGTTCAAGGCATCCCAAGGGGAGTACAAAAGTGCAACAACATGGCAGCTTTCACTGCTTTTTCCTTGGCACCATCCCTATACCTAGGCTGATTTATCTGCCTAGGGTTAGGGTTAGGGTTCAGCCTAGGGCTTGGATTTCTTTAACCAGGAAGCCCTGAGTTCCAGGCTTACTTCATCTGCCAAAGGCATCCCAAAGGGAGTGCAGAAGTGCCACAACATGGCTGCTTTCACGGCTTTTCCCTTAGGAAGAACCCTAACACCCGGCTGATTTACCTTCCTAGGGTTACTGTTAAGCTTAGGCCTAGGACTTTTAAAACCAGGAAGCCCTGGGCTCCAGGCACACTGCAGCTGCGAAAGGCATCCCAAGGGGAGCGCAAAAGTGACGCAACTTGGCTGCCACCACTGATATTTCCATGAGACCATCCCGAACCATAGGCTGATTTTCCTTCCTAGGCTTAAGGTTTGAGTTACGCCTAGGGTAAGGGTTCTATTAACCAGAAAGCCCTGAGTTCCAAGAACACAGCAGCTGCGAAGGACTAGCCAAGAAGAGCGCAAAAGTACCACAACATGCCTGCCTCCACAGCTTTTTCCTTGGGGACATGCCTAATTCCTGGCTGATTTGCCTTTCTCGTCTTAGGGTTGGGGTTCGGCCTAGGGCTAGGATTTTTAAAATCAGGAAGCCCTGAGTTCCAGGCACACTGCAGCTGTGAAAGGCATCCAAAAGGGAGTGCAAAAGTGCCACAACATGGCTGCTTTCACGGCTTTTTCCTTGGCAAGAAGCCTAACACCAGGCTGATTTCCCTTCCCAGGGTTACTGTTAGGCTTAGGCCTAGGGCTAGGATTTTTAAAACTAGGAAGCCCTGGGCTCCAGGCACACTGCAGCTGTTCAAGGCATCCCAAGGGGAGTACAAAAGTGCAACAACATGGCAGCTTTCACAGCTTTTTCCTTGGCACCATCCCTATACCTAGGCTGATTTATCTGCCTAGGGTTAGGGTTAGGGTTCAGCCTAGGGCTTGGATTTCTTTAACCAGGAAGCCCTGAGTTCCAGGCTTACTTCATCTGCCAAAGGCATCCCAAAGGGAGTTCAGAAGTGCCACAACATGGCTGCTTTCACGGCTTTTCCCTTAGGAAGAACCCTAATACGCGGCTGATTTACCTTCCTAGGGTTACTGTTAGGCTTAGGCCTAGGACTTTTAAAACCAGGAAGCCCTGGGCTCCAGGCACACTGCAGCTGCGAAAGGCATCCCAAGGGGAGCGCAAAAGTGACGCAACTTGGCTGCCACCACTGATATTTCCATGAGACCATCCCGAACCATAGGCTGATTTTCCTTCCTAGGGTTAAGGTTTGAGTTACGCCTAGGGTAAGGGCTCTATTAACCAGAAAGCCCTGAGTTCCAAGAACACAGCAGCTGCGAAGGACTAGCCAAGAAGAGCGCAAAAGTACCACAACATGCCTGCCTCCACAGCTTTTTCCTTGGGGACATGCCTAATTCCTGGCTGATTTGCCTTTCTCGTCTTAGGGTTGGGGTTCGGCCTAGGGCTAGGATTTTTAAAATCAGGAAGCCCTGAGTTCCAGGCACACTGCAGCTGTGAAAGGCATCCAAAAGGGAGTGCAAAAGTGCCACAACATGGCTGCTTTCACGGCTTTTTCCTTGGCAAGAAGCCTAACACCAGGCTGATTTCCCTTCCCAGGGTTACTGTTAGGCTTAGGCCTAGGGCTAGGATTTTTAAAACTAGGAAGCCCTGGGCTCCAGGCACACTGCAGCTGTTCAAGGCATCCCAAGGGGAGTACAAAAGTGCAACAACATGGCAGCTTTCACAGCTTTTTCCTTGGCACCATCCCTATACCTAGGCTGATTTATCTGCCTAGGGTTAGGGTTAGGGTTCAGCCTAGGGCTTGGATTTCTTTAACCAGGAAGCCCTGAGTTCCAGGCTTACTTCATCTGCCAAAGGCATCCCAAAGGGAGTTCAGAAGTGCCACAACATGGCTGCTTTCACGGCTTTTCCCTTAGGAAGAACCCTAATACGCGGCTGATTTACCTTCCTAGGGTTACTGTTAGGCTTAGGCCTAGGACTTTTAAAACCAGGAAGCCCTGGGCTCCAGGCACACTGCAGCTGCGAAAGGCATCCCAAGGGGAGCGCAAAAGTGACGCAACTTGGCTGCCACCACTGATATTTCCATGAGACCATCCCGAACCATAGGCTGATTTTCCTTCCTAGGGTTAAGGTTTGAGTTACGCCTAGGGTAAGGGCTCTATTAACCAGAAAGCCCTGAGTTCCAAGAACACAGCAGCTGCGAAGGACTAGCCAAGAAGAGCGCAAAAGTACCACAACATGCCTGCCTCCACAGCTTTTTCCTTGGGGACATGCCTAATTCCTGGCTGATTTGCCTTTCTCGTCTTAGGGTTGGGGTTCGGCCTAGGGCTAGGATTTTTAAAATCAGGAAGCCCTGAGTTCCAGGCACACTGCAGCTGTGAAAGGCATCCAAAAGGGAGTGCAAAAGTGCCACAACATGGCTGCTTTCACGGCTTTTTCCTTGGCAAGAAGCCTAACACCAGGCTGATTTACCTTCCCAGGGTTACTGTTAGGCTTAGGCCTAGGGCTAGGATTTTTAAAACTAGGAAGCCCTTAGCTCCAGGCACACTGCAGCTGTTCAAGGCATCCCAAGGGGAGTACAAAAGTGCAACAACATGGCAGCTTTCACAGCTTTTTCCTTGGCACCATCCCTATACCTAGGCTGATTTATCTGCCTAGGGTTAGGGTTAGGCTTCAGCCTAGGGCTTGGATTTCTTTAACCAGGAAGCCCTGAGTTTCAGGCTTACTTCATCTGCCAAAGGCATCCCAAAGGGAGTGCAGAAGTGCCACAACATGGCTGCTTTCACGGCTTTTCCCTTAGCAAGAACCCTAATACCCGGCTGATTTACCTTCCTAGGGTTACTGTTAGGCTTAGGCCTAGGACTTTTAAAACCAGGAAGCCCTGGGCTCCAGGCACACTGCAGCTGCGAAAGGCATCCCAAGGGGAGCGCAAAAGTGACGCAACTTGGCTGCCACCACTGATATTTCCATGAGACCATCCCGAACCATAGGCTGATTTTCCTTCCTAGGCTTAAGGTTTGAGTTACGCCTAGGGTAAGGGTTCTATTAACCAGAAAGCCCTGAGTTCCAAGAACACAGCAGCTGCGAAGGACTAGCCAAGAAGAGCGCAAAAGTACCACAACATGCCTGCCTCCACAGCTTTTTCCTTGGGGACATGCCTAATTCCTGGCTGATTTGCCTTTCTCGTCTTAGGGTTGGGGTTCGGCCTAGGGCTAGGATTTTTAAAATCAGGAAGCCCTGAGTTCAAGGCACACTGCAGCTGTGAAAGGCATCCAAAAGGGAGTGCAAAAGTGCCACAACATGGCTGCTTTCACGGCTTTTTCCTTGGCAAGAAGCCTAACACCAGGCTGATTTCCCTTCCCAGGGTTACTGTTAGGCTTAGGCCTAGGGCTACGATTTTTGAAACTAGGAAGCCCTGGGCTCCAGGCACACTGCAGCTGTTCAAGGCATCCCAAGGGGAGTACAAAAGTGCTACAACATGGCAGCTTTCACAGCTTTTTCCTTGGCACCATCCCTATACCTAGGCTGATTTATCTGCCTAGGGTTAGGGTTAGGGTTCAGCCTAGGGCTTGGATTTCTTTAACCAGGAAGCCCTGAGTTCCAGGCTTACTTCATCTGCCAAAGGCATCCCAAAGGGAGTGCAGAAGTGCCACAACATGGCTGCTTTCACGGCTTTTCCCTTAGGAAGAACCCTAATACCCGGCTGATTTACCTTCCTAGGGTTACTGTTAGGCTTAGGCCTAGGACTTTTAAAACCAGGAAGCCCTGGGCTCCAGGCACACTGCAGCTGCGAAAGGCATCCCAAGGGGAGCGCAAAAGTGACGCAACTTGGCTGCCACCACTGATATTTCCATGAGACCATCCCGAACCATAGGCTGATTTTCCTTCCTAGGGTTAAGGTTTGAGTTACGCCTAGGGTAAGGGCTCTATTAACCAGAAAGCCCTGAGTTCCAAGAACACAGCAGCTGCGAAGGACTAGCCAAGAAGAGCGCAAAAGTACCACAACATGCCTGCCTCCACAGCTTTTTCCTTGGGGACATGCCTAATTCCTGGCTGATTTGCCTTTCTCGTCTTAGGGTTGGGGTTCGGCCTAGGGCTAGGATTTTTAAAATCAGGAAGCCCTGAGTTCCAGGCACACTGCAGCTGTGAAAGGCATCCAAAAGGGAGTGCAAAAGTGCCACAACATGGCTGCTTTCACGGCTATTTCCTTGGCAAGAAGCCTAACACCAGGCTGATTTCCCTTCCCAGGGTTACTGTTAGGCTTAGGCCTAGGGCTAGGATTTTTAAAACTAGGAAGCCCTTAGCTCCAGGCACACTGCAGCTGCGAAAGGCATCCCAAGGGGAGTACAAAAGTGCTACAACAAGGCAGCTTTCACAGCTTTTTCCTTGGCACCATCCCTATACCTAGGCTGATTTATCTGCCTAGGGTTAGGGTTAGGGTTCAGCCTAGGGCTTGGATTTCTTTAACCAGGAAGGCCTGAGTTCCAGGCTTACTTCATCTGCCAAAGGCATCCCAAAGGGAGTGCAGAAGTGCCACAACATGGCTGCTTTCACGGCTTTTCCCTTAGGAAGAACCCTAATACCCGGCTGATTTACCTTCCTAGGGTTACTGTTAGGCTTAGGCCTAGGACTTTTAAAACCAGGAAGCCCTGGGCTCCAGGCACACTGCAGCTGCGAAAGGCATCCCAAGGGGAGCGCAAAAGTGACGCAACTTGGCTGCCACCACTGATATTTCCATGAGACCATCCCGAACCATAGGTTGATTTTCCTTCCTAGGGTTAAGGTTTGAGTTACGCCTAGGGTAAGGGCTCTATTAACCAGAAAGCCCTGAGTTCCAAGAACAAAGCAGCTGCGAAGGACTAGCCAAGAAGAGCGCAAAAGTAGCACAACATGCCTGCCTCCACAGCTTTTTCCTTGGGGACATGCCTAATTCCTGGCTGATTTGCCTTTCTCGTCTTAGGGTTGGGGTTCGGCCTAGGGCTAGGATTTTTAAAATCAGGAAGCCCTGAGTTCCAGGCACACTGCAGCTGTGAAAGGCATCCAAAAGGGAGTGCAAAAGTGCCACAACATGGCTGCTTTCACGGCTTTTTCCTTGGCAAGAAGCCTAACACCAGGCTGATTTCCCTTCCCAGGGTTACTGTTAGGCTTAGGCCTAGGGCTACGATTTTTGAAACTAGGAAGCCCTGGGCTCCAGGCACACTGCAGCTGTTCAAGGCATCCCGAGGGGAGTACAAAAGTGCTACAACATGGCAGCTTTCACAGCTTTTTCCTTGGCACCATCCCTATACCTAGGCTGATTTATCTGCCTAGGGTTAGGGTTAGGCTTCAGCCTAGGGCTTGGATTTCTTTAACCAGGAAGCCCTGAGTTCCAGGCTTACTTCATCTGCCAAAGGCATCCCAAAGGGAGTGCAGAAGTGCCACAACATGGCTGCTTTCACGGCTTTTCCCTTAGGAAGAACCCTAATACCCGGCTGATTTACCTTCCTAGGGTTACTGTTAGGCTTAGGCCTAGGACTTTTAAAACCAGGAAGCCCTGGGCTCCAGGCACACTGCAGCTGCGAAAGGCATCCCAAGGGGAGCGCAAAAGTGACGCAACTTGGCTGCCACCACTGATATTTCCATGAGACCATCCCGAACCATAGGTTGATTTTCCTTCCTAGGGTTAAGGTTTGAGTTACGCCTAGGGTAAGGGTTCTATTAACCAGAAAGCCCTGAGTTCCAAGAACACAGCAGCTGCGAAGGACTAGCCAAGAAGAGCGCAAAAGTACCACAACATGCCTGCCTCCACAGCTTTTTCCTTGGGGACATGCCTAATTCCTGGCTGATTTGCCTTTCTCGTCTTAGGGTTGGGGTTCGGCCTAGGGCTAGGATTTTTAAAATCAGGAAGCCCTGAGTTCCAGGCACACTGCAGCTGTGAAAGGCATCCAAAAGGGAGTGCAAAAGTGCCACAACATGGCTGCTTTCACGGCTTTTTCCTTGGCAAGAAGCCTAACACCAGGCTGATTTACCTTCCCAGGGTTACTGTTAGGCTTAGGCCTAGGGCTAGGATTTTTCAAAATAGGAAGCCCTGGGCTCCAGGCACACTGCAGCTGTTCAAGGCATCCCAAGGGGAGTACAAAAGTGCAACAACATGGCAGCTTTCACAGCTTTTTCCTTGGCACCATCCCTATACCTAGGCTGATTTATCTGCCTAGGGTTAGGGTTAGGGTTCAGCCTAGGGCTTGGATTTCTTTAACCAGGAAGCCCTGAGTTCCAGGCTTACTTCATCTGCCAAAGGCATCCCAAAGGGAGTGCAGAAGTGCCACAACATGGCTGCTTTCACGGCTTTTCCCTTAGGAGGAACCCTAATACCCGGCTGATTTACCTTCCTAGGGTTACTGTTAGGCTTAGGCCTAGGACTTTTAAAACCAGGAAGCCCTGGGCTCCAGGCACACTGCAGCTGCGAAAGGCATCCCAAGGGGAGCGCAAAAGTGACGCAACTTGGCTGCCACCACTGATATTTCCATGAGACCATCCCGAACCATAGGCTGATTTTCCTTCCTAGGGTTAAGGTTTGAGTTAGCCTAGGGTAAGGGTTCTATTAACCAGAAAGCCCTGAGTTCCAAGAACACAGCAGCTGCGAAGGACTAGCCAAGAAGAGCGCAAAAGTACCACAACATGCCTGCCTCCACAGCTTTTTCCTTGGGGACATGCCTAATTCCTGGCTGATTTGCCTTTCTCGTCTTAGGGTTGGGGTTCGGCCTAGGGCTAGGATTTTTAAAATCAGGAAGCCCTGAGTTCCAGGCACACTGCAGCTGTGAAAGGCATCCAAAAGGGAGTGCAAAAGTGCCACAACATGGCTGCTTTCACGGCTTTTTCCTTGGCAAGAAGCCTAACACCAGGCTGATTTACCTTCCCAGGGTTACTGTTAGGCTTAGGCCTAGGGCTAGGATTTTTGAAACTAGGAAGCCCTGGGCTCCAGGCACACTGCAGCTGTTCAAGGCATCCCAAGGGGAGTACAAAAGTGCAACAACATGGCAGCTTTCACTGCTTTTTCCTTGGCACCATCCCTATACCTAGGCTGATTTATCTGCCTAGGGTTAGGGTTAGGGTTCAGCCTAGGGCTTGGATTTCTTTAACCAGGAAGCCCTGAGTTCCAGGCTTACTTCATCTGCCAAAGGCATCCCAAAGGGAGTGCAGAAGTGCCACAACATGGCTGCTTTCACGGCTTTTCCCTTAGGAAGAACCCTAACACCCGGCTGATTTACCTTCCTAGGGTTACTGTTAAGCTTAGGCCTAGGACTTTTAAAACCAGGAAGCCCTGGGCTCCAGGCACACTGCAGCTGCGAAAGGCATCCCAAGGGGAGCGCAAAAGTGACGCAACTTGGCTGCCACCACTGATATTTCCATGAGACCATCCCGAACCATAGGCTGATTTTCCTTCCTAGGCTTAAGGTTTGAGTTACGCCTAGGGTAAGGGTTCTATTAACCAGAAAGCCCTGAGTTCCAAGAACACAGCAGCTGCGAAGGACTAGCCAAGAAGAGCGCAAAAGTACCACAACATGCCTGCCTCCACAGCTTTTTCCTTGGGGACATGCCTAATTCCTGGCTGATTTGCCTTTCTCGTCTTAGGGTTGGGGTTCGGCCTAGGGCTAGGATTTTTAAAATCAGGAAGCCCTGAGTTCCAGGCACACTGCAGCTGTGAAAGGCATCCAAAAGGGAGTGCAAAAGTGCCACAACATGGCTGCTTTCACGGCTTTTTCCTTGGCAAGAAGCCTAACACCAGGCTGATTTCCCTTCCCAGGGTTACTGTTAGGCTTAGGCCTAGGGCTAGGATTTTTAAAACTAGGAAGCCCTGGGCTCCAGGCACACTGCAGCTGTTCAAGGCATCCCAAGGGGAGTACAAAAGTGCAACAACATGGCAGCTTTCACAGCTTTTTCCTTGGCACCATCCCTATACCTAGGCTGATTTATCTGCCTAGGGTTAGGGTTAGGGTTCAGCCTAGGGCTTGGATTTCTTTAACCAGGAAGCCCTGAGTTCCAGGCTTACTTCATCTGCCAAAGGCATCCCAAAGGGAGTTCAGAAGTGCCACAACATGGCTGCTTTCACGGCTTTTCCCTTAGGAAGAACCCTAATACGCGGCTGATTTACCTTCCTAGGGTTACTGTTAGGCTTAGGCCTAGGACTTTTAAAACCAGGAAGCCCTGGGCTCCAGGCACACTGCAGCTGCGAAAGGCATCCCAAGGGGAGCGCAAAAGTGACGCAACTTGGCTGCCACCACTGATATTTCCATGAGACCATCCCGAACCATAGGCTGATTTTCCTTCCTAGGGTTAAGGTTTGAGTTACGCCTAGGGTAAGGGCTCTATTAACCAGAAAGCCCTGAGTTCCAAGAACACAGCAGCTGCGAAGGACTAGCCAAGAAGAGCGCAAAAGTACCACAACATGCCTGCCTCCACAGCTTTTTCCTTGGGGACATGCCTAATTCCTGGCTGATTTGCCTTTCTCGTCTTAGGGTTGGGGTTCGGCCTAGGGCTAGGATTTTTAAAATCAGGAAGCCCTGAGTTCCAGGCACACTGCAGCTGTGAAAGGCATCCAAAAGGGAGTGCAAAAGTGCCACAACATGGCTGCTTTCACGGCTTTTTCCTTGGCAAGAAGCCTAACACCAGGCTGATTTACCTTCCCAGGGTTACTGTTAGGCTTAGGCCTAGGGCTAGGATTTTTAAAACTAGGAAGCCCTTAGCTCCAGGCACACTGCAGCTGTTCAAGGCATCCCAAGGGGACTACAAAAGTGCAACAACATGGCAGCTTTCACAGCTTTTTCCTTGGCACCATCCCTATACCTAGGCTGATTTATCTGCCTAGGGTTAGGGTTAGGCTTCAGCCTAGGGCTTGGATTTCTTTAACCAGGAAGCCCTGAGTTTCAGGCTTACTTCATCTGCCAAAGGCATCCCAAAGGGAGTGCAGAAGTGCCACAACATGGCTGCTTTCACGGCTTTTCCCTTAGCAAGAACCCTAATACCCGGCTGATTTACCTTCCTAGGGTTACTGTTAGGCTTAGGCCTAGGACTTTTAAAACCAGGAAGCCCTGGGCTCCAGGCACACTGCAGCTGCGAAAGGCATCCCAAGGGGAGCGCAAAAGTGACGCAACTTGGCTGCCACCACTGATATTTCCATGAGACCATCCCGAACCATAGGCTGATTTTCCTTCCTAGGCTTAAGGTTTGAGTTACGCCTAGGGTAAGGGTTCTATTAACCAGAAAGCCCTGAGTTCCAAGAACACAGCAGCTGCGAAGGACTAGCCAAGAAGAGCGCAAAAGTACCACAACATGCCTGCCTCCACAGCTTTTTCCTTGGGGACATGCCTAATTCCTGGCTGATTTGCCTTTCTCGTCTTAGGGTTGGGGTTCGGCCTAGGGCTAGGATTTTTAAAATCAGGAAGCCCTGAGTTCAAGGCACACTGCAGCTGTGAAAGGCATCCAAAAGGGAGTGCAAAAGTGCCACAACATGGCTGCTTTCACGGCTTTTTCCTTGGCAAGAAGCCTAACACCAGGCTGATTTCCCTTCCCAGGGTTACTGTTAGGCTTAGGCCTAGGGCTACGATTTTTGAAACTAGGAAGCCCTGGGCTCCAGGCACACTGCAGCTGTTCAAGGCATCCCAAGGGGAGTACAAAAGTGCTACAACATGGCAGCTTTCACAGCTTTTTCCTTGGCACCATCCCTATACCTAGGCTGATTTATCTGCCTAGGGTTAGGGTTAGGGTTCAGCCTAGGGCTTGGATTTCTTTAACCAGGAAGCCCTGAGTTCCAGGCTTACTTCATCTGCCAAAGGCATCCCAAAGGGAGTGCAGAAGTGCCACAACATGGCTGCTTTCACGGCTTTTCCCTTAGGAAGAACCCTAATACCCGGCTGATTTACCTTCCTAGGGTTACTGTTAGGCTTAGGCCTAGGACTTTTAAAACCAGGAAGCCCTGGGCTCCAGGCACACTGCAGCTGCGAAAGGCATCCCAAGGGGAGCGCAAAAGTGACGCAACTTGGCTGCCACCACTGATATTTCCATGAGACCATCCCGAACCATAGGCTGATTTTCCTTCCTAGGGTTAAGGTTTGAGTTACGCCTAGGGTAAGGGCTCTATTAACCAGAAAGCCCTGAGTTCCAAGAACACAGCAGCTGCGAAGGACTAGCCAAGAAGAGCGCAAAAGTACCACAACATGCCTGCCTCCACAGCTTTTTCCTTGGGGACATGCCTAATTCCTGGCTGATTTGCCTTTCTCGTCTTAGGGTTGGGGTTCGGCCTAGGGCTAGGATTTTTAAAATCAGGAAGCCCTGAGTTCCAGGCACACTGCAGCTGTGAAAGGCATCCAAAAGGGAGTGCAAAAGTGCCACAACATGGCTGCTTTCACGGCTATTTCCTTGGCAAGAAGCCTAACACCAGGCTGATTTCCCTTCCCAGGGTTACTGTTAGGCTTAGGCCTAGGGCTAGGATTTTTAAAACTAGGAAGCCCTTAGCTCCAGGCACACTGCAGCTGCGAAAGGCATCCCAAGGGGAGTACAAAAGTGCTACAACAAGGCAGCTTTCACAGCTTTTTCCTTGGCACCATCCCTATACCTAGGCTGATTTATCTGCCTAGGGTTAGGGTTAGGGTTCAGCCTAGGGCTTGGATTTCTTTAACCAGGAAGGCCTGAGTTCCAGGCTTACTTCATCTGCCAAAGGCATCCCAAAGGGAGTGCAGAAGTGCCACAACATGGCTGCTTTCACGGCTTTTCCCTTAGGAAGAACCCTAATACCCGGCTGATTTACCTTCCTAGGGTTACTGTTAGGCTTAGGCCTAGGACTTTTAAAACCAGGAAGCCCTGGGCTCCAGGCACACTGCAGCTGCGAAAGGCATCCCAAGGGGAGCGCAAAAGTGACGCAACTTGGCTGCCACCACTGATATTTCCATGAGACCATCCCGAACCATAGGTTGATTTTCCTTCCTAGGGTTAAGGTTTGAGTTACGCCTAGGGTAAGGGCTCTATTAACCAGAAAGCCCTGAGTTCCAAGAACAAAGCAGCTGCGAAGGACTAGCCAAGAAGAGCGCAAAAGTAGCACAACATGCCTGCCTCCACAGCTTTTTCCTTGGGGACATGCCTAATTCCTGGCTGATTTGCCTTTCTCGTCTTAGGGTTGGGGTTCGGCCTAGGGCTAGGATTTTTAAAATCAGGAAGCCCTGAGTTCCAGGCACACTGCAGCTGTGAAAGGCATCCAAAAGGGAGTGCAAAAGTGCCACAACATGGCTGCTTTCACGGCTTTTTCCTTGGCAAGAAGCCTAACACCAGGCTGATTTACCTTCCCAGGGTTACTGTTAGGCTTAGGCCTAGGGCTAGGATTTTTAAAACTAGGAAGCCCTTAGCTCCAGGCACACTGCAGCTGTTCAAGGCATCCCAAGGGGACTACAAAAGTGCAACAACATGGCAGCTTTCACAGCTTTTTCCTTGGCACCATCCCTATACCTAGGCTGATTTATCTGCCTAGGGTTAGGGTTAGGGTTCAGCCTAGGGCTTGGATTTCTTTAACCAGGAAGCCCTGAGTTTCAGGCTTACTTCATCTGCCAAAGGCATCCCAAAGGGAGTGCAGAAGTGCCACAACATGGCTGCTTTCACGGCTTTTCCCTTAGGAAGAACCCTAATACCCGGCTGATTTACCTTCCTAGGGTTACTGTTAGGCTTAGGCCTAGGACTTTTAAAACCAGGAAGCCCTGGGCTCCAGGCACACTGCAGCTGCGAAAGGCATCCCAAGGGGAGCGCAAAAGTGACGCAACTTGGCTGCCACCACTGATATTTCCATGAGACCATCCCGAACCATAGGCTGATTTTCCTTCCTAGGCTTAAGGTTTGAGTTACGCCTAGGGTAAGGGCTCTATTAACCAGAAAGCCCTGAGTTCCAAGAACACAGCAGCTGCGAAGGACTAGCCAAGAAGAGCGCAAAAGTACCACAACATGCCTGCCTCCACAGCTTTTTCCTTGGGGACATGCCTAATTCCTGGCTGATTTGCCTTTCTCGTCTTAGGGTTGGGGTTCGGCCTAGGGCTAGGATTTTTAAAATCAGGAAGCCCTGAGTTCCAGGCACACTGCAGCTGTGAAAGGCATCCAAAAGGGAGTGCAAAAGTGCCACAACATGGCTGCTTTCACGGCTTTTTCCTTGGCAAGAAGCCTAACACCAGGCTGATTTCCCTTCCCAGGGTTACTGTTAGGCTTAGGCCTAGGGCTAGGATTTTTAAAACTAGGAAGCCCTGGGCTCCAGGCACACTGCAGCTGTTCAAGGCATCCCGAGGGGAGTACAAAAGTGCTACAACATGGCAGCTTTCACAGCTTTTTCCTTGGCACCATCCCTATACCTAGGCTGATTTATCTGCCTAGGGTTAGGGTTAGGGTTCAGCCTAGGGCTTGGATTTCTTTAACCAGGAAGCCCTGAGTTCCAGGCTTACTTCATCTGCCAAAGGCATCCCAAAGGGAGTGCAGAAGTGCCACAACATGGCTGCTTTCACGGCTTTTCCCTTAGGAAGAACCCTAATACCCGGCTGATTTACCTTCCTAGGGTTACTGTTAGGCTTAGGCCTAGGACTTTTAAAACCAGGAAGCCCTGGGCTCCAGGCACACTGCAGCTGCGAAAGGCATCCCAAGGGGAGCGCAAAAGTGACGCAACTTGGCTGCCACCACTGATATTTCCATGAGACCATCCCGAACCATAGGTTGATTTTCCTTCCTAGGGTTAAGGTTTGAGTTACGCCTAGGGTAAGGGTTCTATTAACCAGAAAGCCCTGAGTTCCAAGAACACAGCAGCTGCGAAGGACTAGCCAAGAAGAGCGCAAAAGTAGCACAACATGCCTGCCTCCACAGCTTTTTCCTTGGGGACATGCCTAATTCCTGGCTGATTTGCCTTTCTCGTCTTAGGGTTGGGGTTCGGCCTAGGGCTAGGATTTTTAAAATCAGGAAGCCCTGAGTTCCAGGCACACTGCAGCTGTGAAAGGCATCCAAAAGGGAGTGCAAAAGTGCCACAACATGGCTGCTTTCACGGCTTTTTCCTTGGCAAGAAGCCTAACACCAGGCTGATTTACCTTCCCAGGGTTACTGTTAGGCTTAGGCCTAGGGCTAGGATTTTTCAAAATAGGAAGCCCTGGGCTCCAGGCACACTGCAGCTGTTCAAGGCATCCCAAGGGGAGTACAAAAGTGCAACAACATGGCAGCTTTCACAGCTTTTTCCTTGGCACCATCCCTATACCTAGGCTGATTTATCTGCCTAGGGTTAGGGTTAGGGTTCAGCCTAGGGCTTGGATTTCTTTAACCAGGAAGCCCTGAGTTCCAGGCTTACTTCATCTGCCAAAGGCATCCCAAAGGGAGTGCAGAAGTGCCACAACATGGCTGCTTTCACGGCTTTTCCCTTAGGAGGAACCCTAATACCCGGCTGATTTACCTTCCTAGGGTTACTGTTAGGCTTAGGCCTAGGACTTTTAAAACCAGGAAGCCCTGGGCTCCAGGCACACTGCAGCTGCGAAAGGCATCCCAAGGGGAGCGCAAAAGTGACGCAACTTGGCTGCCACCACTGATATTTCCATGAGACCATCCCGAACCATAGGCTGATTTTCCTTCCTAGGGTTAAGGTTTGAGTTAGCCTAGGGTAAGGGTTCTATTAACCAGAAAGCCCTGAGTTCCAAGAACACAGCAGCTGCGAAGGACTAGCCAAGAAGAGCGCAAAAGTACCACAACATGCCTGCCTCCACAGCTTTTTCCTTGGGGACATGCCTAATTCCTGGCTGATTTGCCTTTCTCGTCTTAGGGTTGGGGTTCGGCCTAGGGCTAGGATTTTTAAAATCAGGAAGCCCTGAGTTCCAGGCACACTGCAGCTGTGAAAGGCATCCAAAAGGGAGTGCAAAAGTGCCACAACATGGCTGCTTTCACGGCTTTTTCCTTGGCAAGAAGCCTAACACCAGGCTGATTTACCTTCCCAGGGTTACTGTTAGGCTTAGGCCTAGGGCTAGGATTTTTGAAACTAGGAAGCCCTGGGCTCCAGGCACACTGCAGCTGTTCAAGGCATCCCAAGGGGAGTACAAAAGTGCAACAACATGGCAGCTTTCACTGCTTTTTCCTTGGCACCATCCCTATACCTAGGCTGATTTATCTGCCTAGGGTTAGGGTTAGGGTTCAGCCTAGGGCTTGGATTTCTTTAACCAGGAAGCCCTGAGTTCCAGGCTTACTTCATCTGCCAAAGGCATCCCAAAGGGAGTGCAGAAGTGCCACAACATGGCTGCTTTCACGGCTTTTCCCTTAGGAAGAACCCTAACACCCGGCTGATTTACCTTCCTAGGGTTACTGTTAAGCTTAGGCCTAGGACTTTTAAAACCAGGAAGCCCTGGGCTCCAGGCACACTGCAGCTGCGAAAGGCATCCCAAGGGGAGCGCAAAAGTGACGCAACTTGGCTGCCACCACTGATATTTCCATGAGACCATCCCGAACCATAGGCTGATTTTCCTTCCTAGGCTTAAGGTTTGAGTTACGCCTAGGGTAAGGGTTCTATTAACCAGAAAGCCCTGAGTTCCAAGAACACAGCAGCTGCGAAGGACTAGCCAAGAAGAGCGCAAAAGTACCACAACATGCCTGCCTCCACAGCTTTTTCCTTGGGGACATGCCTAATTCCTGGCTGATTTGCCTTTCTCGTCTTAGGGTTGGGGTTCGGCCTAGGGCTAGGATTTTTAAAATCAGGAAGCCCTGAGTTCCAGGCACACTGCAGCTGTGAAAGGCATCCAAAAGGGAGTGCAAAAGTGCCACAACATGGCTGCTTTCACGGCTTTTTCCTTGGCAAGAAGCCTAACACCAGGCTGATTTCCCTTCCCAGGGTTACTGTTAGGCTTAGGCCTAGGGCTAGGATTTTTGAAACTAGGAAGCCCTGGGCTCCAGGCACACTGCAGCTGTTCAAGGCATCCCAAGGGGAGTACAAAAGTGCAACAACATGGCAGCTTTCACAGCTTTTTCCTTGGCACCATCCCTATACCTAGGCTGATTTATCTGCCTAGGGTTAGGGTTAGGGTTCAGCCTAGGGCTTGGATTTCTTTAACCAGGAAGCCCTGAGTTCCAGGCTTACTTCATCTGCCAAAGGCATCCCAAAGGGAGTTCAGAAGTGCCACAACATGGCTGCTTTCACGGCTTTTCCCTTAGGAAGAACCCTAATACGCGGCTGATTTACCTTCCTAGGGTTACTGTTAGGCTTAGGCCTAGGACTTTTAAAACCAGGAAGCCCTGGGCTCCAGGCACACTGCAGCTGCGAAAGGCATCCCAAGGGGAGCGCAAAAGTGACGCAACTTGGCTGCCACCACTGATATTTCCATGAGACCATCCCGAACCATAGGCTGATTTTCCTTCCTAGGGTTAAGGTTTGAGTTACGCCTAGGGTAAGGGCTCTATTAACCAGAAAGCCCTGAGTTCCAAGAACACAGCAGCTGCGAAGGACTAGCCAAGAAGAGCGCAAAAGTACCACAACATGCCTGCCTCCACAGCTTTTTCCTTGGGGACATGCCTAATTCCTGGCTGATTTGCCTTTCTCGTCTTAGGGTTGGGGTTCGGCCTAGGGCTAGGATTTTTAAAATCAGGAAGCCCTGAGTTCCAGGCACACTGGAGCTGTGAAAGGCATCCAAAAGGGAGTGCAAAAGTGCCACAACATGGCTGCTTTCACGGCTTTTTCCTTGGCAAGAAGCCTAACACCAGGCTGATTTACCTTCCCAGGGTTACTGTTAGGCTTAGGCCTAGGGCTAGGATTTTTAAAACTAGGAAGCCCTGGGCTCCAGGCACACTGCAGCTGTTCAAGGCATCCCAAGGGGAGTACAAAAGTGCAACAACATGGCAGCTTTCACTGCTTTTTCCTTGGCACCATCCCTATACCTAGGCTGATTTATCTGCCTAGGGTTAGGGTTAGGGTTCAGCCTAGGGCTTGGATTTCTTTAACCAGGAAGCCCTGAGTTCCAGGCTTACTTCATCTGCCAAAGGCATCCCAAAGGGAGTGCAGAAGTGCCACAACATGGCTGCTTTCACGGCTTTTCCCTTAGGAAGAACCCTAACACCCGGCTGATTTACCTTCCTAGGGTTACTGTTAAGCTTAGGCCTAGGACTTTTAAAACCAGGAAGCCCTGGGCTCCAGGCACACTGCAGCTGCGAAAGGCATCCCAAGGGGAGCGCAAAAGTGACGCAACTTGGCTGCCACCACTGATATTTCCATGAGACCATCCCGAACCATAGGCTGATTTTCCTTCCTAGGCTTAAGGTTTGAGTTACGCCTAGGGTAAGGGTTCTATTAACCAGAAAGCCCTGAGTTCCAAGAACACAGCAGCTGCGAAGGACTAGCCAAGAAGAGCGCAAAAGTACCACAACATGCATGCCTCCACAGCTTTTTCCTTGGGGACATGCCTAATTCCTGGCTGATTTGCCTTTCTCGTCTTAGGGTTGGGGTTCGGCCTAGGGCTAGGATTTTTAAAATCAGGAAGCCCTGAGTTCCAGGCACACTGCAGCTGTGAAAGGCATCCAAAAGGGAGTGCAAAAGTGCCACAACATGGCTGCTTTCACGGCTTTTTCCTTGGCAAGAAGCCTAACACCAGGCTGATTTCCCTTCCCAGGGTTACTGTTAGGCTTAGGCCTAGGGCTAGGATTTTTGAAACTAGGAAGCCCTGGGCTCCAGGCACACTGCAGCTGTTCAAGGCATCCCAAGGGGAGTACAAAAGTGCAACAACATGGCAGCTTTCACAGCTTTTTCCTTGGCACCATCCCTATACCTAGGCTGATTTATCTGCCTAGGGTTAGGGTTAGGGTTCAGCCTAGGGCTTGGATTTCTTTAACCAGGAAGCCCTGAGTTCCAGGCTTACTTCATCTGCCAAAGGCATCCCAAAGGGAATGCAGAAGTGCCACAACATGGCTGCTTTCACGGCTTTTCCCTTAGGAAGAACCCTAATACGCGGCTGATTTACCTTCCTAGGGTTACTGTTAGGCTTAGGCCTAGGACTTTTAAAACCAGGAAGCCCTGGGCTCCAGGCACACTGCAGCTGCGAAAGGCATCCCAAGGGGAGCGCAAAAGTGACGCAACTTGGCTGCCACCACTGATATTTCCATGAGACCATCCCGAACCATAGGCTGATTTTCCTTCCTAGGGTTAAGGTTTGAGTTACGCCTAGGGTAAGGGCTCTATTAACCAGAAAGCCCTGAGTTCCAAGAACACAGCAGCTGCGAAGGACTAGCCAAGAAGAGCGCAAAAGTACCACAACATGCCTGCCTCCACAGCTTTTTCCTTGGGGACATGCCTAATTCCTGGCTGATTTGCCTTTCTCGTCTTAGGGTTGGGGTTCGGCCTAGGGCTAGGATTTTTAAAATCAGGAAGCCCTGAGTTCCAGGCACACTGGAGCTGTGAAAGGCATCCAAAAGGGAGTGCAAAAGTGCCACAACATGGCTGCTTTCACGGCTTTTTCCTTGGCAAGAAGCCTAACACCAGGCTGATTTACCTTCCCAGGGTTACTGTTAGGCTTAGGCCTAGGGCTAGGATTTTTAAAACTAGGAAGCCCTGGGCTCCAGGCACACTGCAGCTGCGAAAGGCATCCCAAGGGGAGTACAAAAGTGCAACAACATGGCAGCTTTCACAGCTTTTTCCTTGGCACCATCCCTATACCTAGGCTGATTTATCTGCCTAGGGTTAGGGTTAGGGTTCAGCCTAGGGCTTGGATTTCTTTAACCAGGAAGCCCTGAGTTCCAGGCTTACTTCATCTGCCAAAGGCATCCCAAAGGGAGTGCAGAAGTGCCACAACATGGCTGCTTTCACGGCTTTTCCCTTAGGAAGAACCCTAATACCCGGCTGATTTACCTTCCTAGGGTTACTGTTAGGCTTAGGCCTAGGACTTTTAAAACCAGGAAGCCCTGGGCTCCAGGCACACTGCAGCTGCGAAAGGCATCCCAAGGGGAGCGCAAAAGTGACGCAACTTGGCTGCCACCACTGATATTTCCATGAGACCATCCCGAACCATAGGCTGATTTTCCTTCCTAGGCTTAAGGTTTGAGTTACGCCTAGGGTAAGGGTTCTATTAACCAGAAAGCCCTGAGTTCCAAGAACACAGCAGCTGCGAAGGACTAGCCAAGAAGAGCGCAAAAGTACCACAACATGCCTGCCTCCACAGCTTTTTCCTTGGGGACATGCCTAATTCCTGGCTGATTTGCCTTTCTCGTCTTAGGGTTGGGGTTCGGCCTAGGGCTAGGATTTTTAAAATCAGGAAGCCCTGAGTTCCAGGCACACTGCAGCTGTGAAAGGCATCCAAAAGGGAGTGCAAAAGTGCCACAACATGGCTGCTTTCACGGCTTTTTCCTTGGCAAGAAGCCTAACACCAGGCTGATTTACCTTCCCAGGGTTACTGTTAGGCTTAGGCCTAGGGCTAGGATTTTTAAAACTAGGAAGCCCTGGGCTCCAGGCACACTGCAGCTGTTCAAGGCATCCCAAGGGGTGTACAAAAGTGCAACAACATGGCAGCTTTCACAGCTTTTTCCTTGGCACCATCCCTATACCTAGGCTGATTTATCTGCCTAGGGTTAGGGTTAGGCTTCAGCCTAGGGCTTGGATTTCTTTAACCAGGAATCCCTGAGTTCCAGGATTACTTCATCTGCCAAAGGCATCCCAAAGGGAGTGCAGAAGTGCCACAACATGGCTGCTTTCACGGCTTTTCCCTTAGGAAGAACCCTAATACCCGGCTGATTTACCTTCCTAGGGTTACTGTTAGGCTTAGGCCTAGGACTTTTAAAACCAGGAAGCCCTGGGCTCCAGGCACACTGCAGCTGCGAAAGGCATCCCAAGGGGAGCGCAAAAGTGACGCAACTTGGCTGCCACCACTGATATTTCCATGAGACCATCCCGAACCATAGGCTGATTTTCCTTCCTAGGGTTAAGGTTTGAGTTAGCCTAGGGTAAGGGTTCTATTAACCAGAAAGCCCTGAGTTCCAAGAACACAGCAGCTGCGAAGGACTAGCCAAGAAGAGCGCAAAAGTACCACAACATGCCTGCCTCCACAGCTTTTTCCTTGGGGACATGCCTAATTCCTGGCTGATTTGCCTTTCTCGTCTTAGGGTTGGGGTTCGGCCTAGGGCTAGGATTTTTAAAATCAGGAAGCCCTGAGTTCCAGGCACACTGGAGCTGTGAAAGGCATCCAAAAGGGAGTGCAAAAGTGCCACAACATGGCTGCTTTCACGGCTTTTTCCTTGGCAAGAAGCCTAACACCAGGCTGATTTACCTTCCCAGGGTTACTGTTAGGCTTAGGCCTAGGGCTAGGATTTTTCAAAATAGGAAGCCCTGGGCTCCAGGCACACTGCAGCTGTTCAAGGCATCCCAAGGGGAGTACAAAAGTGCTACAACATGGCAGCTTTCACAGCTTTTTCCTTGGCACCATCCCTATACCTAGGCTGATTTATCTGCCTAGGGTTAGGGTTAGGGTTCAGCCTAGGGCTTGGATTTCTTTAACCAGGAAGCCCTGAGTTCCAGGCTTACTTCATCTGCCAAAGGCATCCCAAAGGGAGTGCAGAAGTGCCACAACATGGCTGCTTTCACGGCTTTTCCCTTAGGAAGAACCCTAATACCCGGCTGATTTACCTTCCTAGGGTTACTGTTAGGCTTAGGCCTAGGACTTTTAAAACCAGGAAGCCCGGGGCTCCAGGCACACTGCAGCTGCGAAAGGCATCCCAAGGGGAGCGCAAAAGTGACGCAACTTGGCTGCCACCACTGATATTTCCATGAGACCATCCCGAACCATAGGCTGATTTTCCTTCATAGGGTTAAGGTTTGAGTTACGCCTAGGGTAAGGGTTCTATTAACCAGAAAGCCCTGAGTTCCAAGAACACAGCAGCTGCGAAGGACTAGCCAAGAAGAGCGCAAAAGTACCACAACATGCCTGCCTCCACTGCTTTTTCCTTGGGGACATGCCTAATTCCTGGCTGATTTGCCTTTCTCGTCTTAGGGTTGGGGTTCGGCCTAGGGCTAGGATTTTTAAAATCAGGAAGCCCTGAGTTCCAGGCACACTGCAGCTGTGAAAGGCATCCAAAAGGGAGTGCAAAAGTGCCACAACATGGCTGCTTTCACGGCTTTTTCCTTGGCAAGAAGCCTAACACCAGGCTGATTTACCTTCCCAGGGTTACTGTTAGGCTTAGGCCTAGGGCTAGGATTTTTAAAACTAGGAAGCCCTTAGCTCCAGGCACACTGCAGCTGTTCAAGGCATCCCAAGGGGAGTACAAAAGTGCAACAACATGGCAGCTTTCACAGCTTTTTCCTTGGCACCATCCCTATACCTAGGCTGATTTATCTGCCTAGGGTTAGGGTTAGGCTTCAGCCTAGGGCTTGGATTTCTTTAACCAGGAAGCCCTGAGTTCCAGGCTTACTTCATCTGCCAAAGGCATCCCAAAGGGAGTGCAGAAGTGCCACAACATGGCTGCTTTCACGGCTTTTCCCTTAGGAAGAACCCTAATACCCGGCTGATTTACCTTCCTAGGGTTACTGTTAGGCTTAGGCCTAGGACTTTTAAAACCAGGAAGCCCTGGGCTCCAGGCACACTGCAGCTGCGAAAGGCATCCCAAGGGGAGCGCAAAAGTGACGCAACTTGGCTGCCACCACTGATATTTCCATGAGACCATCCCGAACCATAGGCTGATTTTCCTTCCTAGGGTTAAGGTTTGAGTTACGCCTAGGGTAAGGGTTCTATTAACCAGAAAGCCCTGAGTTCCAAGAACACAGCAGCTGCGAAGGACTAGCCAAGAAGAGCGCAAAAGTACCACAACATGCCTGCCTCCACAGCTTTTTCCTTGGGGACATGCCTAATTCCTGGCTGATTTGCCTTTCTCGTCTTAGGGTTGGGGTTCGGCCTAGGGCTAGGATTTTTAAAATCAGGAAGCCCTGAGTTCCAGGCACACTGCAGCTGTGAAAGGCATCCAAAAGGGAGTGCAAAAGTGCCACAACATGGCTGCTTTCACGGCTATTTCCTTGGCAAGAAGCCTAACACCAGGCTGATTTACCTTCCCAGGGTTACTGTTAGGCTTAGGCCTAGGGCTAGGATTTTTAAAACTAGGAAGCCCTGGGCTCCAGGCACACTGCAGCTGTTCAAGGCATCCCAAGGGGAGTACAAAAGTGCAACAACATGGCAGCTTTCTCAGCTTTTTCCTTGGCACCATCCCTATACCTAGGCTGATTTATCTGCCTAGGGTTAGGGTTAGGGTTCAGCCTAGGGCTTGGATTTCTTTAACCAGGAAGCCCTGAGTTCCAGGCTTACTTCATCTGCCAAAGGCATCCCAAAGGGAGTGCAGAAGTGCCACAACATGGCTGCTTTCACGGCTTTTCCCTTAGGAAGAACCCTAATACCCGGCTGATTTACCTTCCTAGGGTTACTGTTAGGCTTAGGCCTAGGACTTTTAAAACCAGGAAGCCCTGTGCTCCAGGCACACTGCAGCTGTTAAAGGCATCCCAAGGGGAGCGCAAAAGTGACGCAACTTGGCTGCCACCACTGATATTTCCATGAGACCATCCCGAACCATAGGTTGATTTTCCTTCCTAGGGTTAAGGTTTGAGTTACGCCTAGGGTAAGGGTTCTATTAACCAGAAAGCCCTGAGTTCCAAGAACACAGCAGCTGCGAAGGACTAGCCAAGAAGAGCGCAAAAGTACCACAACATGCCTGCCTCCACAGCTTTTTCCTTGGGGACATGCCTAATTCCTGGCTGATTTGCCTTTCTCGTCTTAGGGTTGGGGTTCGGCCTAGGGCTAGGATTTTTAAAATCAGGAAGCCCTGAGTTCCAGGCACACTGCAGCTGTGAAAGGCATCCAAAAGGGAGTGCAAAAGTGCCACAACATGGCTGCTTTCACGGCTTTTTCCTTGGCAAGAAGCCTAACACCAGGCTGATTTACCTTCCCAGGGTTACTGTTAGGCTTAGGCCTAGGGCTAGGATTTTTAAAACTAGGAAGCCCTGGGCTCCAGGCACACTGCAGCTGTTCAAGGCATCCCAAGGGGAGTACAAAAGTGCAACAACATGGCAGCTTTCACAGCTTTTTCCTTGGCACCATCCCTATACCTAGGCTGATTTATCTGCCTAGGGTTAGGGTTAGGGTTCAGCCTAGGCCTTGGATTTCTTTAACCAGGAAGCCCTGAGTTCCAGGCTTACTTCATCTGCCAAAGGCATCCCAAAGGGAGTGCAGAAGTGCCACAACATGGCTGCTTTCACGGCTTTTCCCTTAGGAAGAACCCTAATACCCGGCTGATTTACCTTCCTAGGGTTACTGTTAGGCTTAGGCCTAGGACTTTTAAAACCAGGAAGCCCTGGGCTCCAGGCACACTGCAGCTGCGAAAGGCATCCCAAGGGGAGCGCAAAAGTGACGCAACTTGGCTGCCACCACTGATATTTCCATGAGACCATCCCGAACCATAGGCTGATTTTCCTTCCTAGGGTTAAGGTTTGAGTTACGCCTAGGGTAAGGGCTCTATTAACCAGAAAGCCCTGAGTTCCAAGAACACAGCAGCTGCGAAGGACTAGCCAAGAAGAGCGCAAAAGTACCACAACATGCCTGCCTCCACAGCTTTTTCCTTGGGGACATGCCTAATTCCTGGCTGATTTGCCTTTCTCGTCTTAGGGTTGGGGTTCGGCCTAGGGCTAGGATTTTTAAAATCAGGAAGCCCTGAGTTCCAGGCACACTGCAGCTGTGAAAGGCATCCAAAAGGGAGTGCAAAAGTGCCACAACATGGCTGCTTTCACGGCTTTTTCCTTGGCAAGAAGCCTAACACCAGGCTGATTTCCCTTCCCAGGGTTACTGTTAGGCTTAGGCCTAGGGCTAGGATTTTTAAAACTAGGAAGCCCTGGGCTCCAGGCACACTGCAGCTGTTCAAGGCATCCCAAGGGGAGTACAAAAGTGCTACAACATGGCAGCTTTCACAGCTTTTTCCTTGGCACCATCCCTATACCTAGGCTGATTTATCTGCCTAGGGTTAGGGTTAGGCTTCAGCCTAGGGCTTGGATTTCTTTAACCAGGAAGCCCTGAGTTCCAGGCTTACTTCATCTGCCAAAGGCATCCCAAAGGGAGTGCAGAAGTGCCACAACATGGCTGCTTTCACGGCTTTTCCCTTAGGAAGAACCCTAATACCCGGCTGATTTACCTTCCTAGGGTTACTGTTAGGCTTAGGCCTAGGACTTTTAAAACCAGGAAGCCCTGGGCTCCAGGCACACTGCAGCTGCGAAAGGCATCCCAAGGGGAGCGCAAAAGTGACGCAACTTGGCTGCCACCACTGATATTTCCATGAGACCATCCCGAACCATAGGCTGATTTTCCTTCCTAGGGTTAAGGTTTGAGTTACGCCTAGGGTAAGGGCTCTATTAACCAGAAAGCCCTGAGTTCCAAGAACACAGCAGCTGCGAAGGACTAGCCAAGAAGAGCGCAAAAGTACCACAACATGCCTGCCTCCACAGCTTTTTCCTTGGGGACATGCCTAATTCCTGGCTGATTTGCCTTTCTCGTCTTAGGGTTGGGGTTCGGCCTAGGGCTAGGATTTTTAAAATCAGGAAGCCCTGAGTTCCAGGCACACTGCAGCTGTGAAAGGCATCCAAAAGGGAGTGCAAAAGTGCCACAACATGGCTGCTTTCATGGCTTTTTCCTTGGCAAGAAGCCTAACACCAGGCTGATTTACCTTCCCAGGGTTACTGTTAGGCTTAGGCCTAGGGCTAGGATTTTTAAAACTAGGAAGCCCTGGGCTCCAGGCACACTGCAGCTGTTCAAGGCATCCCGAGGGGAGTACAAAAGTGCTACAACATGGCAGCTTTCACAGCTTTTTCCTTGGCACCATCCCTATACCTAGGCTGATTTATCTGCCTAGGGTTAGGGTTAGGGTTCAGCCTAGGGCTTGGATTTCTTTAACCAGGAAGCCCTGAGTTTCAGGCTTACTTCATCTGCCAAAGGCATCCCAAAGGGAGTGCAGAAGTGCCACAACATGGCTGCTTTCACGGCTTTTCCCTTAGGAAGAACCCTAATACCCGGCTGATTTACCTTCCTAGGGTTACTGTTAGGCTTAGGCCTAGGACTTTTAAAACCAGGAAGCCCTGGGCTCCAGGCACACTGCAGCTGCGAAAGGCATCCAAAGGGGAGCGCAAAAGTGACGCAACTTGGCTGCCACCACTGATATTTCCATGAGACCATCCCGAACCATAGGCTGATTTTCCTTCCTAGGCTTAAGGTTTGAGTTACGCCTAGGGTAAGGGCTCTATTAACCAGAAAGCCCTGAGTTCCAAGAACACAGCAGCTGCGAAGGACTAGCCAAGAAGAGCGCAAAAGTACCACAACATGCCTGCCTCCACAGCTTTTTCCTTGGGGACATGCCTAATTCCTGGCTGATTTGCCTTTCTCGTCTTAGGGTTGGGGTTCGGCCTAGGGCTAGGATTTTTAAAATCAGGAAGCCCTGAGTTCCAGGCACACTGCAGCTGTGAAAGGCATCCAAAAGGGAGTGCAAAAGTGCCACAACATGGCTGCTTTCACGGCTTTTTCCTTGGCAAGAAGCCTAACACCAGGCTGATTTACCTTCCCAGGGTTACTGTTAGGCTTAGGCCTAGGGCTAGGATTTTTAAAACTAGGAAGCCCTTAGCTCCAGGCACGCTGCAGCTGTTCAAGGCATCCCAAGGGGAGTACAAAAGTGCAACAACATGGCAGCTTTCACAGCTTTTTCCTTGGCACCATCCCTATACCTAGGCTGATTTATCTGCCTAGGGTTAGGGTTAGGCTTCAGCCTAGGGCTTGGATTTCTTTAACCAGGAAGGCCTGAGTTCCAGGCTTACTTCATCTGCCAAAGGCATCCCAAAGGGAGTGCAGAAGTGCCACAACATGGCTGCTTTCACGGCTTTTCCCTTAGGAAGAACCCTAATACCCGGCTGATTTACCTTCCTAGGGTTACTGTTAGGCTTAGGCCTAGGACTTTTAAAACCAGGAAGCCCTGGGCTCCAGGCACACTGCAGCTGCGAAAGGCATCCCAAGGGGAGCGCAAAAGTGACGCAACTTGGCTGCCACCACTGATATTTCCATGAGACCATCCCGAACCATAGGTTGATTTTCCTTCCTAGGGTTAAGGTTTGAGTTACGCCTAGGGTAAGGGCTCTATTAACCAGAAAGCCCTGAGTTCCAAGAACACAGCAGCTGCGAAGGACTAGCCAAGAAGAGCGCAAAAGTAGCACAACATGCCTGCCTCCACAGCTTTTTCCTTGGGGACATGCCTAATTCCTGGCTGATTTGCCTTTCTCGTCTTAGGGTTGGGGTTCGGCCTAGGGCTAGGATTTTTAAAATCAGGAAGCCCTGAGTTCCAGGCACACTGCAGCTGTGAAAGGCATCCAAAAGGGAGTGCAAAAGTGCCACAACATGGCTGCTTTCACGGCTTTTTCCTTGGCAAGAAGCCTAACACCAGGCTGATTTACCTTCCCAGGGTTACTGTTAGGCTTAGGCCTAGGGCCAGGATTTTTAAAACTAGGAAGCCCTTAGCTCCAGGCACACTGCAGCTGTTCAAGGCATCCCAAGGGGAGTACAAAAGTGCAACAACATGGCAGCTTTCACAGCTTTTTCCTTGGCACCATCCCTATACCTAGGCTGATTTATCTGCCTAGGGTTAGGGTTAGGGTTCAGCCTAGGCCTTGGATTTCTTTAACCAGGAAGCCCTGAGTTCCAGGCTTACTTCATCTGCCAAAGGCATCCCAAAGGGAGTGCAGAAGTGCCACAACATGGCTGCTTTCACGGCTTTTCCCTTAGCAAGAACCCTAATACCCGGCTGATTTACCTTCCTAGGGTTACTGTTAGGCTTAGGCCTAGGACTTTTAAAACCAGGAAGCCCTGGGCTCCAGGCACACTGCAGCTGCGAAAGGCATCCCAAGGGGAGCGCAAAAGTGACGCAACTTGGCTGCCACCACTGATATTTCCATGAGACCATCCCGAACCATAGGCTGATTTTCCTTCCTAGGCTTAAGGTTTGAGTTACGCCTAGGGTAAGGGCTCTATTAACCAGAAAGCCCTGAGTTCCAAGAACACAGCAGCTGCGAAGGACTAGCCAAGAAGAGCGCAAAAGTACCACAACATGCCTGCCTCCTCAGCTTTTTCCTTGGGGACATGCCTAATTCCTGGCTGATTTGCCTTTCTCGTCTTAGGGTTGGGGTTCGGCCTAGGGCTAGGATTTTTAAAATCAGGAAGCCCTGAGTTCCAGGCACACTGCAGCTGTGAAAGGCATCCAAAAGGGAGTGCAAAAGTGCCACAACATGGCTGCTTTCACGGCTTTTTCCTTGGCAAGAAGCCTAACACCAGGCTGATTTCCCTTCCCAGGGTTACTGTTAGGCTTAGGCCTAGGGCTAGGATTTTTGAAACTAGGAAGCCCTTAGCTCCAGGCACACTGCAGCTGTTCAAGGCATCCCGAGGGGAGTACAAAAGTGCTACAACATGGCAGCTTTCACAGCTTTTTCCTTGGCACCATCCCTATACCTAGGCTGATTTATCTGCCTAGGGTTAGGGTTAGGCTTCAGCCTAGGGCTTGGATTTCTTTAACCAGGAAGCCCTGAGTTCCAGGCTTACTTCATCTGCCAAAGGCATCCCAAAGGGAGTGCAGAAGTGCCACAACATGGCTGCTTTCACGGCTTTTCCCTTAGGAAGAACCCTAATACCCGGCTGATTTACCTTCCTAGGGTTACTGTTAGGCTTAGGCCTAGGACTTTTAAAACCAGGAAGCCCTGGGCTCCAGGCACACTGCAGCTGCGAAAGGCATCCCAAGGGGAGCGCAAAAGTGACGCAACTTGGCTGCCACCACTGATATTTCCATGAGACCATCCCGAACCATAGGCTGATTTTCCTTCCTAGGGTTAAGGTTTGAGTTACGCCTAGGGTAAGGGCTCTATTAACCAGAAAGCCCTGAGTTCCAAGAACACAGCAGCTGCGAAGGACTAGCCAAGAAGAGCGCAAAAGTACCACAACATGCCTGCCTCCTCAGCTTTTTCCTTGGGGACATGCCTAATTCCTGGCTGATTTGCCTTTCTCGTCTTAGGGTTGGGGTTCGGCCTAGGGCTAGGATTTTTAAAATCAGGAAGCCCTGAGTTCCAGGCACACTGCAGCTGTGAAAGGCATCCAAAAGGGAGTGCAAAAGTGCCACAACATGGCTGCTTTCACGGCTTTTTCCTTGGCAAGAAGCCTAACACCAGGCTGATTTCCCTTCCCAGGGTTACTGTTAGGCTTAGGCCTAGGGCTAGGATTTTTAAAACTAGGAAGCCCTTAGCTCCAGGCACACTGCAGCTGTTCAAGGCATCCCGAGGGGAGTACAAAAGTGCTACAACATGGCAGCTTTCACAGCTTTTTCCTTGGCACCATCCCTATACCTAGGCTGATTTATCTGCCTAGGGTTAGGGTTAGGCTTCAGCCTAGGGCTTGGATTTCTTTAACCAGGAAGCCCTGAGTTCCAGGCTTACTTCATCTGCCAAAGGCATCCCAAAGGGAGTGCAGAAGTGCCACAACATGGCTGCTTTCACGGCTTTTCCCTTAGGAAGAACCCTAATACCCGGCTGATTTACCTTCCTAGGGTTACTGTTAGGCTTAGGCCTAGGACTTTTAAAACCAGGAAGCCCTGGGCTCCAGGCACACTGCAGCTGCGAAAGGCATCCCAAGGGGAGCGCAAAAGTGACGCAACTTGGCTGCCACCACTGATATTTCCATGAGACCATCCCGAACCATAGGCTGATTTTCCTTCCTAGGGTTAAGGTTTGAGTTACGCCTAGGGTAAGGGCTCTATTAACCAGAAAGCCCTGAGTTCCAAGAACACAGCAGCTGCGAAGGACTAGCCAAGAAGAGCGCAAAAGTACCACAACATGCCTGCCTCCACAGCTTTTTCCTTGGGGACATGCCTAATTCCTGGCTGATTTGCCTTTCTCGTCTTAGGGTTGGGGTTCGGCCTAGGGCTAGGATTTTTAAAATCAGGAAGCCCTGAGTTCCAGGCACACTGCAGCTGTGAAAGGCATCCAAAAGGGAGTGCAAAAGTGCCACAACATGGCTGCTTTCACGGCTTTTTCCTTGGCAAGAAGCCTAACACCAGGCTGATTTCCCTTCCCAGGGTTACTGTTAGGCTTAGGCCTAGGGCTAGGATTTTTAAAACTAGGAAGCCCTTAGCTCCAGGCACACTGCAGCTGCGAAAGGCATCCCAAGGGGAGTACAAAAGTGCTACAACAAGGCAGCTTTCACAGCTTTTTCCTTGGCACCATCCCTATACCTAGGCTGATTTATCTGCCTAGGGTTAGGGTTAGGGTTCAGCCTAGGGCTTGGATTTCTTTAACCAGGAAGCCCTGAGTTCCAGGCTTACTTCATCTGCCAAAGGCATCCCAAAGGGAGTGCAGAAGTGCCACAACATGGCTGCTTTCACGGCTTTTCCCTTAGGAAGAACCCTAATACCCGGCTGATTTACCTTCCTAGGGTTACTGTTAGGCTTAGGCCTAGGACTTTTAAAACCAGGAAGCCCTGGGCTCCAGGCACACTGCAGCTGCGAAAGGCATCCCAAGGGGAGCGCAAAAGTGACGCAACTTGGCTGCCACCACTGATATTTCCATGAGACCATCCCGAACCATAGGTTGATTTTCCTTCCTAGGGTTAAGGTTTGAGTTACGCCTAGGGTAAGGGCTCTATTAACCAGAAAGCCCTGAGTTCCAAGAACAAAGCAGCTGCGAAGGACTAGCCAAGAAGAGCGCAAAAGTAGCACAACATGCCTGCCTCCACAGCTTTTTCCTTGGGGACATGCCTAATTCCTGGCTGATTTGCCTTTCTCGTCTTAGGGTTGGGGTTCGGCCTAGGGCTAGGATTTTTAAAATCAGGAAGCCCTGAGTTCCAGGCACACTGCAGCTGTGAAAGGCATCCAAAAGGGAGTGCAAAAGTGCCACAACATGGCTGCTTTCACGGCTTTTTCCTTGGCAAGAAGCCTAACACCAGGCTGATTTACCTTCCCAGGGTTACTGTTAGGCTTAGGCCTAGGGCTAGGATTTTTAAAACTAGGAAGCCCTTAGCTCCAGGCACACTGCAGCTGTTCAAGGCATCCCAAGGGGACTACAAAAGTGCAACAACATGGCAGCTTTCACAGCTTTTTCCTTGGCACCATCCCTATACCTAGGCTGATTTATCTGCCTAGGGTTAGGGTTAGGGTTCAGCCTAGGGCTTGGATTTCTTTAACCAGGAAGCCCTGAGTTTCAGGCTTACTTCATCTGCCAAAGGCATCCCAAAGGGAGTGCAGAAGTGCCACAACATGGCTGCTTTCACGGCTTTTCCCTTAGCAAGAACCCTAATACCCGGCTGATTTACCTTCCTAGGGTTACTGTTAGGCTTAGGCCTAGGACTTTTAAAACCAGGAAGCCCTGGGCTCCAGGCACACTGCAGCTGCGAAAGGCATCCCAAGGGGAGCGCAAAAGTGACGCAACTTGGCTGCCACCACTGATATTTCCATGAGACCATCCCGAACCATAGGCTGATTTTCCTTCCTAGGCTTAAGGTTTGAGTTACGCCTAGGGTAAGGGCTCTA
The DNA here is from genome assembly GCF_027579445.1 of Ammospiza nelsoni. Classification (NCBI taxonomy): domain Eukaryota; kingdom Metazoa; phylum Chordata; class Aves; order Passeriformes; family Passerellidae; genus Ammospiza; species Ammospiza nelsoni. The sequence goes on from NW_026683194.1 coordinate 187,198, forward strand.
TTAACCAGAAAGCCCTGAGTTCCAAGAACACAGCAGCTGCGAAGGACTAGCCAAGAAGAGCGCAAAAGTACCACAACATGCCTGCCTCCACAGCTTTTTCCTTGGGGACATGCCTAATTCCTGGCTGATTTGCCTTTCTCGTCTTAGGGTTGGGGTTCGGCCTAGGGCTAGGATTTTTAAAATCAGGAAGCCCTGAGTTCCAGGCACACTGCAGCTGTGAAAGGCATCCAAAAGGGAGTGCAAAAGTGCCACAACATGGCTGCTTTCACGGCTTTTTCCTTGGCAAGAAGCCTAACACCAGGCTGATTTCCCTTCCCAGGGTTACTGTTAGGCTTAGGCCTAGGGCTAGGATTTTTAAAACTAGGAAGCCCTGGGCTCCAGGCACACTGCAGCTGTTCAAGGCATCCCGAGGGGAGTACAAAAGTGCTACAACATGGCAGCTTTCACAGCTTTTTCCTTGGCACCATCCCTATACCTAGGCTGATTTATCTGCCTAGGGTTAGGGTTAGGCTTCAGCCTAGGGCTTGGATTTCTTTAACCAGGAAGCCCTGAGTTCCAGGCTTACTTCATCTGCCAAAGGCATCCCAAAGGGAGTGCAGAAGTGCCACAACATGGCTGCTTTCACGGCTTTTCCCTTAGGAAGAACCCTAATACCCGGCTGATTTACCTTCCTAGGGTTACTGTTAGGCTTAGGCCTAGGACTTTTAAAACCAGGAAGCCCTGGGCTCCAGGCACACTGCAGCTGCGAAAGGCATCCCAAGGGGAGCGCAAAAGTGACGCAACTTGGCTGCCACCACTGATATTTCCATGAGACCATCCCGAACCATAGGTTGATTTTCCTTCCTAGGGTTAAGGTTTGAGTTACGCCTAGGGTAAGGGTTCTATTAACCAGAAAGCCCTGAGTTCCAAGAACACAGCAGCTGCGAAGGACTAGCCAAGAAGAGCGCAAAAGTACCACAACATGCCTGCCTCCACAGCTTTTTCCTTGGGGACATGCCTAATTCCTGGCTGATTTGCCTTTCTCGTCTTAGGGTTGGGGTTCGGCCTAGGGCTAGGATTTTTAAAATCAGGAAGCCCTGAGTTCCAGGCACACTGCAGCTGTGAAAGGCATCCAAAAGGGAGTGCAAAAGTGCCACAACATGGCTGCTTTCACGGCTTTTTCCTTGGCAAGAAGCCTAACACCAGGCTGATTTACCTTCCCAGGGTTACTGTTAGGCTTAGGCCTAGGGCTAGGATTTTTAAAACTAGGAAGCCCTTAGCTCCAGGCACACTGCAGCTGTTCAAGGCATCCCAAGGGGAGTACAAAAGTGCAACAACATGGCAGCTTTCACAGCTTTTTCCTTGGCACCATCCCTATACCTAGGCTGATTTATCTGCCTAGGGTTAGGGTTAGGGTTCAGCCTAGGCCTTGGATTTCTTTAACCAGGAAGCCCTGAGTTCCAGGCTTACTTCATCTGCCAAAGGCATCCCAAAGGGAGTGCAGAAGTGCCACAACATGGCTGCTTTCACGGCTTTTCCCTTAGCAAGAACCCTAATACCCGGCTGATTTACCTTCCTAGGGTTACTGTTAGGCTTAGGCCTAGGACTTTTAAAACCAGGAAGCCCTGGGCTCCAGGCACACTGCAGCTGCGAAAGGCATCCCAAGGGGAGCGCAAAAGTGACGCAACTTGGCTGCCACCACTGATATTTCCATGAGACCATCCCGAACCATAGGCTGATTTTCCTTCCTAGGCTTAAGGTTTGAGTTACGCCTAGGGTAAGGGCTCTATTAACCAGAAAGCCCTGAGTTCCAAGAACACAGCAGCTGCGAAGGACTAGCCAAGAAGAGCGCAAAAGTACCACAACATGCCTGCCTCCTCAGCTTTTTCCTTGGGGACATGCCTAATTCCTGGCTGATTTGCCTTTCTCGTCTTAGGGTTGGGGTTCGGCCTAGGGCTAGGATTTTTAAAATCAGGAAGCCCTGAGTTCCAGGCACACTGCAGCTGTGAAAGGCATCCAAAAGGGAGTGCAAAAGTGCCACAACATGGCTGCTTTCACGGCTTTTTCCTTGGCAAGAAGCCTAACACCAGGCTGATTTCCCTTCCCAGGGTTACTGTTAGGCTTAGGCCTAGGGCTAGGATTTTTGAAACTAGGAAGCCCTTAGCTCCAGGCACACTGCAGCTGTTCAAGGCATCCCGAGGGGAGTACAAAAGTGCTACAACATGGCAGCTTTCACAGCTTTTTCCTTGGCACCATCCCTATACCTAGGCTGATTTATCTGCCTAGGGTTAGGGTTAGGCTTCAGCCTAGGGCTTGGATTTCTTTAACCAGGAAGCCCTGAGTTCCAGGCTTACTTCATCTGCCAAAGGCATCCCAAAGGGAGTGCAGAAGTGCCACAACATGGCTGCTTTCACGGCTTTTCCCTTAGGAAGAACCCTAATACCCGGCTGATTTACCTTCCTAGGGTTACTGTTAGGCTTAGGCCTAGGACTTTTAAAACCAGGAAGCCCTGGGCTCCAGGCACACTGCAGCTGCGAAAGGCATCCCAAGGGGAGCGCAAAAGTGACGCAACTTGGCTGCCACCACTGATATTTCCATGAGACCATCCCGAACCATAGGCTGATTTTCCTTCCTAGGGTTAAGGTTTGAGTTACGCCTAGGGTAAGGGCTCTATTAACCAGAAAGCCCTGAGTTCCAAGAACACAGCAGCTGCGAAGGACTAGCCAAGAAGAGCGCAAAAGTACCACAACATGCCTGCCTCCTCAGCTTTTTCCTTGGGGACATGCCTAATTCCTGGCTGATTTGCCTTTCTCGTCTTAGGGTTGGGGTTCGGCCTAGGGCTAGGATTTTTAAAATCAGGAAGCCCTGAGTTCCAGGCACACTGCAGCTGTGAAAGGCATCCAAAAGGGAGTGCAAAAGTGCCACAACATGGCTGCTTTCACGGCTTTTTCCTTGGCAAGAAGCCTAACACCAGGCTGATTTCCCTTCCCAGGGTTACTGTTAGGCTTAGGCCTAGGGCTAGGATTTTTAAAACTAGGAAGCCCTTAGCTCCAGGCACACTGCAGCTGTTCAAGGCATCCCGAGGGGAGTACAAAAGTGCTACAACATGGCAGCTTTCACAGCTTTTTCCTTGGCACCATCCCTATACCTAGGCTGATTTATCTGCCTAGGGTTAGGGTTAGGCTTCAGCCTAGGGCTTGGATTTCTTTAACCAGGAAGCCCTGAGTTCCAGGCTTACTTCATCTGCCAAAGGCATCCCAAAGGGAGTGCAGAAGTGCCACAACATGGCTGCTTTCACGGCTTTTCCCTTAGGAAGAACCCTAATACCCGGCTGATTTACCTTCCTAGGGTTACTGTTAGGCTTAGGCCTAGGACTTTTAAAACCAGGAAGCCCTGGGCTCCAGGCACACTGCAGCTGCGAAAGGCATCCCAAGGGGAGCGCAAAAGTGACGCAACTTGGCTGCCACCACTGATATTTCCATGAGACCATCCCGAACCATAGGCTGATTTTCCTTCCTAGGGTTAAGGTTTGAGTTACGCCTAGGGTAAGGGCTCTATTAACCAGAAAGCCCTGAGTTCCAAGAACACAGCAGCTGCGAAGGACTAGCCAAGAAGAGCGCAAAAGTACCACAACATGCCTGCCTCCACAGCTTTTTCCTTGGGGACATGCCTAATTCCTGGCTGATTTGCCTTTCTCGTCTTAGGGTTGGGGTTCGGCCTAGGGCTAGGATTTTTAAAATCAGGAAGCCCTGAGTTCCAGGCACACTGCAGCTGTGAAAGGCATCCAAAAGGGAGTGCAAAAGTGCCACAACATGGCTGCTTTCACGGCTTTTTCCTTGGCAAGAAGCCTAACACCAGGCTGATTTCCCTTCCCAGGGTTACTGTTAGGCTTAGGCCTAGGGCTAGGATTTTTAAAACTAGGAAGCCCTTAGCTCCAGGCACACTGCAGCTGCGAAAGGCATCCCAAGGGGAGTACAAAAGTGCTACAACAAGGCAGCTTTCACAGCTTTTTCCTTGGCACCATCCCTATACCTAGGCTGATTTATCTGCCTAGGGTTAGGGTTAGGGTTCAGCCTAGGGCTTGGATTTCTTTAACCAGGAAGCCCTGAGTTCCAGGCTTACTTCATCTGCCAAAGGCATCCCAAAGGGAGTGCAGAAGTGCCACAACATGGCTGCTTTCACGGCTTTTCCCTTAGGAAGAACCCTAATACCCGGCTGATTTACCTTCCTAGGGTTACTGTTAGGCTTAGGCCTAGGACTTTTAAAACCAGGAAGCCCTGGGCTCCAGGCACACTGCAGCTGCGAAAGGCATCCCAAGGGGAGCGCAAAAGTGACGCAACTTGGCTGCCACCACTGATATTTCCATGAGACCATCCCGAACCATAGGTTGATTTTCCTTCCTAGGGTTAAGGTTTGAGTTACGCCTAGGGTAAGGGCTCTATTAACCAGAAAGCCCTGAGTTCCAAGAACAAAGCAGCTGCGAAGGACTAGCCAAGAAGAGCGCAAAAGTAGCACAACATGCCTGCCTCCACAGCTTTTTCCTTGGGGACATGCCTAATTCCTGGCTGATTTGCCTTTCTCGTCTTAGGGTTGGGGTTCGGCCTAGGGCTAGGATTTTTAAAATCAGGAAGCCCTGAGTTCCAGGCACACTGCAGCTGTGAAAGGCATCCAAAAGGGAGTGCAAAAGTGCCACAACATGGCTGCTTTCACGGCTTTTTCCTTGGCAAGAAGCCTAACACCAGGCTGATTTACCTTCCCAGGGTTACTGTTAGGCTTAGGCCTAGGGCTAGGATTTTTAAAACTAGGAAGCCCTTAGCTCCAGGCACACTGCAGCTGTTCAAGGCATCCCAAGGGGACTACAAAAGTGCAACAACATGGCAGCTTTCACAGCTTTTTCCTTGGCACCATCCCTATACCTAGGCTGATTTATCTGCCTAGGGTTAGGGTTAGGGTTCAGCCTAGGGCTTGGATTTCTTTAACCAGGAAGCCCTGAGTTTCAGGCTTACTTCATCTGCCAAAGGCATCCCAAAGGGAGTGCAGAAGTGCCACAACATGGCTGCTTTCACGGCTTTTCCCTTAGCAAGAACCCTAATACCCGGCTGATTTACCTTCCTAGGGTTACTGTTAGGCTTAGGCCTAGGACTTTTAAAACCAGGAAGCCCTGGGCTCCAGGCACACTGCAGCTGCGAAAGGCATCCCAAGGGGAGCGCAAAAGTGACGCAACTTGGCTGCCACCACTGATATTTCCATGAGACCATCCCGAACCATAGGCTGATTTTCCTTCCTAGGCTTAAGGTTTGAGTTACGCCTAGGGTAAGGGCTCTATTAACCAGAAAGCCCTGAGTTCCAAGAACACAGCAGCTGCGAAGGACTAGCCAAGAAGAGCGCAAAAGTACCACAACATGCCTGCCTCCACAGCTTTTTCCTTGGGGACATGCCTAATTCCTGGCTGATTTGCCTTTCTCGTCTTAGGGTTGGGGTTCGGCCTAGGGCTAGGATTTTTAAAATCAGGAAGCCCTGAGTTCCAGGCACACTGCAGCTGTGAAAGGCATCCAAAAGGGAGTGCAAAAGTGCCACAACATGGCTGCTTTCACGGCTTTTTCCTTGGCAAGAAGCCTAACACCAGGCTGATTTCCCTTCCCAGGGTTACTGTTAGGCTTAGGCCTAGGGCTAGGATTTTTAAAACTAGGAAGCCCTGGGCTCCAGGCACACTGCAGCTGTTCAAGGCATCCCGAGGGGAGTACAAAAGTGCTACAACATGGCAGCTTTCACAGCTTTTTCCTTGGCACCATCCCTATACCTAGGCTGATTTATCTGCCTAGGGTTAGGGTTAGGCTTCAGCCTAGGGCTTGGATTTCTTTAACCAGGAAGCCCTGAGTTCCAGGCTTACTTCATCTGCCAAAGGCATCCCAAAGGGAGTGCAGAAGTGCCACAACATGGCTGCTTTCACGGCTTTTCCCTTAGGAAGAACCCTAATACCCGGCTGATTTACCTTCCTAGGGTTACTGTTAGGCTTAGGCCTAGGACTTTTAAAACCAGGAAGCCCTGGGCTCCAGGCACACTGCAGCTGCGAAAGGCATCCCAAGGGGAGCGCAAAAGTGACGCAACTTGGCTGCCACCACTGATATTTCCATGAGACCATCCCGAACCATAGGTTGATTTTCCTTCCTAGGGTTAAGGTTTGAGTTACGCCTAGGGTAAGGGTTCTATTAACCAGAAAGCCCTGAGTTCCAAGAACACAGCAGCTGCGAAGGACTAGCCAAGAAGAGCGCAAAAGTACCACAACATGCCTGCCTCCACAGCTTTTTCCTTGGGGACATGCCTAATTCCTGGCTGATTTGCCTTTCTCGTCTTAGGGTTGGGGTTCGGCCTAGGGCTAGGATTTTTAAAATCAGGAAGCCCTGAGTTCCAGGCACACTGCAGCTGTGAAAGGCATCCAAAAGGGAGTGCAAAAGTGCCACAACATGGCTGCTTTCACGGCTTTTTCCTTGGCAAGAAGCCTAACACCAGGCTGATTTACCTTCCCAGGGTTACTGTTAGGCTTAGGCCTAGGGCTAGGATTTTTAAAACTAGGAAGCCCTTAGCTCCAGGCACACTGCAGCTGTTCAAGGCATCCCAAGGGGACTACAAAAGTGCAACAACATGGCAGCTTTCACAGCTTTTTCCTTGGCACCATCCCTATACCTAGGCTGATTTATCTGCCTAGGGTTAGGGTTAGGGTTCAGCCTAGGGCTTGGATTTCTTTAACCAGGAAGCCCTGAGTTCCAGGCTTACTTCATCTGCCAAAGGCATCCCAAAGGGAGTGCAGAAGTGCCACAACATGGCTGCTTTCACAGCTTTTCCCTTAGGAGGAACCCTAATACCCGGCTGATTTACCTTCCTAGGGTTACTGTTAGGCTTAGGCCTAGGACTTTTAAAACCAGGAAGCCCTGGGCTCCAGGCACACTGCAGCTGCGAAAGGCATCCCAAGGGGAGCGCAAAAGTGACGCAACTTGGCTGCCACCACTGATATTTCCATGAGACCATCCCGAACCATAGGCTGATTTTCCTTCCTAGGGTTAAGGTTTGAGTTACGCCTAGGGTAAGGGTTCTATTAACCAGAAAGCCCTGAGTTCCAAGAACACAGCAGCTGCGAAGGACTAGCCAAGAAGAGCGCAAAAGTAGCACAACATGCCTGCCTCCACAGCTTTTTCCTTGGGGACATGCCTAATTCCTGGCTGATTTGCCTTTCTCGTCTTAGGGTTGGGGTTCGGCCTAGGGCTAGGATTTTTAAAATCAGGAAGCCCTGAGTTCCAGGCACACTGCAGCTGTGAAAGGCATCCAAAAGGGAGTGCAAAAGTGCCACAACATGGCTGCTTTCACGGCTTTTTCCTTGGCAAGAAGCCTAACACCAGGCTGATTTCCCTTCCCAGGGTTACTGTTAGGCTTAGGCCTAGGGCTACGATTTTTGAAACTAGGAAGCCCTTAGCTCCAGGCACACTGCAGCTGTTCAAGGCATCCCAAGGGGAGTACAAAAGTGCTACAACATGGCAGCTTTCACAGCTTTTTCCTTGGCACCATCCCTATACCTAGGCTGATTTATCTGCCTAGGGTTAGGGTTAGGGTTCAGCCTAGGGCTTGGATTTCTTTAACCAGGAAGCCCTGAGTTCCAGGCTTACTTCATCTGCCAAAGGCATCCCAAAGGGAGTGCAGAAGTGCCACAACATGGCTGCTTTCACGGCTTTTCCCTTAGGAAGAACCCTAATACCCGGCTGATTTACCTTCCTAGGGTTACTGTTAGGCTTAGGCCTAGGACTTTTAAAACCAGGAAGCCCTGGGCTCCAGGCACACTGCAGCTGCGAAAGGCATCCCAAGGGGAGCGCAAAAGTGACGCAACTTGGCTGCCACCACTGATATTTCCATGAGACCATCCCGAACCATAGGCTGATTTTCCTTCCTAGGCTTAAGGTTTGAGTTACGCCTAGGGTAAGGGCTCTATTAACCAGAAAGCCCTGAGTTCCAAGAACACAGCAGCTGCGAAGGACTAGCCAAGAAGAGCGCAAAAGTACCACAACATGCCTGCCTCCACAGCTTTTTCCTTGGGGACATGCCTAATTCCTGGCTGATTTGCCTTTCTCGTCTTAGGGTTGGGGTTCGGCCTAGGGCTAGGATTTTTAAAATCAGGAAGCCCTGAGTTCCAGGCACACTGCAGCTGTGAAAGGCATCCAAAAGGGAGTGCAAAAGTGCCACAACATGGCTGCTTTCACGGCTATTTCCTTGGCAAGAAGCCTAACACCAGGCTGATTTCCCTTCCCAGGGTTACTGTTAGGCTTAGGCCTAGGGCTAGGATTTTTAAAACTAGGAAGCCCTTAGCTCCAGGCACACTGCAGCTGCGAAAGGCATCCCAAGGGGAGTACAAAAGTGCTACAACAAGGCAGCTTTCACAGCTTTTTCCTTGGCACCATCCCTATACCTAGGCTGATTTATCTGCCTAGGGTTAGGGTTAGGGTTCAGCCTAGGGCTTGGATTTCTTTAACCAGGAAGGCCTGAGTTCCAGGCTTACTTCATCTGCCAAAGGCATCCCAAAGGGAGTGCAGAAGTGCCACAACATGGCTGCTTTCACGGCTTTTCCCTTAGGAAGAACCCTAATACCCGGCTGATTTACCTTCCTAGGGTTACTGTTAGGCTTAGGCCTAGGACTTTTAAAACCAGGAAGCCCTGGGCTCCAGGCACACTGCAGCTGCGAAAGGCATCCCAAGGGGAGCGCAAAAGTGACGCAACTTGGCTGCCACCACTGATATTTCCATGAGACCATCCCGAACCATAGGCTGATTTTCCTTCCTAGGCTTAAGGTTTGAGTTACGCCTAGGGTAAGGGCTCTATTAACCAGAAAGCCCTGAGTTCCAAGAACAAAGCAGCTGCGAAGGACTAGCCAAGAAGAGCGCAAAAGTAGCACAACATGCCTGCCTCCACAGCTTTTTCCTTGGGGACATGCCTAATTCCTGGCTGATTTGCCTTTCTCGTCTTAGGGTTGGGGTTCGGCCTAGGGCTAGGATTTTTAAAATCAGGAAGCCCTGAGTTCCAGGCACACTGCAGCTGTGAAAGGCATCCAAAAGGGAGTGCAAAAGTGCCACAACATGGCTGCTTTCACGGCTTTTTCCTTGGCAAGAAGCCTAACACCAGGCTGATTTACCTTCCCAGGGTTACTGTTAGGCTTAGGCCTAGGGCTAGGATTTTTAAAACTAGGAAGCCCTTAGCTCCAGGCACACTGCAGCTGTTCAAGGCATCCCAAGGGGACTACAAAAGTGCAACAACATGGCAGCTTTCACAGCTTTTTCCTTGGCACCATCCCTATACCTAGGCTGATTTATCTGCCTAGGGTTAGGGTTAGGGTTCAGCCTAGGGCTTGGATTTCTTTAACCAGGAAGCCCTGAGTTTCAGGCTTACTTCATCTGCCAAAGGCATCCCAAAGGGAGTGCAGAAGTGCCACAACATGGCTGCTTTCACGGCTTTTCCCTTAGGAGGAACCCTAATACCCGGCTGATTTACCTTCCTAGGGTTACTGTTAGGCTTAGGCCTAGGACTTTTAAAACCAGGAAGCCCTGGGCTCCAGGCACACTGCAGCTGCGAAAGGCATCCCAAGGGGAGCGCAAAAGTGACGCAACTTGGCTGCCACCACTGATATTTCCATGAGACCATCCCGAACCATAGGCTGATTTTCCTTCCTAGGCTTAAGGTTTGAGTTACGCCTAGGGTAAGGGTTCTATTAACCAGAAAGCCCTGAGTTCCAAGAACACAGCAGCTGCGAAGGACTAGCCAAGAAGAGCGCAAAAGTACCACAACATGCCTGCCTCCACAGCTTTTTCCTTGGGGACATGCCTAATTCCTGGCTGATTTGCCTTTCTCGTCTTAGGGTTGGGGTTCGGCCTAGGGCTAGGATTTTTAAAATCAGGAAGCCCTGAGTTCCAGGCACACTGCAGCTGTGAAAGGCATCCAAAAGGGAGTGCAAAAGTGCCACAACATGGCTGCTTTCACGGCTTTTTCCTTGGCAAGAAGCCTAACACCAGGCTGATTTCCCTTCCCAGGGTTACTGTTAGGCTTAGGCCTAGGGCTACGATTTTTGAAACTAGGAAGCCCTGGGCTCCAGGCACACTGCAGCTGTTCAAGGCATCCCAAGGGGAGTACAAAAGTGCTACAACATGGCAGCTTTCACAGCTTTTTCCTTGGCACCATCCCTATACCTAGGCTGATTTATCTGCCTAGGGTTAGGGTTAGGGTTCAGCCTAGGGCTTGGATTTCTTTAACCAGGAAGCCCTGAGTTCCAGGCTTACTTCATCTGCCAAAGGCATCCCAAAGGGAGTGCAGAAGTGCCACAACATGGCTGCTTTCACGGCTTTTCCCTTAGGAAGAACCCTAATACCCGGCTGATTTACCTTCCTAGGGTTACTGTTAGGCTTAGGCCTAGGACTTTTAAAACCAGGAAGCCCTGGGCTCCAGGCACACTGCAGCTGCGAAAGGCATCCCAAGGGGAGCGCAAAAGTGACGCAACTTGGCTGCCACCACTGATATTTCCATGAGACCATCCCGAACCATAGGCTGATTTTCCTTCCTAGGGTTAAGGTTTGAGTTACGCCTAGGGTAAGGGCTCTATTAACCAGAAAGCCCTGAGTTCCAAGAACACAGCAGCTGCGAAGGACTAGCCAAGAAGAGCGCAAAAGTACCACAACATGCCTGCCTCCACAGCTTTTTCCTTGGGGACATGCCTAATTCCTGGCTGATTTGCCTTTCTCGTCTTAGGGTTGGGGTTCGGCCTAGGGCTAGGATTTTTAAAATCAGGAAGCCCTGAGTTCCAGGCACACTGCAGCTGTGAAAGGCATCCAAAAGGGAGTGCAAAAGTGCCACAACATGGCTGCTTTCACGGCTATTTCCTTGGCAAGAAGCCTAACACCAGGCTGATTTCCCTTCCCAGGGTTACTGTTAGGCTTAGGCCTAGGGCTAGGATTTTTAAAACTAGGAAGCCCTTAGCTCCAGGCACACTGCAGCTGCGAAAGGCATCCCAAGGGGAGTACAAAAGTGCTACAACAAGGCAGCTTTCACAGCTTTTTCCTTGGCACCATCCCTATACCTAGGCTGATTTATCTGCCTAGGGTTAGGGTTAGGCTTCAGCCTAGGGCTTGGATTTCTTTAACCAGGAAGCCCTGAGTTCCAGGCTTACTTCATCTGCCAAAGGCATCCCAAAGGGAGTGCAGAAGTGCCACAACATGGCTGCTTTCACGGCTTTTCCCTTAGGAAGAACCCTAATACCCGGCTGATTTACCTTCCTAGGGTTACTGTTAGGCTTAGGCCTAGGACTTTTAAAACCAGGAAGCCCTGGGCTCCAGGCACACTGCAGCTGCGAAAGGCATCCCAAGGGGAGCGCAAAAGTGACGCAACTTGGCTGCCACCACTGATATTTCCATGAGACCATCCCGAACCATAGGTTGATTTTCCTTCCTAGGGTTAAGGTTTGAGTTACGCCTAGGGTAAGGGCTCTATTAACCAGAAAGCCCTGAGTTCCAAGAACAAAGCAGCTGCGAAGGACTAGCCAAGAAGAGCGCAAAAGTAGCACAACATGCCTGCCTCCACAGCTTTTTCCTTGGGGACATGCCTAATTCCTGGCTGATTTGCCTTTCTCGTCTTAGGGTTGGGGTTCGGCCTAGGGCTAGGATTTTTAAAATCAGGAAGCCCTGAGTTCCAGGCACACTGCAGCTGTGAAAGGCATCCAAAAGGGAGTGCAAAAGTGCCACAACATGGCTGCTTTCACGGCTTTTTCCTTGGCAAGAAGCCTAACACCAGGCTGATTTACCTTCCCAGGGTTACTGTTAGGCTTAGGCCTAGGGCTAGGATTTTTAAAACTAGGAAGCCCTTAGCTCCAGGCACACTGCAGCTGTTCAAGGCATCCCAAGGGGACTACAAAAGTGCAACAACATGGCAGCTTTCACAGCTTTTTCCTTGGCACCATCCCTATACCTAGGCTGATTTATCTGCCTAGGGTTAGGGTTAGGCTTCAGCCTAGGGCTTGGATTTCTTTAACCAGGAAGCCCTGAGTTTCAGGCTTACTTCATCTGCCAAAGGCATCCCAAAGGGAGTGCAGAAGTGCCACAACATGGCTGCTTTCACGGCTTTTCCCTTAGGAAGAACCCTAATACCCGGCTGATTTACCTTCCTAGGGTTACTGTTAGGCTTAGGCCTAGGACTTTTAAAACCAGGAAGCCCTGGGCTCCAGGCACACTGCAGCTGCGAAAGGCATCCCAAGGGGAGCGCAAAAGTGACGCAACTTGGCTGCCACCACTGATATTTCCATGAGACCATCCCGAACCATAGGCTGATTTTCCTTCCTAGGCTTAAGGTTTGAGTTACGCCTAGGGTAAGGGCTCTATTAACCAGAAAGCCCTGAGTTCCAAGAACACAGCAGCTGCGAAGGACTAGCCAAGAAGAGCGCAAAAGTACCACAACATGCCTGCCTCCACAGCTTTTTCCTTGGGGACATGCCTAATTCCTGGCTGATTTGCCTTTCTCGTCTTAGGGTTGGGGTTCGGCCTAGGGCTAGGATTTTTAAAATCAGGAAGCCCTGAGTTCCAGGCACACTGCAGCTGTGAAAGGCATCCAAAAGGGAGTGCAAAAGTGCCACAACATGGCTGCTTTCACGGCTTTTTCCTTGGCAAGAAGCCTAACACCAGGCTGATTTCCCTTCCCAGGGTTACTGTTAGGCTTAGGCCTAGGGCTACGATTTTTGAAACTAGGAAGCCCTGGGCTCCAGGCACACTGCAGCTGTTCAAGGCATCCCGAGGGGAGTACAAAAGTGCTACAACATGGCAGCTTTCACAGCTTTTTCCTTGGCACCATCCCTATACCTAGGCTGATTTATCTGCCTAGGGTTAGGGTTAGGCTTCAGCCTAGGGCTTGGATTTCTTTAACCAGGAAGCCCTGAGTTCCAGGCTTACTTCATCTGCCAAAGGCATCCCAAAGGGAGTGCAGAAGTGCCACAACATGGCTGCTTTCACGGCTTTTCCCTTAGGAAGAACCCTAATACCCGGCTGATTTACCTTCCTAGGGTTACTGTTAGGCTTAGGCCTAGGACTTTTAAAACCAGGAAGCCCTGGGCTCCAGGCACACTGCAGCTGCGAAAGGCATCCCAAGGGGAGCGCAAAAGTGACGCAACTTGGCTGCCACCACTGATATTTCCATGAGACCATCCCGAACCATAGGTTGATTTTCCTTCCTAGGGTTAAGGTTTGAGTTACGCCTAGGGTAAGGGTTCTATTAACCAGAAAGCCCTGAGTTCCAAGAACACAGCAGCTGCGAAGGACTAGCCAAGAAGAGCGCAAAAGTACCACAACATGCCTGCCTCCACAGCTTTTTCCTTGGGGACATGCCTAATTCCTGGCTGATTTGCCTTTCTCGTCTTAGGGTTGGGGTTCGGCCTAGGGCTAGGATTTTTAAAATCAGGAAGCCCTGAGTTCCAGGCACACTGCAGCTGTGAAAGGCATCCAAAAGGGAGTGCAAAAGTGCCACAACATGGCTGCTTTCACGGCTTTTTCCTTGGCAAGAAGCCTAACACCAGGCTGATTTACCTTCCCAGGGTTACTGTTAGGCTTAGGCCTAGGGCTAGGATTTTTCAAAATAGGAAGCCCTGGGCTCCAGGCACACTGCAGCTGTTCAAGGCATCCCAAGGGGAGTACAAAAGTGCAACAACATGGCAGCTTTCACTGCTTTTTCCTTGGCACCATCCCTATACCTAGGCTGATTTATCTGCCTAGGGTTAGGGTTAGGGTTCAGCCTAGGGCTTGGATTTCTTTAACCAGGAAGCCCTGAGTTCCAGGCTTACTTCATCTGCCAAAGGCATCCCAAAGGGAGTGCAGAAGTGCCACAACATGGCTGCTTTCACGGCTTTTCCCTTAGGAGGAACCCTAATACCCGGCTGATTTACCTTCCTAGGGTTACTGTTAGGCTTAGGCCTAGGACTTTTAAAACCAGGAAGCCCTGGGCTCCAGGCACACTGCAGCTGCGAAAGGCATCCCAAGGGGAGCGCAAAAGTGACGCAACTTGGCTGCCACCACTGATATTTCCATGAGACCATCCCGAACCATAGGCTGATTTTCCTTCCTAGGGTTAAGGTTTGAGTTAGCCTAGGGTAAGGGTTCTATTAACCAGAAAGCCCTGAGTTCCAAGAACACAGCAGCTGCGAAGGACTAGCCAAGAAGAGCGCAAAAGTAGCACAACATGCCTGCCTCCACAGCTTTTTCCTTGGGGACATGCCTAATTCCTGGCTGATTTGCCTTTCTCGTCTTAGGGTTGGGGTTCGGCCTAGGGCTAGGATTTTTAAAATCAGGAAGCCCTGAGTTCCAGGCACACTGCAGCTGTGAAAGGCATCCAAAAGGGAGTGCAAAAGTGCCACAACATGGCTGCTTTCACGGCTTTTTCCTTGGCAAGAAGCCTAACACCAGGCTGATTTACCTTCCCAGGGTTACTGTTAGGCTTAGGCCTAGGGCTAGGATTTTTGAAACTAGGAAGCCCTGGGCTCCAGGCACACTGCAGCTGTTCAAGGCATCCCAAGGGGAGTACAAAAGTGCAACAACATGGCAGCTTTCACTGCTTTTTCCTTGGCACCATCCCTATACCTAGGCTGATTTATCTGCCTAGGGTTAGGGTTAGGGTTCAGCCTAGGGCTTGGATTTCTTTAACCAGGAAGCCCTGAGTTCCAGGCTTACTTCATCTGCCAAAGGCATCCCAAAGGGAGTGCAGAAGTGCCACAACATGGCTGCTTTCACGGCTTTTCCCTTAGGAAGAACCCTAACACCCGGCTGATTTACCTTCCTAGGGTTACTGTTAAGCTTAGGCCTAGGACTTTTAAAACCAGGAAGCCCTGGGCTCCAGGCACACTGCAGCTGCGAAAGGCATCCCAAGGGGAGCGCAAAAGTGACGCAACTTGGCTGCCACCACTGATATTTCCATGAGACCATCCCGAACCATAGGCTGATTTTCCTTCCTAGGCTTAAGGTTTGAGTTACGCCTAGGGTAAGGGTTCTATTAACCAGAAAGCCCTGAGTTCCAAGAACACAGCAGCTGCGAAGGACTAGCCAAGAAGAGCGCAAAAGTACCACAACATGCCTGCCTCCACAGCTTTTTCCTTGGGGACATGCCTAATTCCTGGCTGATTTGCCTTTCTCGTCTTAGGGTTGGGGTTCGGCCTAGGGCTAGGATTTTTAAAATCAGGAAGCCCTGAGTTCCAGGCACACTGCAGCTGTGAAAGGCATCCAAAAGGGAGTGCAAAAGTGCCACAACATGGCTGCTTTCACGGCTTTTTCCTTGGCAAGAAGCCTAACACCAGGCTGATTTCCCTTCCCAGGGTTACTGTTAGGCTTAGGCCTAGGGCTAGGATTTTTGAAACTAGGAAGCCCTGGGCTCCAGGCACACTGCGGCTGTTCAAGGCATCCCAAGGGGAGTACAAAAGTGCAACAACATGGCAGCTTTCACAGCTTTTTCCTTGGCACCATCCCTATACCTAGGCTGATTTATCTGCCTAGGGTTAGGGTTAGGGTTCAGCCTAGGGCTTGGATTTCTTTAACCAGGAAGCCCTGAGTTCCAGGCTTACTTCATCTGCCAAAGGCATCCCAAAGGGAGTTCAGAAGTGCCACAACATGGCTGCTTTCACGGCTTTTCCCTTAGGAAGAACCCTAATACCCGGCTGATTTACCTTCCTAGGGTTACTGTTAGGCTTAGGCCTAGGACTTTTAAAACCAGGAAGCCCTGGGCTCCAGGCACACTGCAGCTGCGAAAGGCATCCCAAGGGGAGCGCAAAAGTGACGCAACTTGGCTGCCACCACTGATATTTCCATGAGACCATCCCGAACCATAGGCTGATTTTCCTTCCTAGGGTTAAGGTTTGAGTTACGCCTAGGGTAAGGGCTCTATTAACCAGAAAGCCCTGAGTTCCAAGAACACAGCAGCTGCGAAGGACTAGCCAAGAAGAGCGCAAAAGTACCACAACATGCCTGCCTCCACAGCTTTTTCCTTGGGGACATGCCTAATTCCTGGCTGATTTGCCTTTCTCGTCTTAGGGTTGGGGTTCGGCCTAGGGCTAGGATTTTTAAAATCAGGAAGCCCTGAGTTCCAGGCACACTGGAGCTGTGAAAGGCATCCAAAAGGGAGTGCAAAAGTGCCACAACATGGCTGCTTTCACGGCTTTTTCCTTGGCAAGAAGCCTAACACCAGGCTGATTTACCTTCCCAGGGTTACTGTTAGGCTTAGGCCTAGGGCTAGGATTTTTAAAACTAGGAAGCCCTGGGCTCCAGGCACACTGCAGCTGTTCAAGGCATCCCAAGGGGAGTACAAAAGTGCAACAACATGGCAGCTTTCACTGCTTTTTCCTTGGCACCATCCCTATACCTAGGCTGATTTATCTGCCTAGGGTTAGGGTTAGGGTTCAGCCTAGGGCTTGGATTTCTTTAACCAGGAAGGCCTGAGTTCCAGGCTTACTTCATCTGCCAAAGGCATCCCAAAGGGAGTGCAGAAGTGCCACAACATGGCTGCTTTCACGGCTTTTCCCTTAGGAAGAACCCTAATACCCGGCTGATTTACCTTCCTAGGGTTACTGTTAGGCTTAGGCCTAGGACTTTTAAAACCAGGAAGCCCTGGGCTCCAGGCACACTGCAGCTGCGAAAGGCATCCCAAGGGGAGCGCAAAAGTGACGCAACTTGGCTGCCACCACTGATATTTCCATGAGACCATCCCGAACCATAGGTTGATTTTCCTTCCTAGGGTTAAGGTTTGAGTTACGCCTAGGGTAAGGGCTCTATTAACCAGAAAGCCCTGAGTTCCAAGAACAAAGCAGCTGCGAAGGACTAGCCAAGAAGAGCGCAAAAGTAGCACAACATGCCTGCCTCCACAGCTTTTTCCTTGGGGACATGCCTAATTCCTGGCTGATTTGCCTTTCTCGTCTTAGGGTTGGGGTTCGGCCTAGGGCTAGGATTTTTAAAATCAGGAAGCCCTGAGTTCCAGGCACACTGCAGCTGTGAAAGGCATCCAAAAGGGAGTGCAAAAGTGCCACAACATGGCTGCTTTCACGGCTTTTTCCTTGGCAAGAAGCCTAACACCAGGCTGATTTACCTTCCCAGGGTTACTGTTAGGCTTAGGCCTAGGGCTAGGATTTTTAAAACTAGGAAGCCCTTAGCTCCAGGCACACTGCAGCTTTTCAAGGCATCCCAAGGGGACTACAAAAGTGCAACAACATGGCAGCTTTCACAGCTTTTTCCTTGGCACCATCCCTATACCTAGGCTGATTTATCTGCCTAGGGTTAGGGTTAGGGTTCAGCCTAGGGCTTGGATTTCTTTAACCAGGAAGCCCTGAGTTTCAGGCTTACTTCATCTGCCAAAGGCATCCCAAAGGGAGTGCAGAAGTGCCACAACATGGCTGCTTTCACGGCTTTTCCCTTAGCAAGAACCCTAATACCCGGCTGATTTACCTTCCTAGGGTTACTGTTAGGCTTAGGCCTAGGACTTTTAAAACCAGGAAGCCCTGGGCTCCAGGCACACTGCAGCTGCGAAAGGCATCCCAAGGGGAGCGCAAAAGTGACGCAACTTGGCTGCCACCACTGATATTTCCATGAGACCATCCCGAACCATAGGCTGATTTTCCTTCCTAGGCTTAAGGTTTGAGTTACGCCTAGGGTAAGGGTTCTATTAACCAGAAAGCCCTGAGTTCCAAGAACACAGCAGCTGCGAAGGACTAGCCAAGAAGAGCGCAAAAGTACCACAACATGCCTGCCTCCACAGCTTTTTCCTTGGGGACATGCCTAATTCCTGGCTGATTTGCCTTTCTCGTCTTAGGGTTGGGGTTCGGCCTAGGGCTAGGATTTTTAAAATCAGGAAGCCCTGAGTTCCAGGCACACTGCAGCTGTGAAAGGCATCCAAAAGGGAGTGCAAAAGTGCCACAACATGGCTGCTTTCACGGCTTTTTCCTTGGCAAGAAGCCTAACACCAGGCTGATTTCCCTTCCCAGGGTTACTGTTAGGCTTAGGCCTAGGGCTACGATTTTTGAAACTAGGAAGCCCTGGGCTCCAGGCACACTGCAGCTGTTCAAGGCATCCCAAGGGGAGTACAAAAGTGCTACAACATGGCAGCTTTCACAGCTTTTTCCTTGGCACCATCCCTATACCTAGGCTGATTTATCTGCCTAGGGTTAGGGTTAGGGTTCAGCCTAGGGCTTGGATTTCTTTAACCAGGAAGGCCTGAGTTCCAGGCTTACTT
Source organism: Ammospiza nelsoni (assembly GCF_027579445.1). Classification (NCBI taxonomy): domain Eukaryota; kingdom Metazoa; phylum Chordata; class Aves; order Passeriformes; family Passerellidae; genus Ammospiza; species Ammospiza nelsoni. Next base: position 205,444 of record NW_026683194.1, read on the forward strand.
CATCTGCCAAAGGCATCCCAAAGGGAGTGCAGAAGTGCCACAACATGGCTGCTTTCACGGCTTTTCCCTTAGGAAGAACCCTAATACCCGGCTGATTTACCTTCCTAGGGTTACTGTTAGGCTTAGGCCTAGGACTTTTAAAACCAGGAAGCCCTGGGCTCCAGGCACACTGCAGCTGCGAAAGGCATCCCAAGGGGAGCGCAAAAGTGACGCAACTTGGCTGCCACCACTGATATTTCCATGAGACCATCCCGAACCATAGGTTGATTTTCCTTCCTAGGGTTAAGGTTTGAGTTACGCCTAGGGTAAGGGCTCTATTAACCAGAAAGCCCTGAGTTCCAAGAACAAAGCAGCTGCGAAGGACTAGCCAAGAAGAGCGCAAAAGTACCACAACATGCCTGCCTCCACAGCTTTTTCCTTGGGGACATGCCTAATTCCTGGCTGATTTGCCTTTCTCGTCTTAGGGTTGGGGTTCGGCCTAGGGCTAGGATTTTTAAAATCAGGAAGCCCTGAGTTCCAGGCACACTGCAGCTGTGAAAGGCATCCAAAAGGGAGTGCAAAAGTGCCACAACATGGCTGCTTTCACGGCTTTTTCCTTGGCAAGAAGCCTAACACCAGGCTGATTTACCTTCCCAGGGTTACTGTTAGGCTTAGGCCTAGGGCTAGGATTTTTAAAACTAGGAAGCCCTTAGCTCCAGGCACACTGCAGCTGTTCAAGGCATCCCAAGGGGACTACAAAAGTGCAACAACATGGCAGCTTTCACAGCTTTTTCCTTGGCACCATCCCTATACCTAGGCTGATTTATCTGCCTAGGGTTAGGGTTAGGGTTCAGCCTAGGGCTTGGATTTCTTTAACCAGGAAGCCCTGAGTTTCAGGCTTACTTCATCTGCCAAAGGCATCCCAAAGGGAGTGCAGAAGTGCCACAACATGGCTGCTTTCACGGCTTTTCCCTTAGGAAGAACCCTAATACCCGGCTGATTTACCTTCCTAGGGTTACTGTTAGGCTTAGGCCTAGGACTTTTAAAACCAGGAAGCCCTGGGCTCCAGGCACACTGCAGCTGCGAAAGGCATCCCAAGGGGAGCGCAAAAGTGACGCAACTTGGCTGCCACCACTGATATTTCCATGAGACCATCCCGAACCATAGGCTGATTTTCCTTCCTAGGCTTAAGGTTTGAGTTACGCCTAGGGTAAGGGCTCTATTAACCAGAAAGCCCTGAGTTCCAAGAACACAGCAGCTGCGAAGGACTAGCCAAGAAGAGCGCAAAAGTACCACAACATGCCTGCCTCCACAGCTTTTTCCTTGGGGACATGCCTAATTCCTGGCTGATTTGCCTTTCTCGTCTTAGGGTTGGGGTTCGGCCTAGGGCTAGGATTTTTAAAATCAGGAAGCCCTGAGTTCCAGGCACACTGCAGCTGTGAAAGGCATCCAAAAGGGAGTGCAAAAGTGCCACAACATGGCTGCTTTCACGGCTTTTTCCTTGGCAAGAAGCCTAACACCAGGCTGATTTCCCTTCCCAGGGTTACTGTTAGGCTTAGGCCTAGGGCTAGGATTTTTAAAACTAGGAAGCCCTGGGCTCCAGGCACACTGCAGCTGTTCAAGGCATCCCGAGGGGAGTACAAAAGTGCTACAACATGGCAGCTTTCACAGCTTTTTCCTTGGCACCATCCCTATACCTAGGCTGATTTATCTGCCTAGGGTTAGGGTTAGGGTTCAGCCTAGGGCTTGGATTTCTTTAACCAGGAAGCCCTGAGTTCCAGGCTTACTTCATCTGCCAAAGGCATCCCAAAGGGAGTGCAGAAGTGCCACAACATGGCTGCTTTCACGGCTTTTCCCTTAGGAAGAACCCTAATACCCGGCTGATTTACCTTCCTAGGGTTACTGTTAGGCTTAGGCCTAGGACTTTTAAAACCAGGAAGCCCTGGGCTCCAGGCACACTGCAGCTGCGAAAGGCATCCCAAGGGGAGCGCAAAAGTGACGCAACTTGGCTGCCACCACTGATATTTCCATGAGACCATCCCGAACCATAGGTTGATTTTCCTTCCTAGGGTTAAGGTTTGAGTTACGCCTAGGGTAAGGGTTCTATTAACCAGAAAGCCCTGAGTTCCAAGAACACAGCAGCTGCGAAGGACTAGCCAAGAAGAGCGCAAAAGTAGCACAACATGCCTGCCTCCACAGCTTTTTCCTTGGGGACATGCCTAATTCCTGGCTGATTTGCCTTTCTCGTCTTAGGGTTGGGGTTCGGCCTAGGGCTAGGATTTTTAAAATCAGGAAGCCCTGAGTTCCAGGCACACTGCAGCTGTGAAAGGCATCCAAAAGGGAGTGCAAAAGTGCCACAACATGGCTGCTTTCACGGCTTTTTCCTTGGCAAGAAGCCTAACACCAGGCTGATTTACCTTCCCAGGGTTACTGTTAGGCTTAGGCCTAGGGCTAGGATTTTTCAAAATAGGAAGCCCTGGGCTCCAGGCACACTGCAGCTGTTCAAGGCATCCCAAGGGGAGTACAAAAGTGCAACAACATGGCAGCTTTCACAGCTTTTTCCTTGGCACCATCCCTATACCTAGGCTGATTTATCTGCCTAGGGTTAGGGTTAGGGTTCAGCCTAGGGCTTGGATTTCTTTAACCAGGAAGCCCTGAGTTCCAGGCTTACTTCATCTGCCAAAGGCATCCCAAAGGGAGTGCAGAAGTGCCACAACATGGCTGCTTTCACGGCTTTTCCCTTAGGAGGAACCCTAATACCCGGCTGATTTACCTTCCTAGGGTTACTGTTAGGCTTAGGCCTAGGACTTTTAAAACCAGGAAGCCCTGGGCTCCAGGCACACTGCAGCTGCGAAAGGCATCCCAAGGGGAGCGCAAAAGTGACGCAACTTGGCTGCCACCACTGATATTTCCATGAGACCATCCCGAACCATAGGCTGATTTTCCTTCCTAGGGTTAAGGTTTGAGTTAGCCTAGGGTAAGGGTTCTATTAACCAGAAAGCCCTGAGTTCCAAGAACACAGCAGCTGCGAAGGACTAGCCAAGAAGAGCGCAAAAGTACCACAACATGCCTGCCTCCACAGCTTTTTCCTTGGGGACATGCCTAATTCCTGGCTGATTTGCCTTTCTCGTCTTAGGGTTGGGGTTCGGCCTAGGGCTAGGATTTTTAAAATCAGGAAGCCCTGAGTTCCAGGCACACTGCAGCTGTGAAAGGCATCCAAAAGGGAGTGCAAAAGTGCCACAACATGGCTGCTTTCACGGCTTTTTCCTTGGCAAGAAGCCTAACACCAGGCTGATTTACCTTCCCAGGGTTACTGTTAGGCTTAGGCCTAGGGCTAGGATTTTTGAAACTAGGAAGCCCTGGGCTCCAGGCACACTGCAGCTGTTCAAGGCATCCCAAGGGGAGTACAAAAGTGCAACAACATGGCAGCTTTCACTGCTTTTTCCTTGGCACCATCCCTATACCTAGGCTGATTTATCTGCCTAGGGTTAGGGTTAGGGTTCAGCCTAGGGCTTGGATTTCTTTAACCAGGAAGCCCTGAGTTCCAGGCTTACTTCATCTGCCAAAGGCATCCCAAAGGGAGTGCAGAAGTGCCACAACATGGCTGCTTTCACGGCTTTTCCCTTAGGAAGAACCCTAACACCCGGCTGATTTACCTTCCTAGGGTTACTGTTAAGCTTAGGCCTAGGACTTTTAAAACCAGGAAGCCCTGGGCTCCAGGCACACTGCAGCTGCGAAAGGCATCCCAAGGGGAGCGCAAAAGTGACGCAACTTGGCTGCCACCACTGATATTTCCATGAGACCATCCCGAACCATAGGCTGATTTTCCTTCCTAGGCTTAAGGTTTGAGTTACGCCTAGGGTAAGGGTTCTATTAACCAGAAAGCCCTGAGTTCCAAGAACACAGCAGCTGCGAAGGACTAGCCAAGAAGAGCGCAAAAGTACCACAACATGCCTGCCTCCACAGCTTTTTCCTTGGGGACATGCCTAATTCCTGGCTGATTTGCCTTTCTCGTCTTAGGGTTGGGGTTCGGCCTAGGGCTAGGATTTTTAAAATCAGGAAGCCCTGAGTTCCAGGCACACTGCAGCTGTGAAAGGCATCCAAAAGGGAGTGCAAAAGTGCCACAACATGGCTGCTTTCACGGCTTTTTCCTTGGCAAGAAGCCTAACACCAGGCTGATTTCCCTTCCCAGGGTTACTGTTAGGCTTAGGCCTAGGGCTAGGATTTTTGAAACTAGGAAGCCCTGGGCTCCAGGCACACTGCAGCTGTTCAAGGCATCCCAAGGGGAGTACAAAAGTGCAACAACATGGCAGCTTTCACAGCTTTTTCCTTGGCACCATCCCTATACCTAGGCTGATTTATCTGCCTAGGGTTAGGTTTAGGGTTCAGCCTAGGGCTTGGATTTCTTTAACCAGGAAGCCCTGAGTTCCAGGCTTACTTCATCTGCCAAAGGCATCCCAAAGGGAGTTCAGAAGTGCCACAACATGGCTGCTTTCACGGCTTTTCCCTTAGGAAGAACCCTAATACGCGGCTGATTTACCTTCCTAGGGTTACTGTTAGGCTTAGGCCTAGGACTTTTAAAACCAGGAAGCCCTGGGCTCCAGGCACACTGCAGCTGCGAAAGGCATCCCAAGGGGAGCGCAAAAGTGACGCAACTTGGCTGCCACCACTGATATTTCCATGAGACCATCCCGAACCATAGGCTGATTTTCCTTCCTAGGGTTAAGGTTTGAGTTACGCCTAGGGTAAGGGCTCTATTAACCAGAAAGCCCTGAGTTCCAAGAACACAGCAGCTGCGAAGGACTAGCCAAGAAGAGCGCAAAAGTACCACAACATGCCTGCCTCCACAGCTTTTTCCTTGGGGACATGCCTAATTCCTGGCTGATTTGCCTTTCTCGTCTTAGGGTTGGGGTTCGGCCTAGGGCTAGGATTTTTAAAATCAGGAAGCCCTGAGTTCCAGGCACACTGGAGCTGTGAAAGGCATCCAAAAGGGAGTGCAAAAGTGCCACAACATGGCTGCTTTCACGGCTTTTTCCTTGGCAAGAAGCCTAACACCAGGCTGATTTACCTTCCCAGGGTTACTGTTAGGCTTAGGCCTAGGGCTAGGATTTTTAAAACTAGGAAGCCCTGGGCTCCAGGCACACTGCAGCTGTTCAAGGCATCCCAAGGGGAGTACAAAAGTGCAACAACATGGCAGCTTTCACTGCTTTTTCCTTGGCACCATCCCTATACCTAGGCTGATTTATCTGCCTAGGGTTAGGGTTAGGGTTCAGCCTAGGGCTTGGATTTCTTTAACCAGGAAGCCCTGAGTTCCAGGCTTACTTCATCTGCCAAAGGCATCCCAAAGGGAGTGCAGAAGTGCCACAACATGGCTGCTTTCACGGCTTTTCCCTTAGGAAGAACCCTAACACCCGGCTGATTTACCTTCCTAGGGTTACTGTTAAGCTTAGGCCTAGGACTTTTAAAACCAGGAAGCCCTGGGCTCCAGGCACACTGCAGCTGCGAAAGGCATCCCAAGGGGAGCGCAAAAGTGACGCAACTTGGCTGCCACCACTGATATTTCCATGAGACCATCCCGAACCATAGGCTGATTTTCCTTCCTAGGCTTAAGGTTTGAGTTACGCCTAGGGTAAGGGTTCTATTAACCAGAAAGCCCTGAGTTCCAAGAACACAGCAGCTGCGAAGGACTAGCCAAGAAGAGCGCAAAAGTACCACAACATGCATGCCTCCACAGCTTTTTCCTTGGGGACATGCCTAATTCCTGGCTGATTTGCCTTTCTCGTCTTAGGGTTGGGGTTCGGCCTAGGGCTAGGATTTTTAAAATCAGGAAGCCCTGAGTTCCAGGCACACTGCAGCTGTGAAAGGCATCCAAAAGGGAGTGCAAAAGTGCCACAACATGGCTGCTTTCACGGCTTTTTCCTTGGCAAGAAGCCTAACACCAGGCTGATTTCCCTTCCCAGGGTTACTGTTAGGCTTAGGCCTAGGGCTAGGATTTTTGAAACTAGGAAGCCCTGGGCTCCAGGCACACTGCAGCTGTTCAAGGCATCCCAAGGGGAGTACAAAAGTGCAACAACATGGCAGCTTTCACAGCTTTTTCCTTGGCACCATCCCTATACCTAGGCTGATTTATCTGCCTAGGGTTAGGGTTAGGGTTCAGCCTAGGGCTTGGATTTCTTTAACCAGGAAGCCCTGAGTTCCAGGCTTACTTCATCTGCCAAAGGCATCCCAAAGGGAGTGCAGAAGTGCCACAACATGGCTGCTTTCACGGCTTTTCCCTTAGGAAGAACCCTAATACGCGGCTGATTTACCTTCCTAGGGTTACTGTTAGGCTTAGGCCTAGGACTTTTAAAACCAGGAAGCCCTGGGCTCCAGGCACACTGCAGCTGCGAAAGGCATCCCAAGGGGAGCGCAAAAGTGACGCAACTTGGCTGCCACCACTGATATTTCCATGAGACCATCCCGAACCATAGGCTGATTTTCCTTCCTAGGCTTAAGGTTTGAGTTACGCCTAGGGTAAGGGCTCTATTAACCAGAAAGCCCTGAGTTCCAAGAACACAGCAGCTGCGAAGGACTAGCCAAGAAGAGCGCAAAAGTACCACAACATGCCTGCCTCCACAGCTTTTTCCTTGGGGACATGCCTAATTCCTGGCTGATTTGCCTTTCTCGTCTTAGGGTTGGGGTTCGGCCTAGGGCTAGGATTTTTAAAATCAGGAAGCCCTGAGTTCCAGGCACACTGGAGCTGTGAAAGGCATCCAAAAGGGAGTGCAAAAGTGCCACAACATGGCTGCTTTCACGGCTTTTTCCTTGGCAAGAAGCCTAACACCAGGCTGATTTACCTTCCCAGGGTTACTGTTAGGCTTAGGCCTAGGGCTAGGATTTTTAAAACTAGGAAGCCCTGGGCTCCAGGCACACTGCAGCTGTTCAAGGCATCCCAAGGGGAGTACAAAAGTGCAACAACATGGCAGCTTTCACAGCTTTTTCCTTGGCACCATCCCTATACCTAGGCTGATTTATCTGCCTAGGGTTAGGGTTAGGGTTCAGCCTAGGGCTTGGATTTCTTTAACCAGGAAGCCCTGAGTTCCAGGCTTACTTCATCTGCCAAAGGCATCCCAAAGGGAGTGCAGAAGTGCCACAACATGGCTGCTTTCACGGCTTTTCCCTTAGGAAGAACCCTAATACCCGGCTGATTTACCTTCCTAGGGTTACTGTTAGGCTTAGGCCTAGGACTTTTAAAACCAGGAAGCCCTGGGCTCCAGGCACACTGCAGCTGCGAAAGGCATCCCAAGGGGAGCGCAAAAGTGACGCAACTTGGCTGCCACCACTGATATTTCCATGAGACCATCCCGAACCATAGGCTGATTTTCCTTCCTAGGCTTAAGGTTTGAGTTACGCCTAGGGTAAGGGTTCTATTAACCAGAAAGCCCTGAGTTCCAAGAACACAGCAGCTGCGAAGGACTAGCCAAGAAGAGCGCAAAAGTACCACAACATGCCTGCCTCCACAGCTTTTTCCTTGGGGACATGCCTAATTCCTGGCTGATTTGCCTTTCTCGTCTTAGGGTTGGGGTTCGGCCTAGGGCTAGGATTTTTAAAATCAGGAAGCCCTGAGTTCCAGGCACACTGCAGCTGTGAAAGGCATCCAAAAGGGAGTGCAAAAGTGCCACAACATGGCTGCTTTCACGGCTTTTTCCTTGGCAAGAAGCCTAACACCAGGCTGATTTACCTTCCCAGGGTTACTGTTAGGCTTAGGCCTAGGGCTAGGATTTTTAAAACTAGGAAGCCCTGGGCTCCAGGCACACTGCAGCTGTTCAAGGCATCCCAAGGGGAGTACAAAAGTGCAACAACATGGCAGCTTTCACAGCTTTTTCCTTGGCACCATCCCTATACCTAGGCTGATTTATCTGCCTAGGGTTAGGGTTAGGCTTCAGCCTAGGGCTTGGATTTCTTTAACCAGGAATCCCTGAGTTCCAGGATTATTTCATCTGCCAAAGGCATCCCAAAGGGAGTGCAGAAGTTCCACAACATGGCTGCTTTCACGGCTTTTCCCTTAGGAAGAACCCTAATACCCGGCTGATTTACCTTCCTAGGGTTACTGTTAGGCTTAGGCCTAGGACTTTTAAAACCAGGAAGCCCTGGGCTCCAGGCACACTGCAGCTGCGAAAGGCATCCCAAGGGGAGCGCAAAAGTGACGCAACTTGGCTGCCACCACTGATATTTCCATGAGACCATCCCGAACCATAGGCTGATTTTCCTTCCTAGGGTTAAGGTTTGAGTTAGCCTAGGGTAAGGGTTCTATTAACCAGAAAGCCCTGAGTTCCAAGAACACAGCAGCTGCGAAGGACTAGCCAAGAAGAGCGCAAAAGTACCACAACATGCCTGCCTCCACAGCTTTTTCCTTGGGGACATGCCTAATTCCTGGCTGATTTGCCTTTCTCGTCTTAGGGTTGGGGTTTGGCCTAGGGCTAGGATTTTTAAAATCAGGAAGCCCTGAGTTCCAGGCACACTGGAGCTGTGAAAGGCATCCAAAAGGGAGTGCAAAAGTGCCACAACATGGCTGCTTTCACGGCTTTTTCCTTGGCAAGAAGCCTAACACCAGGCTGATTTACCTTCCCAGGGTTACTGTTAGGCTTAGGCCTAGGGCTAGGATTTTTAAAACTAGGAAGCCCTTAGCTCCAGGCACACTGCAGCTGTTCAAGGCATCCCAAGGGGAGTACAAAAGTGCAACAACATGGCAGCTTTCACAGCTTTTTCCTTGGCACCATCCCTATACCTAGGCTGATTTATCTGCCTAGGGTTAGTGTTAGGGTTCAGCCTAGGCCTTGGATTTCTTTAACCAGGAAGCCCTGAGTTCCAGGCTTACTTCATCTGCCAAAGGCATCCCAAAGGGAGTGCAGAAGTGCCACAACATGGCTGCTTTCACGGCTTTTCCCTTAGGAAGAACCCTAATACCCGGCTGATTTACCTTCCTAGGGTTACTGTTAGGCTTAGGCCTAGGACTTTTAAAACCAGGAAGCCCGGGGCTCCAGGCACACTGCAGCTGCGAAAGGCATCCCAAGGGGAGCGCAAAAGTGACGCAACTTGGCTGCCACCACTGATATTTCCATGAGACCATCCCGAACCATAGGCTGATTTTCCTTCCTAGGGTTAAGGTTTGAGTTACGCCTAGGGTAAGGGTTCTATTAACCAGAAAGCCCTGAGTTCCAAGAACACAGCAGCTGCGAAGGACTAGCCAAGAAGAGCGCAAAAGTACCACAACATGCCTGCCTCCACAGCTTTTTCCTTGGGGACATGCCTAATTCCTGGCTGATTTGCCTTTCTCGTCTTAGGGTTGGGGTTCGGCCTAGGGCTAGGATTTTTAAAATCAGGAAGCCCTGAGTTCCAGGCACACTGCAGCTGTGAAAGGCATCCAAAAGGGAGTGCAAAAGTGCCACAACATGGCTGCTTTCACGGCTTTTTCCTTGGCAAGAAGCCTAACACCAGGCTGATTTACCTTCCCAGGGTTACTGTTAGGCTTAGGCCTAGGGCTAGGATTTTTAAAACTAGGAAGCCCTGGGCTCCAGGCACACTGCAGCTGTTCAAGGCATCCCAAGGGGAGTACAAAAGTGCAACAACATGGCAGCTTTCACAGCTTTTTCCTTGGCACCATCCCTATACCTAGGCTGATTTATCTGCCTAGGGTTAGGGTTAGGCTTCAGCCTAGGGCTTGGATTTCTTTAACCAGGAATCCCTGAGTTCCAGGATTACTTCATCTGCCAAAGGCATCCCAAAGGGAGTGCAGAAGTGCCACAACATGGCTGCTTTCACGGCTTTTCCCTTAGGAAGAACCCTAATACCCGGCTGATTTACCTTCCTAGGGTTACTGTTAGGCTTAGGCCTAGGACTTTTAAAACCAGGAAGCCCTGGGCTCCAGGCACACTGCAGCTGCGAAAGGCATCCCAAGGGGAGCGCAAAAGTGACGCAACTTGGCTGCCACCACTGATATTTCCATGAGACCATCCCGAACCATAGGCTGATTTTCCTTCCTAGGGTTAAGGTTTGAGTTAGCCTAGGGTAAGGGTTCTATTAACCAGAAAGCCCTGAGTTCCAAGAACACAGCAGCTGCGAAGGACTAGCCAAGAAGAGCGCAAAAGTAGCACAACATGCCTGCCTCCACAGCTTTTTCCTTGGGGACATGCCTAATTCCTGGCTGATTTGCCTTTCTCGTCTTAGGGTTGGGGTTCGGCCTAGGGCTAGGATTTTTAAAATCAGGAAGCCCTGAGTTCCAGGCACACTGCAGCTGTGAAAGGCATCCAAAAGGGAGTGCAAAAGTGCCACAACATGGCTGCTTTCACGGCTTTTTCCTTGGCAAGAAGCCTAACACCAGGCTGATTTACCTTCCCAGGGTTACTGTTAGGCTTAGGCCTAGGGCTAGGATTTTTGAAACTAGGAAGCCCTGGGCTCCAGGCACACTGCAGCTGTTCAAGGCATCCCAAGGGGAGTACAAAAGTGCAACAACATGGCAGCTTTCACAGCTTTTTCCTTGGCACCATCCCTATACCTAGGGTGATTTATCTGCCTAGGGTTAGGGTTAGGGTTCAGCCTAGGGCTTGGATTTCTTTAACCAGGAAGCCCTGAGTTCCAGGCTTACTTCATCTGCCAAAGGCATCCCAAAGGGAGTGCAGAAGTGCCACAACATGGCTGCTTTCACGGCTTTTCCCTTAGGAGGAACCCTAATACCCGGCTGATTTACCTTCCTAGGGTTACTGTTAGGCTTAGGCCTAGGACTTTTAAAACCAGGAAGCCCTGGGCTCCAGGCACACTGCAGCTGCGAAAGGCATCCCAAGGGGAGCGCAAAAGTGACGCAACTTGGCTGCCACCACTGATATTTCCATGAGACCATCCCGAACCATAGGCTGATTTTCCTTCCTAGGGTTAAGGTTTGAGTTAGCCTAGGGTAAGGGTTCTATTAACCAGAAAGCCCTGAGTTCCAAGAACACAGCAGCTGCGAAGGACTAGCCAAGAAGAGCGCAAAAGTACCACAACATGCCTGCCTCCACAGCTTTTTCCTTGGGGACATGCCTAATTCCTGGCTGATTTGCCTTTCTCGTCTTAGGGTTGGGGTTCGGCCTAGGGCTAGGATTTTTAAAATCAGGAAGCCCTGAGTTCCAGGCACACTGCAGCTGTGAAAGGCATCCAAAAGGGAGTGCAAAAGTGCCACAACATGGCTGCTTTCACGGCTTTTTCCTTGGCAAGAAGCCTAACACCAGGCTGATTTACCTTCCCAGGGTTACTGTTAGGCTTAGGCCTAGGGCTAGGATTTTTGAAACTAGGAAGCCCTGGGCTCCAGGCACACTGCAGCTGTTCAAGGCATCCCAAGGGGAGTACAAAAGTGCAACAACATGGCAGCTTTCACATCTTTTTCCTTGGCACCATCCCTATACCTAGGCTGATTTATCTGCCTAGGGTTAGGGTTAGGCTTCAGCCTAGGGCTTGGATTTCTTTAACCAGGAAGCCCTGAGTTCCAGGCTTACTTCATCTGCCAAAGGCATCCCAAAGGGAGTGCAGAAGTGCCACAACATGGCTGCTTTCACGGCTTTTCCCTTAGGAAGAACCCTAACACCCGGCTGATTTACCTTCCTAGGGTTACTGTTAGGCTTAGGCCTAGGACTTTTAAAACCAGGAAGCCCTGGGCTCCAGGCACACTGCAGCTGCGAAAGGCATCCCAAGGGGAGCGCAAAAGTGACGCAACTTGGCTGCCACCACTGATATTTCCATGAGACCATCCCGAACCATAGGCTGATTTTCCTTCCTAGGCTTAAGGTTTGAGTTACGCCTAGGGTAAGGGTTCTATTAACCAGAAAGCCCTGAGTTCCAAGAACACAGCAGCTGCGAAGGACTAGCCAAGAAGAGCGCAAAAGTACCACAACATGCCTGCCTCCACAGCTTTTTCCTTGGGGACATGCCTAATTCCTGGCTGATTTGCCTTTCTCGTCTTAGGGTTGGGGTTCGGCCTAGGGCTAGGATTTTTAAAATCAGGAAGCCCTGAGTTCCAGGCACACTGCAGCTGTGAAAGGCATCCAAAAGGGAGTGCAAAAGTGCCACAACATGGCTGCTTTCACGGCTTTTTCCTTGGCAAGAAGCCTAACACCAGGCTGATTTCCCTTCCCAGGGTTACTGTTAGGCTTAGGCCTAGGGCTAGGATTTTTGAAACTAGGAAGCCCTGGGCTCCAGGCACACTGCAGCTGTTCAAGGCATCCCAAGGGGAGTACAAAAGTGCAACAACATGGCAGCTTTCACAGCTTTTTCCTTGGCACCATCCCTATACCTAGGCTGATTTATCTGCCTAGGGTTAGGGTTAGGGTTCAGCCTAGGGCTTGGATTTCTTTAACCAGGAAGCCCTGAGTTCCAGGCTTACTTCATCTGCCAAAGGCATCCCAAAGGGAGTGCAGAAGTGCCACAACATGGCTGCTTTCACGGCTTTTCCCTTAGGAAGAACCCTAATACGCGGCTGATTTACCTTCCTAGGGTTACTGTTAGGCTTAGGCCTAGGACTTTTAAAACCAGGAAGCCCTGGGCTCCAGGCACACTGCAGCTGCGAAAGGCATCCCAAGGGGAGCGCAAAAGTGACGCAACTTGGCTGCCACCACTGATATTTCCATGAGACCATCCCGAACCATAGGCTGATTTTCCTTCCTAGGGTTAAGGTTTGAGTTACGCCTAGGGTAAGGGCTCTATTAACCAGAAAGCCCTGAGTTCCAAGAACACAGCAGCTGCGAAGGACTAGCCAAGAAGAGCGCAAAAGTACCACAACATGCCTGCCTCCACAGCTTTTTCCTTGGGGACATGCCTAATTCCTGGCTGATTTGCCTTTCTCGTCTTAGGGTTGGGGTTCGGCCTAGGGCTAGGATTTTTAAAATCAGGAAGCCCTGAGTTCCAGGCACACTGCAGCTGTGAAAGGCATCCAAAAGGGAGTGCAAAAGTGCCACAACATGGCTGCTTTCACGGCTTTTTCCTTGGCAAGAAGCCTAACACCAGGCTGATTTACCTTCCCAGGGTTACTGTTAGGCTTAGGCCTAGGGCTAGGATTTTTAAAACTAGGAAGCCCTGGGCTCCAGGCACACTGCAGCTGTTCAAGGCATCCCAAGGGGAGTACAAAAGTGCAACAACATGGCAGCTTTCACAGCTTTTTCCTTGGCACCATCCCTATACCTAGGCTGATTTATCTGCCTAGGGTTAGGGTTAGGCTTCAGCCTAGGGCTTGGATTTCTTTAACCAGGAAGCCCTGAGTTCCAGGCTTACTTCATCTGCCAAAGGCATCCCAAAGGGAGTGCAGAAGTGCCACAACATGGCTGCTTTCACGGCTTTTCCCTTAGGAAGAACCCTAATACCCGGCTGATTTACCTTCCTAGGGTTACTGTTAGGCTTAGGCCTAGGACTTTTAAAACCAGGAAGCCCTGGGCTCCAGGCACACTGCAGCTGCGAAAGGCATCCCAAGGGGAGCGCAAAAGTGACGCAACTTGGCTGCCACCACTGATATTTCCATGAGACCATCCCGAACCATAGGCTGATTTTCCTTCCTAGGCTTAAGGTTTGAGTTACGCCTAGGGTAAGGGCTCTATTAACCAGAAAGCCCTGAGTTCCAAGAACACAGCAGCTGCGAAGGACTAGCCAAGAAGAGCGCAAAAGTACCACAACATGCCTGCCTCCACAGCTTTTTCCTTGGGGACATGCCTAATTCCTGGCTGATTTGCCTTTCTCGTCTTAGGGTTGGGGTTCGGCCTAGGGCTAGGATTTTTAAAATCAGGAAGCCCTGAGTTCCAGGCACACTGCAGCTGTGAAAGGCATCCAAAAGGGAGTGCAAAAGTGCCACAACATGGCTGCTTTCACGGCTTTTTCCTTGGCAAGAAGCCTAACACCAGGCTGATTTACCTTCCCAGGGTTACTGTTAGGCTTAGGCCTAGGGCTAGGATTTTTAAAACTAGGAAGCCCTGGGCTCCAGGCACACTGCAGCTGTTCAAGGCATCCCAAGGGGAGTACAAAAGTGCAACAACATGGCAGCTTTCACAGCTTTTTCCTTGGCACCATCCCTATACCTAGGCTGATTTATCTGCCTAGGGTTAGGGTTAGGCTTCAGCCTAGGGCTTGGATTTCTTTAACCAGGAAGCCCTGAGTTCCAGGCTTACTTCATCTGCCAAAGGCATCCCAAAGGGAGTGCAGAAGTGCCACAACATGGCTGCTTTCACGGCTTTTCCCTTAGGAAGAACCCTAATACCCGGCTGATTTACCTTCCTAGGGTTACTGTTAGGCTTAGGCCTAGGACTTTTAAAACCAGGAAGCCCTGGGCTCCAGGCACACTGCAGCTGCGAAAGGCATCCCAAGGGGAGCGCAAAAGTGATGCAACTTGGCTGCCACCACTGATATTTCCATGAGACCATCCCGAACCATAGGCTGATTTTCCTTCCTAGGGTTAAGGTTTGAGTTATGCCTAGGGTAAGGGCTCTATTAACCAGAAAGCCCTGAGTTCCAAGAACACAGCAGCTGCGAAGGACTAGCCAAGAAGAGCGCAAAAGTACCACAACATGCCTGCCTCCACAGCTTTTTCCTTGGGGACATGCCTAATTCCTGGCTGATTTGCCTTTCTCGTCTTAGGGTTGGGGTTCGGCCTAGGGCTAGGATTTTTAAAATCAGGAAGCCCTGAGTTCCAGGCACACTGCAGCTGTGAAAGGCATCCAAAAGGGAGTGCAAAAGTGCCACAACATGGCTGCTTTCACGGCTTTTTCCTTGGCAAGAAGCCTAACACCAGGCTGATTTCCCTTCCCAGGGTTACTGTTAGGCTTAGGCCTAGGGCTAGGATTTTTAAAACTAGGAAGCCCTGGGCTCCAGGCACACTGCAGCTGTTCAAGGCATCCCAAGGGGAGTACAAAAGTGCTACAACATGGCAGCTTTCACAGCTTTTTCCTTGGCACCATCCCTATACCTAGGCTGATTTATCTGCCTAGGGTTAGTGTTAGGGTTCAGCCTAGGGCTTGGATTTCTTTAACCAGGAAGCCCTGAGTTCCAGGCTTACTTCATCTGCCAAAGGCATCCCAAAGGGAGTGCAGAAGTGCCACAACATGGCTGCTTTCACGGCTTTTCCCTTAGGAAGAACCCTAATACCCGGCTGATTTACCTTCCTAGGGTTACTGTTAGGCTTAGGCCTAGGACTTTTAAAACCAGGAAGCCCTGGGCTCCAGGCACACTGCAGCTGCGAAAGGCATCCCAAGGGGAGCGCAAAAGTGACGCAACTTGGCTGCCACCACTGATATTTCCATGAGACCATCCCGAACCATAGGCTGATTTTCCTTCCTAGGCTTAGGGTTTGAGTTACGCCTAGGGTAAGGGTTCTATTAACCAGAAAGCCCTGAGTTCCAAAACACAGCAGCTGCGAAGGACTAGCCAAGAAGAGCGCAAAAGTACCACAACATGCCTGCCTCCACAGCTTTTTCCTTGGGGACATGCCTAATTCCTGGCTGATTTGCCTTTCTCGTCTTAGGGTTGGGGTTCGGCCTAGGGCTAGGATTTTTAAAATCAGGAAGCCCTGAGTTCCAGGCACACTGAAGCTGTGAAAGGCATCCAAAAGGGAGTGCAAAAGTGCCACAACATGGCTGCTTTCACGGCTTTTTCCTTGGCAAGAAGCCTAACACCAGGCTGATTTCCCTTCCCAGGGTTACTGTTAGGCTTAGGCCTAGGGCTAGGATTTTTGAAACTAGGAAGCCCTGGGCTCCAGGCACACTGCAGCTGTTCAAGGCATCCCAAGGGGAGTACAAAAGTGCAACAACATGGCAGCTTTCACAGCTTTTTCCTTGGCACCATCCCTATACCTAGGCTGATTTATCTGCCTAGGGTTAGGGTTAGGGTTCAGCCTAGGGCTTGGATTTCTTTAACCAGGAAGCCCTGAGTTCCAGGCTTACTTCATCTGCCAAAGGCATCCCAAAGGGAGTGCAGAAGTGCCACAACATGGCTGCTTTCACGGCTTTTCCCTTAGGAAGAACCCTAATACCCGGCTGATTTACCTTCCTAGGGTTACTGTTAGGCTTAGGCCTAGGACTTTTAAAACCAGGAAGCCCTGGGCTCCAGGCACACTGCAGCTGCAAAAGGCATCCCAAGGGGAGCGCAAAAGTGACGCAACTTGGCTGCCACCACTGATATTTCCATGAGACCATCCCAAACCATAGGCTGATTTTCCTTCCTAGGCTTAAGGTTTGAGTTACGCCTAGGGTAAGGGCTCTGATAACCAGAAAGCCCTGAGTTCCAAGAACACAGCAGCTGCGAAGGACTAGCCAAGAAGAGCGCAAAAGTAGCACAACATGCCTGCCTCCACAGCTTTTTCCTTGGGGACATGCCTAATTCCTGGCTGATTTGCCTTTCTCGTCTTAGGGTTGGGGTTCGGCCTAGGGCTAGGATTTTTAAAATCAGGAAGCCCTGAGTTCCAGGCACACTGCAGCTGTGAAAGGCATCCAAAAGGGAGTGCAAAAGTGCCACAACATGGCTGCTTTCACGGCTTTTTCCTTGGCAAGAAGCCTAACACCAGGCTGATTTACCTTCCCAGGGTTACTGTTAGGCTTAGGCCTAGGGCTAGGATTTTTAAAACTAGGAAGCCCTTAGCTCCAGGCACACTGCAGCTGTTCAAGGCATCCCAAGGGGAGTACAAAAGTGCAACAACATGGCAGCTTTCACAGCTTTTTCCTTGGCACCATCCCTATACCTAGGCTGATTTATCTGCCTAGGGTTAGTGTTAGGGTTCAGCCTAGGCCTTGGATTTCTTTAACCAGGAAGCCCTGAGTTCCAGGCTTACTTCATCTGCCAAAGGCATCCCAAAGGGAGTGCAGAAGTGCCACAACATGGCTGCTTTCACGGCTTTTCCCTTAGGAAGAACCCTAATACCCGGCTGATTTACCTTCCTATGGTTACTGTTAGGCTTAGGCCTAGGACTTTTAAAACCAGGAAGCCCTGGGCTCCAGGCACACTGCAGCTGCGAAAGGCATCCCAAGGGGAGCGCAAAAGTGACGCAACTTGGCTGCCACCACTGATATTTCCATGAGACCATCCCGAACCATAGGCTGATTTTCCTTCCTAGGCTTAAGGTTTGAGTTACGCCTAGGGTAAGGGTTCTATTAACCAGAAAGCCCTGAGTTCCAAAACACAGCAGCTGCGAAGGACTAGCCAAGAAGAGCGCAAAAGTACCACAACATGCCTGCCTCCACAGCTTTTTCCTTGGGGACATGCCTAATTCCTGGCTGATTTGCCTTTCTCGTCTTAGGGTTGGGGTTCGGCCTAGGGCTAGGATTTTTAAAATCAGGAAGCCCTGAGTTCCAGGCACACTGCAGCTGTGAAAGGCATCCAAAAGGGAGTGCAAAAGTGCCACAACATGGCTGCTTTCACTTCACGGCTTTTTCCTTGGCAAGAAGCCTAACACCAGGCTGATTTACCTTCCCAGGGTTACTGTTAGGCTTAGGCCTAGGGCTAGGAGTTTTGAAACTAGGAAGCCCTTAGCTCCAGGCACACTGCAGCTGTTCAAGGCATCCCAAGGGGAGTACAAAAGTGCAACAACATGGCAGCTTTCACAGCTTTTTCCTTGGCACCATCCCTATACCTAGGCTGATTTATCTGCCTAGGGTTAGTGTTAGGGTTCAGCCTAGGCCTTGGATTTCTTTAACCAGGAAGCCCTGAGTTCCAGGCTTACTTCATCTGCCAAAGGCATCCCAAAGGGAGTGCAGAAGTGCCACAACATGGCTGCTTTCACGGCTTTTCCCTTAGGAAGAACCCTAATACCCGGCTGATTTACCTTCCTAGGGTTACTGTTAGGCTTAGGCCTAGGACTTTTAAAACCAGGAAGCCCTGGGCTCCAGGCACACTGCAGCTGCAAAAGGCATCCCAAGGGGAGCGCAAAAGTGACGCAACTTGGCTGCCACCACTGATATTTCCATGAGACCATCCCAAACCATAGGCTGATTTTCCTTCCTAGGCTTAAGGTTTGAGTTACGCCTAGGGTAAGGGCTCTGATAACCAGAAAGCCCTGAGTTCCAAGAACACAGCAGCTGCGAAGGACTAGCCAAGAAGAGCGCAAAAGTAGCACAACATGCCTGCCTCCACAGCTTTTTCCTTGGGGACATGCCTAATTCCTGGCTGATTTGCCTTTCTCGTCTTAGGGTTGGGGTTCGGCCTAGGGCTAGGATTTTTAAAATCAGGAAGCCCTGAGTTCCAGGCACACTGCAGCTGTGAAAGGCATCCAAAAGGGAGTGCAAAAGTGCCACAACATGGCTGCTTTCACGGCTTTTTCCTTGGCAAGAAGCCTAACACCAGGCTGATTTACCTTCCCAGGGTTACTGTTAGGCTTAGGCCTAGGGCTAGGATTTTTAAAACTAGGAAGCCCTTAGCTCCAGGCACACTGCAGCTGTTCAAGGCATCCCAAGGGGAGTACAAAAGTGCAACAACATGGCAGCTTTCACAGCTTTTTCCTTGGCACCATCCCTATACCTAGGCTGATTTATCTGCCTAGGGTTAGTGTTAGGGTTCAGCCTAGGCCTTGGATTTCTTTAACCAGGAAGCCCTGAGTTCCAGGCTTACTTCATCTGCCAAAGGCATCCCAAAGGGAGTGCAGAAGTGCCACAACATGGCTGCTTTCACGGCTTTTCCCTTAGGAAGAACCCTAATACCCGGCTGATTTACCTTCCTATGGTTACTGTTAGGCTTAGGCCTAGGACTTTTAAAACCAGGAAGCCCTGGGCTCCAGGCACACTGCAGCTGCGAAAGGCATCCCAAGGGGAGCGCAAAAGTGACGCAACTTGGCTGCCACCACTGATATTTCCATGAGACCATCCCGAACCATAGGCTGATTTTCCTTCCTAGGCTTAAGGTTTGAGTTACGCCTAGGGTAAGGGTTCTATTAACCAGAAAGCCCTGAGTTCCAAAACACAGCAGCTGCGAAGGACTAGCCAAGAAGAGCGCAAAAGTACCACAACATGCCTGCCTCCACAGCTTTTTCCTTGGGGACATGCCTAATTCCTGGCTGATTTGCCTTTCTCGTCTTAGGGTTGGGGTTCGGCCTAGGGCTAGGATTTTTAAAATCAGGAAGCCCTGAGTTCCAGGCACACTGCAGCTGTGAAAGGCATCCAAAAGGGAGTGCAAAAGTGCCACAACATGGCTGCTTTCACGGCTTTTTCCTTGGCAAGAAGCCTAACACCAGGCTGATTTCCCTTCCCAGGGTTACTGTTAGGCTTAGGCCTAGGGCTAGGATTTTTGAAACTAGGAAGCCCTTAGCTCCAGGCACACTGCAGCTGTTCAAGGCATCCCAAGGGGATTACAAAAGGGCAACAACATGGCAACTTTCACAGCTTTTTCCTTGGCACCATCCCTATACCTAGGCTGATTTATCTGCCTAGGGTTAGGGTTAGGGTTCAGCCTAGGGCTTGGATTTCTTTAACCAGGAAGCCCTGAGTTCCAGGCTTACTTCATCTGCCAAAGGCATCCCAAAGGGAGTGCAGAAGTGCCACAACATGGCTGCTTTCACGGCTTTTCCCTTAGGAAGAACCCTAATACCCGGCTGATTTACCTTCCTAGGGTTACTGTTAGGCTTAGGCCTAGGACTTTTAAAACCAGGAAGCCCTGGGCTCCAGGCACACTGCAGCTGCGAAAGGCATCCCAAGGGGAGCGCAAAAGTGACGCAACTTGGCTGCCACCACTGATATTTCCAGGAGACCATCCCGAACCATAGGCTGATTTTCCTTCCTAGGGTTAAGGTTTGAGTTACGCCTAGGGTAAGGGTTCTATTAACCAGAAAGCCCTGAGTTCCAAAACACAGCAGCTGCGAAGGACTAGCCAAGAAGAGCGCAAAAGTACCACAACATGCCTGCCTCCACAGCTTTTTCCTTGGGGACATGCCTAATTCCTGGCTGATTTGCCTTTCTCGTCTTAGGGTTGGGGTTCGGCCTAGGGCTAGGATTTTTAAAATCAGGAAGCCCTGAGTTCCAGGCACACTGCAGCTGTGAAAGGCATCCAAAAGGGAGTGCAAAAGTGCCACAACATGGCTGCTTTCACGGCTTTTTCCTTGGCAAGAAGCCTAACACCAGGCTGATTTACCTTCCCAGGGTTACTGTTAGGCTTAGGCCTAGGGCTAGGATTTTTAAAACTAGGAAGCCCTTAGCTCCAGGCACACTGCAGCTGTTCAAGGCATCCCAAGGGGAGTACAAAAGTGCAACAACATGGCAGCTTTCACAGCTTTTTCCTTGGCACCATCCCTATACCTAGGCTGATTTATCTGCCTAGGGTTAGGGTTAGGGTTCAGCCTAGGGCTTGGATTTCTTTAACCAGGAAGCCCTGAGTTCCAGGCTTACTTCATCTGCCAAAGGCATCCCAAAGGGAGTGCAGAAGTGCCACAACATGGCTGCTTTCACGGCTTTTCCCTTAGGAAGAACCCTAATACCCGGCTGATTTACCTTCCTAGGGTTACTGTTAGGCTTAGGCCTAGGACTTTTAAAACCAGGAAGCCCTGGGCTCCAGGCACACTGCAGCTGCGAAAGGCATCCCAAGGGGAGCGCAAAAGTGACGCAACTTGGCTGCCACCACTGATATTTCCATGAGACCATCCCGAACCATAGGCTGATTTTCCTTCCTAGGCTTAAGGTTTGAGTTACGCCTAGGGTAAGGGTTCTATTAACCAGAAAGCCCTGAGTTCCAAAACACAGCAGCTGCGAAGGACTAGCCAAGAAGAGCGCAAAAGTACCACAACATGCCTGCCTCCACAGCTTTTTCCTTGGGGACATGCCTAATTCCTGGCTGATTTGCCTTTCTCGTCTTAGGGTTGGGGTTCGGCCTAGGGCTAGGATTTTTAAAATCAGGAAGCCCTGAGTTCCAGGCACACTGCAGCTGTGAAAGGCATCCAAAAGGGAGTGCAAAAGTGCCACAACATGGCTGCTTTCACGGCTTTTTCCTTGGCAAGAAGCCTAACACCAGGCTGATTTACCTTCCCAGGGTTACTGTTAGGCTTAGGCCTAGGGCTAGGATTTTTAAAACTAGGAAGCCCTTAGCTCCAGGCACACTGCAGCTGTTCAAGGCATCCCAAGGGGAGTACAAAAGTGCTACAACATGGCAGCTTTCACAGCTTTTTCCTTGGCACCATCCCTATACCTAGGCTGATTTATCTGCCTAGGGTTAGGGTTAGGGTTCAGCCTAGGGCTTGGATTTCTTTAACCAGGAAGCCCTGAGTTCCAGGCTTACTTCATCTGCCAAAGGCATCCCAAAGGGAGTGCAGAAGTGCCACAACATGGCTGCTTTCACGGCTTTTCCCTTAGGAAGAACCCTAATACGCGGCTGATTTACCTTCCTAGGGTTACTGTTAGGCTTAGGCCTAGGACTTTTAAAACCAGGAAGCCCTGGGCTCCAGGCACACTGCAGCTGCGAAAGGCATCCCAAGGGGAGCGCAAAAGTGACGCAACTTGGCTGCCACCACTGATATTTCCATGAGACCATCCCGAACCATAGGCTGATTTTCCTTCCTAGGGTTAAGGTTTGAGTTACGCCTAGGGTAAGGGCTCTATTAACCAGAAAGCCCTGAGTTCCAAGAACACAGCAGCTGCGAAGGACTAGCCAAGAAGAGCGCAAAAGTACCACAACATGCCTGCCTCCACAGCTTTTTCCTTGGGGACATGCCTAATTCCTGGCTGATTTGCCTTTCTCGTCTTAGGGTTGGGGTTCGGCCTAGGGCTAGGATTTTTAAAATCAGGAAGCCCTGAGTTCCAGGCACACTGCAGCTGTGAAAGGCATCCAAAAGGGAGTGCAAAAGTGCCACAACATGGCTGCTTTCACGGCTTTTTCCTTGGCAAGAAGCCTAACACCAGGCTGATTTACCTTCCCAGGGTTACTGTTAGGCTTAGGCCTAGGGCTAGGATTTTTAAAACTAGGAAGCCCTTAGCTCCAGGCACGCTGCAGCTGTTCAAGGCATCCCAAGGGGAGTACAAAAGTGCTACAACATGGCAGCTTTCACAGCTTTTTCCTTGGCACCATCCCTATACCTAGGCTGATTTATCTGCCTAGGGTTAGGGTTAGGCTTCAGCCTAGGGCTTGGATTTCTTTAACCAGGAAGCCCTGAGTTCCAGGCTTACTTCATCTGCCAAAGGCATCCCAAAGGGAGTGCAGAAGTGCCACAACATGGCTGCTTTCACGGCTTTTCCCTTAGGAAGAACCCTAATACCCGGCTGATTTACCTTCCTAGGGTTACTGTTAGGCTTAGGCCTAGGACTTTTAAAACCAGGAAGCCCTGGGCTCCAGGCACACTGCAGCTGCGAAAGGCATCCCAAGGGGAGCGCAAAAGTGACGCAACTTGGCTGCCACCACTGATATTTCCATGAGACCATCCCGAACCATAGGCTGATTTTCCTTCCTAGGGTTAAGGTTTGAGTTACGCCTAGGGTAAGGGCTCTATTAACCAGAAAGCCCTGAGTTCCAAGAACACAGCAGCTGCGAAGGACTAGCCAAGAAGAGCGCAAAAGTACCACAACATGCCTGCCTCCACAGCTTTTTCCTTGGGGACATGCCTAATTCCTGGCTGATTTGCCTTTCTCGTCTTAGGGTTGGGGTTCGGCCTAGGGCTAGGATTTTTAAAATCAGGAAGCCCTGAGTTCCAGGCACACTGCAGCTGTGAAAGGCATCCAAAAGGGAGTGCAAAAGTGCCACAACATGGCTGCTTTCACGGCTTTTTCCTTGGCAAGAAGCCTAACACCAGGCTGATTTACCTTCCCAGGGTTACTGTTAGGCTTAGGCCTAGGGCTAGGATTTTTGAAACTAGGAAGCCCTTAGCTCCAGGCACACTGCAGCTGTTCAAGGCATCCCAAGGGGAGTACAAAAGTGCTACAACATGGCAGCTTTCACAGCTTTTTCCTTGGCACCATCCCTATACCTAGGCTGATTTATCTGCCTAGGGTTAGGGTTAGGCTTCAGCCTAGGGCTTGGATTTCTTTAACCAGGAAGCCCTGAGTTCCAGGCTTACTTCATCTGCCAAAGGCATCCCAAAGGGAGTGCAGAAGTGCCACAACATGGCTGCTTTCACGGCTTTTCCCTTAGGAAGAACCCTAATACCCGGCTGATTTACCTTCCTAGGGTTACTGTTAGGCTTAGGCCTAGGACTTTTAAAACCAGGAAGCCCTGGGGTCCAGGCACACTGCAGCTGCGAAAGGCATCCCAAGGGGAGCGCAAAAGTGACGCAACTTGGCTGCCACCACTGATATTTCCATGAGACCATCCCGAACCATAGGCTGATTTTCCTTCCTAGGGCTAAGGTTTGAGTTACGCCTAGGATAAGGGCTCTATTAACCAGAAAGCCCTGAGTTCCAAGAACACAGCAGCTGCGAAGGACTAGCCAAGAAGAGCGCAAAAGTAGCACAACATGCCTGCCTCCACAGCTTTTTCCTTGGGGACATGCCTAATTCCTGGCTGATTTGCCTTTCTCGTCTTAGGGTTGGGGTTCGGCCTAGGGCTAGGATTTTTAAAATCAGGAAGCCCTGAGTTCCAGGCACACTGCAGCTGTGAAAGGCATCCAAAAGGGAGTGCAAAAGTGCCACAACATGGCTGCTTTCACGGCTTTTTCCTTGGCAAGAAGCCTAACACCAGGCTGATTTACCTTCCCAGGGTTACTGTTAGGCTTAGGCCTAGGGCTAGGATTTTTAAAACTAGGAAGCCCTTAGCTCCAGGCACACTGCAGCTGTTCAAGGCATCCCAAGGGGAGTACAAAAGTGCTACAACATGGCAGCTTTCACAGCTTTTTCCTTGGCACCATCCCTATACCTAGGCTGATTTATCTGCCTAGGGTTAGGGTTAGGCTTCAGCCTAGGGCTTGGATTTCTTTAACCAGGAAGCCCTGAGTTCCAGGCTTACTTCATCTGCCAAAGGCATCCCAAAGGGAGTGCAGAAGTGCCACAACATGGCTGCTTTCACGGCTTTTCCCTTAGGAAGAACCCTAATACCCGGCTGATTTACCTTCCTAGGGTTACTGTTAGGCTTAGGCCTAGGACTTTTAAAACCAGGAAGCACTGGGCTCCAGGCACACTGCAGCTGCGAAAGGCATCCCAAGGGGAGCGCAAAAGTGACGCAACTTGGCTGCCACCACTGATATTTCCATGAGACCATCCCGAACCATAGGCTGATTTTCCTTCCTAGGCTTAAGGTTTGAGTTACGCCTAGGGTAAGGGCTCTATTAACCAGAAAGCCCTGAGTTCCAAGAACACAGCAGCTGCGAAGGACTAGCCAAGAAGAGCGCAAAAGTACCACAACATGCCTGCCTCCACAGCTTTTTCCTTGGGGACATGCCTAATTCCTGGCTGATTTGCCTTTCTCGTCTTAGGGTTGGGGTTCGGCCTAGGGCTAGGATTTTTAAAATCAGGAAGCCCTGAGTTCCAGGCACACTGCAGCTGTGAAAGGCATCCAAAAGGGAGTGCAAAAGTGCCACAACATGGCTGCTTTCACGGCTTTTTCCTTGGCAAGAAGCCTAACACCAGGCTGATTTACCTTCCCAGGGTTACTGTTAGGCTTAGGCCTAGGGCTAGGATTTTTGAAACTAGGAAGCCCTGGGCTCCAGCCACACTGCAGCTGTTCAAGGCATCCCAAGGGGAGTACAAAAGTGCTACAACATGGCAGCTTTCACAGCTTTTTCCTTGGCACCATCCCTATACCTAGGCTGATTTATCTGCCTAGGGTTAGGGTTAGGCTTCAGCCTAGGGCTTGGATTTCTTTAACCAGGAAGCCCTGAGTTCCAGGCTTACTTCATCTGCCAAAGGCATCCCAAAGGGAGTGCAGAAGTGCCACAACATGGCTGCTTTCACGGCTTTTCCCTTAGGAAGAACCCTAATACCCGGCTGATTTACCTTCCTAGGGTTACTGTTAGGCTTAGGCCTAGGACTTTTAAAACCAGGAAGCCCTGGGCTCCAGGCACACTGCAGCTGCGAAAGGCATCCCAAGGGGAGCGCAAAAGTGACGCAACTTGGCTGCCACCACTGATATTTCCATGAGACCATCCCGAACCATAGGCTGATTTTCCTTCCTAGGGCTAAGGTTTGAGTTACGCCTAGGATAAGGGCTCTATTAACCAGAAAGCCCTGAGTTCCAAGAACACAGCAGCTGCGAAGGACTAGCCAAGAAGAGCGCAAAAGTACCACAACATGCCTGCCTCCACAGCTTTTTCCTTGGGGACATGCCTAATTCCTGGCTGATTTGCCTTTCTCGTCTTAGGGTTGGGGTTCGGCCTAGGGCTAGGATTTTTAAAATCAGGAAGCCCTGAGTTCCAGGCACACTGCAGCTGTGAAAGGCATCCAAAAGGGAGTGCAAAAGTGCCACAACATGGCTGCTTTCACGGCTTTTTCCTTGGCAAGAAGCCTAACACCAGGCTGATTTACCTTCCCAGGGTTACTGTTAGGCTTAGGCCTAGGGCTAGGATTTTTAAAACTAGGAAGCCCTTAGCTCCAGGCACACTGCAGCTGTTCAAGGCATCCCAAGGGGAGTACAAAAGTGCTACAACATGGCAGCTTTCACAGCTTTTTCCTTGGCACCATCCCTATACCTAGGCTGATTTATCTGCCTAGGGTTAGGGTTAGGCTTCAGCCTAGGGCTTGGATTTCTTTAACCAGGAAGCCCTGAGTTCCAGGCTTACTTCATCTGCCAAAGGCATCCCAAAGGGAGTGCAGAAGTGCCACAACATGGCTGCTTTCACGGCTTTTCCCTTAGGAAGAACCCTAATACCCGGCTGATTTACCTTCCTAGGGTTACTGTTAGGCTTAGGCCTAGGACTTTTAAAACCAGGAAGCCCTGGGCTCCAGGCACACTGCAGCTGCGAATAGTATCCCAAGGGGAGCGCAAAAGTGACGCAACTTGGCTGCCACCACTGATATTTCCATGAGACCATCCCGAACCATAGGCTGATTTTCCTTCCTAGGGTTAAGGTTTGAGTTACGCCTAGGGTAAGGGCTCTATTAACCAGAAAGCCCTGAGTTCCAAGAACACAGCAGCTGCGAAGGACTAGCCAAGAAGAGCGCAAAAGTACCACAACATGCCTGCCTCCACAGCTTTTTCCTTGGGGACATGCCTAATTCCTGGCTGATTTGCCTTTCTCGTCTTAGGGTTGGGGTTCGGCCTAGGGCTAGGATTTTTAAAATCAGGAAGCCCTGAGTTCCAGGCACACTGCAGCTGTGAAAGGCATCCAAAAGGGAGTGCAAAAGTGCCACAACATGGCTGCTTTCACGGCTTTTTCCTTGGCAAGAAGCCTAACACCAGGCTGATTTACCTTCCCAGGGTTACTGTTAGGCTTAGGCCTAGGGCTAGGATTTTTGAAACTAGGAAGCCCTTAGCTCCAGGCACACTGCAGCTGTTCAAGGCATCCCAAGGGGAGTACAAAAGTGCTACAACATGGCAGCTTTCACAGCTTTTTCCTTGGCACCATCCCTATACCTAGGCTGATTTATCTGCCTAGGGTTAGGGTTAGGCTTCAGCCTAGGGCTTGGATTTCTTTAACCAGGAAGCCCTGAGTTCCAGGCTTACTTCATCTGCCAAAGGCATCCCAAAGGGAGTGCAGAAGTGCCACAACATGGCTGCTTTCACGGCTTTTCCCTTAGGAAGAACCCTAATACCCGGCTGATTTACCTTCCTAGGGTTACTGTTAGGCTTAGGCCTAGGACTTTTAAAACCAGGAAGCCCTGGGGTCCAGGCACACTGCAGCTGCGAAAGGCATCCCAAGGGGAGCGCAAAAGTGACGCAACTTGGCTGCCACCACTGATATTTCCATGAGACCATCCCGAACCATAGGCTGATTTTCCTTCCTAGGGCTAAGGTTTGAGTTACGCCTAGGATAAGGGCTCTATTAACCAGAAAGCCCTGAGTTCCAAGAACACAGCAGCTGCGAAGGACTAGCCAAGAAGAGCGCAAAAGTAGCACAACATGCCTGCCTCCACAGCTTTTTCCTTGGGGACATGCCTAATTCCTGGCTGATTTGCCTTTCTCGTCTTAGGGTTGGGGTTCGGCCTAGGGCTAGGATTTTTAAAATCAGGAAGCCCTGAGTTCCAGGCACACTGCAGCTGTGAAAGGCATCCAAAAGGGAGTGCAAAAGTGCCACAACATGGCTGCTTTCACGGCTTTTTCCTTGGCAAGAAGCCTAACACCAGGCTGATTTACCTTCCCAGGGTTACTGTTAGGCTTAGGCCTAGGGCTAGGATTTTTGAAACTAGGAAGCCCTTAGCTCCAGGCACACTGCAGCTGTTCAAGGCATCCCAAGGGGAGTACAAAAGTGCTACAACATGGCAGCTTTCACAGCTTTTTCCTTGGCACCATCCCTATACCTAGGCTGATTTATCTGCCTAGGGTTAGGGTTAGGGTTCAGCCTAGGGCTTGGATTTCTTTAACCAGGAAGCCCTGAGTTCCAGGCTTACTTCATCTGCCAAAGGCATCCCAAAGGGAGTGCAGAAGTGCCACAACATGGCTGCTTTCACGGCTTTTCCCTTAGGAAGAACCCTAATACCCGGCTGATTTACCTTCCTAGGGTTACTGTTAGGCTTAGGCCTAGGACTTTTAAAACCAGGAAGCACTGGGCTCCAGGCACACTGCAGCTGCGAAAGGCATCCCAAGGGGAGCGCAAAAGTGACGCAACTTGGCTGCCACCACTGATATTTCCATGAGACCATCCCGAACCATAGGCTGATTTTCCTTCCTAGGCTTAAGGTTTGAGTTACGCCTAGGGTAAGGGCTCTATTAACCAGAAAGCCCTGAGTTCCAAGAACACAGCAGCTGCGAAGGACTAGCCAAGAAGAGCGCAAAAGTACCACAACATGCCTGCCTCCACAGCTTTTTCCTTGGGGACATGCCTAATTCCTGGCTGATTTGCCTTTCTCGTCTTAGGGTTGGGGTTCGGCCTAGGGCTAGGATTTTTAAAATCAGGAAGCCCTGAGTTCCAGGCACACTGCAGCTGTGAAAGGCATCCAAAAGGGAGTGCAAAAGTGCCACAACATGGCTGCTTTCACGGCTTTTTCCTTGGCAAGAAGCCTAACACCAGGCTGATTTACCTTCCCAGGGTTACTGTTAGGCTTAGGCCTAGGGCTAGGATTTTTGAAACTAGGAAGCCCTGGGCTCCAGCCACACTGCAGCTGTTCAAGGCATCCCAAGGGGAGTACAAAAGTGCTACAACATGGCAGCTTTCACAGCTTTTTCCTTGGCACCATCCCTATACCTAGGCTGATTTATCTGCCTAGGGTTAGGGTTAGGCTTCAGCCTAGGGCTTGGATTTCTTTAACCAGGAAGCCCTGAGTTCCAGGCTTACTTCATCTGCCAAAGGCATCCCAAAGGGAGTGCAGAAGTGCCACAACATGGCTGCTTTCACGGCTTTTCCCTTAGGAAGAACCCTAATACCCGGCTGATTTACCTTCCTAGGGTTACTGTTAGGCTTAGGCCTAGGACTTTTAAAACCAGGAAGCCCTGGGCTCCAGGCACACTGCAGCTGCGAAAGGCATCCCAAGGGGAGCGCAAAAGTGACGCAACTTGGCTGCCACCACTGATATTTCCATGAGACCATCCCGAACCATAGGCTGATTTTCCTTCCTAGGGCTAAGGTTTGAGTTACGCCTAGGATAAGGGCTCTATTAACCAGAAAGCCCTGAGTTCCAAGAACACAGCAGCTGCGAAGGACTAGCCAAGAAGAGCGCAAAAGTACCACAACATGCCTGCCTCCACAGCTTTTTCCTTGGGGACATGCCTAATTCCTGGCTGATTTGCCTTTCTCGTCTTAGGGTTGGGGTTCGGCCTAGGGCTAGGATTTTTAAAATCAGGAAGCCCTGAGTTCCAGGCACACTGCAGCTGTGAAAGGCATCCAAAAGGGAGTGCAAAAGTGCCACAACATGGCTGCTTTCACGGCTTTTTCCTTGGCAAGAAGCCTAACACCAGGCTGATTTACCTTCCCAGGGTTACTGTTAGGCTTAGGCCTAGGGCTAGGATTTTTAAAACTAGGAAGCCCTTAGCTCCAGGCACGCTGCAGCTGTTCAAGGCATCCCAAGGGGAGTACAAAAGTGCAACAACATGGCAGCTTTCACAGCTTTTTCCTTGGCACCATCCCTATACCTAGGCTGATTTATCTGCCTAGGGTTAGGGTTAGGCTTCAGCCTAGGGCTTGGATTTCTTTAACCAGGAAGCCCTGAGTTCCAGGCTTACTTCATCTGCCAAAGGCATCCCAAAGGGAGTGCAGAAGTGCCACAACATGGCTGCTTTCACGGCTTTTCCCTTAGGAAGAACCCTAATACCCGGCTGATTTACCTTCCTAGGGTTACTGTTAGGCTTAGGCCTAGGACTTTTAAAACCAGGAAGCCCTGGGCTCCAGGCACACTGCAGCTGCGAAAGGCATCCCAAGGGGAGCGCAAAAGTGACGCAACTTGGCTGCCACCACTGATATTTCCATGAGACCATCCCGAACCATAGGCTGATTTTCCTTCCTAGGGTTAAGGTTTGAGTTACGCCTAGGGTAAGGGTTCTATTAACCAGAAAGCCCTGAGTTCCAAAACACAGCAGCTGCGAAGGACTAGCCAAGAAGAGCGCAAAAGTACCACAACATGACTGCCTCCACAGCTTTTTCCTTGGGGACATGCCTAATTCCTGGCTGATTTGCCTTTCTCGTCTTAGGGTTGGGGTTCGGCCTAGGGCTAGGATTTTTAAAATCAGGAAGCCCTGAGTTCCAGGCACACTGCAGCTGTGAAAGGCATCCAAAAGGGAGTGCAAAAGTGCCACAACATGGCTGCTTTCACGGCTTTTTCCTTGGCAAGAAGCCTAACACCAGGCTGATTTCCCTTCCCAGGGTTACTGTTAGGCTTAGGCCTAGGGCTAGGATTTTTGAAACTAGGAAGCCCTTAGCTCCAGGCACACTGCAGCTGTTCAAGGCATCCCAAGGGGAGTACAAAAGTGCTACAACATGGCAGCTTTCACAGCTTTTTCCTTGGCACCATCCCTATACCTAGGCTGATTTATCTGCCTAGGGTTAGGGTTAGGGTTCAGCCTAGGGCTTGGATTTCTTTAACCAGGAAGCCCTGAGTTCCAGGCTTACTTCATCTGCCAAAGGCATCCCAAAGGGAGTGCAGAAGTGCCACAACATGGCTGCTTTCACGGCTTTTCCCTTAGGAAGAACCCTAATACGCGGCTGATTTACCTTCCTAGGGTTACTGTTAGGCTTAGGCCTAGGACTTTTAAAACCAGGAAGCCCTGGGCTCCAGGCACACTGCAGCTGCAAAAGGCATCCCAAGGGGAGCGCAAAAGTGACGCAACTTGGCTGCCACCACTGATATTTCCATGAGACCATCCCGAACCATAGGCTGATTTTCCTTCCTAGGCTTAAGGTTTGAGTTACGCCTAGGGTAAGGGCTCTATTAACCAGAAAGCCCTGAGTTCCAAGAACACAGCAGCTGCGAAGGACTAGCCAAGAAGAGCGCAAAAGTACCACAACATGCCTGCCTCCACAGCTTTTTCCTTGGGGACATGCCTAATTCCTGGCTGATTTGCCTTTCTCGTCTTAGGGTTGGGGTTCGGCCTAGGGCTAGGATTTTTAAAATCAGGAAGCCCTGAGTTCCAGGCACACTGCAGCTGTGAAAGGCATCCAAAAGGGAGTGCAAAAGTGCCACAACATGGCTGCTTTCACGGCTTTTTCCTTGGCAAGAAGCCTAACACCAGGCTGATTTACCTTCCCAGGGTTACTGTTAGGCTTAGGCCTAGGGCTAGGATTTTTAAAACTAGGAAGCCCTGGGCTCCAGGCACACTGCAGCTGTTCAAGGCATCCCAAGGGGACTACAAAAGTGCAACAACATGGCAGCTTTCACAGCTTTTTCCTTGGCACCATCCCTATACATAGGCTGATTTATCTGCCTAGGGTTAGGGTTAGGCTTCAGCCTAGGGCTTGGATTTCTTTAACCAGGAAGCCCTGAGTTCCAGGCTTACTTCATCTGCCAAAGGCATCCCAAAGGGAGTGCAGAAGTGCCACAACATGGCTGCTTTCACGGCTTTTCCCTTAGGAAGAACCCTAATACCCGGCTGATTTACCTTCCTAGGGTTACTGTTAGGCTTAGGCCTAGGACTTTTAAAACCAGGAAGCCCTGGGCTCCAGGCACACTGCAGCTGCGAAAGGCATCCCAAGGGGAGCGCAAAAGTGACGCAACTTGGCTGCCACCACTGATATTTCCATGAGACCATCCCGAACCATAGGCTGATTTTCCTTCCTAGGCTTAAGGTTTGAGTTACGCCTAGGGTAAGGGCTCTATTAACCAGAAAGCCCTGAGTTCCAAGAACACAGCAGCTGCGAAGGACTAGCCAAGAAGAGCGCAAAAGTACCACAACATGCCTGCCTCCACAGCTTTTTCCTTGGGGACATGCCTAATTCCTGGCTGATTTGCCTTTCTCGTCTTAGGGTTGGGGTTCGGCCTAGGGCTAGGATTTTTAAAATCAGGAAGCCCTGAGTTCCAGGCACACTGCAGCTGTGAAAGGCATCCAAAAGGGAGTGCAAAAGTGCCACAACATGGCTGCTTTCACGGCTTTTTCCTTGGCAAGAAGCCTAACACCAGGCTGATTTACCTTCCCAGGGTTACTGTTAGGCTTAGGCCTAGGGCTAGGATTTTTAAAACTAGGAAGCCCTTAGCTCCAGGCACACTGCAGCTGTTCAAGGCATCCCAAGGGGAGTACAAAAGTGCTACAACATGGCAGCTTTCACAGCTTTTTCCTTGGCACCATCCCTATACCTAGGCTGATTTATCTGCCTAGGGTTAGGGTTAGGCTTCAGCCTAGGGCTTGGATTTCTTTAACCAGGAAGCCCTGAGTTCCAGGCTTACTTCATCTGCCAAAGGCATCCCAAAGGGAGTGCAGAAGTGCCACAACATGGCTGCTTTCACGGCTTTTCCCTTAGGAAGAACCCTAATACCCGGCTGATTTACCTTCCTAGGGTTACTGTTAGGCTTAGGCCTAGGACTTTTAAAACCAGGAAGCCCTGGGCTCCAGGCACACTGCAGCTGCGAAAGGCATCCCAAGGGGAGCGCAAAAGTGACGCAACTTGGCTGTCACCACTGATATTTCCATGAGACCATCCCGAACCATAGGTTGATTTTCCTTCCTAGGGTTAAGGTTTGAGTTACGCCTAGGGTAAGGGCTCTATTAACCAGAAAGCCCTGAGTTCCAAGAACACAGCAGCTGCGAAGGACTAGCCAAGAAGAGCGCAAAAGTACCAAAACATGCCTGCCTCCACAGCTTTTTCCTTGGGGACATGCCTAATTCCTGGCTGATTTGCCTTTCTCGTCTTAGGGTTGGGGTTCGGCCTAGGGCTAGGATTTTTAAAATCAGGAAGCCCTGAGTTCCAGGCACACTGCAGCTGTGAAAGGCATCCAAAAGGGAGTGCAAAAGTGCCACAACATGGCTGCTTTCACGGCTTTTTCCTTGGCAAGAAGCCTAACACCAGGCTGATTTACCTTCCCAGGGTTACTGTTAGGCTTAGGCCTAGGGCTAGGATTTTTGAAACTAGGAAGCCCTTAGCTCCAGGCACACTGCAGCTGTTCAAGGCATCCCAAGGGGAGTACAAAAGTGCTACAACATGGCAGCTTTCACAGCTTTTTCCTTGGCACCATCCCTATACCTAGGCTGATTTATCTGCCTAGGGTTAGGGTTAGGCTTCAGCCTAGGGCTTGGATTTCTTTAACCAGGAAGCCCTGAGTTCCAGGCTTACTTCATCTGCCAAAGGCATCCCAAAGGGAGTGCAGAAGTGCCACAACATGGCTGCTTTCACGGCTTTTCCCTTAGGAAGAACCCTAATACCCGGCTGATTTACCTTCCTAGGGTTACTGTTAGGCTTAGGCCTAGGACTTTTAAAACCAGGAAGCCCTGGGCTCCAGGCACACTGCAGCTGCGAAAGGCATCCCAAGGGGAGCGCAAAAGTGACGCAACTTGGCTGCCACCACTGATATTTCCATGAGACCATCCCGAACCATAGGCTGATTTTCCTTCCTAGGGCTAAGGTTTGAGTTACGCCTAGGATAAGGGCTCTATTAACCAGAAAGCCCTGAGTTCCAAGAACACAGCAGCTGCGAAGGACTAGCCAAGAAGAGCGCAAAAGTACCACAACATGCCTGCCTCCACAGCTTTTTCCTTGGGGACATGCCTAATTCCTGGCTGATTTGCCTTTCTCGTCTTAGGGTTGGGGTTCGGCCTAGGGCTAGGATTTTTAAAATCAGGAAGCCCTGAGTTCCAGGCACACTGCAGCTGTGAAAGGCATCCAAAAGGGAG
The DNA here is from genome assembly GCF_027579445.1 of Ammospiza nelsoni. Classification (NCBI taxonomy): domain Eukaryota; kingdom Metazoa; phylum Chordata; class Aves; order Passeriformes; family Passerellidae; genus Ammospiza; species Ammospiza nelsoni. The sequence goes on from NW_026683194.1 coordinate 238,702, forward strand.
TGCAAAAGTGCCACAACATGGCTGCTTTCACGGCTTTTTCCTTGGCAAGAAGCCTAACACCAGGCTGATTTACCTTCCCAGGGTTACTGTTAGGCTTAGGCCTAGGGCTAGGATTTTTAAAACTAGGAAGCCCTTAGCTCCAGGCACACTGCAGCTGTTCAAGGCATCCCAAGGGGAGTACAAAAGTGCAACAACATGGCAGCTTTCACAGCTTTTTCCTTGGCACCATCCCTATACCTAGGCTGATTTATCTGCCTAGGGTTAGGGTTAGGGTTCAGCCTAGGGCTTGGATTTCTTTAACCAGGAAGCCCTGAGTTCCAGGCTTACTTCATCTGCCAAAGGCATCCCAAAGGGAGTGCAGAAGTGCCACAACATGGCTGCTTTCACGGCTTTTCCCTTAGGAAGAACCCTAATACCCGGCTGATTTACCTTCCTAGGGTTACTGTTAGGCTTAGGCCTAGGACTTTTAAAACCAGGAAGCCCTGGGCTCCAGGCACACTGCAGCTGCGAAAGGCATCCCAAGGGGAGCGCAAAAGTGACGCAACTTGGCTGCCACCACTGATATTTCCATGAGACCATCCCGAACCATAGGCTGATTTTCCTTCCTAGGCTTAAGGTTTGAGTTACGCCTAGGGTAAGGGCTCTATTAACCAGAAAGCCCTGAGTTCCAAGAACACAGCAGCTGCGAAGGACTAGCCAAGAAGAGCGCAAAAGTACCAAAACATGCCTGCCTCCACAGCTTTTTCCTTGGGGACATGCCTAATTCCTGGCTGATTTGCCTTTCTCGTCTTAGGGTTGGGGTTCGGCCTAGGGCTAGGATTTTTAAAATCAGGAAGCCCTGAGTTCCAGGCACACTGCAGCTGTGAAAGGCATCCAAAAGGGAGTGCAAAAGTGCCACAACATGGCTGCTTTCACGGCTTTTTCCTTGGCAAGAAGCCTAACACCAGGCTGATTTACCTTCCCAGGGTTACTGTTAGGCTTAGGCCTAGGGCTAGGATTTTTAAAACTAGGAAGCCCTTAGCTCCAGGCACACTGCAGCTGTTCAAGGCATCCCAAGGGGAGTACAAAAGTGCTACAACATGGCAGCTTTCACAGCTTTTTCCTTGGCACCATCCCTATACCTAGGCTGATTTATCTGCCTAGGGTTAGGGTTAGGCTTCAGCCTAGGGCTTGGATTTCTTTAACCAGGAAGCCCTGAGTTCCAGGCTTACTTCATCTGCCAAAGGCATCCCAAAGGGAGTGCAGAAGTGCCACAACATGGCTGCTTTCACGGCTTTTCCCTTAGGAAGAACCCTAATACCCGGCTGATTTACCTTCCTAGGGTTACTGTTAGGCTTAGGCCTAGGACTTTTAAAACCAGGAAGCCCTGGGCTCCAGGCACACTGCAGCTGCGAAAGGCATCCCAAGGGGAGCGCAAAAGTGACGCAACTTGGCTGCCACCACTGATATTTCCATGAGACCATCCCGAACCATAGGCTGATTTTCCTTCCTAGGCTTAAGGTTTGAGTTACGCCTAGGGTAAGGGCTCTATTAACCAGAAAGCCCTGAGTTCCAAGAACACAGCAGCTGCGAAGGACTAGCCAAGAAGAGCGCAAAAGTACCACAACATGCCTGCCTCCACAGCTTTTTCCTTGGGGACATGCCTAATTCCTGGCTGATTTGCCTTTCTCGTCTTAGGGTTGGGGTTCGGCCTAGGGCTAGGATTTTTAAAATCAGGAAGCCCTGAGTTCCAGGCACACTGCAGCTGTGAAAGGCATCCAAAAGGGAGTGCAAAAGTGCCACAACATGGCTGCTTTCACGGCTTTTTCCTTGGCAAGAAGCCTAACACCAGGCTGATTTACCTTCCCAGGGTTACTGTTAGGCTTAGGCCTAGGGCTAGGATTTTTGAAACTAGGAAGCCCTGGGCTCCAGCCACACTGCAGCTGTTCAAGGCATCCCAAGGGGAGTACAAAAGTGCTACAACATGGCAGCTTTCACAGCTTTTTCCTTGGCACCATCCCTATACCTAGGCTGATTTATCTGCCTAGGGTTAGGGTTAGGGTTCAGCCTAGGGCTTGGATTTCTTTAACCAGGAAGCCCTGAGTTCCAGGCTTACTTCATCTGCCAAAGGCATCCCAAAGGGAGTGCAGAAGTGCCACAACATGGCTGCTTTCACGGCTTTTCCCTTAGGAAGAACCCTAATACCCGGCTGATTTACCTTCCTAGGGTTACTGTTAGGCTTAGGCCTAGGACTTTTAAAACCAGGAAGCCCTGGGCTCCAGGCACACTGCAGCTGCGAAAGGCATCCCAAGGGGAGCGCAAAAGTGACGCAACTTGGCTGCCACCACTGATATTTCCATGAGACCATCCCGAACCATAGGCTGATTTTCCTTCCTAGGGCTAAGGTTTGAGTTACGCCTAGGATAAGGGCTCTATTAACCAGAAAGCCCTGAGTTCCAAGAACACAGCAGCTGCGAAGGACTAGCCAAGAAGAGCGCAAAAGTACCACAACATGCCTGCCTCCACAGCTTTTTCCTTGGGGACATGCCTAATTCCTGGCTGATTTGCCTTTCTCGTCTTAGGGTTGGGGTTCGGCCTAGGGCTAGGATTTTTAAAATCAGGAAGCCCTGAGTTCCAGGCACACTGCAGCTGTGAAAGGCATCCAAAAGGGAGTGCAAAAGTGCCACAACATGGCTGCTTTCACGGCTTTTTCCTTGGCAAGAAGCCTAACACCAGGCTGATTTACCTTCCCAGGGTTACTGTTAGGCTTAGGCCTAGGGCTAGGATTTTTAAAACTAGGAAGCCCTTAGCTCCAGGCACACTGCAGCTGTTCAAGGCATCCCAAGGGGAGTACAAAAGTGCAACAACATGGCAGCTTTCACAGCTTTTTCCTTGGCACCATCCCTATACCTAGGCTGATTTATCTGCCTAGGGTTAGGGTTAGGGTTCAGCCTAGGGCTTGGATTTCTTTAACCAGGAAGCCCTGAGTTCCAGGCTTACTTCATCTGCCAAAGGCATCCCAAAGGGAGTGCAGAAGTGCCACAACATGGCTGCTTTCACGGCTTTTCCCTTAGGAAGAACCCTAATACCCGGCTGATTTACCTTCCTAGGGTTACTGTTAGGCTTAGGCCTAGGACTTTTAAAACCAGGAAGCCCTGGGCTCCAGGCACACTGCAGCTGCGAAAGGCATCCCAAGGGGAGCGCAAAAGTGACGCAACTTGGCTGCCACCACTGATATTTCCATGAGACCATCCCGAACCATAGGCTGATTTTCCTTCCTAGGGTTAAGGTTTGAGTTACGCCTAGGGTAAGGGTTCTATTAACCAGAAAGCCCTGAGTTCCAAAACACAGCAGCTGCGAAGGACTAGCCAAGAAGAGCGCAAAAGTACCACAACATGACTGCCTCCACAGCTTTTTCCTTGGGGACATGCCTAATTCCTGGCTGATTTGCCTTTCTCGTCTTAGGGTTGGGGTTCGGCCTAGGGCTAGGATTTTTAAAATCAGGAAGCCCTGAGTTCCAGGCACACTGCAGCTGTGAAAGGCATCCAAAAGGGAGTGCAAAAGTGCCACAACATGGCTGCTTTCACGGCTTTTTCCTTGGCAAGAAGCCTAACACCAGGCTGATTTCCCTTCCCAGGGTTACTGTTAGGCTTAGGCCTAGGGCTAGGATTTTTGAAACTAGGAAGCCCTTAGCTCCAGGCACACTGCAGCTGTTCAAGGCATCCCAAGGGGAGTACAAAAGTGCTACAACATGGCAGCTTTCACAGCTTTTTCCTTGGCACCATCCCTATACCTAGGCTGATTTATCTGCCTAGGGTTAGGGTTAGGCTTCAGCCTAGGGCTTGGATTTCTTTAACCAGGAAGCCCTGAGTTCCAGGCTTACTTCATCTGCCAAAGGCATCCCAAAGGGAGTGCAGAAGTGCCACAACATGGCTGCTTTCACGGCTTTTCCCTTAGGAAGAACCCTAATACCCGGCTGATTTACCTTCCTAGGGTTACTGTTAGGCTTAGGCCTAGGACTTTTAAAACCAGGAAGCCCTGGGCTCCAGGCACACTGCAGCTGCGAAAGGCATCCCAAGGGGAGCGCAAAAGTGACGCAACTTGGCTGCCACCACTGATATTTCCATGAGACCATCCCGAACCATAGGCTGATTTTCCTTCCTAGGGCTAAGGTTTGAGTTACGCCTAGGATAAGGGCTCTATTAACCAGAAAGCCCTGAGTTGCAAGAACACAGCAGCTGCGAAGGACTAGCCAAGAAGAGCGCAAAAGTACCACAACATGCCTGCCTCCACAGCTTTTTCCTTGGGGACATGCCTAATTCCTGGCTGATTTGCCTTTCTCGTCTTAGGGTTGGGGTTCGGCCTAGGGCTAGGATTTTTAAAATCAGGAAGCCCTGAGTTCCAGGCACACTGCAGCTGTGAAAGGCATCCAAAAGGGAGTGCAAAAGTGCCACAACATGGCTGCTTTCACGGCTTTTTCCTTGGCAAGAAGCCTAACACCAGGCTGATTTACCTTCCCAGGGTTACTGTTAGGCTTAGGCCTAGGGCTAGGATTTTTAAAACTAGGAAGCCCTTAGCTCCAGGCACACTGCAGCTGTTCAAGGCATCCCAAGGGGAGTACAAAAGTGCTACAACATGGCAGCTTTCACAGCTTTTTCCTTGGCACCATCCCTATACCTAGGCTGATTTATCTGCCTAGGGTTAGGGTTAGGCTTCAGCCTAGGGCTTGGATTTCTTTAACCAGGAAGCCCTGAGTTCCAGGCTTACTTCATCTGCCAAAGGCATCCCAAAGGGAGTGCAGAAGTGCCACAACATGGCTGCTTTCACGGCTTTTCCCTTAGGAAGAACCCTAATACCCGGCTGATTTACCTTCCTAGGGTTACTGTTAGGCTTAGGCCTAGGACTTTTAAAACCAGGAAGCCCTGGGCTCCAGGCACACTGCAGCTGCGAAAGGCATCCCAAGGGGAGCGCAAAAGTGACGCAACTTGGCTGCCACCACTGATATTTCCATGAGACCATCCCCAACCATAGGCTGATTTTCCTTCCTAGGCTTAAGGTTTGAGTTACGCCTAGGGTAAGGGCTCTATTAACCAGAAAGCCCTGAGTTCCAAGAACACAGCAGCTGCGAAGGACTAGCCAAGAAGAGCGCAAAAGTACCACAACATGCCTGCCTCCACAGCTTTTTCCTTGGGGACATGCCTAATTCCTGGCTGATTTGCCTTTCTCGTCTTAGGGTTGGGGTTCGGCCTAGGGCTAGGATTTTTAAAATCAGGAAGCCCTGAGTTCCAGGCACACTGCAGCTGTGAAAGGCATCCAAAAGGGAGTGCAAAAGTGCCACAACATGGCTGCTTTCACGGCTTTTTCCTTGGCAAGAAGCCTAACACCAGGCTGATTTCCCTTCCCAGGGTTACTGTTAGGCTTAGGCCTAGGGCTAGGATTTTTAAAACTAGGAAGCCCTTAGCTCCAGGCACACTGCAGCTGTTCAAGGCATCCCAAGGGGAGTACAAAAGTGCAACAACATGGCAGCTTTCACAGCTTTTTCCTTGGCACCATCCCTATACCTAGGCTGATTTATCTGCCTAGGGTTAGGGTTAGGGTTCAGCCTAGGGCTTGGATTTCTTTAACCAGGAAGCCCTGAGTTCCAGGCTTACTTCATCTGCCAAAGGCATCCCAAAGGGAGTGCAGAAGTGCCACAACATGGCTGCTTTCACGGCTTTTCCCTTAGGAAGAACCCTAATACCCGGCTGATTTACCTTCCTAGGGTTACTGTTAGGCTTAGGCCTAGGACTTTTAAAACCAGGAAGCCCTGGGCTCCAGGCACACTGCAGCTGCGAAAGGCATCCCAAGGGGAGCGCAAAAGTGACGCAACTTGGCTGCCACCACTGATATTTCCATGAGACCATCCCGAACCATAGGCTGATTTTCCTTCCTAGGCTTAAGGTTTGAGTTACGCCTAGGGTAAGGGCTCTATTAACCAGAAAGCCCTGAGTTCCAAGAACACAGCAGCTGCGAAGGACTAGCCAAGAAGAGCGCAAAAGTACCACAACATGCCTGCCTCCACAGCTTTTTCCTTGGGGACATGCCTAATTCCTGGCTGATTTGCCTTTCTCGTCTTAGGGTTGGGGTTCGGCCTAGGGCTAGGATTTTTAAAATCAGGAAGCCCTGAGTTCCAGGCACACTGCAGCTGTGAAAGGCATCCAAAAGGGAGTGCAAAAGTGCCACAACATGGCTGCTTTCACGGCTTTTTCCTTGGCAAGAAGCCTAACACCAGGCTGATTTACCTTCCCAGGGTTACTGTTAGGCTTAGGCCTAGGGCTAGGATTTTTAAAACTAGGAAGCCCTGGGCTCCAGGCACACTGCAGCTGTTCAAGGCATCCCAAGGGGAGTACAAAAGTGCAACAACATGGCAGCTTTCACAGCTTTTTCCTTGGCACCATCCCTATACCTAGGCTGATTTATCTGCCTAGGGTTAGGGTTAGGCTTCAGCCTAGGGCTTGGATTTCTTTAACCAGGAATCCCTGAGTTCCAGGATTACTTCATCTGCCAAAGGCATCCCAAAGGGAGTGCAGAAGTGCCACAACATGGCTGCTTTCACGGCTTTTCCCTTAGGAAGAACCCTAATACCCGGCTGATTTACCTTCCTAGGGTTACTGTTAGGCTTAGGCCTAGGACTTTTAAAACCAGGAAGCCCTGGGCTCCAGGCACACTGCAGCTGCGAAAGGCATCCCAAGGGGAGCGCAAAAGTGACGCAACTTGGCTGCCACCACTGATATTTCCATGAGACCATCCCGAACCATAGGCTGATTTTCCTTCCTAGGGTTAAGGTTTGAGTTACGCCTAGGATAAGGGCTCTATTAACCAGAAAGCCCTGAGTTCCAAGAACACAGCAGCTGCGAAGGACTAGCCAAGAAGAGCGCAAAAGTAGCACAACATGCCTGCCTCCACAGCTTTTTCCTTGGGGACATGCCTAATTCCTGGCTGATTTGCCTTTCTCGTCTTAGGGTTGGGGTTCGGCCTAGGGCTAGGATTTTTAAAATCAGGAAGCCCTGAGTTCCAGGCACACTGCAGCTGTGAAAGGCATCCAAAAGGGAGTGCAAAAGTGCCACAACATGGCTGCTTTCACGGCTTTTTCCTTGGCAAGAAGCCTAACACCAGGCTGATTTACCTTCCCAGGGTTACTGTTAGGCTTAGGCCTAGGGCTAGGATTTTTAAAACTAGGAAGCCCTGGGCTCCAGGCACACTGCAGCTGTTCAAGGCATCCCAAGGGGAGTACAAAAGTGCTACAACATGGCAGCTTTCACAGCTTTTTCCTTGGCACCATCCCTATACCTAGGCTGATTTATCTGCCTAGGGTTAGGGTTAGGCTTCAGCCTAGGGCTTGGATTTCTTTAACCAGGAAGCCCTGAGTTCCAGGCTTACTTCATCTGCCAAAGGCATCCCAAAGGGAGTGCAGAAGTGCCACAACATGGCTGCTTTCACGGCTTTTCCCTTAGGAAGAACCCTAATACCCGGCTGATTTACCTTCCTAGGGTTACTGTTAGGCTTAGGCCTAGGACTTTTAAAACCAGGAAGCCCTGGGCTCCAGGCACACTGCAGCTGCGAAAGGCATCCCAAGGGGAGCGCAAAAGTGACGCAACTTGGCTGCCACCACTGATATTTCCATGAGACCATCCCCAACCATAGGCTGATTTTCCTTCCTAGGCTTAAGGTTTGAGTTACGCCTAGGGTAAGGGCTCTATTAACCAGAAAGCCCTGAGTTCCAAGAACACAGCAGCTGCGAAGGACTAGCCAAGAAGAGCGCAAAAGTACCACAACATGCCTGCCTCCACAGCTTTTTCCTTGGGGACATGCCTAATTCCTGGCTGATTTGCCTTTCTCGTCTTAGGGTTGGGGTTCGGCCTAGGGCTAGGATTTTTAAAATCAGGAAGCCCTGAGTTCCAGGCACACTGCAGCTGTGAAAGGCATCCAAAAGGGAGTGCAAAAGTGCCACAACATGGCTGCTTTCACGGCTTTTTCCTTGGCAAGAAGCCTAACACCAGGCTGATTTACCTTCCCAGGGTTACTGTTAGGCTTAGGCCTAGGGCTAGGATTTTTGAAACTAGGAAGCCCTTAGCTCCAGGCACACTGCAGCTGTTCAAGGCATCCCAAGGGGAGTACAAAAGTGCAACAACATGGCAGCTTTCACAGCTTTTTCCTTGGCACCATCCCTATACCTAGGCTGATTTATCTGCCTAGGGTTAGGGTTAGGCTTCAGCCTAGGGCTTGGATTTCTTTAACCAGGAAGCCCTGAGTTCCAGGCTTACTTCATCTGCCAAAGGCATCCCAAAGGGAGTGCAGAAGTGCCACAACATGGCTGCTTTCACGGCTTTTCCCTTAGGAGGAACCCTAATACCCGGCTGATTTACCTTCCTAGGGTTACTGTTAGGCTTAGGCCTAGGACTTTTAAAACCAGGAAGCCCTGGGCTCCAGGCACACTGCAGCTGCGAAAGGCATCCCAAGGGGAGCGCAAAAGTGACGCAACTTGGCTGCCACCACTGATATTTCCATGAGACCATCCCGAACCATAGGTTGATTTTCCTTCCTAGGGTTAAGGTTTGAGTTACGCCTAGGGTAAGGGTTCTATTAACCAGAAAGCCCTGAGTTCCAAGAACACAGCAGCTGCGAAGGACTAGCCAAGAAGAGCGCAAAAGTAGCACAACATGCCTGCCTCCACAGCTTTTTCCTTGGGGACATGCCTAATTCCTGGCTGATTTGCCTTTCTCGTCTTAGGGTTGGGGTTCGGCCTAGGGCTAGGATTTTTAAAATCAGGAAGCCCTGAGTTCCAGGCACACTGCAGCTGTGAAAGGCATCCAAAAGGGAGTGCAAAAGTGCCACAACATGGCTGCTTTCACGGCTTTTTCCTTGGCAAGAAGCCTAACACCAGGCTGATTTCCCTTCCCAGGGTTACTGTTAGGCTTAGGCCTAGGCTAGGATTTTTAAAACTAGGAAGCCCTGGGCTCCAGGCACACTGCAGCTGCGAAAGGCATCCCAAGGGGAGCGCAAAAGTGCAACAACATGGCAGCTTTCACAGCTTTTTCCTTGGCACCATCCCTATACCTAGGCTGATTTATCTGCCTAGGGTTAGGGTTAGGGTTCAGCCTAGGGCTTGGATTTCTTTAACCAGGAAGCCCTGAGTTCCAGGCTTACTTCATCTGCCAAAGGCATCCCAAAGGGAGTGCAGAAGTGCCACAACATGGCTGCTTTCACGGCTTTTCCCTTAGGAAGAACCCTAATACCCGGCTGATTTACCTTCCTAGGGTTACTGTTAGGCTTAGGCCTAGGACTTTTAAAACCAGGAAGCCCTGGGCTCCAGGCACACTGCAGCTGCGAAAGGCATCCCAAGGGGAGCGCAAAAGTGACGCAACTTGGCTGCCACCACTGATATTTCCATGAGACCATCCCGAACCATAGGCTGATTTTCCTTCCTAGGCTTAAGGTTTGAGTTACGCCTAGGGTAAGGGTTCTATTAACCAGAAAGCCCTGAGTTCCAAGAACACAGCAGCTGCGAAGGACTAGCCAAGAAGAGCGCAAAAGTACCACAACATGCCTGCCTCCACAGCTTTTTCCTTGGGGACATGCCTAATTCCTGGCTGATTTGCCTTTCTCGTCTTAGGGTTGGGGTTCGGCCTAGGGCTAGGATTTTTAAAATCAGGAAGCCCTGAGTTCCAGGCACACTGCAGCTGTGAAAGGCATCCAAAAGGGAGTGCAAAAGTGCCACAACATGGCTGCTTTCACGGCTTTTTCCTTGGCAAGAAGCCTAACACCAGGCTGATTTCCCTTCCCAGGGTTACTGTTAGGCTTAGGCCTAGGGCTAGGATTTTTAAAACTAGGAAGCCCTTAGCTCCAGGCACACTGCAGCTGTTCAAGGCATCCCAAGGGGAGTACAAAAGTGCAACAACATGGCAGCTTTCACAGCTTTTTCCTTGGCACCATCCCTATACCTAGGCTGATTTATCTGCCTAGGGTTAGGGTTAGGCTTCAGCCTAGGGCTTGGATTTCTTTAACCAGGAAGCCCTGAGTTCCAGGCTTACTTCATCTGCCAAAGGCATCCCAAAGGGAGTGCAGAAGTGCCACAACATGGCTGCTTTCACGGCTTTTCCCTTAGGAAGAACCCTAATACCCGGCTGATTTACCTTCCTAGGGTTACTGTTAGGCTTAGGCCTAGGACTTTTAAAACCAGGAAGCCCTGGGCTCCAGGCACACTGCAGCTGCGAAAGGCATCCCAAGGGGAGCGCAAAAGTGACGCAACTTGGCTGCCACCACTGATATTTCCATGAGACCATCCCGAACCATAGGCTGATTTTCCTTCCTAGGCTTAAGGTTTGAGTTACGCCTAGGGTAAGGGTTCTATTAACCAGAAAGCCCTGAGTTCCAAAACACAGCAGCTGCGAAGGACTAGCCAAGAAGAGCGCAAAAGTAGCACAACATGCCTGCCTCCACAGCTTTTTCCTTGGGGACATGCCTAATTCCTGGCTGATTTGCCTTTCTCGTCTTAGGGTTGGGGTTCGGCCTAGGGCTAGGATTTTTAAAATCAGGAAGCCCTGAGTTCCAGGCACACTGCAGCTGTGAAAGGCATCCAAAAGGGAGTGCAAAAGTGCCACAACATGGCTGCTTTCACGGCTTTTTCCTTGGCAAGAAGCCTAACACCAGGCTGATTTCCCTTCCCAGGGTTACTGTTAGGCTTAGGCCTAGGGCTAGGATTTTTAAAACTAGGAAGCCCTGGGCTCCAGGCACACTGCAGCTGTTCAAGGCATCCCAAGGGGAGTACAAAAGTGCAACAACATGGCAGCTTTCACAGCTTTTTCCTTGGCACCATCCCTATACCTAGGCTGATTTATCTGCCTAGGGTTAGGGTTAGGCTTCAGCCTAGGGCTTGGATTTCTTTAACCAGGAAGCCCTGAGTTCCAGGCTTACTTCATCTGCCAAAGGCATCCCAAAGGGAGTGCAGAAGTGCCACAACATGGCTGCTTTCACGGCTTTTCCCTTAGGAAGAACCCTAATACCCGGCTGATTTACCTTCCTAGGGTTACTGTTAGGCTTAGGCCTAGGACTTTTAAAACCAGGAAGCCCTGGGCTCCAGGCACACTGCAGCTGCGAAAGGCATCCCAAGGGGAGCGCAAAAGTGACGCAACTTGGCTGCCACCACTGATATTTCCATGAGACCATCCCGAACCATAGGCTGATTTTCCTTCCTAGGGTTAAGGTTTGAGTTACGCCTAGGGTAAGGGCTCTATTAACCAGAAAGCCCTGAGTTCCAAGAACACAGCAGCTGTGAAGGACTAGCCAAGAAGAGCGCAAAAGTACCACAACATGCCTGCCTCCACAGCTTTTTCCTTGGGGACATGCCTAATTCCTGGCTGATTTGCCTTTCTTGTCTTAGGGTTGGGGTTCGGCCTAGGGCTAGGATTTTTAAAATCAGGAAGCCCTGAGTTCCAGGCACACTGCAGCTGTGAAAGGCATCCAAAAGGGAGTGCAAAAGTGCCACAACATGGCTGCTTTCACGGCTTTTTCCTTGGCAAGAAGCCTAACACCAGGCTGATTTACCTTCCCAGGGTTACTGTTAGGCTTAGGCCTAGGGCTAGGATTTTTAAAACTAGGAAGCCCTGGGCTCCAGGCACACTGCAGCTGTTCAAGGCATCCCAAGGGGAGTACAAAAGTGCAACAACATGGCAGCTTTCACATCTTTTTCCTTGGCACCATCCCTATACCTAGGCTGATTTATCTGCCTAGGGTTAGGGTTAGGCTTCAGCCTAGGGCTTGGATTTCTTTAACCAGGAAGCCCTGAGTTCCAGGCTTACTTCATCTGCCAAAGGCATCCCAAAGGGAGTGCAGAAGTGCCACAACATGGCTGCTTTCACGGCTTTTCCCTTAGGAAGAACCCTAATACCCGGCTGATTTACCTTCCTAGGGTTACTGTTAGGCTTAGGCCTAGGACTTTTAAAACCAGGAAGCCCTGGGCTCCAGGCACACTGCAGCTGCGAAAGGCATCCCAAGGGGAGCGCAAAAGTGACGCAACTTGGCTGCCACCACTGATATTTCCATGAGACCATCCCGAACCATAGGCTGATTTTCCTTCCTAGGGTTAAGGTTTGAGTTACGCCTAGGGTAAGGGTTCTATTAACCAGAAAGCCCTGAGTTCCAAAACACAGCAGCTGCGAAGGACTAGCCAAGAAGAGCGCAAAAGTACCACAACATGCCTGCCTCCACAGCTTTTTCCTTGGGGACATGCCTAATTCCTGGCTGATTTGCCTTTCTCGTCTTAGGGTTGGGGTTCGGCCTAGGGCTAGGATTTTTAAAATCAGGAAGCCCTGAGTTCCAGGCACACTGCAGCTGTGAAAGGCATCCAAAAGGGAGTGCAAAAGTGCCACAACATGGCTGCTTTCACGGCTTTTTCCTTGGCAAGAAGCCTAACACCAGGCTGATTTACCTTCCCAGGGTTACTGTTAGGCTTAGGCCTAGGGCTAGAATTTTTGAAACTAGGAAGCCCTTAGCTCCAGGCACACTGCAGCTGTTCAAGGCATCCCAAGGGGAGTACAAAAGTGCAACAACATGGCAGCTTTCACAGCTTTTTCCTTGGCACCATCCCTATACCTAGGCTGATTTATCTGCCTAGGGTTAGGGTTAGGCTTCAGCCTAGGGCTTGGATTTCTTTAACCAGGAAGCCCTGAGTTCCAGGCTTACTTCATCTGCCAAAGGCATCCCAAAGGGAGTGCAGAAGTGCCACAACATGGCTGCTTTCACGGCTTTTCCCTTAGGAGGAACCCTAATACCCGGCTGATTTACCTTCCTAGGGTTACTGTTAGGCTTAGGCCTAGGACTTTTAAAACCAGGAAGCCCTGGGCTCCAGGCACACTGCAGCTGCGAAAGGCATCCCAAGGGGAGCGCAAAAGTGACGCAACTTGGCTGCCACCACTGATATTTCCATGAGACCATCCCCAACCATAGGCTGATTTTCCTTCCTAGGCTTAAGGTTTGAGTTACGCCTAGGGTAAGGGCTCTATTAACCAGAAAGCCCTGAGTTCCAAGAACACAGCAGCTGCGAAGGACTAGCCAAGAAGAGCGCAAAAGTACCACAACATGCCTGCCTCCACAGCTTTTTCCTTGGGGACATGCCTAATTCCTGGCTGATTTGCCTTTCTCGTCTTAGGGTTGGGGTTCGGCCTAGGGCTAGGATTTTTAAAATCAGGAAGCCCTGAGTTCCAGGCACACTGCAGCTGTGAAAGGCATCCAAAAGGGAGTGCAAAAGTGCCACAACATGGCTGCTTTCACGGCTTTTTCCTTGGCAAGAAGCCTAACACCAGGCTGATTTCCCTTCCCAGGGTTACTGTTAGGCTTAGGCCTAGGGCTAGGATTTTTAAAACTAGGAAGCCCTTAGCTCCAGGCACACTGCAGCTGCGAAAGGCATCCCAAGGGGAGCGCAAAAGTGCAACAACATGGCAGCTTTCACAGCTTTTTCCTTGGCACCATCCCTATACCTAGGCTGATTTATCTGCCTAGGGTTAGGGTTAGGGTTCAGCCTAGGGCTTGGATTTCTTTAACCAGGAAGCCCTGAGTTCCAGGCTTACTTCATCTGCCAAAGGCATCCCAAAGGGAGTGCAGAAGTGCCACAACATGGCTGCTTTCACGGCTTTTCCCTTAGGAAGAACCCTAATACCTGGCTGATTTACCTTCCTAGGGTTACTGTTAGGCTTAGGCCTAGGACTTTTAAAACCAGGAAGCCCTGGGCTCCAGGCACACTGCAGCTGCGAAAGGCATCCCAAGGGGAGCGCAAAAGTGACGCAACTTGGCTGCCACCACTGATATTTCCATGAGACCATCCCGAACCATAGGTTGATTTTCCTTCCTAGGGTTAAGGTTTGAGTTACGCCTAGGGTAAGGGTTCTATTAACCAGAAAGCCCTGAGTTCCAAGAACACAGCAGCTGCGAAGGACTAGCCAAGAAGAGCGCAAAAGTAGCACAACATGCCTGCCTCCACAGCTTTTTCCTTGGGGACATGCCTAATTCCTGGCTGATTTGCCTTTCTCGTCTTAGGGTTGGGGTTCGGCCTAGGGCTAGGATTTTTAAAATCAGGAAGCCCTGAGTTCCAGGCACACTGCAGCTGTGAAAGGCATCCAAAAGGGAGTGCAAAAGTGCCACAACATGGCTGCTTTCACGGCTTTTTCCTTGGCAAGAAGCCTAACACCAGGCTGATTTCCCTTCCCAGGGTTACTGTTAGGCTTAGGCCTAGGCTAGGATTTTTAAAACTAGGAAGCCCTGGGCTCCAGGCACACTGCAGCTGCGAAAGGCATCCCAAGGGGAGCGCAAAAGTGCAACAACATGGCAGCTTTCACAGCTTTTTCCTTGGCACCATCCCTATACCTAGGCTGATTTATCTGCCTAGGGTTAGGGTTAGGGTTCAGCCTAGGGCTTGGATTTCTTTAACCAGGAAGCCCTGAGTTCCAGGCTTACTTCATCTGCCAAAGGCATCCCAAAGGGAGTGCAGAAGTGCCACAACATGGCTGCTTTCACGGCTTTTCCCTTAGGAAGAACCCTAATACCCGGCTGATTTACCTTCCTAGGGTTACTGTTAGGCTTAGGCCTAGGACTTTTAAAACCAGGAAGCCCTGGGCTCCAGGCACACTGCAGCTGCGAAAGGCATCCCAAGGGGAGCGCAAAAGTGACGCAACTTGGCTGCCACCACTGATATTTCCATGAGACCATCCCGAACCATAGGTTGATTTTCCTTCCTAGGCTTAAGGTTTGAGTTACGCCTAGGGTAAGGGTTCTATTAACCAGAAAGCCCTGAGTTCCAAGAACACAGCAGCTGCGAAGGACTAGCCAAGAAGAGCGCAAAAGTACCACAACATGCCTGCCTCCACAGCTTTTTCCTTGGGGACATGCCTAATTCCTGGCTGATTTGCCTTTCTCGTCTTAGGGTTGGGGTTCGGCCTAGGGCTAGGATTTTTAAAATCAGGAAGCCCTGAGTTCCAGGCACACTGCAGCTGTGAAAGGCATCCAAAAGGGAGTGCAAAAGTGCCACAACATGGCTGCTTTCACGGCTTTTTCCTTGGCAAGAAGCCTAACACCAGGCTGATTTCCCTTCCCAGGGTTACTGTTAGGCTTAGGCCTAGGGCTAGGATTTTTAAAACTAGGAAGCCCTTAGCTCCAGGCACACTGCAGCTGTTCAAGGCATCCCAAGGGGAGTACAAAAGTGCAACAACATGGCAGCTTTCACAGCTTTTTCCTTGGCACCATCCCTATACCTAGGCTGATTTATCTGCCTAGGGTTAGGGTTAGGCTTCAGCCTAGGGCTTGGATTTCTTTAACCGGGAAGCCCTGAGTTCCAGGCTTACTTCATCTGCCAAAGGCATCCCAAAGGGAGTGCAGAAGTGCCACAACATGGCTGCTTTCACGGCTTTTCCCTTAGGAAGAACCCTAATACCCGGCTGATTTACCTTCCTAGGGTTACTGTTAGGCTTAGGCCTAGGACTTTTAAAACCAGGAAGCCCTGGGCTCCAGGCACACTGCAGCTGCGAAAGGCATCCCAAGGGGAGCGCAAAAGTGACGCAACTTGGCTGCCACCACTGATATTTCCATGAGACCATCCCGAACCATAGGCTGATTTTCCTTCCTAGGCTTAAGGTTTGAGTTACGCCTAGGGTAAGGGTTCTATTAACCAGAAAGCCCTGAGTTCCAAAACACAGCAGCTGCGAAGGACTAGCCAAGAAGAGCGCAAAAGTAGCACAACATGCCTGCCTCCACAGCTTTTTCCTTGGGGACATGCCTAATTCCTGGCTGATTTGCCTTTCTCGTCTTAGGGTTGGGGTTCGGCCTAGGGCTAGGATTTTTAAAATCAGGAAGCCCTGAGTTCCAGGCACACTGCAGCTGTGAAAGGCATCCAAAAGGGAGTGCAAAAGTGCCACAACATGGCTGCTTTCACGGCTTTTTCCTTGGCAAGAAGCCTAACACCAGGCTGATTTCCCTTCCCAGGGTTACTGTTAGGCTTAGGCCTAGGGCTAGGATTTTTAAAACTAGGAAGCCCTGGGCTCCAGGCACACTGCAGCTGTTCAAGGCATCCCAAGGGGAGTACAAAAGTGCAACAACATGGCAGCTTTCACAGCTTTTTCCTTGGCACCATCCCTATACCTAGGCTGATTTATCTGCCTAGGGTTAGGGTTAGGCTTCAGCCTAGGGCTTGGATTTCTTTAACCAGGAAGCCCTGAGTTCCAGGCTTACTTCATCTGCCAAAGGCATCCCAAAGGGAGTGCAGAAGTGCCACAACATGGCTGCTTTCACGGCTTTTCCCTTAGGAAGAACCCTAATACCCGGCTGATTTACCTTCCTAGGGTTACTGTTAGGCTTAGGCCTAGGACTTTTAAAACCAGGAAGCCCTGGGCTCCAGGCACACTGCAGCTGCGAAAGGCATCCCAAGGGGAGCGCAAAAGTGACGCAACTTGGCTGCCACCACTGATATTTCCATGAGACCATCCCGAACCATAGGCTGATTTTCCTTCCTAGGGTTAAGGTTTGAGTTACGCCTAGGGTAAGGGCTCTATTAACCAGAAAGCCCTGAGTTCCAAGAACACAGCAGCTGTGAAGGACTAGCCAAGAAGAGCGCAAAAGTACCACAACATGCCTGCCTCCACAGCTTTTTCCTTGGGGACATGCCTAATTCCTGGCTGATTTGCCTTTCTTGTCTTAGGGTTGGGGTTCGGCCTAGGGCTAGGATTTTTAAAATCAGGAAGCCCTGAGTTCCAGGCACACTGCAGCTGTGAAAGGCATCCAAAAGGGAGTGCAAAAGTGCCACAACATGGCTGCTTTCACGGCTTTTTCCTTGGCAAGAAGCCTAACACCAGGCTGATTTACCTTCCCAGGGTTACTGTTAGGCTTAGGCCTAGGGCTAGGATTTTTAAAACTAGGAAGCCCTGGGCTCCAGGCACACTGCAGCTGTTCAAGGCATCCCAAGGGGAGTACAAAAGTGCAACAACATGGCAGCTTTCACATCTTTTTCCTTGGCACCATCCCTATACCTAGGCTGATTTATCTGCCTAGGGTTAGGGTTAGGCTTCAGCCTAGGGCTTGGATTTCTTTAACCAGGAAGCCCTGAGTTCCAGGCTTACTTCATCTGCCAAAGGCATCCCAAAGGGAGTGCAGAAGTGCCACAACATGGCTGCTTTCACGGCTTTTCCCTTAGGAAGAACCCTAATACCCGGCTGATTTACCTTCCTAGGGTTACTGTTAGGCTTAGGCCTAGGACTTTTAAAACCAGGAAGCCCTGGGCTCCAGGCACACTGCAGCTGCGAAAGGCATCCCAAGGGGAGCGCAAAAGTGACGCAACTTGGCTGCCACCACTGATATTTCCATGAGACCATCCCGAACCATAGGTTGATTTTCCTTCCTAGGGTTAAGGTTTGAGTTACGCCTAGGGTAAGGGTTCTATTAACCAGAAAGCCCTGAGTTCCAAAACACAGCAGCTGCGAAGGACTAGCCAAGAAGAGCGCAAAAGTACCACAACATGCCTGCCTCCACAGCTTTTTCCTTGGGGACATGCCTAATTCCTGGCTGATTTGCCTTTCTCGTCTTAGGGTTGGGGTTCGGCCTAGGGCTAGGATTTTTAAAATCAGGAAGCCCTGAGTTCCAGGCACACTGCAGCTGTGAAAGGCATCCAAAAGGGAGTGCAAAAGTGCCACAACATGGCTGCTTTCACGGCTTTTTCCTTGGCAAGAAGCCTAACACCAGGCTGATTTACCTTCCCAGGGTTACTGTTAGGCTTAGGCCTAGGGCTAGGATTTTTGAAACTAGGAAGCCCTTAGCTCCAGGCACACTGCAGCTGTTCAAGGCATCCCAAGGGGAGTACAAAAGTGCAACAACATGGCAGCTTTCACAGCTTTTTCCTTGGCACCATCCCTATACCTAGGCTGATTTATCTGCCTAGGGTTAGGGTTAGGCTTCAGCCTAGGGCTTGGATTTCTTTAACCAGGAAGCCCTGAGTTCCAGGCTTACTTCATCTGCCAAAGGCATCCCAAAGGGAGTGCAGAAGTGCCACAACATGGCTGCTTTCACGGCTTTTCCCTTAGGAAGAACCCTAATACCCGGCTGATTTACCTTCCTAGGGTTACTGTTAGGCTTAGGCCTAGGACTTTTAAAACCAGGAAGCCCTGGGCTCCAGGCACACTGCAGCTGCGAAAGGCTTCCCAAGGGGAGTGCAAAAGTGACGCAACTTGGCTGCCACCACTGATATTTCCATGAGACCATCCCGAACCATAGGCTGATTTTCCTTCCTAGGCTTAAGGTTTGAGTTACGCCTAGGGTAAGGGCTCTATTAACCAGAAAGCCCTGAGTTCCAAGAACACAGCAGCTGCGAAGGACTAGCCAAGAAGAGCGCAAAAGTACCACAACATGCCTGCCTCCACAGCTTTTTCCTTGGGGACATGCCTAATTCCTGGCTGATTTGCCTTTCTCGTCTTAGGGTTAGGGTTCGGCCTAGGGCTAGGATTTTTAAAATCAGGAAGCCCTGAGTTCCAGGCACACTGGAGCTGTGAAAGGCATCCAAAAGGGAGTGCAAAAGTGCCACAACATGGCTGCTTTCACGGCTTTTTCCTTGGCAAGAAGCCTAACACCAGGCTGATTTACCTTCCCAGGGTTACTGTTAGGCTTAGGCCTAGGGCTAGGATTTTTAAAACTAGGAAGCCCTGGGCTCCAGGCACACTGCAGCTGCGAAAGGCATCCCAAGGGGAGTACAAAAGTGCTACAACATGGCAGCTTTCACAGCTTTTTCCTTGGCACCATCCCTATACCTAGGCTGATTTATCTGCCTAGGGTTAGGGTTAGGCTTCAGCCTAGGGCTTGGATTTCTTTAACCAGGAAGCCCTGAGTTCCAGGCTTACTTCATCTGCCAAAGGGAGTGCAGAAGTGCCACAACATGGCTGCTTTCACGGCTTTTCCCTTAGGAAGAACCCTAATACCCAGCTGATTTACCTTCCTAGGGTTACTGTTAGGCTTAGGCCTAGGACTTTTAAAACCAGGAAGCCCTGGGCTCCAGGCACACTGCAGCTGCAAAAGGCATCCCAAGGGGAGCGCAAAAGTGACGCAACTTGGCTGCCACCACTGATATTTCCATGAGACCATCCCGAACCATAGGCTGATTTTCCTTCCTAGGCTTAAGGTTTGAGTTACGCCTAGGGTAAGGGCTCTATTAACCAGAAAGCCCTGAGTTCCAAGAACACAGCAGCTGCGAAGGACTAGCCAAGAAGAGCGCAAAAGTACCACAACATGCCTGCCTCCACAGCTTTTTCCTTGGGGACATGCCTAATTCCTGGCTGATTTGCCTTTCTCGTCTTAGGGTTGGGGTTCGGCCTAGGGCTAGGATTTTTAAAATCAGGAAGCCCTGAGTTCCAGGCACACTGCAGCTGTGAAAGGCATCCAAAAGGGAGTGCAAAAGTGCCACAACATGGCTGCTTTCACGGCTTTTTCCTTGGCAAGAAGCCTAACACCAGGCTGATTTACCTTCCCAGGGTTACTGTTAGGCTTAGGCCTAGGGCTAGGATTTTTAAAACTAGGAAGCCCTGGGCTCCAGGCACACTGCAGCTGCGAAAGGCATCCCAAGGGGAGTACAAAAGTGCTACAACATGGCAGCTTTCACAGCTTTTTCCTTGGCACCATCCCTATACCTAGGCTGATTTATCTGCCTAGGGTTAGGGTTAGGCTTCAGCCTAGGGCTTGGATTTCTTTAACCAGGAAGCCCTGATTTCCAGGCTTACTTCATCTGCCAAAGGCATCCCAAAGGGAGTGCAGAAGTGCCACAACATGGCTGCTTTCACGGCTTTTCCCTTAGGAAGAACCCTAATACCCGGCTGATTTACCTTCCTAGGGTTACTGTTAGGCTTAGGCCTAGGACTTTTAAAACCAGGAAGCCCTGGGCTCCAGGCACACTGCAGCTGCGAAAGGCATCCCAAGGGGAGCGCAAAAGTGACGCAACTTGGCTGCCACCACTGATATTTCCATGAGACCATCCCGAACCATAGGCTGATTTTCCTTCCTAGGCTTAAGGTTTGAGTTACGCCTAGGGTAAGGGCTCTATTAACCAGAAAGCCCTGAGTTCCAAGAACACAGCAGCTGCGAAGGACTAGCCAAGAAGAGCGCAAAAGTACCACAACATGCCTGCCTCCACAGCTTTTTCCTTGGGGACATGCCTAATTCCTGGCTGATTTGCCTTTCTCGTCTTAGGGTTGGGGTTCGGCCTAGGGCTAGGATTTTTAAAATCAGGAAGCCCTGAGTTCCAGGCACACTGCAGCTGTGAAAGGCATCCAAAAGGGAGTGCAAAAGTGCCACAACATGGCTGCTTTCACGGCTTTTTCCTTGGCAAGAAGCCTAACACCAGGCTGATTTACCTTCCCAGGGTTACTGTTAGGCTTAGGCCTAGGGCTAGGATTTTTGAAACTAGGAAGCCCTTAGCTCCAGGCACACTGCAGCTGTTCAAGGCATCCCAAGGGTAGTACAAAAGTGCAACAACATGGCAGCTTTCACAGCTTTTTCCTTGGCACCATCCCTATACCTAGGCTGATTTATCTGCCTAGGGTTAGGGTTAGGGTTCAGCCTAGGGCTTGGATTTCTTTAACCAGGAAGCCCTGAGTTCCAGGCTTACTTCATCTGCCAAAGGCATCCCAAAGGGAGTGCAGAAGTGCCACAACATGGCTGCTTTCACGGCTTTTCCCTTAGGAAGAACCCTAATACCCGGCTGATTTACCTTCCTAGGGTTACTGTTAGGCTTAGGCCTAGGACTTTTAAAACCAGGAAGCCCTGGGCTCCAGGCACACTGCAGCTGCGAAAGGCTTCCCAAGGGGAGTGCAAAAGTGACGCAACTTGGCTGCCACCACTGATATTTCCATGAGACCATCCCGAACCATAGGCTGATTTTCCTTCCTAGGCTTAAGGTTTGAGTTACGCCTAGGGTAAGGGCTCTATTAACCAGAAAGCCCTGAGTTCCAAGAACACAGCAGCTGCGAAGGACTAGCCAAGAAGAGCGCAAAAGTACCACAACATGCCTGCCTCCACAGCTTTTTCCTTGGGGACATGCCTAATTCCTGGCTGATTTGCCTTTCTCGTCTTAGGGTTAGGGTTCGGCCTAGGGCTAGGATTTTTAAAATCAGGAAGCCCTGAGTTCCAGGCACACTGCAGCTGTGAAAGGCATCCAAAAGGGAGTGCAAAAGTGCCACAACATGGCTGCTTTCACGGCTTTTTCCTTGGCAAGAAGCCTAACACCAGGCTGATTTACCTTCCCAGGGTTACTGTTAGGCTTAGGCCTAGGGCTAGGATTTTTAAAACTAGGAAGCCCTGGGCTCCAGGCACACTGCAGCTGCGAAAGGCATCCCAAGGGGAGTACAAAAGTGCTACAACATGGCAGCTTTCACAGCTTTTTCCTTGGCACCATCCCTATACCTAGGCTGATTTATCTGCCTAGGGTTAGGGTTAGGGTTCAGCCTAGGGCTTGGATTTCTTTAACCAGGAAGCCCTGAGTTCCAGGCTTACTTCATCTGCCAAAGGCATCCCAAAGGGAGTGCAGAAGTGCCACAACATGGCTGCTTTCACGGCTTTTCCCTTAGGAAGAACCCTAATACCCGGCTGATTTACCTTCCTAGGGTTACTGTTAGGCTTAGGCCTAGGACTTTTAAAACCAGGAAGCCCTGGGCTCCAGGCACACTGCAGCTGCAAAAGGCATCCCAAGGGGAGCGCAAAAGTGACGCAACTTGGCTGCCACCACTGATATTTCCATGAGACCATCCCGAACCATAGGCTGATTTTCCTTCCTAGGGTTAAGGTTTGAGTTACGCCTAGGGTAAGGGCTCTATTAACCAGAAAGCCCTGAGTTCCAAGAACACAGCAGCTGCGAAGGACTAGCCAAGAAGAGCGCAAAAGTACCACAACATGCCTGCCTCCACAGCTTTTTCCTTGGGGACATGCCTAATTCCTGGCTGATTTGCCTTTCTCGTCTTAGGGTTGGGGTTCGGCCTAGGGCTAGGATTTTTAAAATCAGGAAGCCCTGAGTTCCAGGCACACTGCAGCTGTGAAAGGCATCCAAAAGGGAGTGCCAAAGTGCCACAACATGGCTGCTTTCACGGCTTTTTCCTTGGCAAGAAGCCTAACACCAGGCTGATTTACTTTCCCAGGGTTACTGTTAGGCTTAGGCCTAGGGCTAGGATTTTTAAAACTAGGAAGCCCTGGGCTCCAGGCACACTGCAGCTGCGAAAGGCATCCCAAGGGGAGTACAAAAGTGCTACAACATGGCAGCTTTCACAGCTTTTTCCTTGGCACCATCCCTATACCTAGGCTGATTTATCTGCCTAGGGTTAGGGTTAGGGTTCAGCCTAGGGCTTGGATTTCTTTAACCAGGAAGCCCTGAGTTCCAGGCTTACTTCATCTGCCAAAGGCATCCCAAAGGGAGTGCAGAAGTGCCACAACATGGCTGCTTTCACGGCTTTTCCCTTAGGAGGAACCCTAATACCCGGCTGATTTACCTTCCTAGGGTTACTGTTAGGCTTAGGCCTAGGACTTTTAAAACCAGGAAGCCCTGGGCTCCAGGCACACTGCAGCTGCGAAAGGCTTCCCAAGGGGAGTGCAAAAGTGACGCAACTTGGCTGCCACCACTGATATTTCCATGAGACCATCCCGAACCATCGGCAGATTTTCCTTCCTAGAGTTAAGGTTTGAGTTACGCCTAGGGTAAGGGCTCTATTAACCAGAAAGCCCTGAGTTCCAAGAACACAGCAGCTGCGAAGGACTAGCCAAGAAGAGCGCAAAAGTACCACAACATGCCTGCCTCCACAGCTTTTTCCTTGGGGACATGCCTAATTCCTGGCTGATTTGCCTTTCTCGTCTTAGGGTTGGGGTTCGGCCTAGGGCTAGGATTTTTAAAATCAGGAAGCCCTGAGTTCCAGGCACACTGCAGCTGTGAAAGGCATCCAAAAGGGAGTGCAAAAGTGCCACAACATGGCTGCTTTCACGGCTTTTTCCTTGGCAAGAAGCCTAACACCAGGCTGATTTACCTTCCCAGGGTTACTGTTAGGCTTAGGCCTAGGGCTAGGATTTTTAAAACTAGGAAGCCCTTAGCTCCAGGCACACTGCAGCTGCGAAAGGCATCCCAAGGGGAGTACAAAAGTGCAACAACATGGCAGCTTTCACAGCTTTTTCCTTGGCACCATCCCTATACCTAGGCTGATTTATCTGCCTAGGGTTAGGGTTAGGGTTCAGCCTAGGGCTTGGATTTCTTTAACCAGGAAGCCCTGAGTTCCAGGCTTACTTCATCTGCCAAAGGCATCCCAAAGGGAGTGCAGAAGTGTCACAACATGGCTGCTTTCACGGCTTTTCCCTTAGGAAGAACCCTAATACCCGGCTGATTTACCTTCCTAGGGTTACTGTTAGGCTTAGGCCTAGGACTTTTAAAACCAGGAAGCCCTGGGCTCCAGGCACACTGCAGCTGCGAAAGGCTTCCCAAGGGGAGTGCAAAAGTGACGCAACTTGGCTGCCACCACTGATATTTCCATGAGACCATCCCGAACCATCTGCAGATTTTCCTTCCTAGGGTTAAGGTTTGAGTTACGCCTAGGGTAAGGGCTCTATTAACCAGAAAGCCCTGAGTTCCAAGAACACAGCAGCTGCGAAGGACTAGCCAAGAAGAGCGCAAAAGTACCACAACATGCCTGCCTCCACAGCTTTTTCCTTGGGGACATGCCTAATTCCTGGCTGATTTGCCTTTCTCGTCTTAGGGTTGGGGTTCGGCCTAGGGCTAGGATTTTTAAAATCAGGAAGCCCTGAGTTCCAGGCACACTGGAGCTGTGAAAGGCATCCAAAAGGGAGTGCAAAAGTGCCACAACATGGCTGCTTTCACGGCTTTTTCCTTGGCAAGAAGCCTAACACCAGGCTGATTTACCTTCCCAGGGTTACTGTTAGGCTTAGGCCTAGGGCTAGGATTTTTAAAACTAGGAAGCCCTTAGCTCCAGGCACACTGCAGCTGTTCAAGGCATCCCAAGGGTAGTACAAAAGTGCAACAACATGGCAGCTTTCACAGCTTTTTCCTTGGCACCATCCCTATACCTAGGCTGATTTATCTGCCTAGGGTTAGGGTTAGGCTTCAGCCTAGGGCTTGGATTTCTTTAACCAGGAAGCCCTGAGTTCCAGGCTTACTTCATCTGCCAAAGGCATCCCAAAGGGAGTGCAGAAGTGTCACAACATGGCTGCTTTCACGGCTTTTCCCTTAGGAAGAACCCTAATACCCGGCTGATTTACCTTCCTAGGGTTACTGTTAGGCTTAGGCCTAGGACTTTTAAAACCAGGAAGCCCTGGGCTCCAGGCACACTGCAGCTGCGAAAGGCATCCCAAGGGGAGCGCAAAAGTGACAAAACTTGGCTGCCACCACTGATATTTCCATGAGACCATCCCGATCCATAGGCTGATTTTCCTTCCTAGGCTTAAGGTTTGAGTTACGCCTAGGGTAAGGGCTCTATTAACCAGAAAGCCCTGAGTTGCAAGAACACAGCAGCTGCGAAGGACTAGCCAAGAAGAGCGCAAAAGTACCACAACATGCCTGCCTCCACAGCTTTTTCCTTGGGGACATGCCTAATTCCTGGCTGATTTGCCTTTCTCGTCTTAGGGTTGGGGTTCGGCCTAGGGCTAGGATTTTTAAAATCAGGAAGCCCTGAGTTCCAGGCACACTGGAGCTGTGAAAGGCATCCAAAAGGGAGTGCAAAAGTGCCACAACATGGCTGCTTTCACGGCTTTTTCCTTGGCAAGAAGCCTAACACCAGGCTGATTTACCTTCCCAGGGTTACTGTTAGGCTTAGGCCTAGGGCTAGGATTTTTAAAACTAGGAAGCCCTGGGCTCCAGGCACACTGCAGCTGTTCAAGGCATCCCAAGGGGAGTACAAAAGTGCAACAACATGGCAGCTTTCACAGCTTTTTCCTTGGCACCATCCCTATACCTAGGCTGATTTATCTGCCTAGGGTTAGGGTTAGGGTTCAGCCTAGGGCTTGGATTTCTTTAACCAGGAAGCCCTGAGTTCCAGGCTTACTTCATCTGCCAAAGGCATCCCAAAGGGAGTGCAGAAGTGTCACAACATGGCTGCTTTCACGGCTTTTCCCTTAGGAAGAACCCTAATACCCGGCTGATTTACCTTCCTAGGGTTACTGTTAGGCTTAGGCCTAGGACTTTTAAAACCAGGAAGCCCTGGGCTCCAGGCACACTGCAGCTGCGAAAGGCATCCCAAGGGGAGCGCAAAAGTGACGCAACTTGGCTGCCACCACTGATATTTCCATGAGACCATCCCGAACCATAGGCTGATTTTCCTTCCTAGGCTTAAGGTTTGAGTTACGCCTAGGGTAAGGGCTCTATTAACCAGAAAGCCCTGAGTTCCAAGAACACAGCAGCTGCGAAGGACTAGCCAAGAAGAGCGCAAAAGTACCACAACATGCCTGCCTCCACAGCTTTTTCCTTGGGGACATGCCTAATTCCTGGCTGATTTGCCTTTCTCGTCTTAGGGTTAGGGTTCGGCCTAGGGCTAGGATTTTTAAAATCAGGAAGCCCTGAGTTCCAGGCACACTGCAGCTGTGAAAGGCATCCAAAAGGGAGTGCAAAAGTGCCACAACATGGCTGCTTTCACGGCTTTTTCCTTGGCAAGAAGCCTAACACCAGGCTGATTTACCTTCCCAGGGTTACTGTTAGGCTTAGGCCTAGGGCTAGGATTTTTAAAACTAGGAAGCCCTGGGCTCCAGGCACACTGCAGCTGCGAAAGGCATCCCAAGGGGAGTACAAAAGTGCTACAACATGGCAGCTTTCACAGCTTTTTCCTTGGCACCATCCCTATACCTAGGCTGATTTATCTGCCTAGGGTTAGGGTTAGGGTTCAGCCTAGGGCTTGGATTTCTTTAACCAGGAAGCCCTGAGTTCCAGGCTTACTTCATCTGCCAAAGGCATCCCAAAGGGAGTGCAGAAGTGCCACAACATGGCTGCTTTCACGGCTTTTCCCTTAGGAAGAACCCTAATACCCGGCTGATTTACCTTCCTAGGGTTACTGTTAGGCTTAGGCCTAGGACTTTTAAAACCAGGAAGCCCTGGGCTCCAGGCACACTGCAGCTGCAAAAGGCATCCCAAGGGGAGCGCAAAAGTGACGCAACTTGGCTGCCACCACTGATATTTCCATGAGACCATCCCGAACCATAGGCTGATTTTCCTTCCTAGGGTTAAGGTTTGAGTTACGCCTAGGGTAAGGGCTCTATTAACCAGAAAGCCCTGAGTTCCAAGAACACAGCAGCTGCGAAGGACTAGCCAAGAAGAGCGCAAAAGTACCACAACATGCCTGCCTCCACAGCTTTTTCCTTGGGGACATGCCTAATTCCTGGCTGATTTGCCTTTCTCGTCTTAGGGTTGGGGTTCGGCCTAGGGCTAGGATTTTTAAAATCAGGAAGCCCTGAGTTCCAGGCACACTGCAGCTGTGAAAGGCATCCAAAAGGGAGTGCCAAAGTGCCACAACATGGCTGCTTTCACGGCTTTTTCCTTGGCAAGAAGCCTAACACCAGGCTGATTTACTTTCCCAGGGTTACTGTTAGGCTTAGGCCTAGGGCTAGGATTTTTAAAACTAGGAAGCCCTGGGCTCCAGGCACACTGCAGCTGCGAAAGGCATCCCAAGGGGAGTACAAAAGTGCTACAACATGGCAGCTTTCACAGCTTTTTCCTTGGCACCATCCCTATACCTAGGCTGATTTATCTGCCTAGGGTTAGGGTTAGGGTTCAGCCTAGGGCTTGGATTTCTTTAACCAGGAAGCCCTGAGTTCCAGGCTTACTTCATCTGCCAAAGGCATCCCAAAGGGAGTGCAGAAGTGCCACAACATGGCTGCTTTCACGGCTTTTCCCTTAGGAGGAACCCTAATACCCGGCTGATTTACCTTCCTAGGGTTACTGTTAGGCTTAGGCCTAGGACTTTTAAAACCAGGAAGCCCTGGGCTCCAGGCACACTGCAGCTGCGAAAGGCTTCCCAAGGGGAGTGCAAAAGTGACGCAACTTGGCTGCCACCACTGATATTTCCATGAGACCATCCCGAACCATCGGCAGATTTTCCTTCCTAGAGTTAAGGTTTGAGTTACGCCTAGGGTAAGGGCTCTATTAACCAGAAAGCCCTGAGTTCCAAGAACACAGCAGCTGCGAAGGACTAGCCAAGAAGAGCGCAAAAGTACCACAACATGCCTGCCTCCTCAGCTTTTTCCTTGGGGACATGCCTAATTCCTGGCTGATTTGCCTTTCTCGTCTTAGGGTTGGGGTTCGGCCTAGGGCTAGGATTTTTAAAATCAGGAAGCCCTGAGTTCCAGGCACACTGCAGCTGTGAAAGGCATCCAAAAGGGAGTGCAAAAGTGCCACAACATGGCTGCTTTCACGGCTTTTTCCTTGGCAAGAAGCCTAACACCAGGCTGATTTACCTTCCCAGGGTTACTGTTAGGCTTAGGCCTAGGGCTAGGATTTTTAAAACTAGGAAGCCCTTAGCTCCAGGCACACTGCAGCTGCGAAAGGCATCCCAAGGGGAGTACAAAAGTGCAACAACATGGCAGCTTTCACAGCTTTTTCCTTGGCACCATCCCTATACCTAGGCTGATTTATCTGCCTAGGGTTAGGGTTAGGGTTCAGCCTAGGGCTTGGATTTCTTTAACCAGGAAGCCCTGAGTTCCAGGCTTACTTCATCTGCCAAAGGCATCCCAAAGGGAGTGCAGAAGTGTCACAACATGGCTGCTTTCACGGCTTTTCCCTTAGGAAGAACCCTAATACCCGGCTGATTTACCTTCCTAGGGTTACTGTTAGGCTTAGGCCTAGGACTTTTAAAACCAGGAAGCCCTGGGCTCCAGGCACACTGCAGCTGCGAAAGGCTTCCCAAGGGGAGTGCAAAAGTGACGCAACTTGGCTGCCACCACTGATATTTCCATGAGACCATCCCGAACCATCTGCAGATTTTCCTTCCTAGGGTTAAGGTTTGAGTTACGCCTAGGGTAAGGGCTCTATTAACCAGAAAGCCCTGAGTTCCAAGAACACAGCAGCTGCGAAGGACTAGCCAAGAAGAGCGCAAAAGTACCACAACATGCCTGCCTCCACAGCTTTTTCCTTGGGGACATGCCTAATTCCTGGCTGATTTGCCTTTCTCGTCTTAGGGTTGGGGTTCGGCCTAGGGCTAGGATTTTTAAAATCAGGAAGCCCTGAGTTCCAGGCACACTGCAGCTGTGAAAGGCATCCAAAAGGGAGTGCAAAAGTGCCACAACATGGCTGCTTTCACGGCTTTTTCCTTGGCAAGAAGCCTAACACCAGGCTGATTTACCTTCCCAGGGTTACTGTTAGGCTTAGGCCTAGGGCTAGGATTTTTAAAACTAGGAAGCCCTTAGCTCCAGGCACACTGCAGCTGTTCAAGGCATCCCAAGGGTAGTACAAAAGTGCAACAACATGGCAGCTTTCACAGCTTTTTCCTTGGCACCATCCCTATACCTAGGCTGATTTATCTGCCTAGGGTTAGGGTTAGGCTTCAGCCTAGGGCTTGGATTTCTTTAACCAGGAAGCCCTGAGTTCCAGGCTTACTTCATCTGCCAAAGGCATCCCAAAGGGAGTGCAGAAGTGTCACAACATGGCTGCTTTCACGGCTTTTCCCTTAGGAAGAACCCTAATACCCGGCTGATTTACCTTCCTAGGGTTACTGTTAGGCTTAGGCCTAGGACTTTTAAAACCAGGAAGCCCTGGGCTCCAGGCACACTGCAGCTGCGAAAGGCATCCCAAGGGGAGCGCAAAAGTGACAAAACTTGGCTGCCACCACTGATATTTCCATGAGACCATCCCGATCCATAGGCTGATTTTCCTTCCTAGGCTTAAGGTTTGAGTTACGCCTAGGGTAAGGGCTCTATTAACCAGAAAGCCCTGAGTTGCAAGAACACAGCAGCTGCGAAGGACTAGCCAAGAAGAGCGCAAAAGTACCACAACATGCCTGCCTCCACAGCTTTTTCCTTGGGGACATGCCTAATTCCTGGCTGATTTGCCTTTCTCGTCTTAGGGTTGGGGTTTGGCCTAGGGCTAGGATTTTTAAAATCAGGAAGCCCTGAGTTCCAGGCACACTGGAGCTGTGAAAGGCATCCAAAAGGGAGTGCAAAAGTGCCACAACATGGCTGCTTTCACGGCTTTTTCCTTGGCAAGAAGCCTAACACCAGGCTGATTTACCTTCCCAGGGTTACTGTTAGGCTTAGGCCTAGGGCTAGGATTTTTAAAACTAGGAAGCCCTGGGCTCCAGGCACACTGCAGCTGCGAAAGGCATCCCAAGGGGAGTACAAAAGTGCTACAACATGGCAGCTTTCACAGCTTTTTCCTTGGCACCATCCCTATACCTAGGCTGATTTATCTGCCTAGGGTTAGGGTTAGGCTTCAGCCTAGGGCTTGGATTTCTTTAACCAGGAAGCCCTGAGTTCCAGGCTTACTTCATCTGCCAAAGGCATCCCAAAGGGAGTGCAGAAGTGCCACAACATGGCTGCTTTCACGGCTTTTCCCTTAGGAAGAACCCTAATACCCGGCTGATTTACCTTCCTAGGGTTACTGTTAGGCTTAGGCCTAGGACTTTTAAAACCAGGAAGCCCTGGGCTCCAGGCACACTGCAGCTGCAAAAGGCATCCCAAGGGGAGCGCAAAAGTGACGCAACTTGGCTGCCACCACTGATATTTCCATGAGACCATCCCGAACCATAGGCTGATTTTCCTTCCTAGGGTTAAGGTTTGAGTTACGCCTAGGGTAAGGGCTCTATTAACCAGAAAGCCCTGAGTTCCAAGAACACAGCAGCTGCGAAGGACTAGCCAAGAAGAGCGCAAAAGTACCACAACATGCCTGCCTCCACAGCTTTTTCCTTGGGGACATGCCTAATTCCTGGCTGATTTGCCTTTCTCGTCTTAGGGTTGGGGTTCGGCCTAGGGCTAGGATTTTTAAAATCAGGAAGCCCTGAGTTCCAGGCACACTGCAGCTGTGAAAGGCATCCAAAAGGGAGTGCAAAAGTGCCACAACATGGCTGCTTTCACGGCTTTTTCCTTGGCAAGAAGCCTAACACCAGGCTGATTTACCTTCCCAGGGTTACTGTTAGGCTTAGGCCTAGGGCTAGGATTTTTGAAACTAGGAAGCCCTTAGCTCCAGGCACACTGCAGCTGTTCAAGGCATCCCAAGGGGAGTACAAAAGTGCTACAACATGGCAGCTTTCACAGCTTTTTCCTTGGCACCATCCCTATACCTAGGCTGATTTATCTGCCTAGGGTTAGGGTTAGGGTTCAGCCTAGGGCTTGGATTTCTTTAACCAGGAAGCCCTGAGTTCCAGGCTTACTTCATCTGCCAAAGGCATCCCAAAGGGAGTGCAGAAGTGCCACAACATGGCTGCTTTCACGGCTTTTCCCTTAGGAAGAACCCTAATACCCGGCTGATTTACCTTCCTAGGGTTACTGTTAGGCTTAGGCCTAGGACTTTTAAAACCAGGAAGCCCTGGGCTCCAGGCACACTGCAGCTGCAAAAGGCATCCCAAGGGGAGCGCAAAAGTGACGCAACTTGGCTGCCACCACTGATATTTCCATGAGACCATCCCGAACCATAGGCTGATTTTCCTTCCTAGGCTTAAGGTTTGAGTTACGCCTAGGGTAAGGGCTCTATTAACCAGAAAGCCCTGAGTTCCAAGAACACAGCAGCTGCGAAGGACTAGCCAAGAAGAGCGCAAAAGTACCACAACATGCCTGCCTCCACAGCTTTTTCCTTGGGGACATGCCTAATTCCTGGCTGATTTGCCTTTCTCGTCTTAGGGTTGGGGTTCGGCCTAGGGCTAGGATTTTTAAAATCAGGAAGCCCTGAGTTCCAGGCACACTGCAGCTGTGAAAGGCATCCAAAAGGGAGTGCAAAAGTGCCACAACATGGCTGCTTTCACGGCTTTTTCCTTGGCAAGAAGCCTAACACCAGGCTGATTTACCTTCCCAGGGTTACTGTTAGGCTTAGGCCTAGGGCTAGGATTTTTAAAACTAGGAAGCCCTGGGCTCCAGGCACACTGCAGCTGCGAAAGGCATCCCAAGGGGAGTACAAAAGTGCTACAACATGGCAGCTTTCACAGCTTTTTCCTTGGCACCATCCCTATACCTAGGCTGATTTATCTGCCTAGGGTTAGGGTTAGGGTTCAGCCTAGGGCTTGGATTTCTTTAACCAGGAAGCCCTGAGTTCCAGGCTTACTTCATCTGCCAAAGGCATCCCAAAGGGAGTGCAGAAGTGCCACAACATGGCTGCTTTCACGGCTTTTCCCTTAGGAAGAACCCTAATACCCGGCTGATTTACCTTCCTAGGGTTACTGTTAGGCTTAGGCCTAGGACTTTTAAAACCAGGAAGCCCTGGGCTCCAGGCACACTGCAGCTGCGAAAGGCATCCCAAGGGGAGCGCAAAAGTGACGCAACTTGGCTGCCACCACTGATATTTCCATGAGACCATCCCGAACCATAGGCTGATTTTCCTTCCTAGGCTTAAGGTTTGAGTTACGCCTAGGGTAAGGGCTCTATTAACCAGAAAGCCCTGAGTTCCAAGAACACAGCAGCTGCGAAGGACTAGCCAAGAAGAGCGCAAAAGTACCACAACATGCCTGCCTCCACAGCTTTTTCCTTGGGGACATGCCTAATTCCTGGCTGATTTGCCTTTCTCGTCTTAGGGTTGGGGTTCGGCCTAGGGCTAGGATTTTTAAAATCAGGAAGCCCTGAGTTCCAGGCACACTGCAGCTGTGAAAGGCATCCAAAAGGGAGTGCAAAAGTGCCACAACATGGCTGCTTTCACGGCTTTTTCCTTGGCAAGAAGCCTAACACCAGGCTGATTTACCTTCCCAGGGTTACTGTTAGGCTTAGGCCTAGGGCTAGGATTTTTAAAACTAGGAAGCCCTTAGCTCCAGGCACACTGCAGCTGTTCAAGGCATCCCAAGGGGAGTACAAAAGTGCTACAACATGGCAGCTTTCACAGCTTTTTCCTTGGCACCATCCCTATACCTAGGCTGATTTATCTGCCTAGGGTTAGGGTTAGGGTTCAGCCTAGGGCTTGGATTTCTTTAACCAGGAAGCCCTGAGTTCCAGGCTTACTTCATCTGCCAAAGGCATCCCAAAGGGAGTGCAGAAGTGCCACAACATGGCTGCTTTCACGGCTTTTCCCTTAGGAGGAACCCTAATACCCGGCTGATTTACCTTCCTAGGGTTACTGTTAGGCTTAGGCCTAGGACTTTTAAAACCAGGAAGCCCTGGGCTCCAGGCACACTGCAGCTGCGAAAGGCATCCCAAGGGGAGCGCAAAAGTGACGCAACTTGGCTGCCACCACTGATATTTCCATGAGACCATCCCGAACCATAGGCTGATTTTCCTTCCTAGGCTTAAGGTTTGAGTTACGCCTAGGGTAAGGGCTCTATTAACCAGAAAGCCCTGAGTTCCAAGAACACAGCAGCTGCGAAGGACTAGCCAAGAAGAGCGCAAAAGTACCACAACATGCCTGCCTCCACAGCTTTTTCCTTGGGGACATGCCTAATTCCTGGCTGATTTGCCTTTCTCGTCTTAGGGTTGGGGTTCGGCCTAGGGCTAGGATTTTTAAAATCAGGAAGCCCTGAGTTCCAGGCACACTGCAGCTGTGAAAGGCATCCAAAAGGGAGTGCAAAAGTGCCACAACATGGCTGCTTTCACGGCTTTTTCCTTGGCAAGAAGCCTAACACCAGGCTGATTTACCTTCCCAGGGTTACTGTTAGGCTTAGGCCTAGGGCTAGGATTTTTAAAACTAGGAAGCCCTGGGCTCCAGGCACACTGCAGCTGCGAAAGGCATCCCAAGGGGAGTACAAAAGTGCTACAACATGGCAGCTTTCACAGCTTTTTCCTTGGCACCATCCCTATACCTAGGCTGATTTATCTGCCTAGGGTTAGGGTTAGGCTTCAGCCTAGGGCTTGGATTTCTTTAACCAGGAAGCCCTGAGTTCCAGGCTTACTTCATCTGCCAAAGGCATCCCAAAGGGAGTGCAGAAGTGCCACAACATGGCTGCTTTCACGGCTTTTCCCTTAGGAGGAACCCTAATACCCGGCTGATTTACCTTCCTAGGGTTACTGTTAGGCTTAGGCCTAGGACTTTTAAAACCAGGAAGCCCTGGGCTCCAGGCACACTGCAGCTGCGAAAGGCATCCCAAGGGGAGCGCAAAAGTGACGCAACTTGGCTGCCACCACTGATATTTCCATGAGACCATCCCGAACCATAGGCTGATTTTCCTTCCTAGGCTTAAGGTTTGAGTTACGCCTAGGGTAAGGGCTCTATTAACCAGAAAGCCCTGAGTTCCAAGAACACAGCAGCTGCGAAGGACTAGCCAAGAAGAGCGCAAAAGTACCACAACATGCCTGCCTCCACAGCTTTTTCCTTGGGGACATGCCTAATTCCTGGCTGATTTGCCTTTCTCGTCTTAGGGTTGGGGTTCGGCCTAGGGCTAGGATTTTTAAAATCAGGAAGCCCTGAGTTCCAGGCACACTGCAGCTGTGAAAGGCATCCAAAAGGGAGTGCAAAAGTGCCACAACATGGCTGCTTTCACGGCTTTTTCCTTGGCAAGAAGCCTAACACCAGGCTGATTTACCTTCCCAGGGTTACTGTTAGGCTTAGGCCTAGGGCTAGGATTTTTAAAACTAGGAAGCCCTGGGCTCCAGGCACACTGCAGCTGCGAAAGGCATCCCAAGGGGAGTACAAAAGTGCTACAACATGGCAGCTTTCACAGCTTTTTCCTTGGCACCATCCCTATACCTAGGCTGATTTATCTGCCTAGGGTTAGGGTTAGGGTTCAGCCTAGGCCCTGGATTTCTTTAACCAGGAAGCCCTGAGTTCCAGGCTTACTTCATCTGCCAAAGGCATCCCAAAGGGAGTGCAGAAGTGCCACAACATGGCTGCTTTCACGGCTTTTCCCTTAGGAAGAACCCTAATACCCGGCTGATTTACCTTCCTAGGGTTACTGTTAGGCTTAGGCCTAGGACTTTTAAAACCAGGAAGCCCTGGGCTCCAGGCACACTGCAGCTGCGAAAGGCATCCCAAGGGGAGCGCAAAAGTGACGCAACTTGGCTGCCACCACTGATATTTCCATGAGACCATCCCGAACCATAGGCTGATTTTCCTTCCTAGGCTTAAGGTTTGAGTTACGCCTAGGGTAAGGGCTCTATTAACCAGAAAGCCCTGAGTTCCAAGAACACAGCAGCTGCGAAGGACTAGCCAAGAAGAGCGCAAAAGTACCACAACATGCCTGCCTCCACAGCTTTTTCCTTGGGGACATGCCTAATTCCTGGCTGATTTGCCTTTCTCGTCTTAGGGTTGGGGTTCGGCCTAGGGCTAGGATTTTTAAAATCAGGAAGCCCTGAGTTCCAGGCACACTGCAGCTGTGAAAGGCATCCAAAAGGGAGTGCAAAAGTGCCACAACATGGCTGCTTTCACGGCTTTTTCCTTGGCAAGAAGCCTAACACCAGGCTGATTTACCTTCCCAGGGTTACTGTTAGGCTTAGGCCTAGGGCTAGGATTTTTAAAACTAGGAAGCCCTTAGCTCCAGGCACACTGCAGCTGTTCAAGGCATCCCAAGGGGAGTACAAAAGTGCAACAACATGGCAGCTTTCACAGCTTTTTCCTTGGCACCATCCCTATACCTAGGCTGATTTATCTGCCTAGGGTTAGGGTTAGGGTTCAGCCTAGGGCTTGGATTTCTTTCACCAGGAAGCCCTGAGTTCCAGGCTTACTTCATCTGCCAAAGGCATCCCAAAGGGAGTGCAGAAGTGCCACAACATGGCTGCTTTCACGGCTTTTCCCTTAGGAGGAACCCTAATACCCGGCTGATTTACCTTCCTAGGGTTACTGTTAGGCTTAGGCCTAGGACTTTTAAAACCAGGAAGCCCTGGGCTCCAGGCACACTGCAGCTGCGAAAGGCATGCCAAGGGGAGCGCAAAAGTGACGCAACTTGGCTGCCACCACTGATATTTCCATGAGACCATCCCGAACCATAGGCTGATTTTCCTTCCTAGGCTTAAGGTTTGAGTTACGCCTAGGGTAAGGGCTCTATTAACCAGAAAGCCCTGAGTTCCAAGAACACAGCAGCTGCGAAGGACTAGCCAAGAAGAGCGCAAAAGTAGCACAACATGCCTGCCTCCACAGCTTTTTCCTTGGGGACATGCCTAATTCCTGGCTGATTTGCCTTTCTCGTCTTAGGGTTGGGGTTCGGCCTAGGGCTAGGATTTTTAAAATCAGGAAGCCCTGAGTTCCAGGCACACTGCAGCTGTGAAAGGCATCCAAAAGGGAGTGCAAAAGTGCTACAGCATGGCTGCTTTCACGGCTTTTTCCTTGGCAAGAAGCCTAACACCAGGCTGATTTACCTTCCCAGGGTTACTGTTAGGCTTAGGCCTAGGGCTAGGATTTTTAAAACTAGGAAGCCCTGGGCTCCAGGCACACTGCAGCTGTTCAAGGCATCCCAAGGGGAGTACAAAAGTGCTACAACATGGCAGCTTTCACAGCTTTTTCCTTGGCACCATCCCTATACCTAGGCTGATTTATCTGCCTAGGGTTAGGGTTAGGCTTCAGCCTAGGGCTTGGATTTCTTTAACCAGGAAGCCCTGAGTTCCAGGCTTACTTCATCTGCCAAAGGCATCCCAAAGGGAGTGCAGAAGTGCCACAACATGGCTGCTTTCACGGCTTTTCCCTTAGGAAGAACCCTAATACCCGGCTGATTTACCTTCCTAGGGTTAC
This sequence comes from Ammospiza nelsoni, assembly GCF_027579445.1. Classification (NCBI taxonomy): domain Eukaryota; kingdom Metazoa; phylum Chordata; class Aves; order Passeriformes; family Passerellidae; genus Ammospiza; species Ammospiza nelsoni. The sequence goes on from NW_026683194.1 coordinate 274,487, forward strand.
TGTTAGGCTTAGGCCTAGGACTTTTAAAACCAGGAAGCCCTGGGCTCCAGGCACACTGCAGCTGCGAAAGGCATCCCAAGGGGAGCGCAAAAGTGACGCAACTTGGCTGCCACCACTGATATTTCCATGAGACCATCCCCAACCATAGGCTGATTTTCCTTCCTAGGCTTAAGGTTTGAGTTACGCCTAGGGTAAGGGCTCTATTAACCAGAAAGCCCTGAGTTCCAAGAACACAGCAGCTGCGAAGGACTAGCCAAGAAGAGCGCAAAAGTACCACAACATGCCTGCCTCCACAGCTTTTTCCTTGGGGACATGCCTAATTCCTGGCTGATTTGCCTTTCTCGTCTTAGGGTTGGGGTTCGGCCTAGGGCTAGGATTTTTAAAATCAGGAAGCCCTGAGTTCCAGGCACACTGGAGCTGTGAAAGGCATCCAAAAGGGAGTGCAAAAGTGCCACAACATGGCTGCTTTCACGGCTTTTTCCTTGGCAAGAAGCCTAACACCAGGCTGATTTACCTTCCCAGGGTTACTGTTAGGCTTAGGCCTAGGGCTAGGATTTTTAAAACTAGGAAGCCCTTAGCTCCAGGCACACTGCAGCTGTTCAAGGCATCCCAAGGGGAGTACAAAAGTGCTACAACATGGCAGCTTTCACAGCTTTTTCCTTGGCACCATCCCTATACCTAGGGTGATTTATCTGCCTAGGGTTAGGGTTAGGGTTCAGCCTAGGGCTTGGATTTCTTTAACCAGGAAGCCCTGAGTTCCAGGCTTACTTCATCTGCCAAAGGCATCCCAAAGGGAGTGCAGAAGTGCCACAACATGGCTGCTTTCACGGCTTTTCCCTTAGGAAGAACCCTAATACCCGGCTGATTTACCTTCCTAGGGTTACTGTTAGGCTTAGGCCTAGGACTTTTAAAACCAGGAAGCCCTGGGCTCCAGGCACACTGCAGCTGCGAAAGGCATCCCAAGGGGAGCGCAAAAGTGACGCAACTTGGCTGCCACCACTGATATTTCCATGAGACCATCCCGAACCATAGGCTGATTTTCCTTCCTAGGCTTAAGGTTTGAGTTACGCCTAGGGTAAGGGCTCTATTAACCAGAAAGCCCTGAGTTCCAAGAACACAGCAGCTGCGAAGGACTAGCCAAGAAGAGCGCAAAAGTACCACAACATGCCTGCCTCCACAGCTTTTTCCTTGGGGACATGCCTAATTCCTGGCTGATTTGCCTTTCTCGTCTTAGGGTTGGGGTTCGGCCTAGGGCTAGGATTTTTAAAATCAGGAAGCCCTGAGTTCCAGGCACACTGCAGCTGTGAAAGGCATCCAAAAGGGAGTGCAAAAGTGCCACAACATGGCTGCTTTCACGGCTTTTTCCTTGGCAAGAAGCCTAACACCAGGCTGATTTACCTTCCCAGGGTTACTGTTAGGCTTAGGCCTAGGGCTAGGATTTTTAAAACTAGGAAGCCCTGGGCTCCAGGCACACTGCAGCTGCGAAAGGCATCCCAAGGGGAGTACAAAAGTGCTACAACATGGCAGCTTTCACAGCTTTTTCCTTGGCACCATCCCTATACCTAGGCTGATTTATCTGCCTAGGGTTAGGGTTAGGCTTCAGCCTAGGGCTTGGATTTCTTTAACCAGGAAGCCCTGAGTTCCAGGCTTACTTCATCTGCCAAAGGCATCCCAAAGGGAGTGCAGAAGTGCCACAACATGGCTGCTTTCACGGCTTTTCCCTTAGGAAGAACCCTAATACCCGGCTGATTTACCTTCCTAGGGTTACTGTTAGGCTTAGGCCTAGGACTTTTAAAACCAGGAAGCCCTGGGCTCCAGGCACACTGCAGCTGCGAAAGGCATCCCAAGGGGAGCGCAAAAGTGACGCAACTTGGCTGCCACCACTGATATTTCCATGAGACCATCCCGAACCATAGGCTGATTTTCCTTCCTAGGCTTAAGGTTTGAGTTACGCCTAGGGTAAGGGCTCTATTAACCAGAAAGCCCTGAGTTCCAAGAACACAGCAGCTGCGAAGGACTAGCCAAGAAGAGCGCAAAAGTACCACAACATGCCTGCCTCCACAGCTTTTTCCTTGGGGACATGCCTAATTCCTGGCTGATTTGCCTTTCTCGTCTTAGGGTTGGGGTTCGGCCTAGGGCTAGGATTTTTAAAATCAGGAAGCCCTGAGTTCCAGGCACACTGCAGCTGTGAAAGGCATCCAAAAGGGAGTGCAAAAGTGCCACAACATGGCTGCTTTCACGGCTTTTTCCTTGGCAAGAAGCCTAACACCAGGCTGATTTACCTTCCCAGGGTTACTGTTAGGCTTAGGCCTAGGGCTAGGATTTTTAAAACTAGGAAGCCCTGGGCTCCAGGCACACTGCAGCTGCGAAAGGCATCCCAAGGGGAGTACAAAAGTGCTACAACATGGCAGCTTTCACAGCTTTTTCCTTGGCACCATCCCTATACCTAGGCTGATTTATCTGCCTAGGGTTAGGGTTAGGGTTCAGCCTAGGGCTTGGATTTCTTTAACCAGGAAGCCCTGAGTTCCAGGCTTACTTCATCTGCCAAAGGCATCCCAAAGGGAGTGCAGAAGTGCCACAACATGGCTGCTTTCACGGCTTTTCCCTTAGGAAGAACCCTAATACCCGGCTGATTTACCTTCCTAGGGTTACTGTTAGGCTTAGGCCTAGGACTTTTAAAACCAGGAAGCCCTGGGCTCCAGGCACACTGCAGCTGCGAAAGGCATCCCAAGGGGAGCGCAAAAGTGACGCAACTTGGCTGCCACCACTGATATTTCCATGAGACCATCCCGAACCATAGGCTGATTTTCCTTCCTAGGCTTAAGGTTTGAGTTACGCCTAGGGTAAGGGTTCTATTAACCAGAAAGCCCTGAGTTCCAAGAACACAGCAGCTGCGAAGGACTAGCCAAGAAGAGCGCAAAAGTACCACAACATGCCTGCCTCCACAGCTTTTTCCTTGGGGACATGCCTAATTCCTGGCTGATTTGCCTTTCTCGTCTTAGGGTTGGGGTTCGGCCTAGGGCTAGGATTTTTAAAATCAGGAAGCCCTGAGTTCCAGGCACACTGCAGCTGTGAAAGGCATCCAAAAGGGAGTGCAAAAGTGCCACAACATGGCTGCTTTCACGGCTTTTTCCTTGGCAAGAAGCCTAACACCAGGCTGATTTACCTTCCCAGGGTTACTGTTAGGCTTAGGCCTAGGGCTAGGATTTTTAAAACTAGGAAGCCCTGGGCTCCAGGCACACTGCAGCTGTTCAAGGCATCCCAAGGGGAGTACAAAAGTGCAACAACATGGCAGCTTTCACATCTTTTTCCTTGGCACCATCCCTATACCTAGGCTGATTTATCTGCCTAGGGTTAGGGTTAGGGTTCAGCCTAGGGCTTGGATTTCTTTAACCAGGAAGCCCTGAGTTCCAGGCTTACTTCATCTGCCAAAGGCATCCCAAAGGGAGTGCAGAAGTGCCACAACATGGCTGCTTTCACGGCTTTTCCCTTAGGAAGAACCCTAATACCCGGCTGATTTACCTTCCTAGGGTTACTGTTAGGCTTAGGCCTAGGACTTTTAAAACCAGGAAGCCCTGGGCTCCAGGCACACTGCAGCTGCGAAAGGCATCCCAAGGGGAGCGCAAAAGTGACGCAACTTGGCTGCCACCACTGATATTTCCATGAGACCATCCCCAACCATAGGCTGATTTTCCTTCCTAGGCTTAAGGTTTGAGTTACGCCTAGGGTAAGGGTTCTATTAACCAGAAAGCCCTGAGTTCCAAGAACACAGCAGCTGCGAAGGACTAGCCAAGAAGAGCGCAAAAGTACCACAACATGCCTGCCTCCACAGCTTTTTCCTTGGGGACATGCCTAATTCCTGGCTGATTTGCCTTTCTCGTCTTAGGGTTGGGGTTCGGCCTAGGGCTAGGATTTTTAAAATCAGGAAGCCCTGAGTTCCAGGCACACTGGAGCTGTGAAAGGCATCCAAAAGGGAGTGCAAAAGTGCCACAACATGGCTGCTTTCACGGCTTTTTCCTTGGCAAGAAGCCTAACACCAGGCTGATTTACCTTCCCAGGGTTACTGTTAGGCTTAGGCCTAGGGCTAGGATTTTTAAAACTAGGAAGCCCTGGGCTCCAGGCACACTGCAGCTGTTCAAGGCATCCCAAGGGGAGTACAAAAGTGCAACAACATGGCAGCTTTCACATCTTTTTCCTTGGCACCATCCCTATACCTAGGCTGATTTATCTGCCTAGGGTTAGGGTTAGGGTTCAGCCTAGGGCTTGGATTTCTTTAACCAGGAAGCCCTGAGTTCCAGGCTTACTTCATCTGCCAAAGGCATCCCAAAGGGAGTGCAGAAGTGCCACAACATGGCTGCTTTCACGGCTTTTCCCTTAGGAAGAACCCTAATACCCGGCTGATTTACCTTCCTAGGGTTACTGTTAGGCTTAGGCCTAGGACTTTTAAAACCAGGAAGCCCTGGGCTCCAGGCACACTGCAGCTGCGAAAGGCATCCCAAGGGGAGCGCAAAAGTGACGCAACTTGGCTGCCACCACTGATATTTCCATGAGACCATCCCCAACCATAGGCTGATTTTCCTTCCTAGGCTTAAGGTTTGAGTTACGCCTAGGGTAAGGGTTCTATTAACCAGAAAGCCCTGAGTTCCAAGAACACAGCAGCTGCGAAGGACTAGCCAAGAAGAGCGCAAAAGTACCACAACATGCCTGCCTCCACAGCTTTTTCCTTGGGGACATGCCTAATTCCTGGCTCATTTGCCTTTCTCGTCTTAGGGTTGGGGTTCGGCCTAGGGCTAGGATTTTTAAAATCAGGAAGCCCTGAGTTCCAGGCACACTGGAGCTGTGAAAGGCATCCAAAAGGGAGTGCAAAAGTGCCACAACATGGCTGCTTTCACGGCTTTTTCCTTGGCAAGAAGCCTAACACCAGGCTGATTTACCTTCCCAGGGTTACTGTTAGGCTTAGGCCTAGGGCTAGGATTTTTAAAACTAGGAAGCCCTTAGCTCCAGGCACACTGCAGCTGTTCAAGGCATCCCAAGGGGAGTACAAAAGTGCTACAACATGGCAGCTTTCACAGCTTTTTCCTTGGCACCATCCCTATACCTAGGCTGATTTATCTGCCTAGGGTTAGGGTTAGGCTTCAGCCTAGGGCTTGGATTTCTTTAACCAGGAAGCCCTGAGTTCCAGGCTTACTTCATCTGCCAAAGGCATCCCAAAGGGAGTGCAGAAGTGCCACAACATGGCTGCTTTCACGGCTTTTCCCTTAGGAGGAACCCTAATACCCGGCTGATTTACCTTCCTAGGGTTACTGTTAGGCTTAGGCCTAGGACTTTTAAAACCAGGAAGCCCTGGGCTCCAGGCACACTGCAGCTGCGAAAGGCATCCCAAGGGGAGCGCAAAAGTGACGCAACTTGGCTGCCACCACTGATATTTCCATGAGACCATCCCGAACCATAGGCTGATTTTCCTTCCTAGGCTTAAGGTTTGAGTTACGCCTAGGGTAAGGGCTCTATTAACCAGAAAGCCCTGAGTTCCAAGAACACAGCAGCTGCGAAGGACTAGCCAAGAAGAGCGCAAAAGTACCACAACATGCCTGCCTCCACAGCTTTTTCCTTGGGGACATGCCTAATTCCTGGCTGATTTGCCTTTCTCGTCTTAGGGTTGGGGTTCGGCCTAGGGCTAGGATTTTTAAAATCAGGAAGCCCTGAGTTCCAGGCACACTGGAGCTGTGAAAGGCATCCAAAAGGGAGTGCAAAAGTGCCACAGCATGGCTGCTTTCACGGCTTTTTCCTTGGCAAGAAGCCTAACACCAGGCTGATTTACCTTCCCAGGGTTACTGTTAGGCTTAGGCCTAGGGCTAGGATTTTTGAAACTAGGAAGCCCTTAGCTCCAGGCACACTGCAGCTGTTCAAGGCATCCCAAGGGGAGTACAAAAGTGCAACAACATGGCAGCTTTCACAGCTTTTTCCTTGGCACCATCCCTATACCTAGGCTGATTTATCTGCCTAGGGTTAGGGTTAGGGTTCAGCCTAGGCCTTGGATTTCTTTAACCAGGAAGCCCTGAGTTCCAGGCTTACTTCATCTGCCAAAGGCATCCCAAAGGGAGTGCAGAAGTGCCACAACATGGCTGCTTTCACGGCTTTTCCCTTAGGAAGAACCCTAATACCCGGCTGATTTACCTTCCTAGGGTTACTGTTAGGCTTAGGCCTAGGACTTTTAAAACCAGGAAGCCCTGGGCTCCAGGCACACTGCAGCTGCGAAAGGCATCCCAAGGGGAGCGCAAAAGTGACGCAACTTGGCTGCCACCACTGATATTTCCATGAGACCATCCCGAACCATAGGCTGATTTTCCTTCCTAGGGTTAAGGTTTGAGTTACGCCTAGGGTAAGGGTTCTATTAACCAGAAAGCCCTGAGTTCCAAGAACACAGCAGCTGCGAAGGACTAGCCAAGAAGAGCGCAAAAGTACCACAACATGCCTGCCTCCACAGCTTTTTCCTTGGGGACATGCCTAATTCCTGGCTGATTTGCCTTTCTCGTCTTAGGGTTGGGGTTCGGCCTAGGGCTAGGATTTTTAAAATCAGGAAGCCCTGAGTTCCAGGCACACTGCAGCTGTGAAAGGCATCCAAAAGGGAGTGCAAAAGTGCCACAACATGGCTGCTTTCACGGCTTTTTCCTTGGCAAGAAGCCTAACACCAGGCTGATTTACCTTCCCAGGGTTACTGTTAGGCTTAGGCCTAGGGCTAGGATTTTTAAAACTAGGAAGCCCTTAGCTCCAGGCACACTGCAGCTGCGAAAGGCATCCCAAGGGGAGTACAAAAGTGCTACAACATGGCAGCTTTCACAGCTTTTTCCTTGGCACCATCCCTATACCTAGGCTGATTTATCTGCCTAGGGTTAGGGTTAGGGTTCAGCCTAGGGCTTGGATTTCTTTAACCAGGAAGCCCTGAGTTCCAGGCTTACTTCATCTGCCAAAGGCATCCCAAAGGGAGTGCAGAAGTGCCACAACATGGCTGCTTTCACGGCTTTTCCCTTAGGAAGAACCCTAATACCCGGCTGATTTACCTTCCTAGGGTTACTGTTAGGCTTAGGCCTAGGACTTTTAAAACCAGGAAGCCCTGGGCTCCAGGCACACTGCAGCTGCAAAAGGCATCCCAAGGGGAGCGCAAAAGTGACGCAACTTGGCTGCCACCACTGATATTTCCATGAGACCATCCCGAACCATAGGCTGATTTTCCTTCCTAGGCTTAAGGTTTGAGTTACGCCTAGGGTAAGGGCTCTATTAACCAGAAAGCCCTGAGTTCCAAGAACACAGCAGCTGCGAAGGACTAGCCAAGAAGAGCGCAAAAGTACCACAACATGCCTGCCTCCACAGCTTTTTCCTTGGGGACATGCCTAATTCCTGGCTGATTTGCCTTTCTCGTCTTAGGGTTGGGGTTCGGCCTAGGGCTAGGATTTTTAAAATCAGGAAGCCCTGAGTTCCAGGCACACTGGAGCTGTGAAAGGCATCCAAAAGGGAGTGCAAAAGTGCCACAACATGGCTGCTTTCACGGCTTTTTCCTTGGCAAGAAGCCTAACACCAGGCTGATTTACCTTCCCAGGGTTACTGTTAGGCTTAGGCCTAGGGCTAGGATTTTTAAAACTAGGAAGCCCTTAGCTCCAGGCACACTGCAGCTGTTCAAGGCATCCCAAGGGGAGTACAAAAGTGCTACAACATGGCAGCTTTCACAGCTTTTTCCTTGGCACCATCCCTATACCTAGGGTGATTTATCTGCCTAGGGTTAGGGTTAGGGTTCAGCCTAGGGCTTGGATTTCTTTAACCAGGAAGCCCTGAGTTCCAGGCTTACTTCATCTGCCAAAGGCATCCCAAAGGGAGTGCAGAAGTGCCACAACATGGCTGCTTTCACGGCTTTTCCCTTAGGAGGAACCCTAATACCCGGCTGATTTACCTTCCTAGGGTTACTGTTAGGCTTAGGCCTAGGACTTTTAAAACCAGGAAGCCCTGGGCTCCAGGCACACTGCAGCTGCGAAAGGCATCCCAAGGGGAGCGCAAAAGTGACGCAACTTGGCTGCCACCACTGATATTTCCATGAGACCATCCCGAACCATAGGCTGATTTTCCTTCCTAGGCTTAAGGTTTGAGTTACGCCTAGGGTAAGGGCTCTATTAACCAGAAAGCCCTGAGTTCCAAGAACACAGCAGCTGCGAAGGACTAGCCAAGAAGAGCGCAAAAGTACCACAACATGCCTGCCTCCACAGCTTTTTCCTTGGGGACATGCCTAATTCCTGGCTGATTTGCCTTTCTCGTCTTAGGGTTGGGGTTCGGCCTAGGGCTAGGATTTTTAAAATCAGGAAGCCCTGAGTTCCAGGCACACTGGAGCTGTGAAAGGCATCCAAAAGGGAGTGCAAAAGTGCCACAGCATGGCTGCTTTCACGGCTTTTTCCTTGGCAAGAAGCCTAACACCAGGCTGATTTCCCTTCCCAGGGTTACTGTTAGGCTTAGGCCTAGGGCTAGGATTTTTGAAACTAGGAAGCCCTTAGCTCCAGGCACACTGCAGCTGTTCAAGGCATCCCAAGGGGAGTACAAAAGTGCAACAACATGGCAGCTTTCACAGCTTTTTCCTTGGCACCATCCCTATACCTAGGCTGATTTATCTGCCTAGGGTTAGGGTTAGGGTTCAGCCTAGGCCTTGGATTTCTTTAACCAGGAAGCCCTGAGTTCCAGGCTTACTTCATCTGCCAAAGGCATCCCAAAGGGAGTGCAGAAGTGCCACAACATGGCTGCTTTCACGGCTTTTCCCTTAGGAAGAACCCTAATACCCGGCTGATTTACCTTCCTAAGGTTACTGTTAGGCTTAGGCCTAGGACTTTTAAAACCAGGAAGCCCTGGGCTCCAGGCACACTGCAGCTGCAAAAGGCATCCCAAGGGGAGCGCAAAAGTGACGCAACTTGGCTGCCACCACTGATATTTCCATGAGACCATCCCGAACCATAGGCTGATTTTCCTTCCTAGGCTTAAGGTTTGAGTTACGCCTAGGGTAAGGGCTCTATTAACCAGAAAGCCCTGAGTTCCAAGAACACAGCAGCTGCGAAGGACTAGCCAAGAAGAGCGCAAAAGTAGCACAACATGCCTGCCTCCACAGCTTTTTCCTTGGGGACATGCCTAATTCCTGGCTGATTTGCCTTTCTCGTCTTAGGGTTGGGGTTCGGCCTAGGGCTAGGATTTTTTAAATCAGGAAGCCCTGAGTTCCAGGCACACTGCAGCTGTGAAAGGCATCCAAAAGGGAGTGCAAAAGTGCCACAACATGGCTGCTTTCACGGCTTTTTCCTTGGCAAGAAGCCTAACACCAGGCTGATTTCCCTTGCCAGGGTTACTGTTAGGCTTAGGCCTAGGGCTAGGATTTTTAAAACTAGGAAGCCCTTAGCTCCAGGCACACTGCAGCTGTTCAAGGCATCCCAAGGGGAGTACAAAAGTGCAACAACATGGCAGCTTTCACAGCTTTTTCCTTGGCACCATCCCTATACCTAGGCTGATTTATCTGCCTAGGGTTAGGGTTAGGGTTCAGCCTAGGCCTTGGATTTCTTTAACCAGGAAGCCCTGAGTTCCAGGCTTACTTCATCTGCCAAAGGCATCCCAAAGGGAGTGCAGAAGTGCCACAACATGGCTGCTTTCACGGCTTTTCCCTTAGGAAGAACCCTAATACCCGGCTGATTTACCTTCCTAGGGTTACTGTTAGGCTTAGGCCTAGGACTTTTAAAACCAGGAAGCCCTGGGCTCCAGGCACACTGCAGCTGCGAAAGGCATCCCAAGGGGAGCGCAAAAGTGACGCAACTTGGCTGCCACCACTGATATTTCCATGAGACCATCCCGAACCATAGGCTGATTTTCCTTCCTAGGCTTAAGGTTTGAGTTACGCCTAGGGTAAGGGCTCTATTAACCAGAAAGCCCTGAGTTCCAAGAACACAGCAGCTGCGAAGGACTAGCCAAGAAGAGCGCAAAAGTACCACAACATGCCTGCCTCCACAGCTTTTTCCTTGGGGACATGCCTAATTCCTGGCTGATTTGCCTTTCTCGTCTTAGGGTTGGGGTTCGGCCTAGGGCTAGGATTTTTAAAATCAGGAAGCCCTGAGTTCCAGGCACACTGGAGCTGTGAAAGGCATCCAAAAGGGAGTGCAAAAGTGCCACAGCATGGCTGCTTTCACGGCTTTTTCCTTGGCAAGAAGCCTAACACCAGGCTGATTTACCTTCCCAGGGTTACTGTTAGGCTTAGGCCTAGGGCTAGGATTTTTGAAACTAGGAAGCCCTTAGCTCCAGGCACACTGCAGCTGTTCAAGGCATCCCAAGGGGAGTACAAAAGTGCAACAACATGGCAGCTTTCACAGCTTTTTCCTTGGCACCATCCCTATACCTAGGCTGATTTATCTGCCTAGGGTTAGGGTTAGGGTTCAGCCTAGGCCTTGGATTTCTTTAACCAGGAAGCCCTGAGTTCCAGGCTTACTTCATCTGCCAAAGGCATCCCAAAGGGAGTGCAGAAGTGCCACAACATGGCTGCTTTCACGGCTTTTCCCTTAGGAAGAACCCTAATACCCGGCTGATTTACCTTCCTAGGGTTACTGTTAGGCTTAGGCCTAGGACTTTTAAAACCAGGAAGCCCTGGGCTCCAGGCACACTGCAGCTGCGAAAGGCATCCCAAGGGGAGCGCAAAAGTGACGCAACTTGGCTGCCACCACTGATATTTCCATGAGACCATCCCGAACCATAGGCTGATTTTCCTTCCTAGGGTTAAGGTTTGAGTTACGCCTAGGGTAAGGGTTCTATTAACCAGAAAGCCCTGAGTTCCAAGAACACAGCAGCTGCGAAGGACTAGCCAAGAAGAGCGCAAAAGTACCACAACATGCCTGCCTCCACAGCTTTTTCCTTGGGGACATGCCTAATTCCTGGCTGATTTGCCTTTCTCGTCTTAGGGTTGGGGTTCGGCCTAGGGCTAGGATTTTTAAAATCAGGAAGCCCTGAGTTCCAGGCACACTGCAGCTGTGAAAGGCATCCAAAAGGGAGTGCAAAAGTGCCACAACATGGCTGCTTTCACGGCTTTTTCCTTGGCAAGAAGCCTAACACCAGGCTGATTTACCTTCCCAGGGTTACTGTTAGGCTTAGGCCTAGGGCTAGGATTTTTAAAACTAGGAAGCCCTTAGCTCCAGGCACACTGCAGCTGCGAAAGGCATCCCAAGGGGAGTACAAAAGTGCTACAACATGGCAGCTTTCACAGCTTTTTCCTTGGCACCATCCCTATACCTAGGCTGATTTATCTGCCTAGGGTTAGGGTTAGGGTTCAGCCTAGGGCTTGGATTTCTTTAACCAGGAAGCCCTGAGTTCCAGGCTTACTTCATCTGCCAAAGGCATCCCAAAGGGAGTGCAGAAGTGCCACAACATGGCTGCTTTCACGGCTTTTCCCTTAGGAAGAACCCTAATACCCGGCTGATTTACCTTCCTAGGGTTACTGTTAGGCTTAGGCCTAGGACTTTTAAAACCAGGAAGCCCTGGGCTCCAGGCACACTGCAGCTGCAAAAGGCATCCCAAGGGGAGCGCAAAAGTGACGCAACTTGGCTGCCACCACTGATATTTCCATGAGACCATCCCGAACCATAGGCTGATTTTCCTTCCTAGGCTTAAGGTTTGAGTTACGCCTAGGGTAAGGGCTCTATTAACCAGAAAGCCCTGAGTTCCAAGAACACAGCAGCTGCGAAGGACTAGCCAAGAAGAGCGCAAAAGTACCACAACATGCCTGCCTCCACAGCTTTTTCCTTGGGGACATGCCTAATTCCTGGCTGATTTGCCTTTCTCGTCTTAGGGTTGGGGTTCGGCCTAGGGCTAGGATTTTTAAAATCAGGAAGCCCTGAGTTCCAGGCACACTGGAGCTGTGAAAGGCATCCAAAAGGGAGTGCAAAAGTGCCACAACATGGCTGCTTTCACGGCTTTTTCCTTGGCAAGAAGCCTAACACCAGGCTGATTTACCTTCCCAGGGTTACTGTTAGGCTTAGGCCTAGGGCTAGGATTTTTAAAACTAGGAAGCCCTTAGCTCCAGGCACACTGCAGCTGTTCAAGGCATCCCAAGGGGAGTACAAAAGTGCTACAACATGGCAGCTTTCACAGCTTTTTCCTTGGCACCATCCCTATACCTAGGGTGATTTATCTGCCTAGGGTTAGGGTTAGGGTTCAGCCTAGGGCTTGGATTTCTTTAACCAGGAAGCCCTGAGTTCCAGGCTTACTTCATCTGCCAAAGGCATCCCAAAGGGAGTGCAGAAGTGCCACAACATGGCTGCTTTCACGGCTTTTCCCTTAGGAGGAACCCTAATACCCGGCTGATTTACCTTCCTAGGGTTACTGTTAGGCTTAGGCCTAGGACTTTTAAAACCAGGAAGCCCTGGGCTCCAGGCACACTGCAGCTGCGAAAGGCATCCCAAGGGGAGCGCAAAAGTGACGCAACTTGGCTGCCACCACTGATATTTCCATGAGACCATCCCGAACCATAGGCTGATTTTCCTTCCTAGGCTTAAGGTTTGAGTTACGCCTAGGGTAAGGGCTCTATTAACCAGAAAGCCCTGAGTTCCAAGAACACAGCAGCTGCGAAGGACTAGCCAAGAAGAGCGCAAAAGTACCACAACATGCCTGCCTCCACAGCTTTTTCCTTGGGGACATGCCTAATTCCTGGCTGATTTGCCTTTCTCGTCTTAGGGTTGGGGTTCGGCCTAGGGCTAGGATTTTTAAAATCAGGAAGCCCTGAGTTCCAGGCACACTGGAGCTGTGAAAGGCATCCAAAAGGGAGTGCAAAAGTGCCACAGCATGGCTGCTTTCACGGCTTTTTCCTTGGCAAGAAGCCTAACACCAGGCTGATTTCCCTTCCCAGGGTTACTGTTAGGCTTAGGCCTAGGGCTAGGATTTTTGAAACTAGGAAGCCCTTAGCTCCAGGCACACTGCAGCTGTTCAAGGCATCCCAAGGGGAGTACAAAAGTGCAACAACATGGCAGCTTTCACAGCTTTTTCCTTGGCACCATCCCTATACCTAGGCTGATTTATCTGCCTAGGGTTAGGGTTAGGGTTCAGCCTAGGCCTTGGATTTCTTTAACCAGGAAGCCCTGAGTTCCAGGCTTACTTCATCTGCCAAAGGCATCCCAAAGGGAGTGCAGAAGTGCCACAACATGGCTGCTTTCACGGCTTTTCCCTTAGGAAGAACCCTAATACCCGGCTGATTTACCTTCCTAAGGTTACTGTTAGGCTTAGGCCTAGGACTTTTAAAACCAGGAAGCCCTGGGCTCCAGGCACACTGCAGCTGCAAAAGGCATCCCAAGGGGAGCGCAAAAGTGACGCAACTTGGCTGCCACCACTGATATTTCCATGAGACCATCCCGAACCATAGGCTGATTTTCCTTCCTAGGCTTAAGGTTTGAGTTACGCCTAGGGTAAGGGCTCTATTAACCAGAAAGCCCTGAGTTCCAAGAACACAGCAGCTGCGAAGGACTAGCCAAGAAGAGCGCAAAAGTAGCACAACATGCCTGCCTCCACAGCTTTTTCCTTGGGGACATGCCTAATTCCTGGCTGATTTGCCTTTCTCGTCTTAGGGTTGGGGTTCGGCCTAGGGCTAGGATTTTTTAAATCAGGAAGCCCTGAGTTCCAGGCACACTGCAGCTGTGAAAGGCATCCAAAAGGGAGTGCAAAAGTGCCACAACATGGCTGCTTTCACGGCTTTTTCCTTGGCAAGAAGCCTAACACCAGGCTGATTTCCCTTGCCAGGGTTACTGTTAGGCTTAGGCCTAGGGCTAGGATTTTTAAAACTAGGAAGCCCTTAGCTCCAGGCACACTGCAGCTGTTCAAGGCATCCCAAGGGGAGTACAAAAGTGCAACAACATGGCAGCTTTCACAGCTTTTTCCTTGGCACCATCCCTATACCTAGGCTGATTTATCTGCCTAGGGTTAGGGTTAGGCTTCAGCCTAGGGCTTGGATTTCTTTAACCAGGAAGCCCTGAGTTCCAGGCTTACTTCATCTGCCAAAGGCATCCCAAAGGGAGTGCAGAAGTGCCACAACATGGCTGCTTTCACGGCTTTTCCCTTAGGAAGAACCCTAATACCCGGCTGATTTACCTTCCTAGGGTTACTGTTAGGCTTAGGCCTAGGACTTTTAAAACCAGGAAGCCCTGGGCTCCAGGCACACTGCAGCTGCGAAAGGCATCCCAAGGGGAGCGCAAAAGTGACGCAACTTGGCTGCCACCACTGATATTTCCATGAGACCATCCCGAACCATAGGCTGATTTTCCTTCCTAGGGTTAAGGTTTGAGTTACGCCTAGGGTAAGGGCTCTATTAACCAGAAAGCCCTGAGTTCCAAGAACACAGCAGCTGCGAAGGACTAGCCAAGAAGAGCGCAAAAGTACCACAACATGCCTGCCTCCACAGCTTTTTCCTTGGGGACATGCCTAATTCCTGGCTGATTTGCCTTTCTCCTCTTAGGGTTGGGGTTCGGCCTAGGGCTAGGATTTTTAAAATCAGGAAGCCCTGAGTTCCAGGCACACTGCAGCTGTGAAAGGCATCCAAAAGGGAGTGCAAAAGTGCCACAACATGGCTGCTTTCACGGCTTTTTCCTTGGCAAGAAGCCTAACACCAGGCTGATTTACCTTCCCAGGGTTACTGTTAGGCTTAGGCCTAGGGCTAGGATTTTTAAAACTAGGAAGCCCTGGGCTCCAGGCACACTGCAGCTGCGAAAGGCATCCCAAGGGGAGTACAAAAGTGCTACAACATGGCAGCTTTCACAGCTTTTTCCTTGGCACCATCCCTATACCTAGGCTGATTTATCTGCCTAGGGTTAGGGTTAGGCTTCAGCCTAGGGCTTGGATTTCTTTAACCAGGAAGCCCTGAGTTCCAGGCTTACTTCATCTGCCAAAGGCATCCCAAAGGGAGTGCAGAAGTGCCACAACATGGCTGCTTTCACGGCTTTTCCCTTAGGAAGAACCCTAATACCCGGCTGATTTACCTTCCTAGGGTTACTGTTAGGCTTAGGCCTAGGACTTTTAAAACCAGGAAGCCCTGGGCTCCAGGCACACTGCAGCTGCGAAAGGCATCCCAAGGGGAGCGCAAAAGTGACGCAACTTGGCTGCCACCACTGATATTTCCATGAGACCATCCCCAACCATAGGCTGATTTTCCTTCCTAGGCTTAAGGTTTGAGTTACGCCCAGGGTAAGGGTTCTATTAACCAGAAAGCCCTGAGTTCCAAGAACACAGCAGCTGCGAAGGACTAGCCAAGAAGAGCGCAAAAGTACCACAACATGCCTGCCTCCACAGCTTTTTCCTTGGGGACATGCCTAATTCCTGGCTGATTTGCCTTTCTCGTCTTAGGGTTGGGGTTCGGCCTAGGGCTAGGATTTTTAAAATCAGGAAGCCCTGAGTTCCAGGCACACTGGAGCTGTGAAAGGCATCCAAAAGGGAGTGCAAAAGTGCCACAACATGGCTGCTTTCACGGCTTTTTCCTTGGCAAGAAGCCTAACACCAGGCTGATTTACCTTCCCAGGGTTACTGTTAGGCTTAGGCCTAGGGCTAGGATTTTTAAAACTAGGAAGCCCTGGGCTCCAGGCACACTGCAGCTGTTCAAGGCATCCCAAGGGGAGTACAAAAGTGCAACAACATGGCAGCTTTCACATCTTTTTCCTTGGCACCATCCCTATACCTAGGCTGATTTATCTGCCTAGGGTTAGGGTTAGGCTTCAGCCTAGGGCTTGGATTTCTTTAACCAGGAAGCCCTGAGTTCCAGGCTTACTTCATCTGCCAAAGGCATCCCAAAGGGAGTGCAGAAGTGCCACAACATGGCTGCTTTCACGGCTTTTCCCTTAGGAAGAACCCTAATACCCGGCTGATTTACCTTCCTAGGGTTACTGTTAGGCTTAGGCCTAGGACTTTTAAAACCAGGAAGCCCTGGGCTCCAGGCACACTGCAGCTGCAAAAGGCATCCCAAGGGGAGCGCAAAAGTGACGCAACTTGGCTGCCACCACTGATATTTCCATGAGACCATCCCCAACCATAGGCTGATTTTCCTTCCTAGGCTTAAGGTTTGAGTTACGCCTAGGGTAAGGGTTCTATTAACCAGAAAGCCCTGAGTTCCAAGAACACAGCAGCTGCGAAGGACTAGCCAAGAAGAGCGCAAAAGTACCACAACATGCCTGCCTCCACAGCTTTTTCCTTGGGGACATGCCTAATTCCTGGCTGATTTGCCTTTCTCGTCTTAGGGTTGGGGTTCGGCCTAGGGCTAGGATTTTTAAAATCAGGAAGCCCTGAGTTCCAGGCACACTGCAGCTGTGAAAGGCATCCAAAAGGGAGTGCAAAAGTGCCACAACATGGCTGCTTTCACGGCTTTTTCCTTGGCAAGAAGCCTAACACCAGGCTGATTTACCTTCCCAGGGTTACTGTTAGGCTTAGGCCTAGGGCTAGGATTTTTAAAACTAGGAAGCCCTGGGCTCCAGGCACACTGCAGCTGTTCAAGGCATCCCAAGGGGAGTACAAAAGTGCAACAACATGGCAGCTTTCACATCTTTTTCCTTGGCACCATCCCTATACCTAGGCTGATTTATCTGCCTAGGGTTAGGGTTAGGGTTCAGCCTAGGGCTTGGATTTCTTTAACCAGGAAGCCCTGAGTTCCAGGCTTACTTCATCTGCCAAAGGCATCCCAAAGGGAGTGCAGAAGTGCCACAACATGGCTGCTTTCACGGCTTTTCCCTTAGGAAGAACCCTAATACCCGGCTGATTTACCTTCCTAGGGTTACTGTTAGGCTTAGGCCTAGGACTTTTAAAACCAGGAAGCCCTGGGCTCCAGGCACACTGCAGCTGCGAAAGGCATCCCAAGGGGAGCGCAAAAGTGACGCAACTTGGCTGCCACCACTGATATTTCCATGAGACCATCCCCAACCATAGGCTGATTTTCCTTCCTAGGCTTAAGGTTTGAGTTACGCCTAGGGTAAGGGTTCTATTAACCAGAAAGCCCTGAGTTCCAAGAACACAGCAGCTGCGAAGGACTAGCCAAGAAGAGCGCAAAAGTACCACAACATGCCTGCCTCCACAGCTTTTTCCTTGGGGACATGCCTAATTCCTGGCTGATTTGCCTTTCTCGTCTTAGGGTTGGGGTTCGGCCTAGGGCTAGGATTTTTAAAATCAGGAAGCCCTGAGTTCCAGGCACACTGGAGCTGTGAAAGGCATCCAAAAGGGAGTGCAAAAGTGCCACAACATGGCTGCTTTCACGGCTTTTTCCTTGGCAAGAAGCCTAACACCAGGCTGATTTACCTTCCCAGGGTTACTGTTAGGCTTAGGCCTAGGGCTAGGATTTTTAAAACTAGGAAGCCCTGGGCTCCAGGCACACTGCAGCTGTTCAAGGCATCCCAAGGGGAGTACAAAAGTGCAACAACATGGCAGCTTTCACATCTTTTTCCTTGGCACCATCCCTATACCTAGGCTGATTTATCTGCCTAGGGTTAGGGTTAGGCTTCAGCCTAGGGCTTGGATTTCTTTAACCAGGAAGCCCTGAGTTCCAGGCTTACTTCATCTGCCAAAGGCATCCCAAAGGGAGTGCAGAAGTGCCACAACATGGCTGCTTTCACGGCTTTTCCCTTAGGAAGAACCCTAATACCCGGCTGATTTACCTTCCTAGGGTTACTGTTAGGCTTAGGCCTAGGACTTTTAAAACCAGGAAGCCCTGGGCTCCAGGCACACTGCAGCTGCAAAAGGCATCCCAAGGGGAGCGCAAAAGTGACGCAACTTGGCTGCCACCACTGATATTTCCATGAGACCATCCCCAACCATAGGCTGATTTTCCTTCCTAGGCTTAAGGTTTGAGTTACGCCTAGGGTAAGGGTTCTATTAACCAGAAAGCCCTGAGTTCCAAGAACACAGCAGCTGCGAAGGACTAGCCAAGAAGAGCGCAAAAGTACCACAACATGCCTGCCTCCACAGCTTTTTCCTTGGGGACATGCCTAATTCCTGGCTGATTTGCCTTTCTCGTCTTAGGGTTGGGGTTCGGCCTAGGGCTAGGATTTTTAAAATCAGGAAGCCCTGAGTTCCAGGCACACTGCAGCTGTGAAAGGCATCCAAAAGGGAGTGCAAAAGTGCCACAACATGGCTGCTTTCACGGCTTTTTCCTTGGCAAGAAGCCTAACACCAGGCTGATTTACCTTCCCAGGGTTACTGTTAGGCTTAGGCCTAGGGCTAGGATTTTTAAAACTAGGAAGCCCTGGGCTCCAGGCACACTGCAGCTGTGAAAGGCATCCCAAGGGGAGTACAAAAGTGCAACAACATGGCAGCTTTCACATCTTTTTCCTTGGCACCATCCCTATACCTAGGCTGATTTATCTGCCTAGGGTTAGGGTTAGGGTTCAGCCTAGGGCTTGGATTTCTTTAACCAGGAAGCCCTGAGTTCCAGGCTTACTTCATCTGCCAAAGGCATCCCAAAGGGAGTGCAGAAGTGCCACAACATGGCTGCTTTCACGGCTTTTCCCTTAGGAAGAACCCTAATACCCGGCTGATTTACCTTCCTAGGGTTACTGTTAGGCTTAGGCCTAGGACTTTTAAAACCAGGAAGCCCTGGGCTCCAGGCACACTGCAGCTGCGAAAGGCATCCCAAGGGGAGCGCAAAAGTGACGCAACTTGGCTGCCACCACTGATATTTCCATGAGACCATCCCGAACCATAGGCTGATTTTCCTTCCTAGGCTTAAGGTTTGAGTTACGCCTAGGGTAAGGGTTCTATTAACCAGAAAGCCCTGAGTTCCAAGAACACAGCAGCTGCGAAGGACTAGCCAAGAAGAGCGCAAAAGTACCACAACATGCCTGCCTCCACAGCTTTTTCCTTGGGGACATGCCTAATTCCTGGCTGATTTGCCTTTCTCGTCTTAGGGTTGGGGTTCGGCCTAGGGCTAGGATTTTTAAAATCAGGAAGCCCTGAGTTCCAGGCACACTGCAGCTGTGAAAGGCATCCAAAAGGGAGTGCAAAAGTGCCACAACATGGCTGCTTTCACGGCTTTTTCCTTGGCAAGAAGCCTAACACCAGGCTGATTTACCTTCCCAGGGTTACTGTTAGGCTTAGGCCTAGGGCTAGGATTTTTAAAACTAGGAAGCCCTGGGCTCCAGGCACACTGCAGCTGTGAAAGGCATCCCAAGGGGAGTACAAAAGTGCAACAACATGGCAGCTTTCACATCTTTTTCCTTGGCACCATCCCTATACCTAGGCTGATTTATCTGCCTAGGGTTAGGGTTAGGGTTCAGCCTAGGGCTTGGATTTCTTTAACCAGGAAGCCCTGAGTTCCAGGCTTACTTCATCTGCCAAAGGCATCCCAAAGGGAGTGCAGAAGTGCCACAACATGGCTGCTTTCACGGCTTTTCCCTTAGGAAGAACCCTAATACCCGGCTGATTTACCTTCCTAGGGTTACTGTTAGGCTTAGGCCTAGGACTTTTAAAACCAGGAAGCCCTGGGCTCCAGGCACACTGCAGCTGCGAAAGGCATCCCAAGGGGAGCGCAAAAGTGACGCAACTTGGCTGCCACCACTGATATTTCCATGAGACCATCCCGAACCATAGGCTGATTTTCCTTCCTAGGGTTAAGGTTTGAGTTACGCCTAGGGTAAGGGTTCTATTAACCAGAAAGCCCTGAGTTCCAAGAACACAGCAGCTGCGAAGGACTAGCCAAGAAGAGCGCAAAAGTACCACAACATGCCTGCCTCCACAGCTTTTTCCTTGGGGACATGCCTAATTCCTGGCTGATTTGCCTTTCTCGTCTTAGGGTTGGGGTTCGGCCTAGGGCTAGGATTTTTAAAATCAGGAAGCCCTGAGTTCAAGGCACACTGCAGCTGTGAAAGGCATCCAAAAGGGAGTGCAAAAGTGCCACAACATGGCTGCTTTCACGGCTTTTTCCTTGGCAAGAAGCCTAACACCAGGCTGATTTACCTTCCCAGGGTTACTGTTAGGCTTAGGCCTAGGGCTAGGATTTTTAAAACTAGGAAGCCCTGGGCTCCAGGCACACTGCAGCTGTTCAAGGCATCCCAAGGGGAGTACAAAAGTGCAACAACATGGCAGCTTTCACATCTTTTTCCTTGGCACCATCCCTATACCTAGGCTGATTTATCTGCCTAGGGTTAGGGTTAGGCTTCAGCCTAGGCCTTGGATTTCTTTAACCAGGAAGCCCTGAGTTCCAGGCTTACTTCATCTGCCAAAGGCATCCCAAAGGGAGTGCAGAAGTGCCACAACATGGCTGCTTTCACGGCTTTTCCCTTAGGAAGAACCCTAATACCCGGCTGATTTACCTTCCTAGGGTTACTGTTAGGCTTAGGCCTAGGACTTTTAAAACCAGGAAGCCCTGGGCTCCAGGCACACTGCAGCTGCGAAAGGCATCCCAAGGGGAGCGCAAAAGTGACGCAACTTGGCTGCCACCACTGATATTTCCATGAGACCATCCCGAACCATAGGCTGATTTTCCTTCCTAGGGTTAAGGTTTGAGTTACGCCTAGGGTAAGGGTTCTATTAACCAGAAAGCCCTGAGTTCCAAGAACACAGCAGCTGCGAAGGACTAGCCAAGAAGAGCGCAAAAGTACCACAACATGCCTGCCTCCACAGCTTTTTCCTTGGGGACATGCCTAATTCCTGGCTGATTTGCCTTTCTCGTCTTAGGGTTGGGGTTCGGCCTAGGGCTAGGATTTTTAAAATCAGGAAGCCCTGAGTTCCAGGCACACTGCAGCTGTGAAAGGCATCCAAAAGGGAGTGCAAAAGTGCCACAACATGGCTGCTTTCACGGCTTTTTCCTTGGCAAGAAGCCTAACACCAGGCTGATTTACCTTCCCAGGGTTACTGTTAGGCTTAGGCCTAGGGCTAGGATTTTTAAAACTAGGAAGCCCTGGGCTCCAGGCACACTGCAGCTGTTCAAGGCATCCCAAGGGGAGTACAAAAGTGCAACAACATGGCAGCTTTCACAGCTTTTTCCTTGGCACCATCCCTATACCTAGGCTGATTTATCTGCCTAGGGTTAGGGTTAGGCTTCAGCCTAGGGCTTGGATTTCTTTAACCAGGAAGCCCTGAGTTCCAGGCTTACTTCATCTGCCAAAGGCATCCCAAAGGGAGTGCAGAAGTGCCACAACATGGCTGCTTTCACGGCTTTTCCCTTAGGAAGAACCCTAATACCCGGCTGATTTACCTTCCTAGGGTTACTGTTAGGCTTAGGCCTAGGACTTTTAAAACCAGGAAGCCCTGGGCTCCAGGCACACTGCAGCTGCGAAAGGCATCCCAAGGGGAGCGCAAAAGTGACGCAACTTGGCTGCCACCACTGATATTTCCATGAGACCATCCCGAACCATAGGCTGATTTTCCTTCCTAGGGTTAAGGTTTGAGTTACGCCTAGGGTAAGGGTTCTATTAACCAGAAAGCCCTGAGTTCCAAGAACACAGCAGCTGCGAAGGACTAGCCAAGAAGAGCGCAAAAGTACCACAACATGCCTGCCTCCACAGCTTTTTCCTTGGGGACATGCCTAATTCCTGGCTGATTTGCCTTTCTCGTCTTAGGGTTGGGGTTCGGCCTAGGGCTAGGATTTTTAAAATCAGGAAGCCCTGAGTTCCAGGCACACTGCAGCTGTGAAAGGCATCCAAAAGGGAGTGCAAAAGTGCCACAACATGGCTGCTTTCACGGCTTTTTCCTTGGCAAGAAGCCTAACACCAGGCTGATTTACCTTCCCAGGGTTACTGTTAGGCTTAGGCCTAGGGCTAGGATTTTTGAAACTAGGAAGCCCTTGGCTCCAGGCACACTGCAGCTGTTCAAGGCATCCCAAGGGGAGTACAAAAGTGCAACAACATGGCAGCTTTCACAGCTTTTTCCTTGGCACCATCCCTATACCTAGGCTGATTTATCTGCCTAGGGTTAGGGTTAGGCTTCAGCCTAGGGCTTGGATTTCTTTAACCAGGAAGCCCTGAGTTCCAGGCTTACTTCATCTGCCAAAGGCATCCCAAAGGGAGTGCAGAAGTGCCACAACATGGCTGCTTTCACGGCTTTTCCCTTAGGAAGAACCCTAATACCCGGCTGATTTACCTTCCTAGGGTTACTGTTAGGCTTAGGCCTAGGACTTTTAAAACCAGGAAGCCCTGGGCTCCAGGCACACTGCAGCTGCGAAAGGCATCCCAAGGGGAGCGCAAAAGTGACGCAACTTGGCTGCCACCACTGATATTTCCATGAGACCATCCCGAACCATAGGCTGATTTTCCTTCCTAGGGTTAAGGTTTGAGTTACGCCTAGGGTAAGGGCTCTATTAACCAGAAAGCCCTGAGTTCCAAGAACACAGCAGCTGCGAAGGACTAGCCAAGAAGAGCGCAAAAGTACCACAACATGCCTGCCTCCACAGCTTTTTCCTTGGGGACATGCCTAATTCCTGGCTGATTTGCCTTTCTCGTCTTAGGGTTGGGGTTCGGCCTAGGGCTAGGATTTTTAAAATCAGGAAGCCCTGAGTTCCAGGCACACTGCAGCTGTGAAAGGCATCCAAAAGGGAGTGCAAAAGTGCCACAACATGGCTGCTTTCACGGCTTTTTCCTTGGCAAGAAGCCTAACACCAGGCTGATTTACCTTCCCAGGGTTACTGTTAGGCTTAGGCCTAGGGCTAGGATTTTTAAAACTAGGAAGCCCTTAGCTCCAGGCACACTGCAGCTGTTCAAGGCATCCCAAGGGGAGTACAAAAGTGCTACAACATGGCAGCTTTCACAGCTTTTTCCTTGGCACCATCCCTATACCTAGGCTGATTTATCTGCCTAGGGTTAGGGTTAGGGTTCAGCCTAGGGCTTGGATTTCTTTAACCAGGAAGCCCTGAGTTCCAGGCTTACTTCATCTGCCAAAGGCATCCCAAAGGGAGTGCAGAAGTGCCACAACATGGCTGCTTTCACGGCTTTTCCCTTAGGTAGAACCCTAATACCCGGCTGATTTACCTTCCTAGGGTTACTGTTAGGCTTAGGCCTAGGACTTTTAAAACCAGGAAGCCCTGGGCTCCAGGCACACTGCAGCTGCGAAAGGCATCCCAAGGGGAGTGCAAAAGTGACGCAACTTGGCTGCCACCACTGATATTTCCATGAGACCATCCCGAACCATAGGCTGATTTTCCTTCCTAGGGTTAAGGTTTGAGTTACGCCTAGGGTAAGGGCTCTATTAACCAGAAAGCCCTGAGTTCCAAGATCACAGCAGCTGCGAAGGACTAGCCAAGAAGAGCGCAAAAGTACCACAACATGCCTGCCTCCACAGCTTTTTCCTTGGGGACATGCCTAATTCCTGGCTGATTTGCCTTTCTCGTCTTAGGGTTGGGGTTCGGCCTAGGGCTAGGATTTTTAAAATCAGGAAGCCCTGAGTTCCAGGCACACTGCAGCTGTGAAAGGCATCCAAAAGGGAGTGCAAAAGTGCCACAACATGGCTGCTTTCACGGCATTTTCCTTGGCAAGAAGCCTAACACCAGGCTGATTTCCCTTCCCAGGGTTACTGTTAGGCTTAGGCCTAGGGCTAGGATTTTTAAAACTAGGAAGCCCTTAGCTCCAGGCACACTGCAGCTGTTCAAGGCATCCCAAGGGGAGTACAAAAGTGCTACAACATGGCAGCTTTCACAGCTTTTTCCTTGGCACCATCCCTATACCTAGGCTGATTTATCTGCCTAGGGTTAGGGTTAGGGTTCAGCCTAGGCCTTGGATTTCTTTAACCAGGAAGCCCTGAGTTTCAGGCTTACTTCATCTGCCAAAGGCATCCCAAAGGGAGTGCAGAAGTGCCACAACATGGCTGCTTTCACGGCTTTTCCCTTAGGAAGAACCCTAATACCCGGCTGATTTACCTTCCTAGGGTTACTGTTAGGCTTAGGCCTAGGACTTTTAAAACCAGGAAGCCCTGGGCTCCAGGCACACTGCAGCTGCAAAAGGCATCCCAAGGGGAGCGCAAAAGTGACGCAACTTGGCTGCCACCACTGATATTTCCATGAGACCATCCCGAACCATAGGCTGATTTTCCTTCCTAGGCTTAAGGTTTGAGTTACGCCTAGGGTAAGGGCTCTATTAACCAGAAAGCCCTGAGTTCCAAGAACACAGCAGCTGCGAAGGACTAGCCAAGAAGAGCGCAAAAGTACCACAACATGCCTGCCTCCACAGCTTTTTCCTTGGGGACATGCCTAATTCCTGGCTGATTTGCCTTTCTCGTCTTAGGGTTGGGGTTCGGCCTAGGGCTAGGATTTTTAAAATCAGGAAGCCCTGAGTTCCAGGCACACTGCAGCTGTGAAAGGCATCCAAAAGGGAGTGCAAAAGTGCCACAACATGGCTGCTTTCACGGCTTTTTCCTTGGCAAGAAGCCTAACACCAGGCTGATTTACCTTCCCAGGGTTACTGTTAGGCTTAGGCCTAGGGCTAGGATTTTTAAAACTAGGAAGCCCTGGGCTCCAGGCACACTGCAGCTGTTCAAGGCATCCCAAGGGGAGTACAAAAGTGCTACAACATGGCAGCTTTCACAGCTTTTTCCTTGGCACCATCCCTATACCTAGGCTGATTTATCTGCCTAGGGTTAGGGTTAGGGTTCAGCCTAGGCCTTGGATTTCTTTAACCAGGAAGCCCTGAGTTTCAGGCTTACTTCATCTGCCAAAGGCATCCCAAAGGGAGTGCAGAAGTGCCACAACATGGCTGCTTTCACGGCTTTTCCCTTAGGAAGAACCCTAATACCCGGCTGATTTACCTTCCTAGGGTTACTGTTAGGCTTAGGCCTAGGACTTTTAAAACCAGGAAGCCCTGGGCTCCAGGCACACTGCAGCTGCGAAAGGCATCCCAAGGGGAGCGCAAAAGTGACGCAACTTGGCTGCCACCACTGATATTTCCATGAGACCATCCCGAACCATAGGCTGATTTTCCTTCCTAGGCTTAAGGTTTGAGTTACGCCTAGGGTAAGGGCTCTATTAACCAGAAAGCCCTGAGTTCCAAGATCACAGCAGCTGCGAAGGACTAGCCAAGAAGAGCGCAAAAGTACCACAACATGCCTGCCTCCACAGCTTTTTCCTTGGGGACATGCCTAATTCCTGGCTGATTTGCCTTTCTCGTCTTAGGGTTGGGGTTCGGCCTAGGGCTAGGATTTTTAAAATCAGGAAGCCCTGAGTTCCAGGCACACTGCAGCTGTGAAAGGCATCCAAAAGGGAGTGCAAAAGTGCCACAACATGGCTGCTTTCACGGCTTTTTCCTTGGCAAGAAGCCTAACACCAGGCTGATTTACCTTCCCAGGGTTACTGTTAGGCTTAGGCCTAGGGCTAGGATTTTTAAAACTAGGAAGCCCTGGGCTCCAGGCACACTGCAGCTGCGAAAGGCATCCCAAGGGGAGTACAAAAGTGCTACAACATGGCAGCTTTCACAGCTTTTTCCTTGGCACCATCCCTATACCTAGGCTGATTTATCTGCCTAGGGTTAGGGTTAGGCTTCAGCCTAGGGCTTGGATTTCTTTAACCAGGAAGCCCTGAGTTCCAGGCTTACTTCATCTGCCAAAGGCATCCCAAAGGGAGTGCAGAAGTGCCACAACATGGCTGCTTTCACGGCTTTTCCCTTAGGAAGAACCCTAATACCCGGCTGATTTACCTTCCTAGGGTTACTGTTAGGCTTAGGCCTAGGACTTTTAAAACCAGGAAGCCCTGGGCTCCAGGCACACTGCAGCTGCGAAAGGCATCCCAAGGGGAGCGCAAAAGTGACGCAACTTGGCTGCCACCACTGATATTTCCATGAGACCATCCCGAACCATAGGCTGATTTTCCTTCCTAGGCTTAAGGTTTGAGTTACGCCTAGGGTAAGGGCTCTATTAACCAGAAAGCCCTGAGTTCCAAGAACACAGCAGCTGCGAAGGACTAGCCAAGAAGAGCGCAAAAGTACCACAACATGCCTGCCTCCACAGCTTTTTCCTTGGGGACATGCCTAATTCCTGGCTGATTTGCCTTTCTCGTCTTAGGGTTGGGGTTCGGCCTAGGGCTAGGATTTTTAAAATCAGGAAGCCCTGAGTTCCAGGCACACTGCAGCTGTGAAAGGCATCCAAAAGGGAGTGCAAAAGTGCCACAACATGGCTGCTTTCACGGCTTTTTCCTTGGCAAGAAGCCTAACACCAGGCTGATTTACCTTCCCAGGGTTACTGTTAGGCTTAGGCCTAGGGCTAGGATTTTTAAAACTAGGAAGCCCTGGGCTCCAGGCACACTGCAGCTGCGAAAGGCATCCCAAGGGGAGTACAAAAGTGCTACAACATGGCAGCTTTCACAGCTTTTTCCTTGGCACCATCCCTATACCTAGGCTGATTTATCTGCCTAGGGTTAGGGTTAGGCTTCAGACTAGGGCTTGGATTTCTTTAACCAGGAAGCCCTGAGTTCCAGGCTTACTTCATCTGCCAAAGGCATCCCAAAGGGAGTGCAGAAGTGCCACAACATGGCTGCTTTCACGGCTTTTCCCTTAGGTAGAACCCTAATACCCGGCTGATTTACCTTCCTAGGGTTACTGTTAGGCTTAGGCCTAGGACTTTTAAAACCAGGAAGCCCTGGGCTCCAGGCACACTGCAGCTGCGAAAGGCATCCCAAGGGGAGCGCAAAAGTGACGCAACTTGGCTGCCACCACTGATATTTCCATGAGACCATCCCGAACCATAGGCTGATTTTCCTTCCTAGGGTTAAGGTTTGAGTTACGCCTAGGGTAAGGGCTCTATTAACCAGAAAGCCCTGAGTTCCAAGAACACAGCAGCTGCGAAGGACTAGCCAAGAAGAGCGCAAAAGTACCACAACATGCCTGCCTCCACAGCTTTTTCCTTGGGGACATGCCTAATTCCTGGCTGATTTGCCTTTCTCGTCTTAGGGTTGGGGTTCGGCCTAGGGCTAGGATTTTTAAAATCAGGAAGCCCTGAGTTCCAGGCACACTGCAGCTGTGAAAGGCATCCAAAAGGGAGTGCAAAAGTGCCACAACATGGCTGCTTTCACGGCTTTTTCCTTGGCAAGAAGCCTAACACCAGGCTGATTTACCTTCCCAGGGTTACTGTTAGGCTTAGGCCTAGGGCTAGGATTTTTAAAACTAGGAAGCCCTGGGCTCCAGGCACACTGCAGCTGTTCAAGGCATCCCAAGGGGAGTACAAAAGTGCTACAACATGGCAGCTTTCACAGCTTTTTCCTTGGCACCATCCCTATACCTAGGCTGATTTATCTGCCTAGGGTTAGGGTTAGGGTTCAGCCTAGGCCTTGGATTTCTTTAACCAGGAAGCCCTGAGTTTCAGGCTTACTTCATCTGCCAAAGGCATCCCAAAGGGAGTGCAGAAGTGCCACAACATGGCTGCTTTCACGGCTTTTCCCTTAGGAAGAACCCTAATACCCGGCTGATTTACCTTCCTAGGGTTACTGTTAGGCTTAGGCCTAGGACTTTTAAAACCAGGAAGCCCTGGGCTCCAGGCACACTGCAGCTGCGAAAGGCATCCCAAGGGGAGCGCAAAAGTGACGCAACTTGGCTGCCACCACTGATATTTCCATGAGACCATCCCGAACCATAGGCTGATTTTCCTTCCTAGGCTTAAGGTTTGAGTTACGCCTAGGGTAAGGGCTCTATTAACCAGAAAGCCCTGAGTTCCAAGATCACAGCAGCTGCGAAGGACTAGCCAAGAAGAGCGCAAAAGTACCACAACATGCCTGCCTCCACAGCTTTTTCCTTGGGGACATGCCTAATTCCTGGCTGATTTGCCTTTCTCGTCTTAGGGTTGGGGTTCGGCCTAGGGCTAGGATTTTTAAAATCAGGAAGCCCTGAGTTCCAGGCACACTGGAGCTGTGAAAGGCATCCAAAAGGGAGTGCAAAAGTGCCACAACATGGCTGCTTTCACGGCTTTTTCCTTGGCAAGAAGCCTAACACCAGGCTGATTTACCTTCCCAGGGTTACTGTTAGGCTTAGGCCTAGGGCTAGGATTTTTAAAACTAGGAAGCCCTGGGCTCCAGGCACACTGCAGCTGTTCAAGGCATCCCAAGGGGAGTACAAAAGTGCTACAACATGGCAGCTTTCACAGCTTTTTCCTTGGCACCATCCCTATACCTAGGGTGATTTATCTGCCTAGGGTTAGGGTTAGGGTTCAGCCTAGGGCTTGGATTTCTTTAACCAGGAAGCCCTGAGTTCCAGGCTTACTTCATCTGCCAAAGGCATCCCAAAGGGAGTGCAGAAGTGCCACAACATGGCTGCTTTCACGGCTTTTCCCTTAGGAAGAACCCTAATACCCGGCTGATTTACCTTCCTAGGGTTACTGTTAGGCTTAGGCCTAGGACTTTTAAAACCAGGAAGCCCTGGGCTCCAGGCACACTGCAGCTGCGAAAGGCATCCCAAGGGGAGCGCAAAAGTGACGCAACTTGGCTGCCACCACTGATATTTCCATGAGACCTTCCCGAACCATAGGCTGATTTTCCTTCCTAGGCTTAAGGTTTGAGTTACGCCTAGGGTAAGGGTTCTATTAACCAGAAAGCCCTGAGTTCCAAGAACACAGCAGCTGCGAAGGACTAGCCAAGAAGAGCGCAAAAGTACCACAACATGCCTGCCTCCACAGCTTTTTCCTTGGGGACATGCCTAATTCCTGGCTGATTTGCCTTTCTCGTCTTAGGGTTGGGGTTCGGCCTAGGGCTAGGATTTTTAAAATCAGGAAGCCCTGAGTTCCAGGCACACTGCAGCTGTGAAAGGCATCCAAAAGGGAGTGCAAAAGTGCCACAACATGGCTGCTTTCACGGCTTTTTCCTTGGCAAGAAGCCTAACACCAGGCTGATTTACCTTCCCAGGGTTACTGTTAGGCTTAGGCCTAGGGCTAGGATTTTTGAAACTAGGAAGCCCTTGGCTCCAGGCACACTGCAGCTGTTCAAGGCATCCCAAGGGGAGTACAAAAGTGCAACAACATGGCAGCTTTCACAGCTTTTTCCTTGGCACCATCCCTATACCTAGGCTGATTTATCTGCCTAGGGTTAGGGTTTGGGTTCAGCCTAGGGCTTGGATTTCTTTAACCAGGAAGCCCTGAGTTCCAGGCTTACTTCATCTGCCAAAGGCATCCCAAAGGGAGTGCAGAAGTGCCACAACATGGCTGCTTTCACGGCTTTTCCCTTAGGAAGAACCCTAATACCCGGCTGATTTACCTTCCTAGGGTTACTGTTAGGCTTAGGCCTAGGACTTTTAAAACCAGGAAGCCCTGGGCTCCAGGCACACTGCAGCTGCGAAAGGCATCCCAAGGGGAGCGCAAAAGTGACGCAACTTGGCTGCCACCACTGATATTTCCATGAGACCATCCCGAACCATAGGCAGATTTTCCTTCCTAGGGTTAAGGTTTGAGTTACGCCTAGGGTAAGGGCTCTATTAACCAGAAAGCCCTGAGTTCCAAGAACACAGCAGCTGCGAAGGACTAGCCAAGAAGAGCGCAAAAGTACCACAACATGCCTGCCTCCACAGCTTTTTCCTTGGGGACATGCCTAATTCCTGGCTGATTTGCCTTTCTCGTCTTAGGGTTGGGGTTCGGCCTAGGGCTAGGATTTTTAAAATCAGGAAGCCCTGAGTTCCAGGCACACTGCAGCTGTGAAAGGCATCCAAAAGGGAGTGCAAAAGTGCCACAACATGGCTGCTTTCACGGCTTTTTCCTTGGCAAGAAGCCTAACACCAGGCTGATTTACCTTCCCAGGGTTACTGTTAGGCTTAGGCCTAGGGCTAGGATTTTTGAAACTAGGAAGCCCTTGGCTCCAGGCACACTGCAGCTGTTCAAGGCATCCGAAGGGGAGTACAAAAGTGCAACAACATGGCAGCTTTCACAGCTTTTTCCTTGGCACCATCCCTATACCTAGGCTGATTTATCTGCCTAGGGTTAGGGTTAGGGTTCAGCCTAGGGCTTGGATTTCTTTAACCAGGAAGCCCTGAGTTCCAGGCTTACTTCATCTGCCAAAGGCATCCCAAAGGGAGTGCAGAAGTGCCACAACATGGCTGCTTTCACGGCTTTTCCCTTAGGAAGAACCCTAATACCCGGCTGATTTACCTTCCTAGGGTTACTGTTAGGCTTAGGCCTAGGACTTTTAAAACCAGGAAGCCCTGGGCTCCAGGCACACTGCAGCTGCGAAAGGCATCCCAAGGGGAGCGCAAAAGTGACGCAACTTGGCTGCCACCACTGATATTTCCATGAGACCATCCCGAACCATAGGCAGATTTTCCTTCCTAGGGTTAAGGTTTGAGTTACGCCTAGGGTAAGGGCTCTATTAACCAGAAAGCCCTGAGTTCCAAGAACACAGCAGCTGCGAAGGACTAGCCAAGAAGAGCGCAAAAGTACCACAACATGCCTGCCTCCACAGCTTTTTCCTTGGGGACATGCCTAATTCCTGGCTGATTTGCCTTTCTCGTCTTAGGGTTGGGGTTCGGCCTAGGGCTAGGATTTTTAAAATCAGGAAGCCCTGAGTTCCAGGCACACTGGAGCTGTGAAAGACATCCAAAAGGGAGTGCAAAAGTGCCACAACATGGCTGCTTTCACGGCTTTTTCCTTGGCAAGAAGCCTAACACCAGGCTGATTTCCCTTCCCAGGGTTACTGTTAGGCTTAGGCCTAGGGCTAGGATTTTTAAAACTAGGAAGCCCTGGGCTCCAGGCACACTGCAGCTGTTCAAGGCATCCCAAGGGGAGTACAAAAGTGCTACAACATGGCAGCTTTCACAGCTTTTTCCTTGGCACCATCCCTATACCTAGGCTGATTTATCTGCCTAGGGTTAGGGTTAGGGTTCAGCCTAGGGCTTGGATTTCTTTAACCAGGAAGCCCTGAGTTTCAGGCTTACTTCATCTGCCAAAGGCATCCCAAAGGGAGTGCAGAAGTGCCACAACATGGCTGCTTTCACGGCTTTTCCCTTAGGAAGAACCCTAATACCCGGCTGATTTACCTTCCTAGGGTTACTGTTAGGCTTAGGCCTAGGACTTTTAAAACCAGGAAGCCCTGGGCTCCAGGCACACTGCAGCTGCGAAAGGCATCCCAAGGGGAGCGCAAAAGTGACACAACTTGGCTGCCACCACTGATATTTCCATGAGACCTTCCCGAACCATAGGCTGATTTTCCTTCCTAGGGTTAAGGTTTGAGTTACGCCTAGGGTAAGGGCTCTATTAACCAGAAAGCCCTGAGTTCCAAGAACACAGCAGCTGCGAAGGACTAGCCAAGAAGAGCGCAAAAGTAGCACAACATGCCTGCCTCCACAGCTTTTTCCTTGGGGACATGCCTAATTCCTGGCTGATTTGCCTTTCTCGTCTTAGGGTTGGGGTTCGGCCTAGGGCTAGGATTTTTAAAATCAGGAAGCCCTGAGTTCCAGGCACACTGCAGCTGTGAAAGGCATCCAAAAGGGAGTGCAAAAGTGCCACAACATGGCTGCTTTCACGGCTTTTTCCTTGGCAAGAAGCCTAACACCAGGCTGATTTACCTTCCCAGGGTTACTGTTAGGCTTAGGCCTAGGGCTAGGATTTTTGAAACTAGGAAGCCCTTGGCTCCAGGCACACTGCAGCTGTTCAAGGCATCCCAAGGGGAGTACAAAAGTGCAACAACATGGCAGCTTTCACAGCTTTTTCCTTGGCACCATCCCTATACCTAGGCTGATTTATCTGCCTAGGGTTAGGGTTAGGCTTCAGCCTAGGGCTTGGATTTCTTTAACCAGGAAGCCCTGAGTTCCAGGCTTACTTCATCTGCCAAAGGCATCCCAAAGGGAGTGCAGAAGTGCCACAACATGGCTGCTTTCACGGCTTTTCCCTTAGGAAGAACCCTAATACCCGGCTGATTTACCTTCCTAGGGTTACTGTTAGGCTTAGGCCTAGGACTTTTAAAACCAGGAAGCCCTGGGCTCCAGGCACACTGCAGCTGCGAAAGGCATCCCAAGGGGAGCGCAAAAGTGACGCAACTTGGCTGCCACCACTGATATTTCCATGAGACCATCCCGAACCATAGGCTGATTTTCCTTCCTAGGGTTAAGGTTTGAGTTACGCCTAGGGTAAGGGCTCTATTAACCAGAAAGCCCTGAGTTCCAAGAACACAGCAGCTGCGAAGGACTAGCCAAGAAGAGCGCAAAAGTACCACAACATGCCTGCCTCCACAGCTTTTTCCTTGGGGACATGCCTAATTCCTGGCTGATTTGCCTTTCTCGTCTTAGGGTTGGGGTTCGGCCTAGGGCTAGGATTTTTAAAATCAGGAAGCCCTGAGTTCCAGGCACACTGGAGCTGTGAAAGGCATCCAAAAGGGAGTGCAAAAGTGCCACAACATGGCTGCTTTCACGGCTTTTTCCTTGGCAAGAAGCCTAACACCAGGCTGATTTACCTTCCCAGGGTTACTGTTAGGCTTAGGCCTAGGGCTAGGATTTTTAAAACTAGGAAGCCCTGGGCTCCAGGCACACTGCAGCTGTTCAAGGCATCCCAAGGGGAGTACAAAAGTGCTACAACATGGCAGCTTTCACAGCTTTTTCCTTGGCACCATCCCTATACCTAGGGTGATTTATCTGCCTAGGGTTAGGGTTAGGGTTCAGCCTAGGCCTTGGATTTCTTTAACCAGGAAGCCCTGAGTTCCAGGCTTACTTCATCTGCCAAAGGCATCCCAAAGGGAGTGCAGAAGTGCCACAACATGGCTGCTTTCACGGCTTTTCCCTTAGGAAGAACCCTAATACCCGGCTGATTTACCTTCCTAGGGTTACTGTTAGGCTTAGCCTAGGACTTTTAAAACCAGGAAGCCCTGGGCTCCAGGCACACTGCAGCTGCGAAAGGCATCCCAAGGGGAGCGCAAAAGTGACGCAACTTGGCTGCCACCACTGATATTTCCATGAGACCTTCCCGAACCATAGGCTGATTTTCCTTCCTAGGGTTAAGGTTTGAGTTACGCCTAGGGTAAGGGTTCTATTAACCAGAAAGCCCTGAGTTCCAAGAACACAGCAGCTGCGAAGGACTAGCCAAGAAGAGCGCAAAAGTACCACAACATGCCTGCCTCCACAGCTTTTTCCTTGGGGACATGCCTAATTCCTGGCTGATTTGCCTTTCTCGTCTTAGGGTTGGGGTTCGGCCTAGGGCTAGGATTTTTAAAATCAGGAAGCCCTGAGTTCCAGGCACACTGCAGCTGTGAAAGGCATCCAAAAGGGAGTGCAAAAGTGCCACAACATGGCTGCTTTCACGGCTTTTTCCTTGGCAAGAAGCCTAACACCAGGCTGATTTACCTTCCCAGGGTTACTGTTAGGCTTAGGCCTAGGGCTAGGATTTTTGAAACTAGGAAGCCCTTGGCTCCAGGCACACTGCAGCTGTTCAAGGCATCCCAAGGGGAGTACAAAAGTGCAACAACATGGCAGCTTTCACAGCTTTTTCCTTGGCACCATCCCTATACCTAGGCTGATTTATCTGCCTAGGGTTAGGGTTAGGCTTCAGCCTAGGGCTTGGATTTCTTTAACCAGGAAGCCCTGAGTTCCAGGCTTACTTCATCTGCCAAAGGCATCCCAAAGGGAGTGCAGAAGTGCCACAACATGGCTGCTTTCACGGCTTTTCCCTTAGGAAGAACCCTAATACCCGGCTGATTTACCTTCCTAGGGTTACTGTTAGGCTTAGGCCTAGGACTTTTAAAACCAGGAAGCCCTGGGCTCCAGGCACACTGCAGCTGCGAAAGGCATCCCAAGGGGAGCGCAAAAGTGACGCAACTTGGCTGCCACCACTGATATTTCCATGAGACCATCCCGAACCATAGGCTGATTTTCCTTCCTAGGGTTAAGGTTTGAGTTACGCCTAGGGTAAGGGCTCTATTAACCAGAAAGCCCTGAGTTCCAAGATCACAGCAGCTGCGAAGGACTAGCCAAGAAGAGCGCAAAAGTACCACAACATGCCTGCCTCCACAGCTTTTTCCTTGGGGACATGCCTAATTCCTGGCTGATTTGCCTTTCTCGTCTTAGGGTTGGGGTTCGGCCTAGGGCTAGGATTTTTAAAATCAGGAAGCCCTGAGTTCCAGGCACACTGGAGCTGTGAAAGGCATCCAAAAGGGAGTGCAAAAGTGCCACAACATGGCTGCTTTCACGGCTTTTTCCTTGGCAAGAAGCCTAACACCAGGCTGATTTACCTTCCCAGGGTTACTGTTAGGCTTAGGCCTAGGGCTAGGATTTTTAAAACTAGGAAGCCCTGGGCTCCAGGCACACTGCAGCTGTTCAAGGCATCCCAAGGGGAGTACAAAAGTGCTACAACATGGCATCTTTCACAGCTTTTTCCTTGGCACCATCCCTATACCTAGGCTGATTTATCTGCCTAGGGTTAGGGTTAGGGTTCAGCCTAGGGCTTGGATTTCTTTAACCAGGAAGCCCTGAGTTTCAGGCTTACTTCATCTGCCAAAGGCATCCCAAAGGGAGTGCAGAAGTGCCACAACATGGCTGCTTTCACGGCTTTTCCCTTAGGAAGAACCCTAATACCCGGCTGATTTACCTTCCTAGGGTTACTGTTAGGCTTAGGCCTAGGACTTTTAAAACCAGGAAGCCCTGGGCTCCAGGCACACTGCAGCTGCGAAAGGCATCCCAAGGGGAGCGCAAAAGTGACGCAACTTGGCTGCCACCACTGATATTTCCATGAGACCATCCCGAACCATAGGCTGATTTTCCTTCCTAGGGTTAAGGTTTGAGTTACGCCTAGGGTAAGGGTTCTATTAACCAGAAAGCCCTGAGTTCCAAGAACACAGCAGCTGCGAAGGACTAGCCAAGAAGAGCGCAAAAGTAGCACAACATGCCTGCCTCCACAGCTTTTTCCTTGGGGACATGCCTAATTCCTGGCTGATTTGCCTTTCTCCTCTTAGGGTTGGGGTTCGGCCTAGGGCTAGGATTTTTAAAATCAGGAAGCCCTGAGTTCCAGGCACACTGCAGCTGTGAAAGGCATCCAAAAGGGAGTGCAAAAGTGCCACAACATGGCTGCTTTCACGGCTTTTTCCTTGGCAAGAAGCCTAACACCAGGCTGATTTACCTTCCCAGGGTTACTGTTAGGCTTAGGCCTAGGGCTAGGATTTTTGAAACTAGGAAGCCCTTGGCTCCAGGCACACTGCAGCTGTTCAAGGCATCCCAAGGGGAGTACAAAAGTGCAACAACATGGCAGCTTTCACAGCTTTTTCCTTGGCACCATCCCTATACCTAGGCTGATTTATCTGCCTAGGGTTAGGGTTAGGCTTCAGCCTAGGGCTTGGATTTCTTTAACCAGGAAGCCCTGAGTTCCAGGCTTACTTCATCTGCCAAAGGCATCCCAAAGGGAGTGCAGAAGTGCCACAACATGGCTGCTTTCACGGCTTTTCCCTTAGGAAGAACCCTAATACCCGGCTGATTTACCTTCCTAGGGTTACTGTTAGGCTTAGGCCTAGGACTTTTAAAACCAGGAAGCCCTGGGCTCCAGGCACACTGCAGCTGCGAAAGGCATCCCAAGGGGAGCGCAAAAGTGACGCAACTTGGCTGCCACCACTGATATTTCCATGAGACCATCCCGAACCATAGGCTGATTTTCCTTCCTAGGCTTAAGGTTTGAGTTAAGCCTAGGGTAAGGGCTCTATTAACCAGAAAGCCCTGAGTTCCAAGAACACAGCAGCTGCGAAGGACTAGCCAAGAAGAGCGCAAAAGTACCACAACATGCCTGCCTCCACAGCTTTTTCCTTGGGGACATGCGTAATTCCTGGCTGATTTGCCTTTCTCGTCTTAGGGTTAGGGTTCGGCCTAGGGCTAGGATTTTTAAAATCAGGAAGCCCTGAGTTCCAGGCACACTGCAGCTGTGAAAGACATCCAAAAGGGAGTGCAAAAGTGCCACAACATGGCTGCTTTCACGGCTTTTTCCTTGGCAAGAAGCCTAACACCAGGCTGATTTACCTTCCCAGGGTTACTGTTAGGCTTAGGCCTAGGGCTAGGATTTTTAAAACTAGGAAGCCCTTAGCTCCAGGCACACTGCAGCTGTTCAAGGCATCCCAAGGGGAGTACAAAAGTGCTACAACATGGCAGCTTTCACAGCTTTTTCCTTGGCACCATCCCTATACCTAGGCTGATTTATCTGCCTAGGGTTAGGGTTAGGGTTCAGCCTAGGGCTTGGATTTCTTTAACCAGGAAGCCCTGAGTTTCAGGCTTACTTCATCTGCCAAAGGCATCCCAAAGGGAGTGCAGAAGTGCCACAACATGGCTGCTTTCACGGCTTTTCCCTTAGGAAGAACCCTAATACCCGGCTGATTTACCTTCCTAGGGTTACTGTTAGGCTTAGGCCTAGGACTTTTAAAACCAGGAAGCCCTGGGCTCCAGGCACACTGCAGCTGCGAAAGGCATCCCAAGGGGAGCGCAAAAGTGACGCAACTTGGCTGCCACCACTGATATTTCCATGAGACCTTCCCGAACCATAGGCTGATTTTCCTTCCTAGGGTTAAGGTTTGAGTTACGCCTAGGGTAAGGGTTCTATTAACCAGAAAGCCCTGAGTTCCAAGAACACAGCAGCTGCGAAGGACTAGCCAAGAAGAGCGCAAAAATACCACAACATGCCTGCCTCCACAGCTTTTTCCTTGGGGACATGCCTAATTCCTGGCTGATTTGCCTTTCTCGTCTTAGGGTTGGGGTTCGGCCTAGGGCTAGGATTTTTAAAATCAGGAAGCCCTGAGTTCCAGGCACACTGCAGCTGTGAAAGGCATCCAAAAGGGAGTGCAAAAGTGCCACAACATGGCTGCTTTCACGGCTTTTTCCTTGGCAAGAAGCCTAACACCAGGCTGATTTACCTTCCCAGGGTTACTGTTAGGCTTAGGCCTAGGGCTAGGATTTTTAAAACTAGGAAGCCCTTGGCTCCAGGCACACTGCAGCTGTTCAAGGCATCCCAAGGGGAGTACAAAAGTGCAACAACATGGCAGCTTTCACAGCTTTTTCCTTGGCACCATCCCTATACCTAGGGTGATTTATCTGCCTAGGGTTAGGGTTAGGCTTCAGCCTAGGGCTTGGATTTCTTTAACCAGGAAGCCCTGAGTTCCAGGCTTACTTCATCTGCCAAAGGCATCCCAAAGGGAGTGCAGAAGTGCCACAACATGGCTGCTTTCACGGCTTTTCCCTTAGGAAGAACCCTAATACCCGGCTGATTTACCTTCCTAGGGTTACTGTTAGGCTTAGGCCTAGGACTTTTAAAACCAGGAAGCCCTGGGCTCCAGGCACACTGCAGCTGCGAAAGGCATCCCAAGGGGAGCGCAAAAGTGACGCAACTTGGCTGCCACCACTGATATTTCCATGAGACCATCCCGAACCATAGGCAGATTTTCCTTCCTAGGCTTAAGGTTTGAGTTACGCCTAGGGTAAGGGCTCTATTAACCAGAAAGCCCTGAGTTCCAAGAACACAGCAGCTGCGAAGGACTAGCCAAGAAGAGCGCAAAAGTACCACAACATGCCTGCCTCCACAGCTTTTTCCTTGGGGACATGCCTAATTCCTGGCTGATTTGCCTTTCTCGTCTTAGGGTTGGGGTTCGGCCTAGGGCTAGGATTTTTAAAATCAGGAAGCCCTGAGTTCCAGGCACACTGGAGCTGTGAAAGACATCCAAAAGGGAGTGCAAAAGTGCCACAACATGGCTGCTTTCACGGCTTTTTCCTTGGCAAGAAGCCTAACACCAGGCTGATTTCCCTTCCCAGGATTACTGTTAGGCTTAGGCCTAGGGCTAGGATTTTTAAAACTAGGAAGCCCTGGGCTCCAGCCACACTGCAGCTGTTCAAGGCATCCCAAGGGGAGTACAAAAGTGCAACAACATGGCAGCTTTCACAGCTTTTTCCTTGGCACCATCCCTATACCTAGGCTGATTTATCTGCCTAGGGTTAGGGTTAGGGTTCAGCCTAGGGCTTGGATTTCTTTAACCAGGAAGCCCTGAGTTCCAGGCTTACTTCATCTGCCAAAGGCATCCCAAAGGGAGTGCAGAAGTGCCACAACATGGCTGCTTTCACGGCTTTTCCCTTAGGAAGAACCCTAATACCCGGCTGATTTACCTTCCTAGGGTTACTGTTAGGCTTAGGCCTAGGACTTTTAAAACCAGGAAGCCCTGGGCTCCAGGCACACTGCAGCTGCGAAAGGCATCCCAAGGGGAGCGCAAAAGTGACGCAACTTGGCTGCCACCACTGATATTTCCATGAGACCTTCCCGAACCATAGGCTGATTTTCCTTCCTAGGGTTAAGGTTTGAGTTACGCCTAGGGTAAGGGTTCTATTAACCAGAAAGCCCTGAGTTCCAAGAACACAGCAGCTGCGAAGGACTAGCCAAGAAGAGCGCAAAAGTACCACAACATGCCTGCCTCCACAGCTTTTTCCTTGGGGACATGCCTAATTCCTGGCTGATTTGCCTTTCTCGTCTTAGGGTTGGGGTTCGGCCTAGGGCTAGGATTTTTAAAATCAGGAAGCCCTGAGTTCCAGGCACACTGGAGCTGTGAAAGGCATCCAAAAGGGAGTGCAAAAGTGCCACAACATGGCTGCTTTCACGGCTTTTTCCTTGGCAAGAAGCCTAACACCAGGCTGATTTACCTTCCCAGGGTTACTGTTAGGCTTAGGCCTAGGGCTAGGATTTTTGAAACTAGGAAGCCCTTGGCTCCAGGCACACTGCAGCTGTTCAAGGCATCCCAAGGGGAGTACAAAAGTGCAACAACATGGCAGCTTTCACAGCTTTTTCCTTGGCACCATCCCTATACCTAGGCTGATTTATCTGCCTAGGGTTAGGGTTAGGCTTCAGCCTAGGGCTTGGATTTCTTTAACCAGGAAGCCCTGAGTTCCAGGCTTACTTCATCTGCCAAAGGCATCCCAAAGGGAGTGCAGAAGTGCCACAACATGGCTGCTTTCACGGCTTTTCCCTTAGGAAGAACCCTAATACCCGGCTGATTTACCTTCCTAGGGTTACTGTTAGGCTTAGGCCTAGGACTTTTAAAACCAGGAAGCCCTGGGCTCCAGGCACACTGCAGCTGCGAAAGGCATCCCAAGGGGAGCGCAAAAGTGACGCAACTTGGCTGCCACCACTGATATTTCCATGAGACCATCCCGAACCATAGGCTGATTTTCCTTCCTAGGGTTAAGGTTTGAGTTACGCCTAGGGTAAGGGCTCTATTAACCAGAAAGCCCTGAGTTCCAAGAACACAGCAGCTGCGAAGGACTAGCCAAGAAGAGCGCAAAAGTACCACAACATGCCTGCCTCCACAGCTTTTTCCTTGGGGACATGCCTAATTCCTGGCTGATTTGCCTTTCTCGTCTTAGGGTTGGGGTTCGGCCTAGGGCTAGGATTTTTAAAATCAGGAAGCCCTGAGTTCCAGGCACACTGGAGCTGTGAAAGACATCCAAAAGGGAGTGCAAAAGTGCCACAACATGGCTGCTTTCACGGCTTTTTCCTTGGCAAGAAGCCTAACACCAGGCTGATTTACCTTCCCAGGGTTACTGTTAGGCTTAGGCCTAGGGCTAGGATTTTTAAAACTAGGAAGCCCTGGGCTCCAGGCACACTGCAGCTGCGAAAGGCATCCCAAGGGGAGTACAAAAGTGCTACAACATGGCAGCTTTCACAGCTTTTTCCTTGGCACCATCCCTATACCTAGGCTGATTTATCTGCCTAGGGTTAGGGTTAGGCTTCAGCCTAGGGCTTGGATTTCTTTAACCAGGAAGCCCTGAGTTCCAGGCTTACTTCATCTGCCAAAGGCATCCCAAAGGGAGTGCAGAAGTGCCACAACATGGCTGCTTTCACGGCTTTTCCCTTAGGAAGAACCCTAATACGCGGCTGATTTACCTTCCTAGGGTTACTGTTAGGCTTAGGCCTAGGACTTTTAAAACCAGGAAGCTCTGGGCTCCAGGCACACTGCAGCTGCGAAAGGCATCCCAAGGGGAGCGCAAAAGTGACGCAACTTGGCTGCCACCACTGATATTTCCATGAGACCATCCCGAACCATAGGCTGATTTTCCTTCCTAGGCTTAAGGTTTGAGTTACGCCTAGGGTAAGGGTTCTATTAACCAGAAAGCCCTGAGTTCCAAGAACACAGCAGCTGCGAAGGACTAGCCAAGAAGAGCGCAAAAGTACCACAACATGCCTGCCTCCACAGCTTTTTCCTTGGGGACATGCCTAATTCCTGGCTGATTTGCCTTTCTCGTCTTAGGGTTGGGGTTCGGCCTAGGGCTAGGATTTTTAAAATCAGGAAGCCCTGAGTTCCAGGCACACTGCAGCTGTGAAAGGCATCCAAAAGGGAGTGCAAAAGTGCCACAACATGGCTGCTTTCACGGCTTTTTCCTTGGCAAGAAGCCTAACACCAGGCTGATTTACCTTCCCAGGGTTACTGTTAGGCTTAGGCCTAGGGCTAGGATTTTTCAAACTAGGAAGCCCTTAGCTCCAGGCACACTGCAGCTGTTCAAGGCATCCCAAGGGGAGTACAAAAGTGCAACAACATGGCAGCTTTCACAGCTTTTTCCTTGGCACCATCCCTATACCTAGGCTGATTTATCTGCCTAGGGTTAGGGTTAGGCTTCAGCCTAGGGCTTGGATTTCTTTAACCAGGAAGCCCTGAGTTCCAGGCTTACTTCATCTGCCAAAGGCATCCCAAAGGGAGTGCAGAAGTGCCACAACATGGCTGCTTTCACGGCTTTTCCCTTAGGAAGAACCCTAATACCCGGCTGATTTACCTTCCTAGGGTTACTGTTAAGCTTAGGCCTAGGACTTTTAAAACCAGGAAGCCCTGGGCTCCAGGCACACTGCAGCTGCGAAAGGCATCCCAAGGGGAGCGCAAAAGTGACGCAACTTGGCTGCCACCACTGATATTTCCATGAGACCATCCCGAACCATAGGCTGATTTTCCTTCCTAGGGTAAAGGTTTGAGTTACGCCTAGGGTAAGGGTCTATTAACCAGAAAGCCCTGAGTTCCAAGAACACAGCAGCTGCGAAGGACTAGCCAAGAAGAGCGCAAAAGTACCACAACATGCCTGCCTCCACAGCTTTTTCCTTGGGGACATGCCTAATTCCTGGCTGATTTGCCTTTCTCGTCTTAGGTTTGGGGTCCGGCCTAGGGCTAGGATTTTTAAAATCAGGAAGCCCTGAGTTCCAGGTACACTGCAGCTGTGAAAGGCATCCAAAAGGGAGTGCAAAAGTGCCACAACATGGCTGCTTTCACGGCTTTTTCCTTGGCAAGAAGCCTAACACCAGGCTGATTTACCTTCCCAGGGTTACTGTTAGGCTTAGGCCTAGGGCTAGGATTTTTAAAACTAGGAAGCCCTTAGCTCCAGGCACACTGCAGCTGTTCAAGGCATCCCAAGGGGAGTACAAAAGTGCAACAACATGGCAGCTTTTACAGCTTTTTCCTTGGCACCATCCCTATACCTAGGCTGATTTATCTGCCTAGGGTTAGGGTTAGGGTTCAGCCTAGGCCTTGGATTTCTTTAACCAGGAAGCCCTGAGTTCCAGGCTTACTTCATCTGCCAAAGGCATCCCAAAGGGAGTGCAGAAGTGCCACAACATGGCTGCTTTCACGGCTTTTCCCTTAGGAAGAACCCTAATACCCGGCTGATTTACCTTCCTAGGGTTACTGTTAGGCTTAGGCCTAGGACTTTTAAAACCAGGAAGCCCTGGGCTCCAGGCACACTGCAGCTGCGAAAGGCATCCCAAGGGGAGCGCAAAAGTGACGCAACTTGGCTGCCACCACTGATATTTCCATGAGACCATCCCGAACCATAGGCTGATTTTCCTTCCTAGGCTTAAGGTTTGAGTTACGCCTAGGGTAAGGGTCTATTAACCAGAGAGCCCTGAGTTCCAAGAACACAGCAGCTGCGAAGGACTAGCCAAGAAGAGCGCAAAAGTAGCACAACATGCCTGCCTCCACAGCTTTTTCCTTGGGGACATGCCTAATTCCTGGCTGATTTGCCTTTCTCGTCTTAGGGTTGGGGTTCGGCCTAGGGCTAGGATTTTTAAAATCAGGAAGCCCTGAGTTCCAGGCACACTGCAGCTGTGAAAGGCATCCAAAAGGGAGTGCAAAAGTGCCACAACATGGCTGCTTTCACGGCTTTTTCCTTGGCAAGAAGCCTAACACCAGGCTGATTTACCTTCCCAGGGTTACTGTTAGGCTTAGGCCTAGGGCTAGGATTTTTCAAACTAGGAAGCCCTTAGCTCCAGGCACACTGCAGCTGTTCAAGGCATCCCAAGGGGAGTACAAAAGTGCTACAACATGGCAGCTTTCACAGCTTTTTCCTTGGCACCATCCGTATACCTAGGCTGATTTATCTGCCTAGGGTTAGGGTTAGGGTTCAGCCTAGGGCTTGGATTTCTTTAACCAGGAAGCCCTGAGTTCCAGGCTTACTTCATCTGCCAAAGGCATCCCAAAGGGAGTGCAGAAGTGCCACAACATGGCTGCTTTCACGGCTTTTCCCTTAGGAAGAACCCTAATACCCGGCTGATTTACCTTCCTAGGGTTACTGTTAGGCTTAGGCCTAGGACTTTTAAAACCAGGAAGCCCTGGGCTCCAGGCACACTGCAGCTGCGAAAGGCATCCCAAGGGGAGCGCAAAAGTGACGCAACTTGGCTGCCACCACTGATATTTCCATGAGACCATCCCGAACCATAGGCTGATTTTCCTTCCTAGGGTTAAGGTTTGAGTTATGCCTAGGGTAAGGGTCTATTAATCAGAAAGCCCTGAGTTCCAAGAACACAGCAGCTGCGAAGGACTAGCCAAGAAGAGCGCAAAAGTACCACAACATGCCTGCCTCCACAGCTTTTTCCTTGGGGACATGCCTAATTCCTGGCTGATTTGCCTTTCTCGTCTTAGGGTTGGGGTTCGGCCTAGGGCTAGGATTTTTAAAATCAGGAAGCCCTGAGTTCCAGGCACACTGGAGCTGTGAAAGGCATCCAAAAGGGAGTGCAAAAGTGCCACAACATGGCTGCTTTCACGGCTTTTTCCTTGGCAAGAAGCCTAACACCAGGCTGATTTACCTTCCCAGGGTTACTGTTAGGCTTAGGCCTAGGGCTAGGATTTTTAAAACTAGGAAGCCCTTAGCTCCAGGCACACTGCAGCTGTTCAAGGCATCCCAAGGAAAGTACAAAAGTGCAACAACATGGCAGCTTTCACAGCTTTTTCCTTGGCACCATCCCTATACCTAGGCTGATTTATCTGCCTAGGGTTAGGGTTAGGGTTCAGCCTAGGGCTTGGATTTCTTTAACCAGGAAGCCCTGAGTTCCAGGCTTACTTCATCTGCCAAAGGCAT
Organism: Ammospiza nelsoni; assembly: GCF_027579445.1. Classification (NCBI taxonomy): domain Eukaryota; kingdom Metazoa; phylum Chordata; class Aves; order Passeriformes; family Passerellidae; genus Ammospiza; species Ammospiza nelsoni. The sequence goes on from NW_026683194.1 coordinate 317,701, forward strand.
CCCAAAGGGAGTGCAGAAGTGCCACAACATGGCTGCTTTCACGGCTTTTCCCTTAGGAAGAACCCTAATACCCGGCTGATTTACCTTCCTAGGGTTACTGTTAGGCTTAAGCCTAGGACTTTTAAAACCAGGAAGCCCTGGGCTCCAGGCACACTGCAGCTGCGAAAGGCATCCCAAGGGGAGCGCAAAAGTGACGCAACTTGGCTGCCACCACTGATATTTCCATGAGACCATCCCGAACCATAGGCTGATTCTCCTTCCTAGGGTTAAGGTTTGAGTTACGCCTAGGGTAAGGGCTCTATTAACCAGAAAGCCCTGAGTTCCAAGAACACAGCAGCTGCGAAGGACTAGCCAAGAAGAGCGCAAAAGTACCACAACATGCCTGCCTCCACAGCTTTTTCCTTGGGGACATGCCTAATTCCTGGCTGATTTGCCTTTCTCGTCTTAGGGTTGGGGTTCGGCCTAGGGCTAGGATTTTTAAAATCAGGAAGCCCTGAGTTCCAGGCACACTGCAGCTGTGAAAGGCATCCAAAAGGGAGTGCAAAAGTGCCACAACATGGCTGCTTTCACGGCTTTTTCCTTGGCAAGAAGCCTAACACCAGGCTGATTTCCCTTCCCAGGGTTACTGTTAGGCTTAGGCCTAGGGCTAGGATTTTTAAAACTAGGAAGCCCTGGGCTCCAGGCACACTGCAGCTGTTCAAGGCATCCCAAGGGGAGTACAAAAGTGCAACAACATGGCAGCTTTCACAGCTTTTTCCTTGGCACCATCCCTATACCTAGGCTGATTTATCTGCCTAGGGTTAGGGTTAGGCTTCAGCCTAGGGCTTGGATTTCTTTAACCAGGAAGCCCTGAGTTCCAGGCTTACTTCATCTGCCAAAGGCATCCCAAAGGGAGTGCAGAAGTGCCACAACATGGCTGCTTTCACGGCTTTTCCCTTAGGAAGAACCCTAATACCCGGCTGATTTACCTTCCTAGGGTTACTGTTAGGCTTAGGCCTAGGACTTTTAAAACCAGGAAGCCCTGGGCTCCAGGCACACTGCAGCTGCGAAAGGCATCCCAAGGGGAGCGCAAAAGTGACGCAACTTGGCTGCCACCACTGATATTTCCATGAGACCATCCCGAACCATAGGCTGATTCTCCTTCCTAGGGTTAAGGTTTGAGTTACGCCTAGGGTAAGGGCTCTATTAACCAGAAAGCCCTGAGTTCCAAGAACACAGCAGCTGCGAAGGACTAGCCAAGAAGAGCGCAAAAGTACCACAACATGCCTGCCTCCACAGCTTTTTCCTTGGGGACATGCCTAATTCCTGGCTGATTTGCCTTTCTCGTCTTAGGGTTGGGGTTCGGCCTAGGGCTAGGATTTTTAAAATCAGGAAGCCCTGAGTTCCAGGCACACTGCAGCTGTGAAAGGCATCCAAAAGGGAGTGCAAAAGTGCCACAACATGGCTGCTTTCACGGCTTTTTCCTTGGCAAGAAGCCTAACACCAGGCTGATTTACCTTCCCAGGGTTACTGTTAGGCTTAGGCCAAGGGCTAGGATTTTTAAAACTAGGAAGCCCTGGGCTCCAGGCACACTGCAGCTGTTCAAGGCATCCCAAGGGGAGTACAAAAGTGACGCAACATGGCAGCTTTCACAGCTTTTTCCTTGGCACCATCCCTATACCTAGGCTGATTTATCTGCCTAGGGTTAGGGTTAGGCTTCAGCCTAGGGCTTGGATTTCTTTAACCAGGAAGCCCTGAGTTCCAGGCTTACTTCATCTGCCAAAGGCATCCCAAAGGGAGTGCAGAAGTGCCACAACATGGCTGCTTTCACGGCTTTTCCCTTAGGAAGAACCCTAATACCCGGCTGATTTACCTTCCTAGGGTTACTGTTAGGCTTAGGCCTAGGACTTTTAAAACCAGGAAGCCCTGGGCTCCAGGCACACTGCAGCTGCGAAAGGCATCCCAAGGGGAGCGCAAAAGTGACGCAACTTGGCTGCCACCACTGATATTTCCATGAGACCATCCCGAACCATAGGCTGATTTTCCTTCCTAGGGTTAAGGTTTGAGTTATGCCTAGGGTAAGGGTCTATTAATCAGAAAGCCCTGAGTTCCAAGAACACAGCAGCTGCGAAGGACTAGCCAAGAAGAGCGCAAAAGTACCACAACATGCCTGCCTCCACAGCTTTTTCCTTGGGGACATGCCTAATTCCTGGCTGATTTGCCTTTCTCGTCTTAGGGTTGGGGTTCGGCCTAGGGCTAGGATTTTTAAAATCAGGAAGCCCTGAGTTCCAGGCACACTGGAGCTGTGAAAGGCATCCAAAAGGGAGTGCAAAAGTGCCACAACATGGCTGCTTTCACGGCTTTTTCCTTGGCAAGAAGCCTAACACCAGGCTGATTTACCTTCCCAGGGTTACTGTTAGGCTTAGGCCTAGGGCTAGGATTTTTAAAACTAGGAAGCCCTTAGCTCCAGGCACACTGCAGCTGTTCAAGGCATCCCAAGGAAAGTACAAAAGTGCAACAACATGGCAGCTTTCACAGCTTTTTCCTTGGCACCATCCGTATACCTAGGCTGATTTATCTGCCTAGGGTTAGGGTTAGGCTTCAGCCTAGGGCTTGGATTTCTTTAACCAGGAAGCCCTGAGTTCCAGGCTTACTTCATCTGCCAAAGGCATCCCAAAGGGAGTGCAGAAGTGCCACAACATGGCTGCTTTCACGGCTTTTCCCTTAGGAAGAACCCTAATACCCGGCTGATTTACCTTCCTAGGGTTACTGTTAGGCTTAAGCCTAGGACTTTTAAAACCAGGAAGCCCTGGGCTCCAGGCACACTGCAGCTGCGAAAGGCATCCCAAGGGGAGCGCAAAAGTGACGCAACTTGGCTGCCACCACTGATATTTCCATGAGACCATCCCGAACCATAGGCTGATTTTCCTTCCTAGGGTTAAGGTTTGAGTTATGCCTAGGGTAAGGGTCTATTAATCAGAAAGCCCTGAGTTCCAAGAACACAGCAGCTGCGAAGGACTAGCCAAGAAGAGCGCAAAAGTACCACAACATGCCTGCCTCCACAGCTTTTTCCTTGGGGACATGCCTAATTCCTGGCTGATTTGCCTTTCTCGTCTTAGGGTTGGGGTTCGGCCTAGGGCTAGGATTTTTAAAATCAGGAAGCCCTGAGTTCCAGGCACACTGGAGCTGTGAAAGGCATCCAAAAGGGAGTGCAAAAGTGCCACAACATGGCTGCTTTCACGGCTTTTTCCTTGGCAAGAAGCCTAACACCAGGCTGATTTACCTTCCCAGGGTTACTGTTAGGCTTAGGCCTAGGGCTAGGATTTTTAAAACTAGGAAGCCCTTAGCTCCAGGCACACTGCAGCTGTTCAAGGCATCCCAAGGAAAGTACAAAAGTGCAACAACATGGCAGCTTTCACAGCTTTTTCCTTGGCACCATCCCTATACCTAGGCTGATTTATCTGCCTAGGGTTAGGGTTAGGGTTCAGCCTAGGGCTTGGATTTCTTTAACCAGGAAGCCCTGAGTTCCAGGCTTACTTCATCTGCCAAAGGCATCCCAAAGGGAGTGCAGAAGTGCCACAACATGGCTGCTTTCACGGCTTTTCCCTTAGGAAGAACCCTAATACCCGGCTGATTTACCTTCCTAGGGTTACTGTTAGGCTTAAGCCTAGGACTTTTAAAACCAGGAAGCCCTGGGCTCCAGGCACACTGCAGCTGCGAAAGGCATCCCAAGGGGAGCGCAAAAGTGACGCAACTTGGCTGCCACCACTGATATTTCCATGAGACCATCCCGAACCATAGGCTGATTTTCCTTCCTAGGGTTAAGGTTTGAGTTACGCCTAGGGTAAGGGTCTATTAACCAGAAAGCCCTGAGTTCCAAGAACACAGCAGCTGCGAAGGACTAGCCAAGAAGAGCGCAAAAGTACCACAACATGCCTGCCTCCACAGCTTTTTCCTTGGGGACATGCCTAATTCCTGGCTGATTTGCCTTTCTCGTCTTAGGGTTGGGGTTTCGGCCTAGGGCTAGGATTTTTAAAATCAGGAAGCCCTGAGTTCCAGGCACACTGCAGCTGTGAAAGGCATCCAAAAGGGAGTGCAAAAGTGCCACAACATGGCTGCTTTCACGGCTTTTTCCTTGGCAAGAAGCCTAACACCAGGCTGATTTCCCTTCCCAGGGTTACTGTTAGGCTTAGGCCTAGGGCTAGGATTTTTAAAACTAGGAAGCCCTGGGCTCCAGGCACACTGCAGCTGTTCAAGGCATCCCAAGGGGAGTACAAAAGTGCAACAACATGGCAGCTTTCACAGCTTTTTCCTTGGCACCATCCCTATACCTAGGCTGATTTATCTGCCTAGGGTTAGGGTTAGGCTTCAGCCTAGGGCTTGGATTTCTTTAACCAGGAAGCCCTGAGTTCCAGGCTTACTTCATCTGCCAAAGGCATCCCAAAGGGAGTGCAGAAGTGCCACAACATGGCTGCTTTCACGGCTTTTCCCTTAGGAAGAACCCTAATACCCGGCTGATTTACCTTCCTAGGGTTACTGTTAGGCTTAGGCCTAGGACTTTTAAAACCAGGAAGCCCTGGGCTCCAGGCACACTGCAGCTGCGAAAGGCATCCCAAGGGGAGCGCAAAAGTGACGCAACTTGGCTGCCACCACTGATATTTCCATGAGACCATCCCGAACCATAGGCTGATTCTCCTTCCTAGGGTTAAGGTTTGAGTTACGCCTAGGGTAAGGGCTCTATTAACCAGAAAGCCCTGAGTTCCAAGAACACAGCAGCTGCGAAGGACTAGCCAAGAAGAGCGCAAAAGTACCACAACATGCCTGCCTCCACAGCTTTTTCCTTGGGGACATGCCTAATTCCTGGCTGATTTGCCTTTCTCGTCTTAGGGTTGGGGTTCGGCCTAGGGCTAGGATTTTTAAAATCAGGAAGCCCTGAGTTCCAGGCACACTGCAGCTGTGAAAGGCATCCAAAAGGGAGTGCAAAAGTGCCACAACATGGCTGCTTTCACGGCTTTTTCCTTGGCAAGAAGCCTAACACCAGGCTGATTTACCTTCCCAGGGTTACTGTTAGGCTTAGGCCAAGGGCTAGGATTTTTAAAACTAGGAAGCCCTGGGCTCCAGGCACACTGCAGCTGTTCAAGGCATCCCAAGGGGAGTACAAAAGTGACGCAACATGGCAGCTTTCACAGCTTTTTCCTTGGCACCATCCCTATACCTAGGCTGATTTATCTGCCTAGGGTTAGGGTTAGGCTTCAGCCTAGGGCTTGGATTTCTTTAACCAGGAAGCCCTGAGTTCCAGGCTTACTTCATCTGCCAAAGGCATCCCAAAGGGAGTGCAGAAGTGCCACAACATGGCTGCTTTCACGGCTTTTCCCTTAGGAAGAACCCTAATACCCGGCTGATTTACCTTCCTAGGGTTACTGTTAGGCTTAGGCCTAGGACTTTTAAAACCAGGAAGCCCTGGGCTCCAGGCACACTGCAGCTGCGAAAGGCATCCCAAGGGGAGCGCAAAAGTGACGCAACTTGGCTGCCACCACTGATATTTCCATGAGACCATCCCGAACCATAGGCTGATTTTCCTTCCTAGGGTTAAGGTTTGAGTTATGCCTAGGGTAAGGGTCTATTAATCAGAAAGCCCTGAGTTCCAAGAACACAGCAGCTGCGAAGGACTAGCCAAGAAGAGCGCAAAAGTACCACAACATGCCTGCCTCCACAGCTTTTTCCTTGGGGACATGCCTAATTCCTGGCTGATTTGCCTTTCTCGTCTTAGGGTTGGGGTTCGGCCTAGGGCTAGGATTTTTAAAATCAGGAAGCCCTGAGTTCCAGGCACACTGGAGCTGTGAAAGGCATCCAAAAGGGAGTGCAAAAGTGCCACAACATGGCTGCTTTCACGGCTTTTTCCTTGGCAAGAAGCCTAACACCAGGCTGATTTACCTTCCCAGGGTTACTGTTAGGCTTAGGCCTAGGGCTAGGATTTTTAAAACTAGGAAGCCCTTAGCTCCAGGCACACTGCAGCTGTTCAAGGCATCCCAAGGAAAGTACAAAAGTGCAACAACATGGCAGCTTTCACAGCTTTTTCCTTGGCACCATCCGTATACCTAGGCTGATTTATCTGCCTAGGGTTAGGGTTAGGCTTCAGCCTAGGGCTTGGATTTCTTTAACCAGGAAGCCCTGAGTTCCAGGCTTACTTCATCTGCCAAAGGCATCCCAAAGGGAGTGCAGAAGTGCCACAACATGGCTGCTTTCACGGCTTTTCCCTTAGGAAGAACCCTAATACCCGGCTGATTTACCTTCCTAGGGTTACTGTTAGGCTTAAGCCTAGGACTTTTAAAACCAGGAAGCCCTGGGCTCCAGGCACACTGCAGCTGCGAAAGGCATCCCAAGGGGAGCGCAAAAGTGACGCAACTTGGCTGCCACCACTGATATTTCCATGAGACCATCCCGAACCATAGGCTGATTTTCCTTCCTAGGGTTAAGGTTTGAGTTACGCCTAGGGTAAGGGTCTATTAACCAGAAAGCCCTGAGTTCCAAGAACACAGCAGCTGCGAAGGACTAGCCAAGAAGAGCGCAAAAGTACCACAACATGCCTGCCTCCACAGCTTTTTCCTTGGGGACATGCCTAATTCCTGGCTGATTTGCCTTTCTCGTCTTAGGGTTGGGGTTTCGGCCTAGGGCTAGGATTTTTAAAATCAGGAAGCCCTGAGTTCCAGGCACACTGCAGCTGTGAAAGGCATCCAAAAGGGAGTGCAAAAGTGCCACAACATGGCTGCTTTCACGGCTTTTTCCTTGGCAAGAAGCCTAACACCAGGCTGATTTCCCTTCCCAGGGTTACTGTTAGGCTTAGGCCTAGGGCTAGGATTTTTAAAACTAGGAAGCCCTGGGCTCCAGCCACACTGCAGCTGTTCAAGGCATCCCAAGGGGAGTACAAAAGTGCAACAACATGGCAGCTTTCACAGCTTTTTCCTTGGCACCATCCCTATACCTAGGCTGATTTATCTGCCTAGGGTTAGGGTTAGGCTTCAGCCTAGGGCTTGGATTTCTTTAACCAGGAAGCCCTGAGTTCCAGGCTTACTTCATCTGCCAAAGGCATCCCAAAGGGAGTGCAGAAGTGCCACAACATGGCTGCTTTCACGGCTTTTCCCTTAGGAAGAACCCTAATACGCGGCTGATTTACCTTCCTAGGGTTACTGTTAGGCTTAGGCCTAGGACTTTTAAAACCAGGAAGCCCTGGGCTCCAGGCACACTGCAGCTGCGAAAGGCATCCCAAGGGGAGCGCAAAAGTGATGCAACTTGGCTGCCACCACTGATATTTCCATGAGACCATCCCGAACCATAGGCTGATTTTCCTTCCTAGGCTTAAGGTTTGAGTTACGCCTAGGGTAAGGGTTCTATTAACCAGAAAGCCCTGAGTTCCAAGAACACAGCAGCTGCGAAGGACTAGCCAAGAAGAGCGCAAAAGTACCACAACATGCCTGCCTCCACAGCTTTTTCCTTGGGGACATGCCTAATTCCTGGCTGATTTGCCTTTCTCGTCTTAGGGTTGGGGTTCGGCCTAGGGCTAGGATTTTTAAAATCAGGAAGCCCTGAGTTCCAGGCACACTGCAGCTGTGAAAGGCATCCAAAAGGGAGTGCAAAAGTGCCACAACATGGCTGCTTTCACGGCTTTTTCCTTGGCAAGAAGCCTAACACCAGGCTGATTTACCTTCCCAGGGTTACTGTTAGGCTTAGGCCTAGGGCTAGGATTTTTAAAACTAGGAAGCCCTGGGCTCCAGGCACACTGCAGCTGTTCAAGGCATCCCAAGGGGAGTACAAAAGTGCAACAACATGGCAGCTTTCACAGCTTTTTCCTTGGCACCATCCGTATACCTAGGCTGATTTATCTGCCTAGGGTTAGGGTTAGGGTTCAGCCTAGGGCTTGGATTTCTTTAACCAGGAAGCCCTGAGTTCCAGGCTTACTTCATCTGCCAAAGGCATCCCAAAGGGAGTGCAGAAGTGCCACAACATGGCTGCTTTCACGGCTTTTCCCTTAGGAAGAACCCTAATACCCGGCTGATTTACCTTCCTAGGGTTACTGTTAGGCTTAGGCCTAGGACTTTTAAAACCAGGAAGCCCTGGGCTCCAGGCACACTGCAGCTGCGAAAGGCATCCCAAGGGGAGCGCAAAAGTGACGCAACTTGGCTGCCACCACTGATATTTCCATGAGACCATCCCGAACCATAGGCTGATTCTCCTTCCTAGGGTTAAGGTTTGAGTTACGCCTAGGGTAAGGGCTCTATTAACCAGAAAGCCCTGAGTTCCAAGAACACAGCAGCTGCGAAGGACTAGCCAAGAAGAGCGCAAAAGTACCACAACATGCCTGCCTCCACAGCTTTTTCCTTGGGGACATGCCTAATTCCTGGCTGATTTGCCTTTCTCGTCTTAGGGTTGGGGTTCGGCCTAGGGCTAGGATTTTTAAAATCAGGAAGCCCTGAGTTCCAGGCACACTGCAGCTGTGAAAGGCATCCAAAAGGGAGTGCAAAAGTGCCACAACATGGCTGCTTTCACGGCTTTTTCCTTGGCAAGAAGCCTAACACCAGGCTGATTTACCTTCCCAGGGTTACTGTTAGGCTTAGGCCAAGGGCTAGGATTTTTAAAACTAGGAAGCCCTGGGCTCCAGGCACACTGCAGCTGTTCAAGGCATCCCAAGGGGAGTACAAAAGTGCAACAACATGGCAGCTTTCACAGCTTTTTCCTTGGCACCATCCCTATACCTAGGCTGATTTATCTGCCTAGGGTTAGGGTTAGGGTTCAGCCTAGGGCTTGGATTTCTTTAACCAGGAAGCCCTGAGTTCCAGGCTTACTTCATCTGCCAAAGGCATCCCAAAGGGAGTGCAGAAGTGCCACAACATGGCTGCTTTCACGGCTTTTCCCTTAGGAAGAACCCTAATACCCGGCTGATTTACCTTCCTAGGGTTACTGTTAGGCTTAGGCCTAGGACTTTTAAAACCAGGAAGCCCTGGGCTCCAGGCACACTGCAGCTGCGAAAGGCATCCCAAGGGGAGCGCAAAAGTGACGCAACTTGGCTGCCACCACTGATATTTCCATGAGACCATCCCGAACCATAGGCTGATTTTCCTTCCTAGGGTTAAGGTTTGAGTTGCGCCTAGGGTAAGGGCTCTATTAACCAGAAAGCCCTGAGTTCCAAGAACACAGCAGCTGCGAAGGACTAGCCAAGAAGAGCGCAAAAGTACCACAACATGCCTGCCTCCACAGCTTTTTCCTTGGGGACATGCCTAATTCCTGGCTGATTTGCCTTTCTCGTCTTAGGGTTGGGGTTCGGCCTAGGGCTAGGATTTTTAAAATCAGGAAGCCCTGAGTTCCAGGCACACTGCAGCTGTGAAAGGCATCCAAAAGGGAGTGCAAAAGTGCCACAACATGGCTGCTTTCACGGCTTTTTCCTTGGCAAGAAGCCTAACACCAGGCTGATTTACCTTCCCAGGGTTACTGTTAGGCTTAGGCCTAGGGCTAGGATTTTTAAAACTAGGAAGCCCTGGGCTCCAGGCACACTGCAGCTGTTCAAGGCATCCCAAGGGGAGTACAAAAGTGCTACAACATGGCAGCTTTCACATCTTTTTCCTTGGCACCATCCCTATACCTAGGCTGATTTATCTGCCTAGGGTTAGGGTTAGGGTTCAGCCTAGGGCTTGGATTTCTTTAACCAGGAAGCCCTGAGTTCCAGGCTTACTTCATCTGCCAAAGACATCCCAAAGGGAGTGCAGAAGTGCCACAACATGGCTGCTTTCATGGCTTTTCCCTTAGGAAGAACCCTAATACCCGGCTGATTTACCTTCCTAGGGTTACTGTTAGGCTTAGGCCTAGGACTTTTAAAACCAGGAAGCCCTGGGCTCCAGGCACACTGCAGCTGCGAAAGGCATCCCAAGGGGAGCGCAAAAGTGATGCAACTTGGCTGCCACCACTGATATTTCCATGAGACCATCCCGAAGCATAGTTTGATTTTCCTTCCTAGGGTTAAGGTTTGAGTTACGCCTAGGGTAAGAGTCTATTAACCAGAAAGCCCTGAGTTCCAAGAACACAGCAGCTGCGAAGGACTAGCCAAGAAGAGCGCAAAAGTACCACAACATGCCTGCCTCCACAGCTTTTTCCTTGGGGACATGCCTAATTCCTGGCTGATTTGCCTTTCTCGTCTTAGGGTTGGGGTTCGGCCTAGGGCTAGGATTTTTAAAATCAGGAAGCCCTGAGTTCCAGGCACACTGCAGCTGTGAAAGGCATCCAAAAGGGAGTGCAAAAGTGCCACAACATGGCTGCTTTCACGGCTTTTTCCTTGGCAAGAAGCCTAACACCAGGCTGATTTACCTTCCCAGGGTTACTGTTAGGCTTAGGCCTAGGGCTAGGATTTTTAAAACTAGGAAGCCCTGGGCTCCAGGCACACTGCAGCTGTTCAAGGCATCCCAAGGGGAGTACAAAAGTGCTACAACATGGCAGCTTTCACAGCTTTTTCCTTGGCACCATCCCTATACCTAGGCTGATTTATCTGCCTAGGGTTAGGGTTAGGGTTCAGCCTAGGGCTTGGATTTCTTTAACCAGGAAGCCCTGAGTTCCAGGCTTACTTCATCTGCCAAAGGCATCCCAAAGGGAGTGCAGAAGTGCCACAACATGGCTGCTTTCACGGCTTTTCCCTTAGGAAGAACCCTAATACCCGGCTGATTTACCTTCCTAGGGTTACTGTTAGGCTTAGGACTAGGACTTTTAAAACCAGGAAGCCCTGGGCTCCAGGCACACTGCAGCTGCGAAAGGCATCCCAAGGGGAGCGCAAAAGTGACGCAACTTGGCTGCCACCACTAATATTTCCATGAGACCATCCCGAACTATAGGTTGATTTTCCTTCCTAGGGTTAAGGTTTGAGTTACGCCTAGGGTAAGGGCTCTATTAACCAGAAAGCCCTGAGTTCCAAGAACACAGCAGCTGCGAAGGACTAGCCAAGAAGAGCGCAAAAGTACCACAACATGCCTGCCTCCACAGCTTTTTCCTTGGGGACATGCCTAATTCCTGGCTGATTTGCCTTTCTCGTCTTAGGGTTGGGGTTCGGCCTAGGGCTAGGATTTTTAAAATCAGGAAGCCCTGAGTTCCAGGCACACTGGAGCTGTGAAAGGCATCCAAAAGGGAGTGCAAAAGTGCCACAACATGGCTGCTTTCACGGCTTTTTCCTTGGCAAGAAGCCTAACACCAGGCTGATTTACCTTCCCAGGGTTACTGTTAGGCTTAGGCCTAGGGCTAGGATTTTTAAAACTAGGAAGCCCTTAGCTCCAGGCACACTGCAGCTGTTCAAGGCATCCCAAGGGGAGTACAAAAGTGCTACAACATGGCAGCTTTCACATCTTTTTCCTTGGCACCATCCCTATACCTAGGCTGATTTATCTGCCTAGGGTTAGGGTTAGGGTTCAGCCTAGGGCTTGGATTTCTTTAACCAGGAAGCCCTGAGTTCCAGGCTTACTTCATCTGCCAAAGGCATCCCAAAGGGAGTGCAGAAGTGCCACAACATGGCTGCTTTCACGGCTTTTCCCTTAGGAAGAACCCTAATACCCGGCTGATTTACCTTCCTAGGGTTACTGTTAGGCTTAGGCCTAGGACTTTTAAAACCAGGAAGCCCTGGGCTCCAGGCACACTGCAGCTGCGAAAGGCATCCCAAGGGGAGCGCAAAAGTGACGCAACTTGGCTGCCACCACTAATATTTCCATGAGACCATCCCGAACCATAGGTTAATTTTCCTTCCTAGGCTTAAGGTTTGAGTTACGCCTAGGGTAAGGGCTCTATTAACCAGAAAGCCCTGAGTTCCAAGAACACAGCAGCTGCGAAGGACTACCCAAGAAGAGCGCAAAAGTACCACAACATGCCTGCCTCCACAGCTTTTTCCTTGGGGACATGCCTAATTCCTGGCTGATTTGCCTTTCTCGTCTTAGGGTTGGGGTTCGGCCTAGGGCTAGGATTTTTAAAATCAGGAAGCCCTGAGTTCCAGGCACACTGCAGCTGTGAAAGGCATCCAAAAGGGAGTGCAAAAGTGCCACAACATGGCTGCTTTCACGGCTTTTTCCTTGGCAAGAAGCCTAACACCAGGCTGATTTACCTTCCCAGGGTTACTGTTAGGCTTAGGCCTAGGGCTAGGATTTTTAAAACTAGGAAGCCCTTAGCTCCAGGCACACTGCAGCTGTTCAAGGCATCCCAAGGGGAGTACAAAAGTGCAACAACATGGCAGCTTTCACAGCTTTTTCCTTGGCACCATCCCTATACCTAGGCTGATTTATCTGCCTAGGGTTAGGGTTAGGCTTCAGCCTAGGGCTTGGATTTCTTTAACCAGGAAGCCCTGAGTTCCAGGCTTACTTCATCTGCCAAAGGCATCCCAAAGGGAGTGCAGAAGTGCCACAACATGGCTGCTTTCACGGCTTTTCCCTTAGGAAGAACCCTAATACCCGGCTGATTTACCTTCCTAGGGTTACTGTTAGGCTTAGGCCTAGGACTTTTAAAACCAGGAAGCCCTGGGCTCCAGGCACACTGCAGCTGCGAAAGGCATCCCAAGGGGAGCGCAAAAGTGACGCAACTTGGCTGCCACCACTGATATTTCCATGAGACCATCCCGAACCATAGGTTGATTTTCCTTCCTAGGGTTAAGGTTTGAGTTACGCCTAGGGTAAGGGCTCTATTAACCAGAAAGCCCTGAGTTCCAAGAACACAGCAGCTGCGAAGGACTAGCCAAGAAGAGCGCAAAAGTACCACAACATGCCTGCCTCCACAGCTTTTTCCTTGGGGACATGCCTAATTCCTGGCTGATTTGCCTTTCTCGTCTTAGGGTTGGGGTTCGGCCTAGGGCTAGGATTTTTAAAATCAGGAAGCCCTGAGTTCCAGGCACACTGCAGCTGTGAAAGGCATCCAAAAGGGAGTGCAAAAGTGCCACAACATGGCTGCTTTCACGGCTTTTTCCTTGGCAAGAAGCCTAACACCAGGCTGATTTACCTTCCCAGGGTTACTGTTAGGCTTAGGCCTAGGGCTAGGATTTTTAAAACTAGGAAGCCCTTAGCTCCAGGCACACTGCAGCTGTTCAAGGCATCCCAAGGGGAGTACAAAAGTGCAACAACATGGCAGCTTTCACAGCTTTTTCCTTGGCACCATCCCTATACCTAGGCTGATTTATCTGCCTAGGGTTAGGGTTAGGCTTCAGCCTAGGGCTTGGATTTCTTTAACCAGGAAGCCCTGAGTTCCAGGCTTACTTCATCTGCCAAAGGCATCCCAAAGGGAGTGCAGAAGTGCCACAACATGGCTGCTTTCACGGCTTTTCCCTTAGGAAGAACCCTAATACCCGGCTGATTTACCTTCCTAGGGTTACTGTTAGGCTTAGGCCTAGGACTTTTAAAACCAGGAAGCCCTGGGCTCCAGGCACACTGCAGCTGCGAAAGGCATCCCAAGGGGAGCGCAAAAGTGACGCAACTTGGCTGCCACCACTGATATTTCCATGAGACCATCCCGAACCATAGGCTGATTTTCCTTCCTAGGCTTAAGGTTTGAGTTACGCCTAGGGTAAGGGTTCTATTAACCAGAAAGCCCTGAGTTCCAAGAACACAGCAGCTGCGAAGGACTAGCCAAGAAGAGCGCAAAAGTACCACAACATGCCTGCCTCCACAGCTTTTTCCTTGGGGACATGCCTAATTCCTGGCTGATTTGCCTTTCTCGTCTTAGGGTTGGGGTTCGGCCTAGGGCTAGGATTTTTAAAATCAGGAAGCCCTGAGTTCCAGGCACACTGCAGCTGTGAAAGGCATCCAAAAGGGAGTGCAAAAGTGCCACAACATGGCTGCTTTCACGGCTTTTTCCTTGGCAAGAAGCCTAACACCAGGCTGATTTCCCTTCCCAGGGTTACTGTTAGGCTTAGGCCTAGGGCTAGGATTTTTAAAACTAGGAAGCCCTTAGCTCCAGGCACACTGCAGCTGTTCAAGGCATCCCAAGGGGAGTACAAAAGTGCAACAACATGGCAGCTTTCACATCTTTTTCCTTGGCACCATCCCTATACCTAGGCTGATTTATCTGCCTAGGGTTAGGGTTAGGCTTCAGCCTAGGGCTTGGATTTCTTTAACCAGGAAGCCCTGAGTTCCAGGCTTACTTCATCTGCCAAAGGCATCCCAAAGGGAGTGCAGAAGTGCCACAACATGGCTGCTTTCACGGCTTTTCCCTTAGGAAGAACCCTAATACCCGGCTGATTTACCTTCCTAGGGTTACTGTTAGGCTTAGGCCTAGGACTTTTAAAACCAGGAAGCCCTGGGCTCCAGGCACACTGCAGCTGCGAAAGGCATCCCAAGGGGAGCGCAAAAGTGACGCAACTTGGCTGCCACCACTGATATTTCCATGAGACCATCCCGAACCATAGGTTGATTTTCCTTCCTAGGGTTAAGGTTTGAGTTACGCCTAGGGTAAGGGCTCTATTAACCAGAAAGCCCTGAGTTCCAAGAACACAGCAGCTGCGAAGGACTAGCCAAGAAGAGCGCAAAAGTACCACAACATGCCTGCCTCCACAGCTTTTTCCTTGGGGACATGCCTAATTCCTGGCTGATTTGCCTTTCTCGTCTTAGGGTTGGGGTTCGGCCTAGGGCTAGGATTTTTAAAATCAGGAAGCCCTGAGTTCCAGGCACACTGGAGCTGTGAAAGGCATCCAAAAGGGAGTGCAAAAGTGCCACAACATGGCTGCTTTCACGGCTTTTTCCTTGGCAAGAAGCCTAACACCAGGCTGATTTACCTTCCCAGGGTTACTGTTAGGCTTAGGCCTAGGGCTAGGATTTTTCAAACTAGGAAGGCATGGGCTCCAGGCACACTGCAGCTGTTCAAGGCATCCCAAGGGGAGTACAAAAGTGCTACAACATGGCAGCTTTCACAGCTTTTTCCTTGGCACCATCCCTATACCTAGGCTGATTTATCTGCCTAGGGTTAGGGTTAGGGTTCAGCCTAGGGCTTGGATTTCTTTAACCAGGAAGCCCTGAGTTCCAGGCTTACTTCATCTGCCAAAGGCATCCCAAAGGGAGTGCAGAAGTGCCACAACATGGCTGCTTTCACGGCTTTTCCCTTAGGAAGAACCCTAATACCCGGCTGATTTACCTTCCTAGGGTTACTGTTAGGCTTAGGCCTAGGACTTTTAAAACCAGGAAGCCCTGGGCTCCAGGCACACTGAAGCTGCGAAAGGCATCCCAAGGGGAGCGCAAAAGTGCAACAACATGGCAGCTTTCACAGCTTTTTCCTTGGCACCATCCCTATACCTAGGCTGATTTATCTGCCTAGGGTTAGGGTTAGGGTTCAGCCTAGGGCTTGGATTTCTTTAACCAGGAAGCCCTGAGTTCCAGGCTTACTTCATCTGCCAAAGGCATCCCAAAGGGAGTGCAGAAGTGCCACAACATGGCTGCTTTCACGGCTTTTCCCTTAGGAAGAACCCTAATACCCGGCTGATTTACCTTCCTAGGGTTACTGTTAGGCTTAGGCCTAGGACTTTTAAAACCAGGAAGCCCTGGGCTCCAGGCACACTGCAGCTGCGAAAGGCATCCCAAGGGGAGCGCAAAAGTGACGCAACTTGGCTGCCACCACTGATATTTCCATGAGACCATCCCGAACCATAGGCTGATTTTCCTTCCTAGGGTTAAGGTTTGAGTTATGCCTAGGGTAAGGGTCTATTAATCAGAAAGCCATGAGTTCCAAGAACACAGCAGCTGCGAAGGACTAGCCAAGAAGAGCGCAAAAGTACCACAACATGCCTGCCTCCACAGCTTTTTCCTTGGGGACATGCCTAATTCCTGGCTGATTTGCCTTTCTCGTCTTAGGGTTGGGGTTCGGCCTAGGGCTAGGATTTTTAAAATCAGGAAGCCCTGAGTTCCAGGCACACTGCAGCTGTGAAAGGCATCCAAAAGGGAGTGCAAAAGTGCCACAACATGGCTGCTTTCACGGCTTTTTCCTTGGCAAGAAGCCTAACACCAGGCTGATTTACCTTCCCAGGGTTACTGTTAGGCTTAGGCCTAGGGCTAGGATTTTTAAAACTAGGAAGCCCTGGGCTCCAGGCACACTGCAGCTGTTCAAGGCATCCCAAGGGGAGTACAAAAGTGCAACAACATGGCAGCTTTCACAGCTTTTTCCTTGGCACCATCCCTATACCTAGGCTGATTTATCTGCTTAGGGTTAGGGTTAGGCTTCAGCCTAGGGCTTGGATTTCTTTAACCAGGAAGCCCTGAGTTCCAGGCTTACTTCATCTGCCAAAGGCATCCCAAAGGGAGTGCAGAAGTGCCACAACATGGCTGCTTTCACGGCTTTTCCCTTAGGAAGAACCCTAATACCCGGCTGATTTACCTTCCTAGGGTTACTGTTAGGCTTAGGCCTAGGACTTTTAAAACCAGGAAGCCCTGGGCTCCAGGCACACTGCAGCTGCGAAAGGCATCCCAAGGGGAGCGCAAAAGTGACGCAACTTGGCTGCCACCACTGATATTTCCATGAGACCATCCCGAACCATAGGCTGATTTTCCTTCCTAGGCTTAAGGTTTGAGTTACGCCTAGGGTAAGGGCTCTATTAACCAGAAAGCCCTGAGTTCCAAGAACACAGCAGCTGCGAAGGACTAGCCAAGAAGAGCGCAAAAGTACCACAACATGCCTGCCTCCACAGCTTTTTCCTTGGGGACATGCCTAATTCCTGGCTGATTTGCCTTTCTCGTCTTAGGGTTGGGGTTCGGCCTAGGGCTAGGATTTTTAAAATCAGGAAGCCCTGAGTTCCAGGCACACTGCAGCTGTGAAAGGCATCCAAAAGGGAGTGCAAAAGTGCCACAACATGGCTGCTTTCACGGCTTTTTCCTTGGCAAGAAGCCTAACACCAGGCTGATTTACCTTCCCAGGGTTACTGTTAGGCTTAGGCCTAGGGCTAGGATTTTTAAAACTAGGAAGCCCTGGGCTCCAGGCACACTGCAGCTGTTCAAGGCATCCCAAGGGGAGTACAAAAGTGCTACAACATGGCAGCTTTCACAGCTTTTTCCTTGGCACCATCCCTATACCTAGGCTGATTTATCTGCCTAGGGTTAGGGTTAGGCTTCAGCCTAGGGCTTGGATTTCTTTAACCAGGAAGCCCTGAGTTCCAGGCTTACTTCATCTGCCAAAGGCATCCCAAAGGGAGTGCAGAAGTGCCACAACATGGCTACTTTCACGGCTTTTCCCTTAGGAAGAACCCTAATACCCGGCTGATTTACCTTCCTAGGGTTACTGTTAGGCTTAGGCCTAGGACTTTTAAAACCAGGAAGCCCTGGGCTCCAGGCACACTGCAGCTGCGAAAGGCATCCCAAGGGGAGCGCAAAAGTGACGCAACTTGGCTGCCACCACTGATATTTCCATGAGACCATCCCGAACCATAGGCTGATTTTCCTTCCTAGGCTTAAGGTTTGAGTTGCGCCTAGGGTAAGGGTTCTATTAACCAGAAAGCCCTGAGTTCCAAGAACACAGCAGCTGCGAAGGACTAGCCAAGAAGAACGCAAAAGTACCACAACATGCCTGCCTCCACAGCTTTTTCCTTGGGGACATGCCTAATTCCTGGCTGATTTGCCTTTCTCGTCTTAGGGTTGGGGTTCGGCCTAGGGCTAGGATTTTTAAAATCAGGAAGCCCTGAGTTCCAGGCACACTGCAGCTGTGAAAGGCATCCAAAAGGGAGTGCAAAAGTGCCACAACATGGCTGCTTTCACGGCTTTTTCCTTGGCAAGAAGCCTAACACCAGGCTGATTTCCCTTCCCAGGGTTACTGTTAGGCTTAGGCCTAGGGCTAGGATTTTTAAAACTAGGAAGCCCTTAGCTCCAGGCACACTGCAGCTGTTCAAGGCATCCCAAGGGGAGTACAAAAGTGCAACAACATGGCAGCTTTCACAGCTTTTTCCTTGGCACCATCCCTATACCTAGGCTGATTTATCTGCCTAGGGTTAGGGTTAGGCTTCAGCCTAGGGCTTGGATTTCTTTAACCAGGAAGCCCTGAGTTCCAGGCTTACTTCATCTGCCAAAGGCATCCCAAAGGGAGTGCAGAAGTGCCACAACATGGCTGCTTTCACGGCTTTTCCCTTAGGAAGAACCCTAATACCCGGCTGATTTACCTTCCTAGGGTTACTGTTAGGCTTAGGCCTAGGACTTTTAAAACCAGGAAGCCCTGGGCTCCAGGCACACTGCAGCTGCGAAAGGCATCCCAAGGGGAGCGCAAAAGTGACGCAACTTGGCTGCCACCACTGATATTTCCATGAGACCATCCCGAACCATAGGTTGATTTTCCTTCCTAGGGTTAAGGTTTGAGTTACGCCTAGGGTAAGGGTCTATTAACCAGAAAGCCCTGAGTTCCAAGAACACAGCAGCTGCGAAGGACTAGCCAAGAAGAGCGCAAAAGTACCACAACATGCCTGCCTCCACAGCTTTTTCCTTGGGGACATGCCTAATTCCTGGCTGATTTGCCTTTCTCGTCTTAGGGTTGGGGTTCGGCCTAGGGCTAGGATTTTTAAAATCAGGAAGCCCTGAGTTCCAGGCACACTGCAGCTGTGAAAGGCATCCAAAAGGGAGTGCAAAAGTGCCACAACATGGCTGCTTTCACGGCTTTTTCCTTGGCAAGAAGCCTAACACCAGGCTGATTTACCTTCCCAGGGTTACTGTTAGGCTTAGGCCTAGGGCTAGGATTTTTAAAACTAGGAAGCCCTGGGCTCCAGGCACACTGCAGCTGTTCAAGGCATCCCAAGGGGAGTACAAAAGTGCTACAACATGGCAGCTTTCACAGCTTTTTCCTTGGCACCATCCCTATACCTAGGCTGATTTATCTGCCTAGGGTTAGGGTTAGGCTTCAGCCTAGGGCTTGGATTTCTTGAACCAGGAAGCCCTGAGTTCCAGGCTTACTTCATCTGCCAAAGGCATCCCAAAGGGAGTGCAGAAGTGCCACAACATGGCTGCTTTCACGGCTTTTCCCTTAGGAAGAACCCTAATACCCGGCTGATTTACCTTCCTAGGGTTACTGTTAGGCTTAGGCCTAGGACTTTTAAAACCAGGAAGCCCTGGGCTCCAGGCACACTGCAGCTGTGAAAGGCATCCCAAGGGGAGCGCAAAAGTGACGCAACTTGGCTGCCACCACTGATATTTCCATGAGACCATCCCGAACCATAGGCTGATTTTCCTTCCTAGGGTTAAGGTTTGAGTTACGCCTAGGGTAAGGGTCTATTAACCAGAAAGCCCTGAGTTCCAAGAACACAGCAGCTGCGAAGGACTAGCCAAGAAGAGCGCAAAAGTACCACAACATGCCTGCCTCCACAGCTTTTTCCTTGGGGACATGCCTAATTCCTGGCTGATTTGCCTTTCTCGTCTTAGGGTTGGGGTTCGGCCTAGGGCTAGGATTTTTAAAATCAGGAAGCCCTGAGTTCCAGGCACACTGCAGCTGTGAAAGGCATCCAAAAGGGAGTGCAAAAGTGCCACAACATGGCTGCTTTCACGGCTTTTTCCTTGGCAAGAAGCCTAACACCAGGCTGATTTCCCTTCCCAGGGTTACTGTTAGGCTTAGGCCTAGGGCTAGGATTTTTAAAACTAGGAAGCCCTTAGCTCCAGGCACACTGCAGCTGTTCAAGGCATCCCAAGGGGAGTACAAAAGTGCAACAACATGGCAGCTTTCACAGCTTTTTCCTTGGCACCATCCCTATACCTAGGCTGATTTATCTGCCTAGGGTTAGGGTTAGGCTTCAGCCTAGGGCTTGGATTTCTTTAACCAGGAAGCCCTGAGTTCCAGGCTTACTTCATCTGCCAAAGGCATCCCAAAGGGAGTGCAGAAGTGCCACAACATGGCTGCTTTCACGGCTTTTCCCTTAGGAAGAACCCTAATACCCGGCTGATTTACCTTCCTAGGGTTACTGTTAGGCTTAGGCCTAGGACTTTTAAAACCAGGAAGCCCTGGGCTCCAGGCACACTGCAGCTGCGAAAGGCATCCCAAGGGGAGCGCAAAAGTGACGCAACTTGGCTGCCACCACTGATATTTCCATGAGACCATCCCGAACCATAGGCTGATTTTCCTTCCTAGGGTTAAGGTTTGAGTTACGCCTAGGGTAAGGGTCTATTAACCAGAAAGCCCTGAGTTCCAAGAACACAGCAGCTGCGAAGGACTAGCCAAGAAGAGCGCAAAAGTACCACAACATGCCTGCCTCCACAGCTTTTTCCTTGGGGACATGCCTAATTCCTGGCTGATTTGCCTTTCTCGTCTTAGGGTTGGGGTTCGGCCTAGGGCTAGGATTTTTAAAATCAGGAAGCCCTGAGTTCCAGGCACACTGCAGCTGTGAAAGGCATCCAAAAGGGAGTGCAAAAGTGCCACAACATGGCTGCTTTCACGGCTTTTTCCTTGGCAAGAAGCCTAACACCAGGCTGATTTCCCTTCCCAGGGTTACTGTTAGGCTTAGGCCTAGGATTTTTAAAACTAGGAAGCCCTTAGCTCCAGGCACACTGCAGCTGTTCAAGGCATCCCAAGGGGAGTACAAAAGTGCTACAACATGGCAGCTTTCACAGCTTTTTCCTTGGCACCATCCCTATACCTAGGCTGATTTATCTGCCTAGGGTTAGGGTTAGGCTTCAGCCTAGGGCTTGGATTTCTTTAACCAGGAAGCCCTGAGTTCCAGGCTTACTTCATCTGCCAAAGGCATCCCAAAGGGAGTGCAGAAGTGCCACAACATGGCTGCTTTCACGGCTTTTCCCTTAGGAAGAACCCTAATACCCGGCTGATTTACCTTCCTAGGGTTACTGTTAGGCTTAGGCCTAGGACTTTTAAAACCAGGAAGCCCTGGGCTCCAGGCACACTGCAGCTGCGAAAGGCATCCCAAGGGGAGCGCAAAAGTGACGCAACTTGGCTGCCACCACTGATATTTCCATGAGACCATCCCGAACCATGGGCTGATTTTCCTTCCTAGGGTTAAGGTTTGAGTTACGCCTAGGGTAAGGGTCTATTAACCAGAAAGCCCTGAGTTCCAAGAACACAGCAGCTGCGAAGGACTAGCCAAGAAGAGCGCAAAAGTACCACAACATGCCTGCCTCCACAGCTTTTTCCTTGGGGACATGCCTAATTCCTGGCTGATTTGCCTTTCTCGTCTTAGGGTTGGGGTTCGGCCTAGGGCTAGGATTTTTAAAATCAGGAAGCCCTGAGTTCCAGGCACACTGCAGCTGTGAAAGGCATCCAAAAGGGAGTGCAAAAGTGCCACAACATGGCTGCTTTCACGGCTTTTTCCTTGGCAAGAAGCCTAACACCAGGCTGATTTACCTTCCCAGGGTTACTGTTAGGCTTAGGCCTAGGGCTAGGATTTTTAAAACTAGGAAGCCCTTAGCTCCAGGCACACTGCAGCTGTTCAAGGCATCCCAAGGGGAGTACAAAAGTGCAACAACATGGCAGCTTTCACAGCTTTTTCCTTGGCACCATCCCTATACCTAGGCTGATTTATCTGCCTAGGGTTAGGGTTAGGCTTCAGCCTAGGGCTTGGATTTCTTTAACCAGGAAGCCCTGAGTTCCAGGCTTACTTCATCTGCCAAAGGCATCCCAAAGGGAGTGCAGAAGTGCCACAACATGGCTGCTTTCACGGCTTTTCCCTTAGGAAGAACCCTAATACCCGGCTGATTTACCTTCCTAGGGTTACTGTTAGGCTTAGGCCTAGGACTTTTAAAACCAGGAAGCCCTGGGCTCCAGGCACACTGCAGCTGCGAAAGGCATCCCAAGGGGAGCGCAAAAGTGACGCAACTTGGCTGCCACCACTGATATTTCCATGAGACCATCCCGAACCATAGGCTGATTTTCCTTCCTAGGCTTAAGGTTTGAGTTACGCCTAGGGTAAGGGCTCTATTAACCAGAAAGCCCTGAGTTCCAAGAACACAGCAGCTGCGAAGGACTAGCCAAGAAGAGCGCAAAAGTACCACAACATGCCTGCCTCCACAGCTTTTTCCTTGGGGACATGCCTAATTCCTGGCTGATTTGCCTTTCTCGTCTTAGGGTTGGGGTTCGGCCTAGGGCTAGGATTTTTAAAATCAGGAAGCCCTGAGTTCCAGGCACACTGCAGCTGTGAAAGGCATCCAAAAGGGAGTGCAAAAGTGCCACAACATGGCTGCTTTCACGGCTTTTTCCTTGGCAAGAAGCCTAACACCAGGCTGATTTACCTTCCCAGGGTAACTGTTAGGCTAGGCCTAGGGCTAGGATTATAAAACTAGGAAGCCCTGGGCTCCAGGCACACTGCAGCTGTTCAAGGCATCCCAAGGAGAGTACAAAAGTGCAACAACATGGCAGCTTTCACATCTTTTTCCTTGGCACCATCCCTATACCTAGGCTGATTTATCTGCCTAGGGTTAGGGTTAGGGTTCAGCCTAGGGCTTGGATTTCTTTAACCAGGAAGCCCTGAGTTCCAGGCTTACTTCATCTGCCAAAGGCATCCCAAAGGGAGTGCAGAAGTGCCACAACATGGCTGCTTTCACGGCTTTTCCCTTAGGAAGAACCCTAATACCCGGCTGATTTACCTTCCTAGGGTTACTGTTAGGCTTAGGCCTAGGACTTTTAAAACCAGGAAGCCCTGGGCTCCAGGCACACTGCAGCTGCGAAAGGCATCCCAAGGGGAGCGCAAAAGTGACGCAACTTGGCTGCCACCACTGATATTTCCATGAGACCATCCCGAACCATAGGCTGATTTTCCTTCCTAGGCTTAAGGTTTGAGTTACGCCTAGGGTAAGGGCTCTATTAACCAGAAAGCCCTGAGTTCCAAGAACACAGCAGCTGCGAAGGACTAGCCAAGAAGAGCGCAAAAGTACCACAACATGCCTGCCTCCACAGCTTTTTCCTTGGGGACATGCCTAATTCCTGGCTGATTTGCCTTTCTCGTCTTAGGGTTGGGGTTCGGCCTAGGGCTAGGATTTTTAAAATCAGGAAGCCCTGAGTTCCAGGCACACTGGAGCTGTGAAAGGCATCCAAAAGGGAGTGCAAAAGTGCCACAACATGGCTGCTTTCACGGCTTTTTCCTTGGCAAGAAGCCTAACACCAGGCTGATTTACCTTCCCAGGGTTACTGTTAGGCTTAGGCCTAGGGCTAGGATTTTTAAAACTAGGAAGCCCTTAGCTCCAGGCACACTGCAGCTGTTCAAGGCATCCCAAGGGGAGTACAAAAGTGCAACAACATGGCAGCTTTCACAGCTTTTTCCTTGGCACCATCCCTATACCTAGGCTGATTTATCTGCCTAGGGTTAGGGTTAGGGTTCAGCCTAGGGCTTGGATTTCTTTAACCAGGAAGCCCTGAGTTCCAGGCTTACTTCATCTGCCAAAGGCATCCCAAAGGGAGTGCAGAAGTGCCACAACATGGCTGCTTTCACGGCTTTTCCCTTAGGAAGAACCCTAATACCCGGCTGATTTACCTTCCTAGGGTTACTGTTAGGCTTAGGCCTAGGACTTTTAAAACCAGGAAGCCCTGGGCTCCAGGCACACTGCAGCTGCGAAAGGCATCCCAAGGGGAGCGCAAAAGTGACGCAACTTGGCTGCCACCACTGATATTTCCATGAGACCATCCCGAACCATAGGCTGATTTTCCTTCCTAGGGTTAAGGTTTGAGTTACGCCTAGGGTAAGGGTCTATTAACCAGAAAGCCCTGAGTTCCAAGAACACAGCAGCTGCGAAGGACTAGCCAAGAAGAGCGCAAAAGTACCACAACATGCCTGCCTCCACAGCTTTTTCCTTGGGGACATGCCTAATTCCTGGCTGATTTGCCTTTCTCGTCTTAGGGTTGGGGTTCGGCCTAGGGCTAGGATTTTTAAAATCAGGAAGCCCTGAGTTCCAGGCACACTGCAGCTGTGAAAGGCATCCAAAAGGGAGTGCAAAAGTGCCACAACATGGCTGCTTTCACGGCTTTTTCCTTGGCAAGAAGCCTAACACCAGGCTGATTTCCCTTCCCAGGGTTACTGTTAGGCTTAGGCCTAGGGCTAGGATTTTTAAAACTAGGAAGCCCTTAGCTCCAGGCACACTGCAGCTGTTCAAGGCATCCCAAGGGGAGTACAAAAGTGCAACAACATGGCAGCTTTCACAGCTTTTTCCTTGGCACCATCCCTATACCTAGGCTGATTTATCTGCCTAGGGTTAGGGTTAGGCTTCAGCCTAGGGCTTGGATTTCTTTAACCAGGAAGCCCTGAGTTCCAGGCTTACTTCATCTGCCAAAGGCATCCCAAAGGGAGTGCAGAAGTGCCACAACATGGCTGCTTTCACGGCTTTTCCCTTAGGAAGAACCCTAATACCCGGCTGATTTACCTTCCTAGGGTTACTGTTAGGCTTAGGCCTAGGACTTTTAAAACCAGGAAGCCCTGGGCTCCAGGCACACTGCAGCTGCGAAAGGCATCCCAAGGGGAGCGCAAAAGTGACGCAACTTGGCTGCCACCACTGATATTTCCATGAGACCATCCCGAACCATAGGCTGATTTTCCTTCCTAGGGTTAAGGTTTGAGTTACGCCTAGGGTAAGGGTCTATTAACCAGAAAGCCCTGAGTTCCAAGAACACAGCAGCTGCGAAGGACTAGCCAAGAAGAGCGCAAAAGTACCACAACATGCCTGCCTCCACAGCTTTTTCCTTGGGGACATGCCTAATTCCTGGCTGATTTGCCTTTCTCGTCTTAGGGTTGGGGTTCGGCCTAGGGCTAGGATTTTTAAAATCAGGAAGCCCTGAGTTCCAGGCACACTGCAGCTGTGAAAGGCATCCAAAAGGGAGTGCAAAAGTGCCACAACATGGCTGCTTTCACGGCTTTTTCCTTGGCAAGAAGCCTAACACCAGGCTGATTTCCCTTCCCAGGGTTACTGTTAGGCTTAGGCCTAGGATTTTTAAAACTAGGAAGCCCTTAGCTCCAGGCACACTGCAGCTGTTCAAGGCATCCCAAGGGGAGTACAAAAGTGCAACAACATGGCAGCTTTCACAGCTTTTTCCTTGGCACCATCCCTATACCTAGGCTGATTTATCTGCCTAGGGTTAGGGTTAGGGTTCAGCCTAGGGCTTGGATTTCTTTAACCAGGAAGCCCTGAGTTCCAGGCTTACTTCATCTGCCAAAGGCATCCCAAAGGGAGTGCAGAAGTGCCACAACATGGCTGCTTTCACGGCTTTTCCCTTAGGAAGAACCCTAATACCCGGCTGATTTACCTTCCTAGGGTTACTGTTAGGCTTAGGCCTAGGACTTTTAAAACCAGGAAGCCCTGGGCTCCAGGCACACTGCAGCTGCGAAAGGCATCCCAAGGGGAGCGCAAAAGTGACGCAACTTGGCTGCCACCACTGATATTTCCATGAGACCATCCCGAACCATAGGCTGATTTTCCTTCCTAGGCTTAAGGTTTGAGTTACGCCTAGGGTAAGGGCTCTATTAACCAGAAAGCCCTGAGTTCCAAGAACACAGCAGCTGCGAAGGACTAGCCAAGAAGAGCGCAAAAGTACCACAACATGCCTGCCTCCACAGCTTTTTCCTTGGGGACATGCCTAATTCCTGGCTGATTTGCCTTTCTCGTCTTAGGGTTGGGGTTCGGCCTAGGGCTAGGATTTTTAAAATCAGGAAGCCCTGAGTTCCAGGCACACTGGAGCTGTGAAAGGCATCCAAAAGGGAGTGCAAAAGTGCCACAACATGGCTGCTTTCACGGCTTTTTCCTTGGCAAGAAGCCTAACACCAGGCTGATTTACCTTCCCAGGGTTACTGTTAGGCTTAGGCCTAGGGCTAGGATTTTTAAAACTAGGAAGCCCTTAGCTCCAGGCACACTGCAGCTGTTCAAGGCATCCCAAGGGGAGTACAAAAGTGCAACAACATGGCAGCTTTCACAGCTTTTTCCTTGGCACCATCCCTATACCTAGGCTGATTTATCTGCCTAGGGTTAGGGTTAGGGTTCAGCCTAGGGCTTGGATTTCTTGAACCAGGAAGCCCTGAGTTCCAGGCTTACTTCATCTGCCAAAGGCATCCCAAAGGGAGTGCAGAAGTGCCACAACATGGCTGCTTTCACGGCTTTTCCCTTAGGAAGAACCCTAATACCCGGCTGATTTACCTTCCTAGGGTTACTGTTAGGCTTAGGCCTAGGACTTTTAAAACCAGGAAGCCCTGGGCTCCAGGCACACTGCAGCTGCGAAAGGCATCCCAAGGGGAGCGCAAAAGTGACGCAACTTGGCTGCCACCACTGATATTTCCATGAGACCATCCCGAACCATAGGCTGATTTTCCTTCCTAGGGTTAAGGTTTGAGTTACGCCTCGGGTAAGGGTCTATTAACCAGAAAGCCCTGAGTTCCAAGAACACAGCAGCTGCGAAGGACTAGCCAAGAAGAGCGCAAAAGTACCACAACATGCCTGCCTCCACAGCTTTTTCCTTGGGGACATGCCTAATTCCTGGCTGATTTGCCTTTCTCGTCTTAGGGTTGGGGTTCGGCCTAGGGCTAGGATTTTTAAAATCAGGAAGCCCTGAGTTCCAGGCACACTGCAGCTGTGAAAGGCATCCAAAAGGGAGTGCAAAAGTGCCACAACATGGCTGCTTTCACGGCTTTTTCCTTGGCAAGAAGCCTAACACCAGGCTGATTTCCCTTCCCAGGGTTACTGTTAGGCTTAGGCCTAGGATTTTTAAAACTAGGAAGCCCTTAGCTCCAGGCACACTGCAGCTGTTCAAGGCATCCCAAGGGGAGTACAAAAGTGCAACAACATGGCAGCTTTCACAGCTTTTTCCTTGGCACCATCCCTATACCTAGGCTGATTTATCTGCCTAGGGTTAGGGTTAGGGTTCAGCCTAGGGCTTGGATTTCTTTAACCAGGAAGCCCTGAGTTCCAGGCTTACTTCATCTGCCAAAGGCATCCCAAAGGGAGTGCAGAAGTGCCACAACATGGCTGCTTTCACGGCTTTTCCCTTAGGAAGAACCCTAATACCCGGCTGATTTACCTTCCTAGGGTTACTGTTAGGCTTAGGCCTAGGACTTTTAAAACCAGGAAGCCCTGGGCTCCAGGCACACTGCAGCTGCGAAAGGCATCCCAAGGGGAGCGCAAAAGTGACGCAACTTGGCTGCCACCACTGATATTTCCATGAGACCATCCCGAACCATAGGCTGATTTTCCTTCCTAGGCTTAAGGTTTGAGTTACGCCTAGGGTAAGGGCTCTATTAACCAGAAAGCCCTGAGTTCCAAGAACACAGCAGCTGCGAAGGACTAGCCAAGAAGAGCGCAAAAGTACCACAACATGCCTGCCTCCACAGCTTTTTCCTTGGGGACATGCCTAATTCCTGGCTGATTTGCCTTTCTCGTCTTAGGGTTGGGGTTCGGCCTAGGGCTAGGATTTTTAAAATCAGGAAGCCCTGAGTTCCAGGCACACTGCAGCTGTGAAAGGCATCCAAAAGGGAGTGCAAAAGTGCCACAACATGGCTGCTTTCACGGCTTTTTCCTTGGCAAGAGGCCTAACACCAGGCTGATTTACCTTCCCAGGGTTACTGTTAGGCTTAGGCCTAGGGCTAGGATTTTTAAAACTAGGAAGCCCTGGGCTCCAGGCACACTGCAGCTGTTCAAGGCATCCCAAGGGGAGTACAAAAGTGCAACAACATGGCAGCTTTCACAGCTTTTTCCTTGGCACCATCCCTATACCTAGGCTGATTTATCTGCCTAGGGTTAGGGTTAGGCTTCAGCCTAGGGCTTGGATTTCTTTAACCAGGAAGCCCTGAGTTCCAGGCTTACTTCATCTGCCAAAGGCATCCCAAAGGGAGTGCAGAAGTGCCACAACATGGCTGCTTTCACGGCTTTTCCCTTAGGAAGAACCCTAATACCCGGCTGATTTACCTTCCTAGGGTTACTGTTAGGCTTAGGCCTAGGACTTTTAAAACCAGGAAGCCCTGGGCTCCAGGCACACTGCAGCTGCGAAAGGCATCCCAAGGGGAGCGCAAAAGTGACGCAACTTGGCTGCCACCACTGATATTTCCATGAGACCATCCCGAACCATAGGCTGATTTTCCTTCCTAGGGTTAAGGTTTGAGTTATGCCTAGGGTAAGGGCTCTATTAACCAGAAAGCCCTGAGTTCCAAGAACACAGCAGCTGCGAAGGACTAGCCAAGAAGAGCGCAAAAGTACCACAACATGCCTGCCTCCACAGCTTTTTCCTTGGGGACATGCCTAATTCCTGGCTGATTTGCCTTTCTCGTCTTAGGGTTGGGGTTCGGCCTAGGGCTAGGATTTTTAAAAGCAGGAAGCCCTGAGTTCCAGGCACACTGGAGCTGTGAAAGGCATCCAAAAGGGAGTGCAAAAGTGCCACAACATGGCTGCTTTCACGGCTTTTTCCTTGGCAAGAAGCCTAACACCAGGCTGATTTACCTTCCCAGGGTTACTGTTAGGCTTAGGCCTAGGGCTAGGATTTTTCAAAATAGGAAGCCCTGGGCTCCAGGCAAACTGCAGCTGTTCAAGGCATCCCAAGGGGAGTACAAAAGTGCCACAACATGGCTGCTTTCACGGCTTTTCCCTTAGGAAGAACCCTAATACCAGGCTGATTTACCTTCCTAGGGTTACTGTTAGGCTTAGGCCTAGGACTTTTAAAACCAGGAAGCCCTGGGCTCCAGGCACACTGCAGCTGCGAAAGGCATCCCAAGGGGAGCGCAAAAGTGACGCAACTTGGCTGCCACCACTGATATTTCCATGAGACCATCCCGAACCATAGGCTGATTTTCCTTCCTAGGGTTAAGGTTTGAGTTACGCCTAGGGTAAGGGTCTATTAACCAGAAAGCCCTGAGTTCCAAGAACACAGCAGCTGCGAAGGACTAGCCAAGAAGAGCGCAAAAGTACCACAACATGCCTGCCTCCACAGCTTTTTCCTTGGGGACATGCCTAATTCCTGGCTGATTTGCCTTTCTCGTCTTAGGGTTGGGGTTCGGCCTAGGGCTAGGATTTTTAAAATCAGGAAGCCCTGAGTTCCAGGCACACTGGAGCTGTGAAAGGCATCCAAAAGGGAGTGCAAAAGTGCCACAACATGGCTGCTTTCACGGCTTTTTCCTTGGCAAGAAGCCTAACACCAGGCTGATTTACCTTCCCAGGGTTACTGTTAGGCTTAGGCCTAGGGCTAGGATTTTTAAAACTAGGAAGCCCTGGGCTCCAGGCACACTGCAGCTGTTCAAGGCATCCCAAGGGGAGTACAAAAGTGCTACAACATGGCAGCTTTCACAGCTTTTTCCTTGGCACCATCCCTATACCTAGGCTGATTTATCTGCCTAGGGTTAGGGTTAGGGTTCAGCCTAGGGCTTGGATTTCTTTAACCAGGAAGCCCTGAGTTCCAGGCTTACTTCATCTGCCAATGGCATCCCAAAGGGAGTGCAGAAGTGCCACAACATGGCTGCTTTCACGGCTTTTCCCTTAGGAAGAACCCTAATACCCGGCTGATTTACCTTCCTAGGGTTACTGTTAGGCTTAGGCCTAGGACTTTTAAAACCAGGAAGCCCTGGGCTCCAGGCACACTGCAGCTGCGAAAGGCATCCCAAGGGGAGCGCAAAAGTGACGCAACTTGGCTGCCACCACTGATATTTCCATGAGACCATCCCGAAACATAGGTTGATTTTCCTTCCTAGGGTTAAGGTTTGAGTTACGCCTAGGGTAAGGGCTCTATTAACCAGAAAGCCCTGAGTTCCAAGAACACAGCAGCTGCGAAGGACTAGCCAAGAAGAGCGCAAAAGTACCACAACATGCCTGCCTCCACAGCTTTTTCCTTGGGGACATGCCTAATTCCTGGCTGATTTGCCTTTCTCGTCTTAGGGTTGGGGTTCGGCCTAGGGCTAGGATTTTTAAAATCAGGAAGCCCTGAGTTCCAGGCACACTGCAGCTGTGAAAGGCATCCAAAAGGGAGTGCAAAAGTGCCACAACATGGCTGCTTTCACGGCTTTTTCCTTGGCAAGAAGCCTAACACCAGGCTGATTTACCTTCCCAGGGTTACTGTTAGGCTTAGGCCTAGGGCTAGGATTTTTAAAACTAGGAAGCCCTGGGCTCCAGGCACACTGCAGCTGTTCAAGGCATCCCAAGGGGAGTACAAAAGTGCAACAACATGGCAGCTTTCACAGCTTTTTCCTTGGCACCATCCCTATACCTAGGCTGATTTATCTGCCTAGGGTTAGGGTTAGGGTTCAGCCTAGGGCTTGGATTTCTTTAACCAGGAAGCCCTGAGTTCCAGGCTTACTTCATCTGCCAAAGGCATCCCAAAGGGAGTGCAGAAGTGCCACAACATGGCTGCTTTCACGGCTTTTCCCTTAGGAAGAACCCTAATACCCGGCTGATTTACCTTCCTAGGGTTACTGTTAGGCTTAGGCCTAGGACTTTTAAAACCAGGAAGCCCTGGGCTCCAGGCACACTGCAGCTGCGAAAGGCATCCCAAGGGGAGCGCAAAAGTGACGCAACTTGGCTGCCACCACTGATATTTCCATGAGACCATCCCCAACCATAGGCTGATTTTCCTTCCTAGGCTTAAGGTTTGAGTTACGCCTAGGGTAAGGGTTCTATTAACCAGAAAGCCCTGAGTTCCAAGAACACAGCAGCTGCGAAGGACTAGCCAAGAAGAGCGCAAAAGTACCACAACATGCCTGCCTCCACAGCTTTTTCCTTGGGGACATGCCTAATTCCTGGCTGATTTGCCTTTCTCGTCTTAGGGTTGGGGTTTGGCCTAGGGCTAGGATTTTTAAAATCAGGAAGCCTTGAGTTCCAGGCACACTGCAGCTGTGAAAGGCATCCAAAAGGGAGTGCAAAAGTGCCACAACATGGCTGCTTTCATGGCTTTTTCCTTGGCAAGAAGCCTAACACCAGGCTGATTTACCTTCCAGGGTTACTGTTAGGCTTAGGCCTAGGGCTAGGATTTTTGAAACTAGGAAGCCCTTAGCTCCAGGCACACTGCAGCTGTTCAAGGCATCCCAAGGGGAGTACAAAAGTGCAACAACATGGCAGCTTTCACATCTTTTTCCTTGGCACCATCCCTATACCTAGGCTGATTTATCTGCCTAGGGTTAGGGTTAGGGTTCAGCCTAGGGCTTGGATTTCTTTAACCAGGAAGCCCTGAGTTCCAGGCTTACTTCATCTGCCAAAGGCATCCCAAAGGGAGTGCAGAAGTGCCACAACATGGCTGCTTTCACGGCTTTTCCCTTAGGAAGAACCCTAATACCCGGCTGATTTACCTTCCTAGGGTTACTGTTAGGCTTAGGCCTAGGACTTTTAAAACCAGGAAGCCCTGGGCTCCAGGCACACTGCAGCTGCGAAAGGCATCCCAAGGGGAGTACAAAAGTGCTACAACATGGCAGCTTTCACAGCTTTTTCCTTGGCACCATCCCTATACCTAGGCTGATTTATCTGCCTAGGGTTAGGGTTAGGCTTCAGCCTAGGGCTTGGATTTCTTTAACCAGGAAGCCCTGAGTTCCAGGCTTACTTCATCTGCCAAAGGCATCCCAAAGGGAGTGCAGAAGTGCCACAACATGGCTGCTTTCACGGCTTTTCCCTTAGGAAGAACCCTAATACCCGGCTGATTTACCTTCCTAGGGTTACTGTTAGGCTTAGGCCTAGGACTTTTAAAACCAGGAAGCCCTGGGCTCCAGGCACACTGCAGCTGCGAAAGGCATCCCAAGGGGAGCGCAAAAGTGACGCAACTTGGCTGCCACCACTGATATTTCCATGAGACCATCCCGAACCATAGGCTGATTTTCCTTCCTAGGGTTAAGGTTTGAGTTACGCCTAGGGTAAGGGTCTATTAACCAGAAAGCCCTGAGTTCCAAGAACACAGCAGCTGCGAAGGACTAGCCAAGAAGAGCGCAAAAGTACCACAACATGCCTGCCTCCACAGCTTTTTCCTTGGGGACATGCCTAATTCCTGGCTGATTTGCCTTTCTCGTCTTAGGGTTGGGGTTCGGCCTAGGGCTAGGATTTTTAAAATCAGGAAGCCCTGAGTTCCAGGCACACTGGAGCTGTGAAAGGCATCCAAAAGGGAGTGCAAAAGTGCCACAACATGGCTGCTTTCACGGCTTTTTCCTTGGCAAGAAGCCTAACACCAGGCTGATTTACCTTCCCAGGGTTACTGTTAGGCTTAGGCCTAGGGCTAGGATTTTTAAAACTAGGAAGCCCTTAGCTCCAGGCACACTGCAGCTGTTCAAGGCATCCCAAGGGGAGTACAAAAGTGCAACAACATGGCAGCTTTCACAGCTTTTTCCTTGGCACCATCCCTATACCTAGGCTGATTTATCTGCCTAGGGTTAGGGTTAGGCTTCAGCCTAGGGCTTGGATTTCTTTAACCAGGAAGCCCTGAGTTCCAGGCTTACTTCATCTGCCAAAGGCATCCCAAAGGGAGTGCAGAAGTGCCACAACATGGCTGCTTTCACGGCTTTTCCCTTAGGAAGAACCCTAATACCCGGCTGATTTACCTTCCTAGGGTTACTGTTAGGCTTAGGCCTAGGACTTTTAAAACCAGGAAGCCCTGGGCTCCAGGCACACTGCAGCTGCGAAAGGCATCCCAAGGGGAGCGCAAAAGTGACGCAACTTGGCTGCCACCACTGATATTTCCATGAGACCATCCCGAACCATAGGCTGATTTTCCTTCCTAGGGTTAAGGTTTGAGTTACGCCTAGGGTAAGGGTCTATTAACCAGAAAGCCCTGAGTTCCAAGAACACAGCAGCTGCGAAGGACTAGCCAAGAAGAGCGCAAAAGTACCACAACATGCCTGCCTCCACAGCTTTTTCCTTGGGGACATGCCTAATTCCTGGCTGATTTGCCTTTCTCGTCTTAGGGTTGGGGTTCGGCCTAGGGCTAGGATTTTTAAAATCAGGAAGCCCTGAGTTCCAGGCACACTGCAGCTGTGAAAGGCATCCAAAAGGGAGTGCAAAAGTGCCACAACATGGCTGCTTTCACGGCTTTTTCCTTGGCAAGAAGCCTAACACCAGGCTGATTTCCCTTCCCAGGGTTACTGTTAGGCTTAGGCCTAGGGCTAGGATTTTTAAAACTAGGAAGCCCTGGGCTCCAGGCACACTGCAGCTGTTCAAGGCATCCCAAGGGGAGTACAAAAGTGCAACAACATGGCAGCTTTCACAGCTTTTTCCTTGGCACCATCCCTATACCTAGGCTGATTTATCTGCCTAGGGTTAGGGTTAGGCTTCAGCCTAGGGCTTGGATTTCTTTAACCAGGAAGCCCTGAGTTCCAGGCTTACTTCATCTGCCAAAGGCATCCCAAAGGGAGTGCAGAAGTGCCACAACATGGCTGCTTTCACGGCTTTTCCCTTAGGAAGAACCCTAATACCCGGCTGATTTACCTTCCTAGGGTTACTGTTAGGCTTAGGCCTAGGACTTTTAAAACCAGGAAGCCCTGGGCTCCAGGCACACTGCAGCTGCAAAAGGCATCCCAAGGGGAGCGCAAAAGTGACGCAACTTGGCTGCCATCACTGATATTTCCATGAGACCATCCCGAACCATAGGTTGATTTTCCTTCCTAGGGTTAAGGTTTGAGTTACGCCTAGGGTAAGGGTCTATTAACCAGAAAGCCCTGAGTTCCAAGAACACAGCAGCTGCGAAGGACTAGCCAAGAAGAGCGCAAAAGTACCACAACATGCCTGCCTCCACAGCTTTTTCCTTGGGGACATGCCTAATTCCTGGCTGATTTGCCTTTCTCGTCTTAGGGTTGGGGTTCGGCCTAGGGCTAGGATTTTTAAAATCAGGAAGCCCTGAGTTCCAGGCACACTGCAGCTGTGAAAGGCATCCAAAAGGGAGTGCAAAAGTGCCACAACATGTCTGCTTTCACGGCTTTTTCCTTGGCAAGAAGCCTAACACCAGGCTGATTTACCTTCCCAGGGTTACTGTTAGGCTTAGGCCTAGGATTTTTAAAACTAGGAAGCCCTTAGCTCCAGGCACACTGCAGCTGTTCAAGGCATCCCAAGGGGAGTACAAAAGTGCAACAACATGGCAGCTTTCACAGCTTTTTCCTTGGCACCATCCCTATACCTAGGCTGATTTATCTGCCTAGGGTTAGGGTTAGGGTTCAGCCTAGGGCTTGGATTTCTTTAACCAGGAAGCCCTGAGTTCCAGGCTTACTTCATCTGCCAAAGGCATCCCAAAGGGAGTGCAGAAGTGCCACAACATGGCTGCTTTCACGGCTTTTCCCTTAGGAAGAACCCTAATACCCGGCTGATTTACCTTCCTAGGGTTACTGTTAGGCTTAGGCCTAGGACTTTTAAAACCAGGAAGCCCTGGGCTCCAGGCACACTGCAGCTGCGAAAGGCATCCCAAGGGGAGCGCAAAAGTGACGCAACTTGGCTGCCATCACTGATATTTCCATGAGACCATCCCGAACCATAGGCTGATTTTCCTTCCTAGGCTTAAGGTTTGAGTTACGCCTAGGGTAAGGGTCTATTAACCAGAAAGCCCTGAGTTCCAAGAACACAGCAGCTGCGAAGGACTAGCCAAGAAGAGCGCAAAAGTACCACAACATGCCTGCCTCCACAGCTTTTTCCTTGGGGACATGCCTAATTCCTGGCTGATTTGCCTTTCTCGTCTTAGGGTTGGGGTTCGGCCTAGGGCTAGGATTTTTAAAATCAGGAAGCCCTGAGTTCCAGGCACACTGCAGCTGTGAAAGGCATCCAAAAGGGAGTGCAAAAGTGCCACAACATGGCTGCTTTCACGGCTTTTTCCTTGGCAAGAAGCCTAACACCAGGCTGATTTACCTTCCCAGGGTTACTGTTAGGCTTAGGCCTAGGATTTTTAAAACTAGGAAGCCCTTAGCTCCAGGCACACTGCAGCTGTTCAAGGCATCCCAAGGGGAGTACAAAAGTGCAACAACATGGCAGCTTTCACAGCTTTTTCCTTGGCACCATCCCTATACCTAGGGTGATTTATCTGCCTAGGGTTAGGGTTAGGGTTCAGCCTAGGGCTTGGATTTCTTTAACCAGGAAGCCCTGAGTTCCAGGCTTACTTCATCTGCCAAAGGCATCCCAAAGGGAGTGCAGAAGTGCCACAACATGGCTGCTTTCACGGCTTTTCCCTTAGGAAGAACCCTAATACCCGGCTGATTTACCTTCCTAGGGTTACTGTTAGGCTTAGGCCTAGGACTTTTAAAACCAGGAAGCCCTGGGCTCCAGGCACACTGCAGCTGCGAAAGGCATCCCAAGGGGAGCGCAAAAGTGACGCAACTTGGCTGCCACCACTGATATTTCCATGAGACCATCCCGAACCATAGGCTGATTTTCCTTCCTAGGGTTAAGGTTTGAGTTACGCCTAGGGTAAGGGTCTATTAACCAGAAAGCCCTGAGTTCCAAGAACACAGCAGCTGCGAAGGACTAGCCAAGAAGAGCGCAAAAGTACCACAACATGCCAGCCTCCACAGCTTTTTCCTTGGGGACATGCCTAATTCCTGGCTGATTTGCCTTTCTCGTCTTAGGGTTGGGGTTCGGCCTAGGGCTAGGATTTTTAAAATCAGGAAGCCCTGAGTTCCAGGCACACTGCAGCTGTGAAAGGCATCCAAAAGGGAGTGCAAAAGTGCCACAACATGGCTGCTTTCACGGCTTTTTCCTTGGCAAGAAGCCTAACACCAGGCTGATTTACCTTCCCAGGGTTACTGTTAGGCTTAGGCCTAGGGCTAGGATTTTTAAAACTAGGAAGCCCTTAGCTCCAGGCACACTGCAGCTGCGAAAGGCATCCCAAGGGGAGTACAAAAGTGCAACAACATGGCAGCTTTCACAGCTTTTTCCTTGGCACCATCCCTATACCTAGGCTGATTTATCTGCCTAGGGTTAGGGATATGGTTCAGCCTAGGGCTTGGATTTCTTTAACCAGGAAGCCCTGAGTTCCAGGCTTACTTCATCTGCCAAAGGCATCCCAAAGGGAGTGCAGAAGTGCCACAACATGGCTGCTTTCACGGCTTTTCCCTTAGCAAGAACCCTAATACCCGGCTGATTTACCTTCCTAGGGTTACTGTTAGGCTTAGGCCTAGGACTTTTAAAACCAGGAAGCCCTGGGCTCCAGGCACACTGCAGCTGCGAAAGGCATCCCAAGGGGAGCGCAAAAGTGACGCAACTTGGCTGCCACCACTGATATTTCCATGAGACCATCCCGAACCATAGGCTGATTTTCCTTCCTAGGGTTAAGGTTTGAGTTACGCCTAGGGTAAGGGTCTATTAACCAGAAAGCCCTGAGTTCCAAGAACACAGCAGCTGCGAAGGACTAGCCAAGAAGAGCGCAAAAGTACCACAACATGCCTGCCTCCACAGCTTTTTCCTTGGGGACATGCCTAATTCCTGGCTGATTTGCCTTTCTCGTCTTAGGGTTGGGGTTCGGCCTAGGGCTAGGATTTTTAAAATCAGGAAGCCCTGAGTTCCAGGCACACTGGAGCTGTGAAAGGCATCCAAAAGGGAGTGCAAAAGTGCCACAACATGGCTGCTTTCACGGCTTTTTCCTTGGCAAGAAGCCTAACACCAGGCTGATTTACCTTCCCAGGGTTACTGTTAGGCTTAGGCCTAGGGCTAGGATTTTTAAAACTAGGAAGCCCTGGGCTCCAGGCACACTGCAGCTGTTCAAGGCATCCCAAGGGGAGTACAAAAGTGCAACAACATGGCAGCTTTCACAGCTTTTTCCTTGGCACCATCCCTATACCTAGGCTGATTTATCTGCCTAGGGTTAGGGTTAGGCTTCAGCCTAGGGCTTGGATTTCTTTAACCAGGAAGCCCTGAGTTCCAGGCTTACTTCATCTGCCAAAGGCATCCCAAAGGGAGTGCAGAAGTGCCACAACATGGCTGCTTTCACGGCTTTTCCCTTAGGAAGAACCCTAATACCCGGCTGATTTACCTTCCTAGGGTTACTGTTAGGCTTAGGCCTAGGACTTTTAAAACCAGGAAGCCCTGGGCTCCAGGCACACTGCAGCTGCGAAAGGCATCCCAAGGGGAGCGCAAAAGTGACGCAACTTGGCTGCCACCACTGATATTTCCATGAGACCATCCCGAACCATAGGCTGATTTTCCTTCCTAGGCTTAAGGTTTGAGTTACGCCTAGGGTAAGGGTCTATTAACCAGAAAGCCCTGAGTTCCAAGAACACAGCAGCTGCGAAGGACTAGCCAAGAAGAGCGCAAAAGTACCACAACATGCCTGCCTCCACAGCTTTTTCCTTGGGGATATGCCTAATTCCTGGCTGATTTGCCTTTCTCGTCTTAGGGTTGGGGTTCGGCCTAGGGCTAGGATTTTTAAAATCAGGAAGCCCTGAGTTCCAGGCACACTGCAGCTGTGAAAGGCATCCAAAAGGGAGTGCAAAAGTGCCACAACATGGCTGCTTTCACGGCTTTTTCCTTGGCAAGAAGCCTAACACCAGGCTGATTTACCTTCCCAGGGTTACTGTTAGGCTTAGGCCTAGGATTTTTAAAACTAGGAAGCCCTTAGCTCCAGGCACACTGCAGCTGTTCAAGGCATCCCAAGGGGAGTACAAAAGTGCAACAACATGGCAGCTTTCACAGCTTTTTCCTTGGCACCATCCCTATACCTAGGCTGATTTATCTGCCTAGGGTTAGGGTTAGGCTTCAGCCTAGGGCTTGGATTTCTTTAACCAGGAAGCCCTGAGTTCCAGGCTTACTTCATCTGCCAAAGGCATCCCAAAGGGAGTGCAGAAGTGCCACAACATGGCTGCTTTCACGGCTTTTCCCTTAGGAAGAACCCTAATACCCGGCTGATTTACCTTCCTAGGGTTACTGTTAGGCTTAGGCCTAGGACTTTTAAAACCAGGAAGCCCTGGGCTCCAGGCACACTGCAGCTGCGAAAGGCATCCCAAGGGGAGCGCAAAAGTGACGCAACTTGGCTGCCACCACTGATATTTCCATGAGACCATCCCGAACCATAGGCTGATTTTCCTTCCTAGGGTTAAGGTTTGAGTTATGCCTAGGGTAAGGGCTCTATTAACCAGAAAGCCCTGAGTTCCAAGAACACAGCAGCTGCGAAGGACTAGCCAAGAAGAGCGCAAAAGTACCACAACATGCCTGCCTCCACAGCTTTTTCCTTGGGGACATGCCTAATTCCTGGCTGATTTGCCTTTCTCGTCTTAGGGTTGGGGTTCGGCCTAGGGCTAGGATTTTTAAAATCAGGAAGCCCTGAGTTCCAGGCACACTGGAGCTGTGAAAGGCATCCAAAAGGGAGTGCAAAAGTGCCACAACATGGCTGCTTTCACGGCTTTTTCCTTGGCAAGAAGCCTAACACCAGGCTGATTTACCTTCCCAGGGTTACTGTTAGGCTTAGGCCTAGGGCTAGGATTTTTAAAACTAGGAAGCCCTTAGCTCCAGGCACACTGCAGCTGTTCAAGGCATCCCAAGGGGAGTACAAAAGTGCAACAACATGGCAGCTTTCACATCTTTTTCCTTGGCACCATCCCTATACCTAGGCTGATTTATCTGCCTAGGGTTAGGGTTAGGGTTCAGCCTAGGGCTTGGATTTCTTTAACCAGGAAGCCCTGAGTTCCAGGCTTACTTCATCTGCCAAAGGCATCCCAAAGGGAGTGCAGAAGTGCCACAACATGGCTGCTTTCACGGCTTTTCCCTTAGGAAGAACCCTAATACCCGGCTGATTTACCTTCCTAGGGTTACTGTTAGGCTTAGGCCTAGGACTTTTAAAACCAGGAAGCCCTGGGCTCCAGGCACACTGCAGCTGCGAAAGGCATCCCAAGGGGAGTACAAAAGTGCTACAACATGGCAGCTTTCACAGCTTTTTCCTTGGCACCATCCCTATACCTAGGCTGATTTATCTGCCTAGGGTTAGGGTTAGGGTTCAGCCTAGGGCTTGGATTTCTTTAACCAGGAAGCCCTGAGTTCCAGGCTTACTTCATCTGCCAAAGGCATCCCAAAGGGAGTGCAGAAGTGCCACAACATGGCTGCTTTCACGGCTTTTCCCTTAGGAAGAACCCTAATACCCGGCTGATTTACCTTCCTAGGGTTACTGTTAGGCTTAGGCCTAGGACTTTTAAAACCAGGAAGCCCTGGGCTCCAGGCACACTGCAGCTGCGAAAGGCATCCCAAGGGGAGCGCAAAAGTGACGCAACTTGGCTGCCACCACTGATATTTCCATGAGACCATCCCGAACCATAGGCAGATTCTCCTTCCTAGGGTTAAGGTTTGAGTTACGCCTAGGGTAAGGGTTCTATTAACCAGAAAGCCCTGAGTTCCAAGAACACAGCAGCTGCGAAGGACTAGCCAAGAAGAGCGCAAAAGTACCACAACATGCCTGCCTCCACAGCTTTTTCCTTGGGGACATGCCTAATTCCTGGCTGATTTGCCTTTCTCGTCTTAGGGTTGGGGTTCGGCCTAGGGCTAGGATTTTTAAAATCAGGAAGCCCTGAGTTCCAGGCACACTGGAGCTGTGAAAGGCATCCAAAAGGGAGTGCAAAAGTGCCACAACATGGCTGCTTTCACGGCTTTTTCCTTGGCAAGAAGCCTAACACCAGGCTGATTTACCTTCCCAGGGTTACTGTTAGGCTTAGGCCAAGGGCTAGGATTTTTAAAACTAGGAAGCCCTGGGCTCCAGGCACACTGCAGCTGCGAAAGGCATCCCAAGGGGAGCGCAAAAGTGCAACAACATGGCAGCTTTCACAGCTTTTTCCTTGGCACCATCCCTATACCTAGGCTGATTTTTCTGCCTAGGATTAGGGTTAGGGTTCAGCTTAGGGCTTGGATTTCTTTAACCAGGAAGCCCTGAGTTCCAGGCTTACTTCATCTGCCAAAGGCATCCCAAAGGGAGTACAAAAGTGCAACAACATGGCAGCTTTCACATCTTTTTCCTTGGCACCATCCCTATACCTTGGCTGATTTATCTGCCTAGGGTTAGAGTTAGGGTTCAGCCTAGGGCTTGGATTTCTTTAACCAGGAAGCCCTGAGTTCCAGGCTTACTTCATCTGCCAAAGGCATCCCAAAGGGAGTGCAGAAGTGCCACAACATGGCTGCTTTCACGGCTTTTCCCTTAGGAAGAACCCTAATACCCGGCTGATTTACCTTCCTAGGGTTACTGTTAGGCTTAGGCCTAGGACTTTTAAAACCAGGAAGCCCTGGGCTCCAGGCACACTGCAGCTGCGAAAGGCATCCCAAGGGGAGTACAAAAGTGCAACAACATGGCAGCTTTCACAGTTTTTTCCTTGGCACCATCCCTATACCTAGGCTGATTTATCTGCCTAGGGTTAGGGTTAGGCTTCAGCCTAGGGCTTGGATTTCTTTAACCAGGAAGCCCTGAGTTCCAGGCTTACTTCATCTGCCAAAGGCATCCCAAAGGGAGTGCAGAAGTGCCACAACATGGCTGCTTTCACGGCTTTTCCCTTAGGAAGAACCCTAATACCCGGCTGATTTACCTTCCTAGGGTTACTGTTAGGCTTAGGCCTAGGACTTTTAAAACCAGGAAGCCCTGGGCTCCAGGCACACTGCAGCTGCGAAAGGCATCCCAAGGGGAGCGCAAAAGTGACGCAACTTGGCTGCCACCACTGATATTTCCATGAGACCATCCCGAACCATAGGCTGATTTTCCTTCCTAGGGTTAAGGTTTGAGTTACGCCTAGGGTAAGGGTTCTATTAACCAGAAAGCCCTGAGTTCCAAGAACACAGCAGCTGCGAAGGACTAGCCAAGAAGAGCGCAAAAGTACCACAACATGCCTGCCTCCACAGCTTTTTCCTTGGGGACATGCCTAATTCCTGGCTGATTTGCCTTTCTCGTCTTAGGGTTGGGGTTCGGCCTAGGGCTAGGATTTTTAAAATCAGGAAGCCCTGAGTTCCAGGCACACTGCAGCTGTGAAAGGCATCCAAAAGGGAGTGCAAAAGTGCCACAACATGGCTGCTTTCACGGCTTTTTCCTTGGCAAGAAGCCTAACACCAGGCTGATTTCCCTTCCCAGGGTTACTGTTAGGCTTAGGCCTAGGGCTAGGATTTTTAAAACTAGGAAGCCCTTAGCTCCAGGCACACTGCAGCTGTTCAAGGCATCCCAAGGGGAGTACAAAAGTGCAACAACATGGCAGCTTTCACAGCTTTTTCCTTGGCACCATCCCTATACCTAGGCTGATTTATCTGCCTAGGGTTAGGGTTAGGGCTCAGCCTAGGGCTTGGATTTCTTTAACCAGGAAGCCCTGAGTTCCAGGCTTACTTCATCTGCCAAAGGCATCCCAAAGGGAGTGCAGAAGTGCCACAACATGGCTGCTTTCACGGCTTTTCCCTTAGGAAGAACCCTAATACCCGGCTGATTTACCTTCCTAGGGTTACTGTTAGGCTTAGGCCTAGGACTTTTAAAACCAGGAAGCCCTGGGCTCCAGGCACACTGCAGCTGCGAAAGGCATCCCAAGGGGAGCGCAAAAGTGACGCAACTTGGCTGCCACCACTGATATTTCCATGAGACCATCCCGAACCATAGGCTGATTTTCCTTCCTAGGGTTAAGGTTTGAGTTACGCCTAGGGTAAGGGTCTATTAACCAGAAAGCCCTGAGTTCCAAGAACACAGCAGCTGCGAAGGACTAGCCAAGAAGAGCGCAAAAGTAGCACAACATGCCTGCCTCCACAGCTTTTTCCTTGGGGACATGCCTAATTCCTGGCTGATTTGCCTTTCTCGTCTTAGGGTTGGGGTTCGGCCTAGGGCTAGGATTTTTAAAATCAGGAAGCCCTGAGTTCCAGGCACACTGCAGCTGTGAAAGGCATCCAAAAGGGAGTGCAAAAGTGCCACAACATGGCTGCTTTCACGGCTTTTTCCTTGGCAAGAAGCCTAACACCAGGCTGATTTACCTTCCCAGGGTTACTGTTAGGCTTAGGCCTAGGGCTAGGATTTTTAAAACTAGGAAGCCCTGGGCTCCAGGCACACTGCAGCTGTTCAAGGCATCCCAAGGGGAGTACAAAAGTGCTACAACATGGCAGCTTTCACAGCTTTTTCCTTGGCACCATCCCTATACCTAGGCTGATTTATCTGCCTAGGGTTAGGGTTAGGGTTCAGCCTAGGGCTTGGATTTCTTTAACCAGGAAGCCCTGAGTTCCAGGCTTACTTCATCTGCCAATGGCATCCCAAAGGGAGTGCAGAAGTGCCACAACATGGCTGCTTTCACGGCTTTTCCCTTAGGAAGAACCCTAATACCCGGCTGATTTACCTTCCTAGGGTTACTGTTAGGCTTAGGCCTAGGACTTTTAAAACCAGGAAGCCCTGGGCTCCAGGCACACTGCAGCTGCGAAAGGCATCCCAAGGGGAGCGCAAAAGTGACGCAACTTGGCTGCCACCACTGATATTTCCATGAGACCATCCCGAAACATAGGTTGATTTTCCTTCCTAGGGTTAAGGTTTGAGTTACGCCTAGGGTAAGGGCTCTATTAACCAGAAAGCCCTGAGTTCCAAGAACACAGCAGCTGCGAAGGACTAGCCAAGAAGAGCGCAAAAGTACCACAACATGCCTGCCTCCACAGCTTTTTCCTTGGGGACATGCCTAATTCCTGGCTGATTTGCCTTTCTCGTCTTAGGGTTGGGGTTCGGCCTAGGGCTAGGATTTTTAAAATCAGGAAGCCCTGAGTTCCAGGCACACTGGAGCTGTGAAAGGCATCCAAAAGGGAGTGCAAAAGTGCCACAACATGGCTGCTTTCACGGCTTTTTCCTTGGCAAGAAGCCTAACACCAGGCTGATTTCCCTTCCCAGGGTTACTGTTAGGCTTAGGCCTAGGGCTAGGATTTTTAAAACTAGGAAGCCCTTAGCTCCAGGCACACTGCAGCTGTTCAAGGCATCCCAAGGGGAGTACAAAAGTGCAACAACATGGCAGCTTTCACAGCTTTTTCCTTGGCACCATCCCTATACCTAGGCTGATTTATCTGCCTAGGGTTAGGGTTAGGGCTCAGCCTAGGGCTTGGATTTCTTTAACCAGGAAGCCCTGAGTTCCAGGCTTACTTCATCTGCCAAAGGCATCCCAAAGGGAGTGCAGAAGTGCCACAACATGGCTGCTTTCACGGCTTTTCCCTTAGGAAGAACCCTAATACCAGGCTGATTTACCTTCCTAGGGTTACTGTTAGGCTTAGGCCTAGGACTTTTAAAACCAGGAAGCCCTGGGCTCCAGGCACACTGCAGCTGCGAAAGGCATCCCAAGGGGAGCGCAAAAGTGACGCAACTTGGCTGCCACCACTGATATTTCCATGAGACCATCCCGAACCATAGGCTGATTTTCCTTCCTAGGCTTAAGGTTTGAGTTACGCCTAGGGTAAGGGTCTATTAACCAGAAAGCCCTGAGTTCCAAGAACACAGCAGCTGCGAAGGACTAGCCAAGAAGAGCGCAAAAGTACCACAACATGCCTGCCTCCACAGCTTTTTCCTTGGGGACATGCCTAATTCCTGGCTGATTTGCCTTTCTCGTCTTAGGGTTGGGGTTCGGCCTAGGGCTAGGATTTTTAAAATCAGGAAGCCCTGAGTTCCAGGCACACTGGATCTGTGAAAGGCATCCAAAAGGGAGTGCAAAAGTGCCACAACATGGCTGCTTTCACGGCTTTTTCCTTGGCAAGAAGCCTAACACCAGGCTGATTTACCTTCCCAGGGTTACTGTTAGGCTTAGGCCTAGGGCTAGGATTTTTGAAACTAGGAAGCCCTTAGCTCCAGGCACACTGCAGCTGTTCAAGGCATCCCAAGGGGAGTACAAAAGTGCAACAACATGGCAGCTTTCACAGCTTTTTCCTTGGCACCATCCCTATACCTAGGCTGATTTATCTGCCTAGGGTTAGGGTTAGGCTTCAGCCTAGGGCTTGGATTTCTTTAACCAGGAAGCCCTGAGTTCCAGGCTTACTTCATCTGCCAAAGGCATCCCAAAGGGAGTGCAGAAGTGCCACAACATGGCTGCTTTCACGGCTTTTCCCTTAGGAAGAACCCTAATACCCGGCTGATTTACCTTCCTAGGGTTACTGTTAGGCTTAGGCCTAGGACTTTTAAAACCAGGAAGCCCTGGGCTCCAGGCACACTGCAGCTGCGAAAGGCATCCCAAGGGGAGCGCAAAAGTGACGCAACTTGGCTGCCACCACTGATATTTCCATGAGACCATCCCGAACCATAGGCTGATTTTCCTTCCTAGGGTTAAGGTTTGAGTTACGCCTAGGGTAAGGGTTCTATTAACCAGAAAGCCCTGAGTTCCAAGAACACAGCAGCTGCGAAGGACTAGCCAAGAAGAGCGCAAAAGTACCACAACATGCCTGCCTCCACAGCTTTTTCCTTGGGGACATGCCTAATTCCTGGCTGATTTGCCTTTCTCGTCTTAGGGTTGGGGTTTGGCCTAGGGCTAGGATTTTTAAAATCAGGAAGCCTTGAGTTCCAGGCACACTGCAGCTGTGAAAGGCATCCAAAAGGGAGTGCAAAAGTGCCACAACATGGCTGCTTTCATGGCTTTTTCCTTGGCAAGAAGCCTAACACCAGGCTGATTTACCTTCCAGGGTTACTGTTAGGCTTAGGCCTAGGGCTAGGATTTTTGAAACTAGGAAGCCCTTAGCTCCAGGCACACTGCAGCTGTTCAAGGCATCCAAAGGGGAGTACAAAAGTGCAACAACATGGCAGCTTTCACATCTTTTTCCTTGGCACCATCCCTATACCTAGGCTGATTTATCTGCCTAGGGTTAGGGTTAGGGTTCAGCCTAGGGCTTGGATTTCTTTAACCAGGAAGCCCTGAGTTCCAGGCTTACTTCATCTGCCAAAGGCATCCCAAAGGGAGTGCAGAAGTGCCACAACATGGCTGCTTTCACGGCTTTTCCCTTAGGAAGAACCCTAATACCCGGCTGATTTACCTTCCTAGGGTTACTGTTAGGCTTAGGCCTAGGACTTTTAAAACCAGGAAGCCCTGGGCTCCAGGCACACTGCAGCTGCGAAAGGCATCCCAAGGGGAGTACAAAAGTGCTA
This sequence comes from Ammospiza nelsoni, assembly GCF_027579445.1. NCBI lineage: Eukaryota > Metazoa > Chordata > Aves > Passeriformes > Passerellidae > Ammospiza > Ammospiza nelsoni. The sequence goes on from NW_026683194.1 coordinate 362,551, forward strand.
CAACATGGCAGCTTTCACAGCTTTTTCCTTGGCACCATCCCTATACCTAGGCTGATTTATCTGCCTAGGGTTAGGGTTAGGCTTCAGCCTAGGGCTTGGATTTCTTTAACCAGGAAGCCCTGAGTTCCAGGCTTACTTCATCTGCCAAAGGCATCCCAAAGGGAGTGCAGAAGTGCCACAACATGGCTGCTTTCACGGCTTTTCCCTTAGGAAGAACCCTAATACCCGGCTGATTTACCTTCCTAGGGTTACTGTTAGGCTTAGGCCTAGGACTTTTAAAACCAGGAAGCCCTGGGCTCCAGGCACACTGCAGCTGCGAAAGGCATCCCAAGGGGAGCGCAAAAGTGACGCAACTTGGCTGCCACCACTGATATTTCCATGTGACCATCCCGAACCATAGGCAGATTCTCCTTCCTAGGGTTAAGGTTTGAGTTACGCCTAGGGTAAGGGTTCTATTAACCAGAAAGCCCTGAGTTCCAAGAACACAGCAGCTGCGAAGGACTAGCCAAGAAGAGCGCAAAAGTACCACAACATGCCTGCCTCCACAGCTTTTTCCTTGGGGACATGCCTAATTCCTGGCTGATTTGCCTTTCTCGTCTTAGGGTTGGGGTTCGGCCTAGGGCTAGGATTTTTAAAATCAGGAAGCCCTGAGTTCCAGGCACACTGGAGCTGTGAAAGGCATCCAAAAGGGAGTGCAAAAGTGCCACAACATGGCTGCTTTCACGGCTTTTTCCTTGGCAAGAAGCCTAACACCAGGCTGATTTACCTTCCCAGGGTTACTGTTAGGCTTAGGCCAAGGGCTAGGATTTTTAAAACTAGGAAGCCCTGGGCTCCAGGCACACTGCAGCTGCGAAAGGCATCCCAAGGGGAGCGCAAAAGTGCAACAACATGGCAGCTTTCACAGCTTTTTCCTTGGCACCATCCCTATACCTAGGCTGATTTTTCTGCCTAGGATTAGGGTTAGGGTTCAGCTTAGGGCTTGGATTTCTTTAACCAGGAAGCCCTGAGTTCCAGGCTTACTTCATCTGCCAAAGGCATCCCAAAGGGAGTACAAAAGTGCAACAACATGGCAGCTTTCACATCTTTTTCCTTGGCACCATCGCTATACCTTGGCTGATTTATCTGCCTAGGGTTAGAGTTAGGGTTCAGCCTAGGGCTTGGATTTCTTTAACCAGGAAGCCCTGAGTTCCAGGCTTACTTCATCTGCCAAAGGCATCCCAAAGGGAGTGCAGAAGTGCCACAACATGGCTGCTTTCACGGCTTTTCCCTTAGGAAGAACCCTAATACCCGGCTGATTTACCTTCCTAGGGTTACTGTTAGGCTTAGGCCTAGGACTTTTAAAACCAGGAAGCCCTGGGCTCCAGGCACACTGCAGCTGCGAAAGGCATCCCAAGGGGAGTACAAAAGTGCAACAACATGGCAGCTTTCACAGCTTTTTCCTTGGCACCATCCCTATACCTAGGCTGATTTATCTGCCTAGGGTTAGGGTTAGGCTTCAGCCTAGGGCTTGGATTTCTTTAACCAGGAAGCCCTGAGTTCCAGGCTTACTTCATCTGCCAAAGGCATCCCAAAGGGAGTGCAGAAGTGCCACAACATGGCTGCTTTCACGGCTTTTCCCTTAGGAAGAACCCTAATACCCGGCTGATTTACCTTCCTAGGGTTACTGTTAGGCTTAGGCCTAGGACTTTTAAAACCAGGAAGCCCTGGGCTCCAGGCACACTGCAGCTGCGAAAGGCATCCCAAGGGGAGCGCAAAAGTGACGCAACTTGGCTGCCACCACTGATATTTCCATGAGACCATCCCGAACCATAGGCTGATTTTCCTTCCTAGGGTTAAGGTTTGAGTTACGCCTAGGGTAAGGGTTCTATTAACCAGAAAGCCCTGAGTTCCAAGAACACAGCAGCTGCGAAGGACTAGCCAAGAAGAGCGCAAAAGTACCACAACATGCCTGCCTCCACAGCTTTTTCCTTGGGGACATGCCTAATTCCTGGCTGATTTGCCTTTCTCGTCTTAGGGTTGGGGTTCGGCCTAGGGCTAGGATTTTTAAAATCAGGAAGCCCTGAGTTCCAGGCACACTGCAGCTGTGAAAGGCATCCAAAAGGGAGTGCAAAAGTGCCACAACATGGCTGCTTTCACGGCTTTTTCCTTGGCAAGAAGCCTAACACCAGGCTGATTTCCCTTCCCAGGGTTACTGTTAGGCTTAGGCCTAGGGCTAGGATTTTTAAAACTAGGAAGCCCTTAGCTCCAGGCACACTGCAGCTGTTCAAGGCATCCCAAGGGGAGTACAAAAGTGCAACAACATGGCAGCTTTCACAGCTTTTTCCTTGGCACCATCCCTATACCTAGGCTGATTTATCTGCCTAGGGTTAGGGTTAGGGTTCAGCCTAGGGCTTGGATTTCTTTAACCAGGAAGCCCTGAGTTCCAGGCTTACTTCATCTGCCAAAGGCATCCCAAAGGGAGTGCAGAAGTGCCACAACATGGCTGCTTTCACGGCTTTTCCCTTAGGAAGAACCCTAATACCAGGCTGATTTACCTTCCTAGGGTTACTGTTAGGCTTAGGCCTAGGACTTTTAAAACCAGGAAGCCCTGGGCTCCAGGCACACTGCAGCTGCGAAAGGCATCCCAAGGGGAGCGCAAAAGTGACGCAACTTGGCTGCCACCACTGATATTTCCATGAGACCATCCCGAACCATAGGCTGATTTTCCTTCCTAGGGTTAAGGTTTGAGTTACGCCTAGGGTAAGGGTCTATTAACCAGAAAGCCCTGAGTTCCAAGAACACAGCAGCTGCGAAGGACTAGCCAAGAAGAGCGCAAAAGTACCACAACATGCCTGCCTCCACAGCTTTTTCCTTGGGGACATGCCTAATTCCTGGCTGATTTGCCTTTCTCGTCTTAGGGTTGGGGTTCGGCCTAGGGCTAGGATTTTTAAAATCAGGAAGCCCTGAGTTCCAGGCACACTGCAGCTGTGAAAGGCATCCAAAAGGGAGTGCAAAAGTGCCACAACATGGCTGCTTTCACGGCTTTTTCCTTGGCAAGAAGCCTAACACGAGGCTGATTTACCTTCCAGGGTTACTGTTAGGCTTAGGCCTAGGGCTAGGATTTTTGAAACTAGGAAGCCCTTAGCTCCAGGCACACTGCAGCTGTTCAAGGCATCCCAAGGGGAGTACAAAAGTGCAACAACATGGCAGCTTTCACATCTTTTTCCTTGGCACCATCCCTATACCTAGGCTGATTTATCTGCCTAGGGTTAGGGTTAGGCTTCAGCCTAGGGCTTGGATTTCTTTAACCAGGAAGCCCTGAGTTCCAGGCTTACTTCATCTGCCAAAGGCATCCCAAAGGGAGTGCAGAAGTGCCACAACATGGCTGCTTTCACGGCTTTTCCCTTAGGAAGAACCCTAATACCCGGCTGATTTACCTTCCTAGGGTTACTGTTAGGCTTAGGCCTAGGACTTTTAAAACCAGGAAGCCCTGGGCTCCAGGCACACTGCAGCTGCGAAAGGCATCCCAAGGGGAGTACAAAAGTGCTACAACATGGCAGCTTTCACAGCTTTTTCCTTGGCACCATCCCTATACCTAGGCTGATTTATCTGCCTAGGGTTAGGGTTAGGCTTCAGCCTAGGGCTTGGATTTCTTTAACCAGGAAGCCCTGAGTTCCAGGCTTACTTCATCTGCCAAAGGCATCCCAAAGGGAGTGCAGAAGTGCCACAACATGGCTGCTTTCACGGCTTTTCCCTTAGGAAGAACCCTAATACCCGGCTGATTTACCTTCCTAGGGTTACTGTTAGGCTTAGGCCTAGGACTTTTAAAACCAGGAAGCCCTGGGCTCCAGGCACACTGCAGCTGCGAAAGGCATCCCAAGGGGAGCGCAAAAGTGACGCAACTTGGCTGCCACCACTGATATTTCCATGAGACCATCCCGAACCATAGGCAGATTCTCCTTCCTAGGGTTAAGGTTTGAGTTACGCCTAGGGTAAGGGTTCTATTAACCAGAAAGCCCTGAGTTCCAAGAACACAGCAGCTGCGAAGGACTAGCCAAGAAGAGCGCAAAAGTACCACAACATGCCTGCCTCCACAGCTTTTTCCTTGGGGACAAGCCTAATTCCTGGCTGATTTGCCTTTCTCGTCTTAGGGTTGGGGTTCGGCCTAGGGCTAGGATTTTTAAAATCAGGAAGCCCTGAGTTCCAGGCACACTGCAGCTGTGAAAGGCATCCAAAAGGGAGTGCAAAAGTGCCACAACATGGCTGCTTTCACGGCTTTTTCCTTGGCAAGAAGCCTAACACCAGGCTGATTTACCTTCCCAGGGTTACTGTTAGGCTTAGGCCAAGGGCTAGGATTTTTAAAACTAGGAAGCCCTGGGCTCCAGGCACACTGCAGCTGTTCAAGGCATCCCAAGGGGAGCGCAAAAGTGCAACAACATGGCAGCTTTCACAGCTTTTTCCTTGGCACCATCCCTATACCTAGGCTGATTTTTCTGCCTAGGATTAGGGTTAGGGTTCAGCTTAGGGCTTGGATTTCTTTAACCAGGAAGCCCTGAGTTCCAGGCTTACTTCATCTGCCAAAGGCATCCCAAAGGGAGTACAAAAGTGCAACAACATGGCAGCTTTCACATCTTTTTCCTTGGCACCATCCCTATACCTAGGCTGATTTATCTGCCTAGGGTTAGAGTTAGGGTTCAGCCTAGGGCTTGGATTTCTTTAACCAGGAAGCCCTGAGTTCCAGGCTTACTTCATCTGCCAAAGGCATCCCAAAGGGAGTGCAGAAGTGCCACAACATGGCTGCTTTCACGGCTTTTCCCTTAGGAAGAACCCTAATACCCGGCTGATTTCCCTTCCTAGGGTTACTGTTAGGCTTAGGCCTAGGACTTTTAAAACCAGGAAGCCCTGGGCTCCAGGCACACTGCAGCTGCGAAAGGCATCCCAAGGGGAGTACAAAAGTGCAACAACATGGCAGCTTTCACAGCTTTTTCCTTGGCACCATCCCTATACCTAGGCTGATTTATCTGCCTAGGGTTAGGGTTAGACTTCAGCCTAGGGCTTGGATTTCTTTAACCAGGAAGCCCTGAGTTCCAGGCTTACTTCATCTGCCAAAGGCATCCCAAAGGGAGTGCAGAAGTGCCACAACATGGCTGCTTTCACGGCTTTTCCCTTAGGAAGAACCCTAATACCCGGCTGATTTACCTTCCTAGGGTTACTGTTAGGCTTAGGCCTAGGACTTTTAAAACCAGGAAGCCCTGGGCTCCAGGCACACTGCAGCTGCGAAAGGCATCCCAAGGGGAGCGCAAAAGTGACGCAACTTGGCTGCCACCACTGATATTTCCATGAGACCATCCCGAACCATAGGCTGATTTTCCTTCCTAGGGTTAAGGTTTGAGTTACGCCTAGGGTAAGGGTTCTATTAACCAGAAAGCCCTGAGTTCCAAGAACACAGCAGCTGCGAAGGACTAGCCAAGAAGAGCGCAAAAGTACCACAACATGCCTGCCTCCACAGCTTTTTCCTTGGGGACATGCCTAATTCCTGGCTGATTTGCCTTTCTCGTCTTAGGGTTGGGGTTCGGCCTAGGGCTAGGATTTTTAAAATCAGGAAGCCCTGAGTTCCAGGCACACTGCAGCTGTGAAAGGCATCCAAAAGGGAGTGCAAAAGTGCCACAACATGGCTGCTTTCACGGCTTTTTCCTTGGCAAGAAGCCTAACACCAGGCTGATTTCCCTTCCCAGGGTTACTGTTAGGCTTAGGCCTAGGGCTAGGATTTTTAAAACTAGGAAGCCCTGGGCTCCAGGCACACTGCAGCTGCGAAAGCCAGCCCAAGGGGAGCGCAAAAATGCAACAACATGGCAGCTTTCACATCTTTTTCCTTGGCACCATCCCTATACCTAGGCTGATTTATCTGCCTGGGATTAGGGTTAGGGTTCAGCCTAGGGCTTGGATTTCTTTAACCAGGAAGCCCTGAGTTCCAGGCTTACTTCATCTGCCAAAGGCATCCCAAAGGGAGTGCAGAAGTGCCACAACATGGCTGCTTTCACGGCTTTTCCCTTAGGAAGAACCCTAATACCCGGCTGATTTACCTTCCTAGGGTTACTGTTAGGCTTAGGCCTAGGACTTTTAAAACCAGGAAGCCCTGGGCTCCAGGCACACTGCAGCTGCGAAAGGCATCCCAAGGGGAGCGCAAAAGTGACGCAACTTGGCTGCCACCACTGATATTTCCATGAGACCATCCCGAACCATAGGCTGATTTTCCTTCCTAGGGTTAAGGTTTGAGTTACGCCTAGGGTAAGGGTCTATTAACCAGAAAGCCCTGAGTTCCAAGAACACAGCAGCTGCGAAGGACTAGCCAAGAAGAGCGCAAAAGTACCACAACATGCCTGCCTCCACAGCTTTTTCTTTGGGGACATGCCTAATTCCTGGCTGATTTGCCTTTCTCGTCTTAGGGTTGGGGTTCGGCCTAGGGCTAGGATTTTTAAAATCAGGAAGCCCTGAGTTCCAGGCACACTGCAGCTGTGAAAGGCATCCAAAAGGGAGTGCAAAAGTGCCACAACATGGCTGCTTTCACGGCTTTTTCCTTGGCAAGAAGCCTAACACCAGGCTGATTTACCTTCCCAGGGTTACTGTTAGGCTTAGGCCTAGGGCTAGGATTTTTAAAACTAGGAAGCCCTGGGCTCCAGGCACACTGCAGCTGTTCAAGGCATCCCAAGGGGAGCGCAAAAGTGCAACAACATGGCAGCTTTCACATCTTTTTCCTTGGCACCATCCCTATACCTAGGCTGATTTATCTGCCTAGGGTTAGGGTTAGGGTTCAGCCTAGGGCTTGGATTTCTTTAACCAGGAAGCCCTGAGTTCCAGGCTTACTTCATCTGCCAAAGGCATCCCAAAGGGAGTGCAGAAGTGCCACAACATGGCTGCTTTCACGGCTTTTCCCTTAGGAAGAACCCTAATACCCGGCTGATTTACCTTCCTAGGGTTACTGTTAGGATTAGGCCTAGGACTTTTAAAACCAGGAAGCCCTGGGCTCCAGGCACACTGCAGCTGCGAAAGGCATCCCAAGGGGAGTACAAAAGTGCTACAACATGGCAGCTTTCACAGCTTTTTCCTTGGCACCATCCCTATACCTAGGCTGATTTATCTGCCTAGGGTTAGGGTTAGGCTTCAGCCTAGGGCTTGGATTTCTTTAACCAGGAAGCCCTGAGTTCCAGGCTTACTTCATCTGCCAAAGGCATCCCAAAGGGAGTGCAGAAGTGCCACAACATGGCTGCTTTCACGGCTTTTCCCTTAGGAAGAACCCTAATACCCGGCTGATTTACCTTCCTAGGGTTCCTGTTAGGCTTAGGCCTAGGACTTTTAAAACCAGGAAGCCCTGGGCTCCAGGCACACTGCAGCTGCGAAAGGCATCCCAAGGGGAGCGCAAAAGTGACGCAACTTGGCTGCCACCACTGATATTTCCATGAGACCATCCCGAACCATAGGCTGATTCTCCTTCCTAGGGTTAAGGTTTGAGTTACGCCTAGGGTAAGGGTTCTATTAACCAGAAAGCCCTGAGTTCCAAGAACACAGCAGCTGCGAAGGACTAGCCAAGAAGAGCGCAAAAGTAGCACAACATGCCTGCCTCCACAGCTTTTTCCTTGGGGACATGCCTAATTCCTGGCTGATTTGCCTTTCTCGTCTTAGGGTTGGGGTTCGGCCTAGGGCTAGGATTTTTAAAATCAGGAAGCCCTGAGTTCCAGGCACACTGGAGCTGTGAAAGGCATCCAAAAGGGAGTGCAAAAGTGCCACAACATGGCTGCTTTCACGGCTTTTTCCTTGGCAAGAAGCCTAACACCAGGCTGATTTACCTTCCCAGGGTTACTGTTAGGCTTAGGCCTAGGGCTAGGATTTTTAAAACTAGGAAGCCCTGGGCTCCAGGCACACTGCAGCTGCGAAAGGCATCCCAAGGGGAGCGCAAAAGTGCAACAACATGGCAGCTTTCACAGCTTTTTCCTTGGCACCATCCCTATACCTAGGCTGATTTATCTGCCTAGGATTAGGGTTAGGGTTCAGCCTAGGGCTTGGATTTCTTTAACCAGGAAGCCCTGAGTTCCAGGCTTACTTCATCTGCCAAAGGCATCCCAAAGGGAGTACAAAAGTGCAACAACATGGCAGCTTTCACATCTTTTTCCTTGGCACCATCCCTATACCTAGGCTGATTTATCTGCCTAGGGTTAGGGTTAGGGTTCAGCCTAGGGCTTGGATTTCTTTAACCAGGAAGCCCTGAGTTCCAGGCTTACTTCATCTGCCAAAGGCATCCCAAAGGGAGTGCAGAAGTGCCACAACATGGCTGCTTTCACGGCTTTTCCCTTAGGAAGAACCCTAATAACCGGCTGATTTACCTTCCTAGGGTTACTGTTAGGCTTAGGCCTAGGACTTTTAAAACCAGGAAGCCCTGGGCTCCAGGCACACTGCAGCTGCGAAAGGCATCCCAAGGGGAGTACAAAAGTGCAACAACATGGCAGCTTTCACAGCTTTTTCCTTGGCACCATCCCTATACCTAGGCTGATTTATCTGCCTAGGGTTAGGGTTAGGGTTCAGCCTAGGGCTTGGATTTCTTTAACCAGGAAGCCCTGAGTTCCAGGCTTACTTCATCTGCCAAATGCATCCCAAAGGGAGTGCAGAAGTGCCACAACATGGCTGCTTTCTCGGCTTTTCCCTTAGGAAGAACCCTAATACCCGGCTGATTTACCTTCCTAGGGTTACTGTTAGGCTTAGGCCTAGGACTTTTAAAACCAGGAAGCCCTGGGCTCCAGGCACACTGCAGCTGCGAAAGGCATCCCAAGGGGAGCGCAAAAGTGACGCAACTTGGCTGCCACCACTGATATTTCCATGAGACCATCCCGAACCATAGGCTGATTTTCCTTCCTAGGCTTAAGGTTTGAGTTAGGCCTAGGGTAAGGGTTCTATTAACCAGAAAGCCCTGAGTTCCAAGAACACAGCAGCTGCGAAGGACTAGCCAAGAAGAGCGCAAAAGTACCACAACATGCCTGCCTCCACAGCTTTTTCCTTGGGGACATGCCTAATTCCTGGCTGATTTGCCTTTCTCGTCTTAGGGTTGGGGTTCGGCCTAGGGCTAGGATTTTTAAAATCAGGAAGCCCTGAGTTCCAGGCACACTGCAGCTGTGAAAGGCATCCAAAAGGGAGTGCAAAAGTGCCACAACATGGCTGCTTTCACGGCTTTTTCCTTGGCAAGAAGCCTAACACCAGGCTGATTTACCTTCCCAGGGTTACTGTTAGGCTTAGGCCTAGGGCTAGGATTTTTAAAACTAGGAAGCCCTGGGCTCCAGGCACACTGCAGCTGCGAAAGCCAGCCCAAGGGGAGCGCAAAAGTGCAACAACATGGCAGCTTTCACATCTTTTTCCTTGGCACCATCCCTATACCTAGGCTGATTTATCTGCCTAGGATTAGGGTTAGGGTTCAGCCTAGGGCTTGGATTTCTTTAACCAGGAAGCCCTGAGTTCCAGGCTTACTTCATCTGCCAAAGGCATCCCAAAGGGAGTGCAGAAGTGTCACAACATGGCTGCTTTCACGGCTTTTCCCTTAGGAAGAACCCTAATACCCGGCTGATTTACCTTCCTAGGGTTACTGTTAGGCTTAGGCCTAGGACTTTTAAAACCAGGAAGCCCTGGGCTCCAGGCACACTGCAGCTGCGAAAGGCATCCCAAGGGGAGCGCAAAAGTGACGCAACTTGGCTGCCACCACTGATATTTCCATGAGACCATCCCGAACCATAGGCTGATTTTCCTTCCTAGGGTTAAGGTTTGAGTTACGCCTAGGGTAAGGGCTCTATTAACCAGAAAGCCCTGAGTTCCAAGAACACAGCAGCTGCGAAGGACTAGCCAAGAAGAGCGCCAAAGTACCACAACATGCCTGCCTCCACAGCTTTTTCTTTGGGGACATGCCTAATTCCTGGCTGATTTGCCTTTCTCGTCTTAGGGTTGGGGTTCGGCCTAGGGCTAGGATTTTTAAAATCAGGAAGCCCTGAGTTCCAGGCACATTGGAGCTGTGAAAGGCATCCAAAAGGGAGTGCAAAAGTGCCACAACATGGCTGCTTTCACGGCTTTTTCCTTGGCAAGAAGCCTAACACCAGGCTGATTTACCTTCCCAGGGTTACTGTTAGGCTTAGGCCTAGGGCTAGGATTTTTAAAACTAGGAAGCCCTGGGCTCCAGGCACACTGCAGCTGCGAAAGGCATCCCAAGGGGAGCGCAAAAGTGCAACAACATGGCAGCTTTCACAGCTTTTTCCTTGGCACCATCCCTATACCTAGGCTGATTTATCTGCCTAGGGTTAGGGTTAGGCTTCAGCCTAGGGCTTGGATTTCTTTAACCAGGAAGCCCTGAGTTCCAGGCTTACTTCATCTGCCAAAGGCATCCCAAAGGGAGTGCAGAAGTGCCACAACATGGCTGCTTTCACGGCTTTTCCCTTAGGAAGAACCCTAATACCCGGCTGATTTACCTTCCTAGGGTTACTGTTAGGCTTAGGCCTAGGACTTTTAAAACCAGGAAGCCCTGGGCTCCAGGCACACTGCAGCTGCGAAAGGCATCCCAAGGGGAGCGCAAAAGTGACGCAACTTGGCTGCCACCACTGATATTTCCATGAGACCATCCCGAACCATAGGCTGATTTTCCTTCCTAGGGTTAAGGTTTGAGTTACGCCTAGGGTAAGGGTTCTATTAACCAGAAAGCCCTGAGTTCCAAGAACACAGCAGCTGCGAAGGACTAGCCAAGAAGAGTGCAAAAGTAGCACAACATGCCTGCCTCCACAGCTTTTTCCTTGGGGACATGCCTAATTCCTGGCTGATTTGCCTTTCTCGTCTTAGGGTTGGGGTTCGGCCTAGGGCTAGGATTTTTAAAATCAGGAAGCCCTGAGTTCCAGGCACACTGCAGCTGTGAAAGGCATCCAAAAGGGAGTGCAAAAGTGCCACAACATGGCTGCTTTCACGGCTTTTTCCTTGGCAAGAAGCCTAACACCAGGCTGATTTCCCTTCCCAGGGTTACTGTTAGGCTTAGGCCTAGGGCTAGGATTTTTAAAACTAGGAAGCCCTGGGCTCCAGGCACACTGCAGCTGTTCAAGGCATCCCAAGGGGAGCGCAAAAGTGCAACAACATGGCAGCTTTCACAGCTTTTTCCTTGGCACCATCCCTATACCTAGGCTGATTTATCTGCCTAGGATTAGGGTTAGGGTTCAGCCTAGGGCTTGGATTTCTTTAACCAGGAAGCCCTGAGTTCCAGGCTTACTTCATCTGCCAAAGGCATCCCAAAGGGAGTGCAGAAGTGCCACAACATGGCTGCTTTCACGGCTTTTCCCTTAGGAAGAACCCTAATACCCGGCTGATTTACCTTCCTAGGGTTACTGTTAGGCTTAGGCCTAGGACTTTTAAAACCAGGAAGCCCTGGGCTCCAGGCACACTGCAGCTGCGAAAGGCATCCCAAGGGGAGCGCAAAAGTGACGCAACTTGGCTGCCACCACTGATATTTCCATGAGACCATCCCGAACCATAGGCTGATTTTCCTTCCTAGGGTTAAGGTTTGAGTTACGCCTAGGGTAAGGGTCTATTAACCAGAAAGCCCTGAGTTCCAAGAACACAGCAGCTGCGAAGGACTAGCCAAGAAGAGCGCAAAAGTACCACAACATGGCTGCCTCCACAGCTTTTTCCTTGGGGACATGCCTAATTCCTGGCTGATTTGCCTTTCTCGTCTTAGGGTTGGGGTTCGGCCTAGGGCTAGGATTTTTAAAATCAGGAAGCCCTGAGTTCCAGGCACACTGGAGCTGTGAAAGGCATCCAAAAGGGAGTGCAAAAGTGCCACAACATGGCTGCTTTCACGGCTTTTTCCTTGGCAAGAAGCCTAACACCAGGCTGATTTACCTTCCCAGGGTTACTGTTAGGCTTAGGCCTAGGGCTAGGATTTTTAAAACTAGGAAGCCCTGGGCTCCAGGCACACTGCAGCTGTTCAAGGCATCCCAAGGGGAGCGCAAAAGTGCAACAACATGGCAGCTTTCACAGCTTTTTCCTTGGCACCATCCCTATACCTAGGCTGATTTATCTGCCTAGGGCTAGGTTTAGGGTTCAGCCTAGGGCTTGGATTTCTTTAACCAGGAAGCCCTGAGTTCCAGGCTTACTTCATCTGCCAAAGGCATCCCAAAGGGAGTGCAGAAGTGCCACAACATGGCTGCTTTCACGGCTTTTCCCTTAGGAAGAACCCTAATACCCGGCTGATTTACCTTCCTAGGGTTACTGTTAGGCTTAGGCCTAGGACTTTTAAAACCAGGAAGCCCTGGGCTCCAGGCACACTGCAGCTGCGAAAGGCATCCCAAGGGGAGCGCAAAAGTGACGCAACTTGGCTGCCACCACTGATATTTCCATGAGACCATCCCGAACCATAGGCTGATTTTCCTTCCTAGGCTTAAGGTTTGAGTTAGGCCTAGGGTAAGGGTTCTATTAACCAGAAAGCCCTGAGTTCCAAGAACACAGCAGCTGCGAAGGACTAGCCAAGAAGAGCGCAAAAGTACCACAACATGCCTGCCTCCACAGCTTTTTCCTTGGGGACATGCCTAATTCCTGGCTGATTTGCCTTTCTCGTCTTAGGGTTGGGGTTCGGCCTAGGGCTAGGATTTTTAAAATCAGGAAGCCCTGAGTTCCAGGCACACTGCAGCTGTGAAAGGCATCCAAAAGGGAGTGCAAAAGTGCCACAACATGGCTGCTTTCACGGCTTTTTCCTTGGCAAGAAGCCTAACACCAGGCTGATTTACCTTCCCAGGGTTACTGTTAGGCTTAGGCCTAGGGCTAGGATTTTTAAAACTAGGAAGCCCTGGGCTCCAGGCACACTGCAGCTGCGAAAGCCAGCCCAAGGGGAGCGCAAAAGTGCAACAACATGGCAGCTTTCACAGCTTTTTCCTTGGCACCATCCCTATACCTAGGCTGATTTATCTGCCTAGGATTAGGGTTAGGGTTCAGCCTAGGGCTTGGATTTCTTTAACCAGGAAGCCCTGAGTTCCAGGCTTACTTCATCTGCCAAAGGCATCCCAAAGGGAGTGCAGAAGTGCCACAACATGGCTGCTTTCACGGCTTTTCCCTTAGGAAGAACCCTAATACCCGGCTGATTTACCTTCCTAGGGTTACTGTTAGGCTTAGGCCTAGGACTTTTAAAACCAGGAAGCCCTGGGCTCCAGGCACACTGCAGCTGCGAAAGGCATCCCAAGGGGAGCGCAAAAGTGACGCAACTTGGCTGCCACCACTGATATTTCCATGAGACCATCCCGAACCATAGGCTGATTTTCCTTCCTAGGGTTAAGGTTTGAGTTACGCCTAGGGTAAGGGCTCTATTAACCAGAAAGCCCTGAGTTCCAAGAACACAGCAGCTGCGAAGGACTAGCCAAGAAGAGCGCAAAAGTACCACAACATGCCTGCCTCCACAGCTTTTTCTTTGGGGACATGCCTAATTCCTGGCTGATTTGCCTTTCTCGTCTTAGGGTTGGGGTTCGGCCTAGGGCTAGGATTTTTAAAATCAGGAAGCCCTGAGTTCCAGGCACATTGGAGCTGTGAAAGGCATCCAAAAGGGAGTGCAAAAGTGCCACAACATGGCTGCTTTCACGGCTTTTTCCTTGGCAAGAAGCCTAACACCAGGCTGATTTACCTTCCCAGGGTTACTGTTAGGCTTAGGCCTAGGGCTAGGATTTTTAAAACTAGGAAGCCCTGGGCTCCAGGCACACTGCAGCTGCGAAAGGCATCCCAAGGGGAGCGCAAAAGTGCAACAACATGGCAGCTTTCACAGCTTTTTCCTTGGCACCATCCCTATACCTAGGCTGATTTATCTGCCTAGGGCTAGGGTTAGGGTTCAGCCTAGGGCTTGGATTTCTTTAACCAGGAAGCCCTGAGTTCCAGGCTTACTTCATCTGCCAAAGGCATCCCAAAGGGAGTGCAGAAGTGCCACAACATGGCTGCTTTCACGGCTTTTCCCTTAGGAAGAACCCTAATACCCGGCTGATTTACCTTCCTAGGGTTACTGTTAGGCTTAGGCCTAGGACTTTTAAAACCAGGAAGCCCTGGGCTCCAGGCACACTGCAGCTGCGAAAGGCATCCCAAGGGAAGCGCAAAAGTGACGCAACTTGGCTGCCACCACTGATATTTCCATGAGACCATCCCGAACCATAGGCTGATTTTCCTTCCTAGGGTTAAGGTTTGAGTTACGCCTAGGGTAAGGGTTCTATTAACCAGAAAGCCCTGAGTTCCAAGAACACAGCAGCTGCGAAGGACTAGCCAAGAAGAGTGCAAAAGTAGCACAACATGCCTGCCTCCACAGCTTTTTCCTTGGGGACATGCCTAATTCCTGGCTGATTTGCCTTTCTCGTCTTAGGGTTGGGGTTCGGCCTAGGGCTAGGATTTTTAAAATCAGGAAGCCCTGAGTTCCAGGCACACTGCAGCTGTGAAAGGCATCCAAAAGGGAGTGCAAAAGTGCCACAACATGGCTGCTTTCACGGCTTTTTCCTTGGCAAGAAGCCTAACACCAGGCTGATTTCCCTTCCCAGGGTTACTGTTAGGCTTAGGCCTAGGGCTAGGATTTTTAAAACTAGGAAGCCCTGGGCTCCAGGCACACTGCAGCTGTTCAAGGCATCCCAAGGGGAGCGCAAAAGTGCAACAACATGGCAGCTTTCACAGCTTTTTCCTTGGCACCATCCCTATACCTAGGCTGATTTATCTGCCTAGGATTAGGGTTAGGGTTCAGCCTAGGGCTTGGATTTCTTTAACCAGGAAGCCCTGAGTTCCAGGCTTACTTCATCTGCCAAAGGCATCCCAAAGGGAGTGCAGAAGTGCCACAACATGGCTGCTTTCACGGCTTTTCCCTTAGGAAGAACCCTAATACCCGGCTGATTTACCTTCCTAGGGTTACTGTTAGGCTTAGGCCTAGGACTTTTAAAACCAGGAAGCCCTGGGCTCCAGGCACACTGCAGCTGCGAAAGGCATCCCAAGGGGAGCGCAAAAGTGACGCAACTTGGCTGCCACCACTGATATTTCCATGAGACCATCCCGAACCATAGGCTGATTTTCCTTCCTAGGGTTAAGGTTTGAGTTACGCCTAGGGTAAGGGTTCTATTAACCAGAAAGCCCTGAGTTCCAAGAACACAGCAGCTGCGAAGGACTAGCCAAGAAGAGTGCAAAAGTACCACAACATGCCTGCCTCCACAGCTTTTTCCTTGGGGACATGCCTAATTCCTGGCTGATTTGCCTTTCTCGTCTTAGGGTTGGGGTTCGGCCTAGGGCTAGGATTTTTAAAATCAGGAAGCCCTGAGTTCCAGGCACACTGCAGCTGTGAAAGGCATCCAAAAGGGAGTGCAAAAGTGCCACAACATGGCTGCTTTCACGGCTTTTTCCTTGGCAAGAAGCCTAACACCAGGCTGATTTACCTTCCCAGGGTTACTGTTAGGCTTAGGCCTAGGGCTAGGATTTTTAAAACTAGGAAGCCCTGGGCTCCAGGCACACTGCAGCTGTTCAAGGCATCCCAAGGGGAGCGCAAAAGTGCAACAACATGGCAGCTTTCACAGCTTTTTCCTTGGCACCATCCCTATACCTAGGCTGATTTATCTGCCTAGGATTAGGGTTAGGGTTCAGCCTAGGGCTTGGATTTCTTTAACCAGGAAGCCCTGAGTTCCAGGCTTACTTCATCTGCCAAAGGCATCCCAAAGGGAGTGCAGAAGTGCCACAACATGGCTGCTTTCACGGCTTTTCCCTTAGGAAGAACCCTAATACCCGGCTGATTTACCTTCCTAGGGTTACTGTTAGGCTTAGGCCTAGGACTTTTAAAACCAGGAAGCCCTGGGCTCCAGGCACACTGCAGCTGCGAAAGGCATCCCAAGGGGAGCGCAAAAGTGACGCAACTTGGCTGCCACCACTGATATTTCCATGAGACCATCCCGAACCATAGGCTGATTTTCCTTCCTAGGGTTAAGGTTTGAGTTACGCCTAGGGTAAGGGCTCTATTAACCAGAAAGCCCTGAGTTCCAAGAACACAGCAGCTGCGAAGGACTAGCCAAGAAGAGCGCAAAAGTACCACAACATGCCTGCCTCCACAGCTTTTTCCTTGGGGACATGCCTAATTCCTGGCTGATTTGCCTTTCTCGTCTTAGGGTTGGGGTTCGGCCTAGGGCTAGGATTTTTAAAATCAGGAAGCCCTGAGTTCCAGGCACACTGGATCTGTGAAAGGCATCCAAAAGGGAGTGCAAAAGTGCCACAACATGGCTGCTTTCACGGCTTTTTCCTTGGCAAGAAGCCTAACACCAGGCTGATTTACCTTCCCAGGGTTACTGTTAGGCTTAGGCCTAGGGCTAGGATTTTTAAAACTAGGAAGCCCTGGGCTCCAGGCACACTGCAGCTGTTCCAGGCATCCCAAGGGGAGTACAAAAGTGCAACAACATGGCAGCTTTCACAGCTTTTTCCTTGGCACCATCCCTATACCTAGGCTGATTTATCTGCCTAGGGTTAGGGTTAGGCTTCAGCCTAGGGCTTGGATTTCTTTAACCAGGAAGCCCTGAGTTCCAGGCTTACTTCATCTGCCAAAGGCATCCCAAAGGGAGTGCAGAAGTGCCACAACATGGCTGCTTTCACGGCTTTTCCCTTAGGAAGAACCCTAATACCCGGCTGATTTACCTTCCTAGGGTTACTGTTAGGCTTAGGCCTAGGACTTTTAAAACCAGGAAGCCCTGGGCTCCAGGCACACTGCAGCTGCGAAAGGCATCCCAAGGGGAGCGCAAAAGTGACGCAACTTGGCTGCCACCACTGATATTTCCATGAGACCATCCCGAACCATAGGCTGATTTTCCTTCCTAGGGTTAAGGTTTGAGTTACGCCTAGGGTAAGGGGCTATTAACCAGAAAGCCCTGAGTTCCAAGAACACAGCAGCTGCGAAGGACTAGCCAAGAAGAGCGCAAAAGTAGCACAACATGCCTGCCTCCACAGCTTTTTCCTTGGGGACATGCCTAATTCCTGGCTGATTTGCCTTTCTCGTCTTAGGGTTGGGGTTCGGCCTAGGGCTAGGATTTTTAAAATCAGGAAGCCCTGAGTTCCAGGCACACTGGAGCTGTGAAAGGCATCCAAAAGGGAGTGCAAAAGTGCCACAACATGGCTGCTTTCACGGCTTTTTCCTTGGCAAGAAGCCTAACACCAGGCTGATTTACCTTCCCAGGGTTACTGTTAGGCTTAGGCCTAGGGCTAGGATTTTTCAAAATAGGAAGCCCTTAGCTCCAGGCACACTGCAGCTGTTCAAGGCATCCCAAGGGGAGTACAAAAGTGCAACAACATGGCAGCTTTCACAGCTTTTTCCTTGGCACCATCCCTATACCTAGGCTGATTTATCTGCCTAGGGTTAGGGTTAGGCTTCAGCCTAGGGCTTGGATTTCTTTAACCAGGAAGCCCTGAGTTCCAGGCTTACTTCATCTGCCAAAGGCATCCCAAAGGGAGTGCAGAAGTGCCACAACATGGCTGCTTTCACGGCTTTTCCCTTAGGAAGAACCCTAATACCCGGCTGATTTACCTTCCTAGGGTTACTGTTAGGCTTAGGCCTAGGACTTTTAAAACCAGGAAGCCCTGGGCTCCAGGCACACTGCAGCTGCGAAAGGCATCCCAAGGGGAGCGCAAAAGTGACGCAACTTGGCTGCCACCACTGATATTTCCATGAGACCATCCCGAACCATAGGCTGATTTTCCTTCCTAGGGTTAAGGTTTGAGTTACGCCTAGGGTAAGGGTCTATTAACCAGAAAGCCCTGAGTTCCAAGAACACAGCAGCTGCGAAGGACTAGCCAAGAAGAGCGCAAAAGTAGCACAACATGCCTGCCTCCACAGCTTTTTCCTTGGGGACATGCCTAATTCCTGGCTGATTTGCCTTTCTCGTCTTAGGGTTGGGGTTCGGCCTAGGGCTAGGATTTTTAAAATCAGGAAGCCCTGAGTTCCAGGCACACTGCAGCTGTGAAAGGCATCCAAAAGGGAGTGCAAAAGTGCCACAACATGGCTGCTTTCACGGCTTTTTCCTTGGCAAGAAGCCTAACACCAGGCTGATTTCCCTTCCCAGGGTTACTGTTAGGCTTAGGCCTAGGGCTAGGATTTTTAAAACTAGGAAGCCCTTAGCTCCAGGCACACTGCAGCTGTTCAAGGCATCCCAAGGGGAGTACAAAAGTGCAACAACATGGCAGCTTTCACAGCTTTTTCCTTGGCACCATCCCTATACCTAGGCTGATTTATCTGCCTAGGGTTAGGGTTAGGGTTCAGCCTAGGGCTTGGATTTCTTTAACCAGGAAGCCCTGAGTTCCAGGCTTACTTCATCTGCCAAAGGCATCCCAAAGGGAGTGCAGAAGTGCCACAACATGGCTGCTTTCACGGCTTTTCCCTTAGGAAGAACCCTAATACCCGGCTGATTTACCTTCCTAGGGTTACTGTTAGGCTTAGGCCTAGGACTTTTAAAACCAGGAAGCCCTGTGCTCCAGGCACACTGCAGCTGCGAAAGGCATCCCAAGGGGAGCGCAAAAGTGACGCAACTTGGCTGCCACCACTGATATTTCCATGAGACCATCCCGAACCATAGGCTGATTTTCCTTCCTAGGGTTAAGGTTTGAGTTACGCCTAGGGTAAGGGTTCTATTTACCAGAAAGCCCTGAGTTCCAAGAACACAGCAGCTGCGAAGGACTAGCCAAGAAGAGCGCAAAAGTACCACAACATGCCTGCCTCCACAGCTTTTTCCTTGGGGACATGCCTAATTCCTGGCTGATTTGCCTTTCTCGTCTTAGGGTTGGGGTTCGGCCTAGGGCTAGGATTTTTAAAATCAGGAAGCCCTGAGTTCCAGGCACACTGCAGCTGTGAAAGGCATCCAAAAGGGAGTGCAAAAGTGCCACAACATGGCTGCTTTCACGGCTTTTTCCTTGGCAAGAAGCCTAACACCAGGCTGATTTACCTTCCCAGGGTTACTGTTAGGCTTAGGCCTAGGGCTAGGATTTTTCAAAATAGGAAGCCCTTAGCTCCAGGCACACTGCAGCTGTTCAAGGCATCCCAAGGGGAGTACAAAAGTGCAACAACATGGCAGCTTTCACAGCTTTTTCCTTGGCACCATCCCTATACCTAGGCTGATTTATCTGCCTAGGGTTAGGGTTAGGCTTCAGCCTAGGGCTTGGATTTCTTTAACCAGGAAGCCCTGAGTTCCAGGCTTACTTCATCTGCCAAAGGCATCCCAAAGGGAGTGCAGAAGTGCCACAACATGGCTGCTTTCACGGCTTTTCCCTTAGGAAGAACCCTAATACCCGGCTGATTTACCTTCCTAGGGTTACTGTTAAGCTTAGGCCTAGGACTTTTAAAACCAGGAAGCCCTGGGCTCCAGGCACACTGCAGCTGCGAAAGGCATCCCAAGGGGAGCGCAAAAGTGACGCAACTTGGCTGCCACCACTGATATTTCCATGAGACCATCCCGAACCATAGGCTGATTTTCCTTCCTAGGGTTAAGGTTTGAGTTACGCCTAGGGTAAGGGTCTATTAACCAGAAAGCCCTGAGTTCCAAGAACACAGCAGCTGCGAAGGACTAGCCAAGAAGAGCGCAAAAGTACCACAACATGCCTGCCTCCACAGCTTTTTCCTTGGGGACATGCCTAATTCCTGGCTGATTTGCCTTTCTCGTCTTAGGGTTGGGGTTCGGCCTAGGGCTAGGATTTTTAAAATCAGGAAGCCCTGAGTTCCAGGCACACTGCAGCTGTGAAAGGCATCCAAAAGGGAGTGCAAAAGTGCCACAACATGGCTGCTTTCACGGCTTTTTCCTTGGCAAGAAGCCTAACACCAGGCTGATTTACCTTCCCAGGGTTACTGTTAGGCTTAGGCCTAGGGCTAGGATTTTTGAAACTAGGAAGCCCTTAGCTCCAGGCACACGGCAGCTGTTCAAGGCATCCCAAGGGGAGTACAAAAGTGCAACAACATGGCAGCTTTCACATCTTTTTCCTTGGCACCATCCCTATACCTAGGCTGATTTATCTGCCTAGGGTTAGGGTTAGGGTTCAGCCTAGGGCTTGGATTTCTTTAACCAGGAAGCCCTGAGTTCCAGGCTTACTTCATCTGCCAAAGGCATCCCAAAGGGAGTGCAGAAGTGCCACAACATGGCTGCTTTCACGGCTTTTCCCTTAGGAAGAACCCTAATACCCGGCTGATTTACCTTCCTAGGGTTACTGTTAGGCTTAGGCCTAGGACTTTTAAAACCAGGAAGCCCTGGGCTCCAGGCACACTGCAGCTGCGAAAAGCATCCCAAGGGGAGCGCAAAAGTGACGCAACTTGGCTGCCACCACTGATATTTCCATGAGACCATCCCGAACCATAGGCTGATTTTCCTTCCTAGGGTTAAGGTTTGAGTTACGCCTAGGGTAAGGGTTCTATTAACCAGAAAGCCCTGAGTTCCAAGAACACAGCAGCTGCGAAGGACTAGCCAAGAAGAGCGCAAAAGTACCACAACATGCCTGCCTCCACAGCTTTTTCCTTGGGGACATGCCTAATTCCTGGCTGATTTGCCTTTCTCGTCTTAGGGTTGGGGTTCGGCCTAGGGCTAGGATTTTTAAAATCAGGAAGCCCTGAGTTCCAGGCACACTGCAGCTGTGAAAGGCATCCAAAAGGGAGTGCAAAAGTGCCACAACATGGCTGCTTTCACGGCTTTTTCCTTGGCAAGAAGCCTAACACCAGGCTGATTTCCCTTCCCAGGGTTACTGTTAGGCTTAGGCCTAGGGCTAGGATTTTTAAAACTAGGAAGCCCTGGGCTCCAGGCACACTGCAGCTGTTCAAGGCATCCCAAGGGGAGGACAAAAGTGCAACAACATGGCAGCTTTCACAGCTTTTTCCTTGGCACCATCCCTATACCTAGGCTGATTTATCTGCCTAGGGTTAGGGTTAGGGCTCAGCCTAGGGCTTGGATTTCTTTAACCAGGAAGCCCTGAGTTCCAGGCTTACTTCATCTGCCAAAGGCATCCCAAAGGGAGTGCAGAAGTGCCACAACATGGCTGCTTTCACGGCTTTTCCCTTAGGAAGAACCCTAATACCCGGCTGATTTACCTTCCTAGGGTTACTGTTAGGCTTAGGCCTAGGACTTTTAAAACCAGGAAGCCCTGGGCTCCAGGCACACTGCAGCTGCGAAAGGCATCCCAAGGGGAGCGCAAAAGTGACGCAACTTGGCTGCCACCACTGATATTTCCATGAGACCATCCCGAACCATAGGCTAATTTTCCTTCCTAGGGTTAAGGTTTGAGTTACGCCTAGGGTAAGGGTCTATTAACCAGAAAGCCCTGAGTTCCAAGAACACAGCAGCTGCGAAGGACTAGCCAAGAAGAGCGCAAAAGTACCACAACATGCCTGCCTCCACAGCTTTTTCCTTGGGGACATGCCTAATTCCTGGCTGATTTGCCTTTCTCGTCTTAGGGTTGGGGTTCGGCCTAGGGCTAGGATTTTTAAAATCAGGAAGCCCTGAGTTCCAGGCACACTGCAGCTGTGAAAGGCATCCAAAAGGGAGTGCAAAAGTGCCACAACATGGCTGCTTTCACGGCTTTTTCCTTGGCAAGAAGCCTAACACCAGGCTGATTTACCTTCCCAGGGTTACTGTTAGGCTTAGGCCTAGGGCTAGGATTTTTAAAACTAGGAAGCCCTGGGCTCCAGGCACACTGCAGCTGTTCAAGGCATCCCAAGGGGAGTACAAAAGTGCAACAACATGGCAGCTTTCACAGCTTTTTCCTTGGCACCATCCCTATACCTAGGCTGATTTATCTGCCTAGGGTTAGGGTTAGGGTTCAGCCTAGGGCTTGGATTTCTTTAACCAGGAAGCCCTGAGTTCCAGGCTTACTTCATCTGCCAAAGGCATCCCAAAGGGAGTGCAGAAGTGCCACAACATGGCTGCTTTCACGGCTTTTCCCTTAGGAAGAACCCTAATACCCGGCTGATTTACCTTCCTAGGGTTACTGTTAGGCTTAGGCCTAGGACTTTTAAAACCAGGAAGCCCTGGGCTCCAGGCACACTGCAGCTGCGAAAGGCATCCCAAGGGGAGCGCAAAAGTGACGCAACTTGGCTGCCACCACTGATATTTCCATGAGACCATCCCGAACCATAGGCTGATTTTCCTTCCTAGGGTTAAGGTTTGAGTTACGCCTAGGGTAAGGGGCTATTAACCAGAAAGCCCTGAGTTCCAAGAACACAGCAGCTGCGAAGGACTAGCCAAGAAGAGCGCAAAAGTACCACAACATGCCTGCCTCCACAGCTTTTTCCTTGGGGACATGCTTAATTCCTGGCTGATTTGCCTTTCTCGTCTTAGGGTTGGGGTTCGGCCTAGGGCTAGGATTTTTAAAATCAGGAAGCCCTGAGTTCCAGGAACACTGCAGCTGTGAAAGGCATCCAAAAGGGAGTGCAAAAGTGCCACAACATGGCTGCTTTCACGGCTTTTTCCTTGGCAAGAAGCCTAACACCAGGCTGATTTCCCTTCCCAGGGTTACTGTTAGGCTTAGGCCTAGGGCTAGGATTTTTAAAACTAGGAAGCCCTTAGCTCCAGGCACACTGCAGCTGTTCAAGGCATCCCAAGGGGAGTACAAAAGTGCAACAACATGGCAGCTTTCACAGCTTTTTCCTTGGCACCATCCCTATACCTAGGCTGATTTATCTGCCTAGGGTTAGGGTTAGGGTTCAGCCTAGGGCTTGGATTTCTTTAACCAGGAAGCCCTGAGTTCCAGGCTTACTTCATCTGCCAAAGGCATCCCAAAGGGAGTGCAGAAGTGCCACAACATGGCTGCTTTCACGGCTTTTCCCTTAGGAAGAACCCTAATACCCGGCTGATTTACCTTCCTAGGGTTACTGTTAGGCTTAGGCCTAGGACTTTTAAAACCAGGAAGCCCTGGGCTCCAGGCACACTGCAGCTGCGAAAGGCATCCCAAGGGGAGCGCAAAAGTGACGCAACTTGGCTGCCACCACTGATATTTCCATGAGACCATCCCGAACCATAGGTTGATTTTCCTTCCTAGGGTTAAGGTTTGAGTTACGCCTAGGGTAAGGGCTCTATTAACCAGAAAGCCCTGAGTTCCAAGAACACAGCAGCTGCGAAGGACTAGCCAAGAAGAGCGCAAAAGTACCACAACATGCCTGCCTCCACAGCTTTTTCCTTGGGGACATGCCTAATTCCTGGCTGATTTGCCTTTCTCGTCTTAGGGTTGGGGTTCGGCCTAGGGCTAGGATTTTTAAAATCAGGAAGCCCTGAGTTCCAGGCACACTGCAGCTGTGAAAGGCATCCAAAAGGGAGTGCAAAAGTGCCACAACATGGCTGCTTTCACGGCTTTTTCCTTGGCAAGAAGCCTAACACCAGGCTGATTTCCCTTCCCAGGGTTACTGTTAGGCTTAGGCCTAGGGCTAGGATTTTTCAAAATAGGAAGCCCTTAGCTCCAGGCACACTGCAGCTGTTCAAGGCATCCCAAGGGGAGTACAAAAGTGCTACAACATGGCAGCTTTCACAGCTTTTTCCTTGGCACCATCCCTATACCTAGGCTGATTTATCTGCCTAGGGTTAGGGTTAGGGTTCAGCCTAGGGCTTGGATTTCTTTAACCAGGAAGCCCTGAGTTCCAGGCTTACTTCATCTGCCAAAGGCATCCCAAAGGGAGTGCAGAAGTGCCACAACATGGCTGCTTTCACGGCTTTTCCCTTAGGAAGAACCCTAATACCCGGCTGATTTACCTTCCTAGGGTTACTGTTAGGCTTAGGCCTAGGACTTTTAAAACCAGGAAGCCCTGGGCTCCAGGCACACTGCAGCTGCGAAAGGCATCCCAAGGGGAGCGCAAAAGTGACGCAACGTGGCTGCCACCACTGATATTTCCATGAGACCAGCCCGAACCATAGGTTGATTTTCCTTCCTAGGGTTAAGGTTTGAGTTACGCCTAGGGTAAGGGCTCTATTAACCAGAGAGCCCTGAGTTCCAAGAACACAGCAGCTGCGAAGGACTAGCCAAGAAGAGCGCAAAAGTACCACAACATGCCTGCCTCCACAGCTTTTTCCTTGGGGACATGCCTAATTCCTGGCTGATTTGCCTTTCTCGTCTTAGGGTTGGGGTTCGGCCTAGGGCTAGGATTTTTAAAATCAGGAAGCCCTGAGTTCCAGGCACACTGCAGCTGTGAAAGGCATCCAAAAGGGAGTGCAAAAGTGCCACAACATGGCTGCTTTCACGGCTTTTTCCTTGGCAAGAAGCCTAACACCAGGCTGATTTCCCTTCCCAGGGTTACTGTTAGGCTTAGGCCTAGGGCTAGGATTTTTCAAAATAGGAAGCCCTTAGCTCCAGGCACACTGCAGCTGTTCAAGGCATCCCAAGGGGAGTACAAAAGTGCAACAACATGGCAGCTTTCACAGCTTTTTCCTTGGCACCATCCCTATACCTAGGCTGATTTATCTGCCTAGGGTTAGGTTTAGGGTTCAGCCTAGGGCTTGGATTTCTTTAACCAGGAAGCCCTGAGTTCCAGGCTTACTTCATCTGCCAAAGGCATCCCAAAGGGAGTGCAGAAGTGCCACAACATGGCTGCTTTCACGGCTTTTCCCTTAGGAAGAACCCTAATACCCGGCTGATTTACCTTCCTAGGGTTACTGTTAGGCTTAGGCCTAGGACTTTTAAAACCAGGAAGCCCTGGGCTCCAGGCACACTGCAGCTGCGAAAGGCATCCCAAGGGGAGCGCAAAAGTGACGCAACTTGGCTGCCACCACTGATATTTCCATGAGACCATCCCGAACCATAGGCTGATTTTCCTTCCTAGGGTTAAGGTTTGAGTTACGCCTAGGGTAAGGGCTCTATTAACCAGAAAGCCCTGAGTTCCAAGAACACAGCAGCTGCGAAGGACTAGCCAAGAAGAGCGCAAAAGTACCACAACATGCCTGCCTCCACAGCTTTTTCCTTGGGGACATGCCTAATTCCTGGCTGATTTGCCTTTCTCGTCTTAGGGTAGGGGTTCGGCCTAGGGCTAGGATTTTTAAAATCAGGAAGCCCTGAGTTCCAGGCACACTGCAGCTGTGAAAGGCATCCAAAAGGGAGTGCAAAAGTGCCACAACATGGCTGCTTTCACGGCTTTTTCCTTGGCAAGAAGCCTAACACCAGGCTGATTTACCTTCCCAGGGTTACTGTTAGGCTTAGGCCTAGGGCTAGGATTTTTGAAACTAGGAAGCCCTTAGCTCCAGGCACACTGCAGCTGCGAAAGGCATCCCAAGGGGAGTACAAAAGTGCAACAACATGGCAGCTTTCACATCTTTTTCCTTGGCACCATCCCTATACCTAGGCTGATTTACCTGCCTAGGGTTAGGGTTAGGCTTCAGCCTAGGGCTTGGATTTCTTTAACCAGGAAGCCCTGAGTTCCAGGCTTACTTCATCTGCCAAAGGCATCCCAAAGGGAGTGCAGAAGTGCCACAACATGGCTGCTTTCACGGCTTTTTCCTTGGCAAGAAGCCTAACACCAGGGTGATTTCCCTTCCCAGGGTTACTGTTAGGCTTAGGCCTAGGGCTAGGATTTTTCAAAATAGGAAGCCCTTAGCTCCAGGCACATTGCAGCTGTTCAAGGCATCCCAAGGGGAGTACAAAAGTGCTACAACATGGCAGCTTTCACAGCTTTTTCCTTGGCACCATCCCTATACCTAGGCTGATTTATCTGCCTAGGGTTAGGGTTAGGGTTCAGCCTAGGGCTTGGATTTCTTTAACCAGGAAGCCCTGAGTTCCAGGCTTACTTCATCTGCCAAAGGCATCCCAAAGGGAGTGCAGAAGTGCCACAACATGGCTGCTTTCACGGCTTTTCCCTTAGGAAGAACCCTAATACCCGGCTGATTTACCTTCCTAGGGTTACTGTTAGGCTTAGGCCTAGGACTTTTAAAACCAGGAAGCCCTGGGCTCCAGGCACACTGCAGCTGCGAAAGGCATCCCAAGGGGAGCGCAAAAGTGACGCAACGTGGCTGCCACCACTGATATTTCCATGAGACCATCCCGAACCATAGGTTGATTTTCCTTCCTAGGGTTAAGGTTTGAGTTACGCCTAGGGTAAGGGCTCTATTAACCAGAGAGCCCTGAGTTCCAAGAACACAGCAGCTGCGAAGGACTAGCCAAGAAGAGCGCAAAAGTACCACAACATGCCTGCCTCCACAGCTTTTTCCTTGGGGACATGCCTAATTCCTGGCTGATTTGCCTTTCTCGTCTTAGGGTTGGGGTTCGGCCTAGGGCTAGGATTTTTAAAATCAGGAAGCCCTGAGTTCCAGGCACACTGGAGCTGTGAAAGGCATCCAAAAGGGAGTGCAAAAGTGCCACAACATGGCTGCTTTCACGGCTTTTTCCTTGGCAAGAAGCCTAACACCAGGCTGATTTACCTTCCCAGGGTTACTGTTAGGCTTAGGCCTAGGGCTAGGATTTTTCAAAATAGGAAGCCCTTAGCTCCAGGCACACTGCAGCTGTTCAAGGCATCCCAAGGGGAGTACAAAAGTGCAACAACATGGCAGCTTTCACAGCTTTTTCCTTGGCACCATCCCTATACCTAGGCTGATTTATCTGCCTAGGGTTAGGGTTAGGCTTCAGCCTAGGGCTTGGATTTCTTTAACCAGGAAGCCCTGAGTTCCAGGCTTACTTCATCTGCCAAAGGCATCCCAAAGGGAGTGCAGAAGTGCCACAACATGGCTGCTTTCACGGCTTTTCCCTTAGGAAGAACCCTAATACCCGGCTGATTTACCTTCCTAGGGTTACTGTTAGGCTTAGGCCTAGGACTTTTAAAACCAGGAAGCCCTGGGCTCCAGGCACACTGCAGCTGCGAAAGGCATCCCAAGGGGAGCGCAAAAGTGACGCAACTTGGCTGCCACCACTGATATTTCCATGAGACCATCCCGAACCATAGGCTGATTTTCCTTCCTAGGGTTAAGGTTTGAGTTACGCCTAGGGTAAGGGCTCTATTAACCAGAAAGCCCTGAGTTCCAAGAACACAGCAGCTGCGAAGGACTAGCCAAGAAGAGCGCAAAAGTAGCACAACATGCCTGCCTCCACAGCTTTTTCCTTGGGGACATGCCTAATTCCTGGCTGATTTGCCTTTCTCGTCTTAGGGTTGGGGTTCGGCCTAGGGCTAGGATTTTTAAAATCAGGAAGCCCTGAGTTCCAGGCACACTGCAGCTGTGAAAGGCATCCAAAAGGGAGTGCAAAAGTGCCACAACATGGCTGCTTTCACGGCTTTTTCCTTGGCAAGAAGCCTAACACCAGGCTGATTTACCTTCCCAGGGTTACTGTTAGGCTTAGGCCTAGGGCTAGGATTTTTAAAACTAGGAAGCCCTGGGCTCCAGGCACACTGCAGCTGTTCAAGGCATCCCAAGGGGAGTACAAAAGTGCTACAACATGGCAGCTTTCACAGCTTTTTCCTTGGCACCATCCCTATACCTAGGCTGATTTATCTGCCTAGGGTTAGGGTTAGGCTTCAGCCTAGGGCTTGGATTTCTTTAACCAGGAAGCCCTGAGTTCCAGGCTTACTTCATCTGCCAAAGGCATCCCAAAGGGAGTGCAGAAGTGCCACAACATGGCTGCTTTCACGGCTTTTCCCTTAGGAAGAACCCTAATACCCGGCTGATTTACCTTCCTAGGGTTACTGTTAGGCTTAGGCCTAGGACTTTTAAAACCAGGAAGCCCTGGGCTCCAGGCACACTGCAGCTGCGAAAGGCATCCCAAGGGGAGCGCAAAAGTGACGCAACTTGGCTGCCACCACTGATATTTCCATGAGACCATCCCGAACCATAGGCTGATTTTCCTTCCTAGGGTTAAGGTTTGAGTTACGCCTAGGGTAAGGGTTCTATTAACCAGAAAGCCCTGAGTTCCAAGAACACAGCAGCTGCGAAGGACTAGCCAAGAAGAGCGCAAAAGTACCACAACATGCCTGCCTCCACAGCTTTTTCCTTGGGGACATGCCTAATGCCTGGCTGATTTGCCTTTCTCGTCTTAGGGTTGGGGTTCGGCCTAGGGCTAGGATTTTTAAAATCAGGAAGCCCTGAGTTCCAGGCACACTGGAGCTGTGAAAGGCATCCAAAAGGGAGTGCAAAAGTGCCACAACATGGCTGCTTTCACGGCTTTTTCCTTGGCAAGAAGCCTAACACCAGGCTGATTTACCTTCCCAGGGTTACTGTTAGGCTTAGGCCTAGGGCTAGGATTTTTAAAACTAGGAAGCCCTGGGCTCCAGGCACACTGCAGCTGCGAAAGGCATCCCAAGGGGAGCGCAAAAGTGACGCAACTTGGCTGCCACCACTGATATTTCCATGAGACCATCCCGAACCATAGGTTGATTTTCCTTCCTAGGGTTAAGGTTTGAGTTACGCCTAGGGTAAGGGCTCTATTAACCAGAGAGCCCTGAGTTCCAAGAACACAGCAGCTGCGAAGGACTAGCCAAGAAGAGCGCAAAAGTACCACAACATGCCTGCCTCCACAGCTTTTTCCTTGGGGACATGCCTAATTCCTGGCTGATTTGCCTTTCTCGTCTTAGGGTTGGGGTTCGGCCTAGGGCTAGGATTTTTAAAATCAGGAAGCCCTGAGTTCCAGGCACACTGGAGCTGTGAAAGGCATCCAAAAGGGAGTGCAAAAGTGCCACAACATGGCTGCTTTCACGGCTTTTTCCTTGGCAAGAAGCCTAACACCAGGCTGATTTACCTTCCCAGGGTTACTGTTAGGCTTAGGCCTAGGGCTAGGATTTTTCAAAATAGGAAGCCCTTAGCTCCAGGCACACTGCAGCTGTTCAAGGCATCCCAAGGGGAGTACAAAAGTGCAACAACATGGCAGCTTTCACAGCTTTTTCCTTGGCACCATCCCTATACCTAGGCTGATTTATCTGCCTAGGGTTAGGGTTAGGCTTCAGCCTAGGGCTTGGATTTCTTTAACCAGGAAGCCCTGAGTTCCAGGCTTACTTCATCTGCCAAAGGCATCCCAAAGGGAGTGCAGAAGTGCCACAACATGGCTGCTTTCACGGCTTTTCCCTTAGGAAGAACCCTAATACCCGGCTGATTTACCTTCCTAGGGTTACTGTTAGGCTTAGGCCTAGGACTTTTAAAACCAGGAAGCCCTGGGCTCCAGGCACACTGCAGCTGCGAAAGGCATCCCAAGGGGAGCGCAAAAGTGACGCAACTTGGCTGCCACCACTGATATTTCCATGAGACCATCCCGAACCATAGGCTGATTTTCCTTCCTAGGCTTAAGGTTTGAGTTACGCCTAGGGTAAGGGTCTATTAACCAGAAAGCCCTGAGTTCTAAGAACACAGCAGCTGCGAAGGACTAGCCAAGAAGAGCGCAAAAGTAGCACAACATGCCTGCCTCCACAGCTTTTTCCTTGGGGACATGCCTAATTCCTGGCTGATTTGCCTTTCTCGTCTTAGGGTTGGGGTTCGGCCTAGGGCTAGGATTTTTAAAATCAGGAAGCCCTGAGTTCCAGGCACACTGGAGCTGTGAAAGGCATCCAAAAGGGAGTGCAAAAGTGCCACAACATGGCTGCTTTCACGGCTTTTTCCTTGGCAAGAAGCCTAACACCAGGCTGATTTACCTTCCCAGGGTTACTGTTAGGCTTAGGCCTAGGGCTAGGATTTTTGAAACTAGGAAGCCCTTAGCTCCAGGCACACTGCAGCTGTTCAAGGCATCCCAAGGGGAGTACAAAAGTGCTACAACATGGCAGCTTTCACAGCTTTTTCCTTGGCACCATCCCTATACCTAGGCTGATTTATCTGCCTAGGGTTAGGGTTAGGCTTCAGCCTAGGGCTTAGGATTTCTTTAACCAGGAAGCCCTGAGTTCCAGGCTTACTTCATCTGCCAAAGGCATCCCAAAGGGAGTGCAGAAGTGCCACAACATGGCTGCTTTCACGGCTTTTCCCTTAGGAAGAACCCTAATACCCGGCTGATTTACCTTCCTAGGGTTACTGTTAGGCTTAGGCCTAGGACTTTTAAAACCAGGAAGCCCTGGGCTCCAGGCACACTGCAGCTGCGAAAGGCATCCCAAGGGGAGCGCAAAAGTGACGCAACTTGGCTGCCACCACTGATATTTCCATGAGACCATCCCGAACCATAGGCTGATTTTCCTTCCTAGGGTTAAGGTTTGAGTTACGCCTAGGGTAAGGGTTCTATTAACCAGAAAGCCCTGAGTTCCAAGAACACAGCAGCTGCGAAGGACTAGCCAAGAAGAGCGCAAAAGTACCACAACATGCCTGCCTCCACAGCTTTTTCCTTGGGGACATGCCTAATGCCTGGCTGATTTGCCTTTCTCGTCTTAGGGTTGGGGTTCGGCCTAGGGCTAGGATTTTTAAAATCAGGAAGCCCTGAGTTCCAGGCACACTGCAGCTGTGAAAGGCATCCAAAAGGGAGTGCAAAAGTGCCACAACATGGCTGCTTTCACGGCTTTTTCCTTGGCAAGAAGCCTAACACCAGGCTGATTTACCTTCCCAGGGTTACTGTTAGGCTTAGGCCTAGGGCTAGGATTTTTAAAACTAGGAAGCCCTGGGCTCCAGGCACACTGCAGCTGTTCAAGGCATCCCAAGGGGAGTACAAAAGTGCAACAACATGGCAGCTTTCACAGCTTTTTCCTTGGCACCATCCCTATACCTAGGCTGATTTATCTGCCTAGGGTTAGGGTTAGGGTTCAGCCTAGGGCTTGGATTTCTTTAACCAGGAAGCCCTGAGTTCCAGGCTTACTTCATCTGCCAAAGGCATCCCAAAGGGAGTGCAGAAGTGCCACAACATGGCTGCTTTCACGGCTTTTCCCTTAGGAAGAACCCTAATACCCGGCTGATTTACCTTCCTAGGGTTACTGTTAGGCTTAGGCCTAGGACTTTTAAAACCAGGAAGCCCTGGGCTCCAGGCACACTGCAGCTGCGAAAGGCATCCCAAGGGGAGCGCAAAAGTGACGCAACTTGGCTGCCACCACTGATATTTCCATGAGACCATCCCGAACCATAGGCTGATTTTCCTTCCTAGGGTTAAGGTTTGAGTTACGCCTAGGGTAAGGGGCTATTAACCAGAAAGCCCTGAGTTCCAAGAACACAGCAGCTGCGAAGGACTAGCCAAGAAGAGCGCAAAAGTACCACAACATGCCTGCCTCCACAGCTTTTTCCTTGGGGACATGCTTAATTCCTGGCTGATTTGCCTTTCTCGTCTTAGGGTTGGGGTTCGGCCTAGGGCTAGGATTTTTAAAATCAGGAAGCCCTGAGTTCCAGGAACACTGCAGCTGTGAAAGGCATCCAAAAGGGAGTGCAAAAGTGCCACAACATGGCTGCTTTCACGGCTTTTTCCTTGGCAAGAAGCCTAACACCAGGCTGATTTCCCTTCCCAGGGTTACTGTTAGGCTTAGGCCTAGGGCTAGGATTTTTAAAACTAGGAAGCCCTTAGCTCCAGGCACACTGCAGCTGTTCAAGGCATCCCAAGGGGAGTACAAAAGTGCAACAACATGGCAGCTTTCACAGCTTTTTCCTTGGCACCATCCCTATACCTAGGCTGATTTATCTGCCTAGGGTTAGGGTTAGGGTTCAGCCTAGGGCTTGGATTTCTTTAACCAGGAAGCCCTGAGTTCCAGGCTTACTTCATCTGCCAAAGGCATCCCAAAGGGAGTGCAGAAGTGCCACAACATGGCTGCTTTCACGGCTTTTCCCTTAGGAAGAACCCTAATACCCGGCTGATTTACCTTCCTAGGGTTACTGTTAGGCTTAGGCCTAGGACTTTTAAAACCAGGAAGCCCTGGGCTCCAGGCACACTGCAGCTGCGAAAGGCATCCCAAGGGGAGCGCAAAAGTGACGCAACTTGGCTGCCACCACTGATATTTCCATGAGACCATCCCGAACCATAGGTTGATTTTCCTTCCTAGGGTTAAGGTTTGAGTTACGCCTAGGGTAAGGGCTCTATTAACCAGAAAGCCCTGAGTTCCAAGAACACAGCAGCTGCGAAGGACTAGCCAAGAAGAGCGCAAAAGTACCACAACATGCCTGCCTCCACAGCTTTTTCCTTGGGGACATGCCTAATTCCTGGCTGATTTGCCTTTCTCGTCTTAGGGTTGGGGTTCGGCCTAGGGCTAGGATTTTTAAAATCAGGAAGCCCTGAGTTCCAGGCACACTGCAGCTGTGAAAGGCATCCAAAAGGGAGTGCAAAAGTGCCACAACATGGCTGCTTTCACGGCTTTTTCCTTGGCAAGAAGCCTAACACCAGGCTGATTTCCCTTCCCAGGGTTACTGTTAGGCTTAGGCCTAGGGCTAGGATTTTTCAAAATAGGAAGCCCTTAGCTCCAGGCACACTGCAGCTGTTCAAGGCATCCCAAGGGGAGTACAAAAGTGCTACAACATGGCAGCTTTCACAGCTTTTTCCTTGGCACCATCCCTATACCTAGGCTGATTTATCTGCCTAGGGTTAGGGTTAGGGTTCAGCCTAGGGCTTGGATTTCTTTAACCAGGAAGCCCTGAGTTCCAGGCTTACTTCATCTGCCAAAGGCATCCCAAAGGGAGTGCAGAAGTGCCACAACATGGCTGCTTTCACGGCTTTTCCCTTAGGAAGAACCCTAATACCCGGCTGATTTACCTTCCTAGGGTTACTGTTAGGCTTAGGCCTAGGACTTTTAAAACCAGGAAGCCCTGGGCTCCAGGCACACTGCAGCTGCGAAAGGCATCCCAAGGGGAGCGCAAAAGTGACGCAACGTGGCTGCCACCACTGATATTTCCATGAGACCAGCCCGAACCATAGGTTGATTTTCCTTCCTAGGGTTAAGGTTTGAGTTACGCCTAGGGTAAGGGCTCTATTAACCAGAGAGCCCTGAGTTCCAAGAACACAGCAGCTGCGAAGGACTAGCCAAGAAGAGCGCAAAAGTACCACAACATGCCTGCCTCCACAGCTTTTTCCTTGGGGACATGCCTAATTCCTGGCTGATTTGCCTTTCTCGTCTTAGGGTTGGGGTTCGGCCTAGGGCTAGGATTTTTAAAATCAGGAAGCCCTGAGTTCCAGGCACACTGCAGCTGTGAAAGGCATCCAAAAGGGAGTGCAAAAGTGCCACAACATGGCTGCTTTCACGGCTTTTTCCTTGGCAAGAAGCCTAACACCAGGCTGATTTCCCTTCCCAGGGTTACTGTTAGGCTTAGGCCTAGGGCTAGGATTTTTCAAAATAGGAAGCCCTTAGCTCCAGGCACACTGCAGCTGTTCAAGGCATCCCAAGGGGAGTACAAAAGTGCAACAACATGGCAGCTTTCACAGCTTTTTCCTTGGCACCATCCCTATACCTAGGCTGATTTATCTGCCTAGGGTTAGGTTTAGGGTTCAGCCTAGGGCTTGGATTTCTTTAACCAGGAAGCCCTGAGTTCCAGGCTTACTTCATCTGCCAAAGGCATCCCAAAGGGAGTGCAGAAGTGCCACAACATGGCTGCTTTCACGGCTTTTCCCTTAGGAAGAACCCTAATACCCGGCTGATTTACCTTCCTAGGGTTACTGTTAGGCTTAGGCCTAGGACTTTTAAAACCAGGAAGCCCTGGGCTCCAGGCACACTGCAGCTGCGAAAGGCATCCCAAGGGGAGCGCAAAAGTGACGCAACTTGGCTGCCACCACTGATATTTCCATGAGACCATCCCGAACCATAGGCTGATTTTCCTTCCTAGGGTTAAGGTTTGAGTTACGCCTAGGGTAAGGGCTCTATTAACCAGAAAGCCCTGAGTTCCAAGAACACAGCAGCTGCGAAGGACTAGCCAAGAAGAGCGCAAAAGTACCACAACATGCCTGCCTCCACAGCTTTTTCCTTGGGGACATGCCTAATTCCTGGCTGATTTGCCTTTCTCGTCTTAGGGTAGGGGTTCGGCCTAGGGCTAGGATTTTTAAAATCAGGAAGCCCTGAGTTCCAGGCACACTGCAGCTGTGAAAGGCATCCAAAAGGGA
Organism: Ammospiza nelsoni; assembly: GCF_027579445.1. Lineage (NCBI taxonomy): Eukaryota > Metazoa > Chordata > Aves > Passeriformes > Passerellidae > Ammospiza > Ammospiza nelsoni. The sequence goes on from NW_026683194.1 coordinate 396,463, forward strand.
GTGCAAAAGTGCCACAACATGGCTGCTTTCACGGCTTTTTCCTTGGCAAGAAGCCTAACACCAGGCTGATTTACCTTCCCAGGGTTACTGTTAGGCTTAGGCCTAGGGCTAGGATTTTTGAAACTAGGAAGCCCTTAGCTCCAGGCACACTGCAGCTGCGAAAGGCATCCCAAGGGGAGTACAAAAGTGCAACAACATGGCAGCTTTCACATCTTTTTCCTTGGCACCATCCCTATACCTAGGCTGATTTACCTGCCTAGGGTTAGGGTTAGGCTTCAGCCTAGGGCTTGGATTTCTTTAACCAGGAAGCCCTGAGTTCCAGGCTTACTTCATCTGCCAAAGGCATCCCAAAGGGAGTGCAGAAGTGCCACAACATGGCTGCTTTCACGGCTTTTTCCTTGGCAAGAAGCCTAACACCAGGGTGATTTCCCTTCCCAGGGTTACTGTTAGGCTTAGGCCTAGGGCTAGGATTTTTCAAAATAGGAAGCCCTTAGCTCCAGGCACATTGCAGCTGTTCAAGGCATCCCAAGGGGAGTACAAAAGTGCTACAACATGGCAGCTTTCACAGCTTTTTCCTTGGCACCATCCCTATACCTAGGCTGATTTATCTGCCTAGGGTTAGGGTTAGGGTTCAGCCTAGGGCTTGGATTTCTTTAACCAGGAAGCCCTGAGTTCCAGGCTTACTTCATCTGCCAAAGGCATCCCAAAGGGAGTGCAGAAGTGCCACAACATGGCTGCTTTCACGGCTTTTCCCTTAGGAAGAACCCTAATACCCGGCTGATTTACCTTCCTAGGGTTACTGTTAGGCTTAGGCCTAGGACTTTTAAAACCAGGAAGCCCTGGGCTCCAGGCACACTGCAGCTGCGAAAGGCATCCCAAGGGGAGCGCAAAAGTGACGCAACGTGGCTGCCACCACTGATATTTCCATGAGACCATCCCGAACCATAGGTTGATTTTCCTTCCTAGGGTTAAGGTTTGAGTTACGCCTAGGGTAAGGGCTCTATTAACCAGAGAGCCCTGAGTTCCAAGAACACAGCAGCTGCGAAGGACTAGCCAAGAAGAGCGCAAAAGTACCACAACATGCCTGCCTCCACAGCTTTTTCCTTGGGGACATGCCTAATTCCTGGCTGATTTGCCTTTCTCGTCTTAGGGTTGGGGTTCGGCCTAGGGCTAGGATTTTTAAAATCAGGAAGCCCTGAGTTCCAGGCACACTGGAGCTGTGAAAGGCATCCAAAAGGGAGTGCAAAAGTGCCACAACATGGCTGCTTTCACGGCTTTTTCCTTGGCAAGAAGCCTAACACCAGGCTGATTTACCTTCCCAGGGTTACTGTTAGGCTTAGGCCTAGGGCTAGGATTTTTCAAAATAGGAAGCCCTTAGCTCCAGGCACACTGCAGCTGTTCAAGGCATCCCAAGGGGAGTACAAAAGTGCAACAACATGGCAGCTTTCACAGCTTTTTCCTTGGCACCATCCCTATACCTAGGCTGATTTATCTGCCTAGGGTTAGGGTTAGGCTTCAGCCTAGGGCTTGGATTTCTTTAACCAGGAAGCCCTGAGTTCCAGGCTTACTTCATCTGCCAAAGGCATCCCAAAGGGAGTGCAGAAGTGCCACAACATGGCTGCTTTCACGGCTTTTCCCTTAGGAAGAACCCTAATACCCGGCTGATTTACCTTCCTAGGGTTACTGTTAGGCTTAGGCCTAGGACTTTTAAAACCAGGAAGCCCTGGGCTCCAGGCACACTGCAGCTGCGAAAGGCATCCCAAGGGGAGCGCAAAAGTGACGCAACTTGGCTGCCACCACTGATATTTCCATGAGACCATCCCGAACCATAGGCTGATTTTCCTTCCTAGGGTTAAGGTTTGAGTTACGCCTAGGGTAAGGGCTCTATTAACCAGAAAGCCCTGAGTTCCAAGAACACAGCAGCTGCGAAGGACTAGCCAAGAAGAGCGCAAAAGTAGCACAACATGCCTGCCTCCACAGCTTTTTCCTTGGGGACATGCCTAATTCCTGGCTGATTTGCCTTTCTCGTCTTAGGGTTGGGGTTCGGCCTAGGGCTAGGATTTTTAAAATCAGGAAGCCCTGAGTTCCAGGCACACTGCAGCTGTGAAAGGCATCCAAAAGGGAGTGCAAAAGTGCCACAACATGGCTGCTTTCACGGCTTTTTCCTTGGCAAGAAGCCTAACACCAGGCTGATTTACCTTCCCAGGGTTACTGTTAGGCTTAGGCCTAGGGCTAGGATTTTTAAAACTAGGAAGCCCTGGGCTCCAGGCACACTGCAGCTGTTCAAGGCATCCCAAGGGGAGTACAAAAGTGCTACAACATGGCAGCTTTCACAGCTTTTTCCTTGGCACCATCCCTATACCTAGGCTGATTTATCTGCCTAGGGTTAGGGTTAGGCTTCAGCCTAGGGCTTGGATTTCTTTAACCAGGAAGCCCTGAGTTCCAGGCTTACTTCATCTGCCAAAGGCATCCCAAAGGGAGTGCAGAAGTGCCACAACATGGCTGCTTTCACGGCTTTTCCCTTAGGAAGAACCCTAATACCCGGCTGATTTACCTTCCTAGGGTTACTGTTAGGCTTAGGCCTAGGACTTTTAAAACCAGGAAGCCCTGGGCTCCAGGCACACTGCAGCTGCGAAAGGCATCCCAAGGGGAGCGCAAAAGTGACGCAACTTGGCTGCCACCACTGATATTTCCATGAGACCATCCCGAACCATAGGCTGATTTTCCTTCCTAGGGTTAAGGTTTGAGTTACGCCTAGGGTAAGGGTTCTATTAACCAGAAAGCCCTGAGTTCCAAGAACACAGCAGCTGCGAAGGACTAGCCAAGAAGAGCGCAAAAGTACCACAACATGCCTGCCTCCACAGCTTTTTCCTTGGGGACATGCCTAATGCCTGGCTGATTTGCCTTTCTCGTCTTAGGGTTGGGGTTCGGCCTAGGGCTAGGATTTTTAAAATCAGGAAGCCCTGAGTTCCAGGCACACTGGAGCTGTGAAAGGCATCCAAAAGGGAGTGCAAAAGTGCCACAACATGGCTGCTTTCACGGCTTTTTCCTTGGCAAGAAGCCTAACACCAGGCTGATTTACCTTCCCAGGGTTACTGTTAGGCTTAGGCCTAGGGCTAGGATTTTTAAAACTAGGAAGCCCTGGGCTCCAGGCACACTGCAGCTGTTCAAGGCATCCCAAGGGGAGTACAAAAGTGCAACAACATGGCAGCTTTCACAGCTTTTTCCTTGGCACCATCCCTATACCTAGGCTGATTTATCTGCCTAGGGTTAGGGTTAGGGCTCAGCCTAGGGCTTGGATTTCTTTAACCAGGAGGCCCTGAGTTCCAGGCTTACTTCATCTGCCAAAGGCATCCCAAAGGGAGTGCAGAAGTGCCACAACATGGCTGCTTTCACGGCTTTTCCCTTAGGAAGAACCCTAATACCCGGCTGATTTACCTTCCTAGGGTTACTGTTAGGCTTAGGCCTAGGACTTTTAAAACCAGGAAGCCCTGGGCTCCAGGCACACTGCAGCTGCGAAAGGCATCCCAAGGGGAGCGCAAAAGTGACGCAACTTGGCTGCCACCACTGATATTTCCATGAGACCATCCCGAACCATAGGTTGATTTTCCTTCCTAGGGTTAAGGTTTGAGTTACGCCTAGGGTAAGGGCTCTATTAACCAGAGAGCCCTGAGTTCCAAGAACACAGCAGCTGCGAAGGACTAGCCAAGAAGAGCGCAAAAGTACCACAACATGCCTGCCTCCACAGCTTTTTCCTTGGGGACATGCCTAATTCCTGGCTGATTTGCCTTTCTCGTCTTAGGGTTGGGGTTCGGCCTAGGGCTAGGATTTTTAAAATCAGGAAGCCCTGAGTTCCAGGCACACTGGAGCTGTGAAAGGCATCCAAAAGGGAGTGCAAAAGTGCCACAACATGGCTGCTTTCACGGCTTTTTCCTTGGCAAGAAGCCTAACACCAGGCTGATTTACCTTCCCAGGGTTACTGTTAGGCTTAGGCCTAGGGCTAGGATTTTTCAAAATAGGAAGCCCTTAGCTCCAGGCACACTGCAGCTGTTCAAGGCATCCCAAGGGGAGTACAAAAGTGCAACAACATGGCAGCTTTCACAGCTTTTTCCTTGGCACCATCCCTATACCTAGGCTGATTTATCTGCCTAGGGTTAGGGTTAGGCTTCAGCCTAGGGCTTGGATTTCTTTAACCAGGAAGCCCTGAGTTCCAGGCTTACTTCATCTGCCAAAGGCATCCCAAAGGGAGTGCAGAAGTGCCACAACATGGCTGCTTTCACGGCTTTTCCCTTAGGAAGAACCCTAATACCCGGCTGATTTACCTTCCTAGGGTTACTGTTAGGCTTAGGCCTAGGACTTTTAAAACCAGGAAGCCCTGGGCTCCAGGCACACTGCAGCTGCGAAAGGCATCCCAAGGGGAGCGCAAAAGTGACGCAACTTGGCTGCCACCACTGATATTTCCATGAGACCATCCCGAACCATAGGCTGATTTTCCTTCCTAGGCTTAAGGTTTGAGTTACGCCTAGGGTAAGGGTCTATTAACCAGAAAGCCCTGAGTTCTAAGAACACAGCAGCTGCGAAGGACTAGCCAAGAAGAGCGCAAAAGTAGCACAACATGCCTGCCTCCACAGCTTTTTCCTTGGGGACATGCCTAATTCCTGGCTGATTTGCCTTTCTCGTCTTAGGGTTGGGGTTCGGCCTAGGGCTAGGATTTTTAAAATCAGGAAGCCCTGAGTTCCAGGCACACTGGAGCTGTGAAAGGCATCCAAAAGGGAGTGCAAAAGTGCCACAACATGGCTGCTTTCACGGCTTTTTCCTTGGCAAGAAGCCTAACACCAGGCTGATTTACCTTCCCAGGGTTACTGTTAGGCTTAGGCCTAGGGCTAGGATTTTTGAAACTAGGAAGCCCTTAGCTCCAGGCACACTGCAGCTGTTCAAGGCATCCCAAGGGGAGTACAAAAGTGCTACAACATGGCAGCTTTCACAGCTTTTTCCTTGGCACCATCCCTATACCTAGGCTGATTTATCTGCCTAGGGTTAGGGTTAGGCTTCAGCCTAGGGCTTAGGATTTCTTTAACCAGGAAGCCCTGAGTTCCAGGCTTACTTCATCTGCCAAAGGCATCCCAAAGGGAGTGCAGAAGTGCCACAACATGGCTGCTTTCACGGCTTTTCCCTTAGGAAGAACCCTAATACCCGGCTGATTTACCTTCCTAGGGTTACTGTTAGGCTTAGGCCTAGGACTTTTAAAACCAGGAAGCCCTGGGCTCCAGGCACACTGCAGCTGCGAAAGGCATCCCAAGGGGAGCGCAAAAGTGACGCAACTTGGCTGCCACCACTGATATTTCCATGAGACCATCCCGAACCATAGGCTGATTTTCCTTCCTAGGGTTAAGGTTTGAGTTACGCCTAGGGTAAGGGTTCTATTAACCAGAAAGCCCTGAGTTCCAAGAACACAGCAGCTGCGAAGGACTAGCCAAGAAGAGCGCAAAAGTACCACAACATGCCTGCCTCCACAGCTTTTTCCTTGGGGACATGCCTAATGCCTGGCTGATTTGCCTTTCTCGTCTTAGGGTTGGGGTTCGGCCTAGGGCTAGGATTTTTAAAATCAGGAAGCCCTGAGTTCCAGGCACACTGGAGCTGTGAAAGGCATCCAAAAGGGAGTGCAAAAGTGCCACAACATGGCTGCTTTCACGGCTTTTTCCTTGGCAAGAAGCCTAACACCAGGCTGATTTACCTTCCCAGGGTTACTGTTAGGCTTAGGCCTAGGGCTAGGATTTTTAAAACTAGGAAGCCCTGGGCTCCAGGCACACTGCAGCTGTTCAAGGCATCCCAAGGGGAGTACAAAAGTGCAACAACATGGCAGCTTTCACAGCTTTTTCCTTGGCACCATCCCTATACCTAGGCTGATTTATCTGCCTAGGGTTAGGGTTAGGGCTCAGCCTAGGGCTTGGATTTCTTTAACCAGGAGGCCCTGAGTTCCAGGCTTACTTCATCTGCCAAAGGCATCCCAAAGGGAGTGCAGAAGTGCCACAACATGGCTGCTTTCACGGCTTTTCCCTTAGGAAGAACCCTAATACCCGGCTGATTTACCTTCCTAGGGTTACTGTTAGGCTTAGGCCTAGGACTTTTAAAACCAGGAAGCCCTGGGCTCCAGGCACACTGCAGCTGCGAAAGGCATCCCAAGGGGAGCGCAAAAGTGACGCAACTTGGCTGCCACCACTGATATTTCCATGAGACCATCCCGAACCATAGGCTGATTTTCCTTCCTAGGGTTAAGGTTTGAGTTACGCCTAGGGTAAGGGTCTATTAACCAGAAAGCCCTGAGTTCCAAGAACACAGCAGCTGCGAAGGACTAGCCAAGAAGAGCGCAAAAGTACCACAACATGCCTGCCTCCACAGCTTTTTCCTTGGGGACATGCCTAATTCCTGGCTGATTTGCCTTTCTCGTCTTAGGGTTGGGGTTCGGCCTAGGGCTAGGATTTTTAAAATCAGGAAGCCCTGAGTTCCAGGAACACTGCAGCTGTGAAAGGCATCCAAAAGGGAGTGCAAAAGTGCCACAACATGGCTGCTTTCACGGCTTTTTCCTTGGCAAGAAGCCTAACACCAGGCTGATTTACCTTCCCAGGGTTACTGTTAGGCTTAGGCCTAGGGCTAGGATTTTTAAAACTAGGAAGCCCTTAGCTCCAGGCACACTGCAGATGTTCAAGGCATCCCAAGGGGAGTACAAAAGTGCAACAACATGGCAGCTTTCACAGCTTTTTCCTTGGCACCATCCCTATACCTAGGCTGATTTATCTGCCTAGGGTTAGGGTTAGGGTTCAGCCTAGGGCTTGGATTTCTTTAACCAGGAAGCCCTGAGTTCCAGGCTTACTTCATGTGCCAAAGGCATCCCAAAGGGAGTGCAGAAGTGCCACAACATGGCTGCTTTCACGGCTTTTCCCTTAGGAAGAACCCTAATACCCGGCTGATTTACCTTCCTAGGGTTACTGTTAGGCTTAGGCCTAGGACTTTTAAAACCAGGAAGCCCTGGGCTCCAGGCACACTGCAGCTGCGAAAGGCATCCCAAGGGGAGCGCAAAAGTGACGCAACTTGGCTGCCACCACTGATATTTCCATGAGACCATCCCGAACCATAGGCTGATTTTCCTTCCTAGGCTTAAGGTTTGAGTTACCCCTAGGGTAAGGGCTCTATTAACCAGAAAGCCCTGAGTTCCAAGAACACAGCAGCTGCGAAGGACTAGCCAAGAAGAGCGCAAAAGTACCACAACATGCCTGCCTCCACAGCTTTTTCCTTGGGGACATGCCTAATTCCTGGCTGATTTGCCTTTCTCGTCTTAGGGTTGGGGTTCGGCCTAGGGCTAGGATTTTTAAAATCAGGAAGCCCTGAGTTCCAGGCACACTGCAGCTGTGAAAGGCATCCAAAAGGGAGTGCAAAAGTGCCACAACATGGCTGCTTTCACGGCTTTTTCCTTGGCAAGAAGCCTAACACCAGGCTGATTTCCCTTCCCAGGGTTACTGTTAGGCTTAGGCCTAGGGCTAGGATTTTTAAAACTAGGAAGCCCTTAGCTCCAGGCACACTGCAGCTGTTCAAGGCATCCCAAGGGGAGTACAAAAGTGCAACAACATGGCAGCTTTCACAGCTTTTTCCTTGGCACCATCCCTATACCTAGGCTGATTTATCTGCCTAGGGTTAGGGTTAGGCTTCAGCCTAGGGCTTGGATTTCTTTAACCAGGAAGCCCTGAGTTCCAGGCTTACTTCATCTGCCAAAGGCATCCCAAAGGGAGTGCAGAAGTGCCACAACATGGCTGCTTTCACGGCTTTTCCCTTAGGAAGAACCCTAATACCCGGCTGATTTACCTTCCTAGGGTTACTGTTAGGCTTAGGCCTAGGACTTTTAAAACCAGGAAGCCCTGGGCTCCAGGCACACTGCAGCTGCGAAAGGCATCCCAAGGGGAGCGCAAAAGTGACGCAACTTGGCTGCCACCACTGATATTTCCATGAGACCATCCCGAACCATAGGCTGATTTTCCTTCCTAGGGTTAAGGTTTGAGTTACGCCTAGGGTAAGGGCTCTATTAACCAGAAAGCCCTGAGTTCCAAGAACACAGCAGCTGCGAAGGACTAGCCAAGAAGAGCGCAAAAGTACCACAACATGCCTGCCTCCACAGCTTTTTCCTTGGGGACATGCCTAATTCCTGGCTGATTTGCCTTTCTCGTCTTAGGGTTGGGGTTCGGCCTAGGGCTAGGATTTTTAAAATCAGGAAGCCCTGAGTTCCAGGCACACTGCAGCTGTGAAAGGCATCCAAAAGGGAGTGCAAAAGTGCCACAACATGGCTGCTTTCACGGCTTTTTCCTTGGCAAGAAGCCTAACACCAGGCTGATTTACCTTCCCAGGGTTACTGTTAGGCTTAGGCCTAGGGCTAGGATTTTTGAAACTAGGAATCCCTTAGCTCCAGGCACACTGCAGCTGCGAAAGGCATCCCAAGGGGAGTACAAAAGTGCAACAACATGGCAGCTTTCACATCTTTTTCCTTGGCACCATCCCTATACCTAGGCTGATTTACCTGCCTAGGGTTAGGGTTAGGCTTCAGCCTAGGGCTTGGATTACTTTAACCAGGAAGCCCTGAGTTCCAGGCTTACTTCATCTGCCAAAGGCATCCCAAAGGGAGTGCAGAAGTGCCACAACATGGCTGCTTTCACGGCTTTTTCCTTGGCAAGAAGCCTAACACCAGGGTGATTTCCCTTCCCAGGGTTACTTTTAGGCTTAGGCCTTGGGCTAGGATTTTTCAAAATAGGAAGCCCTTAGCTCCAGGCACACTGCAGCTGTTCAAGGCATCCCAAGGGGAGTACAAAAGTGCTACAACATGGCAGCTTTCACAGCTTTTTCCTTGGCACCATCCCTATACCTAGGCTGATTTATCTGCCTAGGGTTAGGTTTAGGGTTCAGCCTAGGGCTTGGATTTCTTTAACCAGGAAGCCCTGAGTTCCAGGCTTACTTCATCTGCCAAAGGCATCCCAAAGGGAGTGCAGAAGTGCCACAACATGGCTGCTTTCACGGCTTTTCCCTTAGGAAGAACCCTAATACCCGGCTGATTTACCTTCCTAGGGTTACTGTTAGGCTTAGGCCTAGGACTTTTAAAACCAGGAAGCCCTGGGCTCCAGGCACACTGCAGCTGCGAAAGGCATCCCAAGGGGAGCGCAAAAGTGACGCAACGTGGCTGCCACCACTGATATTTCCATGAGAGCATCCCGAACCATAGGTTGATTTTCCTTCCTAGGGTTAAGGTTTGAGTTACGCCTAGGGTAAGGGCTCTATTAACCAGAGAGCCCTGAGTTCCAAGAACACAGCAGCTGCGAAGGACTAGCCAAGAAGAGCGCAAAAGTACCACAACATGCCTGCCTCCACAGCTTTTTCCTTGGGGACATGCCTAATTCCTGGCTGATTTGCCTTTCTCGTCTTAGGGTTGGGGTTCGGCCTAGGGCTAGGATTTTTAAAATCAGGAAGCCCTGAGTTCCAGGCACACTGCAGCTGTGAAAGGCATCCAAAAGGGAGTGCAAAAGTGCCACAACATGGCTGCTTTCACGGCTTTTTCCTTGGCAAGAAGCCTAACACCAGGCTGATTTACCTTCCCAGGGTTACTGTTAGGCTTAGGCCTAGGGCTAGGATTTTTAAAACTAGGAAGCCCTTAGCTCCAGGCACACTGCAGCTGTTCAAGGCATCCCAAGGGGAGTACAAAAGTGCAACAACATGGCAGCTTTCACAGCTTTTTCCTTGGCACCATCCCTATACCTAGGCTGATTTATCTGCCTAGGGTTAGGGTTAGGCTTCAGCCTAGGGCTTGGATTTCTTTAACCAGGAAGCCCTGAGTTCCAGGCTTACTTCATCTGCCAAAGGCATCCCAAAGGGAGTGCAGAAGTGCCACAACATGGCTGCTTTCACGGCTTTTCCCTTAGGAAGAAACCTAATACCCGGCTGATTTACCTTCCTAGGGTTACTGTTAGGCTTAGGCCTAGGACTTTTAAAACCAGGAAGCCCTGGGCTCCAGGCACACTGCAGCTGCGAAAGGCATCCCAAGGGGAGCGCAAAAGTGACGCAACTTGGCTGCCACCACTGATATTTCCATGAGACCATCCCGAACCATAGGCTGATTTTCCTTCCTAGGCTTAAGGTTTGAGTTACGCCTAGGGTAAGGGCTCTATTAACCAGAAAGCCCTGAGTTCCAAGAACACAGCAGCTGCGAAGGACTAGCCAAGAAGAGCGCAAAAGTACCACAACATGCCTGCCTCCACAGCTTTTTCCTTGGGGACATGCCTAATTCCTGGCTGATTTGCCTTTCTCGTCTTAGGGTAGGGGTTCGGCCTAGGGCTAGGATTTTTAAAATCAGGAAGCCCTGAGTTCCAGGCACACTGCAGCTGTGAAAGGCATCCAAAAGGGAGTGCAAAAGTGCCACAACATGGCTGCTTTCACGGCTTTTTCCTTGGCAAGAAGCCTAACACCAGGCTGATTTACCTTCCCAGGGTTACTGTTAGGCTTAGGCCTAGGGCTAGGATTTTTGAAACTAGGAAGCCCTTAGCTCCAGGCACACTGCAGCTGCGAAAGGCATCCCAAGGGGAGTACAAAAGTGCAACAACATGGCAGCTTTTACATCTTTTTCCTTGGCACCATCCCTATACCTAGGCTGATTTACCTGCCTAGGGTTAGGGTTAGGCTTCAGCCTAGGGCTTGGATTTCTTTAACCAGGAAGCCCTGAGTTCCAGGCTTACTTCATCTGCCAAAGGCATCCCAAAGGGAGTGCAGAAGTGCCACAACATGGCTGCTTTCACGGCTTTTCCCTTAGGAAGAACCCTAATACCCGGCTGATTTACCTTCCTAGGGTTACTGTTAGGCTTAGGCCTAGGACTTTTAAAACCAGGAAGCCCTGAGCTCCAGGCACACTGCAGCTGCGAAAGGCATCCCAAGGGGAGTACAAAAGTGCAACAACATGGCAGCTTTCACAGCTTTTTCCTTGGCACCATCCCTATACCTAGGCTGATTTATCTGCCTAGGGTTAGGGTTAGGCTTCAGCCTAGGGCTTGGATTTCTTTAACCAGGAAGCCCTGAGTTCCAGGCTTACTTCATCTGCCAAAGGCATCCCAAAGGGAGTGCAGAAGTGCCACAACATGGCTGCTTTCACGGCTTTTCCCTTAGGAAGAACCCTAATACCCGGCTGATTTACCTTCCTAGGGTTACTGTTAGGCTTAGGCCTAGGACTTTTAAAACCAGGAAGCCCTGGGCTCCAGGCACACTGCAGCTGCAAAAGGCATCCCAAGGGGAGCGCAAAAGTGACGCAACTTGGCTGCCACCACTGATATTTCCATGAGACCATCCCCAACCATAGGCTGATTCTCCTTCCTAGGGTTAAGGTTTGAGTTACGCCTAGGGTAAGGGTTCTATTAACCAGAAAGCCCTGAGTTCCAAGAACACAGCAGCTGCGAAGGACTAGCCAAGAAGAGCGCAAAAGTACCACAACATGCCTGCCTCCACAGCTTTTTCCTTGGGGACATGCCTAATTCCTGGCTGATTTGCCTTTCTCGTCTTAGGGTTGGGGTTCGGCCTAGGGCTAGGATTTTTAAAATCAGGAAGCCCTGAGTTCCAGGCACACTGCAGCTGTGAAAGGCATCCAAAAGGGAGTGCAAAAGTGCCACAACATGGCTGCTTTCACGGCTTTTTCCTTGGCAAGAAGCCTAACACCAGGCTGATTTACCTTCCCAGGGTTACTGTTAGGCTTAGGCCTAGGGCTAGGATTTTTAAAACTAGGAAGCCCTGGGCTCCAGGCACACTGCAGCTGTTCAAGGCATCCCAAGGGGAGCGCAAAAGTGCAACAACATGGCAGCTTTCACAGCTTTTTCCTTGGCACCATCCCTATACCTAGGCTGATTTATCTGCCTAGGATTAGGGTTAGGGTTCAGCCTAGGGCTTGGATTTCTTTAACCAGGAAGCCCTGAGTTCCAGGCTTACTTCATCTGCCAAAGGCATCCCAAAGGGAGTGCAGAAGTGCCACAACATGGCTGCTTTCACGGCTTTTCCCTTAGGAAGAACCCTAATACCCGGCTGATTTACCTTCCTAGGGTTACTGTTAGGCTTAGGCCTAGGACTTTTAAAACCAGGAAGCCCTGGGCTCCAGGCACACTGCAGCTGCGAAAGGCATCCCAAGGGGAGCGCAAAAGTGACGCAACTTGGCTGCCACCACTGATATTTCCATGAGACCATCCCGAACCATAGGCTGATTTTCCTTCCTAGGGTTAAGGTTTGAGTTACGCCTAGGGTAAGGGTCTATTAACCAGAAAGCCCTGAGTTCCAAGAACACAGCAGCTGCGAAGGACTAGCCAAGTGGAGTGCAAAAGTACCACAACATGCCTGCCTCCACAGCTTTTTCTTTGGGGACATGCCTAATTCCTGGGTGATTTGCCTTTCTCGTCTTAGGGTTGGGGTTCGGCCTAGGGCTAGGATTTTTAAAATCAGGAAGCCCTGAGTTCCAGGCACACTGCAGCTGTGAAAGGCATCCAAAAGGGAGTGCAAAAGTGCCACAACATGGCTGCTTTCACGGCTTTTTCCTTGGCAAGAAGCCTAACACCAGGCTGATTTACCTTCCCAGGGTTACTGTTAGGCTTAGGCCTAGGGCTAGGATTTTTAAAACTAGGAAGCCCTGGGCTCCAGGCACACTGCAGCTGCGAAAGGCATCCCAAGGGGAGCGCAAAAGTGCAACAACATGGCAGCTTTCACAGCTTTTTCCTTGGCACCATCCCTATACCTAGGCTGATTTATCTGCCTAGGGTTAGGGTTAGGCTTCAGCCTAGGGCTTGGATTTCTTTAACCAGGAAGCCCTGAGTTCCAGGCTTACTTCATCTGCCAAAGGCATCCCAAAGGGAGTGCAGAAGTGCCACAACATGGCTGCTTTCACGGCTTTTCCCTTAGGAAGAACCCTAATACCCGGCTGATTTACCTTCCTAGGGTTACTGTTAGGCTTAGGCCTAGGACTTTTAAAACCAGGAAGCCCTGGGCTCCAGGCACACTGCAGCTGCGAAAGGCATCCCAAGGGGAGCGCAAAAGTGACGCAACTTGGCTGCCACCACTGATATTTCCATGAGACCATCCCGAACCATAGGCTGATTTTCCTTCCTAGGGTTAAGGTTTGAGTTACGCCTAGGGTAAGGGTCTATTAACCAGAAAGCCCTGAGTTCCAAGAACACAGCAGCTGCGAAGGACTAGCCAAGTGGAGCGCAAAAGTACCACAACATGCCTGCCTCCACAGCTTTTTCCTTGGGGACATGCCTAATTCCTGGGTGATTTGCCTTTCTCGTCTTAGGGTTGGGGTTCGGCCTAGGGCTAGGATTTTTAAAATCAGGAAGCCCTGAGTTCCAGGCACACTGCAGCTGTGAAAGGCATCCAAAAGGGAGTGCAAAAGTGCCACAACATGGCTGCTTTCACGGCTTTTTCCTTGGCAAGAAGCCTAACACCAGGCTGATTTACCTTCCCAGGGTTACTGTTAGGCTTAGGCCTAGGGCTAGGATTTTTAAAACTAGGAAGCCCTGGGCTCCAGGCACACTGCAGCTGCGAAAGGCATCCCAAGGGGAGCGCAAAAGTGCAACAACATGGCAGCTTTCACAGCTTTTTCCTTGGCACCATCCCTATACCTAGGCTGATTTATCTGCCTAGGGTTAGGGTTAGGGTTCAGCCTAGGGCTTGGATTTCTTTAACCAGGAAGCCCTGAGTTCCAGGCTTACTTCATCTGCCAAAGGCATCCCAAAGGGAGTGCAGAAGTGCCACAACATGGCTGCTTTCACGGCTTTTCCCTTAGGAAGAACCCTAATACCCGGCTGATTTACCTTCCTAGGGTTACTGTTAGGCTTAGGCCTAGGACTTTTAAAACCAGGAAGCCCTGGGCTCCAGGCACACTGCAGCTGCGAAAGGCATCCCAAGGGGAGCGCAAAAGTGACGCAACTTGGCTGCCACCACTGATATTTCCATGAGACCATCCCGAACCATAGGCTGATTTTCCTTCCTAGGGTTAAGGTTTGAGTTACGCCTAGGGTAAGGGTTCTATTAACCAGAAAGCCCTGAGTTCCAAGAACACAGCAGCTGCGAAGGACTAGCCAAGAAGAGTGCAAAAGTACCACAACATGCCTGCCTCCACAGCTTTTTCCTTGGGGACATGCCTAATTCCTGGCTGATTTGCCTTTCTCGTCTTAGGGTTGGGGTTCGGCCTAGGGCTAGGATTTTTAAAATCAGGAAGCCCTGAGTTCCAGGCACACTGCAGCTGTGAAAGGCATCCAAAAGGGAGTGCAAAAGTGCCACAACATGGCTGCTTTCACGGCTTTTTCCTTGGCAAGAAGCCTAACACCAGGCTGATTTCCCTTCCCAGGGTTACTGTTAGGCTTAGGCCTAGGGCTAGGATTTTTAAAACTAGGAAGCCCTGGGCTCCAGGCACACTGCAGCTGCGAAAGGCATCCCAAGGGGAGCGCAAATGTGCAACAACATGGCAGCTTTCACAGCTTTTTCCTTGGCACCATCCCTATACCTAGGCTGATTTATCTGCCTAGGGTTAGGGTTAGGCTTCAGCCTAGGGCTTGGATTTCTTTAACCAGGAAGCCCTGAGTTCCAGGCTTACTTCATCTGCCAAAGGCATCCCAAAGGGAGTGCAGAAGTGCCACAACATGGCTGCTTTCACGGCTTTTCCCTTAGGAAGAACCCTAATACCCGGCTGATTTACCTTCCTAGGGTTACTGTTAGGCTTAGGCCTAGGACTTTTAAAACCAGGAAGCCCTGTGCTCCAGGCACACTGCAGCTGCGAAAGGCATCCCAAGGGGTGCGCAAAAGTGAGGCAACTTGGCTGCCACCACTGATATTTCCATGAGACCATCCCGAACCATAGGCTGATTTTCCTTCCTAGGGTTAAGGTTTGAGTTACGCCTAGGGTAAGGGTCTATTAACCAGAAAGCCCTGAGTTCCAAGAACACAGCAGCTGCGAAGGACTAGCCAAGAAGAGCGCAAAAGTACCACAACATGCCTGCCTCCACAGCTTTTTCCTTGGGGACATGCCTAATTCCTGGCTGATTTGCCTTTCTCGTCTTAGGGTAGGGGTTCGGCCTAGGGCTAGGATTTTTAAAATCAGGAAGCCCTGAGTTCCAGGCACACTGCAGCTGTGAAAGGCATCCAAAAGGGAGTGCAAAAGTGCCACAACATGGCTGCTTTCACGGCTTTTTCCTTGGCAAGAAGCCTAACACCAGGCTGATTTCCCTTCCCAGGGTTACTGTTAGGCTTAGGCCTAGGGCTAGGATTTTTCAAAATAGGAAGCCCTTAGCTCCAGGCACACTGCAGCTGTTCAAGGCATCCCAAGGGGAGTACAAAAGTGCTACAACATGGCAGCTTTCACAGCTTTTTCCTTGGCACCATCCCTATACCTAGGCTGATTTATCTGCCTAGGGTTAGGGTTAGGGTTCAGCCTAGGGCTTGGATTTCTTTAACCAGGAAGCCCTGAGTTCCAGGCTTACTTCATCTGCCAAAGGCATCCCAAAGGGAGTGCAGAAGTGCCACAACATGGCTGCTTTCACGGCTTTTCCCTTAGGAAGAACCCTAATACCCGGCTGATTTACCTTCCTAGGGTTACTGTTAGGCTTAGGCCTAGGACTTTTAAAACCAGGAAGCCCTGGGCTCCAGGCACACTGCAGCTGCGAAAGGCATCCCAAGGGGAGCGCAAAAGTGACGCAACGTGGCTGCCACCACTGATATTTCCATGAGACCATCCCGAACCATAGGTTGATTTTCCTTCCTAGGGTTAAGGTTTGAGTTACGCCTAGGGTAAGGGCTCTATTAACCAGAGAGCCCTGAGTTCCAAGAACACAGCAGCTGCGAAGGACTAGCCAAGAAGAGCGCAAAAGTACCACAACATGCCTGCCTCCACAGCTTTTTCCTTGGGGACATGCCTAATTCCTGGCCGATTTGCCTTTCTCGTCTTAGGGTTGGGGTTCGGCCTAGGGCTAGGATTTTTAAAATCAGGAAGCCCTGAGTTCCAGGCACACTGCAGCTGTGAAAGGCATCCAAAAGGGAGTGCAAAAGTGCCACAACATGGCTGCTTTCACGGCTTTTTCCTTGGCAAGAAGCCTAACACCAGGCTGATTTACCTTCCCAGGGTTACTGTTAGGCTTAGGCCTAGGGCTAGGATTTTTAAAACTAGGAAGCCCTGGGCTCCAGGCACACTGCAGCTGCGAAAGGCATCCCAAGGGGAGCGCAAAAGTGCAACAACATGGCAGCTTTCACAGCTTTTTCCTTGGCACCATCCCTATACCTAGGCTGATTTATCTGCCTAGGGTTAGGGTTAGGCTTCAGCCTAGGGCTTGGATTTCTTTAACCAGGAAGCCCTGAGTTCCAGGCTTACTTCATCTGCCAAAGGCATCCCAAAGGGAGTGCAGAAGTGCCACAACATGGCTGCTTTCACGGCTTTTCCCTTAGGAAGAACCCTAATACCCGGCTGATTTACCTTCCTAGGGTTACTGTTAGGCTTAGGCCTAGGACTTTTAAAACCAGGAAGCCCTGGGCTCCAGGCACACTGCAGCTGCGAAAGGCATCCCAAGGGGTGCGCAAAAGTGAGGCAACTTGGCTGCCACCACTGATATTTCCATGAGACCATCCCGAACCATAGGCTGATTTTCCTTCCTAGGGTTAAGGTTTGAGTTACGCCTAGGGTAAGGGTCTATTAACCAGAAAGCCCTGAGTTCCAAGAACACAGCAGCTGCGAAGGACTAGCCAAGAAGAGCGCAAAAGTACCACAACATGCCTGCCTCCACAGCTTTTTCCTTGGGGACATGCCTAATTCCTGGCTGATTTGCCTTTCTCGTCTTAGAGTAGGGGTTCGGCCTAGGGCTAGGATTTTTAAAATCAGGAAGCCCTGAGTTCCAGGCACACTGCAGCTGTGAAAGGCATCCAAAAGGGAGTGCAAAAGTGCCACAACATGGCTGCTTTCACGGCTTTTTCCTTGGCAAGAAGCCTAACACCAGGCTGATTTACCTTCCCAGGGTTACTGTTAGGCTTAGGCCTAGGGCTAGGATTTTTAAAACTAGGAAGCCCTGGGCTCCAGGCACACTGCAGCTGTTCAAGGCATCCCAAGGGGAGCGCAAAAGTGCAACAACATGGCAGCTTTCACAGCTTTTTCCTTGGCACCATCCCTATACCTAGGCTGATTTATCTGCCTAGGGTTAGGGTTAGGCTTCAGCCTAGGGCTTGGATTTCTTTAACCAGGAAGCCCTGAGTTCCAGGCTTACTTCATCTGCCAAAGGCATCCCAAAGGGAGTGCAGAAGTGCCACAACATGGCTGCTTTCACGGCTTTTTCCTTAGGAAGAACCCTAATACCCGGCTGATTTACCTTCCTAGGGTTACTGTTAGGCTTAGGCCTAGGACTTTTAAAACCAGGAAGCCCTGTGCTCCAGGCACACTGCAGCTGCGAAAGGCATCCCAAGGGGTGCGCAAAAGTGACGCAACTTGGCTGCCACCACTGATATTTCCATGAGACCATCCCGAACCATAGGCTGATTTTCCTTCCTAGGGTTAAGGTTTGAGTTACGCCTAGGGTAAGGGTCTATTAACCAGAAAGCCCTGAGTTCCAAGAACACAGCAGCTGCGAAGGACTAGCCAAGAAGAGCGCAAAAGTACCACAACATGCCTGCCTCCACAGCTTTTTCCTTGGGGACATGCCTAATTCCTGGCTGATTTGCCTTTCTCGTCTTAGGGCTGGGGTTCGGCCTAGGTCTGGGATTTTTAAAATCAGGAAGCCCTGAGTTCCAGGCACACTGCAGCTGTGAAAGGCATCCAAAAGGGAGTGCAAAAGTGCCACAACATGGCTGCTTTCACGGCTTTTTCCTTGGCAAGAAGCCTAACACCAGGCTGATTTCCCTTCCCAGGGTTACTGTTAGGCTTAGGCCTAGGGCTAGGATTTTTGAAACTAGGAAGCCCTTAGCTCCAGGCACACTGCAGCTGTTCAAGGCATCCCAAGGGGAGTACAAAAGTGCAACAACATGGCAGCTTTCACAGCTTTTTCCTTGGCACCATCCCTATACCTAGGCTGATTTATCTGCCTAGGGTTAGGGTTAGGCTTCAGCCTAGGGCTTGGATTTCTTTAACCAGGAAGCCCTGAGTTCCAGGCTTACTTCATCTGCCAAAGGCATCCCAAAGGGAGTGCAGAAGTGCCACAACATGGCTGCTTTCACGGCTTTTCCCTTAGGAAGAACCCTAATACCCGGCTGATTTACCTTCCTAGGGTTACTGTTAGGCTTAGGCCTAGGACTTTTAAAACCAGGAAGCCCTGGGCTCCAGGCACACTGCAGCTGCGAAAGGCATCCCAAGGGGAGCGCAAAAGTGACGCAACTTGGCTGCCACCACTGATATTTCCATGAGACCATCCCGAACCATAGGCTGATTTTCCTTCCTAGGGTTAAGGTTTGAGTTACGCCTAGGGTAAGGGCTCTATTAACCAGAAAGCCCTGAGTTCCAAGAACACAGCAGCTGCGAAGGACTAGCCAAGAAGAGCGCAAAAGTACCACAACATGCCTGCCTCCACAGCTTTTTCCTTGGGGACATGCCTAATTCCTGGCTGATTTGCCTTTCTCGTCTTAGGGTAGGGGTTCGGCCTAGGGCTAGGATTTTTAAAATCAGGAAGCCCTGAGTTCCAGGCACACTGCAGCTGTGAAAGGCATCCAAAAGGGAGTGCAAAAGTGCCACAACATGGCTGCTTTCACGGCTTTTTCCTTGGCAAGAAGCCTAACACCAGGCTGATTTACCTTCCCAGGGTTACTGTTAGGCTTAGGCCTAGGGCTAGGATTTTTGAAACTAGGAAGCCCTTAGCTCCAGGCACACTGCAGCTGTTCAAGGCATCCCAAGGGGAGTACAAAAGTGCAACAACATGGCAGCTTTCACAGCTTTTTCCTTGGCACCATCCCTATACCTAGGCTGATTTACCTGCCTAGGGTTAGGGTTAGGCTTCAGCCTAGGGCTTGGATTTCTTTAACCAGGAAGCCCTGAGTTCCAGGCTTACTTCATCTGCCAAAGGCATCCCAAAGGGAGTGCAGAAGTGCCACAACATGGCTGCTTTCACGGCTTTTCCCTTAGCAAGAACCCTAATACCCGGCTGATTTACCTTCCTAGGGTTACTGTTAGGCTTAGGCCTAGGACTTTTAAAACCAGGAAGCCCTGAGCTCCAGGCACACTGCAGCTGCGAAAGGCATCCCAAGGGGAGTACAAAAGTGCAACAACATGGCAGCTTTCACAGCTTTTTCCTTGGCACCATCCCTATACCTAGGCTGATTTATCTGCCTAGGGTTAGGGTTAGGCTTCAGCCTAGGGCTTGGATTTCTTTAACCAGGAAGCCCTGAGTTCCAGGCTTACTTCATCTGCCAAAGGCATCCCAAAGGGAGTGCAGAAGTGCCACAACATGGCTGCTTTCACGGCTTTTCCCTTAGGAAGAACCCTAATACCCGGCTGATTTACCTTCCTAGGGTTACTGTTAGGCTTAGGCCTAGGACTTTTAAAACCAGGAAGCCCTGGGCTCCAGGCACACTGCAGCTGCGAAAGGCATCCCAAGGGGAGCGCAAAAGTGACGCAACTTGGCTGCCACCACTGATATTTCCATGAGACCATCCCGAACCATAGGCTGATTCTCCTTCCTAGGGTTAAGGTTTGAGTTACGCCTAGGGTAAGGGTTCTATTAACCAGAAAGCCCTGAGTTCCAAGAACACAGCAGCTGCGAAGGACTAGCCAAGAAGAGCGCAAAAGTACCACAACATGCCTGCCTCCACAGCTTTTTCCTTGGGGACATGCCTAATTCCTGGCTGATTTGCCTTTCTCGTCTTAGGGTTGGGGTTCGGCCTAGGGCTAGGATTTTTAAAATCAGGAAGCCCTGAGTTCCAGGCACACTGCAGCTGTGAAAGGCATCCAAAAGGCAGTGCAAAAGTGCCACAACATGGCTGCTTTCACGGCTTTTTCCTTGGCAAGAAGCCTAACACCAGGCTGATTTACCTTCCCAGGGTTACTGTTAGGCTTAGGCCTAGGGCTAGGATTTTTGAAACTAGGAAGCCCTGGGCTCCAGCCACACTGCAGCTGCGAAAGGCATCCCAAGGGGAGCGCAAAAGTGCAACAACATGGCAGCTTTCACAGCTTTTTCCTTGGCACCATCCCTATACCTAGGCTGATTTATCTGCCTAGGGTTAGGGTTAGGCTTCAGCCTAGGGCTTGGATTTCTTTAACCAGGAAGCCCTGAGTTCCAGGCTTACTTCATCTGCCAAAGGCATCCCAAAGGGAGTGCAGAAGTGCCACAACATGGCTGCTTTCACGGCTTTTCCCTTAGGAAGAACCCTAATACCCGGCTGATTTACCTTCCTAGGGTTACTGTTAGGCTTAGGCCTAGGACTTTTAAAACCAGGAAGCCCTGGGCTCCAGGCACACTGCAGCTGCGAAAGGCATCCCAAGGGGTGCGCAAAAGTGAGGCAACTTGGCTGCCACCACTGATATTTCCATGAGACCATCCCGAACCATAGGCTGATTTTCCTTCCTAGGGTTAAGGTTTGAGTTACGCCTAGGGTAAGGGTCTATTAACCAGAAAGCCCTGAGTTCCAAGAACACAGCAGCTGCGAAGGACTAGCCAAGAAGAGCGCAAAAGTACCACAACATGCCTGCCTCCACAGCTTTTTCCTTGGGGACATGCCTAATTCCTGGCTGATTTGCCTTTCTCGTCTTAGAGTAGGGGTTCGGCCTAGGGCTAGGATTTTTAAAATCAGGAAGCCCTGAGTTCCAGGCACACTGCAGCTGTGAAAGGCATCCAAAAGGGAGTGCAAAAGTGCCACAACATGGCTGCTTTCACGGCTTTTTCCTTGGCAAGAAGCCTAACACCAGGCTGATTTACCTTCCCAGGGTTACTGTTAGGCTTAGGCCTAGGGCTAGGATTTTTAAAACTAGGAAGCCCTGGGCTCCAGGCACACTGCAGCTGCGAAAGGCATCCCAAGGGGAGCGCAAAAGTGCAACAACATGGCAGCTTTCACAGCTTTTTCCTTGGCACCATCCCTATACCTAGGCTGATTTATCTGCCTAGGGTTAGGGTTAGGCTTCAGCCTAGGGCTTGGATTTCTTTAACCAGGAAGCCCTGAGTTCCAGGCTTACTTCATCTGCCAAAGGCATCCCAAAGGGAGTGCAGAAGTGCCACAACATGGCTGCTTTCACGGCTTTTTCCTTAGGAAGAACCCTAATACCCGGCTGATTTACCTTCCTAGGGTTACTGTTAGGCTTAGGCCTAGGACTTTTAAAACCAGGAAGCCCTGTGCTCCAGGCACACTGCAGCTGCGAAAGGCATCCCAAGGGGTGCGCAAAAGTGACGCAACTTGGCTGCCACCACTGATATTTCCATGAGACCATCCCGAACCATAGGCTGATTTTCCTTCCTAGGGTTAAGGTTTGAGTTACGCCTAGGGTAAGGGTCTATTAACCAGAAAGCCCTGAGTTCCAAGAACACAGCAGCTGCGAAGGACTAGCCAAGAAGAGCGCAAAAGTACCACAACATGCCTGCCTCCACAGCTTTTTCCTTGGGGACATGCCTAATTCCTGGCTGATTTGCCTTTCTCGTCTTAGGGCTGGGGTTCGGCCTAGGTCTGGGATTTTTAAAATCAGGAAGCCCTGAGTTCCAGGCACACTGCAGCTGTGAAAGGCATCCAAAAGGGAGTGCAAAAGTGCCACAACATGGCTGCTTTCACGGCTTTTTCCTTGGCAAGAAGCCTAACACCAGGCTGATTTCCCTTCCCAGGGTTACTGTTAGGCTTAGGCCTAGGGCTAGGATTTTTGAAACTAGGAAGCCCTTAGCTCCAGGCACACTGCAGCTGTTCAAGGCATCCCAAGGGGAGTACAAAAGTGCAACAACATGGCAGCTTTCACAGCTTTTTCCTTGGCACCATCCCTATACCTAGGCTGATTTATCTGCCTAGGGTTAGGGTTAGGCTTCAGCCTAGGGCTTGGATTTCTTTAACCAGGAAGCCCTGAGTTCCAGGCTTACTTCATCTGCCAAAGGCATCCCAAAGGGAGTGCAGAAGTGCCACAACATGGCTGCTTTCACGGCTTTTCCCTTAGGAAGAACCCTAATACCCGGCTGATTTACCTTCCTAGGGTTACTGTTAGGCTTAGGCCTAGGACTTTTAAAACCAGGAAGCCCTGGGCTCCAGGCACACTGCAGCTGCGAAAGGCATCCCAAGGGGAGCGCAAAAGTGACGCAACTTGGCTGCCACCACTGATATTTCCATGAGACCATCCCGAACCATAGGCTGATTTTCCTTCCTAGGGTTAAGGTTTGAGTTACGCCTAGGGTAAGGGCTCTATTAACCAGAAAGCCCTGAGTTCCAAGAACACAGCAGCTGCGAAGGACTAGCCAAGAAGAGCGCAAAAGTACCACAACATGCCTGCCTCCACAGCTTTTTCCTTGGGGACATGCCTAATTCCTGGCTGATTTGCCTTTCTCGTCTTAGGGTAGGGGTTCGGCCTAGGGCTAGGATTTTTAAAATCAGGAAGCCCTGAGTTCCAGGCACACTGCAGCTGTGAAAGGCATCCAAAAGGGAGTGCAAAAGTGCCACAACATGGCTGCTTTCACGGCTTTTTCCTTGGCAAGAAGCCTAACACCAGGCTGATTTACCTTCCCAGGGTTACTGTTAGGCTTAGGCCTAGGGCTAGGATTTTTGAAACTAGGAAGCCCTTAGCTCCAGGCACACTGCAGCTGTTCAAGGCATCCCAAGGGGAGTACAAAAGTGCAACAACATGGCAGCTTTCACAGCTTTTTCCTTGGCACCATCCCTATACCTAGGCTGATTTACCTGCCTAGGGTTAGGGTTAGGCTTCAGCCTAGGGCTTGGATTTCTTTAACCAGGAAGCCCTGAGTTCCAGGCTTACTTCATCTGCCAAAGGCATCCCAAAGGGAGTGCAGAAGTGCCACAACATGGCTGCTTTCACGGCTTTTCCCTTAGCAAGAACCCTAATACCCGGCTGATTTACCTTCCTAGGGTTACTGTTAGGCTTAGGCCTAGGACTTTTAAAACCAGGAAGCCCTGAGCTCCAGGCACACTGCAGCTGCGAAAGGCATCCCAAGGGGAGTACAAAAGTGCAACAACATGGCAGCTTTCACAGCTTTTTCCTTGGCACCATCCCTATACCTAGGCTGATTTATCTGCCTAGGGTTAGGGTTAGGCTTCAGCCTAGGGCTTGGATTTCTTTAACCAGGAAGCCCTGAGTTCCAGGCTTACTTCATCTGCCAAAGGCATCCCAAAGGGAGTGCAGAAGTGCCACAACATGGCTGCTTTCACGGCTTTTCCCTTAGGAAGAACCCTAATACCCGGCTGATTTACCTTCCTAGGGTTACTGTTAGGCTTAGGCCTAGGACTTTTAAAACCAGGAAGCCCTGGGCTCCAGGCACACTGCAGCTGCGAAAGGCATCCCAAGGGGAGCGCAAAAGTGACGCAACTTGGCTGCCACCACTGATATTTCCATGAGACCATCCCGAACCATAGGCTGATTCTCCTTCCTAGGGTTAAGGTTTGAGTTACGCCTAGGGTAAGGGTTCTATTAACCAGAAAGCCCTGAGTTCCAAGAACACAGCAGCTGCGAAGGACTAGCCAAGAAGAGCGCAAAAGTACCACAACATGCCTGCCTCCACAGCTTTTTCCTTGGGGACATGCCTAATTCCTGGCTGATTTGCCTTTCTCGTCTTAGGGTTGGGGTTCGGCCTAGGGCTAGGATTTTTAAAATCAGGAAGCCCTGAGTTCCAGGCACACTGCAGCTGTGAAAGGCATCCAAAAGGCAGTGCAAAAGTGCCACAACATGGCTGCTTTCACGGCTTTTTCCTTGGCAAGAAGCCTAACACCAGGCTGATTTACCTTCCCAGGGTTACTGTTAGGCTTAGGCCTAGGGCTAGGATTTTTGAAACTAGGAAGCCCTGGGCTCCAGCCACACTGCAGCTGCGAAAGGCATCCCAAGGGGAGCGCAAAAGTGCAACAACATGGCAGCTTTCACAGCTTTTTCCTTGGCACCATCCCTATACCTAGGCTGATTTATCTGCCTAGGGTTAGGGTTAGGCTTCAGCCTAGGGCTTGGATTTCTTTAACCAGGAAGCCCTGAGTTCCAGGCTTACTTCATCTGCCAAAGGCATCCCAAAGGGAGTGCAGAAGTGCCACAACATGGCTGCTTTCACGGCTTTTCCCTTAGGAAGAACCCTAATACCCGGCTGATTTACCTTCCTAGGGTTACTGTTAGGCTTAGGCCTAGGACTTTTAAAACCAGGAAGCCCTGGGCTCCAGGCACACTGCAGCTGCGAAAGGCATCCCAAGGGGTGCGCAAAAGTGAGGCAACTTGGCTGCCACCACTGATATTTCCATGAGACCATCCCGAACCATAGGCTGATTTTCCTTCCTAGGGTTAAGGTTTGAGTTACGCCTAGGGTAAGGGTCTATTAACCAGAAAGCCCTGAGTTCCAAGAACACAGCAGCTGCGAAGGACTAGCCAAGAAGAGCGCAAAAGTACCACAACATGCCTGCCTCCACAGCTTTTTCCTTGGGGACATGCCTAATTCCTGGCTGATTTGCCTTTCTCGTCTTAGAGTAGGGGTTCGGCCTAGGGCTAGGATTTTTAAAATCAGGAAGCCCTGAGTTCCAGGCACACTGCAGCTGTGAAAGGCATCCAAAAGGGAGTGCAAAAGTGCCACAACATGGCTGCTTTCACGGCTTTTTCCTTGGCAAGAAGCCTAACACCAGGCTGATTTACCTTCCCAGGGTTACTGTTAGGCTTAGGCCTAGGGCTAGGATTTTTAAAACTAGGAAGCCCTGGGCTCCAGGCACACTGCAGCTGCGAAAGGCATCCCAAGGGGAGCGCAAAAGTGCAACAACATGGCAGCTTTCACAGCTTTTTCCTTGGCACCATCCCTATACCTAGGCTGATTTATCTGCCTAGGGTTAGGGTTAGGCTTCAGCCTAGGGCTTGGATTTCTTTAACCAGGAAGCCCTGAGTTCCAGGCTTACTTCATCTGCCAAAGGCATCCCAAAGGGAGTGCAGAAGTGCCACAACATGGCTGCTTTCACGGCTTTTTCCTTAGGAAGAACCCTAATACCCGGCTGATTTACCTTCCTAGGGTTACTGTTAGGCTTAGGCCTAGGACTTTTAAAACCAGGAAGCCCTGTGCTCCAGGCACACTGCAGCTGCGAAAGGCATCCCAAGGGGTGCGCAAAAGTGACGCAACTTGGCTGCCACCACTGATATTTCCATGAGACCATCCCGAACCATAGGCTGATTTTCCTTCCTAGGGTTAAGGTTTGAGTTACGCCTAGGGTAAGGGTCTATTAACCAGAAAGCCCTGAGTTCCAAGAACACAGCAGCTGCGAAGGACTAGCCAAGAAGAGCGCAAAAGTACCACAACATGCCTGCCTCCACAGCTTTTTCCTTGGGGACATGCCTAATTCCTGGCTGATTTGCCTTTCTCGTCTTAGGGTAGGGGTTCGGCCTAGGTCTGGGATTTTTAAAATCAGGAAGCCCTGAGTTCCAGGCACACTGCAGCTGTGAAAGGCATCCAAAAGGGAGTGCAAAAGTGCCACAACATGGCTGCTTTCACGGCTTTTTCCTTGGCAAGAAGCCTAACACCAGGCTGATTTCCCTTCCCAGGGTTACTGTTAGGCTTAGGCCTAGGGCTAGGATTTTTAAAACTAGGAAGCCCTTAGCTCCAGGCACACTGCAGCTGTTCAAGGCATCCCAAGGGGAGTACAAAAGTGCAACAACATGGCAGCTTTCACAGCTTTTTCCTTGGCACCATCCCTATACCTAGGCTGATTTATCTGCCTAGGGTTAGGGTTAGGCTTCAGCCTAGGGCTTGGATTTCTTTAACCAGGAAGCCCTGAGTTCCAGGCTTACTTCATCTGCCAAAGGCATCCCAAAGGGAGTGCAGAAGTGCCACAACATGGCTGCTTTCACGGCTTTTCCCTTAGGAAGAACCCTAATACCCGGCTGATTTACCTTCCTAGGGTTACTGTTAGGCTTAGGCCTAGGACTTTTAAAACCAGGAAGCCCTGGGCTCCAGGCACACTGCAGCTGCGAAAGGCATCCCAAGGGGAGCGCAAAAGTGACGCAACTTGGCTGCCACCACTGATATTTCCATGAGACCATCCCGAACCATAGGCTGATTTTCCTTCCTAGGGTTAAGGTTTGAGTTACGCCTAGGGTAAGGGCTCTATTAACCAGAAAGCCCTGAGTTCCAAGAACACAGCAGCTGCGAAGGACTAGCCAAGAAGAGCGCAAAAGTACCACAACATGCCTGCCTCCACAGCTTTTTCCTTGGGGACATGCCTAATTCCTGGCTGATTTGCCTTTCTCGTCTTAGGGTAGGGG
This sequence comes from Ammospiza nelsoni, assembly GCF_027579445.1. Taxonomy (NCBI): domain Eukaryota; kingdom Metazoa; phylum Chordata; class Aves; order Passeriformes; family Passerellidae; genus Ammospiza; species Ammospiza nelsoni. The sequence continues at coordinate 422,885 of NW_026683194.1, forward strand.
TTCGGCCTAGGGCTAGGATTTTTAAAATCAGGAAGCCCTGAGTTCCAGGCACACTGCAGCTGTGAAAGGCATCCAAAAGGGAGTGCAAAAGTGCCACAACATGGCTGCTTTCACGGCTTTTTCCTTGGCAAGAAGCCTAACACCAGGCTGATTTACCTTCCCAGGGTTACTGTTAGGCTTAGGCCTAGGGCTAGGATTTTTGAAACTAGGAAGCCCTTAGCTCCAGGCACACTGCAGCTGTTCAAGGCATCCCAAGGGGAGTACAAAAGTGCAACAACATGGCAGCTTTCACAGCTTTTTCCTTGGCACCATCCCTATACCTAGGCTGATTTACCTGCCTAGGGTTAGGGTTAGGCTTCAGCCTAGGGCTTGGATTTCTTTAACCAGGAAGCCCTGAGTTCCAGGCTTACTTCATCTGCCAAAGGCATCCCAAAGGGAGTGCAGAAGTGCCACAACATGGCTGCTTTCACGGCTTTTCCCTTAGCAAGAACCCTAATACCCGGCTGATTTACCTTCCTAGGGTTACTGTTAGGCTTAGGCCTAGGACTTTTAAAACCAGGAAGCCCTGAGCTCCAGGCACACTGCAGCTGCGAAAGGCATCCCAAGGGGAGTACAAAAGTGCAACAACATGGCAGCTTTCACAGCTTTTTCCTTGGCACCATCCCTATACCTAGGCTGATTTATCTGCCTAGGGTTAGGGTTAGGCTTCAGCCTAGGGCTTGGATTTCTTTAACCAGGAAGCCCTGAGTTCCAGGCTTACTTCATCTGCCAAAGGCATCCCAAAGGGAGTGCAGAAGTGCCACAACATGGCTGCTTTCACGGCTTTTCCCTTAGGAAGAACCCTAATACCCGGCTGATTTACCTTCCTAGGGTTACTGTTAGGCTTAGGCCTAGGACTTTTAAAACCAGGAAGCCCTGGGCTCCAGGCACACTGCAGCTGCGAAAGGCATCCCAAGGGGAGCGCAAAAGTGACGCAACTTGGCTGCCACCACTGATATTTCCATGAGACCATCCCGAACCATAGGCTGATTCTCCTTCCTAGGGTTAAGGTTTGAGTTACGCCTAGGGTAAGGGTTCTATTAACCAGAAAGCCCTGAGTTCCAAGAACACAGCAGCTGCGAAGGACTAGCCAAGAAGAGCGCAAAAGTACCACAACATGCCTGCCTCCACAGCTTTTTCCTTGGGGACATGCCTAATTCCTGGCTGATTTGCCTTTCTCGTCTTAGGGTTGGGGTTCGGCCTAGGGCTAGGATTTTTAAAATCAGGAAGCCCTGAGTTCCAGGCACACTGCAGCTGTGAAAGGCATCCAAAAGGCAGTGCAAAAGTGCCACAACATGGCTGCTTTCACGGCTTTTTCCTTGGCAAGAAGCCTAACACCAGGCTGATTTACCTTCCCAGGGTTACTGTTAGGCTTAGGCCTAGGGCTAGGATTTTTGAAACTAGGAAGCCCTGGGCTCCAGCCACACTGCAGCTGCGAAAGGCATCCCAAGGGGAGCGCAAAAGTGCAACAACATGGCAGCTTTCACAGCTTTTTCCTTGGCACCATCCCTATACCTAGGCTGATTTATCTGCCTAGGATTAGGGTTAGGGTTCAGCCTAGGGCTTGGATTTCTTTAACCAGGAAGCCCTGAGTTCCAGGCTTACTTCATCTGCCAAAGGCATCCCAAAGGGAGTGCAGAAGTGCCACAACATGGCTGCTTTCACGGCTTTTCCCTTAGGAAGAACCCTAATACCCGGCTGATTTACCTTCCTAGGGTTACTGTTAGGCTTAGGCCTAGGACTTTTAAAACCAGGAAGCCCTGGGCTCCAGGCACACTGCAGCTGCGAAAGGCATCCCAAGGGGAGCGCAAAAGTGACGCAACTTGGCTGCCACCACTGATATTTCCATGAGACCATCCCGAACCATAGGCTGATTTTCCTTCCTAGGGTTAAGGTTTGAGTTACGCCTAGGGTAAGGGCTCTATTAACCAGAAAGCCCTGAGTTCCAAGAACACAGCAGCTGCGAAGGACTAGCCAAGTGGAGCGCAAAAGTACCACAACATGCCTGCCTCCACAGCTTTTTCTTTGGGGACATGCCTAATTCCTGGGTGATTTGCCTTTCTCGTCTTAGGGTTGGGGTTCGGCCTAGGGCTAGGATTTTTAAAATCAGGAAGCCCTGAGTTCCAGGCACACTGCAGCTGTGAAAGGCATCCAAAAGGGAGTGCAAAAGTGCCACAACATGGCTGCTTTCACGGCTTTTCCCTTAGGAAGAACCCTAATACCCGGCTGATTTACCTTCCTAGGGTTACTGTTAGGCTTAGGCCTAGGACTTTTAAAACCAGGAAGCCCTGGGCTCCAGGCACACTGCAGCTGCGAAAGGCATCCCAAGGGGAGCGCAAAAGTGACGCAACTTGGCTGCCACCACTGATATTTCCATGAGACCATCCCGAACCATAGGCTGATTTTCCTTCCTAGGGTTAAGGTTTGAGTTACGCCTAGGGTAAGGGTCTATTAACCAGAAAGCCCTGAGTTCCAAGAACACAGCAGCTGCGAAGGACTAGCCAAGTGGAGCGCAAAAGTACCACAACATGCCTGCCTCCACAGCTTTTTCTTTGGGGACATGCCTAATTCCTGGCTGATTTGCCTTTCTCGTCTTAGGGTTGGGGTTCGGCCTAGGGCTAGGATTTTTAAAATCAGGAAGCCCTGAGTTCCAGGCACACTGCAGCTGTGAAAGGCATCCAAAAGGGAGTGCAAAAGTGCCACAACATGGCTGCTTTCACGGCTTTTTCCTTGGCAAGAAGCCTAACACCAGGCTGATTTACCTTCCCAGGGTTACTGTTAGGCTTAGGCCTAGGGCTAGGATTTTTAAAACTAGGAAGCCCTGGGCTCCAGGCACACTGCAGCTGTTCCAGGCATCCCAAGGGGAGTACAAAAGTGCAACAACATGGCAGCTTTCACAGCTTTTTCCTTGGCACCATCCCTATACCTAGGCTGATTTATCTGCCTAGGGTTAGGGTTAGGGTTCAGCCTAGGGCTTGGATTTCTTTAACCAGGAAGCCCTGAGTTCCAGGCTTACTTCATCTGCCAAAGGCATCCCAAAGGGAGTGCAGAAGTGCCACAACATGGCTGCTTTCGTGGCTTTTCCCTTAGGAAGAACCCTAATACCCGGCTGATTTACCTTCCTAGGGTTACTGTTAGGCTTAGGCCTAGGACTTTTAAAACCAGGAAGCCCTGGGCTCCAGGCACACTGCAGCTGCGAAAGGCATCCCAAGGGGAGCGCAAAAGTGACGCAACTTGGCTGCCACCACTGATATTTCCATGAGACCATCCCGAACCATAGGCTGATTTTCCTTCCTAGGGTTAAGGTTTGAGTTACGCCTAGGGTAAGGGTTCTATTAACCAGAAAGCCCTGAGTTCCAAGAACACAGCAGCTGCGAAGGACTAGCCAAGAAGAGCGCAAAAGTACCACAACATGCCTGCCTCCACAGCTTTTTCCTTGGGGACATGCCTAATTCCTGGCTGATTTGCCTTTCTCGTCTTAGGGTTGGGGTTCGGCCTAGGGCTAGGATTTTTAAAATCAGGAAGCCCTGAGTTCCAGGCACACTGCAGCTGTGAAAGGCATCCAAAAGGGAGTGAAAAAGTGCCACAACATGGCTGCTTTCACGGCTTTTTCCTTGGCAAGAAGCCTAACACCAGGCTGATTTCCCTTCCCAGAGTTACTGTTAGGCTTAAGCCTTGGGCTAGGATTTTTAAAACTCGGAAGCCCTTAGCTCCAGGCACACTGCAGCTGTTCAAGGCATCCCAAGGGGAGTACAAAAGTGCAACAACATGGCAGCTTTCACAGCTTTCTCCTTGGCACCATCCTTATACCTAGGCTGATTTATCTGCCTAGGGTTAGGGTTAGGGTTCAGCCTACGGCTTGGATTTCTTTAACCAGGAAGCCCTGAGTTCCAGGCTTACTTCATCTGCCAAAGGCATCCCAAAGGGAGTGCAGAAGTGCCACAACATGGCTGCTTTCACGGCTTTTCCCTTAGGAAGAACCCTAATACCCGGCTGATTTACCTTCCTAGGGTTACTGTTAGGCTTAGGCCTAGGACTTTTAAAACCAGGAAGCCCTGGGCTCCAGGCACACTGCAGCTGCAAAAGGCATCCCAAGGGGAGCGCAAAAGTGACACAACTTGGCTGCCACCACTGATATTTCCATGAGATCAACCCGAACCATCTGCTGATTTTCCTTCCTAGGCTTAAGGTTTGAGTTACGCCTAGGGTAAGGGTTCTATTAACCAGAAAGCCCTGAGTTCCAAGAACACAGCAGCTGCGAAGGACTAGCCAAGAAGAGCGCAAAAGTACCACAACATGCCTGCCTCCACAGCTTTTTCCTTGGGGACATGCCTAATTCCTGGCTGATTTGCCTTTCTCGTCTTAGGGCTGGGGTTCGGCCTAGGGCTAGGATTTTTAAAATCAGGAAGCCCTGAGTTCCAGGCACACTGGAGCTGTGAAAGGCATCCAAAAGGGAGTGCAAAAGTGCCACAACATGGCTGCTTTCACGGCTTTTTCCTTGGCAAGAAGCCTAACACCAGGCTGATTTGCCTTCCCAGGGTTACTGTTAGGCTTAGGCCTAGGGCTAGGATTTTTAAAACTAGGAAGCCCTTAGCTCCAGGCACACTGCAGCTGTTCAAGGCATCCCAAGGGGAGTACAAAAGCGCAACAACATGGCAGCTTTCACAGCTTTTTCCTTGGCACCATCCCTATACCTAGGCTGATTTATCTGCCTAGGGTTAGGGTTAGGGTTCAGCCTAGGGCTTGGATTTCTTTAACCAGGAAGCCCTGAGTTCCAGGCTTACTTCATCTGCCAAAGGCATCCCAAAGGGAGTGCAGAAGTGCCACAACATGGCTGCTTTCACGGCTTTTCCCTTAGGAAGAACCCTAATACCCGGCTGATTTACTTTCCTAGGGTTACTGTAAGGCTTAGGCCTAGGACTTTTAAAACCAGGAAGCCCTGGGCTCCAGACACACTGCAGCTGCGAAAGGCATCCCAGGGGGAGCGCAAAAGTGACGCAACTTGGCTGCCACCACTGATATTTCCATGAGAGCATCCCGACCCATAGGCTGATTTTCCTTCCTAGGGTTAAGGTTTGAGTTACGCCTAGGGTAAGCGTTCTATTAACCAGAAAGCCCTGAGTTCCAAGAACACAGCAGCTGCGAAGGACTACCCAAGAAGAGCGCAAAAGTACCACAACATGCCTGCCTCCACAGCTTTTTCCTTGGCACCATCCCTATACCTAGGCTGATTCATCTGCCTAGGGTTAGGGTTAGGGTTCAGCCTAGGGCTTGGATTTCTTTAACCAGGAAGCCCTGAGTTCCAGGCTTACTTCATCTGCCAAAGGCATCCCAAAGGGAGTGCAGAAGTGCCACAACATGGCTGCTTTCACGGCTTTTCCCTTAGGAAGAACCCTAATACCCGGCTGATTTACCTTCCTAGGGTTACTGTTAGGCTTAGGCCTAGGACTTTTAAAACCAGGAAGCCCTGGGCTCCAGGCACACTGCAGCTGCGAAAGGCATCCCAGGGGGAGCGCAAAAGTGACGCAACTTGGCTGCCACCACTGATATTTCCATGAGATCATCCCGAACCATAGGCTGGCTTTCATTCCTAGGCTTAAGGTTTGAGTTACGCCTAGGGTAAGGGTTCTATTAACCAGAAAGCCCTGAGTTCCAAGAACACAGCAGCTGCGAAGGACTAGCCAAGAAGAGTGCAAAAGTACCACAACATGCCTGCCTCCACAGCTTTTTCCTTGGGGACATGCCTAATTCCTGGCTGATTTGCCTTTCTCGTCTTAGGGTTGAGGTTTGGCCTAGGGCTAGGATTTTTAAAATCAGGAAGCCCTGAGTTCCAGGCACACTGGAGCTGTGAAAGGCATCCAAAAGGGAGTGCAAAAGTGCCACAACATGGCTGCTTTCACGGCTTTTTCCTTGGCAAGAAGCCTAACACCCGGCTGATTTCCCTTCCCAGGGTTACTGTTAGGCTTAGGCCTAGGGCTAGGATTTTTAAAACTAGGAAGCCCTTAGCTCCAGGCACACTGCAGCTGTTCAAGGCATCCCAAGGGGAGTACAAAAGTGCAACAACATGGCAGCTTTCACAGCTTTTTCCTTGGCACCATCCCTATACCTAGGCTGATTCATCTGCCTAGGGTTAGGGTTAGGGTTCAGCCTAGGGCTTGGATTTCTTGAACCAGGAAGCCCTGAGTTCCAGGCTTACTTCATCTGCCAAAGGCATCCAAAAGGGAGTGCAAAAGTGCCACAACATGGCTGCTTTCACGGCTTTTTCCTTGGCAAGAAGCCTAACACCAGGCTGATTTCCCTTCCCAGGGTTACTGTTAGGCTTAAGCCTTGGGCTAGGATTTTTAAAACTAGGAAGCCCTTAGCTCCAGGCACACTGCAGCTGTTCAAGGCATCCCAAGGGGAGTACAAAAGTGCAACAACATGGCAGCTTTCACAGCTTTCTCCTTGGCACCATCCTTATACCTAGGCTGATTTATCTGCCTAGGGTTAGGGTTAGGGTTCAGCCTAGGGCTTGGATTTCTTTAACCAGGAAGCCCTGAGTTCCAGGCTTACTTCATCTGCCAAAGGCATCCCAAAGGGAGTGCAGAAGTGCCACAACATGGCTGCTTTCACGGCTTTTCCCTTAGGAAGAACCCTAATACCCGGCTGATTTACCTTCCTAGGGTTACTGTTAGGCTTAGGCCTAGGACTTTTAAAACCAGGAAGCCCTGGGCTCCAGGCACACTGCAGCTGCAAAAGGAATCCCAAGGGGAGCGCAAAAGTGACACAACTTGGCTGCCACCACTGATATTTCCATGAGATCAACCCGAACCATCTGCTGATTTTCCTTCCTAGGCTTAAGGTTTGAGTTACGCCTAGGGTAAGGGTTCTATTAACCAGAAAGCCCTGAGTTCCAAGAACACAGCAGCTGCGAAGGACTACCCAAGAAGAGCGCAAAAGTACCACAACATGCCTGCCTCCACAGCTTTTTCCTTGGGGACATGCCTAATTCCTGGCTGATTTGCCTTTCTCGTCTTAGGGCTGGGGTTCGGCCTAGGGCTAGGATTTTTAAAATCAGGAAGCCCTGAGTTCCAGGCACACTGGAGCTGTGAAAGGCATCCAAAAGGGAGTGCAAAAGTGCCACAACATGGCTGCTTTCACGGCTTTTTCCTTGGCAAGAAGCCTAACACCAGGCTGATTTGCCTTCCCAGGGTTACTGTTAGGCTTAGGCCTAGGGCTAGGATTTTTAAAACTAGGAAGCCCTTAGCTCCAGGCACACTGCAGCTGTTCAAGGCATCCCAAGGGGAGTACAAAAGTGCAACAACATGGCAGCTTTCACAGCTTTTTCCTTGGCACCATCCCTATACCTAGGCTGATTTATCTGCCTAGGGTTAGGGTTAGGGTTCAGCCTAGGGCTTGGATTTCTTTAACCAGGAAGCCCTGAGTTCCAGGCTTACTTCATCTGCCAAAGGCATCCCAAAGGGAGTGCAGAAGTGCCACAACATGGCTGCTTTCACGGCTTTTCCCTTAGGAAGAACCCTAATACCCGGCTGATTTACTTTCCTAGGGTTACTGTTAGGCTTAGGCCTAGGACTTTTAAAACCAGGAAGCCCTGGGCTCCAGACACACTGCAGCTGCGAAAGGCATCCCAGGGGGAGCGCAAAAGTGACGCAACTTGGCTGCCACCACTGATATTTCCATGAGAGCATCCCGACCCATAGGCTGATTTTCCTTCCTAGGGTTAAGGTTTGAGTTACGCCTAGGGTAAGCGTTCTATTAACCAGAAAGCCCTGAGTTCCAAGAACACAGCAGCTGCGAAGGACTAGCCAAGAAGAGCGCAAAAGTACCACAACATGCCTGCCTCCACAGCTTTTTCCTTGGCACCATCCCTATACCTAGGCTGATTCATCTGCCTAGGGTTAGGGTTAGGGTTCAGCCTAGGGCTTGGATTTCTTTAACCAGGAAGCCCTGAGTTCCAGGCTTACTTCATCTGCCAAAGGCATCCCAAAGGGAGTGCAGAAGTGCCACAACATGGCTGCTTTCACGGCTTTTCCCTTAGGAAGAACCCTAATACCCGGCTGATTTACCTTCCTAGGGTTACTGTTAGGCTTAGGCCTAGGACTTTTAAAACCAGGAAGCCCTGGGCTCCAGGCACACTGCATCTGCGAAAGGCATGCCAGGGGGAGCGCAAAAGTGACGCAACTTGGCTGCCACCACTGATATTTCCATGAGATCATCCCGAACCATAGGCTGGCTTTCATTCCTAGGCTTAAGGTTTGAGTTACGCCTAGGGTAAGGGTTCTATTAACCAGAAAGCCCTGAGTTCCAAGAACACAGCAGCTGCGAAGGACTAGCCAAGAAGAGTGCAAAAGTACCACAACATGCCTGCCTCCACAGCTTTTTCCTTGGGGACATGCCTAATTCCTGGCTGATTTGCCTTTCTCGTCTTAGGGTTGAGGTTTGGCCTAGGGCTAGGATTTTTAAAATCAGGAAGCCCTGAGTTCCAGGCACACTGGAGCTGTGAAAGGCATCCAAAAGGGAGTGCAAAAGTGCCACAACATGGCTGCTTTCACGGCTTTTTCCTTGGCAAGAAGCCTAACACCCGGCTGATTTCCCTTCCCAGGGTTACTGTTAGGCTTAGGCCTAGGGCTAGGATTTTTAAAACTAGGAAGCCCTTAGCTCCAGGCACACTGCAGCTGTTCAAGGCATCCCAAGGGGAGTACAAAAGTGCAACAACATGGCAGCTTTCACAGCTTTTTCCTTGGCACCATCCCTATACCTAGGCTGATTTATCTGCCTAGGGTTAGGGTTAGGGTTCAGCCTAGGGCTTGAATTTCTTTAACCAGGAAGCCCTGAGTTCCAGGCTTACTTCATCTGCCAAAGGCATCCCAAAGGGAGTGCAGAAGTGCCACAACATGGCTGCTTTCACGGCTTTTCCCTTAGGAAGAACCCTAATACCCGGCTGATTTACCTTCCCAGGGTTACTGTTAGGCTTAGGCCTAGGGCTAGGAATTTTAAAACTAGGAAGCCCTTAGCTCCGGGAACACTGCATCTGTTCAAGGCATCCCAAGGGGAGTACAAAAGTGCAACAACATGGCAGCTTTCACAGCTTTTTCCTTGGCACCATCCCTATACCTAGGCTGATTTATCTGCCTAGGGTTAGGGTTAGGGTTCAGCCTAGGGCTTGGATTTCTTTAACCAGGAAGCCCTGAGTTCCAGGCTTACTTCATCTGCCAAAGGCATCCCAAAGGGAGTGCAGAAGTGCCACAACATGGCTGCTTTCACGGCTTTTCCCTTAGGAGGAACCCTAATACCCGGCTGATTTACCTTCCTAGGGTTACTCTTAGGCTTAGGCCTAGGACTTTTAAAACCAGGAAGCCCTGGGCTCCAGGCACACTGCAGCTGCGAAAGGCATCCCAAGGGGAGCGCAAAAGTGACGCAACTTGGCTGCCACCACTGATATTTCCATGTGAGCATCCCGAACCATCGGCTGATTTTCCTTCCTAGGCTTAAGGTTTGAGTTACGCCTAGGGTAAGGGTTCTATTAACCAGAAAGCCCTGAGTTCCAAGAACACAGCAGCTGCGAAGGACTACCCAAGAAGAGTGCAAAAGTACCACAACATGCCTGCCTCCACAGCTTTTTCCTTGGGGACATGCCTAATTCCTGGCTGATTTGCCTTTCTCGTCTTAGGGCTGGGGTTCGGCCTAGGGCTAGGATTTTTAAAATCAGGAAGCCCTGAGTTCCAGGCACACTGGAGCTGTGAAAGGCATCCAAAAGGGAGTGCAAAAGTGCCACAACATGGCTGCTTTCACGGCTTTTTCCTTGGCAAGAAGCCTAACACCAGGCTGATTTCCCTTCCCAGGGTTACTGTTAGGCTTAGGCCTAGGGCTAGGATTTTTAAAACTAGGAAGCCCTTAGCTCCAGGCACACTGCAGCTGTTCAAGGCATCCCAAGGGGAGTACAAAAGTGCAACAACATGGCAGCTTTCACAGCTTTTTCCTTGGCACCATCCCTATACCTAGGCTGATTCATCTGCCTAGGGTTAGGGTTAGGGTTCAGCCTAGGGCTTGGATTTCTTGAACCAGGAAGCCCTGAGTTCCAGGCTTACTTCATCTGCCAAAGGCATCCCAAAGGGAGTGCAGAAGTGCCACAACATGGCTGCTTTCACGGCTTTTCCCTTAGGAAGAACCCTAATACCCGGCTGATTTACCTTCCTAGGGTTACTGTTAGGCTTAGGCCTAGGACTTTTAAAACCAGGAAGCCCTGGGCTCCAGGCACACTGCAGCTGCGAAAGGCATCCCAAAGGGGAGCGCAAAAGTGACGCAACTTGGCTGCCACCACTGATATTTCCATGAGAGCATCCCGAACCATCGGCTGATTTTCCTTCCTAGGCTTAAGGTTTGAGTTACGCCTAGGGTAAGGGTTCTATTAACCAGAAAGCCCTGAGTTCCAAGAACACAGCAGCTGCGAAGGACTACCCAAGAAGAGCGCAAAAGTACCACAACATGCCTGCCTCCACAGCTTTTTCCTTGGGGACATGCCTAATTCCTGGCTGATTTGCCTTTCTCGTCTTAGGGCTGGGGTTCGGCCTAGGGCTAGGATTTTTAAAATCAGGAAGCCCTGAGTTCCAGGCACACTGGAGCTGTGAAAGGCATCCAAAAGGGAGTGCAAAAGTGCCACAACATGGCTGCTTTCACGGCTTTTTCCTTGGCAAGAAGCCTAACACCAGGCTGATTTACCTTCCCAGGGTTACTGTTAGGCTTAGGCCTAGGGCTAGGATTTTTAAAACTAGGAAGCCCTTAGCTCCAGGCACACTGCAGCTGTTCAAGGCATCCCAAGGGGAGTACAAAAGTGCAACAACATGGCAGCTTTCACAGCTTTTTCCTTGGCACCATCCCTATACCTAGGCTGATTTATCTGCCTAGGGTTAGGGTTAGGGTTCAGCCTAGGGCTTGGATTTCTTTAACCAGGAAGCCCTGAATTCCAGGCTTACTTCATCTGCCAAAGGCATCCCAAAGGGAGTGCAGAAGTGCCACAACATGGCTGCTTTCACGGCTTTTCCCTTAGGAAGAACCCTAATACCCGGCTGATTTACCTTCCTAGGGTTACTGTTAGGCTTAGGCCTAGGACTTTTAAAACCAGGAAGCCCTGGGCTCCAGGCACACTGCAGCTGCGAAAGGCATCCCAGGGGGAGCGCAAAAGTGACGCAACTTGGCTGCCACCACTGATATTTCCATGAGAGCATCCCGACCCATAGGCTGATTTTCCTTCCTAGGGTTAAGGTTTGAGTTACGCCTAGGGTAAGCGTTCTATTAACCAGAAAGCCCTGAGTTCCAAGAACACAGCAGCTGCGAAGGACTACCCAAGTAGAGCGCAAAAGTACCACAACATGCCTGCCTCCACAGCTTTTTCCTTGGCACCATCCCTATACCTAGGCTGATTCATCTGCCTAGGGTTAGGGTTAGGGTTCAGCCTAGGGCTTGGATTTCTTTAACCAGGAAGCCCTGAGTTCCAGGCTTACTTCATCTGCCAAAGGCATCCCAAAGGGAGTGCAGAAGTGCCACAACATGGCTGCTTTCACGGCTTTTCCCTTAGGAAGAACCCTAAGACCCGGCTGATTTACCTTCCTAGGGTTACTGTTAGGCTTAGGCCTAGGACTTTTAAAACCAGGAAGCCCTGGGCTCCAGGCACACTGCAGCTGCAAAAGGCATCCCAAGGGGAGCGCAAAAGTGACGCAACTTGGCTGCCACCACTGATATTTCCATGAGACCATCCCGAACCATAGGCTGATTTTCCTTCCTAGGGTTAAGGTTTGAGTTACGCCTAGGGTAAGGGTTCTATTAACCAGAAAGCCCTGAGTTCCAAGAACACAGCAGCTGCGAAGGACTACCCAAGAAGAGCGCAAAAGTACCAAACATGCCTGCCTCCACAGCTTTTTCCTTGGGGACATGCCTAATTATTGGCTGATTTGCCTTTCTCGTCTTAGGGTTGGGGTTCGGCCTAGGGCTAGGATTTTTAAAATCAGGAAGCCCTGAGTTCCAGGCACACTGGAGCTGTGAAAGGCATCCAAAAGGGAGTGCAAAAGTGCCACAACATGGCTGCTCTCACGGCTTTTTCCTTGGCAAGAAGCCTAACACCAGGCTGATTTCCCTTCCCAGGGTTACTGTTAGGCTTAGGCCTAGGGCTAGGATTTTTAAAACTGGGAAGCCCTTAGCTCCAGGAACACTGCAGCTGTTCAAGGCATCCCAAGGGGAGTACAAAAGTGCAACAACATGGCAGCTTTCACAGCTTTTTCCTTGGCACCATCCCTATACCTAGGCTGATTTATCTGCCTAGGGTTAGGGTTAGGGTTCAGCCTAGGGCTTGGATTTCTTTAACCAGGGAGCCCTGAGTTCCAGGCTTACTTCATCTACCAAAGGCATCCCAAAGGGAGTGCAGAAGTGCCACAACATGGCTGCTTTCACGGCTTTTCCCTTAGGAAGAACCCTAATACCCGGCTGATTTACCTTCCTAGGGTTACTGTTAGGCTTAGGCCTAGGACTTTTAAAACCAGGAAGCCCTGGGCTCCAGGCACACTGCAGCTGCGAAAGGCATGCCAGGGGGAGCTCAAAAGTGACGCAACTTGGCTGCCACCACTGATATTTCCATGAGATCATCCCGAACCATAGGCTGGTTTTCAATCCTAGGCTTAAGGTTTGAGTTACGCCTAGGGTAAGGGTTCTATTAACCAGAAAGCCCTGAGTTCCAAGAACACAGCAGCTGCGAAGGACTACCCAAGAAGTGTGCAAAAGTACCACAACATGCCTGCCTCCACAACTTTTTCCTTGGGGACATGCCTAATTCCTGGCTGATTTGCCTTTCTCGTCTTAGGGTTGGGGTTCGGCCTAGGGCTAGGATTTTTAAAATCAGGAAGCCCTGAGTTCCAGGCACACTGGAGCTGTGAAAGGCATCCAAAAGGGAGTGCAAAAGTGCCACAACATGGCTGCTTTCACGGCTTTTTCCTTGGCAAGAAGCCTAACACCAGGCTGATTTCCCTTCCCAGGGTTACTGTTAGTCTTAAGACTTGGGCTAGGATTTTTAAAACTAGGAAGCCCTTAGCTCCAGGCACACTGCAGCTGTTCAAGGCATCCCAAGGGGAGTACAAAAGTGCAACAACATGGCAGCTTTCACAGCTTTTTCCTTGGCACCATCCCTATACCTAGGCTGATTCATCTGCCTAGGGTTAAGGTTAGGGTTCAGCCTAGGGCTTGGATTTCTTGAACAAGGAAGCCCTGAGTTCCAGGTTACTTCATCTGCCAAAGGCATCCAAAAGGGAGTGCAAAAGTGCCACAACATGGCTGCTTTCACGGCTTTTTCCTTGGCAAGAAGCCTAACACCAGGCTGATTTCCCTTCCCAGGGTTACTGTTAGGCTTAAGCCTTGGGCTACGATTTTTAAAACTAGGAAGCCCTTAGCTCCAGGCACACTGCAGCTGTTCAAGGCATCCCAAGGGGAGTACAAAAGTGCAACAACATGGCAGCTTTCACAGCTTTCTCCTTGGCACCATCCCTATACCTAGGCTGATTTATCTGCCTAGGGTTAGGGTTAGGGTTCAGCCTAGGGCTTGGATTTCTTTAACCAGGGAGCCCTGAGTTCCAGGCTTACTTCATCTGCCAAAGGCATCCCAAAGGGAGTGCAGAAGTGCCACAACATGGCTGCTTTCACGGCTTTTCCCTTAGGAAGAACCCTAATACCCGGCTGATTTACCTTCCTAGGGTTACTGTTAGGCTTAGGCCTAGGACTTTTAAAACCAGGAAGCCCTGGGCTCCAGGCACACTGCAGCTGCGAAAGGCATGCCAGGGGGAGCGCAAAAGTGACGCAACTTGGCTGCCACCACTGATATTTCCATGAGATCATCCCGAACCATAGGCTGGCTTTCATTCCTAGGCTTAAGGTTTGAGTTACGCCTAGGGTAAGGGTTCTATTAACCAGAAAGCCCTGAGTTCCAAGAACACAGCAGCTGCGAAGGACTAGCCAAGAAGAGTGCAAAAGTACCACAACATGCCTGCCTCCACAGCTTTTTCCTTGGGGACATGCCTAATTCCTGGCTGATTTGCCTTTCTCGTCTTAGGGCTGGGGTTCGGCCTAGGGCTAGGATTTTTAAAATCAGGAAGCCCTGAGTTCCAGGCACACTGGAGCTGTGAAAGGCATCCAAAAGGGAGTGCAAAAGTGCCACAACATGGCTGCTTTCACGGCTTTTTCCTTGGCAAGAAGCCTAACACCAGGCTGATTTACCTTCCCAGGGTTACTGTTAGGCTTAGGCCTAGGGCTAGGATTTTTAAAACTAGGAAGCCCTTAGCTCCAGGCACACTGCAGCTGTTCAAGGCATCCCAAGGGGAGTACAAAAGTGCAACAACATGGCAGCTTTCACAGCTTTTTCCTTGGCACCATCCCTATACCTAGGCTGATTTATCTGCCTAGGGTTAGGGTTAGGGTTCAGCCTAGGGCTTGGATTTCTTTAACCAGGAAGCCCTGAGTTCCAGGCTTACTTCATCTGCCAAAGGCATCCCAAAGGGAGTGCAGAAGTGCCACAACATGGCTGCTTTCACGGCTTTTCCCTTAGCAAGAACCCTAATACCCGGCTGATTTACCTTCCTAGGGTTACTGTTAGGCTTAGGCCTAGGACTTTTAAAACCAGGAAGCCCTGGGCTCCAGGCACACTGCAGCTGCGAAAGGCATCCCAAGGGGAGCGCAAAAGTGACGCAACTTGGCTGCCACCACTGATATTTCCATGAGAGCATCCCGAATCATAGGTTGATTTTCCTTCCTAGGGTTAAGGTTTGAGTTACGCCTAGGGTAAGGGTTCTATTAACCAGAAAGCCCTGAGTTCCAAGAACACAGCAGCTGCGAAGGACTACCCAAGAAGAGTGCAAAAGTACCACAACATGCCTGCCTCCACAGCTTTTTCCTTGGGGACATGCCTAATTCCTGGCTGATTTGCCTTTCTCGTCTTAGGGCTGGGGTTCGGCCTAGGGCTAGGATTTTTAAAATCAGGAAGCCCTGAGTTCCAGGCACACTGGAGCTGTGAAAGGCATCCAAAAGGGAGGGAAAAAGTGCCACAACATGGCTGCTTTCACGGCTTTTTCCTTGGCAAGAAGCCTAACACCAGGCTGATTTCCCTTCCCAGGGTTACTGTTAGGCTTAGGCCTAGGGCTAGGATTTTTAAAACTAGGAAGCCCTTAGCTCCAGGCACACTGCAGCTGTTCAAGGCATCCCAAGGGGAGTACAAAAGTGCAACAACATGGCAGCTTTCACAGCTTTCTCCTTGGCACCATCCCTATACCTAGGCTGATTTATCTGCCTAGGGTTAGGGTTAGGGTTCAGCCTAGGCCTTGGATTTCTTGAACCAGGGAGCCCTGAGTTCCAGGCTTACTTCATCTGCCAAAGGCATCCCAAAGGGAGTGCAGAAGTGCCACAACATGGCTGCTTTCACGGCTTTTCCCTTAGGAAGAACCCTAATACCCGGCTGATTTACCTTCCTAGGGTTACTGTTAGGCTTAGGCCTAGGACTTTTAAAACCAGGAAGCCCTGGGCTCCAGGCACACTGCAGCTGCGAAAGGCATCCCAAGGGGAGCGCAAAAGTGACGCAACTTGGCTGCCACCACTGATATTTCCATGAGACCATCCCGAACCATAGGCTGATTTTCCTTCCTAGGCTTAAGGTTTGAGTTACGCCTAGGGTAAGGGTTCTATTAACCAGAAAGCCCTGAGTTCCAAGAACACAGCAGCTGCGAAGGACTACCCAAGAAGAGTGCAAAAGTACCACAACATGCCTGCCTCCACAGCTTTTCCTTGGGGACATGCCTAATTCCTGGCTGATTTGCCTTTCTCGTCTTAGGGCTGGGGTTCGGCCTAGGGCTAGGATTTTTAAAATCAGGAAGCCCTGAGTTCCAGGCACACTGGAGCTGTGAAAGGCATCCAAAAGGGAGTGCAAAAGTGCCACAACATGGCTGCTTTCACGGCTTTTTCCTTGGCAAGAAGCCTAACACCAGGCTGATTTGCCTTCCCAGGGTTACTGTTAGGCTTAGGCTTCGGGCTAGGATTTTTAAAACTAGGAAGCCCTTAGCTCCAGGCACACTGCAGCTGTTCAAGGCATCCCAAGGGGAGTACAAAAGTGCAACAACATGGCAGCTTTCACAGCTTTTTCCTTGGCACCATCCCTATACCTAGGCTGATTTATCTGCCTAGGGTTAGGGTTAGGCTTCAGCCTAGGGCTTGGATTTCTTTAACCAGGAAGCCCTGAGTTCCAGGCTTACTTCATCTGCCAAAGGCATCCCAAAGGGAGTGCAGAAGTGCCACAACATGGCTGCTTTCACGGCTTTTCCCTTAGGAAGAACCCTAATACCCGGCTGATTTACCTTCCTAGGGTTACTGTTAGGCTTAGGCCTAGGACTTTTAAAACCAGGAAGCCCTGGGCTCCAGGCACACTGCAGCTGCGAAAGGCATCCCAAGGGGAGCGAAAAAGTGACGCAACTTGGCTGCCACCACTGATATTTCCATGAGAGCATCCCGAACCATAGGCTGATTTTCCTTCCTAGGCTTAAGGTTTGAGTTACGCCTAGGGTAAGGGTTCTATTAACCAGAAAGCCCTGAGATCCAAGAACACAGCAGCTGCGA
Organism: Ammospiza nelsoni; assembly: GCF_027579445.1. Taxonomy (NCBI): domain Eukaryota; kingdom Metazoa; phylum Chordata; class Aves; order Passeriformes; family Passerellidae; genus Ammospiza; species Ammospiza nelsoni. The sequence continues at coordinate 439,559 of NW_026683194.1, forward strand.
AGGACTACCCAAGAAGAGTGCAAAAGTACCACAACATGCCTGCCTCCACAGCTTTTTCCTTGGGGACATGCCTAATTCCTGGCTGATTTGCCTTTCTCGTCTTAGGGCTGGGGTTCGGCCTAGGGCTAGGATTTTTAAAATCAGGAAGCCCTGAGTTCCAGGCACACTGGAGCTGTGAAAGGCATCCAAAAGGGAGTGCAAAAGTGCCACAACATGGCTGCTTTCACGGCTTTTTCCTTGGCAAGAAGCCTAACACCAGGCTGATTTCCCTTGCCAGGGTTACTGTTAGGCTTAGGCCTAGGGCTAGGATTTTTAAAACTAGGAAGCCCTTAGCTCCAGGCACACTGCAGCTGTTCAAGGCATCCCAAGGGGAGTACAAAAGTGCAACAACATGGCAGCTTTCACAGCTTTCTCCTTGGCACCATCCCTATACCTAGGCTGATTTATCTGCCTAGGGTTAGGGTTAGGGTTCAGCCTAGGCCTTGGATTTCTTGAACCAGGGAGCCCTGAGTTCCAGGCTTACTTCATCTGCCAAAGGCATCCCAAAGGGAGTGCAGAAGTGCCACAACATGGCTGCTTTCACGGCTTTTCCCTTAGCAAGAACCCTAATACCCGGCTGATTTACCTTCCTAGGGTTACTGTTAGGCTTAGGCCTAGGACTTTTAAAACCAGGAAGCCCTGGGCTCCAGGCACACTGCAGCTGCGAATGGCATGCCAGGGGGAGCGAAAAAGTGACGCAACTTGGCTGCCACCACTGATATTTCCATGAGAGCATCCCGAACCATAGGCTGATTTTCCTTCCTAGGCTTAAGGTTTGAGTTACGCCTAGGGTAAGGGTTCTATTAACCAGAAAGCCCTGAGATCCAAGAACACAGCAGCTGCGAAGGACTACCCAAGAAGAGTGCAAAAGTACCACAACATGCCTGCCTCCACAGCTTTTTCCTTGGGGACATGCCTAATTCCTGGCTGATTTGCCTTTCTCGTCTTAGGGCTGGGGTTCGGCCTAGGGCTAGGATTTTTAAAATCAGGAAGCCCTGAGTTCCAGGCACAGTGGAGCTGTGAAAGGCATCCAAAAGGGAGTGAAAAAGTGCCACAACATGGCTGCTTTCACGGCTTTTTCCTTGGCAAGAAGCCTAACACCAGGCTGATTTGCCTTCCCAGGGTTACTGTTAGGCTTAGGCCTAGGACTTTTAAAACCAGGAAGCCCTGGGCTCCAGGCACACTGCAGCTGCGAAAGGCATCCCAAGGGGAGCGCAAAAGTGACGCAACTTGGCTGCCACCACTGATATTTCCATGAGACCATCCCGAACCATAGGCTGATTTTCCTTCCTAGGCTTAAGGTTTGAGTTACGCCTAGGGTAAGGGTTCTATTAACCAGAAAGCCCTGAGTTCCAAGAACACAGCAGCTGCGAAGGACTACCCAAGAAGAGTGCAAAAGTACCACAACATGCCTGCCTCCACAGCTTTTTCCTTGGGGACATGCCTAATTCCTGGCTGATTTGCCTTTCTCGTCTTAGGGCTGGGGTTCGGCCTAGGGCTAGGATTTTTAAAATCAGGAAGCCCTGAGTTCCAGGCACACTGGAGCTGTGAAAGGCATCCAAAAGGGAGTGCAAAAGTGCCACAACATGGCTGCTTTCACGGCTTTTTCCTTGGCAAGAAGCCTAACACCAGGCTGATTTCCCTTCCCAGGGTTACTGTTAGGCTTAGGCCTAGGGCTAGGATTTTTAAAACTAGGAAGCCCTTAGCTCCAGGCACACTGCAGCTGTTCAAGGCATCCCAAGGGGAGTACAAAAGTGCAACAACATGGCAGCTTTCACAGCTTTTTCCTTGGCACCATCCCTATACCTAGGCTGATTTATCTGCCTAGGGTTAGGGTTAGGCTTCAGCCTAGGGCTTGGATTTCTTTAACCAGGAAGCCCTGAGTTCCAGGCTTACTTCATCTGCCAAAGGCATCCCAAAGGGAGTGCAGAAGTGTCACAACATGGCTGCTTTCAGGGCTTTTCCCTTAGGAAGAACCCTAATACCCGGCTGATTTACCTTCCTAGGGTTACTGTTAGGCTTAGGCCTAGGACTTTTAAAACCAGGAAGCCCTGGGCTCCAGGCACACTGCAGCTGCGAAAGGCATCCCAAGGGGAGCGCAAAAGTGACGCAACTCTGCTGCCACCACTGATATTTCCATGAGAGCATCCCGAACCATAGGCTGATTTTCCTTCCTAGGCTTAAGGTTTGAGTTACGCCTAGGGTAAGGGTTCTATTAACCAGAAAGCCCTGAATTCCAAGAACACAGCAGCTGCGAAGGACTAGCCAAGAAGAGCGCAAAAGTAGCACAACATGCCTGCCTCCACAGCTTTTTCCTTGGGGACATGCCTAATTCCTGGCTGATTTGCCTTTCTCGTCTTAGGGTTGGCGTTCGGCCTAGGGCTAGGATTTTTAAAATCAGGAAGCCCTGAGTTCCAGGCACACTGGAGCTGTGAAAGGCATCCAAAAGGGAGTGCAACAGTACCACAACATGGCTGCTTTCACGGCTTTTTCCTTGGCAAGAAGCCTAACACCAGGCTGATTTGCCTTCCCAGGGTTATTGTTAAGCTTAGGCCTAGGGCTAGGATTTTTAAAAATAGGAAGCCCTTAGCTCCAGGCACACTGCAGCTGTTCAAGGCATCCCAAGGGGAGTACAAAAGTGCAACAACATGGCAGCTTTCACAGCTTTTTCCTTGGCACCATCCCTATACCTAGGCTGATTTATCTGCCTAGGGTTAGGGTTAGGCTTCAGCCTAGGGCTTGGATTTCTTTAACCAGGAAGCCCTGAGTTCCAGGCTTACTTCATCTGCCAAAGGCATCCCAAAGGGAGTGCAGAAGTGCCACAACATGGCTGCTTTCACGGCTTTTCCCTTAGGAGGAACCCTAATACCCGGCTGATTTACCTTCCTAGGGTTACTGTTAGGCTTAGGCCTAGGACTTTTAAAACCAGGAAGCCCTGGGCTCCAGGCACACTGCAGCTGCGAATGGCATCCCAAGGGGAGCGCAAAAGTGACGCAATTTGGCTGCCACCACTGATATTTCCATGAGAGCATCCCGAACCATCGGCTGATTTTCCTTCCTAGGCTTAATGTTTGAGTTACGCCTAGCTAAGGGTTCTATTAACCAGAAAGCTCTGAGATCCAAGAACACAGCAGCTGCGAAGGACTACCCAAGAAGAGTGCAAAAGTAGCACAACATGCCTGCCTCCACAGCTTTTTCCTTGGGGACATGCCTAATTCCTGGCTGATTTGCCTTTCTCGTCTTAGGGCTGGGGTTCGGCCTAGGGCTAGGATTTTTAAAATCAGGAAGCCCTGAGTTCCAGGCACACTGGAGCTGTGAAAGGCATCCAAAAGGGAGTGCAAAAGTGCCACAACATGGCTGCTTTCACGGCTTTTTCCTTGGCAAGAAGCCTAACACCAGGCTGATTTCCCTTCCCAGGGTTACTGTTAGGCTTAGGCCTAGGGCTAGGATTTTTAAAACTAGGAAGCCCTTAGCTCCAGGCACACTGCAGCTGTTCAAGGCATCCCAAGGGGAGTACAAAAGTGCAACAACATGGCAGCTTTCACAGCTTTTTCCTTGGCACCATCCCTATACCTAGGCTGATTTATCTGCCTAGGGTTAGGGTTAGGGTTAAGGTTCAGCCTAGGGCTTGGATTTCTTTAACCAGGAAGCCCTGAGTTCCAGGCTTACTTCATCTGCCAAAGGGCATCCCAAAGGGAGTGCAGAAGTGCCACACCATGGCTGCTTTCACGGCTTTTCCCTTAGGAAGAACCCTAATACCCGGCTGATTTACCTTCCTAGGGTTACTGTTAGGCTTAGGCCTAGGACTTTTAAAACCAGGAAGCCCTGGGCTCAAGGCACACTGCAGCTGCGAAAGGCATCCCAAGGGGAGCGCAAAAGTGACGCAACTTGGCTGCCACCACTGATATTTCCATGAGACCATCCCGAACCATAGGCTGATTTTCCTTCCTAGGCTTAAGGTTTGAGTTACGCCTAGGGTAAGGGTTCTATTAACCAGAAAGCCCTGAGTTCCAAGAACACAGCAGCTGCGAAGGACTAGCCAAGAAGAGCGCAAAAGTACCACAACATGCCTGCCTCCACAGCTTTTTCCTTGGGGACATGCCTAATTCCTGGCTGATTTGCCTTTCTCGTCTTAGGGTTGGGGTTCGGCCTAGGGCTAGGATTTTTAAAATCAGGAAGCCCTGAGTTCCAGGCACACTGGAGCTGTGAAAGGCATCCAAAAGGGAGTGCAAAAGTGCCACAACATGGCTGCTTTCACGGCTTTTTCCTTGGCAAGAAGCCTAACACCAGGCTGATTTCCCTTGCCAGGGTTACTGTTAGGCTTAGGCCTAGGGCTAGGATTTTTAAAACTAGGAAGCCCTTAGCTCCAGGCACACTGCAGCTGTTCAAGGCATCCCAAGGGGAGTACAAAAGTGCAACAACATGGCAGCTTTCACAGCTTTTTCCTTGGCACCATCCCTATACCTAGGCTGATTTATCTGCCTAGGGTTAGGGTTAGGGTTCAGCCTAGGGCTTGGATTTCTTTAACCAGGAAGCCCTGAGTTCCAGGCTTACTTCATCTGCCAAAGGCATCCCAAAGGGAGTGCAGAAGTGCCACAACATGGCTGCTTTCACGGCTTTTCCCTTAGGAAGAACCCTAATACCCGGCTGATTTACCTTCCTAGGGTTACTGTTAGGCTTAGGCCTAGGACTTTTAAAACCAGGAAGCCCTGGGCTCCAGGCACACTGCAGCTGCGAAAGGCATCCCAGGGGGAGCGCAAAAGTGATGCAACTTGGCTGCCACCACTGATATTTCCATGAGACCATCCCGAACCATAGGTTGATTTTCCTTCCTAGGCTTAAGGTTTGAGTTACGCCTAGGGTAAGCGTTCTATTAACCAGAAAGCCCTGAGTTCCAAGAACACAGCAGCTGCGAAGGACTAGCCAAGAAGAGCGCAAAAGTAGCACAACATGCCTGCCTCCACAGCTTTTTCCTTGGGGACATGCCTAATTCCTGGCTGATTTGCCTTTCTCGTCTTAGGGTTGGGGTTCGGCCTAGGGCTAGGATTTTTAAAATCAGGAAGCCCTGAGTTCCAGGCACACTGGAGCTGTGAAAGGCATCCAAAAGGGAGTGCAAAAGTGCCACAACATGGCTGCTTTCACGGCTTTTTCCTTGGCAAGAAGCCTAACACCAGGCTGATTTGCCTTCCCAGGGTTACTGTTAGGCTTAGGCCTAGGGCTAGGATTTTTAAAACTAGGAAGCCCTTAGCTCCAGGCACACTGCAGCTGTTCAAGGCATCCCAAGGGGAGTACAAAAGTGCAACAACATGGCAGCTTTCACAGCTTTTTCCTTGGCACCATCCCTATACCTAGGCTGATTTATCTGCCTAGGGTTAGGGTTAGGCTTCAGCCTAGGGCTTGGATTTCTTGAACCAGGAAGCCCTGAGTTCCAGGCTTACTTCATCTGCCAAAGGCATCCCAAAGGGAGTGCAGAAGTGCCACAACATGGCTGCTTTCACGGCTTTTCCCTTAGGAAGAACCCTAATACCCGGCTGATTTACCTTCCTAGGGTTACTGTTAGGCTTAGGCCTAGGACTTTTAAAACCAGGAAGCCCTGGGCTCCAGGCACACTGCAGCTGCGAATGGCATCCCAAGGGGAGCACAAAAGTGACGCAACTCTGCTGCCACCACTGATATTTCCATGAGAGCATCCCGAACCATAGGCTGATTTTCCTTCCTAGGCTTAAGGTTTGAGTTACGCCTAGGGTAAGGGTTCTATTAACCAGAAAGCCCTGAGTTCCAAGAACACAGCAGCTGCGAAGGACTACCCAAGAAGAGTGCAAAAGTACCACAACATGCCTGCCTCCACAGCTTTTTCCTTGGGGACATGCCTAATTCCTGGCTGATTTGCCTTTCTCGTCTTAGGGCTGGGGTTCGGCCTAGGGCTAGGATTTTTAAAATCAGGAAGCCCTGAGTTCCAGGCACACTGGAGCTGTGAAAGGCATCCAAAAGGGAGTGCAAAAGTGCCACAACATGGCTGCTTTCACGGCTTTTTCCTTGGCAAGAAGCCTAACACCAGGCTGATTTCCCTTGCCAGGGTTACTGTTAGGCTTAGGCCTAGGGCTAGGATTTTTAAAACTAGGAAGCCCTCTAGCTCCAGGCACACTGCAGCTGTTCAAGGCATCCCAAGGGGAGTACAAAAGTGCAACAACATGGCAGCTTTCACAGCTTTTTCCTTGGCACCATCCCTATACCTTGGCTGATTTATCTGCCTAGGGTTAGGGTTAGGGTTCAGCCTAGGGCTTGGATTTCTTGAACCAGGAAGCCCTGAGTTCCAGGCTTACTTCATCTGCCAAAGGCATCCCAAAGGGAGTGCAGAAGTGCCACAACATGGCTGCTTTCACGGCTTTTCCCTTAGGAAGAACCCTAATACCCGGCTGATTTACCTTCCTAGGGTTACTGTTAGGCTTAGGCCTAGGACTTTTAAAACCAGGAAGCCCTGGGCTCCAGGCACACTGCAGCTGCGAAAGGCATCCCAGGGGGAGCGCAAAAGTGACGCAACTTGGCTGCCACCACTGATATTTCCATGAGACCATCCCGAACCATAGGCTGATTTTCCTTCCTAGGGTTAAGGTTTGAGTTACGCCTAGGGTAAGCCTTCTGTTAACCAGAAAGCCCAGAGTTCCAAGAACACAGCAGCTGCGAAGGACTAGCCAAGAAGAGCGCAAAAGTTGCACAACATGCCTGCCTCCACAGCTTTTTCCTTGGGGACATGCCTAATTCCTGGCTGATTTGCCTTTCTCGTCTTAGGGTTGGGGTTCGGCCTAGGGCTAGGATTTTTAAAATCAGGAAGCCCTGAGTTCCAGGCACAGTGGAGCTGTGAAAGGCATCCAAAAGGGAGTGCAAAAGTGCCACAACATGGCTGCTTTCACGGCTTTTTCCTTGGCAAGAAGCCTAACACCAGGCTGATTTGCCTTCCCAGGGTTACTGTTAGGCTTAGGCCTAGGGCTAGGATTTTTAAAACTAGGAAGCCCTTAGCTCCAGGCACACTGCAGCTGTTCAAGGCATCCCAAGGGGAGTACAAAAGTGCAACAACATGGCAGCTTTCACAGCTTTTTCCTTGGCACCATCCCTATACCTAGGCTGATTTATCTGCCTAGGGTTAGGGTTAGGCTTCAGCCTAGGGCTTGGATTTCTTTAACCAGGAAGCCCTGAGTTCCAGGCTTACTTCATCTGCCAAAGGCATCCCAAAGGGAGTGCAGAAGTGCCACAACATGGCTGCTTTCACGGCTTTTCCCTTAGGAAGAACCCTAATACCCGGCTGATTTACCTTCCTAGGGTTACTGTTAGGCTTAGGCCTAGGACTTTTAAAACCAGGAAGCCCTGGGCTCCAGGCACACTGCAGCTGCGAAAGGCATGCCAGGGGGAGCGAAAAAGTGACGCAACTTGGCTGCCACCACTGATATTTCCATGACACCATCCCGAACCATCGGCTGATTTTCCTTCCTAGGCTTAAGGTTTGAGTTACGCCTAGGGTAAGCGTACTATTAACCAGAAAGCCCTGAGTTCCAAGAACACAGCAGCTGCGAAGGACTACCCAAGAAGAGTGCAAAAGTACCACAACATGCCTGCCTCCACAGCTTTTTCCTTGGGGACATGCCTAATTCCTGGCTGATTTGCCTTTCTCGTCTTAGGGCTGGGGTTCGGCCTAGGGCTAGGATTTTTAAAATCAGGAAGCCCTGAGTTCCAGGCACAGTGGAGCTGTGAAAGGCATGCAAAAGGGAGTGCAAAAGTGCCACAACATGGCTGCTTTCACGGCTTTTTCCTTGGCAAGAAGCCTAACACCAGGCTGATTTACCTTCCCAGGGTTACTGTTAGGCTTAGGCCTAGGGCTAGGATTTTTAAAACTAGGAAGCCCTTAGCTCCAGGCACACTGCAGCTGTTCAAGGCATCCCAAGGGGAGTACAAAAGTGCAACAACATGGCAGCTTTCACAGCTTTTTCCTTGGCACCATCCCTATACCTTGGCTGATTTATCTGCCTAGGGTTAGGGTTAGGGTTCAGCCTAGGGCTTGGATTTCTTTAACCAGGAAGCCCTGAGTTCCAGGCTTACTTCATCTGCCAAAGGCATCCCAAAGGGAGTGCAGAAGTGCCACAACATGGCTGCTTTCACGGCTTTTCCCTTAGGAAGAACCCTAATACCCGGCTGATTTACCTTCCTAGGGTTACTGTTAGGCTTAGGCCTAGGACTTTTAAAACCAGGAAGCCCTGGGCTCCAGGCACACTGCAGCTGCGAAAGGCATCCCAAGGGGAGCGCAAAAGTGACGCAACTTGGCTGCCACCACTGATATTTCCATGAGACCATCCCGAACCATAGGCTGATTTTCCTTCCTAGGGTTCAGGTTTGAGTTACGCCTAGGGTAAGGGCTCTATTAACCAGAAAGCCCTGAGTTCCAAGAACACAGCAGCTGCGAAGGACTACCCAAGAAGAGTGCAAAAGTACCACAACATGCCTGCCTCCACAGCTTTTTCCTTGGGGACATGCCTAATTCCTGGCTGATTTGCCTTTCTCGTCTTAGGGCTGGGGTTCGGCCTAGGGCTAGGATTTTTAAAATCAGGAAGCCCTGAGTTCCAGGCACACTGGAGCTGTGAAAGGCATCCAAAAGGGAGTGCAAAAGTGCCACAACATGGCTGCTTTCACGGCTTTTTCTTTGGCAAGAAGCCTAACACCAGGCTGATTTCCCTTCCCAGGGTTACTGTTAGGCTTCGGCCTAGGGCTAGGATTTTTAAAACTAGGAAGCCCTTAGCTCCAGGCACACTGCAGCTGTTCAAGGCATCCCAAGGGGAGTACAAAAGTGCAACAACATGGCAGCTTTCACAGCTTTTTCCTTGGCACCATCCCTATACCTAGGCTGATTTATCTGCCTAGGGTTAGGGTTAGGGTTCAGCCTAGGGCTTGGATTTCTTGAACCAGGAAGCCCTGAGTTCCAGGCTTACTTCATCTGCCAAAGGCATCCCAAAGGGAGTGCAGAAGTGCCACAACATGGCTGCTTTCACGGCTTTTCCCTTAGGAAGAACCCTAATACCCGGCTGATTTACCTTCCTAGGGTTACTGTTAGGCTTAGGCCTAGGACTTTTAAAACCAGGAAGCCCTGGGCTCCAGGCACACTGCAGCTGCGAAAGGCATCCCAAGGGGAGCGCAAAAGTGACGCAACTTGGCTGCCACCACTGATATTTCCATGAGAGCATCCCGAACCATAGGCTGATTTTCCTTCCTAGGCTTAAGGTTTGAGTTACGCCTAGGGTAAGGGTTCTATTAACCAGAAAGCCCTGAGTTCCAAGAACACAGCAGCTGCGAAGGACTACCCAAGAAGAGTGCAAAAGTACCACAACATGCCTGCCTCCACAGCTTTTTCCTTGGGGACATGCCTAATTCCTGGCTGATTTGCCTTTCTCGTCTTAGGGCTGGTGTTCGGCCTAGGGCTAGGATTTTTAAAATCAGGAAGCCCTGAGTTCCAGGCACACTGGAGCTGTGAAAGGCATCCAAAAGGGAGTGCAAAAGTGCCACAACATGGCTGCTTTCACGGCTTTTTCCTTGGCAAGAAGCCTAACACCAGGCTGATTTGCCTTCCCAGGGTTACTGTTAGGCTTAGGCCTTGGGCTACGATTTTTAAAACTAGGAAGCCCTTAGCTCCAGGCACACTGCAGCTGTTCAAGGCATCCCAAGGGGAGTACAAAAGTGCAACAACATGGCAGCTTTCACAGCTTTTTCCTTGGCACCATCCCTATACCTAGGCTGATTTATCTGCCTAGGGTTAGGGTTAGGGTTCAGCCTAGGGCTTGGATTTCTTTAACCAGGGAGCCCTGAGTTCCAGGCTTACTTCATCTACCAAAGGCATCCCAAAGGGAGTGCAGAAGTGCCACAACATGGCTGCTTTCACGGCTTTTCCCTTAGGAAGAACCCTAATACCCGGCTGATTTACCTTCCTAGGGTTACTGTTAGGCTTAGGCCTAGGACTTTTAAAACCAGGAAGCCCTGGGCTCCAGGCACACTGCAGCTGCGAAAGGCATCCCAAGGGGAGCGCAAAAGTGACGCAACTTGGCTGCCACCACTGATATTTCCATGAGAGCATCCCGACCCATAGGCTGATTTTCCTTCCTAGGGTTAAGGTTTGAGTTACGCCTAGGGTAAGCGTTCTATTAACCAGAAAGCCCAGAGTTCCAAGAACACAGCAGCTGCGAAGGACTACCCAAGAAGAGCGCGAAAGTACCACAACTTACCTGCCTCCACAGCTTTTTCCTTGGGGACATGCCAAATTCATGGCTGATTTGCCTTTCTCGTCTTAGGGTTGGGGTTCGGCCTAGGGCTAGGATTTTTAAAATCAGGAAGCCCTGAGTTCCAGGCACACTGGAGCTGTGAAAGGCATCCAAAAGGGAGTGCAAAAGTGCCACAACATGGCTGCTTTCACGGCTTTTTCCTTGGCAAGAAGCCTAACACCAGGCTGATTTGCCTTCCCAGGGTTACTGTTAGGCTTAGGCCTAGGGCTAGGATTTTTAAAACTAGGAAGCCCTTAGCTCCAGGCACACTGCAGCTGTTCAAGGCATCCCAAGGGGAGTACAAAAGTGCAACAACATGGCAGCTTTCACAGCTTTTTCCTTGGCACCATCCCTATACCTAGGCTGATTTATCTGCCTAGGGTTAGGGTTAGGCTTCAGCCTAGGGCTTGGATTTCTTTAACCAGGAAGCCCTGAGTTCCAGGCTTACTTCATCTGCCAAAGGCATCCCAAAGGGAGTGCAGAAGTGCCACACCATGGCTGCTTTCACGGCTTTTCCCTTAGGAAGAACCCTAATACCCGGCTGATTTACCTTCCTAGGGTTACTGTTAGGCTTAGGCCTAGGACTTTTAAAACCAGGAAGCCCTGGGCTCCAGGCACACTGCAGCTGCGAAAGGCATCCCAGGGGGAGCGCAAAAGTGATGCAACTTGGCTGCCACCACTGATATTTCCATGAGACCATCCCGAACCATAGGTTGATTTTCCTTCCTAGGCTTAAGGTTTGAGTTACGCCTAGGGTAAGCGTTCTATTAACCAGAAAGCCCTGAGTTCCAAGAACACAGCAGCTGCGAAGGACTAGCCAAGAAGAGCGCAAAAGTAGCACAACATGCCTGCCTCCACAGCTTTTTCCTTGGGGACATGCCTAATTCCTGGCTGATTTGCCTTTCTCGTCTTAGGGTTGGGGTTCGGCCTAGGGCTAGGATTTTTAAAATCAGGAAGCCCTGAGTTCCAGGCACACTGGAGCTGTGAAAGGCATCCAAAAGGGAGTGCAAAAGTGCCACAACATGGCTGCTTTCACGGCTTTTTCCTTGGCAAGAAGCCTAACACCAGGCTGATTTGCCTTCCCAGGGTTACTGTTAGGCTTAGGCCTAGGGCTAGGATTTTTAAAACTAGGAAGCCCTTAGCTCCAGGCACACTGCAGCTGTTCAAGGCATCCCAAGGGGAGTACAAAAGTGCAACAACATGGCAGCTTTCACAGCTTTTTCCTTGGCACCATCCCTATACCTAGGCTGATTTATCTGCCTAGGGTTAGGGTTAGGCTTCAGCCTAGGGCTTGGATTTCTTTAACCAGGAAGCCCTGAGTTCCAGGCTTACTTCATCTGCCAAAGGCATCCCAAAGGGAGTGCAGAAGTGCCACAACATGGCTGCTTTCACGGCTTTTCCCTTAGGAAGAACCCTAATACCCGGCTGATTTACCTTCCTAGGGTTACTGTTAGGCTTAGGCCTAGGACTTTTAAAACCAGGAAGCCCTGGGCTCCAGGCACACTGCAGCTGCGAATGGCATCCCAAGGGGAGCGCAAAAGTGACGCAACTCTGCTGCCACCACTGATATTTCCATGAGAGCATCCCGAACCATAGGCTGATTTTCCTTCCTAGGCTTAAGGTTTGAGTTACGCCTAGGGTAAGGGTTCTATTAACCAGAAAGCCCTGAGTTCCAAGAACACAGCAGCTGCGAAGGACTACCCAAGAAGAGTGCAAAAGTACCACAACATGCCTGCCTCCACAGCTTTTTCCTTGGGGACATGCCTAATTCCTGGCTGATTTGCCTTTCTCGTCTTAGGGCTGGGGTTCGGCCTAGGGCTAGGATTTTTAAAATCAGGAAGCCCTGAGTTCCAGGCACACTGGAGCTGTGAAAGGCATCCAAAAGGGAGTGCAAAAGTGCCACAACATGGCTGCTTTCACGGCTTTTTCCTTGGCAAGAAGCCTAACACCAGGCTGATTTGCCTTCCCAGGGTTACTGTTAGGCTTAGGCCTAGGGCTAGGATTTTTAAAACTAGGAAGCCCTTAGCTCCAGGCACACTGCAGCTGTTCAAGGCATCCCAAGGGGAGTACAAAAGTGCAACAACATGGCAGCTTTCACAGCTTTTTCCTTGGCACCATCCCTATACCTTGGCTGATTTATCTGCCTAGGGTTAGGGTTAGGGTTCAGCCTAGGGCTTGGATTTCTTTAACCAGGAAGCCCTGAGTTCCAGGCTTACTTCATCTGCCAAAGGCATCCCAAAGGGAGTGCAGAAGTGCCACAACATGGCTGCTTTCACGGCTTTTCCCTTAGGAAGAACCCTAATACCCGGCTGATTTACCTTCCTAGGGTTACTGTTAGGCTTAGGCCTAGGACTTTTAAAACCAGGAAGCCCTGGGCTCCAGGCACACTGCAGCTGCGAAAGGCATCCCAGGGGGAGCGCAAAAGTGACGCAACTTGGCTGCCACCACTGATATTTCCATGAGACCATCCCGAACCATAGGCTGATTTTCCTTCCTAGGGTTAAGGTTTGAGTTACGCCTAGGGTAAGCCTTCTGTTAACCAGAAAGCCCTGAGTTCCAAGAACACAGCAGCTGCGAAGGACTAGCCAAGAAGAGCGCAAAAGTACCACAACATGCCTGCCTCCACAGCTTTTTCCTTGGGGACATGCCTAATTCCTGGCTGATTTGCCTTTCTCGTCTTAGGGTTGGGGTTCGGCCTAGGGCTAGGATTTTTAAAATCAGGAAGCCCTGAGTTCCAGGCACACTGGAGCTGTGAAAGGCATCCAAAAGGGAGTGCAAAAGTGCCACAACATGGCTGCTTTCACGGCTTTTTCCTTGGCAAGAAGCCTAACACCAGGCTGATTTCCCTTCCCAGGGTTACTGTTAGGCTTCGGCCTAGGGCTAGGATTTTTAAAACTAGGAAGCCCTTAGCTCCAGGCACACTGCAGCTGTTCAAGGCATCCCAAGGGGAGTACAAAAGTGCAACAACATGGCAGCTTTCACAGCTTTTTCCTTGGCACCATCCCTATACCTAGGCTGATTTATCTGCCTAGGGTTAGGGTTAGGGTTCAGCCTAGGGCTTGGATTTCTTGAACCAGGAAGCCCTGAGTTCCAGGCTTACTTCATCTGCCAAAGGCATCCCAAAGGGAGTGCAGAAGTGCCACAACATGGCTGCTTTCACGGCTTTTCCCTTAGGAAGAACCCTAATACCCGGCTGATTTACCTTCCTAGGGTTACTGTTAGGCTTAGGCCTAGGACTTTTAAAACCAGGAAGCCCTGGGCTCCAGGCACACTGCAGCTGCGAAAGGCATCCCAAGGGGAGCGCAAAAGTGACGCAACTTGGCTGCCACCACTGATATTTCCATGAGAGCATCCCGAACCATAGGCTGATTTTCCTTCCTAGGCTTAAGGTTTGAGTTACGCCTAGGGTAAGGGTTCTATTAACCAGAAAGCCCTGAGTTCCAAGAACACAGCAGCTGCGAAGGACTACCCAAGAAGAGTGCAAAAGTACCACAACATGCCTGCCTCCACAGCTTTTTCCTTGGGGACATGCCTAATTCCTGGCTGATTTGCCTTTCTCGTCTTAGGGCTGGGGTTCGGCCTAGGGCTAGGATTTTTAAAATCAGGAAGCCCTGAGTTCCAGGCACACTGGAGCTGTGAAAGGCATCCAAAAGGGAGTGCAAAAGTGCCACAACATGGCTGCTTTCACGGCTTTTTCTTTGGCAAGAAGCCTAACACCAGGCTGATTTCCCTTCCCAGGGTTACTGTTAGGCTTCGGCCTAGGGCTAGGATTTTTAAAACTAGGAAGCCCTTAGCTCCAGGCACACTGCAGCTGTTCAAGGCATCCCAAGGGGAGTACAAAAGTGCAACAACATGGCAGCTTTCACAGCTTTTTCCTTGGCACCATCCCTATACCTAGGCTGATTTATCTGCCTAGGGTTAGGGTTAGGCTTCAGCCTAGGGCTTGGATTTCTTTAACCAGGAAGCCCTGAGTTCCAGGCTTACTTCATCTGCCAAAGGCATCCCAAAGGGAGTGCAGAAGTGCCACAACATGGCTGCTTTCACGGCTTTTCCCTTAGGAAGAACCCTAATACCCGGCTGATTTACCTTCCTAGGGTTACTGTTAGGCTTAGGCCTAGGACTTTTAAAACCAGGAAGCCCTGGGCTCCAGGCACACTGCAGCTGCGAAAGGCATCCCAAGGGGAGCGCAAAAGTGACGCAACTTGGCTGCCACCACTGATATTTCCATGAGAGCATCCCGAACCATAGGCTGATTTTCCTTCCTAGGCTTAAGGTTTGAGTTACGCCTAGGGTAAGGGTTCTATTAACCAGAAAGCCCTGAGTTCCAAGAACACAGCAGCTGCGAAGGACTACCCAAGAAGAGTGCAAAAGTACCACAACATGCCTGCCTCCACAGCTTTTTCCTTGGGGACATGCCTAATTCCTGGCTGATTTGCCTTTCTCGTCTTAGGGCTGGTGTTCGGCCTAGGGCTAGGATTTTTAAAATCAGGAAGCCCTGAGTTCCAGGCACACTGGAGCTGTGAAAGGCATCCAAAAGGGAGTGCAAAAGTGCCACAACATGGCTGCTTTCACGGCTTTTTCCTTGGCAAGAAGCCTAACACCAGGCTGATTTGCCTTCCCAGGGTTACTGTTAGGCTTAGGCCTAGGGCTAGGATTTTTAAAACTAGGAAGCCCTTAGCTCCAGGCACACTGCAGCTGTTCAAGGCATCCCAAGGGGAGTACAAAAGTGCAACAACATGGCAGCTTTCACAGCTTTTTCCTTGGCACCATCCCTATACCTAGGCTGATTTATCTGCCTAGGGTTAGGGTTAGGGTTCAGCCTAGGGCTTGGATTTCTTTAACCAGGGAGCCCTGAGTTCCAGGCTTACTTCATCTACCAAAGGCATCCCAAAGGGAGTGCAGAAGTGCCACAACATGGCTGCTTTCACGGCTTTTCCCTTAGGAAGAACCCTAATACCCGGCTGATTTACCTTCCTAGGGTTACTGTTAGGCTTAGGCCTAGGACTTTTAAAACCAGGAAGCCCTGGGCTCCAGGCACACTGCAGCTGCGAAAGGCATCCCAAGGGGAGCGCAAAAGTGACGCAACTTGGCTGCCACCACTGATATTTCCATGAGAGCATCCCGACCCATAGGCTGATTTTCCTTCCTAGGGTTAAGGTTTGAGTTACGCCTAGGGTAAGCGTTCTATTAACCAGAAAGCCCTGAGTTCCAAGAACACAGCAGCTGCGAAGGACTAGCCAAGAAGAGCGCAAAAGTACCACAACATGCCTGCCTCCACAGCTTTTTCCTTGGGGACATGCCTAATTCCTGGCTGATTTGCCTTTCTCGTCTTAGGGTTGGGGTTCGGCCTAGGGCTAGGATTTTTAAAATCAGGAAGCCCTGAGTTCCAGGCACACTGGAGCTGTGAAAGGCATCCAAAAGGGAGTGCAAAAGTGCCACAACATGGCTGCTTTCACGGCTTTTTCCTTGGCAAGAAGCCTAACACCAGGCTGATTTCCCTTCCCAGGGTTACTGTTAGGCTTCGGCCTAGGGCTAGGATTTTTAAAACTAGGAAGCCCTTAGCTCCAGGCACACTGCAGCTGTTCAAGGCATCCCAAGGGGAGTACAAAAGTGCAACAACATGGCAGCTTTCACAGCTTTTTCCTTGGCACCATCCCTATACCTAGGCTGATTTATCTGCCTAGGGTTAGGGTTAGGGTTCAGCCTAGGGCTTGGATTTCTTGAACCAGGAAGCCCTGAGTTCCAGGCTTACTTCATCTGCCAAAGGCATCCCAAAGGGAGTGCAGAAGTGCCACAACATGGCTGCTTTCACGGCTTTTCCCTTAGCAAGAACCCTAATACCCGGCTGATTTACCTTCCTAGGGTTACTGTTAGGCTTAGGCCTAGGACTTTTAAAACCAGGAAGCCCTGGGCTCCAGGCACACTGCAGCTGCGAAAGGCATCCCAAGGGGAGCGCAAAAGTGACGCAACTTGGCTGCCACCACTGATATTTCCATGAGAGCATCCCGAACCATAGGCTGATTTTCCTTCCTAGGCTTAAGGTTTGAGTTACGCCTAGGGTAAGGGTTCTATTAACCAGAAAGCCCTGAGTTCCAAGAACACAGCAGCTGCGAAGGACTACCCAAGAAGAGTGCAAAAGTACCACAACATGCCTGCCTCCACAGCTTTTTCCTTGGGGACATGCCTAATTCCTGGCTGATTTGCCTTTCTCGTCTTAGGGCTGGGGTTCGGCCTAGGGCTAGGATTTTTAAAATCAGGAAGCCCTGAGTTCCAGGCACACTGGAGCTGTGAAAGGCATCCAAAAGGGAGTGCAAAAGTGCCACAACATGGCTGCTTTCACGGCTTTTTCCTTGGCAAGAAGCCTAACACCAGGCTGATTTCCCTTGCCAGGGTTACTGTTAGGCTTAGGCCTAGGGCTAGGATTTTTAAAACTAGGAAGCCCTTAGCTCCAGGCACACTGCAGCTGTTCAAGGCATCCCAAGGGGAGTACAAAAGTGCAACAACATGGCAGCTTTCACAGCTTTTTCATTGGCACCATCCCTATACCTAGGCTGATTTATCTGCCTAGGGTTAGGGTTAGGGTTCAGCCTAGGGCTTGGATTTCTTTAACCAGGAAGCCCTGAGTTCCAGGCTTACTTCATCTGCCAAAGGCATCCCAAAGGGAGTGCAGAAGTGCCACAACATGGCTGCTTTCACGGCTTTTCCCTTAGGAAGAACCCTAATACCCGGCTGATTTACCTTCCTAGGGTTACTGTTAGGCTTAGGCCTAGGACTTTTAAAACCAGGAAGCCCTGGGCTCCAGGCACACTGCAGCTGCGAAAGGCATCCCAAGGGGAGCGCAAAAGTGACGCAACTTGGCTGCCACCACTGATATTTCCATGAGAGCATCCCGAACCATAGGCTGATTTTCCTTCCTAGGCTTAAGGTTTGAGTTACGCCTAGGGTAAGGGTTCTATTAACCAGAAAGCCCTGAGTTCCAAGAACACAGCAGCTGCGAAGGACTACCCAAGAAGAGTGCAAAAGTACCACAACATGCCTGCCTCCACAGCTTTTTCCTTGGGGACATGCCTAATTCCTGGCTGATTTGCCTTTCTCGTCTTAGGGCTGGTGTTCGGCCTAGGGCTAGGATTTTTAAAATCAGGAAGCCCTGAGTTCCAGGCACACTGGAGCTGTGAAAGGCATCCAAAAGGGAGTGCAAAAGTGCCACAACATGGCTGCTTTCACGGCTTTTTCCTTGGCAAGAAGCCTAACACCAGGCTGATTTGCCTTCCCAGGGTTACTGTTAGGCTTAGGCCTAGGGCTAGGATTTTTAAAACTAGGAAGCCCTTAGCTCCAGGCACACTGCAGCTGTTCAAGGCATCCCAAGGGGAGTACAAAAGTGCAACAACATGGCAGCTTTCACAGCTTTTTCCTTGGCACCATCCCTATACCTAGGCTGATTTATCTGCCTAGGGTTAGGGTTAGGGTTCAGCCTAGGGCTTGGATTTCTTTAACCAGGGAGCCCTGAGTTCCAGGCTTACTTCATCTACCAAAGGCATCCCAAAGGGAGTGCAGAAGTGCCACAACATGGCTGCTTTCACGGCTTTTCCCTTAGGAAGAACCCTAATACCCGGCTGATTTACCTTCCTAGGGTTACTGTTAGGCTTAGGCCTAGGACTTTTAAAACCAGGAAGCCCTGGGCTCCAGGCACACTGCAGCTGCGAAAGGCATCCCAAGGGGAGCGCAAAAGTGACGCAACTTGGCTGCCACCACTGATATTTCCATGAGAGCATCCCGACCCATAGGCTGATTTTCCTTCCTAGGGTTAAGGTTTGAGTTACGCCTAGGGTAAGCGTTCTATTAACCAGAAAGCCCAGAGTTCCAAGAACACAGCAGCTGCGCAGGACTACCCAAGAAGAGCGCGAAAGTACCACAACTTACCTGCCTCCACAGCTTTTTCCTTGGGGACATGCCAAATTCATGGCTGATTTGCCTTTCTCGTCTTAGGGTTGGGGTTCGGCCTAGGGCTAGGATTTTTAAAATCAGGAAGCCCTGAGTTCCAGGCACACTGGAGCTGTGAAAGGCATCCAAAAGGGAGTGCAAAAGTGCCACAACATGGCTGCTTTCACGGCTTTTTCCTTGGCAAGAAGCCTAACACCAGGCTGATTTCCCTTCCCAGGGTTACTGTTAGGCTTAGGCCTAGGGCTAGGATTTTTAAAACTAGGAAGCCCTTAGCTCCAGGCACACTGCAGCTGTTCAAGGCATCCCAAGGGGAGTACAAAAGTGCAACAACATGGCAGCTTTCACAGCTTTTTCCTTGGCACCATCCCTATACCTAGGCTGATTTATCTGCCTAGGGTTAGGGTTAGGGTTCAGCCTAGGGCTTGGATTTCTTTAACCAGGAAGCCCTGAGTTCCAGGCTTACTTCATCTGCCAAAGGCATCCCAAAGGGAGTGCAGAAGTGCCACACCATGGCTGCTTTCACGGCTTTTCCCTTAGGAAGAACCCTAATACCCGGCTGATTTACCTTCCTAGGGTTACTGTTAGGCTTAGGCCTAGGACTTTTAAAACCAGGAAGCCCTGGGCTCCAGGCACACTGCAGCTGCGAAAGGCATCCCAGGGGGAGCGCAAAAGTGATGCAACTTGGCTGCCACCACTGATATTTCCATGAGACCATCCCGAACCATAGGTTGATTTTCCTTCCTAGGCTTAAGGTTTGAGTTACGCCTAGGGTAAGCGTTCTATTAACCAGAAAGCCCTGAGTTCCAAGAACACAGCAGCTGCGAAGGACTAGCCAAGAAGAGCGCAAAAGTAGCACAACATGCCTGCCTCCACAGCTTTTTCCTTGGGGACATGCCTAATTCCTGGCTGATTTGCCTTTCTCGTCTTAGGGTTGGGGTTCGGCCTAGGGCTAGGATTTTTAAAATCAGGAAGCCCTGAGTTCCAGGCACACTGGAGCTGTGAAAGGCATCCAAAAGGGAGTGCAAAAGTGCCACAACATGGCTGCTTTCACGGCTTTTTCCTTGGCAAGAAGCCTAACACCAGGCTGATTTGCCTTCCCAGGGTTACTGTTAGGCTTAGGCCTAGGGCTAGGATTTTTAAAACTAGGAAGCCCTTAGCTCCAGGCACACTGCAGCTGTTCAAGGCATCCCAAGGGGAGTACAAAAGTGCAACAACATGGCAGCTTTCACAGCTTTTTCCTTGGCACCATCCCTATACCTTGGCTGATTTATCTGCCTAGGGTTAGGGTTAGGGTTCAGCCTAGGGCTTGGATTTCTTTAACCAGGAAGCCCTGAGTTCCAGGCTTACTTCATCTGCCAAAGGCATCCCAAAGGGAGTGCAGAAGTGCCACAACATGGCTGCTTTCACGGCTTTTCCCTTAGGAAGAACCCTAATACCCGGCTGATTTACCTTCCTAGGGTTACTGTTAGGCTTAGGCCTAGGACTTTTAAAACCAGGAAGCCCTGGGCTCCAGGCACACTGCAGCTGCGAAAGGCATCCCAGGGGGAGCGCAAAAGTGACGCAACTTGGCTGCCACCACTGATATTTCCATGAGACCATCCCGAACCATAGGCTGATTTTCCTTCCTAGGGTTAAGGTTTGAGTTACGCCTAGGGTAAGCCTTCTGTTAACCAGAAAGCCCTGAGTTCCAAGAACACAGCAGCTGCGAAGGACTAGCCAAGAAGAGCGCAAAAGTACCACAACATGCCTGCCTCCACAGCTTTTTCCTTGGGGACATGCCTAATTCCTGGCTGATTTGCCTTTCTCGTCTTAGGGTTGGGGTTCGGCCTAGGGCTAGGATTTTTAAAATCAGGAAGCCCTGAGTTCCAGGCACACTGGAGCTGTGAAAGGCATCCAAAAGGGAGTGCAAAAGTGCCACAACATGGCTGCTTTCACGGCTTTTTCCTTGGCAAGAAGCCTAACACCAGGCTGATTTCCCTTCCCAGGGTTACTGTTAGTCTTCGGCCTAGGGCTAGGATTTTTAAAACTAGGAAGCCCTTAGCTCCAGGCACACTGCAGCTGTTCAAGGCATCCCAAAGGGAGTACAAAAGTGCAACAACATGGCAGCTTTCACAGCTTTTTCCTTGGCACCATCCCTATACCTAGGCTGATTTATCTGCCTAGGGTTAGGGTTAGGCTTCAGCCTAGGGCTTGGATTTCTTTAACCAGGAAGCCCTGAGTTCCAGGCTTACTTCATCTGCCAAAGGCATCCCAAAGGGAGTGCAGAAGTGCCACAACATGGCTGCTTTCACGGCTTTTCCCTTAGGAAGAACCCTAATACCCGGCTGATTTACCTTCCTAGGGTTACTGTTAGGCTTAGGCCTAGGACTTTTAAAACCAGGAAGCCCTGGGCTCCAGGCACACTGCAGCTGCGAAAGGCATCCCAAGGGGAGCGCAAAAGTGACGCAACTTGGCTGCCACCACTGATATTTCCATGAGAGCATCCCGAACCATAGGCTGATTTTCCTTCCTAGGCTTAAGGTTTGAGTTACGCCTAGGGTAAGGGTTCTATTAACCAGAAAGCCCTGAGTTCCAAGAACACAGCAGCTGCGAAGGACTACCCAAGAAGAGTGCAAAAGTACCACAACATGCCTGCCTCCACAGCTTTTTCCTTGGGGACATGCCTAATTCCTGGCTGATTTGCCTTTCTCGTCTTAGGGCTGGGGTTCGGCCTAGGGCTAGGATTTTTAAAATCAGGAAGCCCTGAGTTCCAGGCACACTGGAGCTGTGAAAGGCATCCAAAAGGGAGTGCAAAAGTGCCACAACATGGCTGCTTTCACGGCTTTTTCCTTGGCAAGAAGCCTAACACCAGGCTGATTTGCCTTCCCAGGGTTACTGTTAGGCTTAGGCCTAGGGCTAGGATTTTTAAAACTAGGAAGCCCTTAGCTCCAGGCACACTGCAGCTGTTCAAGGCATCCCAAGGGGAGTACAAAAGTGCAACAACATGGCAGCTTTCACAGCTTTTTCCTTGGCACCATCCCTATACCTAGGCTGATTTATCTGCCTAGGGTTAGGGTTAGGGTTCAGCCTAGGGCTTGGATTTCTTTAACCAGGGAGCCCTGAGTTCCAGGCTTACTTCATCTACCAAAGGCATCCCAAAGGGAGTGCAGAAGTGCCACAACATGGCTGCTTTCACGGCTTTTCCCTTAGGAAGAACCCTAATACCCGGCTGATTTACCTTCCTAGGGTTACTGTTAGGCTTAGGCCTAGGACTTTTAAAACCAGGAAGCCCTGGGCTCCAGGCACACTGCAGCTGCGAAAGGCATCCCAAGGGGAGCGCAAAAGTGACGCAACTTGGCTGCCACCACTGATATTTCCATGAGAGCATCCCGAACCATAGGCTGATTTTCCTTCCTAGGCTTCAGGTTTGAGTTACGCCTAGGGTAAGCGTTCTATTAACCAGAAAGCCCAGAGTTCCAAGAACACAGCAGCTGCGAAGGACTACCCAAGAAGAGCGCGAAAGTACCACAACTTACATGCCTCCACAGCTTTTTCCTTGGGGACATGCCAAATTCATGGCTGATTTGCCTTTCTCGTCTTAGGGTTGGGGTTCGGCCTAGGGCTAGGATTTTTAAAATCAGGAAGCCCTGAGTTCCAGGCACACTGGAGCTGTGAAAGGCATCCAAAAGGGAGTGCAAAAGTGCCACAACATGGCTGCTTTCACGGCTTTTTCCTTGGCAAGAAGCCTAACACCAGGCTGATTTGCCTTCCCAGGGTTACTGTTAGGCTTAGGCCTAGGGCTAGGATTTTTAAAACTAGGAAGCCCTTAGCTCCAGGCACACTGCAGCTGTTCAAGGCATCCCAAGGGGAGTACAAAAGTGCAACAACATGGCAGCTTTCACAGCTTTTTCCTTGGCACCATCCCTATACCTAGGCTGATTTATCTGCCTAGGGTTAGGGTTAGGGTTCAGCCTAGGGCTTGGATTTCTTGAACCAGGAAGCCCTGAGTTCCAGGCTTACTTCATCTGCCAAAGGCATCCCAAAGGGAGTGCAGAAGTGCCACACCATGGCTGCTTTCACGGCTTTTCCCTTAGGAAGAACCCTAATACCCGGCTGATTTACCTTCCTAGGGTTACTGTTAGGCTTAGGCCTAGGACTTTTAAAACCAGGAAGCCCTGGGCTCCAGGCACACTGCAGCTGCGAAAGGCATCCCAGGGGGAGCGCAAAAGTGATGCAACTTGGCTGCCACCACTGATATTTCCATGAGACCATCCCGAACCATAGGTTGATTTTCCTTCCTAGGCTTAAGGTTTGAGTTACGCCTAGGGTAAGCGTTCTATTAACCAGAAAGCCCTGAGTTGCAAGAACACAGCAGCTGCGAAGGACTACCCAAGAAGAGCGCAAAAGTAGCACAACATGCCTGCCTCCACAGCTTTTTCCTTGGGGACATGCCTAATTCCTGGCTGATTTGCCTTTCTCGTCTTAGGGTTGGGGTTCGGCCTAGGGCTAGGATTTTTAAAATCAGGAAGCCCTGAGTTCCAGGCACACTGGAGCTGTGAAAGGCATCCAAAAGGGAGTGCAAAAGTGCCACAACATGGCTGCTTTCACGTCTTTTTCCTTGGCAAGAAGCCTAACACCAGGCTGATTTGCCTTCCCAGGGTTACTGTTAGGCTTAGGCCTAGGGCTAGGATTTTTAAAACTAGGAAGCCCTTAGCTCCAGGCACACTGCAGCTGTTCAAGGCATCCCAAGGGGAGTACAAAAGTGCAACAACATGGCAGCTTTCACAGCTTTCTCCTTGGCACCATCCCTATACCTAGGCTGATTTATCTGCCTAGGGTTAGGGTTAGGCTTCAGCCTAGGGCTTGGATTTCTTTAACCAGGAAGCCCTGAGTTCCAGGCTTACTTCATCTGCCAAAGGCATCCCAAAGGGAGTGCAGAAGTGCCACAACATGGCTGCTTTCACGGCTTTTCCCTTAGGAAGAACCCTAATACCCGGCTGATTTACCTTCCTAGGGTTACTGTTAGGCTTAGGCCTAGGACTTTTAAAACCAGGAAGCCCTGGGCTCCAGGCACACTGCAGCTGCGAATGGCATCCCAAGGGGAGCGCAAAAGTGACGCAACTCTGCTGCCACCACTGATATTTCCATGAGAGCATCCCGAACCATAGGCTGATTTTCCTTCCTAGGCTTAAGGTTTGAGTTACGCCTAGGGTAAGGGTTCTATTAACCAGAAAGCCCTGAGTTCCAAGAACACAGCAGCTGCGAAGGACTACCCAAGAAGAGTGCAAAAGTACCACAACATGCCTGCCTCCACAGCTTTTTCCTTGGGGACATGCCTAATTCCTGGCTGATTTGCCTTTCTCGTCTTAGGGCTGGGGTTCGGCCTAGGGCTAGGATTTTTAAAATCAGGAAGCCCTGAGTTCCAGGCACAGTGGAGCTGTGAAAGGCATCCAAAAGGGAGTGCAAAAGTGCCACAACATGGCTGCTTTCACGGCTTTTTCCTTGGCAAGAAGCCTAACACCAGTCTGATTTCCCTTGCCAGGGTTACTGTTAGGCTTAGGCCTAGGGCTAGGATTTTTAAAACTAGGAAGCCCTTAGCTCCAGGCACACTGCAGCTGTTCAAGGCATCCCAAGGGGAGTACAAAAGTGCAACAACATGGCAGCTTTCACAGCTTTTTCCTTGGCACCATCCCTATACCTAGGCTGATTTATCTGCCTAGGGTTAGGGTTAGGGTTCAGCCTAGGGCTTGGATTTCTTTAACCAGGAAGCCCTGAGTTCCAGGCTTACTTCATCTGCCAAAGGCATCCCAAAGGGAGTGCAGAAGTGCCACAACATGGCTGCTTTCACGGCTTTTCCCTTAGGAAGAACCCTAATACCCGGCTGATTTACCTTCCTAGGGTTACTGTTAGGCTTAGGCCTAGGACTTTTAAAACCAGGAAGCCCTGGGCTCCAGGCACACTGCAGCTGCGAAAGGCATCCCAGGGGGAGCGCAAAAGTGACGCAACTTGGCTGCCACCACTGATATTTCCATGAGACCATCCCGAACCATAGGCTGATTTTCCTTCCTAGGGTTAAGGTTTGATTTACGCCTAGGGTAAGCCTTCTGTTAACCAGAAAGCCCAGAGTTCCAAGAACACAGCAGCTGCGAAGGACTACCCAAGAAGAGCGCAAAAGTACCACAACATGCCTGCCTCCACAGCTTTTTCCTTGGGGACATGCCTAATTCCTGGCTGATTTGCCTTTCTCGTCTTATGGTTGGGGTTCGGCCTAGGGCTAGGATTTTTAAAATCAGGAAGCCCTGAGTTCCAGGCACAGTGGAGCTGTGAAAGGCATCTAAAAGGGAGTGCAAAAGTGCCACAACATGGCTGCTTTCACGGCTTTTTCCTTGGCAAGAAGCCTAACACCAGGCTGATTTGCCTTCCCAGGGTTACTGTTAGGCTTAGGCCTAGGGCTAGGATTTTTAAAACTAGGAAGCCCTTAGCTCCAGGCACACTGCAGCTGCGAAAGGCATCCCAAGGGGAGTACAAAAGTGCAACAACATGGCAGCTTTCACAGCTTTTTCCTTGGCACCATCCCTATACCTAGGCTGATTTATCTGCCTAGGGTTAGGGTTAGGCTTCAGCCTAGGGCTTGGATTTCTTTAACCAGGAAGCCCTGAGTTCCAGGCTTACTTCATCTGCCAAAGGCATCCCAAAGGGAGTGCAGAAGTGCCACAACATGGCTGCTTTCACGGCTTTTCCCTTAGGAAGAACCCTAATACCCGGCTGATTTACCTTCCTAGGGTTACTGTTAGGCTTAGGCCTAGGACTTTTAAAACCAGGAAGCCCTGGGCTCCAGGCACACTGCAGCTGCGAATGGCATCCCAAGGGGAGCGCAAAAGTGACGCAACTTGGCTGCCACCACTGATATTTCCATGAGAGCATCCCGAACCATCGGCTGATTTTCCTTCCTAGGCTTAAGGTTTGAGTTACGCCTAGGGTAAGCGTACTATTAACCAGAAAGCCCTGAGTTCCAAGAACACAGCAGCTGCGAAGGACTACCCAAGAAGAGTGCAAAAGTACCACAACATGCCTGCCTCCACAGCTTTTTCCTTGGGGACATGCCTAATTCCTGGCTGATTTGCCTTTCTCGTCTTAGGGCTGGGGTTTGGCCTAGGGCTAGGATTTTTAAAATCAGGAAGCCCTGAGTTCCAGGCACACTGGAGCTGTGAAAGGCATCCAAAAGGGAGTGCAAAAGTGCCCCAACATGGCTGCTTTCACGGCTTTTTCCTTGGCAAGAAGCCTAACACCAGGCTGATTTACCTTCCCAGGGTTACTGTTAGGCTTAGGCCTAGGGCTAGGATTTTTAAAACTAGGAAGCCCTTAGCTCCAGGCACACTGCAGCTGTTCAAGGCATCCCAAGGGGAGTACAAAAGTGCAACAACATGGCAGCTTTCACAGCTTTTTCCTTGGCACCATCCCTATACCTAGGCTGATTTATCTGCCTAGGGTTAGGGTTAGGCTTCAGCCTAGGGCTTGGATTTCTTTAACCAGGAAGCCCTGAGTTCCAGGCTTACTTCATCTGCCAAAGGCATCCCAAAGGGAGTGCAGAAGTGCCACAACATGGCTGCTTTCACGGCTTTTCCCTTAGGAAGAACCCTAATACCCGGCTGATTTACCTTCCTAGGGTTACTGTTAGGCTTAGGCCTAGGACTTTTAAAACCAGGAAGCCCTGGGCTCCAGGCACACTGCAGCTGCGAATGGCATCCCAAGGGGAGCGAAAAAGTGACGCAATTTGGCTGCCACCACTGATATTTCCATGAGAGCATCCCGAACCATCGGCTGATTTTCCTTCCTAGGGTTAAGGTTTGAGTTGCGCCTAGGGTAAGCGTTCTATTAACCAGAAAACCCTGAGTTCCAAGAACACAGCAGCTGCGAAGGACTAGCCAAGAAGAGTGCAAAAGTACCACAACATGCCTGCCTCCACAGCTTTTTCCTTGGGGACATGCCTAATTCCTGGCTGATTTGCCTTTCTCGTCTTAGGGCTGGGGTTCGGCCTAGGGCTAGGATTTTTAAAATCAGGAAGCCCTGAGTTTCAGGCACACTGGAGCTGTGAAAGGCATCCAAAAGGGAGTGCAAAAGTGCCACAACATGGCTGCTTTCACGGCTTTTTCTTTGGCAAGAAGCCTAACACCAGGCTGATTTCCCTTCCCAGGGTTACTGTTAGTCTTCGGCCTAGGGCTAGGATTTTTAAAACTAGGAAGCCCTTAGCTCCAGGCACACTGCAGCTGTTCAAGGCATCCCAAGGGGAGTACAAAAGTGCAACAACATGGCAGCTTTCACAGCTTTTTCCTTGGCACCATCCCTATACCTAGGCTGATTTATCTGCCTAGGGTTAGGGTTAGGCTTCAGCCTAGGGCTTGGATTTCTTGAACCAGGAAGCCCTGAGTTCCAGGCTTACTTCATCTGCCAAAGGCATCCCAAAGGGAGTGCAGAAGTGCCACAACATGGCTGCTTTCACGGCTTTTCCCTTAGCAAGAACCCTAATACCCGGCTGATTTACCTTCCTAGGGTTACTGTTAGGCTTAGGCCTAGGACTTTTAAAACCAGGAAGCCCTGGGCTCCAGGCACACTGCAGCTGCGAAAGGCATCCCAAGGGGAGCGCAAAAGTGACGCAACTTGGCTGCCACCACTGATATTTCCATGAGACCATCCCGAACCATAGGCTGATTTTCCTTCCTAGGCTTAAGGTTTGAGTTACGCCTAGGGTAAGGGTTCTATTAACCAGAAAGCCCTGAGTTCCAAGAACACAGCAGCTGCGAAGGACTACCCAAGAAGAGTGCAAAAGTACCACAACATGCCTGCCTCCACAGCTTTTTCCTTGGGGACATGCCTAATTCCTGGCTGATTTGCCTTTCTCGTCTTAGGGCTGGTGTTCGGCCTAGGGCTAGGATTTTAAAAATCAGGAAGCCCTGAGTTCCAGGCACACTGGAGCTGTGAAAGGCATCCAAAAGGGAGTGCAAAAGTGCCACAACATGGCTGCTTTCACGGCTTTTTCCTTGGCAAGAAGCCTAACACCCGGCTGATTTGCCTTCCCAGGGTTACTGTTAGGCTTAGGCCTAGGGCTAGGATTTTTAAAACTAGGAAGCCCTTAGCTCCAGGCACACTGCAGCTGTTTAAGGCATCCCAAGGGGAGTACAAAAGTGCAACAACATGGCAGCTTTCACAGCTTTTTCCTTGGCACCATCCCTATACCTAGGCTGATTTATCTGCCTAGGGTTAGGGTTAGGGTTCAGCCTAGGGCTTGGATTTCTTGAACCAGGAAGCCCTGAGTTCCAGGCTTACTTCATCTGCCAAAGGCATCCCAAAGGGAGTGCAGAAGTGCCACAACATGGCTGCTTTCACGGCTTTTCCCTTAGGAAGAACCCTAATACCCGGCTGATTTACCTTCCTAGGGTTACTGTTAGGCTTAGGCCTAGGACTTTTAAAACCAGGAAGCCCTGGGCTCCAGGCACACTGCAGCTGCGAATGGCATCCCAAGGGGAGCGAAAAAGTGACGCAATTTGGCTGCCACCACTGATATTTCCATGAGAGCATCCCGAACCATCGGCTGATTTTCCTTCCTAGGGTTAAGGTTTGAGTTGCGCCTAGGGTAAGCGTTCTATTAACCAGAAAACCCTGAGTTCCAAGAACACAGCAGCTGCGAAGGACTACCCAAGAAGAGTGCAAAAGTACCACAACATGCCTGCCTCCACAGCTTTTTCCTTGGGGACATGCCTAATTCCTGGCTGATTTGCCTTTCTCGTCTTAGGGCTGGTGTTCGGCCTAGGGCTAGGATTTTTAAAATCAGGAAGCCCTGAGTTCCAGGCACACTGGAGCTGTGAAAGGCATCCAAAAGGGAGTGCAAAAGTGCCACAACATGGCTGCTTTCACGGCTTTTTCCTTGGCAAGAAGCCTAACACCAGGCTGATTTACCTTCCCAGGGTTACTGTTAGGCTTAGGCCTAGGGCTAGGATTTTTAAAACTAGGAAGCCCTTAGCTCCAGGCACACTGCAGCTGTTCAAGGCATCCCAAGGGGAGTACAAAAGTGCAACAACATGGCAGCTTTCACAGCTTTTTCCTTGGCACCATCCCTATACCTAGGCTGATTTATCTGCCTAGGGTTAGGGTTAGGCTTCAGCCTAGGGCTTGGATTTCTTTAACCAGGAAGCCCTGAGTTCCAGGCTTACTTCATCTGCCAAAGGCATCCCAAAGGGAGTGCAGAAGTGCCACAACATGGCTGCTTTCACGGCTTTTCCCTTAGGAAGAACCCTAATACCCGGCTGATTTACCTTCCTAGGGTTACTGTTAGGCTTAGGCCTAGGACTTTTAAAACCAGGAAGCCCTGGGCTCCAGGCACACTGCAGCTGCGAAAGGCATCCCAGGGGGAGCGCAAAAGTGACGCAACTTGGCTGCCACCACTGATATTTCCATGAGACCATCCCGAACCATAGGCTGATTTTCCTTCCTAGGCTTAAGGTTTGAGTTACGCCTAGGGTAAGCGTTCTGTTAACCAGAAAGCCCTGAGTTCCAAGAACACAGCAGCTGCGAAGGACTACCCAAGAAGAGCGCAAAAGTAGGACAACATGCCTGCCTCCACAGCTTTTTCCTTGGGGACATGCCTAATTCCTGGCTGATTTGCCTTTCTCGTCTTAGGGCTGGGGTTCGGCCTAGGGCTAGGATTTTTAAAATCAGGAAGCCCTGAGTTCCAGGCACACTGGAGCTGTGAAAGGCATCCAAAAGGGAGTGCAAAAGTGCCACAACATGGCTGCTTTCACGGCTTTTTCCTTGGCAAGAAGCCTAACACCAGGCTGATTTACCTTCCCAGGGTTACTGTTAGGCTTAGGCCTAGGGCTAGGATTTTTAAAACTAGGAAGCCCTTAGCTCCAGGCACACTGCAGCTGTTCAAGGCATCCCAAGGGGAGTACAAAAGTGCAACAACATGGCAGCTTTCACAGCTTTTTCCTTGGCACCATCCCTATACCTAGGCTGATTTATCTGCCTAGGGTTAGGGTTAGGCTTCAGCCTAGGGCTTGGATTTCTTTAACCAGGAAGCCCTGAGTTCCAGGCTTACTTCATCTGCCAAAGGCATCCCAAAGGGAGTGCAGAAGTGCCACAACATGGCTGCTTTCACGGCTTTTCCCTTAGGAAGAACCCTAATACCCGGCTGATTTACCTTCCTAGGGTTACTGTTAGGCTTAGGCCTAGGACTTTTAAAACCAGGAAGCCCTGGGCTCCAGGCACACTGCAGCTGCGAAAGGCATCCCAAGGGGAGCGCAAAAGTGACGCAACTTGGCTGCCACCACTGATATTTCCATGAGACCATCCCGAACCATAGGCTGATTTTCCTTCCTAGGCTTAAGGTTTGAGTTACGCCTAGGGAAAGCGTACTATTAACCAGAAAGCCCTGAGTTCCAAGAACACAGCAGCTGCGAAGGACTACCCAAGAAGAGTGCAAAAGTACCACAACATGCCTGCCTCCACAGCTTTTTCCTTGGGGACATGCCTAATTCCTGGCTGATTTGCCTTTCTCGTCTTAGGGCTGGTGTTCGGCCTAGGGCTAGGATTTTTAAAATCAGGAAGCCCTGAGTTCCAGGCACACTGGAGCTGTGAAAGGCATCCAAAAGGGAGTGCAAAAGTGCCACAACATGGCTGCTTTCACGGCTTTTTCCTTGGCAAGAAGCCTAACACCAGGCTGATTTGCCTTCCCAGGGTTACTGTTAGGCTTAGGCCTAGGGCTAGGATTTTTAAAACTAGGAAGCCCTTAGCTCCAGGCACACTGCAGCTGTTTAAGGCATCCCAAGGGGAGTACAAAAGTGCAACAACATGGCAGCTTTCACAGCTTTTTCCTTGGCACCATCCCTATACCTAGGCTGATTTATCTGCCTAGGGTTAGGGTTAGGGTTCAGCCTAGGGCTTGGATTTCTTGAACCAGGAAGCCCTGAGTTCCAGGCTTACTTCATCTGCCAAAGGCATCCCAAAGGGAGTGCAGAAGTGCCACAACATGGCTGCTTTCACGGCTTTTCCCTTAGGAAGAACCCTAATACCCGGCTGATTTACCTTCCTAGGGTTACTGTTAGGCTTAGGCCTAGGACTTTTAAAACCAGGAAGCCCTGGGCTCCAGGCACACTGCAGCTGCGAATGGCATCCCAAGGGGAGCGAAAAAGTAACGCAATTTGGCTGCCACCACTGATATTTCCATGAGAGCATCCCGAACCATCGGCTGATTTTCCTTCCTAGGGTTAAGGTTTGAGTTGCGCCTAGGGTAAGCGTTCTATTAACCAGAAAACCCTGAGTTCCAAGAACACAGCAGCTGCGAAGGACTACCCAAGAAGAGTGCAAAAGTACCACAACATGCCTGCCTCCACAGCTTTTTCCTTGGGGACATGCCTAATTCCTGGCTGATTTGCCTTTCTCGTCTTAGGGCTGGGGTTCGGCCTAGGGCTAGGATTTTTAAAATCAGGAAGCCCTGAGTTTCAGGCACACTGGAGCTGTGAAAGGCATCCAAAAGGGAGTGCAAAAGTGCCACAACAGGGCTGCTTTCACGGCTTTTTCTTTGGCAAGAAGCCTAACACCAGGCTGATTTCCCTTCCCAGGGTTACTGTTAGTCTTCGGCCTAGGGCTAGGATTTTTAAAACTAGGAAGCCCTTAGCTCCAGGCACACTGCAGCTGTTCAAGGCATCCCAAGGGGAGTACAAAAGTGCAACAACATGGCAGCTTTCACAGCTTTTTCCTTGGCACCATCCCTATACCTAGGCTGATTTATCTGCCTAGGGTTAGGGTTAGGGTTCAGCCTAGGGCTTGGATTTCTTGAACCAGGAAGCCCTGAGTTCCAGGCTTACTTCATCTGCCAAAGGCATCCCAAAGGGAGTGCAGAAGTGCCACAACATGGCTGCTTTCACGGCTTTTCCCTTAGCAAGAACCCTAATACCCGGCTGATTTACCTTCCTAGGGTTACTGTTAGGCTTAGGCCTAGGACTTTTAAAACCAGGAAGCCCTGGGCTCCAGGCACACTGCAGCTGCGAAAGGCATCCCAAGGGGAGCGCAAAAGTGACGCAACTTGGCTGCCACCACTGATATTTCCATGAGACCATCCCGAACCATAGGCTGATTTTCCTTCCTAGGCTTAAGGTTTGAGTTACGCCTAGGGTAAGGGTTCTATTAACCAGAAAGCCCTGAGTTCCAAGAACACAGCAGCTGCGAAGGACTACCCAAGAAGAGTGCAAAAGTACCACAACATGCCTGCCTCCACAGCTTTTTCCTTGGGGACATGCCTAATTCCTGGCTGATTTGCCTTTCTCGTCTTAGGGCTGGTGTTCGGCCTAGGGCTAGGATTTTTAAAATCAGGAAGCCCTGAGTTCCAGGCACACTGGAGCTGTGAAAGGCATCCAAAAGGGAGTGCAAAAGTGCCACAACATGGCTGCTTTCACGGCTTTTTCCTTGGCAAGAAGCCTAACACCAGGCTGATTTACCTTCCCAGGGTTACTGTTAGGCTTAGGCCTAGGGCTAGGATTTTTAAAACTAGGAAGCCCTTAGCTCCAGGCACACTGCAGCTGTTCAAGGCATCCCAAGGGGAGTACAAAAGTGCAACAACATGGCAGCTTTCACAGCTTTTTCCTTGGCACCATCCCTATACCTAGGCTGATTTATCTGCCTAGGGTTAGGGTTAGGCTTCAGCCTAGGGCTTGGATTTCTTTAACCAGGAAGCCCTGAGTTCCAGGCTTACTTCATCTGCCAAAGGCATCCCAAAGGGAGTGCAGAAGTGCCACAACATGGCTGCTTTCACGGCTTTTCCCTTAGGAAGAACCCTAATACCCGGCTGATTTACCTTCCTAGGGTTACTGTTAGGCTTAGGCCTAGGACTTTTAAAACCAGGAAGCCCTGGGCTCCAGGCACACTGCAGCTGCGAAAGGCATCCCAGGGGGAGCGCAAAAGTGACGCAACTTGGCTGCCACCACTGATATTTCCATGAGACCATCCCGAACCATAGGCTGATTTTCCTTCCTAGGCTTAAGGTTTGAGTTACGCCTAGGGTAAGCGTTCTGTTAACCAGAAAGCCCTGAGTTCCAAGAACACAGCAGCTGCGAAGGACTACCCAAGAAGAGCGCAAAAGTAGGACAACATGCCTGCCTCCACAGCTTTTTCCTTGGGGACATGCCTAATTCCTGGCTGATTTGCCTTTCTCGTCTTAGGGCTGGGGTTCGGCCTAGGGCTAGGATTTTTAAAATCAGGAAGCCCTGAGTTCCAGGCACACTGGAGCTGTGAAAGGCATCCAAAAGGGAGTGCAAAAGTGCCACAACATGGCTGCTTTCACGGCTTTTTCCTTGGCAAGAAGCCTAACACCAGGCTGATTTACCTTCCCAGGGTTACTGTTAGGCTTAGGCCTAGGGCTAGGATTTTTAAAACTAGGAAGCCCTTAGCTCCAGGCACACTGCAGCTGTTCAAGGCATCCCAAGGGGAGTACAAAAGTGCAACAACATGGCAGCTTTCACAGCTTTTTCCTTGGCACCATCCCTATACCTAGGCTGATTTATCTGCCTAGGGTTAGGGTTAGGCTTCAGCCTAGGGCTTGGATTTCTTTAACCAGGAAGCCCTGAGTTCCAGGCTTACTTCATCTGCCAAAGGCATCCCAAAGGGAGTGCAGAAGTGCCACAACATGGCTGCTTTCACGGCTTTTCCCTTAGGAAGAACCCTAATACCCGGCTGATTTACCTTCCTAGGGTTACTGTTAGGCTTAGGCCTAGGACTTTTAAAACCAGGAAGCCCTGGGCTCCAGGCACACTGCAGCTGCGAAAGGCATCCCAAGGGGAGCGCAAAAGTGACGCAACTTGGCTGCCACCACTGATATTTCCATGAGACCATCCCGAACCATAGGCTGATTTTCCTTCCTAGGCTTAAGGTTTGAGTTACGCCTAGGGAAAGCGTACTATTAACCAGAAAGCCCTGAGTTCCAAGAACACAGCAGCTGCGAAGGACTACCCAAGAAGAGTGCAAAAGTACCACAACATGCCTGCCTCCACAGCTTTTTCCTTGGGGACATGCCTAATTCCTGGCTGATTTGCCTTTCTCGTCTTAGGGCTGGTGTTCGGCCTAGGGCTAGGATTTTTAAAATCAGGAAGCCCTGAGTTCCAGGCACACTGGAGCTGTGAAAGGCATCCAAAAGGGAGTGCAAAAGTGCCACAACATGGCTGCTTTCACGGCTTTTTCCTTGGCAAGAAGCCTAACACCAGGCTGATTTGCCTTCCCAGGGTTACTGTTAGGCTTAGGCCTAGGGCTAGGATTTTTAAAACTAGGAAGCCCTTAGCTCCAGGCACACTGCAGCTGTTTAAGGCATCCCAAGGGGAGTACAAAAGTGCAACAACATGGCAGCTTTCACAGCTTTTTCCTTGGCACCATCCCTATACCTAGGCTGATTTATCTGCCTAGGGTTAGGGTTAGGGTTCAGCCTAGGGCTTGGATTTCTTGAACCAGGAAGCCCTGAGTTTCAGGCTTACTTCATCTGCCAAAGGCATCCCAAAGGGAGTGCAGAAGTGCCACAACATGGCTGCTTTCACGGCTTTTCCCTTAGGAAGAACCCTAATACCCGGCTGATTTACCTTCCTAGGGTTACTGTTAGGCTTAGGCCTAGGACTTTTAAAACCAGGAAGCCCTGGGCTCCAGGCACACTGCAGCTGCGAATGGCATCCCAAGGGGAGCGAAAAAGTAACGCAATTTGGCTGCCACCACTGATATTTCCATGAGAGCATCCCGAACCATCGGCTGATTTTCCTTCCTAGGGTTAAGGTTTGAGTTGCGCCTAGGGTAAGCGTTCTATTAACCAGAAAACCCTGAGTTCCAAGAACACAGCAGCTGCGAAGGACTACCCAAGAAGAGTGCAAAAGTACCACAACATGCCTGCCTCCACAGCTTTTTCCTTGGGGACATGCCTAATTCCTGGCTGATTTGCCTTTCTCGTCTTAGGGCTGGGGTTCGGCCTAGGGCTAGGATTTTTAAAATCAGGAAGCCCTGAGTTTCAGGCACACTGGAGCTGTGAAAGGCATCCAAAAGGGAGTGCAAAAGTGCCACAACAGGGCTGCTTTCACGGCTTTTTCTTTGGCAAGAAGCCTAACACCAGGCTGATTTCCCTTCCCAGGGTTACTGTTAGTCTTCGGCCTAGGGCTAGGATTTTTAAAACTAGGAAGCCCTTAGCTCCAGGCACACTGCAGCTGTTCAAGGCATCCCAAGGGGAGTACAAAAGTGCAACAACATGGCAGCTTTCACAGCTTTTTCCTTGGCACCATCCCTATACCTAGGCTGATTTATCTGCCTAGGGTTAGGGTTAGGGTTCAGCCTAGGGCTTGGATTTCTTGAACCAGGAAGCCCTGAGTTCCAGGCTTACTTCATCTGCCAAAGGCATCCCAAAGGGAGTGCAGAAGTGCCACAACATGGCTGCTTTCACGGCTTTTCCCTTAGCAAGAACCCTAATACCCGGCTGATTTACCTTCCTAGGGTTACTGTTAGGCTTAGGCCTAGGACTTTTAAAACCAGGAAGCCCTGGGCTCCAGGCACACTGCAGCTGCGAAAGGCATCCCAAGGGGAGCGCAAAAGTGACGCAACTTGGCTGCCACCACTGATATTTCCATGAGACCATCCCGAACCATAGGCTGATTTTCCTTCCTAGGCTTAAGGTTTGAGTTACGCCTAGGGTAAGGGTTCTATTAACCAGAAAGCCCTGAGTTCCAAGAACACAGCAGCTGCGAAGGACTACCCAAGAAGAGTGCAAAAGTACCACAACATGCCTGCCTCCACAGCTTTTTCCTTGGGGACATGCCTAATTCCTGGCTGATTTGCCTTTCTCGTCTTAGGGCTGGTGTTCGGCCTAGGGCTAGGATTTTTAAAATCAGGAAGCCCTGAGTTCCAGGCACACTGGAGCTGTGAAAGGCATCCAAAAGGGAGTGCAAAAGTGCCACAACATGGCTGCTTTCACGGCTTTTTCCTTGGCAAGAAGCCTAACACCAGGCTGATTTACCTTCCCAGGGTTACTGTTAGGCTTAGGCCTAGGGCTAGGATTTTTAAAACTAGGAAGCCCTTAGCTCCAGGCACACTGCAGCTGTTCAAGGCATCCCAAGGGGAGTACAAAAGTGCAACAACATGGCAGCTTTCACAGCTTTTTCCTTGGCACCATCCCTATACCTAGGCTGATTTATCTGCCTAGGGTTAGGGTTAGGCTTCAGCCTAGGGCTTGGATTTCTTTAACCAGGGAGCCCTGAGTTCCAGGCTTACTTCATCTACCAAAGGCATCCCAAAGGGAGTGCAGAAGTGCCACAACATGGCTGCTTTCACGGCTTTTCCCTTAGGAAGAACCCTAATACCCGGCTGATTTACCTTCCTAGGGTTACTGTTAGGCTTAGGCCTAGGACTTTTAAAACCAGGAAGCCCTGGGCTCCAGGCACACTGCAGCTGCGAAAGGCATCCCAAGGGGAGCGCAAAAGTGACGCAACTTGGCTGCCACCACTGATATTTCCATGAGACCATCCCGAACCATAGGCTGATTTTCCTTCCTAGGCTTAAGGTTTGAGTTACGCCTAGGGTAAGCGTTCTATTAACCAGAAAGCCCAGAGTTCCAAGAACACAGCAGCTGCGAAGGACTACCCAAGAAGAGCGCGAAAGTACCACAACTTACCTGCCTCCACAGCTTTTTCCTTGGGGACATGCCAAATTCCTGGCTGATTTGCCTTTCTCGTCTTAGGGTTGGGGTTCGGCCTAGGGCTAGGATTTTTAAAATCAGGAAGCCCTGAGTTCCAGGCACACTGGAGCTGTGAAAGGCATCCAAAAGGGAGTGCAAAAGTGCCACAACATGGCTGCTTTCACGGCTTTTTCCTTGGCAAGAAGCCTAACACCAGGCTGATTTCCCTTGCCAGGGTTACTGTTAGGCTTAGGCCTAGGGCTAGGATTTTTAAAACTAGGAAGCCCTTAGCTCCAGGCACACTGCAGCTGTTCAAGGCATCCCAAGGGGAGTACAAAAGTGCAACAACATGGCAGCTTTCACAGCTTTTTCCTTGGCACCATCCCTATACCTAGGCTGATTTATCTGCCTAGGGTTAGGGTTAGGCTTCAGCCTAGGGCTTGGATTTCTTTAACCAGGAAGCCCTGAGTTCCAGGCTTACTTCATCTGCCAAAGGCATCCCAAAGGGAGTGCAGAAGTGCCACAACATGGCTGCTTTCACGGCTTTTCCCTTAGGAAGAACCCTAATACCCGGCTGATTTACCTTCCTAGGGTTACTGTTAGGCTTAGGCCTAGGACTTTTAAAACCAGGAAGCCCTGGGCTCCAGGCACACTGCAGCTGCGAAAGGCATCCCAGGGGGAGCGCAAAAGTGACGCAACTTGGCTGCCACCACTGATATTTCCATGAGACCATCCCGAACCATAGGCTGATTTTCCTTCCTAGGCTTAAGGTTTTAGTTACGCCTAGGGTAAGCGTTCTGTTAACCAGAAAGCCCTGAGTTCCAAGAACACAGCAGCTGCGAAGGACTATCCAAGAAGACCGCAAAAGTAGGACAACATGCCTGCCTCCACAGCTTTTTCCTTGGGGACATGCCTAATTCCTGGCTGATTTGCCTTTCTCGTCTTAGGGCTGGGGTTCGGCCTAGGGCTAGGATTTTTAAAATCAGGAAGCCCTGAGTTCCAGGCACACTGGAGCTGTGAAAGGCATCCAAAAGGGAGTGCAAAAGTGCCACAACATGGCTGCTTTCACGGCTTTTTCCTTGGCAAGAAGCCTAACACCAGGCTGATTTACCTTCCCAGGGTTACTGTTAGGCTTAGGCCTAGGGCTAGGATTTTTAAAACTAGGAAGCCCTGGGCTCCAGGCACACTGCAGCTGTTCAAGGCATCCCAAGGGGAGTACAAAAGTGCAACAACATGGCAGCTTTCACAGCTTTTTCCTTGGCACCATCCCTATACCTAGGCTGATTTATCTGCCTAGGGTTAGGGTTAGGCTTCAGCCTAGGGCTTGGATTTCTTTAACCAGGAAGCCCTGAGTTCCAGGCTTACTTCATCTGCCAAAGGCATCCCAAAGGGAGTGCAGAAGTGCCACAACATGGCTGCTTTCACAGCTTTTCCCTTAGGAAGAACCCTAATACCCGGCTGATTTACCTTCCTAGGGTTCCTGTTAGGCTTAGGTCTAGGACTTTTAAAACCAGGAAGCCCTGCGCTCCAGGCACACTGCAGCTGCGAAAGGCATCCCAGGGGGAGCGCAAAAGTGACGCAACTTGGCTGCCACCACTGATATTTCCATGAGAGCATCCCGAACCATAGGCTGATTTTCCTTCCTAGGCTTAAGGTTTGAGTTACGCCTTGGGTAAGCGTTCTGTTAACCAGAAAGCCCAGAGTTCCAAGAACACAGCAGCTGCGAAGGACTACCCAAGAAGAGCGCAAAAGTAGGACAACATGCCTGCCTCCACAGCTTTTTCCTTGGGGACATGCCTAATTCCTGGCTGATTTGCCTTTCTCGTCTTAGGGCTGGGGTTCGGCCTAGGGCTAGGATTTTTAAAATCAGGAAGCCCTGAGTTCCAGGCACACTGGAGCTGTGAAAGGCATCCAAAAGGGAGTGCAAAAGTGCCACAACATGGCTGCTTTCACGGCTTTTTCCTTGGCAAGAAGCCTAACACCAGGCTGATTTCCCTTGCCAGGGTTACTGTTAGGCTTAGGCCTAGGGCTAGGATTTTTAAAACTAGGAAGCCCTTAGCTCCAGGCACACTGCAGCTGTTCAAGGCATCCCAAGGGGAGTACAAAAGTGCAACAACATGGCAGCTTTCACAGCTTTTTCCTTGGCACCATCCCTATACCTAGGCTGATTTATCTGCCTAGGGTTAGGGTTAGGCTTCAGCCTAGGGCTTGGATTTCTTGAACCAGGAAGCCCTGAGTTCCAGGCTTACTTCATCTGCCAAAGGCATCCCAAAGGGAGTGCAGAAGTGCCACAACATGGCTGCTTTCACAGCTTTTCCCTTAGGAAGAACCCTAATACCCGGCTGATTTACCTTCCTAGGGTTCCTGTTAGGCTTAGGTCTAGGACTTTTAAAACCAGGAAGCCCTGGGCTCCAGGCACACTGCAGCTGCGAAAGGCATCCCAGGGGGAGCACAAAAGTGACGCAACTTGGCTGCCACCACTGATATTTCCATGAGAGCATCCCGAACCATAGGCTGATTTTCCTTCCTAGGGTTAAGGTTTGAGTTGCGCTTAGGGTAAGGGTTCTATTAACCAGAAAGCCCTGAGTTCCAAGAACACAGCAGCTGCGAAGGACTAGCCAAGAAGAGCGCAAAAGTACCACAACATGCCTGCCTCCACAGCTTTTTCCTTGGGGACATGCCTAATTCCTGGCTGATTTGCCGTTCTCGTCTTAGGGTTGGGGTTCGGCCTAGGGCTAGGATTTTAAAAATCAGGAAGCCCTGAGTTCCAGGCACACCGGAGCTGTGAAAGGCATCCAAAAGGGAGTGCAAAAGTGCCACAACATGGCTGCTTTCACGGCTTTTTCCTTGGCAAGAAGCCTAACACCAGGCTGATTTCCCTTGCCAGGGTTACTGTTAGGCTTAGGCCTAGGGCTAGGATTTTTAAAACTAGGAAGCCCTTAGCTCCAGGCACACTGCAGCTGTTCAAGGCATCCCAAGGGGAGTACAAAAGTGCAACAACATGGCAGCTTTCACAGCTTTTTCCTTGGCACCATCCCTATACCTAGGCTGATTTATCTGCCTAGGGTTAGGGTTAGGCTTCAGCCTAGGGCTTGGATTTCTTTAACCAGGAAGCCCTGAGTTCCAGGCTTACTTCATCTGCCAAAGGCATCCCAAAGGGAGTGCAGAAGTGCCACAACATGGCTGCTTTCACGGCTTTTCCCTTAGGAAGAACCCTAATACCCGGCTGATTTACCTTCCTAGGGTTACTGTTAGGCTTAGGCCTAGGACTTTTAAAACCAGGAAGCCCTGGGCTCCAGGCCCACTGCAGCTGCGAAAGGCATCCCAGGGGGAGCGCAAAAGTGACGCAACTTGGCTGCCACCACTGATATTTCCATGAGAGCATCCCGAACCATAGGCTGATTTTCCTTCCTAGGCTTAAGGTTTGAGTTACGCCTAGGGTAAGCGTTCTGTTAACCAGAAAGCCCAGAGTTCCAAGAACACAGCAGCTGCGAAGGACTACCCAAGAAGAGCGCAAAAGTAGGACAACATGCCTGCCTCCACAGCTTTTTCCTTGGGGACATGCCTAATTCCTGGCTGATTTGCCTTTCTCGTCTTAGGGTTGGGGTTCGGCCTAGGGCTAGGATTTTTAAAATCAGGAAGCCCTGAGTTCCAGGCACACCGGAGCTGTGAAAGGCATCCAAAAGGGAGTGCAAAAGTGCCACAACATGGCTGCTTTCACGGCTTTTTCCTTGGCAAGAAGCCTAACACCAGGCTGATTTCCCTTGCCAGGGTTACTGTTAGGCTTAGGCCTAGGGCTAGGATTTTTAAAACTAGGAAGCCCTTAGCTCCAGGCACACTGCAGCTGTTCAAGGCATCCCAAGGGGAGTACAAAAGTGCAACAACATGGCAGCTTTCACAGCTTTTTCCTTGGCACCATCCCTATACCTAGGCTGATTTATCTGCTTAGGGTTAGGGTTAGGCTTCAGCCTAGGGCTTGGATTTCTTTAACCAGGAAGCCCTGAGTTCCAGGCTTACTTCATCTGCCAAAGGCATCCCAAAGGGAGTGCAGAAGTGCCACAACATGGCTGCTTTCACGGCTTTTCCCTTAGGAAGAACCCTAATACCCGGCTGATTTACCTTCCTAGGGTTACTGTTAGGCTTAGGCCTAGGACTTTTAAAACCAGGAAGCCCTGGGCTCCAGGCACACTGCAGCTGCGAAAGGCATCCCAGGGGGAGCGCAAAAGTGACGCAACTTGGCTGCCACCACTGATATTTCCATGAGAGCATCCCGAACCATAGGCTGATTTTCCTTCCTAGGCTTAAGGTTTGAGTTACGCCTAGGGTAAGCGTTCTGTTAACCAGAAAGCCCAGAGTTCCAAGAACACAGCAGCTGCGAAGGACTACCCAAGAAGAGCGCAAAAGTAGGACAACATACCTGCCTCAACAGCTTTTTCCTTGGGGACATGCCTAATTCCTGGCTGATTTGCCTTTCTCGTCTTAGGGCTGGGGTTCGGCCTAGGGCTAGGATTTTTAAAATCAGGAAGCCCTGAGTTCCAGGCACACTGGAGCTGTGAAAGGCATCCAAAAGGGAGTGCAAAAGTGCCACAACATGGCTGCTTTCACGGCTTTTTCCTTGGCAAGAAGCCTAACACCAGGCTGATTTGCCTTCCCAGGGTTACTGTTAGGCTTAGGCCTAGCGCTAGGATTTTTAAAACTAGGAAGCCCTTAGCTCCAGGCACACTGCAGCTGTTCAAGGCATCCCAAGGGGAGTACAAAAGTGCAACAACATGGCAGCTTTCACAGCTTTTTCCTTGGCACCATCCCTATACCTAGGCTGATTTATCTGCCTAGGGTTAGGGTTAGGCTTCAGCCTAGGGCTTGGATTTCTTTAACCAGGAAGCCCTGAGTTCCAGGCTTACTTCATCTGCCAAAGGCATCCCAAAGGGAGTGCAGAAGTGCCACAACATGGCTGCTTTCACAGCTTTTCCCTTAGGAAGAACCCTAATACCCGGCTGATTTACCTTCCTAGGGTTCCTGTTAGGCTTAGGCCTAGGACTTTTAAAACCAGGAAGCCCTGGGCTCCAGGCACACTGCAGCTGCGAAAGGCATCCCAGGGGGAGCACAAAAGTGACGCAACTTGGCTGCCACCACTGATATTTCCATGCGACCATCCCGAACCATAGGCTGATTTTCCTTCCTAGGGTTAAGGTTTGAGTTACGCCTAGGGTAAGCCTTCTGTTAACCAGAAAGCCCTGAGTTCCAAGAACACAGCAGCTGCGAAGGACTACCCAAGAAGAGCGCGAAAGTACCACAACATGCCTGCCTCCACAGCTTTTTCCTTGGGGACATGCCTAATTCCTGGCTGATTTGCCTTTCTCGTCTTAGGGCTGGGGTTCGGCCTAGGGCTAGGATTTTTAAAATCAGGAAGCCCTGAGTTCCAGGCACACTGGAGCTGTGAAAGGCATCCAAAAGGGAGTGCAAAAGTGCCACAACATGGCTGCTTTCACGGCTTTTTCCTTGGCAAGAAGCCTAACACCAGGCTGATTTCCCTTGCCAGGGTTACTGTTAGGCTTAGGCCTAGGGCTAGGATTTTTAAAACTAGGAAGCCCTTAGCTCCAGGCACACTGCAGCTGTTCAAGGCATCCCAAGGGGAGTACAAAAGTGCAACAACATGGCAGCTTTCACAGCTTTTTCCTTGGCACCATCCCTATACCTAGGCTGATTTATCTGCTTAGGGTTAGGGTTAGGCTTCAGCCTAGGGCTTGGATTTCTTTAACCAGGAAGCCCTGAGTTCCAGGCTTACTTCATCTGCCAAAGGCATCCCAAAGGGAGTGCAGAAGTGCCACAACATGGCTGCTTTCACAGCTTTTCCCTTAGGAAGAACCCTAATACCCGGCTGATTTACCTTCCTAGGGTTCCTGTTAGGCTTAGGTCTAGGACTTTTAAAACCAGGAAGCCCTGGGCTCCAGGCACACTGCAGCTGCGAAAGGCATCCCAGGGGGAGCACAAAAGTGACGCAACTTGGCTGCCACCACTGATATTTCCATGAGAGCATCCCGAACCATAGGCTGATTTTCCTTCCTAGGGTTAAGGTTTGAGTTGCGCTTAGGGTAAGGGTTCTATTAACCAGAAAGCCCTGAGTTCCAAGAACACAGCAGCTGCGAAGGACTAGCCAAGAAGAGCGCAAAAGTACCACAACATGCCTGCCTCCACAGCTTTTTCCTTGGGGACATGCCTAATTCCTGGCTGATTTGCCGTTCTCGTCTTAGGGTTGGGGTTCGGCCTAGGGCTAGGATTTTAAAAATCAGGAAGCCCTGAGTTCCAGGCACACCGGAGCTGTGAAAGGCATCCAAAAGGGAGTGCAAAAGTGCCACAACATGGCTGCTTTCACGGCTTTTTCCTTGGCAAGAAGCCTAACACCAGGCTGATTTCCCTTGCCAGGGTTACTGTTAGGCTTAGGCCTAGGGCTAGGATTTTTAAAACTAGGAAGCCCTTAGCTCCAGGCACACTGCAGCTGTTCAAGGCATCCCAAGGGGAGTACAAAAGTGCAACAACATGGCAGCTTTCACAGCTTTTTCCTTGGCACCATCCCTATACCTAGGCT
Organism: Ammospiza nelsoni; assembly: GCF_027579445.1. Classification (NCBI taxonomy): domain Eukaryota; kingdom Metazoa; phylum Chordata; class Aves; order Passeriformes; family Passerellidae; genus Ammospiza; species Ammospiza nelsoni. The sequence continues at coordinate 482,082 of NW_026683194.1, forward strand.
GATTTATCTGCCTAGGGTTAGGGTTAGGCTTCAGCCTAGGGCTTGGATTTCTTTAACCAGGAAGCCCTGAGTTCCAGGCTTACTTCATCTGCCAAAGGCATCCCAAAGGGAGTGCAGAAGTGCCACAACATGGCTGCTTTCACGGCTTTTCCCTTAGGAAGAACCCTAATACCCGGCTGATTTACCTTCCTAGGGTTACTGTTAGGCTTAGGCCTAGGACTTTTAAAACCAGGAAGCCCTGGGCTCCAGGCCCACTGCAGCTGCGAAAGGCATCCCAGGGGGAGCGCAAAAGTGACGCAACTTGGCTGCCACCACTGATATTTCCATGAGAGCATCCCGAACCACAGGCTGATTTTCCTTCCTAGGCTTAAGGTTTGAGTTACGCCTAGGGTAAGCGTTCTGTTAACCAGAAAGCCCAGAGTTCCAAGAACACAGCAGCTGCGAAGGACTACCCAAGAAGAGCGCAAAAGTAGGACAACATGCCTGCCTCCACAGCTTTTTCCTTGGGGACATGCCTAATTCCTGGCTGATTTGCCTTTCTCGTCTTAGGGTTGGGGTTCGGCCTAGGGCTAGGATTTTTAAAATCAGGAAGCCCTGAGTTCCAGGCACACCGGAGCTGTGAAAGGCATCCAAAAGGGAGTGCAAAAGTGCCACAACATGGCTGCTTTCACGGCTTTTTCCTTGGCAAGAAGCCTAACACCAGGCTGATTTCCCTTGCCAGGGTTACTGTTAGGCTTAGGCCTAGGGCTAGGATTTTTAAAACTAGGAAGCCCTTAGCTCCAGGCACACTGCAGCTGTTCAAGGCATCCCAAGGGGAGTACAAAAGTGCAACAACATGGCAGCTTTCACAGCTTTTTCCTTGGCACCATCCCTATACCTAGGCTGATTTATCTGCTTAGGGTTAGGGTTAGGCTTCAGCCTAGGGCTTGGATTTCTTTAACCAGGAAGCCCTGAGTTCCAGGCTTACTTCATCTGCCAAAGGCATCCCAAAGGGAGTGCAGAAGTGCCACAACATGGCTGCTTTCACGGCTTTTCCCTTAGGAAGAACCCTAATACCCGGCTGATTTACCTTCCTAGGGTTACTGTTAGGCTTAGGCCTAGGACTTTTAAAACCAGGAAGCCCTGGGCTCCAGGCACACTGCAGCTGCGAAAGGCATCCCAGGGGGAGCGCAAAAGTGACGCAACTTGGCTGCCACCACTGATATTTCCATGAGAGCATCCCGAACCATAGGCTGATTTTCCTTCCTAGGCTTAAGGTTTGAGTTACGCCTAGGGTAAGCGTTCTGTTAACCAGAAAGCCCAGAGTTCCAAGAACACAGCAGCTGCGAAGGACTACCCAAGAAGAGCGCAAAAGTAGGACAACATACCTGCCTCCACAGCTTTTTCCTTGGGGACATGCCTAATTCCTGGCTGATTTGCCTTTCTCGTCTTAGGGCTGGGGTTCGGCCTAGGGCTAGGATTTTTAAAATCAGGAAGCCCTGAGTTCCAGGCACACTGGAGCTGTGAAAGGCATCCAAAAGGGAGTGCAAAAGTGCCACAACATGGCTGCTTTCACGGCTTTTTCCTTGGCAAGAAGCCTAACACCAGGCTGATTTGCCTTCCCAGGGTTACTGTTAGGCTTAGGCCTAGCGCTAGGATTTTTAAAACTAGGAAGCCCTTAGCTCCAGGCACACTGCAGCTGTTCAAGGCATCCCAAGGGGAGTACAAAAGTGCAACAACATGGCAGCTTTCACAGCTTTTTCCTTGGCACCATCCCTATACCTAGGCTGATTTATCTGCCTAGGGTTAGGGTTAGGCTTCAGCCTAGGGCTTGGATTTCTTTAACCAGGAAGCCCTGAGTTCCAGGCTTACTTCATCTGCCAAAGGCATCCCAAAGGGAGTGCAGAAGTGCCACAACATGGCTGCTTTCACAGCTTTTCCCTTAGGAAGAACCCTAATACCCGGCTGATTTACCTTCCTAGGGTTCCTGTTAGGCTTAGGCCTAGGACTTTTAAAACCAGGAAGCCCTGGGCTCCAGGCACACTGCAGCTGCGAAAGGCATCCCAGGGGGAGCACAAAAGTGACGCAACTTGGCTGCCACCACTGATATTTCCATGCGACCATCCCGAACCATAGGCTGATTTTCCTTCCTAGGGTTAAGGTTTGAGTTACGCCTAGGGTAAGCCTTCTGTTAACCAGAAAGCCCTGAGTTCCAAGAACACAGCAGCTGCGAAGGACTACCCAAGAAGAGCGCGAAAGTACCACAACATGCCTGCCTCCACAGCTTTTTCCTTGGGGACATGCCTAATTCCTGGCTGATTTGCCTTTCTCGTCTTAGGGCTGGGGTTCGGCCTAGGGCTAGGATTTTTAAAATCAGGAAGCCCTGAGTTCCAGGCACACTGGAGCTGTGAAAGGCATCCAAAAGGGAGTGCAAAAGTGCCACAACATGGCTGCTTTCACGGCTTTTTCCTTGGCAAGAAGCCTAACACCAGGCTGATTTCCCTTGCCAGGGTTACTGTTAGGCTTAGGCCTAGGGCTAGGATTTTTAAAACTAGGAAGCCCTTAGCTCCAGGCACACTGCAGCTGTTCAAGGCATCCCAAGGGGAGTACAAAAGTGCAACAACATGGCAGCTTTCACAGCTTTTTCATTGGCACCATCCCTATACCTAGGCTGATTTATCTGCCTAGGGTTAGGGTTAGGGTTCAGCCTAGGGCTTGGATTTCTTTAACCAGGAAGCCCTGAGTTCCAGGCTTACTTCATCTGCCAAAGGCATCCCAAAGGGAGTGCAGAAGTGCCACAACATGGCTGCTTTCACGGCTTTTCCCTTAGGAAGAACCCTAATACCCGGCTGATTTACCTTCCTAGGGTTACTGTTAGGCTTAGGCCTAGGACTTTTAAAACCAGGAAGCCCTGGGCTCCAGGCACACTGCAGCTGCGAAAGGCATCCCAGGGGGAGCGCAAAAGTGATGCAACTTGGCTGCCACCACTGATATTTCCATGAGACCATCCCGAACCATAGGCTGATTTTCCTTCCTAGGGTTAAGGTTTGAGTTGCGCCTAGGGTAAGGGTTCTATTAACCAGAAAGCCCTGAGTTCCAAGAACACAGCAGCTGCGAAGTACTACCCAAGAAGAGCGCAAAAGTACCACAACATACCTGCCTCCACAGCTTTTTCCTTGGGGACATGCCTAATTCTTAGCTGATTTGCCTTTCTCGTCTTAGGGCTGGGGTTCGGCCTAGGGCTAGGATTTTTAAAATCAGGAAGCCCTGAGTTCCAGGCACACTGGAGCTGTGAAAGGCATCCAAAAGGGAGTGCAAAAGTGCCACAACATGGCTGCTTTCACAGCTTTTTCCTTGGCAAGAAGCCTAACACCAGGCTGATTTGCCTTCCCAGGGTTACTGTTAGGCTTAGGCCTAGCGCTAGGATTTTTAAAACTAGGAAGCCCTTAGCTCCAGGCACACTGCAGCTGTTCAAGGCATCCCAAGGGGAGTACAAAAGTGCAACAACATGGCAGCTTTCACAGCTTTTTCCTTGGCACCATCCCTATACCTAGGCTGATTTATCTGCCTAGGGTTAGGGTTAGGCTTCAGCCTAGGGCTTGGATTTCTTTAACCAGGAAGCCCTGAGTTCCAGGCTTACTTCATCTGCCAAAGGCATCCCAAAGGGAGTGCAGAAGTGCCACACCATGGCTGCTTTCACGGCTTTTCCCTTAGGAAGAACCCTAATACCCGGCTGATTTACCTTCCTAGGGTTACTGTTAGGCTTAGGCCTAGGACTTTTAAAACCAGGAAGCCCTGGGCTCCAGGCACACTGCAGCTGCGAAAGGCATCCCAGGGGGAGCGCAAAAGTGACGCAACTTGGCTGCCACCACTGATATTTCCATGAGAGCATCCCGAACCATTGGCTGATTTTCCTTCCTAGGGTTAAGGTTTGAGTTACGCCTAGGGTAAGCCTTCTGTTAACCAGATAGCCCTGAGTTCCAAGAACACAGCAGCTGCGAAGGACTACCCAAGAAGAGCGCAAAAGTACCACAACATGCCTGCCTCCACAGCTTTTTCCTTTGGGACATTGCTAATTCCTGGCTGATTTGCCTTTCTCGTCTTAGGGCTGGGGTTCGGCCTAGGGCTAGGATTTTTAAAATCAGGAAGCCCTGAGTTCCAGGCACACCGGAGCTGTGAAAGGCATCCAAAAGGGAGTGCAAAAGTGCCACAACATGGCTGCTTTCACAGCTTTTTCCTTGGCAAGAAGCCTAACACCAGGCTGATTTGCCTTCCCAGGGTTACTGTTAGGCTTAGGCCTAGGGCTAGGATTTTTAAAACTAGGAAGCCCTTAGCTCCAGGCACACTGCAGCTGTTCAAGGCATCCCAAGGGGAGTACAAAAGTGCAACAACATGGCAGCTTTCACAGCTTTTTCCTTGGCACCATCCCTATACCTAGGCTGATTTATCTGCCTAGGGTTAGGGTTAGGGTTCAGCCTAGGGCTTGGATTTCTTTAACCAGGAAGCCCTGAGTTCCAGGCTTACTTCATCTGCCAAAGGCATCCCAAAGGGAGTGCAGAAGTGCCACAACATGGCTGCTTTCACGGCTTTTCCCTTAGGAAGAACCCTAATACCCGGCTGATTTACCTTCCTAGGGTTACTGTTAGGCTTAGGCCTAGGACTTTTAAAACCAGGAAGCCCTGGGCTCCAGGCACACTGCAGCTGCGAAAGGCATCCCAGGGGGAGCGCAAAAGTGACGCAACTTGGCTGCCACCACTGATATTTCCATGAGAGCATCCCGAACCATAGGCTGATTTTCCTTCCTAGGCTTAAGGTTTGAGTTACGCCTAGGGTAAGCCTTCTGTTAACCAGAAAGCCCTGAGCTCCAAGAACACAGCAGCTGCGAAGGACTACCCAAGAAGAGCGCAAAAGTACCACAACATGCCTGCCTCCACAGCTTTTTCCTTGGGGACATGCCTAATTCCTGGCTGATTTGCCTTTCTCGTCTTAGGGCTGGGGTTCGGCCTAGGGCTAGGATTTTTAAAATCAGGAAGCCCTGAGTTCCAGGCACACTGGAGCTGTGAAAGGCATCCAAAAGGGAGTGCAAAAGTGCCACAACATGGCTGCTTTCACGGCTTTTTCCTTGGCAAGAAGCCTAACACCAGGCTGATTTGCCTTGCCAGGGTTACTGTTAGGCTTAGGCCTAGGGCTAGGATTTTTAAAACTAGGAAGCCCTGGGCTCCAGGCACACTGCAGCTGTTCAAGGCATCCCAAGGGGAGTACAAAAGTGCAACAACATGGCAGCTTTCACAGCTTTTTCCTTGGCACCATCCCTATACCTAGGCTGATTTATCTGCCTAGGGTTAGGGTTAGGCTTCAGCCTAGGGCTTGGATTTCTTTAACCAGGAAGCCCTGAGTTCCAGGCTTACTTCATCTGCCAAAGGCATCCCAAAGGGAGTGAAGAAGTGTCACAACATGGCTGCTTTCACGGCTTTTCCCTTAGGAAGAACCCTAATACCCGGCTGATTTACCTTCCTAGGGTTACTGTTAGGCTTAGGCCTAGGACTTTTAAAACCAGGAAGCCCTGGGCTCCAGGCACACTGCAGCTGCGAAAGGCATCCCAGGGGGAGCGCAAAAGTGATGCAACTTGGCTGCCACCACTGATATTTCCATGAGACCATCCCGAACCATAGGCTGATTTTCCTTCCTAGGGTTAAGGTTTGATTTACGCCTAGGGTAAGCGTTCTGTTAACCAGAAAGCCCAGAGTTCCAAGAACACAGCAGCTGCGAAGGACTACCCAAGAAGAGCGCAAAAGTACCACAACATGCCTGCCTCCACAGCTTTTTCCTTGGGGACATGCCTAATTCCTGGCTGATTTGCCTTTCTCGTCTTAGGGTTGGGGTTCGGCCTAGGGCTAGGATTTTTAAAATCAGGAAGCCCTGAGTTCCAGGCACACTGGAGCTGTGAAAGGCATCCAAAAGGGAGTGCAAAAGTGCCACAACATGGCTGCTTTCACGGCTTTTTCCTTGGCAAGAAGCCTAACACCAGGCTGATTTCCCTTGCCATGGTTACTGTTAGGCTTAGGCCTAGGGCTAGGATTTTTAAAACTAGGAAGCCCTTAGCTCCAGGCACACTGCAGCTGTTCAAGGCATCCCAAGGGGAGTACAAAAGTGCAACAACATGGCAGCTTTCACAGCTTTTTCCTTGGCACCATCCCTATACCTAGGCTGATTTATCTGCCTAGGGTTAGGGTTAGGCTTCAGCCTAGGGCTTGGATTTCTTTAACCAGGAAGCCCTGAGTTCCAGGCTTACTTCATCTGCCAAAGGCATCCCAAAGGGAGTGCAGAAGTGCCACAACATGGCTGCTTTCACGGCTTTTCCCTTAGGAAGAACCCTAATACCCGGCTGATTTACCTTCCTAGGGTTACTGTTAGGCTTAGGCCTAGGACTTTTAAAACCAGGAAGCCCTGGGCTCCAGGCACACTGCAGCTGCGAAAGGCATCCCAGGGGGAGCGCAAAAGTGACGCAACTTGGCTGCCACCACTGATATTTCCATGAGAGCATCCCGAACCATAGGCTGATTTTCCTTCCTAGGCTTAAGGTTTGAGTTACGCCTAGGGTAAGCCTTCTGTTAACCAGAAAGCCCAGAGTTCCAAGAACACAGCAGCTGCGAAGGACTACCCAAGAAGAGCGCAAAAGTAGGACAACATACCTGCCTCCACAGCTTTTTCCTTGGGGACATGCCTAATTCCTGGCTGATTTGCCTTTCTCGTCTTAGGGCTGGGGTTCGGCCTAGGGCTAGGATTTTTAAAATCAGGAAGCCCTGAGTTCCAGGCACACTGGAGCTGTGAAAGGCATCCAAAAGGGAGTGCAAAAGTGCCACAACATGGCTGCTTTCACGGCTTTTTCCTTGGCAAGAAGCCTAACACCAGGCTGATTTGCCTTCCCAGGGTTACTGTTAGGCTTAGGCCTAGGGCTAGGATTTTTAAAACTAGGAAGCCCTTTGCTCCAGGCACACTGCAGCTGTTCAAGGCATCCCAAGGGGAGTACAAAAGTGCAACAACATGGCAGCTTTCACAGCTTTTTCCTTGGCACCATCCCTATACCTAGGCTGATTTATCTGCCTAGGGTTAGGGTTAGGCTTCAGCCTAGGGCTTGGATTTCTTTAACCAGGAAGCCCTGAGTTCCAGGCTTACTTCATCTGCCAAAGGCATCCCAAAGGGAGTGCAGAAGTGCCACAACATGGCTGCTTTCACAGCTTTTCCCTTAGGAAGAACCCTAATACCCGGCTGATTTACCTTCCTAGAGTTCCTGTTAGGCTTAGGCCTAGGACTTTTAAAACCAGGAAGCCCTGGGCTCCAGGCACACTGCAGCTGCGAAAGGCATCCCAGGGGGAGCACAAAAGTGACGCAACTTGGCTGCCACCACTGATATTTCCATGCGACCATCCCGAACCATAGGCTGATTTTCCTTCCTAGGGTTAAGGTTTGAGTTACGCCTAGGGTAAGCCTTCTGTTAACCAGAAAGCCCTGAGTTCCAAGAACACAGCAGCTGCGAAGGACTACCCAAGAAGAGCGCAAAAGTACCACAACATGCCTGCCTCCACAGCTTTTTCCTTGGGGACATGCCTAATTCCTGGCTGATTTGCCTTTCTCGTCTTAGGGCTGGGGTTCGGCCTAGGGCTAGGATTTTTAAAATCAGGAAGCCCTGAGTTCCAGGCACACTGGAGCTGTGAAAGGCATCCAAAAGGGAGTGCAAAAGTGCCACAACATGGCTGCTTTCACGGCTTTTTCCTTGGCAAGAAGCCTAACACCAGGCTGATTTCCCTTGCCAGGGTTACTGTTAGGCTTAGGCCTAGGGCTAGGATTTTTAAAACTAGGAAGCCCTTAGCTCCAGGCACACTGCAGCTGTTCAAGGCATCCCAAGGGGAGTACAAAAGTGCAACAACATGGCAGCTTTCACAGCTTTTTCCTTGGCACCATCCCTATACCTAGGCTGATTTATCTGCCTAGGGTTAGGGTTAGGCTTCAGCCTAGGGCTTGGATTTCTTTAACCAGGAAGCCCTGAGTTCCAGGCTTACTTCATCTGCCAAAGGCATCCCAAAGGGAGTGCAGAAGTGCCACAACATGGCTGCTTTCACGGCTTTTCCCTTAGGAAGAACCCTAATACCCGGCTGATTTACCTTCCTAGGGTTACTGTTAGGCTTAGGCCTAGGACTTTTAAAACCAGGAAGCCCTGGGCTCCAGGCACACTGCAGCTGCGAAAGGCATCCCAGGGGGAGCGCAAAAGTGATGCAACTTGGCTGCCACCACTGATATTTCCATGAGACCATCCCGAACCATAGGCTGATTTTCCTTCCTAGGGTTAAGGTTTGAGTTGCGCCTAGGGTAAGGGTTCTATTAACCAGAAAGCCCTGAGTTCCAAGAAAACAGCAGCTGCGAAGTACTACCCAAGAAGAGCGCAAAAGTACCACAACATACCTGCCTCCACAGCTTTTTCCTTGGGGACATGCCTAATTCTTAGCTGATTTGCCTTTCTCGTCTTAGGGCTGGGGTTCGGCCTAGGGCTAGGATTTTTAAAATCAGGAAGCCCTGAGTTCCAGGCACACTGGAGCTGTGAAAGGCATCCAAAAGGGAGTGCAAAAGTGCCACAACATGGCTGCTTTCACAGCTTTTTCCTTGGCAAGAAGCCTAACACCAGGCTGATTTGCCTTCCCAGGGTTACTGTTAGGCTTAGGCCTAGCGCTACGATTTTTAAAACTAGGAAGCCCTTAGCTCCAGGCACACTGCAGCTGTTCAAGGCATCCCAAGGGGAGTACAAAAGTGCAACAACATGGCAGCTTTCACAGCTTTTTCATTGGCACCATCCCTATACCTAGGCTGATTTATCTGCCTAGGGTTAGGGTTAGGGTTCAGCCTAGGGCTTGGATTTCTTTAACCAGGAAGCCCTGAGTTCCAGGCTTACTTCATCTGCCAAAGGCATCCCAAAGGGAGTGCAGAAGTGCCACAACATGGCTGCTTTCACGGCTTTTCCCTTAGGAAGAACCCTAATACCCGGCTGATTTACCTTCCTAGGGTTACTGTTAGGCTTAGGCCTAGGACTTTTAAAACCAGGAAGCCCTGGGCTCCAGGCACACTGCAGCTGCGAAAGGCATCCCAGGGGGAGCGCAAAAGTGATGCAACTTGGCTGCCACCACTGATATTTCCATGAGACCATCCCGAACCATAGGCTGATTTTCCTTCCTAGGGTTAAGGTTTGAGTTGCGCCTAGGGTAAGGGTTCTATTAAGCAGAAAGCCCTGAGTTCCAAGAACACAGCAGCTGCGAAGTACTACCCAAGAAGAGCGCAAAAGTACCACAACATACCTGCCTCCACAGCTTTTTCCTTGGGGACATGCCTAATTCTTAGCTGATTTGCCTTTCTCGTCTTAGGGCTGGGGTTCGGCCTAGGGCTAGGATTTTTAAAATCAGGAAGCCCTGAGTTCCAGGCACACTGGAGCTGTGAAAGGCATCCAAAAGGGAGTGCAAAAGTGCCACAACATGGCTGCTTTCACAGCTTTTTCCTTGGCAAGAAGCCTAACACCAGGCTGATTTGCCTTCCCAGGGTTACTGTTAGGCTTAGGCCTAGCGCTAGGATTTTTAAAACTAGGAAGCCCTTAGCTCCAGGCACACTGCAGCTGTTCAAGGCATCCCAAGGGGAGTACAAAAGTGCAACAACATGGCAGCTTTCACAGCTTTTTCCTTGGCACCATCCCTATACCTAGGCTGATTTATCTGCCTAGGGTTAGGGTTAGGCTTCAGCCTAGGGCTTGGATTTCTTTAACCAGGAAGCCCTGAGTTCCAGGCTTACTTCATCTGCCAAAGGCATCCCAAAGGGAGTGCAGAAGTGCCACACCATGGCTGCTTTCACGGCTTTTCCCTTAGGAAGAACCCTAATACCCGGCTGATTTACCTTCCTAGGGTTACTGTTAGGCTTAGGCCTAGGACTTTTAAAACCAGGAAGCCCTGGGCTCCAGGCACACTGCAGCTGCGAAAGGCATCCCAGGGGGAGCGCAAAAGTGACGCAACTTGGCTGCCACCACTGATATTTCCATGAGAGCATCCCGAACCATTGGCTGATTTTCCTTCCTAGGCTTAAGGTTTGAGTTACGCCTAGGGTAAGCCTTCTGTTAACCAGATAGCCCTGAGTTCCAAGAACACAGCAGCTGCGAAGGACTACCCAAGAAGAGCGCAAAAGTACCACAACATGCCTGCCTCCACAGCTTTTTCCTTTGGGACATTGCTAATTCCTGGCTGATTTGCCTTTCTCGTCTTAGGGCTGGGGTTCGGCCTAGGGCTAGGATTTTTAAAATCAGGAAGCCCTGAGTTCCAGGCACACCGGAGCTGTGAAAGGCATCCAAAAGGGAGTGCAAAAGTGCCACAACATGGCTGCTTTCACGGCTTTTTCCTTGGCAAGAAGCCTAACACCAGGCTGATTTGCCTTCCCAGGGTTACTGTTAGGCTTAGGCCTAGGGCTAGGATTTTTAAAACTAGGAAGCCCTTAGCTCCAGGCACACTGCAGCTGTTCAAGGCATCCCAAGGGGAGTACAAAAGTGCAACAACATGGCAGCTTTCACAGCTTTTTCCTTGGCACCATCCCTATACCTAGGCTGATTTATCTGCCTAGGGTTAGGGTTAGGGTTCAGCCTAGGGCTTGGATTTCTTTAACCAGGAAGCCCTGAGTTCCAGGCTTACTTCATCTGCCAAAGGCATCCCAAAGGGAGTGCAGAAGTGCCACAACATGGCTGCTTTCACGGCTTTTCCCTTAGGAAGAACCCTAATACCCGGCTGATTTACCTTCCTAGGGTTACTGTTAGGCTTAGGCCTAGGACTTTTAAAACCAGGAAGCCCTGGGCTCCAGGCACACTGCAGCTGCGAAAGGCATCCTAGGGGGAACGCAAAAGTGACGCAACTTGGCTGCCACCACTGATATTTCCATGAGAGCATCCCGAACCATAGGCTGATTTTCCTTCCTAGGCTTAAGGTTTGAGTTACGCCTAGGGTAAGCCTTCTGTTAACCAGAAAGCCCTAAGCTCCAAGAACACAGCAGCTGCGAAGGACTACCCAAGAAGAGCGCAAAAGTACCACAACATGCCTGCCTCCACAGCTTTTTCCTTGGGGACATGCCTAATTCCTGGCTGATTTGCCTTTCTCGTCTTAGGGCTGGGGTTCGGCCTAGGGCTAGGATTTTTAAAATCAGGAAGCCCTGAGTTCCAGGCACACTGGAGCTGTGAAAGGCATCCAAAAGGGAGTGCAAAAGTGCCACAACATGGCTGCTTTCACGGCTTTTTCTTTGGCAAGAAGCCTAACACCAGGCTGATTTGCCTTCCCAGGGTTACTGTTAGGCTTAGGCCTAGGGCTAGGATTTTTAAAACTAGGAAGCCCTGGGCTCCAGGCACACTGCAGCTGTTCAAGGCATCCCAAGGGGAGTACAAAAGTGCAACAACATGGCAGCTTTCACAGCTTTTTCATTGGCACCATCCCTATACCTAGGCTGATTTATCTGCCTAGGGTTAGGGTTAGGCTTCAGCCTAGGGCTTGGATTTCTTTAACCAGGAAGCCCTGAGTTCCAGGCTTACTTCATCTGCCAAAGGCATCCCAAAGGGAGTGAAGAAGTGTCACAACATGGCTGCTTTCACGGCTTTTCCCTTAGGAAGAACCCTAATACCCGGCTGATTTACCTTCCTAGGGTTACTGTTAGGCTTAGGCCTAGGACTTTTAAAACCAGGAAGCCCTGGGCTCCAGGCACACTGCAGCTGCGAAAGGCATCCCAGGGGGAGCGCAAAAGTGATGCAACTTGGCTGCCACCACTGATATTTCCATGAGACCATCCCGAACCATAGGCTGATTTTCCTTCCTAGGGTTAAGGTTTGATTTACGCCTAGGGTAAGCGTTCTGTTAACCAGAAAGCCCAGAGTTCCAAGAACACAGCAGCTGCGAAGGACTACCCAAGAAGAGCGCAAAAGTACCACAACATGCCTGCCTCCACAGCTTTTTCCTTGGGGACATGCCTAATTCCTGGCTGATTTGCCTTTCTCGTCTTAGGGCTGGGGTTCGGCCTAGGGCTAGGATTTTTAAAATCAGGAAGCCCTGAGTTCCAGGCACACTGGAGCTGTGAAAGGCATCCAAAAGGGAGTGCAAAAGTGCCACAACATGGCTGCTTTCACGGCTTTTTCCTTGGCAAGAAGCCTAACACCAGGCTGATTTACCTTCCCAGGGTTACTGTTAGGCTTAGGCCTAGGGCTAGGATTTTTAAAACTAGGAAGCCCTTAGCTCCAGGCACACTGCAGCTGTTCAAGGCATCCCAAGGGGAGTACAAAAGTGCAACAACATGGCAGCTTTCACAGCTTTTTCCTTGGCACCATCCCTATACCTAGGGTGATTTATCTGCCTAGGGTTAGGGTTAGGGTTCAGCCTAGGGCTTGGATTTCTTTAACCAGGAAGCCCTGAGTTCCAGGCTTACTTCATCTGCCAAAGGCATCCCAAAGGGAGTGCAGAAGTGTCACAACATGGCTGCTTTCACGGCTTTTCCCTTAGGAAGAACCCTAATACCCGGCTGATTTACCTTCCTAGGGTTACTGTTAGGCTTAGGCCTAGGACTTTTAAAACCAGGAAGCCCTGGGCTCCAGGCACACTGCAGCTGCGAAAGGCATCCCAGGGGGAGCGCAAAAGTGACGCAACTTGGCTGCCACCACTGATATTTCCATGAGAGCATCCCGAACCATAGGCTGATTTTCCTTCCTAGGCTTAAGGTTTGAGTTACGCCTAGGGTAAGGGTTCTGTTAATCAGAAAGCCCAGAGTTCCAAGAACACAGCAGCTGCGAAGGACTACCCAAGAAGAGCGCAAAAGTACCACAACATACCTGCCTCCACAGCTTTTTCCTTGGGGACATGCCTAATTCCTGGCTGATTTGCCTTTCTCGTCTTAGGGCTGGGGTTCGGCCTAGGGCTAGGATTTTTAAAATCAGGAAGCCCTGAGTTCCAGGCACACTGGAGCTGTGAAAGGCATCCAAAAGGGAGTGCAAAAGTGCCACAACATGGCTGCTTTCACGGCTTTTTCCTTGTCAAGAAGCCTAACACCAGGCTGATTTCCCTTCCCAGGGTTACTGTTAGGCTTAGGCCTAGGGCTAGGATTTTTGAAACTAGGAAGCCCTTAGCTCCAGGCACACTGCAGCTGTTCAAGGCATCCCAAGGGGAGTACAAAAGTGCAACAACATGGCAGCTTTCACAGCTTTTTCCTTGGCACCATCCCTATACCTAGGCTGATTTATCTGCCTAGGGTTAGGGTTAGGCTTCAGCCTAGGGCTTGGATTTCTTTAACCAGGAAGCCCTGAGTTCCAGGCTTACTTCATCTGCCAAAGGCATCCCAAAGGGAGTGCAGAAGTGCCACAACATGGCTGCTTTCACGGCTTTTCCCTTAGGAAGAACCCTAATACCCGGCTGATTTACCTTCCTAGGGTTACTGTTAGGCTTAGGCCTAGGACTTTTAAAACCAGGAAGCCCTGGGCTCCAGGCACACTGCAGCTGCGAAAGGCATCCCAGGGGGAGCGCAAAAGTGACGCAACTTGGCTGCCACCACTGATATTTCCATGAGACCATCCCGAACCATAGGCTGATTTTCCTTCCTAGGCTTAAGGTTTGAGTTACGCCTAGGGTAAGGGTTCTATTAACCAGAAAGCCCTGAGCTCCAAGAACACAGCAGCTGCGAAGCACTACCCAAGAAGAGCGCGAAAGTACCACAACATGCCTGCCTCCACAGCTTTTTCCTTGGGGACATGCCTAATTCCTGGCTGATTTGCCTTTCTCGTCTTAGGGCTGGGGTTCGGCCTAGGGCTAGGATTTTTAAAATCAGGAAGCCCTGAGTTCCAGGCACACTGGAGCTGTGAAAGGCATCCAAAAGGGAGTGCAAAAGTGCCACAACATGGCTGCTTTCACGGCTTTTTCCTTGGCAAGAAGCCTAACACCAGGCTGATTTCCCTTCCCAGGGTTACTGTTAGGCTTAGGCCTAGGGCTAGGATTTTTAAAACTAGGAAGCCCTTAGCTCCAGGCACACTGCAGCTGTTCAAGGCATCCCAAGGGGAGTACAAAAGTGCAACAACATGGCAGCTTTCACAGCTTTTTCCTTGGCACCATCCCTATACCTAGGCTGATTTATCTGCCTAGGGTTAGGGTTAGGGTTCAGCCTAGGGCTTGGATTTCTTTAACCAGGAAGCCCTGAGTTCCAGGCTTACTTCATCTGCCAAAGGCATCCCAAAGGGAGTGCAGAAGTGCCACAACATGGCTGCTTTCACGGCTTTTCCCTTAGGAAGAACCCTAATACCCGGCTGATTTACCTTCCTAGGGTTACTGTTAGGCTTAGGCCTAGGACTTTTAAAACCAGGAAGCCCTGGGCTCCAGGCACACTGCAGCTGCGAAAGGCATCCCAGGGGGAGCGCAAAAGTGACGCAACTTGGCTGCCACCACTGATATTTCCATGAGAGCATCCCGAACCATAGGCTGATTTTCCTTCCTAGGCTTAAGGTTTGAGTTACGCCTAGGGTAAGCCTTGTGTTAACCAGAAAGCCCTGAGCTCCAAGAACACAGCAGCTGCGAAGGACTACCCAAGAAGAGCGCAAAAGTACCACAACATGCCTGCCTCCACAGCTTTTTCCTTGGGGACATGCCTAATTCCTGGCTGATTTGCCTTTCTCGTCTTAGGGCTGGGGTTCGGCCTAGGGCTAGGATTTTTAAAATCAGGAAGCCCTGAGTTCCAGGCACACTGGAGCTGTGAAAGGCATCCAAAAGGGAGTGCAAAAGTGCCACAACATGGCTGCTTTCACGGCTTTTTCCTTGGAAAGAAGCCTAACACCAGGCTGATTTGCCTTCCCAGGGTTACTGTTAGGCTTAGGCCTAGGGCTAGGATTTTTAAAACTAGGAAGCCCTGGGCTCCAGGCACACTGCAGCTGTTCAAGGCATCCCAAGGGGAGTACAAAAGTGCAACAACATGGCAGCTTTCACAGCTTTTTCCTTGGCACCATCCCTATACCTAGGCTGATTTATCTGCCTAGGGTTAGGGTTAGGCTTCAGCCTAGGGCTTGGATTTCTTTAACCAGGAAGCCCTGAGTTCCAGGCTTACTTCATCTGCCAAAGGCATCCCAAAGGGAGTGCAGAAGTGTCACAACATGGCTGCTTTCACGGCTTTTCCCTTAGGAAGAACCCTAATACCCGGCTGATTTACCTTCCTAGGGTTACTGTTAGGCTTAGGCCTAGGACTTTTAAAACCAGGAAGCCCTGGGCTCCAGGCACACTGCAGCTGCGAAAGGCTTCCCAAGGGGAGTGCAAAAGTGACGCAACTTGGCTGCCACCACTGATATTTCCATGAGACCATCCCGAACCATCGGCAGATTTTCCTTCCTAGGGTTAAGGTTTGAGTTACGCCTAGGGTAAGGGCTCTATTAACCAGAAAGCCCTGAGTTCCAAGAACACAGCAGCTGCGAAGGACTAGCCAAGAAGAGCGCAAAAGTACCACAACATGCCTGCCTCCACTGCTTTTTCCTTGGGGACATGCCTAATTCCTGGCTGATTTGCCTTTCTCGTCTTAGGGTTGGGGTTCGGCCTAGGGCTAGGATTTTTAAAATCAGGAAGCCCTGAGTTCCAGGCACACTGCAGCTGTGAAAGGCATCCAAAAGGGAGTGCAAAAGTGCCACAACATGGCTGCTTTCACGGCTTTTTCCTTGGCAAGAAGCCTAACACCAGGCTGATTTACCTTCCCAGGGTTACTGTTAGGCTTAGGCCTAGGGCTAGGATTTTTGAAACTAGGAAGCCCTTAGCTCCAGGCACACTGCAGCTGTTCAAGGCATCCCAAGGGTAGTACAAAAGTGCAACAACATGGCAGCTTTCACAGCTTTTTCCTTGGCACCATCCCTATACCTAGGCTGATTTATCTGCCTAGGGTTAGGGTTAGGGTTCAGCCTAGGGCTTGGATTTCTTGAACCAGGAAGCCCTGAGTTCCAGGCTTACTTCATCTGCCAAAGGCATCCCAAAGGGAGTGCAGAAGTGTCACAACATGGCTGCTTTCACGGCTTTTCCCTTAGGAAGAACCCTAATACCCGGCTGATTTACCTTCCTAGGGTTACTGTTAGGCTTAGGCCTAGGACTTTTAAAACCAGGAAGCCCTGGGCTCCAGGCACACTGCAGCTGCGAAAGGCATCCCAGGGGGAGCGCAAAAGTGACGCAACTTGGCTGCCACCACTGATATTTCCATGAGAGCATCCCGAACCATAGGCTGATTTTCCTTCCTAGGCTTAAGGTTTGAGTTACGCCTAGGGTAAGCCTTCTGTTAACCAGAAAGCCCTGAGCTCCAAGAACACAGCAGCTGCGAAGGACTACCCAAGAAGAGCGCAAAAGTAGCACAACATGCCTGCCTCCACAGCTTTTTCCTTGGGGACATGCCTAATTCCTGGCTGATTTGCCTTTCTCGTCTTAGGGCTGGGGTTCGGCCTAGGGCTAGGATTTTTAAAATCAGGAAGCCCTGAGTTCCAGGCACACTGGAGCTGTGAAAGGCATCCAAAAGGGAGTGCAAAAGTGCCACAACATGGCTGCTTTCACGGCTTTTTCCTTGGCAAGAAGCCTAACACCAGGCTGATTTGCCTTCCCAGGGTTACTGTTAGGCTTAGGCCTAGGGCTAGGATTTTTAAAACTAGGAAGCCCTGGGCTCCAGGCACACTGCAGCTGTTCAAGGCATCCCAAGGGGAGTACAAAAGTGCAACAACATGGCAGCTTTCACAGCTTTTTCCTTGGCACCATCCCTATACCTAGGGTGATTTATCTGCCTAGGGTTAGGGTTAGGCTTCAGCCTAGGGCTTGGATTTCTTTAACCAGGAAGCCCTGAGTTCCAGGCTTACTTCATCTGCCAAAGGCATCCCAAAGGGAGTGAAGAAGTGTCACAACATGGCTGCTTTCACGGCTTTTCCCTTAGGAAGAACCCTAATACCCGGCTGATTTACCTTCCTAGGGTTACTGTTAGGCTTAGGCCTAGGACTTTTAAAACCAGGAAGCCCTGGGCTCCAGGCACACTGCAGCTGCGAAAGGCATCCCAGGGGGAGCGCAAAAGTGATGCAACTTGGCTGCCACCACTGATATTTCCATGAGACCATCCCGAACCATAGGCTGATTTTCCTTCCTAGGGTTAAGGTTTGATTTACGCCTAGGGTAAGCGTTCTGTTAACCAGAAAGCCCAGAGTTCCAAGAACACAGCAGCTGCGAAGGACTACCCAAGAAGAGCGCAAAAGTACCACAACATGCCTGCCTCCACAGCTTTTTCCTTGGGGACATGCCTAATTCCTGGCTGATTTGCCTTTCTCGTCTTAGGGCTGGGGTTCGGCCTAGGGCTAGGATTTTTAAAATCAGGAAGCCCTGAGTTCCAGGCACACTGGAGCTGTGAAAGGCATCCAAAAGGGAGTGCAAAAGTGCCACAACATGGCTGCTTTCACGGCTTTTTCCTTGGCAAGAAGCCTAACACCAGGCTGATTTGCATTCCCAGGGTTACTGTAAGGCTTAGGCCTAGGGCTAGGATTTTTAAAACTAGGAAGCCCTTAGCTCCAGGCACACTGCAGCTGTTCAAGGCATCCCAAGGGGAGTACAAAAGTGCAACAACATGGCAGCTTTCACAGCTTTTTCCTTGGCACCATCCCTATACCTAGGCTGATTTATCTGCCTAGGGTTAGGGTTAGGGTTCAGCCTAGGGCTTGGATTTCTTTAACCAGGAAGCCCTGAGTTCCAGGCTTACTTCATCTGCCAAAGGCATCCCAAAGGGAGTGCAGAAGTGTCACAACATGGCTGCTTTCACGGCTTTTCCCTTAGGAAGAACCCTAATACCCGGCTGATTTACCTTCCTAGGGTTACTGTTAGGCTTAGGCCTAGGACTTTTAAAACCAGGAAGCCCTGGGCTCCAGGCACACTGCAGCTGCGAAAGGCATCCCAAGGGGAGCGCAAAAGTGATGCAACTTGGCTGCCACCACTGATATTTCCATGAGACCATCCCGAACCATAGGCTGATTTTCCTTCCTAGGCTTAAGGTTTGAGTTACGCCTAGGGTAAGGGTTCTGTTAACCAGAAAGCCCAGAGTTCCAAGAACACAGCAGCTGCGAAGGACTACCCAAGAAGAGCGCAAAAGTACCACAACATACCTGCCTCCACAGCTTTTTCCTTGGGGACATGCCTAATTCCTGGCTGATTTGCCTTTCTCGTCTTAGGGCTGGGGTTCGGCCTAGGGCTAGGATTTTTAAAATCAGGAAGCCCTGAGTTCCAGGCACACTGGAGCTGTGAAAGGCATCCAAAAGGGAGTGCAAAAGTGCCACAACATGGCTGCTTTCACGGCTTTTTCCTTGGCAAGAAGCCTAACACCAGGCTGATTTGCCTTCCCAGGGTTACTGTTAGGCTTAGGCCTAGGGCTAGGATTTTTAAAACTAGGAAGCCCTTAGCTCCAGGTACACTGCAGCTGTTCAAGGCATCCCAAGGGGAGTACAAAAGTGCAACAACATGGCAGCTTTCACAGCTTTTTCCTTGGCACCATCCCTATACCTAGGCTGATTTATCTGCCTAGGGTTAGGGTTAGGCTTCAGCCTAGGGCTTGGATTTCTTTAACCAGGAAGCCCTGAGTTCCAGGCTTACTTCATCTGCCAAAGGCATCCCAAAGGGAGTGCAGAAGTGCCACAACATGGCTGCTTTCACGGCTTTTCCCTTAGGAAGAACCCTAATACCCGGCTGATTTACCTTCCTAGGGTTACTGTTAGGCTTAGGCCTAGGACTTTTAAAACCAGGAAGCCCTGGGCTCCAGGCACACTGCAGCTGCGAAAGGCATCCCAGGGGGAGCGCAAAAGTGACGCAACTTGGCTGCCACCACTGATATTTCCATGAGACCATCCCGAACCATTGGCTGATTTTCCTTCCTAGGCTTAAGGTTTGAGTTACGCCTAGGGTAAGGGTTCTATTAACCAGAAAGCCCTGAGTTCCAAGAACACAGCAGCTGCGAAGGACTACCCAAGAAGAGCGCGAAAGTACCACAACATGCCTGCCTCCACAGCTTTTTCCTTGGGGACATGCCTAATTCCTGGCTGATTTGCCTTTCTCGTCTTAGGGCTGGGGTTCGGCCTAGGGCTAGGATTTTTAAAATCAGGAAGCCCTGAGTTCCAGGCACACTGGAGCTGTGAAAGGCATCCAAAAGGGAGTGCAAAAGTGCCACAACATGGCTGCTTTCACGGCTTTTTCCTTGGCAAGAAGCCTAACACCAGGCTGATTTCCCTTGCCAGGGTTACTGTTAGGCTTAGGCCTAGGGCTAGGATTTTAAAAACTAGGAAGCCCTGGGCTCCAGGCACACTGCAGCTGTTCAAGGCATCCCAAGGGGAGTACAAAAGTGCAACAACATGGCAGCTTTCACAGCTTTTTCCTTGGCACCATCCCTATACCTAGGCTGATTTATCTGCCTAGGGTTAGGGTTAGGGTTCAGCCTAGGGCTTGGATTTCTTTAACCAGGAAGCCCTGAGTTCCAGGCTTACTTCATCTGCCAAAGGCATCCCAAAGGGAGTGCAGAAGTGCCACAACATGGCTGCTTTCACGGCTTTTCCCTTAGGAAGAACCCTAATACCCGGCTGATTTACCTTCCTAGGGTTACTGTTAGGCTTAGGCCTAGGACTTTTAAAACCAGGAAGCCCTGGGCTCCAGGCACACTGCAGCTGCGAAAGGCATCCCAGGGGGAGCGCAAAAGTGATGCAACGTGGCTGCCACCACTGATATTTCCATGAGACCATCCCGAACCATAGGCTGATTTTCCTTCCTAGGGTTAAGGTTTGAGTTGCGCCTAGGGTAAGGGTTCTATTAACCAGAAAGCCCTGAGTTCCAAGAACACAGCAGCTGCGAAGTGCTACCCAAGAAGAGCGCAAAAGTACCACAACATACCTGCCTCCACAGCTTTTTCCTTGGGGACATGCCTAATTCTTGGCTGATTTGCCTTTCTCGTCTTAGGGCTGGGGTTCGGCCTAGGGCTAGGATTTTTAAAATCAGGAAGCCCTGAGTTCCAGGCACACTGGAGCTGTGAAAGGCATCCAAAAGGGAGTGCAAAAGTGCCACAACATGGCTGCTTTCACAGCTTTTTCCTTGGCAAGAAGCCTAACACCAGGCTGATTTGCCTTCCCAGGGTTACTGTTAGGCTTAGGCCTAGGGCTAGGATTTTTAAAACTAGGAAGCCCTTAGCTCCAGGCACACTGCAGCTGTTCAAGGCATCCCAAGGGGAGTACAAAAGTGCAACAACATGGCAGCTTTCACAGCTTTTTCCTTGGCACCATCCCTATACCTAGGCTGATTTATCTGCCTAGGGTTAGGGTTAGGCTTCAGCCTAGGGCTTGGATTTCTTTAACCAGGAAGCCCTGAGTTCCAGGCTTACTTCATCTGCCAAAGGCATCCCAAAGGGAGTGCAGAAGTGCCACAACATGGCTGCTTTCACGGCTTTTCCCTTAGGAAGAACCCTAATACCCGGCTGATTTACCTTCCTAGGGTTACTGTTAGGCTTAGGCCTAGGACTTTTAAAACCAGGAAGCCCTGGGCTCCAGGCCCACTGCAGCTGCGAAAGGCATCCCAGGGGGAGCGCAAAAGTGACGCAACTTGGCTGCCACCACTGATATTTCCATGAGAACATCCCGAACCATTGGCTGATTTTCCTTCCTAGGCTTAAGGTTTGAGTTACGCCTAGGGTAAGCCTTCTGTTAACCAGATAGCCCTGAGTTCCAAGAACACAGCAGCTGCGAAGGACTACCCAAGAAGAGCGCAAAAGTACCACAACATGCCTGCCTCCACAGCTTTTTCCTTTTGGACATGCCTAATTCCTGGCTGATTTGCCTTTCTCGTCTTAGGGTTGGGGTTCGGCCTAGGGCTAGGATTTTTAAAATCAGGAAGCCCTGAGTTCCAGGCACACTGCAGCTGTGAAAGGCATCCAAAAGGGAGTGCAAAAGTGCCACAACATGGCTGCTTTCACGGCTTTTTCCTTGGCAAGAAGCCTAACACCAGGCTGATTTTCCTTCCCAGGGTTACTGTTAGGCTTAGGCCTAGGGCTAGGATTTTTAAAACTAGGAAGCCCTTAGCTCCAGGCACACTGCAGCTGTTCAAGGCATCCCAAGGGGAGTACAAAAGTGCAACAACATGGCAGCTTTCACAGCTTTTTCCTTGGCACCATCCCTATACCTAGGCTGATTTATCTGCCTAGGGTTAGGGTTAGGGTTCAGCCTAGGGCTTGGATTTCTTTAACCAGGAAGCCCTGAGTTCCAGGCTTACTTCATCTGCCAAAGGCATCCCAAAGGGAGTGCAGAAGTGCCACACCATGGCTGCTTTCACGGCTTTTCCCTTAGGAAGAACCCTAATACCCGGCTGATTTACCTTCCTAGGGTTACTGTTAGGCTTAGGCCTAGGACTTTTAAAACCAGGAAGCCCTGGGCTCCAGGCACACTGCAGCTGCGAAAGGCATCCCAGGGGGAGCGCAAAAGTGACGCAACTTGGCTGCCACCACTGATATTTCCATGAGACCATCCCGAACCATAGGCTGATTTTCCTTCCTAGGCTTAAGGTTTGAGTTACGCCTAGGGTAAGCCTTGTGTTAACCAGAAAGCCCTGAGCTCCAAGAACACAGCAGCTGCGAAGGACTACCCAAGAAGAGCGCAAAAGTACCACAACATGCCTGCCTCCACAGCTTTTTCCTTGGGGACATGCCTAATTCCTGGCTGATTTGCCTTTCTCGTCTTAGGGCTGGGGTTCGGCCTAGGGCTAGGATTTTTAAAATCAGGAAGCCCTGAGTTCCAGGCACACTGGAGCTGTGAAAGGCATCCAAAAGGGAGTGCAAAAGTGCCACAACATGGCTGCTTTCACGGCTTTTTCCTTGGAAAGAAGCCTAACACCAGGCTGATTTGCCTTCCCAGGGTTACTGTTAGGCTTAGGCCTAGGGCTAGGATTTTTGAAACTAGGAAGCCCTGGGCTCCAGGCACACTGCAGCTGTTCAAGGCATCCCAAGGGGAGTACAAAAGTGCAACAACATGGCAGCTTTCACAGCTTTTTCCTTGGCACCATCCCTATACCTAGGCTGATTTATCTGCCTAGGGTTAGGGTTAGGCTTCAGCCTAGGGCTTGGATTTCTTGAACCAGGAAGCCCTGAGTTCCAGGCTTACTTCATCTGCCAAAGGCATCCCAAAGGGAGTGCAGAAGTGTCACAACATGGCTGCTTTCACGGCTTTTCCCTTAGGAAGAACCCTAATACCCGGCTGATTTACCTTCCTAGGGTTACTGTTAGGCTTAGGCCTAGGACTTTTAAAACCAGGAAGCCCTGGGCTCCAGGCACACTGCAGCTGCGAAAGGCATCCCAGGGGGAGCGCAAAAGTGATGCAACTTGGCTGCCACCACTGATATTTCCATGAGAGCATCCCGACCCATAGGCTGATTTTCCTTCCTAGGGTTAAGGTTTGATTTACGCCTAGGGTAAGCGTTCTGTTAACCAGAAAGCCCAGAGTTCCAAGAACACAGCAGCTGCGAAGGACTACCCAAGAAGAGCGCAAAAGTACCACAACATACCTGCCTCCACAGCTTTTTCCTTGGGGACATGCCTAATTCCTGGCTGATTTGCCTTTCTCGTCTTAGGGCTGGGGTTCGGCCTAGGGCTAGGATTTTTAAAATCAGGAAGCCCTGAGTTCCAGGCACACTGGAGCTGTGAAAGGCATCCAAAAGGGAGTGCAAAAGTGCCACAACATGGCTGCTTTCACGGCTTTTTCCTTGGCAAGAAGCCTAACACCAGGCTGATTTCCCTTCCCAGGGTTACTGTTAGGCTTAGGCCTAGGGCTAGGATTTTTAAAACTAGGAAGCCCTTAGCTCCAGGCACACTGCAGCTGTTCAAGGCATCCCAAGGGGAGTACAAAAGTGCAACAACATGGCAGCTTTCACAGCTTTTTCCTTGGCACCATCCCTATACCTAGGCTGATTTATCTGCCTAGGGTTAGGGTTAGGCTTCAGCCTAGGGCTTGGATTTCTTTAACCAGGAAGCCCTGAGTTCCAGGCTTACTTCATCTGCCAAAGGCATCCCAAAGGGAGTGCAGAAGTGCCACAACATGGCTGCTTTCACGGCTTTTCCCTTAGGAAGAACCCTAATACCCGGCTGATTTACCTTCCTAGGGTTACTGTTAGGCTTAGGCCTAGGACTTTTAAAACCAGGAAGCCCTGGGCTCCAGGCACACTGCAGCTGCGAAAGGCATCCCAGGGGGAGCGCAAAAGTGACGCAACTTGGCTGCCACCACTGATATTTCCATGAGACCATCCCGAACCATAGGCTGATTTTCCTTCCTAGGGTTAAGGTTTGAGTTACGCCTAGGGTAAGGGTTCTATTAACCAGAAAGCCCTGAGCTCCAAGAACACAGCAGCTGCGAAGGACTACCCAAGAAGAGCGCAAAAGTACCACAACATGCCTGCCTCCACAGCTTTTTCCTTGGGGACATGCCTAATTCCTGGCTGATTTGCCTTTCTCGTCTTAGGGCTGGGGTTCGGCCTAGGGCTAGGATTTTTAAAATCAGGAAGCCCTGAGTTCCAGGCACACTGGAGCTGTGAAAGGCATCCAAAAGGGAGTGCAAAAGTGCCACAACATGGCTGCTTTCATGGCTTTTTCCTTGGCAAGAAGCCTAACAGCAGGCTGATTTACCTTCCCAGGGTTACTGTTAGGCTTAGGCCTAGGGCTAGGATTTTTAAAACTAGGAAGCCCTGAGCTCCAGGCACACTGCAACTGTTCAAGGCATCCCAAGGGGAGTACAAAAGTGCAACAACATGGCAGCTTTCACAGCTTTTTCCTTGGCACCATCCCTATACCTAGGCTGATTTATCTGCCTAGGGTTAGGGTTAGGGTTCAGCCTAGGGCTTGGATTTCTTTAACCAGGAAGCCCTGAGTTCCAGGCTTACTTCATCTGCCAAAGGCATCCCAAAGGGAGTGCAGAAGTGTCACAACATGGCTGCTTTCACGGCTTTTCCCTTAGGAAGAACCCTAATACCCGGCTGATTTACCTTCCTAGGGTTACTGTTAGGCTTAGGCCTAGGACTTTTAAAACCAGGAAGCCCTGGGCTCCAGGCACACTGCAGCTGCGAAAGGCATCCCAGGGGGAGCGCAAAAGTGATGCAACTTGGCTGCCACCACTGATATTTCCATGAGACCATCCCGAACCATAGGCTGATTTTCCTTCCTAGGCTTAAGGTTTGAGTTACGCCTAGGGTAAGCATTCTGTTAACCAGAAAGCCCTGAGCTCCAAGAACACAGCAGCTGCGAAGGACTACCCAAGAAGAGCGCAAAAGTACCACAACATACCTGCCTCCACAGCTTTTTCCTTGGGGACATGCCTAATTCCTGGCTGATTTGCCTTTCTCGTCTTAGGGCTGGGGTTCGGCCTAGGGCTAGGATTTTTAAAATCAGGAAGCCCTGAGTTCCAGGCACACTGGAGCTGTGAAAGGCATCCAAAAGGGAGTGCAAAAGTGCCACAACATGGCTGCTTTCACGGCTTTTTCCTTGGCAAGAAGCCTAACACCAGGCTGATTTCCCTTGCCAGGGTTACTGTTAGGCTTAGGCCTAGGGCTAGGATTTTTAAAACTAGGAAGCCCTTAGCTCCAGGCACACTGCAGCTGTTCAAGGCATCCCAAGGGGAGTACAAAAGTGCAACAACATGGCAGCTTTCACAGCTTTTTCCTTGGCACCATCCCTATACCTAGGCTGATTTATCTGCCTAGGGTTAGGGTTAGGGTTCAGCCTAGGGCTTGGATTTCTTTAACCAGGAAGCCCTGAGTTCCAGGCTTACTTCATCTGCCAAAGGCATCCCAAAGGGAGTGCAGAAGTGTCACAACATGGCTGCTTTCACGGCTTTTCCCTTAGGAAGAACCCTAATACCCGGCTGATTTACCTTCCTAGGGTTACTGTTAGGCTTAGGCCTAGGACTTTTAAAACCAGGAAGCCCTGGGCTCCAGGCACACTGCAGCTGCGAAAGGCATCCCAGGGGGAGCGCAAAAGTGACGCAACTTGGCTGCCACCACTGATATTTCCATGAGAGCATCCCGAACCATTGGCTGATTTTCCTTCCTAGGCTTAAGGTTTGAGTTACGCCTAGGGTAAGCCTTCTGTTAACCAGATAGCCCTGAGTTCCAAGAACACAGCAGCTGCGAAGGACTACCCAAGAAGAGCGCAAAAGTAGCACAACATGCCTGCCTCCACAGCTTTTTCCTTTGGGACATGCCTAATTCCTGGCTGATTTGCCTTTCTCGTCTTAGGGCTGGGGTTCGGCCTAGGGCTAGGATTTTTAAAATCAGGAAGCCCTGAGTTCCAGGCACACCGGAGCTGTGAAAGGCATCCAAAAGGGAGTGCAAAAGTGCCACAACATGGCTGCTTTCACGGCTTTTTCCTTGGCAAGAAGCCTAACACCAGGCTGATTTCCCTTCCCAGGGTTACTGTTAGGCTTAGGCCTAGGGCTAGGATTTTTAAAACTAGGAAGCCCTGGGCTCCAGGCACACTGCAGCTGTTCAAGGCATCCCAAGGGGAGTACAAAAGTGCAACAACATGGCAGCTTTCACAGCTTTTTCCTTGGCACCATCCCTATACCTAGGCTGATTTATCTGCCTAGGGTTAGGGTTAGGGTTCAGCCTAGGGCTTGGATTTCTTTAACCAGGAAGCCCTGAGTTCCAGGCTTACTTCATCTGCCAAAGGCATCCCAAAGGGAGTGCAGAAGTGCCACACCATGGCTGCTTTCACGGCTTTTCCCTTAGGAAGAACCCTAATACCCGGCTGATTTACCTTCCTAGGGTTACTGTTAGGCTTAGGCCTAGGACTTTTAAAACCAGGAAGCCCTGGGCTCCAGGCACACTGCAGCTGCGAAAGGCATCCCAGGGGGAGCGCAAAAGTGACGCAACTTGGCTGCCACCACTGATATTTCCATGAGACCATCCCGAACCATAGGCTGATTTTCCTTCCTAGGCTTAAGGTTTGAGTTACGCCTAGGGTAAGCCTTGTGTTAACCAGAAAGCCCTGAGCTCCAAGAACACAGCAGCTGCGAAGGACTACCCAAGAAGAGCGCAAAAGTACCACAACATGCCTGCCTCCACAGCTTTTTCCTTGGGGACATGCCTAATTCCTGGCTGATTTGCCTTTCTCGTCTTAGGGCTGGGGTTCGGCCTAGGGCTAGGATTTTTAAAATCAGGAAGCCCTGAGTTCCAGGCACACTGGAGCTGTGAAAGGCATCCAAAAGGGAGTGCAAAAGTGCCACAACATGGCTGCTTTCACGGCTTTTTCCTTGGAAAGAAGCCTAACACCAGGCTGATTTGCCTTCCCAGGGTTACTGTTAGGCTTAGGCCTAGGGCTAGGATTTTTGAAACTAGGAAGCCCTGGGCTCCAGGCACACTGCAGCTGTTCAAGGCATCCCAAGGGGAGTACAAAAGTGCAACAACATGGCAGCTTTCACAGCTTTTTCCTTGGCACCATCCCTATACCTAGGCTGATTTATCTGCCTAGGGTTAGGGTTAGGGTTCAGCCTAGGGCTTGGATTTCTTTAACCAGGAAGCCCTGAGTTCCAGGCTTACTTCATCTGCCAAAGGCATCCCAAAGGGAGTGCAGAAGTGCCACAACATGGCTGCTTTCACGGCTTTTCCCTTAGGAAGAACCCTAATACCCGGCTGATTTACCTTCCTAGGGTTACTGTTAGGCTTAGGCCTAGGACTTTTAAAACCAGGAAGCCCTGGGCTCCAGGCACACTGCAGCTGCGAAAGGCATCCCAGGGGGAGCGCAAAAGTGACGCAACTTGGCTGCCACCACTGATATTTCCATGAGACCATCCCGAACCATAGGCTGATTTTCCTTCCTAGGCTTAAGGTTTGAGTTACGCCTAGGGTAAGCGTTCTGTTAACCAGAAAGCCCTGAGTTCCAAGAACACAGCAGCTGCGAAGGACTACCCAAGAAGATCGCGAAAGTACCACAACATGCCTGCCTCCACAGCTTTTTCCTTGGGGACATGCCTAATTCCTGGCTGATTTGCCTTTCTCGTCTTAGGGCTGGGGTTCGGCCTAGGGCTAGGATTTTTAAAATCAGGAAGCCCTGAGTTCCAGGCACACTGGAGCTGTGAAAGGCATCCAAAAGGGAGTGCAAAAGTGCCACAACATGGCTGCTTTCACGGCTTTTTCCTTGGCAAGAAGCCTAACAGCAGGCTGATTTGCCTTCCCAGGGTTACTGTTAGGCTTAGGCCTAGGGCTAGGATTTTTAAAACTAGGAAGCCCTGAGCTCCAGGCACACTGCAGCTGTTCAAGGCATCCCAAGGGGAGTACAAAAGTGCAACAACATGGCAGCTTTCACAGCTTTTTCCTTGGCACCATCCCTATACCTAGGCTGATTTATCTGCCTAGGGTTAGGGTTAGGCTTCAGCCTAGGGCTTGGATTTCTTTAACCAGGAAGCCCTGAGTTCCAGGCTTACTCCATCTGCCAAAGGCATCCCAAAGGGAGTGCAGAAGTGCCACACCATGGCTGCTTTCACGGCTTTTCCCTTAGGAAGAACCCTAATACCCGGCTGATTTACCTTCCTAGGGTTACTGTTAGGCTTAGGCCTAGGACTTTTAAAACCAGGAAGCCCTGGGCTCCAGGCACACTGCAGCTGCGAAAGGCATCCCAGAGGGAGCGCAAAAGGGACGCAATTTGGCTGCCACCACTGATATTTCCATGAGACCATCCCGAACCATAGGCTGATTTTCCTTCCTAGGGTTAAGGTTTGAGTTACGCCTAGGGTAAGGATTCTATTAACCAGAAAGCCCTGAGTTCCAAGAACACAGCAGCTGCGAAGGACTAGCCAAGAAGAGCGCAAAAGTACCACAACATGCCTGCCTCCACAGCTTTTTCCTTGGGGACATGCTTAATTCCTGGCTGATTTGCCTTTCTCGTCTTAGGGTTGAGGTTCGGCCTAGGGCTAGGATTTTTAAAATCAGGAAGCCCTGAGTTCCAGGCACACTGGAGCTGTGAAAGGCATCCAAAAGGGAGTGCAAAAGTGCCACAACATGGCTGCTTTCACGGCTTTTTCCTTGGCAAGAAGCCTAACACCAGGCTGATTTGCCTTCCCAGGGTTACTGTTAGGCTTAGGCCTAGGGCTAGGATTTTTAAAACTAGGAAGCCCTTAGCTCCAGGCACACTGCAGCTGTTCAAGGCATCCCAAGGGGAGTACAAAAGTGCAACAACATGGCAGCTTTCACAGCTTTTTCCTTGGCACCATCCCTATACCTAGGCTGATTTATCTGCCTATTGTTAGGGTTAGGGTTCAGCCTAGGGCTTGGATTTCTTGAACCAGGAAGCCCTGAGTTCCAGGCTTACTTCATCTGCCAAAGGCATCCCAAAGGGAGTGCAGAAGTGCCACAACATGGCTGCTTTCACGGCTTTTCCCTTAGGAAGAACCCTAATACCCGGCTGATTTACCTTCCTAGGGTTACTGTTAGGCTTAGGCCTAGGACTTTTAAAACCAGGAAGCCCTGGGCTACAGGCACACTGCAGCTGCGAAAGGCATCCCAGGGGGAGCGCAAAAGTTACGCAACTTGGCTGCCACCACTGATATTTCCATGAGACCATCCCGAACCATAGGCTGATTTTCCTTCCTAGGCTTAAGGTTTGAGTTACGCCTAGGGTAAGCGTTCTGTTAACCAGAAAGCCCTGAGTTCCAAGAACACAGCAGCTGCGAAGGACTACCCAAGAAGATCGCGAAAGTACCACAACATGCCTGCCTCCACAGCTTTTTCCTTGGGGACATGCCTAATTCCTGGCTGATTTGCCTTTCTCGTCTTAGGGCTGGGGTTCGGCCTAGGGCTAGGATTTTTAAAATCAGGAAGCCCTGAGTTCCAGGCACACTGCAGCTGTGAAAGGCATCCAAAAGGGAGTGCAAAAGTGCCACAACATGGCTGCTTTCACGGCTTTTTCCTTGGCAAGAAGCCTAACACCAGGCTGATTTACCTTCCCAGGGTTACTGTTAGGCTTAGGCCTAGGGCTAGGATTTTTAAAACTAGGAAGCCCTGAGCTCCAGGCACACTGCAGCTGTTCAAGGCATCCCAAGGGGAGTACAAAAGTGCAACAACATGGCAGCTTTCACAGCTTTTTCCTTGGCACCATCCCTATACCTAGGCTGATTTATCTGCCTAGGGTTAGGGTTAGGCTTCAGCCTAGGGCTTGGATTTCTTTAACCAGGAAGCCCTGAGTTCCAGGCTTACTCCATCTGCCAAAGGCATCCCAAAGGGAGTGCAGAAGTGCCACACCATGGCTGCTTTCACGGCTTTTCCCTTAGGAAGAACCCTAATACCCGGCTGATTTACCTTCCTAGGGTTACTGTTAGGCTTAGGCCTAGGACTTTTAAAACCAGGAAGCCCTGGGCTCCAGGCACACTGCAGCTGCGAAAGGCATCCCAGAGGGAGCGCAAAAGGGACGCAATTTGGCTGCCACCACTGATATTTCCATGAGACCATCCCGAACCATAGGCTGATTTTCCTTCCTAGGGTTAAGGTTTGAGTTACGCCTAGGGTAAGGATTCTATTAACCAGAAAGCCCTGAGTTCCAAGAACACAGCAGCTGCGAAGGACTAGCCAAGAAGAGCGCAAAAGTACCACAACATGCCTGCCTCCACAGCTTTTTCCTTGGGGACATGCTTAATTCCTGGCTGATTTGCCTTTCTCGTCTTAGGGTTGAGGTTCGGCCTAGGGCTAGGATTTTTAAAATCAGGAAGCCCTGAGTTCCAGGCACACTGGAGCTGTGAAAGGCATCCAAAAGGGAGTGCAAAAGTGCCACAACATGGCTGCTTTCACGGCTTTTTCCTTGGCAAGAAGCCTAACACCAGGCTGATTTGCCTTCCCAGGGTTACTGTTAGGCTTAGGCCTAGGGCTAGGATTTTTAAAACTAGGAAGCCCTGAGTTCCAGGCACACTGCAGCTGTTCAAGGCATCCCAAGGGGAGTACAAAAGTGCAACAACATGGCAGCTTTCACAGCTTTTTCCTTGGCACCATCCCTATACCTAGGCTGATTTATCTGCCTAGGGTTAGGGTTAGGGTTCAGCCTAGGGCTTGGATTTCTTTAACCAGGAAGCCCTGAGTTCCAGGCTTACTTCATCTGCCAAAGGCATCCCAAAGGGAGTGCAGAAGTGCCACAACATGGCTGCTTTCACGGCTTTTCCCTTAGGAAGAACCCTAATACCCGGCTGATTTACCTTCCTAGGGTTACTGTTAGGCTTAGGCCTAGGACTTTTAAAACCAGGAAGCCCTGGGCTCCAGGCACACTGCAGCTGCGAAAGGCATCCCAGGGGGAGCGCAAAAGTGACGCAACTTGGCTGCCACCACTGATATTTCCATGAGACCATCCCGAACCATAGGCTGATTTTCCTTCCTAGGCTTAAGGTTTGAGTTACGCCTAGGGTAAGCTTTCTGTTAACCAGAAAGCCCTCAGTTCCAAGAACACAGCAGCTGCGAAGGACTACCCAAGAAGATTGCGAAAGTACCACAACATGCCTGCCTCCACAGCTTTTTCCTTGGGGACATGCCTAATTCCTGGCTGATTTGCCTTTCTCGTCTTAGGGCTGGGGTTCGGCCTAGGGCTAGGATTTTTAAAATCAGGAAGCCCTGAGTTCCAGGCACACTGGAGCTGTGAAAGGCATCCAAAAGGGAGTGCAAAAGTGCCACAACATGGCTGCTTTCACGGCTTTTTCCTTGGCAAGAAGCCTAACACCAGGCTGATTTCCCTTCCCAGGGTTACTGTTAGGCTTAGGCCTAGGGCTAGGATTTTTAAAACTAGGAAGCCCTGAGCTCCAGGCACACTGCAGCTGTTCAAGGCATCCCAAGGGGAGTACAAAAGTGCAACAACATGGCAGCTTTCACAGCTTTTTCCTTGGCACCATCCCTATACCTAGGCTGATTTATCTGCCTAGGGTTAGGGTTAGGCTTCAGCCTAGGGCTTGGATTTCTTTAACCAGGAAGCCCTGAGTTCCAGGCTTACTTCATCTGCCAAAGGCATCCCAAAGGGAGTGCAGAAGTGCCACAACATGGCTGCTTTCACGGCTTTTCCCTTAGGAAGAACCCTAATACCCGGCTGATTTACCTTCCTAGGGTTACTGTTAGGCTTAGGCCTAGGACTTTTAAAACCAGGAAGCCCTGGGCTCCAGGCACACTGCAGCTGCGAAAGGCATCCCAAGGGGAGCGCAAAAGTGACGCAATTTGGCTGCCACCACTGATATTTCCATGAGACCATCCCGAACCATAGGCTGATTTTCCTTCCTAGGGTTAAGGTTTGAGTTACGCCTAGGGTAAGGGTTCTATTAACCAGAAAGCCCTGAGTTCCAAGAACACAGCAGCTGCGAAGGACTAGCCAAGAAGAGCGCAAAAGTACCACAACATGCCTGCCTCCACAGCTTTTTCCTTGGGGACATGCTTAATTCCTGGCTGATTTGCCTTTCTCGTCTTAGGGTTGAGGTTCGGCCTAGGGCTAGGATTTTTAAAATCAGGAAGCCCTGAGTTCCAGGCACACTGCAGCTGTGAAAGGCATCCAAAAGGGAGTGCAAAAGTGCCACAACATGGCTGCTTTCACGGCTTTTTCCTTGGCAAGAAGCCTAACACCAGGCTGATTTCCCTTCCCAGGGTTACTGTTAGGCTTAGGCCTAGGGCTAGGATTTTTAAAACTAGGAAGCCCTTAGCTCCAGGCACACTGCAGCTGTTCAAGGCATCCCAAGGGGAGTACAAAAGTGCAACAACATGGCAGCTTTCACAGCTTTTTCCTTGGCACCATCCCTTTACCTAGGCTGATTTATCTGCCTAGGGTTAGGGTTAGGGTTCAGCCTAGGGCTTGGATTTCTTTAACCAGGAAGCCCTGAGTTCCAGGCTTACTTCATCTGCCAAAGGCATCCCAAAGGGAGTGCAGAAGTGCCACAACATGGCTGCTTTCACGGCTTTTCCCTTAGGAAGAACCCTAATACCCAGCTGATTTACCTTCCTAGGGTTACTGTTAGGCTTAGGCCTAGGACTTTTAAAACCAGGAAGCCCTGGGCTCCAGGCACACTGCAGCTGCGAAAGGCATCCCAGGGGGAGCGCAAAAGTGATGCAACTTGGCTGCCACTACTGATATTTCCATGAGACCATCCCGAACCATAGGCTGATTTTCCTTCCTAGGCTTAAGGTATGAGTTACGCCTAGGGTAAGCGTTCTATTAACCAGAAAGCCCTGAGTTCCAAGAACACAGCAGCTGCGAAGGACTAGCCAAGAAGAGCGCAAAAGTACCACAACATGCCTGCCTCCACAGCTTTTTCCTTGGGGACATGCCTAATTCTTGGCTGATTTGCCTTTCTCGTCTTAGGGCTGGGGTTCGGCCTAGGGCTAGGATTTTTAAAATCAGGAAGCCCTGAGTTCCAGGCACACTGGAGCTGTGAAAGGCATCCAAAAGGGAGTGCAAAAGTGCCACAACATGGCTGCTTTCACGGCTTTTTCCTTGGCAAGAAGCCTAACACCAGGCTGATTTCCCTTCCCAGGGTTACTGTTAGGCTTAGGCCTAGGGCTAGGATTTTTAAAACTAGGAAGCCCTTAGCTCCAGGCACACTGCA
Organism: Ammospiza nelsoni; assembly: GCF_027579445.1. Classification (NCBI taxonomy): domain Eukaryota; kingdom Metazoa; phylum Chordata; class Aves; order Passeriformes; family Passerellidae; genus Ammospiza; species Ammospiza nelsoni. The sequence continues at coordinate 514,699 of NW_026683194.1, forward strand.
GCTGTTCAAGGCATCCCAAGGGGAGTACAAAAGTGCAACAACATGGCAGCTTTCACAGCTTTTTCCTTGGCACCATCCCTATACCTAGGCTGATTTATCTGCCTAGGGTTAGGGTTAGGGTTCAGCCTAGGGCTTGGATTTCTTGAACCAGGAAGCCCTGAGTTCCAGGCTTACTTCATCTGCCAAAGGCATCCCAAAGGGAGTGCAGAAGTGCCACAACATGGCTGCTTTCACGGCTTTTCCCTTAGGAAGAACCCTAATACCCGGCTGATTTACCTTCCTAGGGTTACTGTTAGGCTTAGGCCTAGGACTTTTAAAACCAGGAAGCCCTGGGCTCCAGGCACACTGCAGCTGCGAAAGGCATCCTAGGGGGAACGCAAAAGTGACGCAACTTGGCTGCCACCACTGATATTTCCATGAGAGCATCCCGAACCATAGGCTGATTTTCCTTCCTAGGCTTAAGGTTTGAGTTACGCCTAGGGTAAGCATTCTGTTAACCAGAAAGCCCTGAGCTCCAAGAACACAGCAGCTGCGAAGGACTACCCAAGAAGTGCGCGAAAGTACCACAACATGCCTGCCTCCACAGCTTTTTCCTTGGGGACATGCCTAATTCCTGGCTGATTTGCCTTTCTCGTCTTAGGGCTGGGGTTCGGCCTAGGGCTAGGATTTTTAAAATCAGGAAGCCCTGAGTTGCAGGCACACTGGAGCTGTGAAAGGCATCCAAAAGGGAGTGCAAAAGTGCCACAACATGGCTGCTTTCACGGCTTTTTCCTTGGCAAGAAGCCTAACACCAGGCTGATTTCCCTTGCCAGGGTTACTGTTAGGCTTAGGCCTAGGGCTAGGATTTTTAAAACTAGGAAGCCCTTAGCTCCAGGCACACTGCAGCTGTTCAAGGCATCCCAAGGGGAGTACAAAAGTGCAACAACATGGCAGCTTTCACAGCTTTTTCCTTGGCACCATCCCTATACCTAGGCTGATTTATCTGCCTAGGGTTAGGGTTAGGGTTCCGCCTAGGGCTTGGATTTCTTTAACCAGGAAGCCCTGAGTTCCAGGCTTACTTCATCTGCCAAAGGCATCCCAAAGGGAGTGCAGAAGTGTCACAACATGGCTGCTTTCACGGCTTTTCCCTTAGGAAGAACCCTAATACCCGGCTGATTTACCTTTCTAGGGTTACTGTTAGGTTTAGGCCTAGGACTTTTAAAACCAGGAAGCCCTGGGCTCCAGGCACACTGCAGCTGCGAAAGGCATCCCAGGGGGAGCGCAAAAGTGATGCAACTTGGCTGCCACCACTGATATTTCCATGAGACCATCCCGAACCATAGGCTGATTTTCCTTCCTAGGGTTAAGGTTTGAGTTACGCCTAGGGTAAGCCTTCTGTTAACCAGAAAGCCCTGAGTTCCAAGAACACAGCAGCTGCGAAGGACTACCCAAGAAGAGCGCAAAAGTACCACAACATGCCTGCCTCCACAGCTTTTTCCTTGGCGACATGCCTAATTCCTGGCTGATTTGCCTTTCTCGTCTTAGGGCTGGAGTTCGGCCTAGGGCTAGGATTTTTAAAATCAGGAAGCCCTGAGTTCCAGGCACACTGGAGCTGTGAAAGGCATCCAAAAGGGAGTGCAAAAGTGCCACAACATGGCTGCTTTCACGGCTTTTTCCTTGGCAAGAAGCCTAACACCAGGCTGATTTACCTTCCCAGGGTTACTGTTAGGCTTAGGCCTAGGGCTAGGATTTTTAAAACTAGGAAGCCCTTAGCTCCAGGCACACTGCAGCTGTTCAAGGCATCCCAAGGGGAGTACAAAAGTGCAACAACATGGCAGCTTTCACAGCTTTTTCCTTGGCACCATCCCTATACCTAGGCTGATTTATCTGCCTAGGGTTAGGGTTAGGCTTCAGCCTAGGGCTTGGATTTCTTTAACCAGGAAGCCCTGAGTTCCAGGCTTACTTCATCTGCCAAAGGCATCCCAAAGGGAGTGCAGAAGTGCCACAACATGGCTGCTTTCACGGCTTTTCCCTTAGGAAGAACCCTAATACCCGGCTGATTTACCTTCCTAGGGTTACTGTTAGGCTTAGGCCTAGGACTTTTAAAACCAAGAAGCCCTGGGCTCCAGGCACACTGCAGCTGCGAAAGGCATCCCAGGGGGAGCGCAAAAGTGATGCAACTTGGCTGCCACCACTGATATTTCCATGAGACCATCCCGAACCATAGGCTGATTTTCCTTCCTAGGCTTAAGGTATGAGTTACGCCTAGGGTAAGGGCTCTATTAACCAGAAAGCCCTGAGTTCCAAGAACACAGCAGCTGCGTAGGACTACCCAAGAAGAGCGCAAAAGTACCACAACATGCCTGCCTCCACAGCTTTTTCCTTGGGGACATGCCTAATTCCTGGCTGATTTGCCTTTCTCGTCTTAGGGCTGGGGTTCGGCCTAGGGCTAGGATTTTTAAAATCAGGAAGCCCTGAGTTCCAGGCACACTGGAGCTGTGAAAGGCATCCAAAAGGGAGTGCAAAAGTGCCACAACATGGCTGCTTTCACGGCTTTTTCCTTGGCAAGAAGCCTAACACCAGGCTGATTTACCTTCCCAGGGTTACTGTTAGGCTTAGGCCTAGGGCTAGGATTTTTAAAACTAGGAAGCCCTTAGCTCCAGGCACACTGCAGCTGTTCAAGGCATCCCAAGGGGAGTACAAAAGTGCAACAACATGGCAGCTTTCACAGCTTTTTCCTTGGCACCATCCCTATACCTAGGCTGATTTATCTGCCTAGGGTTAGGGTTAGGCTTCAGCCTAGGGCTTGGATTTCTTGAACCAGGAAGCCCTGAGTTCCAGGCTTACTTCATCTGCCAAAGGCATCCCAAAGGGAGTGCAGAAGTGCCACAACATGGCTGCTTTCATGGCTTTTCCCTTAGGAAGAACCCTAATACCCGGCTGATTTACCTTCCTAGGGTTACTGTTAGGCTTAGGCCTAGGACTTTTAAAACCAGGAAGCCCTGGGCTCCAGGCACACTGCAGCTGCGAAAGGCATCCCAAGGGGAGCGCAAAAGTGACGCAACTTGGCTGCCACCACTGATATTTCCATGAGACCATCCCGAACCATAGGCTGATTTTCCTTCCTAGGGTTAAGGTTTGAGTTACGCCTAGGGTAAGGGCTCTATTAACCAGAAAGCCCTGAGTTCCAAGAACACAGCAGCTGCGAAGGACTAGCCAAGAAGAGCGCAAAAGTACCACAACATGCCTGCCTCCACAGCTTTTTCCTTGGGGACATGCCTAATTCCTGGCTGATTTGCCTTTCTCGTCTTAGGGTTGGGGTTCGGCCTAGGGCTAGGATTTTTAAAATCAGGAAGCCCTGAGTTCCAGGCACACTGGAGCTGTGAAAGGCATCCAAAAGGGAGTGCAAAAGTGCCACAACATGGCTGCTTTCACGGCTTTTTCCTTGGCAAGAAGCCTAACACCAGGCTGATTTACCTTGCCAGGGTTACTGTTAGGCTTAGGCCTAGGGCTAGGATTTTTAAAACTAGGAAGCCCTTAGCTCCAGGCACACTGCAGCTGTTCAAGGCATCCCAAGGGGAGTACAAAAGTGCAACAACATGGCAGCTTTCACAGCTTTTTCCTTGGCACCATCCCTATACCTAGGCTGATTTATCTGCCTAGGGTTAGGGTTAGGCTTCAGCCTAGGGCTTGGATTTCTTTAACCAGGAAGCCCTGAGTTCCAGGCTTACTTCATCTGCCAAAGGCATCCCAAAGGGAGTGCAGAAGTGCCACAACATGGCTGCTTTCACGGCTTTTCCCTTAGGAAGAACCCTAATACCCAGCTGATTTACCTTCCTAGGGTTACTGTTAGGCTTAGGCCTAGGACTTTTAAAACCAGGAAGCCCTGGGCTCCAGGCACACTGCAGCTGCAAAAGGCATCCCAAGGGGAGCGCAAAAGTAACGCAACTTGGCTGCCACCACTGATATTTCCATGAGACCATCCCGAACCATAGGCTGATTTTCCTTCCTAGGCTTAAGGTTTGAGTTACGCCTAGGGTAAGGGTTCTATTAACCAGAAAGCCCTGAGTTCCAAGAACACAGCAGCTGCGAAGGACTAGCCAAGAAGAGCGCAAAAGTACCACAACATGCCTGCCTCCACAGCTTTTTCCTTGGCGACATGCCTAATTCCTGGCTGATTTGCCTTTCTCGTCTTAGGGTTGGGGTTCGGCCTAGGGCTAGGATTTTTAAAATCAGGAAGCCCTGAGTTCCAGGCACACTGGAGCTGTGAAAGGCATCCAAAAGGGAGTGCAAAAGTGCCACAACATGGCTGCTTTCACGGCTTTTTCCTTGGCAAGAAGCCTAACACCAGGCTGGTTTACCTTCCCAGGGTTACTGTTAGGCTTAGGCCTAGGGCTAGGATTTTTAAAACTAGGAAGCCCTTAGCTCCAGGCACACTGCAGCTGCGAAAGGCATCCCAAGGGGAGTACAAAAGTGCAACAACATGGCAGCTTTCACAGCTTTTTCCTTGGCACCATCCCTATACCTAGGCTGATTTATCTGCCTAGGGTTAGGGTTAGGCTTCAGCCTAGGGCTTGGATTTCTTGAACCAGGAAGCCCTGAGTTCCAGGCTTACTTCATCTGCCAAAGGCATCCCAAAGGGAGTGCAGAAGTGCCACAACATGGCTGCTTTCACGGCTTTTCCCTTAGGAAGAACCCTAATACCCGGCTGATTTACCTTCCTAGGGTTACTGTTAGGCTTAGGCCTAGGACTTTTAAAACCAGGAAGCCCTGGGCTCCAGGCACACTGCAGCTGCGAAAGGCATCCCAAGGGGAGCGCAAAAGTGACGCAACTTGGCTGCCACCACTGATATTTCCATGAGACCATCCCGAACCATAGGCTGATTTTCCTTCCTAGGCTTAAGGTTTGAGTTACGCCTAGGGTAAGGGCTCTATTAACCAGAAAGCCCTGAGTTCCAAGAACACAGCAGCTGCGAAGGACTAGCCAAGAAGAGCGCAAAAGTACCACAACATGCCTGCCTCCACAGCATTTTCCTTGGGGACATGCCTAATTCCTGGCTGATTTGCCTTTCTCGTCTTAGGGTTGGGGTTCGGCCTAGGGCTAGGATTTTTAAAATCAGGAAGCCCTGAGTTCCAGGCACACTGCAGCTGTGAAAGGCATCCAAAAGGGAGTGCAAAAGTGCCACAACATGGCTGCTTTCACGGCTTTTTCCTTGGCAAGAAGCCTAACACCCGGCTGATTTACCTTCCCAGGGTTACTGTTAGGCTTAGGCCTAGGGCTAGGATTTTTAAAACTAGGAAGCCCTTAGCTCCAGGCACACTGCAGCTGTTCAAGGCATCCCAAGGGGAGTACAAAAGTGCTACAACATGGCAGCTTTCACAGCTTTTTCCTTGGCACCATCCCTATACCTAGGCTGATTTATCTGCCTAGGGTTAGGGTTAGGCTTCAGCCTAGGGCTTGGATTTCTTTAACCAGGAAGCCCTGAGTTCCAGGCTTACTTCATCTGCCAAAGGCATCCCAAAGGGAGTGCAGAAGTGCCACAACATGGCTGCTTTCACAGCTTTTCCCTTAGGAAGAACCCTAATACCCGGCTGATTTACCTTCCTAGGGTTACTGTTAGGCTTAGGCCTAGGACTTTTAAAACCAGGAAGCCCTGGGCTCCAGGCACACTGCAGCTGCGAAAGGCTTCCCAAGGGGAGTGCAAAAGTGACGCAACTTGGCTGCCACCACTGATATTTCCATGAGACCATCCCGAACCATCGGCAGATTTTCCTTCCTAGGGTTAAGGTTTGAGTTACGCCTAGGGTAAGGGCTCTATTAACCAGAAAGCCCTGAGTTCCAAGAACACAGCAGCTGCGAAGGACTAGCCAAGAAGAGCGCAAAAGTACCACAACATGCCTGCCTCCTCAGCTTTTTCCTTGGGGACATGCCTAATTCCTGGCTGATTTGCCTTTCTCGTCTTAGGGTTGGGGTTCGGCCTAGGGCTAGGATTTTTAAAATCAGGAAGCCCTGAGTTCCAGGCACACTGCAGCTGTGAAAGGCATCCAAAAGGGAGTGCAAAAGTGCCACAACATGGCTGCTTTCACGGCTTTTTCCTTGGCAAGAAGCCTAACACCAGGCTGATTTACCTTGCCAGGGTTACTGTTAGGCTTAGGCCTAGGGCTAGGATTTTTAAAACTAGGAAGCCCTTAGCTCCAGGCACACTGCAGCTGTTCAAGGCATCCCAAGGGGAGTACAAAAGTGCAACAACATGGCAGCTTTCACAGCTTTTTCCTTGGCACCATCCCTATACCTAGGCTGATTTATCTGCCTAGGGTTAGGGTTAGGCTTCAGCCTAGGGCTTGGATTTCTTTAACCAGGAAGCCCTGAGTTCCAGGCTTACTTCATCTGCCAAAGGCATCCCAAAGGGAGTGCAGAAGTGCCACAACATGGCTGCTTTCACGGCTTTTCCCTTAGGAAGAACCCTAATACCCAGCTGATTTACCTTCCTAGGGTTACTGTTAGGCTTAGGCCTAGGACTTTTAAAACCAGGAAGCCCTGGGCTCCAGGCACACTGCAGCTGCAAAAGGCATCCCAAGGGGAGCGCAAAAGTAACGCAACTTGGCTGCCACCACTGATATTTCCATGAGACCATCCCGAACCATAGGCTGATTTTCCTTCCTAGGGTTAAGGTTTGAGTTACGCCTAGGGTAAGGGTTCTATTAACCAGAAAGCCCTGAGTTCCAAGAACACAGCAGCTGCGAAGGACTAGCCAAGAAGAGCGCAAAAGTAGCACAACATGCCTGCCTCCACAGCTTTTTCCTTGGCGACATGCCTAATTCCTGGCTGATTTGCCTTTCTCGTCTTAGGGTTGGGGTTCGGCCTAGGGCTAGGATTTTTAAAATCAGGAAGCCCTGAGTTCCAGGCACACTGGAGCTGTGAAAGGCATCCAAAAGGGAGTGCAAAAGTGCCACAACATGGCTGCTTTCACGGCTTTTTCCTTGGCAAGAAGCCTAACACCAGGCTGGTTTACCTTCCCAGGGTTACTGTTAGGCTTAGGCCTAGGGCTAGGATTTTTAAAACTAGGAAGCCCTTAGCTCCAGGCACACTGCAGCTGTTCAAGGCATCCCAAGGGGAGTACAAAAGTGCTACAACATGGCAGCTTTCACAGCTTTTTCCTTGGCACCATCCCTATACCTAGGCTGATTTATCTGCCTAGGGTTAGGGTTAGGCTTCAGCCTAGGGCTTGGATTTCTTGAACCAGGAAGCCCTGAGTTCCAGGCTTACTTCATCTGCCAAAGGCATCCCAAAGGGAGTGCAGAAGTGCCACAACATGGCTGCTTTCACGGCTTTTCCCTTAGGAAGAACCCTAATACCCGGCTGATTTACCTTCCTAGGGTTACTGTTAGGCTTAGGCCTAGGACTTTTAAAACCAGGAAGCCCTGGGCTCCAGGCACACTGCAGCTGCGAAAGGCATCCCAAGGGGAGCGCAAAAGTGACGCAACTTGGCTGCCACCACTGATATTTCCATGAGACCATCCCCAACCATAGGCTGATTTTCCTTCCTAGGCTTAAGGTTTGAGTTACGCCTAGGGTAAGGGCTCTATTAACCAGAAAGCCCTGAGTTCCAAGAACACAGCAGCTGCGAAGGACTAGCCAAGAAGAGCGCAAAAGTACCACAACATGCCTGCCTCCACAGCTTTTTCCTTGGGGACATGCCTAATTCCTGGCTGATTTGCCTTTCTCGTCTTAGGGTTGGGGTTCGGCCTAGGGCTAGGATTTTTAAAATCAGGAAGCCCTGAGTTCCAGGCACACTGCAGCTGTGAAAGGCATCCAAAAGGGAGTGCAAAAGTGCCACAACATGGCTGCTTTCACGGCTTTTTCCTTGGCAAGAAGCCTAACACCAGGCTGATTTACCTTCCCAGGGTTACTGTTAGGCTTAGGCCTAGGGCTAGGATTTTTAAAACTAGGAAGCCCTTAGCTCCAGGCACACTGCAGCTGTTCAAGGCATCCCAAGGGGAGTACAAAAGTGCTACAACATGGCAGCTTTCACAGCTTTTTCCTTGGCACCATCCCTATACCTAGGCTGATTTATCTGCCTAGGGTTAGGGTTAGGCTTCAGCCTAGGGCTTGGATTTCTTTAACCAGGAAGCCCTGAGTTCCAGGCTTACTTCATCTGCCAAAGGCATCCCAAAGGGAGTGCAGAAGTGCCACAACATGGCTGCTTTCACAGCTTTTCCCTTAGGAAGAACCCTAATACCCGGCTGATTTACCTTCCTAGGGTTACTGTTAGGCTTAGGCCTAGGACTTTTAAAACCAGGAAGCCCTGGGCTCCAGGCACACTGCAGCTGCGAAAGGCTTCCCAAGGGGAGTGCAAAAGTGACGCAACTTGGCTGCCACCACTGATATTTCCATGAGACCATCCCGAACCATCGGCAGATTTTCCTTCCTAGGGTTAAGGTTTGAGTTACGCCTAGGGTAAGGGCTCTATTAACCAGAAAGCCCTGAGTTCCAAGAACACAGCAGCTGCGAAGGACTAGCCAAGAAGAGCGCAAAAGTACCACAACATGCCTGCCTCCACTGCTTTTTCCTTGGGGACATGCCTAATTCCTGGCTGATTTGCCTTTCTCGTCTTAGGGTTGGGGTTCGGCCTAGGGCTAGGATTTTTAAAATCAGGAAGCCCTGAGTTCCAGGCACACTGCAGCTGTGAAAGGCATCCAAAAGGGAGTGCAAAAGTGCCACAACATGGCTGCTTTCACGGCTTTTTCCTTGGCAAGAAGCCTAACACCAGGCTGATTTACCTTCCCAGGGTTACTGTTAGGCTTAGGCCTAGGGCTAGGATTTTTGAAACTAGGAAGCCCTTAGCTCCAGGCACACTGCAGCTGTTCAAGGCATCCCAAGGGTAGTACAAAAGTGCAACAACATGGCAGCTTTCACAGCTTTTTCCTTGGCACCATCCCTATACCTAGGCTGATTTATCTGCCTAGGGTTAGGGTTAGGGTTCAGCCTAGGGCTTGGATTTCTTTAACCAGGAAGCCCTGAGTTCCAGGCTTACTTCATCTGCCAAAGGCATCCCAAAGGGAGTGCAGAAGTGCCACAACATGGCTGCTTTCACGGCTTTTCCCTTAGGAAGAACCCTAATACCCGGCTGATTTACCTTCCTAGGGTTACTGTTAGGCTTAGGCCTAGGACTTTTAAAACCAGGAAGCCCTGGGCTCCAGGCACACTGCAGCTGCGAAAGGCTTCCCAAGGGGAGTGCAAAAGTGACGCAACTTGGCTGCCACCACTGATATTTCCATGAGACCATCCCGAACCATAGGCTGATTTTCCTTCCTAGGCTTAAGGTTTGAGTTACGCCTAGGGTAAGGGCTCTATTAACCAGAAAGCCCTGAGTTCCAAGAACACAGCAGCTGCGAAGGACTAGCCAAGAAGAGCGCAAAAGTACCACAACATGCCTGCCTCCACAGCTTTTTCCTTGGGGACATGCCTAATTCCTGGCTGATTTGCCTTTCTCGTCTTAGGGTTAGGGTTCGGCCTAGGGCTAGGATTTTTAAAATCAGGAAGCCCTGAGTTCCAGGCACACTGCAGCTGTGAAAGGCATCCAAAAGGGAGTGCAAAAGTGCCACAACATGGCTGCTTTCACGGCTTTTTCCTTGGCAAGAAGCCTAACACCAGGCTGATTTACCTTCCCAGGGTTACTGTTAGGCTTAGGCCTAGGGCTAGGATTTTTAAAACTAGGAAGCCCTGGGCTCCAGGCACACTGCAGCTGCGAAAGGCATCCCAAGGGGAGTACAAAAGTGCTACAACATGGCAGCTTTCACAGCTTTTTCCTTGGCACCATCCCTATACCTAGGCTGATTTATCTGCCTAGGGTTAGGGTTAGGGTTCAGCCTAGGGCTTGGATTTCTTTAACCAGGAAGCCCTGAGTTCCAGGCTTACTTCATCTGCCAAAGGCATCCCAAAGGGAGTGCAGAAGTGCCACAACATGGCTGCTTTCACGGCTTTTCCCTTAGGAAGAACCCTAATACCCGGCTGATTTACCTTCCTAGGGTTACTGTTAGGCTTAGGCCTAGGACTTTTAAAACCAGGAAGCCCTGGGCTCCAGGCACACTGCAGCTGCAAAAGGCATCCCAAGGGGAGCGCAAAAGTGACGCAACTTGGCTGCCACCACTGATATTTCCATGAGACCATCCCGAACCATAGGCTGATTTTCCTTCCTAGGGTTAAGGTTTGAGTTACGCCTAGGGTAAGGGCTCTATTAACCAGAAAGCCCTGAGTTCCAAGAACACAGCAGCTGCGAAGGACTAGCCAAGAAGAGCGCAAAAGTACCACAACATGCCTGCCTCCACAGCTTTTTCCTTGGGGACATGCCTAATTCCTGGCTGATTTGCCTTTCTCGTCTTAGGGTTGGGGTTCGGCCTAGGGCTAGGATTTTTAAAATCAGGAAGCCCTGAGTTCCAGGCACACTGCAGCTGTGAAAGGCATCCAAAAGGGAGTGCCAAAGTGCCACAACATGGCTGCTTTCACGGCTTTTTCCTTGGCAAGAAGCCTAACACCAGGCTGATTTACTTTCCCAGGGTTACTGTTAGGCTTAGGCCTAGGGCTAGGATTTTTAAAACTAGGAAGCCCTGGGCTCCAGGCACACTGCAGCTGCGAAAGGCATCCCAAGGGGAGTACAAAAGTGCTACAACATGGCAGCTTTCACAGCTTTTTCCTTGGCACCATCCCTATACCTAGGCTGATTTATCTGCCTAGGGTTAGGGTTAGGGTTCAGCCTAGGCCTTGGATTTCTTTAACCAGGAAGCCCTGAGTTCCAGGCTTACTTCATCTGCCAAAGGCATCCCAAAGGGAGTGCAGAAGTGCCACAACATGGCTGCTTTCACGGCTTTTCCCTTAGGAGGAACCCTAATACCCGGCTGATTTACCTTCCTAGGGTTACTGTTAGGCTTAGGCCTAGGACTTTTAAAACCAGGAAGCCCTGGGCTCCAGGCACACTGCAGCTGCGAAAGGCTTCCCAAGGGGAGTGCAAAAGTGACGCAACTTGGCTGCCACCACTGATATTTCCATGAGACCATCCCGAACCATCGGCAGATTTTCCTTCCTAGAGTTAAGGTTTGAGTTACGCCTAGGGTAAGGGCTCTATTAACCAGAAAGCCCTGAGTTCCAAGAACACAGCAGCTGCGAAGGACTAGCCAAGAAGAGCGCAAAAGTACCACAACATGCCTGCCTCCACTGCTTTTTCCTTGGGGACATGCCTAATTCCTGGCTGATTTGCCTTTCTCATCTTAGGGTTGGGGTTCGGCCTAGGGCTAGGATTTTTAAAATCAGGAAGCCCTGAGTTCCAGGCACACTGCAGCTGTGAAAGGCATCCAAAAGGGAGTGCAAAAGTGCCACAACATGGCTGCTTTCACGGCTTTTTCCTTGGCAAGAAGCCTAACACCAGGCTGATTTACCTTCCCAGGGTTACTGTTAGGCTTAGGCCTAGGGCTAGGATTTTTAAAACTAGGAAGCCCTTAGCTCCAGGCACACTGCAGCTGCGAAAGGCATCCCAAGGGTAGTACAAAAGTGCAACAACATGGCAGCTTTCACAGCTTTTTCCTTGGCACCATCCCTATACCTAGGCTGATTTATCTGCCTAGGGTTAGGGTTAGGCTTCAGCCTAGGGCTTGGATTTCTTTAACCAGGAAGCCCTGAGTTCCAGGCTTACTTCATCTGCCAAAGGCATCCCAAAGGGAGTGCAGAAGTGTCACAACATGGCTGCTTTCACGGCTTTTCCCTTAGGAAGAACCCTAATACCCGGCTGATTTACCTTCCTAGGGTTACTGTTAGGCTTAGGCCTAGGACTTTTAAAACCAGGAAGCCCTGGGCTCCAGGCACACTGCAGCTGCGAAAGGCATCCCAAGGGGAGCAAAAAAGTGACAAAACTTGGCTGCCACCACTGATATTTCCATGAGACCATCCCGATCCATAGGCTGATTTTCCTTCCTAGGCTTAAGGTTTGAGTTACGCCTAGGGTAAGGGCTCTATTAACCAGAAAGCCCTGAGTTGCAAGAACACAGCAGCTGCGAAGGACTAGCCAAGAAGAGCGCAAAAGTACCACAACATGCCTGCCTCCACAGCTTTTTCCTTGGGGACATGCCTAATTCCTGGCTGATTTGCCTTTCTCGTCTTAGGGTTGGGGTTCGGCCTAGGGCTAGGATTTTTAAAATCAGGAAGCCCTGAGTTCCAGGCACACTGGAGCTGTGAAAGGCATCCAAAAGGGAGTGCAAAAGTGCCACAACATGGCTGCTTTCACGGCTTTTTCCTTGGCAAGAAGCCTAACACCAGGCTGATTTACCTTCCCAGGGTTACTGTTAGGCTTAGGCCTAGGGCTAGGATTTTTAAAACTAGGAAGCCCTGGGCTCCAGGCACACTGCAGCTGTTCAAGGCATCCCAAGGGGAGTACAAAAGTGCAACAACATGGCAGCTTTCACAGCTTTTTCCTTGGCACCATCCCTATACCTAGGCTGATTTATCTGCCTAGGGTTAGGGTTAGGGTTCAGCCTAGGGCTTGGATTTCTTTAACCAGGAAGCCCTGAGTTCCAGGCTTACTTCATCTGCCAAAGGCATCCCAAAGGGAGTGCAGAAGTGTCACAACATGGCTGCTTTCACGGCTTTTCCCTTAGGAAGAACCCTAATACCCGGCTGATTTACCTTCCTAGGGTTACTGTTAGGCTTAGGCCTAGGACTTTTAAAACCAGGAAGCCCTGGGCTCCAGGCACACTGCAGCTGCGAAAGGCATCCCAAGGGGAGCGCAAAAGTGACGCAACTTGGCTGCCACCACTGATATTTCCATGAGACCATCCCGAACCATAGGCTGATTTTCCTTCCTAGGCTTAAGGTTTGAGTTACGCCTAGGGTAAGGGTTCTATTAACCAGAAAGCCCTGAGTTCCAAAACACAGCAGCTGCGAAGGACTAGCCAAGAAGAGCGCAAAAGTACCACAACATGCCTGCCTCCACAGCTTTTTCCTTGGGGACATGCCTAATTCCTGGCTGATTTGCCTTTCTCGTCTTAGGGTTGGGGTTCGGCCTAGGGCTAGGATTTTTAAAATCAGGAAGCCCTGAGTTCCAGGCACACTGCAGCTGTGAAAGGCATCCAAAAGGGAGTGCAAAAGTGCCACAACATGGCTGCTTTCACGGCTTTTTCCTTGGCAAGAAGCCTAACACCAGGCTGATTTACCTTCCCAGGGTTACTGTTAGGCTTAGGCCTAGGGCTAGGATTTTTGAAACTAGGAAGCCCTTAGCTCCAGGCACACTGCAGCTGTTCAAGGCATCCCAAGGGGAGTACAAAAGTGCAACAACATGGCAGCTTTCACAGCTTTTTCCTTGGCACCATCCCTATACCTAGGCTGATTTATCTGCCTAGGGTTAGGGTTAGGGTTCAGCCTAGGGCTTGGATTTCTTTAACAAGGAAGCCCTGAGTTCCAGGCTTACTTCATCTGCCAAAGGCATCCCAAAGGGAGTGTAGAAGTGCCACAACATGGCTGTTTCACGGCTTTTCCCTTAGGAAGAACCCTAATACCCGGCTGATTTACCTTCCTAGGGTTACTGTTAGGCTTAGGCCTAGGACTTTTAAAACCAGGAAGCCCTGGGCTCCAGGCACACTGCAGCTGCGAAAGGCATCCCAAGGGGAGCGCAAAAGTGACGCAACTTGGCTGCCACCACTGATATTTCCATGAGACCATCCCGAACCATAGGCTGATTTTCCTTCCTAGGCTTAAGGTTTGAGTTACGCCTAGGGTAAGGGCTCTATTAACCAGAAAGCCCTGAGTTCCAAGAACACAGCAGCTGCGAAGGACTAGCCAAGAAGAGCGCAAAAGTACCACAACATGCCTGCCTCCACAGCTTTTTCCTTGGGGACATGCCTAATTCCTGGCTGATTTGCCTTTCTCGTCTTAGGGTTGGGGTTCGGCCTAGGGCTAGGATTTTTAAAATCAGGAAGCCCTGAGTTCCAGGCACAGTGGAGCTGTGAAAGGCATCCAAAAGGGAGTGCAAAAGTGCCACAACATGGCTGCTTTCACGGCTTTTTCCTTGGCAAGAAGCCTAACACCAGGCTGATTTACCTTCCCAGGGTTACTGTTAGGCTTAGGCCTAGGGCTAGGATTTTTAAAACTAGGAAGCCCTTAGCTCCAGGCACACTGCAGCTGCGAAAGGCATCCCAAGGGGAGTACAAAAGTGCTACAACATGGCAGCTTTCACAGCTTTTTCCTTGGCACCATCCCTATACCTAGGCTGATTTATCTGCCTAGGGTTAGGGTTAGGCTTCAGCCTAGGGCTTGGATTTCTTTAACCAGGAAGCCCTGAGTTCCAGGCTTACTTCATCTGCCAAAGGCATCCCAAAGGGAGTGCAGAAGTGCCACAACATGGCTGCTTTCACGGCTTTTCCCTTAGCAAGAACCCTAATACCCGGCTGATTTACCTTCCTAGGGTTACTGTTAGGCTTAGGCCTAGGACTTTTAAAACCAGGAAGCCCTGGGCTCCAGGCACACTGCAGCTGCAAAAGGCATCCCAAGGGGAGCGCAAAAGTGACGCAACTTGGCTGCCACCACTGATATTTCCATGAGACCATCCCGAACCATAGGCTGATTTTCCTTCCTAGGGTTAAGGTTTGAGTTACGCCTAGGGTAAGGGCTCTATTAACCAGAAAGCCCTGAGTTCCAAGAACACAGCAGCTGCGAAGGACTAGCCAAGAAGAGCGCAAAAGTACCACAACATGCCTGCCTCCACAGCTTTTTCCTTGGGGACATGCCTAATTCCTGGCTGATTTGCCTTTCTCGTCTTAGGGTTGGGGTTCGGCCTAGGGCTAGGATTTTTAAAATCAGGAAGCCCTGAGTTCCAGGCACACTGCAGCTGTGAAAGGCATCCAAAAGGGAGTGCAAAAGTGCCACAACATGGCTGCTTTCACGGCTTTTTCCTTGGCAAGAAGCCTAACACCAGGCTGATTTACCTTCCCAGGGTTACTGTTAGGCTTAGGCCTAGGGCTAGGATTTTTGAAACTAGGAAGCCCTTAGCTCCAGGCACACTGCAGCTGTTCAAGGCATCCCAAGGGGAGTACAAAAGTGCTACAACATGGCAGCTTTCACAGCTTTTTCCTTGGCACCATCCCTATACCTAGGCTGATTTATCTGCCTAGGGTTAGGGTTAGGGTTCAGCCTAGGGCTTGGATTTCTTTAACCAGGAAGCCCTGAGTTCCAGGCTTACTTCATCTGCCAAAGGCATCCCAAAGGGAGTGCAGAAGTGCCACAACATGGCTGCTTTCACGGCTTTTCCCTTAGGAAGAACCCTAATACCCGGCTGATTTACCTTCCTAGGGTTACTGTTAGGCTTAGGCCTAGGACTTTTAAAACCAGGAAGCCCTGGGCTCCAGGCACACTGCAGCTGCGAAAGGCATCCCAAGGGGAGCGCAAAAGTGACGCAACTTGGCTGCCACCACTGATATTTCCATGAGACCATCCCGAACCATAGGCTGATTTTCCTTCCTAGGCTTAAGGTTTGAGTTACGCCTAGGGTAAGGGCTCTATTAACCAGAAAGCCCTGAGTTCCAAGAACACAGCAGCTGCGAAGGACTAGCCAAGAAGAGCGCAAAAGTACCACAACATGCCTGCCTCCACAGCTTTTTCCTTGGGGACATGCCTAATTCCTGGCTGATTTGCCTTTCTCGTCTTAGGGTTGGGGTTCGGCCTAGGGCTAGGATTTTTAAAATCAGGAAGCCCTGAGTTCCAGGCACACTGCAGCTGTGAAAGGCATCCAAAAGGGAGTGCAAAAGTGCCACAACATGGCTGCTTTCACGGCTTTTTCCTTGGCAAGAAGCCTAACACCAGGCTGATTTACCTTCCCAGGGTTACTGTTAGGCTTAGGCCTAGGGCTAGGATTTTTAAAACTAGGAAGCCCTGGGCTCCAGGCACACTGCAGCTGTTCAAGGCATCCCAAGGGGAGTACAAAAGTGCTACAACATGGCAGCTTTCACAGCTTTTTCCTTGGCACCATCCCTATACCTAGGCTGATTTATCTGCCTAGGGTTAGGGTTAGGGTTCAGCCTAGGGCTTGGATTTCTTTAACCAGGAAGCCCTGAGTTCCAGGCTTACTTCATCTGCCAAAGGCATCCCAAAGGGAGTGCAGAAGTGCCACAACATGGCTGCTTTCACGGCTTTTCCCTTAGGAAGAACCCTAATACCCGGCTGATTTACCTTCCTAGGGTTACTGTTAGGCTTAGGCCTAGGACTTTTAAAACCAGGAAGCCCTGGGCTCCAGGCACACTGCAGCTGCGAAAGGCATCCCAAGGGGAGCGCAAAAGTGACGCAACTTGGCTGCCACCACTGATATTTCCATGAGACCATCCCGAACCATAGGCTGATTTTCCTTCCTAGGCTTAAGGTTTGAGTTACGCCTAGGGTAAGGGCTCTATTAACCAGAAAGCCCTGAGTTCCAAGAACACAGCAGCTGCGAAGGACTAGCCAAGAAGAGCGCAAAAGTACCACAACATGCCTGCCTCCACAGCTTTTTCCTTGGGGACATGCCTAATTCCTGGCTGATTTGCCTTTCTCGTCTTAGGGTTGGGGTTCGGCCTAGGGCTAGGATTTTTAAAATCAGGAAGCCCTGAGTTCCAGGCACACTGCAGCTGTGAAAGGCATCCAAAAGGGAGTGCAAAAGTGCCACAACATGGCTGCTTTCACGGCTTTTTCCTTGGCAAGAAGCCTAACACCAGGCTGATTTACCTTCCCAGGGTTACTGTTAGGCTTAGGCCTAGGGCTAGGATTTTTAAAACTAGGAAGCCCTTAGCTCCAGGCACACTGCAGCTGTTCAAGGCATCCCAAGGGGAGTACAAAAGTGCTACAACATGGCAGCTTTCACAGCTTTTTCCTTGGCACCATCCCTATACCTAGGCTGATTTATCTGCCTAGGGTTAGGGTTAGGGTTCAGCCTAGGGCTTGGATTTCTTTAACCAGGAAGCCCTGAGTTCCAGGCTTACTTCATCTGCCAAAGGCATCCCAAAGGGAGTGCAGAAGTGCCACAACATGGCTGCTTTCACGGCTTTTCCCTTAGGAGGAACCCTAATACCCGGCTGATTTACCTTCCTAGGGTTACTGTTAGGCTTAGGCCTAGGACTTTTAAAACCAGGAAGCCCTGGGCTCCAGGCACACTGCAGCTGCGAAAGGCATCCCAAGGGGAGCGCAAAAGTGACGCAACTTGGCTGCCACCACTGATATTTCCATGAGACCATCCCGAACCATAGGCTGATTTTCCTTCCTAGGCTTAAGGTTTGAGTTACGCCTAGGGTAAGGGCTCTATTAACCAGAAAGCCCTGAGTTCCAAGAACACAGCAGCTGCGAAGGACTAGCCAAGAAGAGCGCAAAAGTACCACAACATGCCTGCCTCCACAGCTTTTTCCTTGGGGACATGCCTAATTCCTGGCTGATTTGCCTTTCTCGTCTTAGGGTTGGGGTTCGGCCTAGGGCTAGGATTTTTAAAATCAGGAAGCCCTGAGTTCCAGGCACACTGCAGCTGTGAAAGGCATCCAAAAGGGAGTGCAAAAGTGCCACAACATGGCTGCTTTCACGGCTTTTTCCTTGGCAAGAAGCCTAACACCAGGCTGATTTACCTTCCCAGGGTTACTGTTAGGCTTAGGCCTAGGGCTAGGATTTTTAAAACTAGGAAGCCCTGGGCTCCAGGCACACTGCAGCTGCGAAAGGCATCCCAAGGGGAGTACAAAAGTGCTACAACATGGCAGCTTTCACAGCTTTTTCCTTGGCACCATCCCTATACCTAGGCTGATTTATCTGCCTAGGGTTAGGGTTAGGCTTCAGCCTAGGGCTTGGATTTCTTTAACCAGGAAGCCCTGAGTTCCAGGCTTACTTCATCTGCCAAAGGCATCCCAAAGGGAGTGCAGAAGTGCCACAACATGGCTGCTTTCACGGCTTTTCCCTTAGGAAGAACCCTAATACCCGGCTGATTTACCTTCCTAGGGTTACTGTTAGGCTTAGGCCTAGGACTTTTAAAACCAGGAAGCCCTGGGCTCCAGGCACACTGCAGCTGCGAAAGGCATCCCAAGGGGAGCGCAAAAGTGACGCAACTTGGCTGCCACCACTGATATTTCCATGAGACCATCCCGAACCATAGGCTGATTTTCCTTCCTAGGCTTAAGGTTTGAGTTACGCCTAGGGTAAGGGCTCTATTAACCAGAAAGCCCTGAGTTCCAAGAACACAGCAGCTGCGAAGGACTAGCCAAGAAGAGCGCAAAAGTACCACAACATGCCTGCCTCCACAGCTTTTTCCTTGGGGACATGCCTAATTCCTGGCTGATTTGCCTTTCTCGTCTTAGGGTTGGGGTTCGGCCTAGGGCTAGGATTTTTAAAATCAGGAAGCCCTGAGTTCCAGGCACACTGCAGCTGTGAAAGGCATCCAAAAGGGAGTGCAAAAGTGCCACAACATGGCTGCTTTCACGGCTTTTTCCTTGGCAAGAAGCCTAACACCAGGCTGATTTACCTTCCCAGGGTTACTGTTAGGCTTAGGCCTAGGGCTAGGATTTTTAAAACTAGGAAGCCCTTAGCTCCAGGCACACTGCAGCTGCGAAAGGCATCCCAAGGGGAGTACAAAAGTGCTACAACATGGCAGCTTTCACAGCTTTTTCCTTGGCACCATCCCTATACCTAGGCTGATTTATCTGCCTAGGGTTAGGGTTAGGCTTCAGCCTAGGGCTTGGATTTCTTTAACCAGGAAGCCCTGAGTTCCAGGCTTACTTCATCTGCCAAAGGCATCCCAAAGGGAGTGCAGAAGTGCCACAACATGGCTGCTTTCACGGCTTTTCCCTTAGGAGGAACCCTAATACCCGGCTGATTTACCTTCCTAGGGTTACTGTTAGGCTTAGGCCTAGGACTTTTAAAACCAGGAAGCCCTGGGCTCCAGGCACACTGCAGCTGCGAAAGGCATCCCAAGGGGAGCGCAAAAGTGACGCAACTTGGCTGCCACCACTGATATTTCCATGAGACCATCCCGAACCATAGGCTGATTTTCCTTCCTAGGCTTAAGGTTTGAGTTACGCCTAGGGTAAGGGCTCTATTAACCAGAAAGCCCTGAGTTCCAAGAACACAGCAGCTGCGAAGGACTAGCCAAGAAGAGCGCAAAAGTACCACAACATGCCTGCCTCCACAGCTTTTTCCTTGGGGACATGCCTAATTCCTGGCTGATTTGCCTTTCTCGTCTTAGGGTTGGGGTTCGGCCTAGGGCTAGGATTTTTAAAATCAGGAAGCCCTGAGTTCCAGGCACACTGCAGCTGTGAAAGGCATCCAAAAGGGAGTGCAAAAGTGCCACAACATGGCTGCTTTCACGGCTTTTTCCTTGGCAAGAAGCCTAACACCAGGCTGATTTACCTTCCCAGGGTTACTGTTAGGCTTAGGCCTAGGGCTAGGATTTTTAAAACTAGGAAGCCCTGGGCTCCAGGCACACTGCAGCTGCGAAAGGCATCCCAAGGGGAGTACAAAAGTGCTACAACATGGCAGCTTTCACAGCTTTTTCCTTGGCACCATCCCTATACCTAGGCTGATTTATCTGCCTAGGGTTAGGGTTAGGGTTCAGCCTAGGGCTTGGATTTCTTTAACCAGGAAGCCCTGAGTTCCAGGCTTACTTCATCTGCCAAAGGCATCCCAAAGGGAGTGCAGAAGTGCCACAACATGGCTGCTTTCACGGCTTTTCCCTTAGGAAGAACCCTAATACCCGGCTGATTTACCTTCCTAGGGTTACTGTTAGGCTTAGGCCTAGGACTTTTAAAACCAGGAAGCCCTGGGCTCCAGGCACACTGCAGCTGCGAAAGGCATCCCAAGGGGAGCGCAAAAGTGACGCAACTTGGCTGCCACCACTGATATTTCCATGAGACCATCCCGAACCATAGGCTGATTTTCCTTCCTAGGCTTAAGGTTTGAGTTACGCCTAGGGTAAGGGCTCTATTAACCAGAAAGCCCTGAGTTCCAAGAACACAGCAGCTGCGAAGGACTAGCCAAGAAGAGCGCAAAAGTACCACAACATGCCTGCCTCCACAGCTTTTTCCTTGGGGACATGCCTAATTCCTGGCTGATTTGCCTTTCTCGTCTTAGGGTTGGGGTTCGGCCTAGGGCTAGGATTTTTAAAATCAGGAAGCCCTGAGTTCCAGGCACACTGCAGCTGTGAAAGGCATCCAAAAGGGAGTGCAAAAGTGCCACAACATGGCTGCTTTCACGGCTTTTTCCTTGGCAAGAAGCCTAACACCAGGCTGATTTACCTTCCCAGGGTTACTGTTAGGCTTAGGCCTAGGGCTAGGATTTTTAAAACTAGGAAGCCCTTAGCTCCAGGCACACTGCAGCTGTTCAAGGCATCCCAAGGGGAGTACAAAAGTGCAACAACATGGCAGCTTTCACAGCTTTTTCCTTGGCACCATCCCTATACCTAGGCTGATTTATCTGCCTAGGGTTAGGGTTAGGCTTCAGCCTAGGGCTTGGATTTCTTTCACCAGGAAGCCCTGAGTTCCAGGCTTACTTCATCTGCCAAAGGCATCCCAAAGGGAGTGCAGAAGTGCCACAACATGGCTGCTTTCACGGCTTTTCCCTTAGGAGGAACCCTAATACCCGGCTGATTTACCTTCCTAGGGTTACTGTTAGGCTTAGGCCTAGGACTTTTAAAACCAGGAAGCCCTGGGCTCCAGGCACACTGCAGCTGCGAAAGGCATGCCAAGGGGAGCGCAAAAGTGACGCAACTTGGCTGCCACCACTGATATTTCCATGAGACCATCCCGAACCATAGGCTGATTTTCCTTCCTAGGCTTAAGGTTTGAGTTACGCCTAGGGTAAGGGCTCTATTAACCAGAAAGCCCTGAGTTCCAAGAACACAGCAGCTGCGAAGGACTAGCCAAGAAGAGCGCAAAAGTAGCACAACATGCCTGCCTCCACAGCTTTTTCCTTGGGGACATGCCTAATTCCTGGCTGATTTGCCTTTCTCGTCTTAGGGTTGGGGTTCGGCCTAGGGCTAGGATTTTTAAAATCAGGAAGCCCTGAGTTCCAGGCACACTGCAGCTGTGAAAGGCATCCAAAAGGGAGTGCAAAAGTGCTACAGCATGGCTGCTTTCACGGCTTTTTCCTTGGCAAGAAGCCTAACACCAGGCTGATTTACCTTCCCAGGGTTACTGTTAGGCTTAGGCCTAGGGCTAGGATTTTTAAAACTAGGAAGCCCTGGGCTCCAGGCACACTGCAGCTGTTCAAGGCATCCCAAGGGGAGTACAAAAGTGCTACAACATGGCAGCTTTCACAACTTTTTCCTTGGCACCATCCCTATACCTAGGCTGATTTATCTGCCTAGGGTTAGGGTTAGGCTTCAGCCTAGGGCTTGGATTTCTTTAACCAGGAAGCCCTGAGTTCCAGGCTTACTTCATCTGCCAAAGGCATCCCAAAGGGAGTGCAGAAGTGCCACAACATGGCTGCTTTCACGGCTTTTCCCTTAGGAAGAACCCTAATACCCGGCTGATTTACCTTCCTAGGGTTACTGTTAGGCTTAGGCCTAGGACTTTTAAAACCAGGAAGCCCTGGGCTCCAGGCACACTGCAGCTGCGAAAGGCATCCCAAGGGGAGCGCAAAAGTGACGCAACTTGGCTGCCACCACTGATATTTCCATGAGACCATCCCCAACCATAGGCTGATTTTCCTTCCTAGGCTTAAGGTTTGAGTTACGCCTAGGGTAAGGGCTCTATTAACCAGAAAGCCCTGAGTTCCAAGAACACAGCAGCTGCGAAGGACTAGCCAAGAAGAGCGCAAAAGTACCACAACATGCCTGCCTCCACAGCTTTTTCCTTGGGGACATGCCTAATTCCTGGCTGATTTGCCTTTCTCGTCTTAGGGTTGGGGTTCGGCCTAGGGCTAGGATTTTTAAAATCAGGAAGCCCTGAGTTCCAGGCACACTGGAGCTGTGAAAGGCATCCAAAAGGGAGTGCAAAAGTGCCACAACATGGCTGCTTTCACGGCTTTTTCCTTGGCAAGAAGCCTAACACCAGGCTGATTTACCTTCCCAGGGTTACTGTTAGGCTTAGGCCTAGGGCTAGGATTTTTAAAACTAGGAAGCCCTTAGCTCCAGGCACACTGCAGCTGTTCAAGGCATCCCAAGGGGAGTACAAAAGTGCTACAACATGGCAGCTTTCACAGCTTTTTCCTTGGCACCATCCCTATACCTAGGGTGATTTATCTGCCTAGGGTTAGGGTTAGGCTTCAGCCTAGGGCTTGGATTTCTTTAACCAGGAAGCCCTGAGTTCCAGGCTTACTTCATCTGCCAAAGGCATCCCAAAGGGAGTGCAGAAGTGCCACAACATGGCTGCTTTCACGGCTTTTCCCTTAGGAAGAACCCTAATACCCGGCTGATTTACCTTCCTAGGGTTACTGTTAGGCTTAGGCCTAGGACTTTTAAAACCAGGAAGCCCTGGGCTCCAGGCACACTGCAGCTGCGAAAGGCATCCCAAGGGGAGCGCAAAAGTGACGCAACTTGGCTGCCACCACTGATATTTCCATGAGACCATCCCGAACCATAGGCTGATTTTCCTTCCTAGGCTTAAGGTTTGAGTTACGCCTAGGGTAAGGGCTCTATTAACCAGAAAGCCCTGAGTTCCAAGAACACAGCAGCTGCGAAGGACTAGCCAAGAAGAGCGCAAAAGTACCACAACATGCCTGCCTCCACAGCTTTTTCCTTGGGGACATGCCTAATTCCTGGCTGATTTGCCTTTCTCGTCTTAGGGTTGGGGTTCGGCCTAGGGCTAGGATTTTTAAAATCAGGAAGCCCTGAGTTCCAGGCACACTGCAGCTGTGAAAGGCATCCAAAAGGGAGTGCAAAAGTGCCACAACATGGCTGCTTTCACGGCTTTTTCCTTGGCAAGAAGCCTAACACCAGGCTGATTTACCTTCCCAGGGTTACTGTTAGGCTTAGGCCTAGGGCTAGGATTTTTAAAACTAGGAAGCCCTGGGCTCCAGGCACACTGCAGCTGCGAAAGGCATCCCAAGGGGAGTACAAAAGTGCTACAACATGGCAGCTTTCACAGCTTTTTCCTTGGCACCATCCCTATACCTAGGCTGATTTATCTGCCTAGGGTTAGGGTTAGGCTTCAGCCTAGGGCTTGGATTTCTTTAACCAGGAAGCCCTGAGTTCCAGGCTTACTTCATCTGCCAAAGGCATCCCAAAGGGAGTGCAGAAGTGCCACAACATGGCTGCTTTCACGGCTTTTCCCTTAGGAAGAACCCTAATACCCGGCTGATTTACCTTCCTAGGGTTACTGTTAGGCTTAGGCCTAGGACTTTTAAAACCAGGAAGCCCTGGGCTCCAGGCACACTGCAGCTGCGAAAGGCATCCCAAGGGGAGCGCAAAAGTGACGCAACTTGGCTGCCACCACTGATATTTCCATGAGACCATCCCGAACCATAGGCTGATTTTCCTTCCTAGGCTTAAGGTTTGAGTTACGCCTAGGGTAAGGGCTCTATTAACCAGAAAGCCCTGAGTTCCAAGAACACAGCAGCTGCGAAGGACTAGCCAAGAAGAGCGCAAAAGTACCACAACATGCCTGCCTCCACAGCTTTTTCCTTGGGGACATGCCTAATTCCTGGCTGATTTGCCTTTCTCGTCTTAGGGTTGGGGTTCGGCCTAGGGCTAGGATTTTTAAAATCAGGAAGCCCTGAGTTCCAGGCACACTGCAGCTGTGAAAGGCATCCAAAAGGGAGTGCAAAAGTGCTACAGCATGGCTGCTTTCACGGCTTTTTCCTTGGCAAGAAGCCTAACACCAGGCTGATTTACCTTCCCAGGGTTACTGTTAGGCTTAGGCCTAGGGCTAGGATTTTTAAAACTAGGAAGCCCTGGGCTCCAGGCACACTGCAGCTGTTCAAGGCATCCCAAGGGGAGTACAAAAGTGCTACAACATGGCAGCTTTCACAGCTTTTTCCTTGGCACCATCCCTATACCTAGGCTGATTTATCTGCCTAGGGTTAGGGTTAGGGTTCAGCCTAGGGCTTGGATTTCTTTAACCAGGAAGCCCTGAGTTCCAGGCTTACTTCATCTGCCAAAGGCATCCCAAAGGGAGTGCAGAAGTGCCACAACATGGCTGCTTTCACGGCTTTTCCCTTAGGAAGAACCCTAATACCCGGCTGATTTACCTTCCTAGGGTTACTGTTAGGCTTAGGCCTAGGACTTTTAAAACCAGGAAGCCCTGGGCTCCAGGCACACTGCAGCTGCGAAAGGCATCCCAAGGGGAGCGCAAAAGTGACGCAACTTGGCTGCCACCACTGATATTTCCATGAGACCATCCCGAACCATAGGCTGATTTTCCTTCCTAGGGTTAAGGTTTGAGTTACGCCTAGGGTAAGGGTTCTATTAACCAGAAAGCCCTGAGTTCCAAGAACACAGCAGCTGCGAAGGACTAGCCAAGAAGAGCGCAAAAGTACCACAACATGCCTGCCTCCACAGCTTTTTCCTTGGGGACATGCCTAATTCCTGGCTGATTTGCCTTTCTCGTCTTAGGGTTGGGGTTCGGCCTAGGGCTAGGATTTTTAAAATCAGGAAGCCCTGAGTTCCAGGCACACTGCAGCTGTGAAAGGCATCCAAAAGGGAGTGCAAAAGTGCCACAACATGGCTGCTTTCACGGCTTTTTCCTTGGCAAGAAGCCTAACACCAGGCTGATTTACCTTCCCAGGGTTACTGTTAGGCTTAGGCCTAGGGCTAGGATTTTTAAAACTAGGAAGCCCTGGGCTCCAGGCACACTGCAGCTGTTCAAGGCATCCCAAGGGGAGTACAAAAGTGCAACAACATGGCAGCTTTCACATCTTTTTCCTTGGCACCATCCCTATACCTAGGCTGATTTATCTGCCTAGGGTTAGGGTTAGGGTTCAGCCTAGGGCTTGGATTTCTTTAACCAGGAAGCCCTGAGTTCCAGGCTTACTTCATCTGCCAAAGGCATCCCAAAGGGAGTGCAGAAGTGCCACAACATGGCTGCTTTCACGGCTTTTCCCTTAGGAAGAACCCTAATACCCGGCTGATTTACCTTCCTAGGGTTACTGTTAGGCTTAGGCCTAGGACTTTTAAAACCAGGAAGCCCTGGGCTCCAGGCACACTGCAGCTGCGAAAGGCATCCCAAGGGGAGCGCAAAAGTGACGCAACTTGGCTGCCACCACTGATATTTCCATGAGACCATCCCCAACCATAGGCTGATTTTCCTTCCTAGGCTTAAGGTTTGAGTTACGCCTAGGGTAAGGGTTCTATTAACCAGAAAGCCCTGAGTTCCAAGAACACAGCAGCTGCGAAGGACTAGCCAAGAAGAGCGCAAAAGTACCACAACATGCCTGCCTCCACAGCTTTTTCCTTGGGGACATGCCTAATTCCTGGCTGATTTGCCTTTCTCGTCTTAGGGTTGGGGTTCGGCCTAGGGCTAGGATTTTTAAAATCAGGAAGCCCTGAGTTCCAGGCACACTGCAGCTGTGAAAGGCATCCAAAAGGGAGTGCAAAAGTGCCACAACATGGCTGCTTTCACGGCTTTTTCCTTGGCAAGAAGCCTAACACCAGGCTGATTTACCTTCCCAGGGTTACTGTTAGGCTTAGGCCTAGGGCTAGGATTTTTAAAACTAGGAAGCCCTTAGCTCCAGGCACACTGCAGCTGCGAAAGGCATCCCAAGGGGAGTACAAAAGTGCTACAACATGGCAGCTTTCACAGCTTTTTCCTTGGCACCATCCCTATACCTAGGCTGATTTATCTGCCTAGGGTTAGGGTTAGGGTTCAGCCTAGGGCTTGGATTTCTTTAACCAGGAAGCCCTGAGTTCCAGGCTTACTTCATCTGCCAAAGGCATCCCAAAGGGAGTGCAGAAGTGCCACAACATGGCTGCTTTCACGGCTTTTCCCTTAGGAAGAACCCTAATACCCGGCTGATTTACCTTCCTAGGGTTACTGTTAGGCTTAGGCCTAGGACTTTTAAAACCAGGAAGCCCTGGGCTCCAGGCACACTGCAGCTGCAAAAGGCATCCCAAGGGGAGCGCAAAAGTGACGCAACTTGGCTGCCACCACTGATATTTCCATGAGACCATCCCGAACCATAGGCTGATTTTCCTTCCTAGGCTTAAGGTTTGAGTTACGCCTAGGGTAAGGGCTCTATTAACCAGAAAGCCCTGAGTTCCAAGAACACAGCAGCTGCGAAGGACTAGCCAAGAAGAGCGCAAAAGTACCACAACATGCCTGCCTCCACAGCTTTTTCCTTGGGGACATGCCTAATTCCTGGCTGATTTGCCTTTCTCGTCTTAGGGTTGGGGTTCGGCCTAGGGCTAGGATTTTTAAAATCAGGAAGCCCTGAGTTCCAGGCACACTGGAGCTGTGAAAGGCATCCAAAAGGGAGTGCAAAAGTGCCACAACATGTCTGCTTTCACGGCTTTTTCCTTGGCAAGAAGCCTAACACCAGGCTGATTTACCTTCCCAGGGTTACTGTTAGGCTTAGGCCTAGGGCTAGGATTTTTAAAACTAGGAAGCCCTTAGCTCCAGGCACACTGCAGCTGTTCAAGGCATCCCAAGGGGAGTACAAAAGTGCTACAACATGGCAGCTTTCACAGCTTTTTCCTTGGCACCATCCCTATACCTAGGGTGATTTATCTGCCTAGGGTTAGGGTTAGGGTTCAGCCTAGGGCTTGGATTTCTTTAACCAGGAAGCCCTGAGTTCCAGGCTTACTTCATCTGCCAAAGGCATCCCAAAGGGAGTGCAGAAGTGCCACAACATGGCTGCTTTCACGGCTTTTCCCTTAGGAGGAACCCTAATACCCGGCTGATTTACCTTCCTAGGGTTACTGTTAGGCTTAGGCCTAGGACTTTTAAAACCAGGAAGCCCTGGGCTCCAGGCACACTGCAGCTGCGAAAGGCATCCCAAGGGGAGCGCAAAAGTGACGCAACTTGGCTGCCACCACTGATATTTCCATGAGACCATCCCGAACCATAGGCTGATTTTCCTTCCTAGGCTTAAGGTTTGAGTTACGCCTAGGGTAAGGGCTCTATTAACCAGAAAGCCCTGAGTTCCAAGAACACAGCAGCTGCGAAGGACTAGCCAAGAAGAGCGCAAAAGTACCACAACATGCCTGCCTCCACAGCTTTTTCCTTGGGGACATGCCTAATTCCTGGCTGATTTGCCTTTCTCGTCTTAGGGTTGGGGTTCGGCCTAGGGCTAGGATTTTTAAAATCAGGAAGCCCTGAGTTCCAGGCACACTGGAGCTGTGAAAGGCATCCAAAAGGGAGTGCAAAAGTGCCACAGCATGGCTGCTTTCACGGCTTTTTCCTTGGCAAGAAGCCTAACACCAGGCTGATTTCCCTTCCCAGGGTTACTGTTAGGCTTAGGCCTAGGGCTAGGATTTTTGAAACTAGGAAGCCCTTAGCTCCAGGCACACTGCAGCTGTTCAAGGCATCCCAAGGGGAGTACAAAAGTGCAACAACATGGCAGCTTTCACAGCTTTTTCCTTGGCACCATCCCTATACCTAGGCTGATTTATCTGCCTAGGGTTAGGGTTAGGGTTCAGCCTAGGGCTTGGATTTCTTTAACCAGGAAGCCCTGAGTTCCAGGCTTACTTCATCTGCCAAAGGCATCCCAAAGGGAGTGCAGAAGTGCCACAACATGGCTGCTTTCACGGCTTTTCCCTTAGGAAGAACCCTAATACCCGGCTGATTTACCTTCCTAGGGTTACTGTTAGGCTTAGGCCTAGGACTTTTAAAACCAGGAAGCCCTGGGCTCCAGGCACACTGCAGCTGCGAAAGGCATCCCAAGGGGAGCGCAAAAGTGACGCAACTTGGCTGCCACCACTGATATTTCCATGAGACCATCCCGAACCATAGGCTGATTTTCCTTCCTAGGCTTAAGGTTTGAGTTACGCCTAGGGTAAGGGTTCTATTAACCAGAAAGCCCTGAGTTCCAAGAACACAGCAGCTGCGAAGGACTAGCCAAGAAGAGCGCAAAAGTACCACAACATGCCTGCATCCACAGCTTTTTCCTTGGGGACATGCCTAATTCCTGGCTCATTTGCCTTTCTCGTCTTAGGGTTGGGGTTCGGCCTAGGGCTAGGATTTTTAAAATCAGGAAGCCCTGAGTTCCAGGCACACTGCAGCTGTGAAAGGCATCCAAAAGGGAGTGCAAAAGTGCCACAACATGGCTGCTTTCACGGCTTTTTCCTTGGCAAGAAGCCTAACACCAGGCTGATTTACCTTCCCAGGGTTACTGTTAGGCTTAGGCCTAGGGCTAGGATTTTTAAAACTAGGAAGCCCTTAGCTCCAGGCACACTGCAGCTGCGAAAGGCATCCCAAGGGGAGTACAAAAGTGCTACAACATGGCAGCTTTCACAGCTTTTTCCTTGGCACCATCCCTATACCTAGGCTGATTTATCTGCCTAGGGTTAGGGTTAGGGTTCAGCCTAGGGCTTGGATTTCTTTAACCAGGAAGCCCTGAGTTCCAGGCTTACTTCATCTGCCAAAGGCATCCCAAAGGGAGTGCAGAAGTGCCACAACATGGCTGCTTTCACGGCTTTTCCCTTAGGAAGAACCCTAATACCCGGCTGATTTACCTTCCTAGGGTTACTGTTAGGCTTAGGCCTAGGACTTTTAAAACCAGGAAGCCCTGGGCTCCAGGCACACTGCAGCTGCAAAAGGCATCCCAAGGGGAGCGCAAAAGTGACGCAACTTGGCTGCCACCACTGATATTTCCATGAGACCATCCCGAACCATAGGCTGATTTTCCTTCCTAGGGTTAAGGTTTGAGTTACGCCTAGGGTAAGGGCTCTATTAACCAGAAAGCCCTGAGTTCCAAGAACACAGCAGCTGCGAAGGACTAGCCAAGAAGAGCGCAAAAGTACCACAACATGCCTGCCTCCACAGCTTTTTCCTTGGGGACATGCCTAATTCCTGGCTGATTTGCCTTTCTCGTCTTAGGGTTGGGGTTCGGCCTAGGGCTAGGATTTTTAAAATCAGGAAGCCCTGAGTTCCAGGCACACTGGAGCTGTGAAAGGCATCCAAAAGGGAGTGCAAAAGTGCCACAACATGGCTGCTTTCACGGCTTTTTCCTTGGCAAGAAGCCTAACACCAGGCTGATTTACCTTCCCAGGGTTACTGTTAGGCTTAGGCCTAGGGCTAGGATTTTTAAAACTAGGAAGCCCTTAGCTCCAGGCACACTGCAGCTGTTCAAGGCATCCCAAGGGGAGTACAAAAGTGCTACAACATGGCAGCTTTCACAGCTTTTTCCTTGGCACCATCCCTATACCTAGGCTGATTTATCTGCCTAGGGTTAGGGTTAGGGTTCAGCCTAGGGCTTGGATTTCTTTAACCAGGAAGCCCTGAGTTCCAGGCTTACTTCATCTGCCAAAGGCATCCCAAAGGGAGTGCAGAAGTGCCACAACATGGCTGCTTTCACGGCTTTTCCCTTAGGAGGAACCCTAATACCCGGCTGATTTACCTTCCTAGGGTTACTGTTAGGCTTAGGCCTAGGACTTTTAAAACCAGGAAGCCCTGGGCTCCAGGCACACTGCAGCTGCGAAAGGCATCCCAAGGGGAGCGCAAAAGTGACGCAACTTGGCTGCCACCACTGATATTTCCATGAGACCATCCCGAACCATAGGCTGATTTTCCTTCCTAGGCTTAAGGTTTGAGTTACGCCTAGGGTAAGGGCTCTATTAACCAGAAAGCCCTGAGTTCCAAGAACACAGCAGCTGCGAAGGACTAGCCAAGAAGAGCGCAAAAGTACCACAACATGCCTGCCTCCACAGCTTTTTCCTTGGGGACATGCCTAATTCCTGGCTGATTTGCCTTTCTCGTCTTAGGGTTGGGGTTCGGCCTAGGGCTAGGATTTTTAAAATCAGGAAGCCCTGAGTTCCAGGCACACTGGAGCTGTGAAAGGCATCCAAAAGGGAGTGCAAAAGTGCCACAGCATGGCTGCTTTCACGGCTTTTTCCTTGGCAAGAAGCCTAACACCAGGCTGATTTCCCTTGCCAGGGTTACTGTTAGGCTTAGGCCTAGGGCTAGGATTTTTGAAACTAGGAAGCCCTTAGCTCCAGGCACACTGCAGCTGTTCAAGGCATCCCAAGGGGAGTACAAAAGTGCAACAACATGGCAGCTTTCACAGCTTTTTCCTTGGCACCATCCCTATACCTAGGCTGATTTATCTGCCTAGGGTTAGGGTTAGGGTTCAGCCTAGGCCTTGGATTTCTTTAACCAGGAAGCCCTGAGTTCCAGGCTTACTTCATCTGCCAAAGGCATCCCAAAGGGAGTGCAGAAGTGCCACAACATGGCTGCTTTCACGGCTTTTCCCTTAGGAAGAACCCTAATACCCGGCTGATTTACCTTCCTAGGGTTACTGTTAGGCTTAGGCCTAGGACTTTTAAAACCAGGAAGCCCTGGGCTCCAGGCACACTGCAGCTGCAAAAGGCATCCCAAGGGGAGCGCAAAAGTGACGCAACTTGGCTGCCACCACTGATATTTCCATGAGACCATCCCCAACCATAGGCTGATTTTCCTTCCTAGGCTTAAGGTTTGAGTTACGCCTAGGGTAAGGGCTCTATTAACCAGAAAGCCCTGAGTTCCAAGAACACAGCAGCTGCGAAGGACTAGCCAAGAAGAGCGCAAAAGTACCACAACATGCCTGCCTCCACAGCTTTTTCCTTGGGGACATGCCTAATTCCTGGCTGATTTGCCTTTCTCGTCTTAGGGTTGGGGTTCGGCCTAGGGCTAGGATTTTTAAAATCAGGAAGCCCTGAGTTCCAGGCACACTGGAGCTGTGAAAGGCATCCAAAAGGGAGTGCAAAAGTGCCACAACATGGCTGCTTTCACGGCTTTTTCCTTGGCAAGAAGCCTAACACCAGGCTGATTTACCTTCCCAGGGTTACTGTTAGGCTTAGGCCTAGGGCTAGGATTTTTAAAACTAGGAAGCCCTTAGCTCCAGGCACACTGCAGCTGTTCAAGGCATCCCAAGGGGAGTACAAAAGTGCAACAACATGGCAGCTTTCACAGCTTTTTCCTTGGCACCATCCCTATACCTAGGCTGATTTATCTGCCTAGGGTTAGGGTTAGGGTTCAGCCTAGGGCTTGGATTTCTTTAACCAGGAAGCCCTGAGTTCCAGGCTTACTTCATCTGCCAAAGGCATCCCAAAGGGAGTGCAGAAGTGCCACAACATGGCTGCTTTCACGGCTTTTCCCTTAGGAAGAACCCTAATACCCGGCTGATTTACCTTCCTAAGGTTACTGTTAGGCTTAGGCCTAGGACTTTTAAAACCAGGAAGCCCTGGGCTCCAGGCACACTGCAGCTGCAAAAGGCATCCCAAGGGGAGCGCAAAAGTGACGCAACTTGGCTGCCACCACTGATATTTCCATGAGACCATCCCGAACCATAGGCTGATTTTCCTTCCTAGGCTTAAGGTTTGAGTTACGCCTAGGGTAAGGGCTCTATTAACCAGAAAGCCCTGAGTTCCAAGAACACAGCAGCTGCGAAGGACTAGCCAAGAAGAGCGCAAAAGTACCACAACATGCCTGCCTCCACAGCTTTTTCCTTGGGGACATGCCTAATTCCTGGCTGATTTGCCTTTCTCGTCTTAGGGTTGGGGTTCGGCCTAGGGCTAGGATTTTTTAAATCAGGAAGCCCTGAGTTCCAGGCACACTGCAGCTGTGAAAGGCATCCAAAAGGGAGTGCAAAAGTGCCACAACATGGCTGCTTTCACGGCTTTTTCCTTGGCAAGAAGCCTAACACCAGGCTGATTTACCTTCCCAGGGTTACTGTTAGGCTTAGGCCTAGGGCTAGGATTTTTAAAACTAGGAAGCCCTTAGCTCCAGGCACACTGCAGCTGTTCAAGGCATCCCAAGGGGAGTACAAAAGTGCAACAACATGGCAGCTTTCACAGCTTTTTCCTTGGCACCATCCCTATACCTAGGCTGATTTATCTGCCTAGGGTTAGGGTTAGGCTTCAGCCTAGGGCTTGGATTTCTTTAACCAGGAAGCCCTGAGTTCCAGGCTTACTTCATCTGCCAAAGGCATCCCAAAGGGAGTGCAGAAGTGCCACAACATGGCTGCTTTCACGGCTTTTCCCTTAGGAAGAACCCTAATACCCGGCTGATTTACCTTCCTAGGGTTACTGTTAGGCTTAGGCCTAGGACTTTTAAAACCAGGAAGCCCTGGGCTCCAGGCACACTGCAGCTGCGAAAGGCATCCCAAGGGGAGCGCAAAAGTGACGCAACTTGGCTGCCACCACTGATATTTCCATGAGACCATCCCGAACCATAGGCTGATTTTCCTTCCTAGGCTTAAGGTTTGAGTTACGCCTAGGGTAAGGGCTCTATTAACCAGAAAGCCCTGAGTTCCAAGAACACAGCAGCTGCGAAGGACTAGCCAAGAAGAGCGCAAAAGTACCACAACATGCCTGCCTCCACAGCTTTTTCCTTGGGGACATGCCTAATTCCTGGCTGATTTGCCTTTCTCGTCTTAGGGTTGGGGTTCGGCCTAGGGCTAGGATTTTTTAAATCAGGAAGCCCTGAGTTCCAGGCACACTGCAGCTGTGAAAGGCATCCAAAAGGGAGTGCAAAAGTGCCACAACATGGCTGCTTTCACGGCTTTTTCCTTGGCAAGAAGCCTAACACCAGGCTGATTTACCTTCCCAGGGTTACTGTTAGGCTTAGGCCTAGGGCTAGGATTTTTAAAACTAGGAAGCCCTTAGCTCCAGGCACACTGCAGCTGTTCAAGGCATCCCAAGGGGAGTACAAAAGTGCAACAACATGGCAGCTTTCACAGCTTTTTCCTTGGACCAATCCCTATACCTAGGCTGATTTATCTGCCTAGGGTTAGGGTTAGGCTTCAGCCTAGGGCTTGGATTTCTTTAACCAGGAAGCCCTGAGTTCCAGGCTTACTTCATCTGCCAAAGGCATCCCAAAGGGAGTGCAGAAGTGCCACAACATGGCTGCTTTCACGGCTTTTCCCTTAGGAAGAACCCTAATACCCGGCTGATTTACCTTCCTAGGGTTACTGTTAGGCTTAGGCCTAGGACTTTTAAAACCAGGAAGCCCTGGGCTCCAGGCACACTGCAGCTGCGAAAGGCATGCCAAGGGGAGCGCAAAAGTGACGCAACTTGGCTGCCACCACTGATATTTCCATGAGACCATCCCGAACCATAGGCTGATTTTCCTTCCTAGGCTTAAGGTTTGAGTTACGCCTAGGGTAAGGGCTCTATTAACCAGAAAGCCCTGAGTTCCAAGAACACAGCAGCTGCGAAGGACTAGCCAAGAAGAGCGCAAAAGTACCACAACATGCCTGGCTCCACAGCTTTTTCCTTGGGGACATGCCTAATTCCTGGCTGATTTGCCTTTCTCGTCTTAGGGTTGGGGTTCGGCCTAGGGCTAGGATTTTTAAAATCAGGAAGCCCTGAGTTCCAGGCACACTGCAGCTGTGAAAGGCATCCAAAAGGGAGTGCAAAAGTGCTACAGCATGGCTGCTTTCACGGCTTGTTCCTTGGCAAGAAGCCTAACACCAGGCTGATTTACCTTCCCAGGGTTACTGTTAGGCTTAGGCCTAGGGCTAGGATTTTTAAAACTAGGAAGCCCTGGGCTCCAGGCACACTGCAGCTGTTCAAGGCATCCCAAGGGGAGTACAAAAGTGCTACAACATGGCAGCTTTCACAGCTTTTTCCTTGGCACCATCCCTATACCTAGGGTGATATATCTGCCTAGGGTTAGGGTTAGGGTTCAGCCTAGGGCTTGGATTTCTTTAACCAGGAAGCCCTGAGTTCCAGGCTTACTTCATCTGCCAAAGGCATCCCAAAGGGAGTGCAGAAGTGCCACAACATGGCTGCTTTCACGGCTTTTCCCTTAGGAAGAACCCTAATACCCGGCTGATTTACCTTCCTAGGGTTACTGTTAGGCTTAGGCCTAGGACTTTTAAAACCAGGAAGCCCTGGGCTCCAGGCACACTGCAGCTGCGAAAGGCATCCCAAGGGGAGCGCAAAAGTGACGCAACTTGGCTGCCACCACTGATATTTCCATGAGACCATCCCCAACCATAGGCTGATTTTCCTTCCTAGGCTTAAGGTTTGAGTTACGCCTAGGGTAAGGGTTCTATTAACCAGAAAGCCCTGAGTTCCAAGAACACAGCAGCTGCGAAGGACTAGCCAAGAAGAGCGCAAAAGTACCACAACATGCCTGCCTCCACAGCTTTTTCCTTGGGGACATGCCTAATTCCTGGCTGATTTGCCTTTCTCCTCTTAGGGTTGGGGTTCGGCCTAGGGCTAGGATTTTTAAAATCAGGAAGCCCTGAGTTCCAGGCACACTGCAGCTGTGAAAGGCATCCAAAAGGGAGTGCAAAAGTGCCACAACATGGCTGCTTTCACGGCTTTTTCCTTGGCAAGAAGCCTAACACCAGGCTGATTTACCTTCCCAGGGTTACTGTTAGGCTTAGGCCTAGGGCTAGGATTTTTAAAACTAGGAAGCCCTGGGCTCCAGGCACACTGCAGCTGCGAAAGGCATCCCAAGGGGAGTACAAAAGTGCTACAACATGGCAGCTTTCACAGCTTTTTCCTTGGCACCATCCCTATACCTAGGCTGATTTATCTGCCTAGGGTTAGGGTTAGGCTTCAGCCTAGGGCTTGGATTTCTTTAACCAGGAAGCCCTGAGTTCCAGGCTTACTTCATCTGCCAAAGGCATCCCAAAGGGAGTGCAGAAGTGCCACAACATGGCTGCTTTCACGGCTTTTCCCTTAGGAAGAACCCTAATACCCGGCTGATTTACCTTCCTAGGGTTACTGTTAGGCTTAGGCCTAGGACTTTTAAAACCAGGAAGCCCTGGGCTCCAGGCACACTGCAGCTGCGAAAGGCATCCCAAGGGGAGCTCAAAAGTGACGCAACTTGGCTGCCACCACTGATATTTCCATGAGACCATCCCGAACCATAGGCTGATTTTCCTTCCTAGGCTTAAGGTTTGAGTTACGCCTAGGGTAAGGGTTCTATTAACCAGAAAGCCCTGAGTTCCAAGAACACAGCAGCTGCGAAGGACTAGCCAAGAAGAGCGCAAAAGTACCACAACATGCCTGCCTCCACAGCTTTTTCCTTGGGGACATGCCTAATTCCTGGCTGATTTGCCTTTCTCGTCTTAGGGTTGGGGTTCGGCCTAGGGCTAGGATTTTTAAAATCAGGAAGCCCTGAGTTCCAGGCACACTGCAGCTGTGAAAGGCATCCAAAAGGGAGTGCAAAAGTGCCACAACATGGCTGCTTTCACGGCTTTTTCCTTGGCAAGAAGCCTAACACCAGGCTGATTTACCTTCCCAGGGTTACTGTTAGGCTTAGGCCTAGGGCTAGGATTTTTAAAACTAGGAAGCCCTGGGCTCCAGGCACACTGCAGCTGTTCAAGGCATCCCAAGGGGAGTACAAAAGTGCAACAACATGGCAGCTTTCACATCTTTTTCCTTGGCACCATCCCTATACCTAGGCTGATTTATCTGCCTAGGGTTAGGGTTAGGCTTCAGCCTAGGGCTTGGATTTCTTTAACCAGGAAGCCCTGAGTTCCAGGCTTACTTCATCTGCCAAAGGCATCCCAAAGGGAGTGCAGAAGTGCCACAACATGGCTGCTTTCACGGCTTTTCCCTTAGGAAGAACCCTAATACCCGGCTGATTTACCTTCCTAGGGTTACTGTTAGGCTTAGGCCTAGGACTTTTAAAACCAGGAAGCCCTGGGCTCCAGGCACACTGCAGCTGCGAAAGGCATCCCAAGGGGAGCGCAAAAGTGACGCAACTTGGCTGCCACCACTGATATTTCCATGAGACCATCCCCAACCATAGGCTGATTTTCCTTCCTAGGCTTAAGGTTTGAGTTACGCCTAGGGTAAGGGTTCTATTAACCAGAAAGCCCTGAGTTCCAAGAACACAGCAGCTGCGAAGGACTAGCCAAGAAGAGCGCAAAAGTACCACAACATGCCTGCCTCCACAGCTTTTTCCTTGGGGACATGCCTAATTCCTGGCTGATTTGCCTTTCTCGTCTTAGGGTTGGGGTTCGGCCTAGGGCTAGGATTTTTAAAATCAGGAAGCCCTGAGTTCCAGGCACACTGGAGCTGTGAAAGGCATCCAAAAGGGAGTGCAAAAGTGCCACAACATGGCTGCTTTCACGGCTTTTTCCTTGGCAAGAAGCCTAACACCAGGCTGATTTACCTTCCCAGGGTTACTGTTAGGCTTAGGCCTAGGGCTAGGATTTTTAAAACTAGGAAGCCCTGGGCTCCAGGCACACTGCAGCTGTTCAAGGCATCCCAAGGGGAGTACAAAAGTGCAACAACATGGCAGCTTTCACATCTTTTTCCTTGGCACCATCCCTATACCTAGGCTGATTTATCTGCCTAGGGTTAGGGTTAGGCTTCAGCCTAGGGCTTGGATTTCTTTAACCAGGAAGCCCTGAGTTCCAGGCTTACTTCATCTGCCAAAGGCATCCCAAAGGGAGTGCAGAAGTGCCACAACATGGCTGCTTTCACGGCTTTTCCCTTAGGAAGAACCCTAATACCCGGCTGATTTACCTTCCTAGGGTTACTGTTAGGCTTAGGCCTAGGACTTTTAAAACCAGGAAGCCCTGGGCTCCAGGCACACTGCAGCTGCAAAAGGCATCCCAAGGGGAGCGCAAAAGTGACGCAACTTGGCTGCCACCACTGATATTTCCATGAGACCATCCCCAACCATAGGCTGATTTTCCTTCCTAGGCTTAAGGTTTGAGTTACGCCTAGGGTAAGGGTTCTATTAACCAGAAAGCCCTGAGTTCCAAGAACACAGCAGCTGCGAAGGACTAGCCAAGAAGAGCGCAAAAGTACCACAACATGCCTGCCTCCACAGCTTTTTCCTTGGGGACATGCCTAATTCCTGGCTGATTTGCCTTTCTCGTCTTAGGGTTGGGGTTCGGCCTAGGGCTAGGATTTTTAAAATCAGGAAGCCCTGAGTTCCAGGCACACTGCAGCTGTGAAAGGCATCCAAAAGGGAGTGCAAAAGTGCCACAACATGGCTGCTTTCACGGCTTTTTCCTTGGCAAGAAGCCTAACACCAGGCTGATTTACCTTCCCAGGGTTACTGTTAGGCTTAGGCCTAGGGCTAGGATTTTTAAAACTAGGAAGCCCTGGGCTCCAGGCACACTGCAGCTGTGAAAGGCATCCCAAGGGGAGTACAAAAGTGCAACAACATGGCAGCTTTCACATCTTTTTCCTTGGCACCATCCCTATACCTAGGCTGATTTATCTGCCTAGGGTTAGGGTTAGGGTTCAGCCTAGGGCTTGGATTTCTTTAACCAGGAAGCCCTGAGTTCCAGGCTTACTTCATCTGCCAAAGGCATCCCAAAGGGAGTGCAGAAGTGCCACAACATGGCTGCTTTCACGGCTTTTCCCTTAGGAAGAACCCTAATACCCGGCTGATTTACCTTCCTAGGGTTACTGTTAGGCTTAGGCCTAGGACTTTTAAAACCAGGAAGCCCTGGGCTCCAGGCACACTGCAGCTGCGAAAGGCATCCCAAGGGGAGCTCAAAAGTGACGCAACTTGGCTGCCACCACTGATATTTCCATGAGACCATCCCGAACCATAGGCTGATTTTCCTTCCTAGGCTTAAGGTTTGAGTTACGCCTAGGGTAAGGGTTCTATTAACCAGAAAGCCCTGAGTTCCAAGAACACAGCAGCTGCGAAGGACTAGCCAAGAAGAGCGCAAAAGTACCACAACATGCCTGCCTCCACAGCTTTTTCCTTGGGGACATGCCTAATTCCTGGCTGATTTGCCTTTCTCGTCTTAGGGTTGGGGTTCGGCCTAGGGCTAGGATTTTTAAAATCAGGAAGCCCTGAGTTCCAGGCACACTGCAGCTGTGAAAGGCATCCAAAAGGGAGTGCAAAAGTGCCACAACATGGCTGCTTTCACGGCTTTTTCCTTGGCAAGAAGCCTAACACCAGGCTGATTTACCTTCCCAGGGTTACTGTTAGGCTTAGGCCTAGGGCTAGGATTTTTAAAACTAGGAAGCCCTGGGCTCCAGGCACACTGCAGCTGTTCAAGGCATCCCAAGGGGAGTACAAAAGTGCAACAACATGGCAGCTTTCACATCTTTTTCCTTGGCACCATCCCTATACCTAGGCTGATTTATCTGCCTAGGGTTAGGGTTAGGCTTCAGCCTAGGGCTTGGATTTCTTTAACCAGGAAGCCCTGAGTTCCAGGCTTACTTCATCTGCCAAAGGCATCCCAAAGGGAGTGCAGAAGTGCCACAACATGGCTGCTTTCACGGCTTTTCCCTTAGGAAGAACCCTAATACCCGGCTGATTTACCTTCCTAGGGTTACTGTTAGGCTTAGGCCTAGGACTTTTAAAACCAGGAAGCCCTGGGCTCCAGGCACACTGCAGCTGCGAAAGGCATCCCAAGGGGAGCGCAAAAGTGACGCAACTTGGCTGCCACCACTGATATTTCCATGAGACCATCCCCAACCATAGGCTGATTTTCCTTCCTAGGCTTAAGGTTTGAGTTACGCCTAGGGTAAGGGTTCTATTAACCAGAAAGCCCTGAGTTCCAAGAACACAGCAGCTGCGAAGGACTAGCCAAGAAGAGCGCAAAAGTACCACAACATGCCTGCCTCCACAGCTTTTTCCTTGGGGACATGCCTAATTCCTGGCTGATTTGCCTTTCTCGTCTTAGGGTTGGGGTTCGGCCTAGGGCTAGGATTTTTAAAATCAGGAAGCCCTGAGTTCCAGGCACACTGGAGCTGTGAAAGGCATCCAAAAGGGAGTGCAAAAGTGCCACAACATGGCTGCTTTCACGGCTTTTTCCTTGGCAAGAAGCCTAACACCAGGCTGATTTACCTTCCCAGGGTTACTGTTAGGCTTAGGCCTAGGGCTAGGATTTTTAAAACTAGGAAGCCCTTAGCTCCAGGCACACTGCAGCTGTTCAAGGCATCCCAAGGGGAGTACAAAAGTGCAACAACATGGCAGCTTTCACATCTTTTTCCTTGGCACCATCCCTATACCTAGGCTGATTTATCTGCCTAGGGTTAGGGTTAGGCTTCAGCCTAGGGCTTGGATTTCTTTAACCAGGAAGCCCTGAGTTCCAGGCTTACTTCATCTGCCAAAGGCATCCCAAAGGGAGTGCAGAAGTGCCACAACATGGCTGCTTTCACGGCTTTTCCCTTAGGAAGAACCCTAATACCCGGCTGATTTACCTTCCTAGGGTTACTGTTAGGCTTAGGCCTAGGACTTTTAAAACCAGGAAGCCCTGGGCTCCAGGCACACTGCAGCTGCAAAAGGCATCCCAAGGGGAGCGCAAAAGTGACGCAACTTGGCTGCCACCACTGATATTTCCATGAGACCATCCCCAACCATAGGCTGATTTTCCTTCCTAGGCTTAAGGTTTGAGTTACGCCTAGGGTAAGGGTTCTATTAACCAGAAAGCCCTGAGTTCCAAGAACACAGCAGCTGCGAAGGACTAGCCAAGAAGAGCGCAAAAGTACCACAACATGCCTGCCTCCACAGCTTTTTCCTTGGGGACATGCCTAATTCCTGGCTGATTTGCCTTTCTCGTCTTAGGGTTGGGGTTCGGCCTAGGGCTAGGATTTTTAAAATCAGGAAGCCCTGAGTTCCAGGCACACTGGAGCTGTGAAAGGCATCCAAAAGGGAGTGCAAAAGTGCCACAACATGGCTGCTTTCACGGCTTTTTCCTTGGCAAGAAGCCTAACACCAGGCTGATTTACCTTCCCAGGGTTACTGTTAGGCTTAGGCCTAGGGCTAGGATTTTTAAAACTAGGAAGCCCTTAGCTCCAGGCACACTGCAGCTGTTCAAGGCATCCCAAGGGGAGTACAAAAGTGCAACAACATGGCAGCTTTCACATCTTTTTCCTTGGCACCATCCCTATACCTAGGCTGATTTATCTGCCTAGGGTTAGGGTTAGGCTTCAGCCTAGGGCTTGGATTTCTTTAACCAGGAAGCCCTGAGTTCCAGGCTTACTTCATCTGCCAAAGGCATCCCAAAGGGAGTGCAGAAGTGCCACAACATGGCTGCTTTCACGGCTTTTCCCTTAGGAAGAACCCTAATACCCGGCTGATTTACCTTCCTAGGGTTACTGTTAGGCTTAGGCCTAGGACTTTTAAAACCAGGAAGCCCTGGGCTCCAGGCACACTGCAGCTGCAAAAGGCATCCCAAGGGGAGCGCAAAAGTGACGCAACTTGGCTGCCACCACTGATATTTCCATGAGACCATCCCCAACCATAGGCTGATTTTCCTTCCTAGGCTTAAGGTTTGAGTTACGCCTAGGGTAAGGGTTCTATTAACCAGAAAGCCCTGAGTTCCAAGAACACAGCAGCTGCGAAGGACTAGCCAAGAAGAGCGCAAAAGTACCACAACATGCCTGCCTCCACAGCTTTTTCCTTGGGGACATGCCTAATTCCTGGCTGATTTGCCTTTCTCGTCTTAGGGTTGGGGTTCGGCCTAGGGCTAGGATTTTTAAAATCAGGAAGCCCTGAGTTCCAGGCACACTGCAGCTGTGAAAGGCATCCAAAAGGGAGTGCAAAAGTGCCACAACATGGCTGCTTTCACGGCTTTTTCCTTGGCAAGAAGCCTAACACCAGGCTGATTTACCTTCCCAGGGTTACTGTTAGGCTTAGGCCTAGGGCTAGGATTTTTAAAACTAGGAAGCCCTGGGCTCCAGGCACACTGCAGCTGTGAAAGGCATCCCAAGGGGAGTACAAAAGTGCAACAACATGGCAGCTTTCACATCTTTTTCCTTGGCACCATCCCTATACCTAGGCTGATTTATCTGCCTAGGGTTAGGGTTAGGGTTCAGCCTAGGGCTTGGATTTCTTTAACCAGGAAGCCCTGAGTTCCAGGCTTACTTCATCTGCCAAAGGCATCCCAAAGGGAGTGCAGAAGTGCCACAACATGGCTGCTTTCACGGCTTTTCCCTTAGGAAGAACCCTAATACCCGGCTGATTTACCTTCCTAGGGTTACTGTTAGGCTTAGGCCTAGGACTTTTAAAACCAGGAAGCCCTGGGCTCCAGGCACACTGCAGCTGCGAAAGGCATCCCAAGGGGAGCGCAAAAGTGACGCAACTTGGCTGCCACCACTGATATTTCCATGAGACCATCCCGAACCATAGGCTGATTTTCCTTCCTAGGGTTAAGGTTTGAGTTACGCCTAGGGTAAGGGTTCTATTAACCAGAAAGCCCTGAGTTCCAAGAACACAGCAGCTGCGAAGGACTAGCCAAGAAGAGCGCAAAAGTACCACAACATGCCTGCCTCCACAGCTTTTTCCTTGGGGACATGCCTAATTCCTGGCTGATTTGCCTTTCTCGTCTTAGGGTTGGGGTTCGGCCTAGGGCTAGGATTTTTAAAATCAGGAAGCCCTGAGTTCAAGGCACACTGCAGCTGTGAAAGGCATCCAAAAGGGAGTGCAAAAGTGCCACAACATGGCTGCTTTCACGGCTTTTTCCTTGGCAAGAAGCCTAACACCAGGCTGATTTACCTTCCCAGGGTTACTGTTAGGCTTAGGCCTAGGGCTAGGATTTTTAAAACTAGGAAGCCCTGGGCTCCAGGCACACTGCAGCTGTTCAAGGCATCCCAAGGGGAGTACAAAAGTGCAACAACATGGCAGCTTTCACATCTTTTTCCTTGGCACCATCCCTATACCTAGGCTGATTTATCTGCCTAGGGTTAGGGTTAGGCTTCAGACTAGGGCTTGGATTTCTTTAACCAGGAAGCCCTGAGTTCCAGGCTTACTTCATCTGCCAAAGGCATCCCAAAGGGAGTGCAGAAGTGCCACAACATGGCTGCTTTCACGGCTTTTCCCTTAGGAAGAACCCTAATACCCGGCTGATTTACCTTCCTAGGGTTACTGTTAGGCTTAGGCCTAGGACTTTTAAAACCAGGAAGCCCTGGGCTCCAGGCACACTGCAGCTGCGAAAGGCATCCCAAGGGGAGCGCAAAAGTGACGCAACTTGGCTGCCACCACTGATATTTCCATGAGACCATCCCGAACCATAGGCTGATTTTCCTTCCTAGGGTTAAGGTTTGAGTTACGCCTAGGGTAAGGGTTCTATTAACCAGAAAGCCCTGAGTTCCAAGAACACAGCAGCTGCGAAGGACTACCCAAGAAGAGCGCAAAAGTACCACAACATGCCTGCCTCCACAGCTTTTTCCTTGGGGACATGCCTAATTCCTGGCTGATTTGCCTTTCTCCTCTTAGGGTTGGGGTTCGGCCTAGGGCTAGGATTTTTAAAATCAGGAAGCCCTGAGTTCCAGGCACACTGCAGCTGTGAAAGGCATCCAAAAGGGAGTGCAAAAGTGCCACAACATGGCTGCTTTCACGGCTTTTTCCTTGGCAAGAAGCCTAACACCAGGCTGATTTACCTTCCCAGGGTTACTGTTAGGCTTAGGCCTAGGGCTAGGATTTTTAAAACTAGGAAGCCCTGGGCTCCAGGCACACTGCAGCTGTTCAAGGCATCCCAAGGGGAGTACAAAAGTGCAACAACATGGCAGCTTTCACAGCTTTTTCCTTGGCACCATCCCTATACCTAGGCTGATTTATCTGCCTAGGGTTAGGGTTAGGCTTCAGCCTAGGGCTTGGATTTCTTTAACCAGGAAGCCCTGAGTTCCAGGCTTACTTCATCTGCCAAAGGCATCCCAAAGGGAGTGCAGAAGTGCCACAACATGGCTGCTTTCACGGCTTTTCCCTTAGGAAGAACCCTAATACCCGGCTGATTTACCTTCCTAGGGTTACTGTTAGGCTTAGGCCTAGGACTTTTAAAACCAGGAAGCCCTGGGCTCCAGGCACACTGCAGCTGCGAAAGGCATCCCAAGGGGAGCGCAAAAGTGACGCAACTTGGCTGCCACCACTGATATTTCCATGAGACCATCCCGAACCATAGGCTGATTTTCCTTCCTAGGGTTAAGGTTTGAGTTACGCCTAGGGTAAGGGTTCTATTAACCAGAAAGCCCTGAGTTCCAAGAACACAGCAGCTGCGAAGGACTAGCCAAGAAGAGCGCAAAAGTACCACAACATGCCTGCCTCCACAGCTTTTTCCTTGGGGACATGCCTAATTCCTGGCTGATTTGCCTTTCTCGTCTTAGGGTTGGGGTTCGGCCTAGGGCTAGGATTTTAAAAATCAGGAAGCCCTGAGTTCCAGGCACACTGCAGCTGTGAAAGGCATCCAAAAGGGAGTGCAAAAGTGCCACAACATGGCTGCTTTCACGGCTTTTTCCTTGGCAAGAAGCCTAACACCAGGCTGATTTACCTTCCCAGGGTTACTGTTAGGCTTAGGCCTAGGGCTAGGATTTTTGAAACTAGGAAGCCCTTGGCTCCAGGCACACTGCAGCTGTTCAAGGCATCCCAAGGGGAGTACAAAAGTGCAACAACATGGCAGCTTTCACAGCTTTTTCCTTGGCACCATCCCTATACCTAGGCTGATTTATCTGCCTAGGGTTAGGGTTAGGGTTCAGCCTAGGGCTTGGATTTCTTTAACCAGGAAGCCCTGAGTTCCAGGCTTACTTCATCTGCCAAAGGCATCCCAAAGGGAGTGCAGAAGTGCCACAACATGGCTGCTTTCACGGCTTTTCCCTTAGGAAGAACCCTAATACCCGGCTGATTTACCTTCCTAGGGTTACTGTTAGGCTTAGGCCTAGGACTTTTAAAACCAGGAAGCCCTGGGCTCCAGGCACACTGCAGCTGCGAAAGGCATCCCAAGGGGAGCGCAAAAGTGACGCAACTTGGCTGCCACCACTGATATTTCCATGAGACCATCCCGAACCATAGGCTGATTTTCCTTCCTAGGGTTAAGGTTTGAGTTACGCCTAGGGTAAGGGCTCTATTAACCAGAAAGCCCTGAGTTCCAAGAACACAGCAGCTGCGAAGGACTAGCCAAGAAGAGCGCAAAAGTACCACAACATGCCTGCCTCCACAGCTTTTTCCTTGGGGACATGCCTAATTCCTGGCTGATTTGCCTTTCTCGTCTTAGGGTTGGGGTTCGGCCTAGGGCTAGGATTTTTAAAATCAGGAAGCCCTGAGTTCCAGGCACACTGCAGCTGTGAAAGGCATCCAAAAGGGAGTGCAAAAGTGCCACAACATGGCTGCTTTCACGGCTTTTTCCTTGGCAAGAAGCCTAACACCAGGCTGATTTACCTTCCCAGGGTTACTGTTAGGCTTAGGCCTAGGGCTAGGATTTTTAAAACTAGGAAGCCCTTAGCTCCAGGCACACTGCAGCTGTTCAAGGCATCCCAAGGGGAGTACAAAAGTGCTACAACATGGCAGCTTTCACAGCTTTTTCCTTGGCACCATCCCTATACCTAGGCTGATTTATCTGCCTAGGGTTAGGGTTAGGGTTCAGCCTAGGGCTTGGATTTCTTTAACCAGGAAGCCCTGAGTTCCAGGCTTACTTCATCTGCCAAAGGCATCCCAAAGGGAGTGCAGAAGTGCCACAACATGGCTGCTTTCACGGCTTTTCCCTTAGGTAGAACCCTAATACCCGGCTGATTTACCTTCCTAGGGTTACTGTTAGGCTTAGGCCTAGGACTTTTAAAACCAGGAAGCCCTGGGCTCCAGGCACACTGCAGCTGCGAAAGGCATCCCAAGGGGAGCGCAAAAGTGACGCAACTTGGCTGCCACCACTGATATTTCCATGAGACCATCCCGAACCATAGGCTGATTTTCCTTCCTAGGGTTAAGGTTTGAGTTACGCCTAGGGTAAGGGCTCTATTAACCAGAAAGCCCTGAGTTCCAAGATCACAGCAGCTGCGAAGGACTAGCCAAG
This sequence comes from Ammospiza nelsoni, assembly GCF_027579445.1. Classification (NCBI taxonomy): domain Eukaryota; kingdom Metazoa; phylum Chordata; class Aves; order Passeriformes; family Passerellidae; genus Ammospiza; species Ammospiza nelsoni. The sequence continues at coordinate 559,445 of NW_026683194.1, forward strand.
AAGAGCGCAAAAGTACCACAACATGCCTGCCTCCACAGCTTTTTCCTTGGGGACATGCCTAATTCCTGGCTGATTTGCCTTTCTCGTCTTAGGGTTGGGGTTCGGCCTAGGGCTAGGATTTTTAAAATCAGGAAGCCCTGAGTTCCAGGCACACTGCAGCTGTGAAAGGCATCCAAAAGGGAGTGCAAAAGTGCCACAACATGGCTGCTTTCACGGCATTTTCCTTGGCAAGAAGCCTAACACCAGGCTGATTTCCCTTCCCAGGGTTACTGTTAGGCTTAGGCCTAGGGCTAGGATTTTTAAAACTAGGAAGCCCTTAGCTCCAGCCACACTGCAGCTGTTCAAGGCATCCCAAGGGGAGTACAAAAGTGCTACAACATGGCAGCTTTCACAGCTTTTTCCTTGGCACCATCCCTATACCTAGGCTGATTTATCTGCCTAGGGTTAGGGTTAGGGTTCAGCCTAGGCCTTGGATTTCTTTAACCAGGAAGCCCTGAGTTCCAGGCTTACTTCATCTGCCAAAGGCATCCCAAAGGGAGTGCAGAAGTGCCACAACATGGCTGCTTTCACGGCTTTTCCCTTAGGAAGAACCCTAATACCCGGCTGATTTACCTTCCTAGGGTTACTGTTAGGCTTAGGCCTAGGACTTTTAAAACCAGGAAGCCCTGGGCTCCAGGCACACTGCAGCTGCAAAAGGCATCCCAAGGGGAGCGCAAAAGTGACGCAACTTGGCTGCCACCACTGATATTTCCATGAGACCATCCCGAACCATAGGCTGATTTTCCTTCCTAGGCTTAAGGTTTGAGTTACGCCTAGGGTAAGGGCTCTATTAACCAGAAAGCCCTGAGTTCCAAGAACACAGCAGCTGCGAAGGACTAGCCAAGAAGAGCGCAAAAGTACCACAACATGCCTGCCTCCACAGCTTTTTCCTTGGGGACATGCCTAATTCCTGGCTGATTTGCCTTTCTCGTCTTAGGGTTGGGGTTCGGCCTAGGGCTAGGATTTTTAAAATCAGGAAGCCCTGAGTTCCAGGCACACTGCAGCTGTGAAAGGCATCCAAAAGGGAGTGCAAAAGTGCCACAACATGGCTGCTTTCACGGCTTTTTCCTTGGCAAGAAGCCTAACACCAGGCTGATTTACCTTCCCAGGGTTACTGTTAGGCTTAGGCCTAGGGCTAGGATTTTTAAAACTAGGAAGCCCTGGGCTCCAGGCACACTGCAGCTGTTCAAGGCATCCCAAGGGGAGTACAAAAGTGCAACAACATGGCAGCTTTCACAGCTTTTTCCTTGGCACCATCCCTATACCTAGGCTGATTTATCTGCCTAGGGTTAGGGTTAGGCTTCAGCCTAGGGCTTGGATTTCTTTAACCAGGAAGCCCTGAGTTCCAGGCTTACTTCATCTGCCAAAGGCATCCCAAAGGGAGTGCAGAAGTGCCACAACATGGCTGCTTTCACGGCTTTTCCCTTAGGAAGAACCCTAATACCCGGCTGATTTACCTTCCTAGGGTTACTGTTAGGCTTAGGCCTAGGACTTTTAAAACCAGGAAGCCCTGGGCTCCAGGCACACTGCAGCTGCGAAAGGCATCCCAAGGGGAGCGCAAAAGTGACGCAACTTGGCTGCCACCACTGATATTTCCATGAGACCATCCCGAACCATAGGCTGATTTTCCTTCCTAGGCTTAAGGTTTGAGTTACGCCTAGGGTAAGGGTTCTATTAACCAGAAAGCCCTGAGTTCCAAGAACACAGCAGCTGCGAAGGACTAGCCAAGAAGAGCGCAAAAGTACCACAACATGCCTGCCTCCACAGCTTTTTCCTTGGGGACATGCCTAATTCCTGGCTGATTTGCCTTTCTCGTCTTAGGGTTGGGGTTCGGCCTAGGGCTAGGATTTTTAAAATCAGGAAGCCCTGAGTTCCAGGCACACTGCAGCTGTGAAAGGCATCCAAAAGGGAGTGCAAAAGTGCCACAACATGGCTGCTTTCACGGCTTTTTCCTTGGCAAGAAGCCTAACACCAGGCTGATTTACCTTCCCAGGGTTACTGTTAGGCTTAGGCCTAGGGCTAGGATTTTTGAAACTAGGAAGCCCTTGGCTCCAGGCACACTGCAGCTGTTCAAGGCATCCCAAGGGGAGTACAAAAGTGCAACAACATGGCAGCTTTCACAGCTTTTTCCTTGGCACCATCCCTATACCTAGGCTGATTTATCTGCCTAGGGTTAGGGTTAGGCTTCAGCCTAGGGCTTGGATTTCTTTAACCAGGAAGCCCTGAGTTCCAGGCTTACTTCATCTGCCAAAGGCATCCCAAAGGGAGTGCAGAAGTGCCACAACATGGCTGCTTTCACGGCTTTTCCCTTAGGAAGAACCCTAATACCCGGCTGATTTACCTTCCTAGGGTTACTGTTAGGCTTAGGCCTAGGACTTTTAAAACCAGGAAGCCCTGGGCTCCAGGCACACTGCAGCTGCGAAAGGCATCCCAAGGGGAGCGCAAAAGTGACGCAACTTGGCTGCCACCACTGATATTTCCATGAGACCATCCCGAACCATAGGCTGATTTTCCTTCCTAGGGTTAAGGTTTGAGTTACGCCTAGGGTAAGGGCTCTATTAACCAGAAAGCCCTGAGTTCCAAGAACACAGCAGCTGCGAAGGACTAGCCAAGAAGAGCGCAAAAGTACCACAACATGCCTGCCTCCACAGCTTTTTCCTTGGGGACATGCCTAATTCCTGGCTGATTTGCCTTTCTCGTCTTAGGGTTGGGGTTCGGCCTAGGGCTAGGATTTTTAAAATCAGGAAGCCCTGAGTTCCAGGCACACTGCAGCTGTGAAAGGCATCCAAAAGGGAGTGCAAAAGTGCCACAACATGGCTGCTTTCACGGCTTTTTCCTTGGCAAGAAGCCTAACACCAGGCTGATTTACCTTCCCAGGGTTACTGTTAGGCTTAGGCCTAGGGCTAGGATTTTTAAAACTAGGAAGCCCTTAGCTCCAGGCACACTGCAGCTGTTCAAGGCATCCCAAGGGGAGTACAAAAGTGCTACAACATGGCAGCTTTCACAGCTTTTTCCTTGGCACCATCCCTATACCTAGGCTGATTTATCTGCCTAGGGTTAGGGTTAGGGTTCAGCCTAGGGCTTGGATTTCTTTAACCAGGAAGCCCTGAGTTCCAGGCTTACTTCATCTGCCAAAGGCATCCCAAAGGGAGTGCAGAAGTGCCACAACATGGCTGCTTTCACGGCTTTTCCCTTAGGTAGAACCCTAATACCCGGCTGATTTACCTTCCTAGGGTTACTGTTAGGCTTAGGCCTAGGACTTTTAAAACCAGGAAGCCCTGGGCTCCAGGCACACTGCAGCTGCGAAAGGCATCCCAAGGGGAGCGCAAAAGTGACGCAACTTGGCTGCCACCACTGATATTTCCATGAGACCATCCCGAACCATAGGCTGATTTTCCTTCCTAGGGTTAAGGTTTGAGTTACGCCTAGGGTAAGGGCTCTATTAACCAGAAAGCCCTGAGTTCCAAGATCACAGCAGCTGCGAAGGACTAGCCAAGAAGAGCGCAAAAGTACCACAACATGCCTGCCTCCACAGCTTTTTCCTTGGGGACATGCCTAATTCCTGGCTGATTTGCCTTTCTCGTCTTAGGGTTGGGGTTCGGCCTAGGGCTAGGATTTTTAAAATCAGGAAGCCCTGAGTTCCAGGCACACTGCAGCTGTGAAAGGCATCCAAAAGGGAGTGCAAAAGTGCCACAACATGGCTGCTTTCACGGCATTTTCCTTGGCAAGAAGCCTAACACCAGGCTGATTTCCCTTCCCAGGGTTACTGTTAGGCTTAGGCCTAGGGCTAGGATTTTTAAAACTAGGAAGCCCTTAGCTCCAGGCACACTGCAGCTGTTCAAGGCATCCCAAGGGGAGTACAAAAGTGCTACAACATGGCAGCTTTCACAGCTTTTTCCTTGGCACCATCCCTATACCTAGGCTGATTTATCTGCCTAGGGTTAGGGTTAGGGTTCAGCCTAGGGCTTGGATTTCTTTAACCAGGAAGCCCTGAGTTCCAGGCTTACTTCATCTGCCAAAGGCATCCCAAAGGGAGTGCAGAAGTGCCACAACATGGCTGCTTTCACGGCTTTTCCCTTAGGAAGAACCCTAATACCCGGCTGATTTACCTTCCTAGGGTTACTGTTAGGCTTAGGCCTAGGACTTTTAAAACCAGGAAGCCCTGGGCTCCAGGCACACTGCAGCTGCAAAAGGCATCCCAAGGGGAGCGCAAAAGTGACGCAACTTGGCTGCCACCACTGATATTTCCATGAGACCATCCCGAACCATAGGCTGATTTTCCTTCCTAGGCTTAAGGTTTGAGTTACGCCTAGGGTAAGGGCTCTATTAACCAGAAAGCCCTGAGTTCCAAGAACACAGCAGCTGCGAAGGACTAGCCAAGAAGAGCGCAAAAGTACCACAACATGCCTGCCTCCACAGCTTTTTCCTTGGGGACATGCCTAATTCCTGGCTGATTTGCCTTTCTCGTCTTAGGGTTGGGGTTCGGCCTAGGGCTAGGATTTTTAAAATCAGGAAGCCCTGAGTTCCAGGCACACTGCAGCTGTGAAAGGCATCCAAAAGGGAGTGCAAAAGTGCCACAACATGGCTGCTTTCACGGCTTTTTCCTTGGCAAGAAGCCTAACACCAGGCTGATTTACCTTCCCAGGGTTACTGTTAGGCTTAGGCCTAGGGCTAGGATTTTTAAAACTAGGAAGCCCTGGGCTCCAGGCACACTGCAGCTGTTCAAGGCATCCCAAGGGGAGTACAAAAGTGCTACAACATGGCAGCTTTCACAGCTTTTTCCTTGGCACCATCCCTATACCTAGGGTGATTTATCTGCCTAGGGTTAGGGTTAGGGTTCAGCCTAGGCCTTGGATTTCTTTAACCAGGAAGCCCTGAGTTTCAGGCTTACTTCATCTGCCAAAGGCATCCCAAAGGGAGTGCAGAAGTGCCACAACATGGCTGCTTTCACGGCTTTTCCCTTAGGAAGAACCCTAATACCCGGCTGATTTACCTTCCTAGGGTTACTGTTAGGCTTAGGCCTAGGACTTTTAAAACCAGGAAGCCCTGGGCTCCAGGCACACTGCAGCTGCGAAAGGCATCCCAAGGGGAGCGCAAAAGTGACGCAACTTGGCTGCCACCACTGATATTTCCATGAGACCATCCCCAACCATAGGCTGATTTTCCTTCCTAGGCTTAAGGTTTGAGTTACGCCTAGGGTAAGGGCTCTATTAACCAGAAAGCCCTGAGTTCCAAGATCACAGCAGCTGCGAAGGACTAGCCAAGAAGAGCGCAAAAGTACCACAACATGCCTGCCTCCACAGCTTTTTCCTTGGGGACATGCCTAATTCCTGGCTGATTTGCCTTTCTCGTCTTAGGGTTGGGGTTCGGCCTAGGGCTAGGATTTTTAAAATCAGGAAGCCCTGAGTTCCAGGCACACTGCAGCTGTGAAAGGCATCCAAAAGGGAGTGCAAAAGTGCCACAACATGGCTGCTTTCACGGCTTTTTCCTTGGCAAGAAGCCTAACACCAGGCTGATTTACCTTCCCAGGGTTACTGTTAGGCTTAGGCCTAGGGCTAGGATTTTTAAAACTAGGAAGCCCTGGGCTCCAGGCACACTGCAGCTGTTCAAGGCATCCCAAGGGGAGTACAAAAGTGCTACAACATGGCAGCTTTCACAGCTTTTTCCTTGGCACCATCCCTATACCTAGGCTGATTTATCTGCCTAGGGTTAGGGTTAGGGTTCAGCCTAGGGCTTGGATTTCTTTAACCAGGAAGCCCTGAGTTCCAGGCTTACTTCATCTGCCAAAGGCATCCCAAAGGGAGTGCAGAAGTGCCACAACATGGCTGCTTTCACGGCTTTTCCCTTAGGAAGAACCCTAATACCCGGCTGATTTACCTTCCTAGGGTTACTGTTAGGCTTAGGCCTAGGACTTTTAAAACCAGGAAGCCCTGGGCTCCAGGCACACTGCAGCTGCGAAAGGCATCCCAAGGGGAGCGCAAAAGTGACGCAACTTGGCTGCCACCACTGATATTTCCATGAGACCATCCCGAACCATAGGCTGATTTTCCTTCCTAGGCTTAAGGTTTGAGTTACGCCTAGGGTAAGGGCTCTATTAACCAGAAAGCCCTGAGTTCCAAGAACACAGCAGCTGCGAAGGACTAGCCAAGAAGAGCGCAAAAGTACCACAACATGCCTGCCTCCACAGCTTTTTCCTTGGGGACATGCCTAATTCCTGGCTGATTTGCCTTTCTCGTCTTAGGGTTGGGGTTCGGCCTAGGGCTAGGATTTTTAAAATCAGGAAGCCCTGAGTTCCAGGCACACTGCAGCTGTGAAAGGCATCCAAAAGGGAGTGCAAAAGTGCCACAACATGGCTGCTTTCACGGCTTTTTCCTTGGCAAGAAGCCTAACACCAGGCTGATTTACCTTCCCAGGGTTACTGTTAGGCTTAGGCCTAGGGCTAGGATTTTTAAAACTAGGAAGCCCTTAGCTCCAGGCACACTGCAGCTGTTCAAGGCATCCCAAGGGGAGTACAAAAGTGCTACAACATGGCAGCTTTCACAGCTTTTTCCTTGGCACCATCCCTATACCTAGGCTGATTTATCTGCCTAGGGTTAGGGTTAGGCTTCAGACTAGGGCTTGGATTTCTTTAACCAGGAAGCCCTGAGTTCCAGGCTTACTTCATCTGCCAAAGGCATCCCAAAGGGAGTGCAGAAGTGCCACAACATGGCTGCTTTCACGGCTTTTCCCTTAGGTAGAACCCTAATACCCGGCTGATTTACCTTCCTAGGGTTACTGTTAGGCTTAGGCCTAGGACTTTTAAAACCAGGAAGCCCTGGGCTCCAGGCACACTGCAGCTGCGAAAGGCATCCCAAGGGGAGCGCAAAAGTGACGCAACTTGGCTGCCACCACTGATATTTCCATGAGACCATCCCGAACCATAGGCTGATTTTCCTTCCTAGGGTTAAGGTTTGAGTTACGCCTAGGGTAAGGGCTCTATTAACCAGAAAGCCCTGAGTTCCAAGATCACAGCAGCTGCGAAGGACTAGCCAAGAAGAGCGCAAAAGTACCACAACATGCCTGCCTCCACAGCTTTTTCCTTGGGGACATGCCTAATTCCTGGCTGATTTGCCTTTCTCGTCTTAGGGTTGGGGTTCGGCCTAGGGCTAGGATTTTTAAAATCAGGAAGCCCTGAGTTCCAGGCACACTGCAGCTGTGAAAGGCATCCAAAAGGGAGTGCAAAAGTGCCACAACATGGCTGCTTTCACGGCATTTTCCTTGGCAAGAAGCCTAACACCAGGCTGATTTACCTTCCCAGGGTTACTGTTAGGCTTAGGCCTAGGGCTAGGATTTTTAAAACTAGGAAGCCCTTAGCTCCAGGCACACTGCAGCTGTTCAAGGCATCCCAAGGGGAGTACAAAAGTGCTACAACATGGCAGCTTTCACAGCTTTTTCCTTGGCACCATCCCTATACCTAGGCTGATTTATCTGCCTAGGGTTAGGGTTAGGGTTCAGCCTAGGCCTTGGATTTCTTTAACCAGGAAGCCCAGAGTTTCAGGCTTACTTCATCTGCCAAAGGCATCCCAAAGGGAGTGCAGAAGTGCCACAACATGGCTGCTTTCACGGCTTTTCCCTTAGGAAGAACCCTAATACCCGGCTGATTTACCTTCCTAGGGTTACTGTTAGGCTTAGGCCTAGGACTTTTAAAACCAGGAAGCCCTGGGCTCCAGGCACACTGCAGCTGCAAAAGGCATCCCAAGGGGAGCGCAAAAGTGACGCAACTTGGCTGCCACCACTGATATTTCCATGAGACCATCCCGAACCATAGGCTGATTTTCCTTCCTAGGGTTAAGGTTTGAGTTACGCCTAGGGTAAGGGCTCTATTAACCAGAAAGCCCTGAGTTCCAAGAACACAGCAGCTGCGAAGGACTAGCCAAGAAGAGCGCAAAAGTACCACAACATGCCTGCCTCCACAGCTTTTTCCTTGGGGACATGCCTAATTCCTGGCTGATTTGCCTTTCTCGTCTTAGGGTTGGGGTTCGGCCTAGGGCTAGGATTTTTAAAATCAGGAAGCCCTGAGTTCCAGGCACACTGCAGCTGTGAAAGGCATCCAAAAGGGAGTGCAAAAGTGCCACAACATGGCTGCTTTCACGGCTTTTTCCTTGGCAAGAAGCCTAACACCAGGCTGATTTACCTTCCCAGGGTTACTGTTAGGCTTAGGCCTAGGGCTAGGATTTTTAAAACTAGGAAGCCCTGGGCTCCAGGCACACTGCAGCTGTTCAAGGCATCCCAAGGGGAGTACAAAAGTGCTACAACATGGCAGCTTTCACAGCTTTTTCCTTGGCACCATCCCTATACCTAGGCTGATTTATCTGCCTAGGGTTAGGGTTAGGGTTCAGCCTAGGCCTTGGATTTCTTTAACCAGGAAGCCCTGAGTTTCAGGCTTACTTCATCTGCCAAAGGCATCCCAAAGGGAGTGCAGAAGTGCCACAACATGGCTGCTTTCACGGCTTTTCCCTTAGGAAGAACCCTAATACCCGGCTGATTTACCTTCCTAGGGTTACTGTTAGGCTTAGGCCTAGGACTTTTAAAACCAGGAAGCCCTGGGCTCCAGGCACACTGCAGCTGCGAAAGGCATCCCAAGGGGAGCGCAAAAGTGACGCAACTTGGCTGCCACCACTGATATTTCCATGAGACCATCCCGAACCATAGGCTGATTTTCCTTCCTAGGGTTAAGGTTTGAGTTACGCCTAGGGTAAGGGCTCTATTAACCAGAAAGCCCTGAGTTCCAAGATCACAGCAGCTGCGAAGGACTAGCCAAGAAGAGCGCAAAAGTACCACAACATGCCTGCCTCCACAGCTTTTTCCTTGGGGACATGCCTAATTCCTGGCTGATTTGCCTTTCTCGTCTTAGGGTTGGGGTTCGGCCTAGGGCTAGGATTTTAAAAATCAGGAAGCCCTGAGTTCCAGGCACACTGCAGCTGTGAAAGGCATCCAAAAGGGAGTGCAAAAGTGCCACAACATGGCTGCTTTCACGGCTTTTTCCTTGGCAAGAAGCCTAACACCAGGCTGATTTACCTTCCCAGGGTTACTGTTAGGCTTAGGCCTAGGGCTAGGATTTTTAAAACTAGGAAGCCCTGGGCTCCAGGCACACTGCAGCTGTTCAAGGCATCCCAAGGGGAGTACAAAAGTGCTACAACATGGCAGCTTTCACAGCTTTTTCCTTGGCACCATCCCTATACCTAGGGTGATTTATCTGCCTAGGGTTAGGGTTAGGGTTCAGCCTAGGGCTTGGATTTCTTTAACCAGGAAGCCCTGAGTTCCAGGCTTACTTCATCTGCCAAAGGCATCCCAAAGGGAGTGCAGAAGTGCCACAACATGGCTGCTTTCACGGCTTTTCCCTTAGGAAGAACCCTAATACCCGGCTGATTTACCTTCCTAGGGTTACTGTTAGGCTTAGGCCTAGGACTTTTAAAACCAGGAAGCCCTGGGCTCCAGGCACACTGCAGCTGCGAAAGGCATCCCAAGGGGAGCGCAAAAGTGACGCAACTTGGCTGCCACCACTGATATTTCCATGAGACCATCCCGAACCATAGGCTGATTTTCCTTCCTAGGCTTAAGGTTTGAGTTACGCCTAGGGTAAGGGCTCTATTAACCAGAAAGCCCTGAGTTCCAAGAACACAGCAGCTGCGAAGGACTAGCCAAGAAGAGCGCAAAAGTACCACAACATGCCTGCCTCCACAGCTTTTTCCTTGGGGACATGCCTAATTCCTGGCTGATTTGCCTTTCTCGTCTTAGGGTTGGGGTTCGGCCTAGGGCTAGGATTTTTAAAATCAGGAAGCCCTGAGTTCCAGGCACACTGCAGCTGTGAAAGGCATCCAAAAGGGAGTGCAAAAGTGCCACAACATGGCTGCTTTCACGGCTTTTTCCTTGGCAAGAAGCCTAACACCAGGCTGATTTACCTTCCCAGGGTTACTGTTAGGCTTAGGCCTAGGGCTAGGATTTTTAAAACTAGGAAGCCCTTAGCTCCAGGCACACTGCAGCTGTTCAAGGCATCCCAAGGGGAGTACAAAAGTGCTACAACATGGCAGCTTTCACAGCTTTTTCCTTGGCACCATCCCTATACCTAGGCTGATTTATCTGCCTAGGGTTAGGGTTAGGCTTCAGACTAGGGCTTGGATTTCTTTAACCAGGAAGCCCTGAGTTCCAGGCTTACTTCATCTGCCAAAGGCATCCCAAAGGGAGTGCAGAAGTGCCACAACATGGCTGCTTTCACGGCTTTTCCCTTAGGTAGAACCCTAATACCCGGCTGATTTACCTTCCTAGGGTTACTGTTAGGCTTAGGCCTAGGACTTTTAAAACCAGGAAGCCCTGGGCTCCAGGCACACTGCAGCTGCGAAAGGCATCCCAAGGGGAGCGCAAAAGTGACGCAACTTGGCTGCCACCACTGATATTTCCATGAGACCATCCCGAACCATAGGCTGATTTTCCTTCCTAGGGTTAAGGTTTGAGTTACGCCTAGGGTAAGGGCTCTATTAACCAGAAAGCCCTGAGTTCCAAGATCACAGCAGCTGCGAAGGACTAGCCAAGAAGAGCGCAAAAGTACCACAACATGCCTGCCTCCACAGCTTTTTCCTTGGGGACATGCCTAATTCCTGGCTGATTTGCCTTTCTCGTCTTAGGGTTGGGGTTCGGCCTAGGGCTAGGATTTTTAAAATCAGGAAGCCCTGAGTTCCAGGCACACTGCAGCTGTGAAAGGCATCCAAAAGGGAGTGCAAAAGTGCCACAACATGGCTGCTTTCACGGCATTTTCCTTGGCAAGAAGCCTAACACCAGGCTGATTTACCTTCCCAGGGTTACTGTTAGGCTTAGGCCTAGGGCTAGGATTTTTAAAACTAGGAAGCCCTTAGCTCCAGGCACACTGCAGCTGTTCAAGGCATCCCAAGGGGAGTACAAAAGTGCTACAACATGGCAGCTTTCACAGCTTTTTCCTTGGCACCATCCCTATACCTAGGCTGATTTATCTGCCTAGGGTTAGGGTTAGGGTTCAGCCTAGGCCTTGGATTTCTTTAACCAGGAAGCCCAGAGTTTCAGGCTTACTTCATCTGCCAAAGGCATCCCAAAGGGAGTGCAGAAGTGCCACAACATGGCTGCTTTCACGGCTTTTCCCTTAGGAAGAACCCTAATACCCGGCTGATTTACCTTCCTAGGGTTACTGTTAGGCTTAGGCCTAGGACTTTTAAAACCAGGAAGCCCTGGGCTCCAGGCACACTGCAGCTGCAAAAGGCATCCCAAGGGGAGCGCAAAAGTGACGCAACTTGGCTGCCACCACTGATATTTCCATGAGACCATCCCGAACCATAGGCTGATTTTCCTTCCTAGGGTTAAGGTTTGAGTTACGCCTAGGGTAAGGGCTCTATTAACCAGAAAGCCCTGAGTTCCAAGAACACAGCAGCTGCGAAGGACTAGCCAAGAAGAGCGCAAAAGTACCACAACATGCCTGCCTCCACAGCTTTTTCCTTGGGGACATGCCTAATTCCTGGCTGATTTGCCTTTCTCGTCTTAGGGTTGGGGTTCGGCCTAGGGCTAGGATTTTTAAAATCAGGAAGCCCTGAGTTCCAGGCACACTGCAGCTGTGAAAGGCATCCAAAAGGGAGTGCAAAAGTGCCACAACATGGCTGCTTTCACGGCTTTTTCCTTGGCAAGAAGCCTAACACCAGGCTGATTTACCTTCCCAGGGTTACTGTTAGGCTTAGGCCTAGGGCTAGGATTTTTAAAACTAGGAAGCCCTGGGCTCCAGGCACACTGCAGCTGTTCAAGGCATCCCAAGGGGAGTACAAAAGTGCTACAACATGGCAGCTTTCACAGCTTTTTCCTTGGCACCATCCCTATACCTAGGCTGATTTATCTGCCTAGGGTTAGGGTTAGGGTTCAGCCTAGGCCTTGGATTTCTTTAACCAGGAAGCCCTGAGTTTCAGGCTTACTTCATCTGCCAAAGGCATCCCAAAGGGAGTGCAGAAGTGCCACAACATGGCTGCTTTCACGGCTTTTCCCTTAGGAAGAACCCTAATACCCGGCTGATTTACCTTCCTAGGGTTACTGTTAGGCTTAGGCCTAGGACTTTTAAAACCAGGAAGCCCTGGGCTCCAGGCACACTGCAGCTGCGAAAGGCATCCCAAGGGGAGCGCAAAAGTGACGCAACTTGGCTGCCACCACTGATATTTCCATGAGACCATCCCGAACCATAGGCTGATTTTCCTTCCTAGGGTTAAGGTTTGAGTTACGCCTAGGGTAAGGGCTCTATTAACCAGAAAGCCCTGAGTTCCAAGATCACAGCAGCTGCGAAGGACTAGCCAAGAAGAGCGCAAAAGTACCACAACATGCCTGCCTCCACAGCTTTTTCCTTGGGGACATGCCTAATTCCTGGCTGATTTGCCTTTCTCGTCTTAGGGTTGGGGTTCGGCCTAGGGCTAGGATTTTAAAAATCAGGAAGCCCTGAGTTCCAGGCACACTGGAGCTGTGAAAGGCATCCAAAAGGGAGTGCAAAAGTGCCACAACATGGCTGCTTTCACGGCTTTTTCCTTGGCAAGAAGCCTAACACCAGGCTGATTTACCTTCCCAGGGTTACTGTTAGGCTTAGGCCTAGGGCTAGGATTTTTAAAACTAGGAAGCCCTGGGCTCCAGGCACACTGCAGCTGTTCAAGGCATCCCAAGGGGAGTACAAAAGTGCTACAACATGGCAGCTTTCACAGCTTTTTCCTTGGCACCATCCCTATACCTAGGGTGATTTATCTGCCTAGGGTTAGGGTTAGGGTTCAGCCTAGGGCTTGGATTTCTTTAACCAGGAAGCCCTGAGTTCCAGGCTTACTTCATCTGCCAAAGGCATCCCAAAGGGAGTGCAGAAGTGCCACAACATGGCTGCTTTCACGGCTTTTCCCTTAGGAAGAACCCTAATACCCGGCTGATTTACCTTCCTAGGGTTACTGTTAGGCTTAGGCCTAGGACTTTTAAAACCAGGAAGCCCTGGGCTCCAGGCACACTGCAGCTGCGAAAGGCATCCCAAGGGGAGCGCAAAAGTGACGCAACTTGGCTGCCACCACTGATATTTCCATGAGACCTTCCCGAACCATAGGCTGATTTTCCTTCCTAGGCTTAAGGTTTGAGTTACGCCTAGGGTAAGGGTTCTATTAACCAGAAAGCCCTGAGTTCCAAGAACACAGCAGCTGCGAAGGACTAGCCAAGAAGAGCGCAAAAGTACCACAACATGCCTGCCTCCACAGCTTTTTCCTTGGGGACATGCCTAATTCCTGGCTGATTTGCCTTTCTCGTCTTAGGGTTGGGGTTCGGCCTAGGGCTAGGATTTTTAAAATCAGGAAGCCCTGAGTTCCAGGCACACTGCAGCTGTGAAAGGCATCCAAAAGGGAGTGCAAAAGTGCCACAACATGGCTGCTTTCACGGCTTTTTCCTTGGCAAGAAGCCTAACACCAGGCTGATTTACCTTCCCAGGGTTACTGTTAGGCTTAGGCCTAGGGCTAGGATTTTTGAAACTAGGAAGCCCTTGGCTCCAGGCACACTGCAGCTGTTCAAGGCATCCCAAGGGGAGTACAAAAGTGCAACAACATGGCAGCTTTCACAGCTTTTTCCTTGGCACCATCCCTATACCTAGGCTGATTTATCTGCCTAGGGTTAGGGTTAGGGTTCAGCCTAGGGCTTGGATTTCTTTAACCAGGAAGCCCTGAGTTCCAGGCTTACTTCATCTGCCAAAGGCATCCCAAAGGGAGTGCAGAAGTGCCACAACATGGCTGCTTTCACGGCTTTTCCCTTAGGAAGAACCCTAATACCCGGCTGATTTACCTTCCTAGGGTTACTGTTAGGCTTAGGCCTAGGACTTTTAAAACCAGGAAGCCCTGGGCTCCAGGCACACTGCAGCTGCGAAAGGCATCCCAAAGGGAGTGCAGAAGTGCCACAACATGGCTGCTTTCACGGCTTTTCCCTTAGGAAGAACCCTAATACCCGGCTGATTTACCTTCCTAGGGTTACTGTTAGGCTTAGGCCTAGGACTTTTAAAACCAGGAAGCCCTGGGCTCCAGGCACACTGCAGCTGCGAAAGGCATCCCAAGGGGAGCGCAAAAGTGACACAACTTGGCTGCCACCACTGATATTTCCATGAGACCTTCCCGAACCATAGGCTGATTTTCCTTCCTAGGGTTAAGGTTTGAGTTACGCCTAGGGTAAGGGCTCTATTAACCAGAAAGCCCTGAGTTCCAAGAACACAGCAGCTGCGAAGGACTAGCCAAGAAGAGCGCAAAAGTAGCACAACATGCCTGCCTCCACAGCTTTTTCCTTGGGGACATGCCTAATTCCTGGCTGATTTGCCTTTCTCGTCTTAGGGTTGGGGTTCGGCCTAGGGCTAGGATTTTTAAAATCAGGAAGCCCTGAGTTCCAGGCACACTGCAGCTGTGAAAGGCATCCAAAAGGGAGTGCAAAAGTGCCACAACATGGCTGCTTTCACGGCTTTTTCCTTGGCAAGAAGCCTAACACCAGGCTGATTTACCTTCCCAGGGTTACTGTTAGGCTTAGGCCTAGGGCTAGGATTTTTGAAACTAGGAAGCCCTTGGCTCCAGGCACACTGCAGCTGTTCAAGGCATCCCAAGGGGAGTACAAAAGTGCAACAACATGGCAGCTTTCACAGCTTTTTCCTTGGCACCATCCCTATACCTAGGCTGATTTATCTGCCTAGGGTTAGGGTTAGGCTTCAGCCTAGGGCTTGGATTTCTTTAACCAGGAAGCCCTGAGTTCCAGGCTTACTTCATCTGCCAAAGGCATCCCAAAGGGAGTGCAGAAGTGCCACAACATGGCTGCTTTCACGGCTTTTCCCTTAGGAAGAACCCTAATACCCGGCTGATTTACCTTCCTAGGGTTACTGTTAGGCTTAGGCCTAGGACTTTTAAAACCAGGAAGCCCTGGGCTCCAGGCACACTGCAGCTGCGAAAGGCATCCCAAGGGGAGCGCAAAAGTGACGCAACTTGGCTGCCACCACTGATATTTCCATGAGACCATCCCGAACCATAGGCTGATTTTCCTTCCTAGGGTTAAGGTTTGAGTTACGCCTAGGGTAAGGGCTCTATTAACCAGAAAGCCCTGAGTTCCAAGAACACAGCAGCTGCGAAGGACTAGCCAAGAAGAGCGCAAAAGTACCACAACATGCCTGCCTCCACAGCTTTTTCCTTGGGGACATGCCTAATTCCTGGCTGATTTGCCTTTCTCGTCTTAGGGTTGGGGTTCGGCCTAGGGCTAGGATTTTTAAAATCAGGAAGCCCTGAGTTCCAGGCACACTGGAGCTGTGAAAGGCATCCAAAAGGGAGTGCAAAAGTGCCACAACATGGCTGCTTTCACGGCTTTTTCCTTGGCAAGAAGCCTAACACCAGGCTGATTTACCTTCCCAGGGTTACTGTTAGGCTTAGGCCTAGGGCTAGGATTTTTAAAACTAGGAAGCCCTGGGCTCCAGGCACACTGCAGCTGTTCAAGGCATCCCAAGGGGAGTACAAAAGTGCTACAACATGGCAGCTTTCACAGCTTTTTCCTTGGCACCATCCCTATACCTAGGGTGATTTATCTGCCTAGGGTTAGGGTTAGGGTTCAGCCTAGGCCTTGGATTTCTTTAACCAGGAAGCCCTGAGTTCCAGGCTTACTTCATCTGCCAAAGGCATCCCAAAGGGAGTGCAGAAGTGCCACAACATGGCTGCTTTCACGGCTTTTCCCTTAGGAAGAACCCTAATACCCGGCTGATTTACCT
This sequence comes from Ammospiza nelsoni, assembly GCF_027579445.1. Classification (NCBI taxonomy): domain Eukaryota; kingdom Metazoa; phylum Chordata; class Aves; order Passeriformes; family Passerellidae; genus Ammospiza; species Ammospiza nelsoni. The sequence continues at coordinate 575,259 of NW_026683194.1, forward strand.
TCCTAGGGTTACTGTTAGGCTTAGCCTAGGACTTTTAAAACCAGGAAGCCCTGGGCTCCAGGCACACTGCAGCTGCGAAAGGCATCCCAAGGGGAGCGCAAAAGTGACGCAACTTGGCTGCCACCACTGATATTTCCATGAGACCTTCCCGAACCATAGGCTGATTTTCCTTCCTAGGGTTAAGGTTTGAGTTACGCCTAGGGTAAGGGTTCTATTAACCAGAAAGCCCTGAGTTCCAAGAACACAGCAGCTGCGAAGGACTAGCCAAGAAGAGCGCAAAAGTACCACAACATGCCTGCCTCCACAGCTTTTTCCTTGGGGACATGCCTAATTCCTGGCTGATTTGCCTTTCTCGTCTTAGGGTTGGGGTTCGGCCTAGGGCTAGGATTTTTAAAATCAGGAAGCCCTGAGTTCCAGGCACACTGCAGCTGTGAAAGGCATCCAAAAGGGAGTGCAAAAGTGCCACAACATGGCTGCTTTCACGGCTTTTTCCTTGGCAAGAAGCCTAACACCAGGCTGATTTACCTTCCCAGGGTTACTGTTAGGCTTAGGCCTAGGGCTAGGATTTTTGAAACTAGGAAGCCCTTGGCTCCAGGCACACTGCAGCTGTTCAAGGCATCCCAAGGGGAGTACAAAAGTGCAACAACATGGCAGCTTTCACAGCTTTTTCCTTGGCACCATCCCTATACCTAGGCTGATTTATCTGCCTAGGGTTAGGGTTAGGCTTCAGCCTAGGGCTTGGATTTCTTTAACCAGGAAGCCCTGAGTTCCAGGCTTACTTCATCTGCCAAAGGCATCCCAAAGGGAGTGCAGAAGTGCCACAACATGGCTGCTTTCACGGCTTTTCCCTTAGGAAGAACCCTAATACCCGGCTGATTTACCTTCCTAGGGTTACTGTTAGGCTTAGGCCTAGGACTTTTAAAACCAGGAAGCCCTGGGCTCCAGGCACACTGCAGCTGCGAAAGGCATCCCAAGGGGAGCGCAAAAGTGACGCAACTTGGCTGCCACCACTGATATTTCCAAGAGACCATCCCGAACCATAGGCTGATTTTCCTTCCTAGGGTTAAGGTTTGAGTTACGCCTAGGGTAAGGGCTCTATTAACCAGAAAGCCCTGAGTTCCAAGAACACAGCAGCTGCGAAGGACTAGCCAAGAAGAGCGCAAAAGTACCACAACATGCCTGCCTCCACAGCTTTTTCCTTGGGGACATGCCTAATTCCTGGCTGATTTGCCTTTCTCGTCTTAGGGTTGGGGTTCGGCCTAGGGCTAGGATTTTTAAAATCAGGAAGCCCTGAGTTCCAGGCACACTGGAGCTGTGAAAGGCATCCAAAAGGGAGTGCAAAAGTGCCACAACATGGCTGCTTTCACGGCTTTTTCCTTGGCAAGAAGCCTAACACCAGGCTGATTTACCTTCCCAGGGTTACTGTTAGGCTTAGGCCTAGGGCTAGGATTTTTAAAACTAGGAAGCCCTGGGCTCCAGGCACACTGCAGCTGTTCAAGGCATCCCAAGGGGAGTACAAAAGTGCTACAACATGGCAGCTTTCACAGCTTTTTCCTTGGCACCATCCCTATACCTAGGCTGATTTATCTGCCTAGGGTTAGGGTTAGGGTTCAGCCTAGGCCTTGGATTTCTTTAACCAGGAAGCCCTGAGTTCCAGGCTTACTTCATCTGCCAAAGGCATCCCAAAGGGAGTGCAGAAGTGCCACAACATGGCTGCTTTCACGGCTTTTCCCTTAGGAAGAACCCTAATACCCGGCTGATTTACCTTCCTAGGGTTACTGTTAGGCTTAGCCTAGGACTTTTAAAACCAGGAAGCCCTGGGCTCCAGGCACACTGCAGCTGCGAAAGGCATCCCAAGGGGAGCGCAAAAGTGACGCAACTTGGCTGCCACCACTGATATTTCCATGAGACCTTCCCGAACCATAGGCTGATTTTCCTTCCTAGGGTTAAGGTTTGAGTTACGCCTAGGGTAAGGGTTCTATTAACCAGAAAGCCCTGAGTTCCAAGAACACAGCAGCTGCGAAGGACTAGCCAAGAAGAGCGCAAAAGTACCACAACATGCCTGCCTCCACAGCTTTTTCCTTGGGGACATGCCTAATTCCTGGCTGATTTGCCTTTCTCGTCTTAGGGTTGGGGTTCGGCCTAGGGCTAGGATTTTTAAAATCAGGAAGCCCTGAGTTCCAGGCACACTGCAGCTGTGAAAGGCATCCAAAAGGGAGTGCAAAAGTGCCACAACATGGCTGCTTTCACGGCTTTTTCCTTGGCAAGAAGCCTAACACCAGGCTGATTTACCTTCCCAGGGTTACTGTTAGGCTTAGGCCTAGGGCTAGGATTTTTGAAACTAGGAAGCCCTTGGCTCCAGGCACACTGCAGCTGTTCAAGGCATCCCAAGGGGAGTACAAAAGTGCAACAACATGGCAGCTTTCACAGCTTTTTCCTTGGCACCATCCCTATACCTAGGCTGATTTATCTGCCTAGGGTTAGGGTTAGGCTTCAGCCTAGGGCTTGGATTTCTTTAACCAGGAAGCCCTGAGTTCCAGGCTTACTTCATCTGCCAAAGGCATCCCAAAGGGAGTGCAGAAGTGCCACAACATGGCTGCTTTCACGGCTTTTCCCTTAGGAAGAACCCTAATACCCGGCTGATTTACCTTCCTAGGGTTACTGTTAGGCTTAGGCCTAGGACTTTTAAAACCAGGAAGCCCTGGGCTCCAGGCACACTGCAGCTGCGAAAGGCATCCCAAGGGGAGCGCAAAAGTGACGCAACTTGGCTGCCACCACTGATATTTCCATGAGACCATCCCGAACCATAGGCTGATTTTCCTTCCTAGGCTTAAGGTTTGAGTTACGCCTAGGGTAAGGGCTCTATTAACCAGAAAGCCCTGAGTTCCAAGATCACAGCAGCTGCGAAGGACTAGCCAAGAAGAGCGCAAAAGTACCACAACATGCCTGCCTCCACAGCTTTTTCCTTGGGGACATGCCTAATTCCTGGCTGATTTGCCTTTCTCGTCTTAGGGTTGGGGTTCGGCCTAGGGCTAGGATTTTTAAAATCAGGAAGCCCTGAGTTCCAGGCACACTGCAGCTGTGAAAGGCATCCAAAAGGGAGTGCAAAAGTGCCACAACATGGCTGCTTTCACGGCTTTTTCCTTGGCAAGAAGCCTAACACCAGGCTGATTTACCTTCCCAGGGTTACTGTTAGGCTTAGGCCTAGGGCTAGGATTTTTAAAACTAGGAAGCCCTGGGCTCCAGGCACACTGCAGCTGTTCAAGGCATCCCAAGGGGAGTACAAAAGTGCTACAACATGGCAGCTTTCACAGCTTTTTCCTTGGCACCATCCCTATACCTAGGGTGATTTATCTGCCTAGGGTTAGGGTTAGGGTTCAGCCTAGGGCTTGGATTTCTTTAACCAGGAAGCCCTGAGTTCCAGGCTTACTTCATCTGCCAAAGGCATCCCAAAGGGAGTGCAGAAGTGCCACAACATGGCTGCTTTCACGGCTTTTCCCTTAGGAAGAACCCTAATACCCGGCTGATTTACCTTCCTAGGGTTACTGTTAGGCTTAGGCCTAGGACTTTTAAAACCAGGAAGCCCTGGGCTCCAGGCACACTGCAGCTGCGAAAGGCATCCCAAGGGGAGCGCAAAAGTGACGCAACTTGGCTGCCACCACTGATATTTCCATGAGACCATCCCGAACCATAGGCTGATTTTCCTTCCTAGGCTTAAGGTTTGAGTTACGCCTAGGGTAAGGGTTCTATTAACCAGAAAGCCCTGAGTTCCAAGAACACAGCAGCTGCGAAGGACTAGCCAAGAAGAGCGCAAAAGTACCACAACATGCCTGCCTCCACAGCTTTTTCCTTGGGGACATGCCTAATTCCTGGCTGATTTGCCTTTCTCCTCTTAGGGTTGGGGTTCGGCCTAGGGCTAGGATTTTTAAAATCAGGAAGCCCTGAGTTCCAGGCACACTGCAGCTGTGAAAGGCATCCAAAAGGGAGTGCAAAAGTGCCACAACATGGCTGCTTTCACGGCTTTTTCCTTGGCAAGAAGCCTAACACCAGGCTGATTTACCTTCCCAGGGTTACTGTTAGGCTTAGGCCTAGGGCTAGGATTTTTGAAACTAGGAAGCCCTTGGCTCCAGGCACACTGCAGCTGTTCAAGGCATCCCAAGGGGAGTACAAAAGTGCAACAACATGGCAGCTTTCACAGCTTTTTCCTTGGCACCATCCCTATACCTAGGCTGATTTATCTGCCTAGGGTTAGGGTTAGGCTTCAGCCTAGGGCTTGGATTTCTTTAACCAGGAAGCCCTGAGTTCCAGGCTTACTTCATCTGCCAAAGGCATCCCAAAGGGAGTGCAGAAGTGCCACAACATGGCTGCTTTCACGGCTTTTCCCTTAGGAAGAACCCTAATACCCGGCTGATTTACCTTCCTAGGGTTACTGTTAGGCTTAGGCCTAGGACTTTTAAAACCAGGAAGCCCTGGGCTCCAGGCACACTGCAGCTGCGAAAGGCATCCCAAGGGGAGCGCAAAAGTGACGCAACTTGGCTGCCACCACTGATATTTCCATGAGACCATCCCGAACCATAGGCTGATTTTCCTTCCTAGGCTTAAGGTTTGAGTTAAGCCTAGGGTAAGGGCTCTATTAACCAGAAAGCCCTGAGTTCCAAGAACACAGCAGCTGCGAAGGACTAGCCAAGAAGAGCGCAAAAGTACCACAACATGCCTGCCTCCACAGCTTTTTCCTTGGGGACATGCGTAATTCCTGGCTGATTTGCCTTTCTCGTCTTAGGGTTAGGGTTCGGCCTAGGGCTAGGATTTTTAAAATCAGGAAGCCCTGAGTTCCAGGCACACTGGAGCTGTGAAAGACATCCAAAAGGGAGTGCAAAAGTGCCACAACATGGCTGCTTTCACGGCTTTTTCCTTGGCAAGAAGCCTAACACCAGGCTGATTTACCTTCCCAGGGTTACTGTTAGGCTTAGGCCTAGGGCTAGGATTTTTAAAACTAGGAAGCCCTTAGCTCCAGGCACACTGCAGCTGTTCAAGGCATCCCAAGGGGAGTACAAAAGTGCTACAACATGGCAGCTTTCACAGCTTTTTCCTTGGCACCATCCCTATACCTAGGCTGATTTATCTGCCTAGGGTTAGGGTTAGGGTTCAGCCTAGGGCTTGGATTTCTTTAACCAGGAAGCCCTGAGTTTCAGGCTTACTTCATCTGCCAAAGGCATCCCAAAGGGAGTGCAGAAGTGCCACAACATGGCTGCTTTCACGGCTTTTCCCTTAGGAAGAACCCTAATACCCGGCTGATTTACCTTCCTAGGGTTACTGTTAGGCTTAGGCCTAGGACTTTTAAAATCAGGAAGCCCTGGGCTCCAGGCACACTGCAGCTGCGAAAGGCATCCCAAGGGGAGCGCAAAAGTGACGCAACTTGGCTGCCACCACTGATATTTCCATGAGACCATCCCGAACCATAGGCTGATTTTCCTTCCTAGGGTTAAGGTTTGAGTTACGCCTAGGGTAAGGGTTCTATTAACCAGAAAGCCCTGAGTTCCAAGAACACAGCAGCTGCGAAGGACTAGCCAAGAAGAGCGCAAAAATACCACAACATGCCTGCCTCCACAGATTTTTCCTTGGGGACATGCCTAATTCCTGGCTGATTTGCCTTTCTCGTCTTAGGGTTGGGGTTCGGCCTAGGGCTAGGATTTTTAAAATCAGGAAGCCCTGAGTTCCAGGCACACTGCAGCTGTGAAAGGCATCCAAAAGGGAGTGCAAAAGTGCCACAACATGGCTGCTTTCACGGCTTTTTCCTTGGCAAGAAGCCTAACACCAGGCTGATTTACCTTCCCAGGGTTACTGTTAGGCTTAGGCCTAGGGCTAGGATTTTTAAAACTAGGAAGCCCTTGGCTCCAGGCACACTGCAGCTGTTCAAGGCATCCCAAGGGGAGTACAAAAGTGCAACAACATGGCAGCTTTCACAGCTTTTTCCTTGGCACCATCCCTATACCTAGGCTGATTTATCTGCCTAGGGTTAGGGTTAGGCTTCAGCCTAGGGCTTGGATTTCTTTAACCAGGAAGCCCTGAGTTCCAGGCTTACTTCATCTGCCAAAGGCATCCCAAAGGGAGTGCAGAAGTGCCACAACATGGCTGCTTTCACGGCTTTTCCCTTAGGAAGAACCCTAATACCCGGCTGATTTACCTTCCTAGGGTTACTGTTAGGCTTAGGCCTAGGACTTTTAAAACCAGGAAGCCCTGGGCTCCAGGCACACTGCAGCTGCGAAAGGCATCCCAAGGGGAGCGCAAAAGTGACGCAACTTGGCTGCCACCACTGATATTTCCATGAGACCATCCCGAACCATAGGCAGATTTTCCTTCCTAGGCTTAAGGTTTGAGTTACGCCTAGGGTAAGGGCTCTATTAACCAGAAAGCCCTGAGTTCCAAGAACACAGCAGCTGCGAAGGACTAGCCAAGAAGAGCGCAAAAGTACCACAACATGCCTGCCTCCACAGCTTTTTCCTTGGGGACATGCCTAATTCCTGGCTGATTTGCCTTTCTCGTCTTAGGGTTGGGGTTCGGCCTAGGGCTAGGATTTTTAAAATCAGGAAGCCCTGAGTTCCAGGCACACTGGAGCTGTGAAAGACATCCAAAAGGGAGTGCAAAAGTGCCACAACATGGCGGCTTTCACGGCTTTTTCCTTGGCAAGAAGCCTAACACCAGGCTGATTTACCTTCCCAGGATTACTGTTAGGCTTAGGCCTAGGGCTAGGATTTTTAAAACTAGGAAGCCCTGGGCTCCAGCCACACTGCAGCTGTTCAAGGCATCCCAAGGGGAGTACAAAAGTGCAACAACATGGCAGCTTTCACAGCTTTTTCCTTGGCACCATCCCTATACCTAGGCTGATTTATCTGCCTAGGGTTAGGGTTAGGCTTCAGCCTAGGGCTTGGATTTCTTTAACCAGGAAGCCCTGAGTTCCAGGCTTACTTCATCTGCCAAAGGCATCCCAAAGGGAGTGCAGAAGTGCCACAACATGGCTGCTTTCACGGCTTTTCCCTTAGGAAGAACCCTAATACCCGGCTGATTTACCTTCCTAGGGTTACTGTTAGGCTTAGGCCTAGGACTTTTAAAACCAGGAAGCCCTGGGCTCCAGGCACACTGCAGCTGCGAAAGGCATCCCAAGGGGAGCGCAAAAGTGACGCAACTTGGCTGCCACCACTGATATTTCCATGAGACCTTCCCGAACCATAGGCTGATTTTCCTTCCTAGGGTTAAGGTTTGAGTTACGCCTAGGGTAAGGGTTCTATTAACCAGAAAGCCCTGAGTTCCAAGAACACAGCAGCTGCGAAGGACTAGCCAAGAAGAGCGCAAAAGTACCACAACATGCCTGCCTCCACAGCTTTTTCCTTGGGGACATGCCTAATTCCTGGCTGATTTGCCTTTCTCGTCTTAGGGTTGGGGTTCGGCCTAGGGCTAGGATTTTTAAAATCAGGAAGCCCTGAGTTCCAGGCACACTGGAGCTGTGAAAGGCATCCAAAAGGGAGTGCAAAAGTGCCACAACATGGCTGCTTTCACGGCTTTTTCCTTGGCAAGAAGCCTAACACCAGGCTGATTTACCTTCCCAGGGTTACTGTTAGGCTTAGGCCTAGGGCTAGGATTTTTGAAACTAGGAAGCCCTTGGCTCCAGGCACACTGCAGCTGTTCAAGGCATCCCAAGGGGAGTACAAAAGTGCAACAACATGGCAGCTTTCACAGCTTTTTCCTTGGCACCATCCCTATACCTAGGCTGATTTATCTGCCTAGGGTTAGGGTTAGGCTTCAGCCTAGGGCTTGGATTTCTTTAACCAGGAAGCCCTGAGTTCCAGGCTTACTTCATCTGCCAAAGGCATCCCAAAGGGAGTGCAGAAGTGCCACAACATGGCTGCTTTCACGGCTTTTCCCTTAGGAAGAACCCTAATACCCGGCTGATTTACCTTCCTAGGGTTACTGTTAGGCTTAGGCCTAGGACTTTTAAAACCAGGAAGCCCTGGGCTCCAGGCACACTGCAGCTGCGAAAGGCATCCCAAGGGGAGCGCAAAAGTGACGCAACTTGGCTGCCACCACTGATATTTCCATGAGACCATCCCGAACCATAGGCTGATTTTCCTTCCTAGGGTTAAGGTTTGAGTTACGCCTAGGGTAAGGGCTCTATTAACCAGAAAGCCCTGAGTTCCAAGAACACAGCAGCTGCGAAGGACTAGCCAAGAAGAGCGCAAAAGTACCACAACATGCCTGCCTCCACAGCTTTTTCCTTGGGGACATGCCTAATTCCTGGCTGATTTGCCTTTCTCGTCTTAGGGTTGGGGTTCGGCCTAGGGCTAGGATTTTTAAAATCAGGAAGCCCTGAGTTCCAGGCACACTGGAGCTGTGAAAGACATCCAAAAGGGAGTGCAAAAGTGCCACAACATGGCTGCTTTCACGGCTTTTTCCTTGGCAAGAAGCCTAACACCAGGCTGATTTACCTTCCCAGGGTTACTGTTAGGCTTAGGCCTAGGGCTAGGATTTTTAAAACTAGGAAGCCCTGGGCTCCAGGCACACTGCAGCTGCGAAAGGCATCCCAAGGGGAGTACAAAAGTGCTACAACATGGCAGCTTTCACAGCTTTTTCCTTGGCACCATCCCTATACCTAGGCTGATTTATCTGCCTAGGGTTAGGGTTAGGCTTCAGCCTAGGGCTTGGATTTCTTTAACCAGGAAGCCCTGAGTTCCAGGCTTACTTCATCTGCCAAAGGCATCCCAAAGGGAGTGCAGAAGTGCCACAACATGGCTGCTTTCACGGCTTTTCCCTTAGGAAGAACCCTAATACGCGGCTGATTTACCTTCCTAGGGTTACTGTTAGGCTTAGGCCTAGGACTTTTAAAACCAGGAAGCTCTGGGCTCCAGGCACACTGCAGCTGCGAAAGGCATCCCAAGGGGAGCGCAAAAGTGACGCAACTTGGCTGCCACCACTGATATTTCCATGAGACCATCCCGAACCATAGGCTGATTTTCCTTCCTAGGGTTAAGGTTTGAGTTACGCCTAGGGTAAGGGTTCTATTAACCAGAAAGCCCTGAGTTCCAAGAACACAGCAGCTGCGAAGGACTAGCCAAGAAGAGCGCAAAAGTACCACAACATGCCTGCCTCCACAGCTTTTTCCTTGGGGACATGCCTAATTCCTGGCTGATTTGCCTTTCTCGTCTTAGGGTTGGGGTTCGGCCTAGGGCTAGGATTTTTAAAATCAGGAAGCCCTGAGTTCCAGGCACACTGCAGCTGTGAAAGGCATCCAAAAGGGAGTGCAAAAGTGCCACAACATGGCTGCTTTCACGGCTTTTTCCTTGGCAAGAAGCCTAACACCAGGCTGATTTACCTTCCCAGGGTTACTGTTAGGCTTAGGCCTAGGGCTAGGATTTTTAAAACTAGGAAGCCCTTAGCTCCAGGCACACTGCAGCTGTTCAAGGCATCCCAAGGGGAGTACAAAAGTGCAACAACATGGCAGCTTTCACAGCTTTTTCCTTGGCACCATCCCTATACCTAGGCTGATTTATCTGCCTAGGGTTAGGGTTAGGGTTCAGCCTAGGGCTTGGATTTCTTTAACCAGGAAGCCCTGAGTTCCAGGCTTACTTCATCTGCCAAAGGCATCCCAAAGGGAGTGCAGAAGTGCCACAACATGGCTGCTTTCACGGCTTTTCCCTTAGGAAGAACCCTAATACCCGGCTGATTTACCTTCCTAGGGTTACTGTTAGGCTTAGGCCTAGGACTTTTAAAACCAGGAAGCCCTGGGCTCCAGGCACACTGCAGCTGCGAAAGGCATCCCAAGGGGAGCGCAAAAGTGACGCAACTTGGCTGCCACCACTGATATTTCCATGAGACCATCCCGAACCATAGGCTGATTTTCCTTCCTAGGGTTAAGGTTTGAGTTAAGCCTAGGGTAAGGGCTCTATTAACCAGAAAGCCCTGAGTTCCAAGAACACAGCAGCTGCGAAGGACTAGCCAAGAAGAGCGCAAAAGTACCACAACATGCCTGCCTCCACAGCTTTTTCCTTGGGGACATGCCTAATTCCTGGCTGATTTGCCTTTCTCGTCTTAGGGTTGGGGTTCGGCCTAGGGCTAGGATTTTTAAAATCAGGAAGCCCTGAGTTCCAGGCACACTGCAGCTGTGAAAGGCATCCAAAAGGGAGTGCAAAAGTGCCACAACATGGCTGCTTTCACGGCTTTTTCCTTGGCAAGAAGCCTAACACCAGGCTGATTTACCTTCCCAGGGTTACTGTTAGGCTTAGGCCTAGGGCTAGGATTTTTAAAACTAGGAAGCCCTTAGCTCCAGGCACACTGCAGCTGTTCAAGGCATCCCAAGGCGAGTACAAAAGTGCAACAACATGGCAGCTTTCACAGCTTTTTCCTTGGCACCATCCCTATACCTAGGCTGATTTATCTGCCTAGGGTTAGGGTTAGGGTTCAGCCTAGGGCTTGGATTTCTTTAACCAGGAAGCCCTGAGTTCCAGGCTTACTGCATCTGCCAAAGGCATCCCAAAGGGAGTGCAGAAGTGCCACAACATGGCTGCTTTCACGGCTTTTCCCTTAGGAAGAACCCTAATACCCGGCTGATTTACCTTCCTAGGGTTACTGTTAGGCTTAGGCCTAGGACTTTTAAAACCAGGAAGCCCTGGGCTCCAGGCACACTGCAGCTGCGAAAGGCATCCCAAGGGGAGCGCAAAAGTGACGCAACTTGGCTGCCACCACTGATATTTCCATGAGACCATCCCGAACCATAGGCTGATTTTCCTTCCTAGGGTTAAGGTTTGAGTTACGCCTAGGGTAAGGGCTCTATTAACCAGAAAGCCCTGAGTTCCAAGAACACAGCAGCTGCGAAGGACTAGCCAAGAAGAGCGCAAAAGTACCACAACATGCCTGCCTCCACAGCTTTTTCCTTGGGGACATGCCTAATTCCTGGCTGATTTGCCTTTCTCGTCTTAGGGTTGGGGTTCGGCCTAGGGCTAGGATTTTTAAAATCAGGAAGCCCTGAGTTCCAGGCACACTGGAGCTGTGAAAGGCATCCAAAAGGGAGTGCAAAAGTGCCACAACATGGCTGCTTTCACGGCTTTTTCCTTGGCAAGAAGCCTAACACCAGGCTGATTTCCCTTCCCAGGGTTACTGTTAGGCTTAGGCCTAGGGCTAGGATTTTTAAAACTAGGAAGCCCTGGGCTCCAGGCACACTGCAGCTGTTCAAGGCATCCCAAAGGGAGTACAAAAGTGCAACAACATGGCAGCTTTCACAGCTTTTTCCTTGGCACCATCCCTATACCTAGGCTGATTTATCTGCCTAGGGTTAGGGTTAGGCTTCAGCCTAGGGCTTGGATTTCTTTAACCAGGAAGCCCTGAGTTCCAGGCTTACTTCATCTGCCAAAGGCATCCCAAAGGGAGTGCAGAAGTGCCACAACATGGCTGCTTTCACGGCTTTTCCCTTAGGAAGAACCCTAATACCTGGCTGATTTACCTTCCTAGGGTTACTGTTAGGCTTAGGCCTAGGACTTTTAAAACCAGGAAGCCCTGGGCTCCAGGCACACTGCAGCTGCGAAAGGCATCCCAAGGGGAGCGCAAAAGTGACGCAACTTGGCTGCCACCACTGATATTTCCATGAGACCATCCCGAACCATAGGCTGATTTTCCTTCCTAGGCTTAAGGTTTGAGTTACGCCTAGGGTAAGGGCTCTATTAACCAGAAAGCCCTGAGTTCCAAGAACACAGCAGCTGCGAAGGACTAGCCAAGAAGAGCGCAAAAGTACCACAACATGCCTGCCTCCACAGCTTTTTCCTTGGGGACATGCCTAATTCCTGGCTGATTTGCCTTTCTCGTCTTAGGGTTGGGGTTCGGCCTAGGGCTAGGATTTTTAAAATCAGGAAGCCCTGAGTTCCAGGCACACTGGAGCTGTGAAAGACATCCAAAAGGGAGTGCAAAAGTGCCACAACATGGCTGCTTTCACGGCTTTTTCCTTGGCAAGAAGCCTAACACCAGGCTGATTTACCTTCCCAGGGTTACTGTTAGGCTTAGGCCTAGGGCTAGGATTTTTAAAACTAGGAAGCCCTGGGCTCCAGGCACACTGCAGCTGCGAAAGGCATCCCAAGGGGAGTACAAAAGTGCAACAACATGGCAGCTTTCACAGCTTTTTCCTTGGCACCATCCCTATACCTAGGCTGATTTATCTGCCTAGGGTTAGGGTTAGGGTTCAGCCTAGGGCTTGGATTTCTTTAACCAGGAAGCCCTGAGTTCCAGGCTTACTTCATCTGCCAAAGGCATCCCAAAGGGAGTGCAGAAGTGCCACAACATGGCTGCTTTCACGGCTTTTCCCTTAGGAAGAACCCTAATACCCGGCTGATTTACCTTCCTAGGGTTACTGTTAGGCTTAGGCCTAGGACTTTTAAAACCAGGAAGCCCTGGGCTCCAGGCACACTGCAGCTGCGAAAGGCATCCCAAGGGGAGCGCAAAAGTGACGCAACTTGGCTGCCACCACTGATATTTCCATGAGACCATCCCGAACCATAGGCTGATTTTCCTTCCTAGGCTTAAGGTTTGAGTTACGCCTAGGGTAAGGGTTCTATTAACCAGAAAGCCCTGAGTTCCAAGAACACAGCAGCTGCGAAGGACTAGCCAAGAAGAGCGCAAAAGTAGCACAACATGCCTGCCTCCACAGCTTTTTCCTTGGGGACATGCCTAATTCCTGGCTGATTTGTCTTTCTCGTCTTAGGGTTGGGGTTCGGCCTAGGGCTAGGATTTTTAAAATCAGGAAGCCCTGAGTTCCAGGCACACTGCAGCTGTGAAAGGCATCCAAAAGGGAGTGCAAAAGTGCCACAACATGGCTGCTTTCACGGCTTTTTCCTTGGCAAGAAGCCTAACACCAGGCTGATTTACCTTCCCAGGGTTACTGTTAGGCTTAGGCCTAGGGCTAGGATTTTTAAAACTAGGAAGCCCTGGGCTCCAGGCACACTGCAGCTGTTCAAGGCATCCCAAGGGGAGTACAAAAGTGCAACAACATGGCAGCTTTCACAGCTTTTTCCTTGGCACCATCCCTATACCTAGGCTGATTTATCTGCCTAGGGTTAGGGTTAGGGTTCAGCCTAGGGCTTGGATTTCTTTAACCAGGAAGCCCTGAGTTCCAGGCTTACTTCATCTGCCAAAGGCATCCCAAAGGGAGTGCAGAAGTGCCACAACATGGCTGCTTTCACGGCTTTTCCCTTAGGAAGAACCCTAATACCCGGCTGATTTACCTTCCTAGGGTTACTGTTAGGCTTAGGCCTAGGACTTTTAAAACCAGGAAGCCCTGGGCTCCAGGCACACTGCAGCTGCGAAAGGCATCCCAAGGGGAGCGCAAAAGTGACGCAACTTGGCTGCCACCACTGATATTTCCATGAGACCATCCCGAACCATAGGCTGATTTTCCTTCCTAGGGTTAAGGTTTGAGTTACGCCTAGGGTAAGGGCTCTATTAACCAGAAAGCCCTGAGTTCCAAGAACACAGCAGCTGCGAAGGACTAGCCAAGAAGAGCGCAAAAGTACCACAACATGCCTGCCTCCACAGCTTTTTCCTTGGGGACATGCCTAATTCCTGGCTGATTTGCCTTTCTCGTCTTAGGGTTGGGGTTCGGCCTAGGGCTAGGATTTTTAAAATCAGGAAGCCCTGAGTTCCAGGCACACTGCAGCTGTGAAAGGCATCCAAAAGGGAGTGCAAAAGTGCCACAACATGGCTGCTTTCACGGCTTTTTCCTTGGCAAGAAGCCTAACACCAGGCTGATTTACCTTCCCAGGGTTACTGTTAGGCTTAGGCCTAGGGCTAGGATTTTTAAAACTAGGAAGCCCTTAGCTCCAGGCACGCTGCAGCTGTTCAAGGCATCCCAAGGGGAGTACAAAAGTGCTACAACATGGCAGCTTTCACAGCTTTTTCCTTGGCACCATCCCTATACCTAGGCTGATTTATCTGCCTAGGGTTAGGGTTAGGGTGCAGCCTAGGGCTTGGATTTCTTTAACCTGGAAGCCCTGAGTTCCAGGCTTACTTCATCTGCCAAAGGCATCCCAAAGGGAGTGCAGTAGTGCCACAACATGGCTGCTTTCACGGCTTTTCGCTTAGGAAGAACCCTAATACCCGGCTGATTTACCTTCCTAGGGTTACTGTTAGGCTTAGGCCTAGGACTTTTAAAACCAGGAAGCCCTGGGCTCCAGGCACACTGCAGCTGCAAAAGGCATCCCAAGGGGAGCGCAAAAGTGACGCAACTTGGCTGCCACCACTGATATTTCCATGAGACCATCCCGAACCATAGGCTGATTTTCCTTCCTAGGGTTAAGGTTTGAGTTACGCCTAGGATAAGGGTTCTATTAACCAGAAAGCCCTGAGTTCCAAGAACACAGCAGCTGCGAAGGACTAGCCAAGAAGAGCGCAAAAGTACCACAACATGCCTGCCTCCACAGCTTTTTCCTTGGGGACATGCCTAATTCCTGGCTGATTTGCCTTTCTCGTCTTAGGGTTGGGGTTCGGCCTAGGGCTAGGATTTTTAAAATCAGGAAGCCCTGAGTTCCAGGCACACTGCAGCTGTGAAAGGCATCCAAAAGGGAGTGCAAAAGTGCCACAACATGGCTGCTTTCATGGCTTTTTCCTTGGCAAGAAGCCTAACACCAGGCTGATTTCCCTTCCCAGGGTTACTGTTAGGCTTAGGCCTAGGGCTAGGATTTTTAAAACTAGGAAGCCCTGGGCTCCAGGCACACTGCAGCTGTTCAAGGCATCCCAAGGGGAGTACAAAAGTGCTACAACATGGCAGCTTTCACAGCTTTTTCCTTGGCACCATCCCTATACCTAGGGTGATTTATCTGCCTAGGGTTAGGGTTAGGGTTCAGCCTAGGGCTTGGATTTCTTTGACCAGGAAGCCCTGAGTTCCAGGCTTACTTCATCTGCCAAAGGCATCCCAAAGGGAGTGCAGAAGTGCCACAACATGGCTGCTTTCACGGCTTTTCCCTTAGGAAGAACCCTAATACCCGGCTGATTTACCTTCCTAGGGTTACTGTTAGGCTTAGGCCTAGGACTTTTAAAACCAGGAAGCCCTGGGCTCCAGGCACACTGCAGCTGCGAAAGGCATCCCAAGGGGAGCGCAAAAGTGACGCAACTTGGCTGCCACCACTGATATTTCCATGAGACCATCCCGAACCATAGGCTGATTTTCCTTCCTAGGGTTAAGGTTTGAGTTACGCCTAGGATAAGGGTTCTATTAACCAGAAAGCCCTGAGTTCCAAGAACACAGCAGCTGCGAAGGACTAGCCAAGAAGAGCGCAAAAGTACCACAACATGCCTGCCTCCACAGCTTTTTCCTTGGGGACATGCCTAATTCCTGGCTGATTTGCCTTTCTCGTCTTAGGGTTGGGGTTCGGCCTAGGGCTAGGATTTTTAAAATCAGGAAGCCCTGAGTTCCAGGCACACTGCAGCTGTGAAAGGCATCCAAAAGGGAGTGCAAAAGTGCCACAACATGGCTGCTTTCATGGCTTTTTCCTTGGCAAGAAGCCTAACACCAGGCTGATTTACATTCCCAGGGTTACTGTTAGGCTTAGGCCTAGGGCTAGGATTTTTAAAACTAGGAAGCCCTGGGCTCCAGGCACACTGCAGCTGTTCAAGGCATCCCAAGGGGAGTACAAAAGTGCTACAACATGGCAGCTTTCACATCTTTTTCCTTGGCACCATCCCTATACCTAGGCTGATTTATCTGCCTAGGGTTAGGGTTAGGCTTCAGCCTAGGGCTTGGATTTCTTTCACCAGGAAGCCCTGAGTTCCAGGCTTACTTCATCTGCCAAAGGCATCCCAAAGGGAGTGCAGAAGTGCCACAACATGGCTGCTTTCACGGCTTTTCCCTTAGGAAGAACCCTAATACCCGGCTGATTTACCTTCCTAGGGTTACTGTTAGGCTTAGGCCTAGGACTTTTAAAACCAGGAAGCCCTGGGCTCCAGGCACACTGCAGCTGCGAAAGGCATCCCAAGGGGAGCGCAAAAGTGACGCAACTTGGCTGCCACCACTGATATTTCCATGAGACCATCCCGAACCATAGGTTGATTTTCCTTCCTAGGGTTAAGGATTGAGTTACGCCTAGGGTAAGGGTTCTATTAACCAGAAAGCCCTGAGTTCCAAGAACACAGCAGCTGCGAAGGACTAGCCAAGAAGAGCGCAAAAGTACCACAACATGCCTGCCTCCACAGCTTTTTCCTTGGGGACATGCCTAATTCCTGGCTGATTTGCCTTTCTCGTCTTAGGGTTGGGGTTCGGCCTAGGGCTAGGATTTTTAAAATCAGGAAGCCTTGAGTTCCAGGCACACTGCAGCTGTGAAAGGCATCCAAAAGGGAGTGCAAAAGTGCCACAACATGGCTGCTTTCACGGCTTTTTCCTTGGCAAGAAGCCTAACACCAGGCTGATTTACCTTCCCAGGGTTACTGTTAGGCTTAGGCCTAGGGCTAGGATTTTTAAAACTAGGAAGCCCTTAGCTCCAGGCACACTGCAGCTGTTCAAGGCATCCCAAGGGGAGTACAAAAGTGCAACAACATGGCAGCTTTCACAGCTTTTTCCTTGGCACCATCCCTATACCTAGGCTGATTTATCTGCCTAGGGTTAGGGTTAGGGTTCAGCCTAGGGCTTGGATTTCTTTAACCAGGAAGCCCTGAGTTCCAGGCTTACTTCATCTGCCAAAGGCATCCCAAAGGGAGTGCAGAAGTGCCACAACATGGCTGCTTTCACGGCTTTTCCCTTAGGAAGAACCCTAATACCCGGCTGATTTACCTTCCTAGGGTTACTGTTAGGCTTAGGCCTAGGACTTTTAAAACCAGGAAGCCCTGGGCTCCAGGCACACTGCAGCTGCGAAAGGCATCCCAAGGGGAGCGCAAAAGTGACGCAACTTGGCTGCCACCACTGATATTTCCATGAGACCATCCCGAACCATAGGCTGATTTTCCTTCCTAGGCTTAAGGTTTGAGTTACGCCTAGGGTAAGGGCTCTATTAACCAGAAAGCCCTGAGTTCCAAGAACACAGCAGCTGCGAAGGACTAGCCAAGAAGAGCGCAAAAGTACCACAACATGCCTGCCTCCACAGCTTTTTCCTTGGGGACATGCCTAATTCCTGGCTGATTTGCCTTTCTCGTCTTAGGGTTGGGGTTCGGCCTAGGGCTAGGATTTTTAAAATCAGGAAGCCCTGAGTTCCAGGCACACTGCAGCTGTGAAAGGCATCCAAAAGGGAGTGCAAAAGTGCCACAACATGGCTGCTTTCACGGCTTTTTCCTTGGCAAGAAGCCTAACACCAGGCTGATTTCCCTTCCCAGGGTTACTGTTAGGCTTAGGCCTAGGGCTAGGATTTTTAAAACTAGGAAGCCCTTAGCTCCAGGCACGCTGCAGCTGTTCAAGGCATCCCAAGGGGAGTACAAAAGTGCTACAACATGGCAGCTTTCACAGCTTTTTCCTTGGCACCATCCCTATACCTAGGCTGATTTATCTGCCTAGGGTTAGGGTTAGGGTTCAGCCTAGGGCTTGGATTTCTTTAACCTGGAAGCCCTGAGTTCCAGGCTTACTTCATCTGCCAAAGGCATCCCAAAGGGAGTGCAGAAGTGCCACAACATGGCTGCTTTCACGGCTTTTCCCTTAGGAAGAACCCTAATACCCGGCTGATTTACCTTCCTAGGGTTACTGTTAGGCTTAGGCCTAGGACTTTTAAAACCAGGAAGCCCTGGGCTCCAGGCACACTGCAGCTGCGAAAGGCATCCCAAGGGGAGCGCAAAAGTGACGCAACTTGGCTGCCACCACTGATATTTCCATGAGACCATCCCGAACCATAGGCTGATTTTCCTTCCTAGGGTTAAGGTTTGAGTTACGCCTAGGATAAGGGTTCTATTAACCAGAAAGCCCTGAGTTCCAAGAACACAGCAGCTGCGAAGGACTAGCCAAGAAGAGCGCAAAAGTACCACAACATGCCTGCCTCCACAGCTTTTTCCTTGGGGACATGCCTAATTCCTGGCTGATTTGCCTTTCTCGTCTTAGGGTTGGGGTTCGGCCTAGGGCTAGGATTTTTAAAATCAGGAAGCCCTGAGTTCCAGGCACACTGGAGCTGTGAAAGGCATCCAAAAGGGAGTGCAAAAGTGCCACAACATGGCTGCTTTCACGGCTTTTTCCTTGGCAAGAAGCCTAACACCAGGCTGATTTCCCTTCCCAGGGTTACTGTTAGGCTTAGGCCTAGGGCTAGGATTTTTAAAACTAGGAAGCCCTGGGCTCCAGGCACACTGCAGCTGCGAAAGGCATCCCAAGGGGAGTACAAAAGTGCTACAACATGGCAGCTTTCACAGCTTTTTCCTTGGCACCATCCCTATACCTAGGCTGATTTATCTGCCTAGGGTTAGGGTTAGGCTTCAGCCTAGGGCTTGGATTTCTTTAACCAGGAAGCCCTGAGTTCCAGGCTTACTTCATCTGCCAAAGGCATCCCAAAGGGAGTGCAGAAGTGCCACAACATGGCTGCTTTCACGGCTTTTCCCTTAGGAAGAACCCTAATACCCGGCTGATTTACCTTCCTAGGGTTACTGTTAGGCTTAGGCCTAGGACTTTTAAAACCAGGAAGCCCTGGGCTCCAGGCACACTGCAGCTGCGAAAGGCATCCCAAGGGGAGCGCAAAAGTGACGCAACTTGGCTGCCACCACTGATATTTCCATGAGACCATCCCGAACCATAGGCTGATTTTCCTTCCTAGGGTTAAGGTTTGAGTTACGCCTAGGGTAAGGGTTCTATTAACCAGAAAGCCCTGAGTTCCAAGAACACAGCAGCTGCGAAGGACTAGCCAAGAAGAGCGCAAAAGTAGCACAACAGGCCTGCCTCCACAGCTTTTTCCTTGGGGACATGCCTAATTCCTGGCTGATTTGCCTTTCTCGTCTTAGGGTTGGGGTTCGGCCTAGGGCTAGGATTTTTAAAATCAGGAAGCCCTGAGTTCCAGGCACACTGGAGCTGTGAAAGGCATCCAAAAGGGAGTGCAAAAGTGCCACAACATGGCTGCTTTCACGGCTTTTTCCTTGGCAAGAAGCCTAACACCAGGCTGATTTACCTTCCCAGGGTTACTGTTAGGCTTAGGCCTAGGGCTAGGATTTTTAAAACTAGGAAGCCCTTAGCTCCAGGCACACTGCAGCTGTTCAAGGCATCCCAAGGGGAGTACAAAAGTGCAACAACATGGCAGCTTTCACAGCTTTTTCCTTGGCACCATCCCTATACCTAGGCTGATTTATCTGCCTAGGGTTAGGGTTAGGGTTCAGCCTAGGGCTTGGATTTCTTTAACCAGGAAGCCCTGAGTTCCAGGCTTACTTCATCTGCCAAAGGCATCCCAAAGGGAGTGCAGAAGTGCCACAACATGGCTGCTTTCACGGCTTTTCCCTTAGGAAGAACCCTAATACCCGGCTGATTTACCTTCCTAGGGTTACTGTTAGGCTTAGGCCTAGGACTTTTAAAACCAGGAAGCCCTGGGCTCCAGGCACACTGCAGCTGCGAAAGGCATCCCAAGGGGAGCGCAAAAGTGACGCAACTTGGCTGCCACCACTGATATTTCCATGAGACCATCCCGAACCATAGGCTGATTTTCCTTCCTAGGGTTAAGGTTTGAGTTACGCCTAGGGTAAGGGCTCTATTAACCAGAAAGCCCTGAGTTCCAAGAACACAGCAGCTGCGAAGGACTAGCCAAGAAGAGCGCAAAAGTACCACAACATGCCTGCCTCCACAGCTTTTTCCTTGGAGACATGCCTAATTCCTGGCTGATTTGCCTTTCTCGTCTTAGGGTTGGGGTTCGGCCTAGGGCTAGGATTTTTTAAATCAGGAAGCCCTGAGTTCCAGGCACACTGCAGCTGTGAAAGGCATCCAAAAGGGAGTGCAAAAGTGCCACAACATGGCTGCTTTCACGGCTTTTTCCTTGGCAAGAAGCCTAACACCAGGCTGATTTACCTTCCCAGGGTTACTGTTAGGCTTAGGCCTAGGGCTAGGATTTTTAAAACTAGGAAGCCCTGGGCTCCAGGCACACTGCAGCTGTTCAAGGCATCCCAAGGGGAGTACAAAAGTGCTACAACATGGCAGCTTTCACAGCTTTTTCCTTGGCACCATCCCTATACCTAGGCTGATTTATCTGCCTAGGGTTAGGGTTAGGGTTCAGCCTAGGGCTTGGATTTCTTTAACCAGGAAGCCCTGAGTTCCAGGCTTACTTCATCTGCCAAAGGCATCCCAAAGGGAGTGCAGAAGTGCCACAACATGGCTGCTTTCACGGCTTTTCCCTTAGGAAGAACCCTAATACCCGGCTGATTTACCTTCCTAGGGTTACTGTTAGGCTTAGGCCTAGGACTTTTAAAACCAGGAAGCCCTGGGCTCCAGGCACACTGCAGCTGCGAAAGGCATCCCAAGGGGAGCGCAAAAGTGACGCAACTTGGCTGCCACCACTGATATTTCCATGAGACCATCCCGAACCATAGGCTGATTTTCCTTCCTAGGCTTAAGGTTTGAGTTACGCCTAGGGTAAGGGCTCTATTAACCAGAAAGCCCTGAGTTCCAAGAACACAGCAGCTGCGAAGGACTAGCCAAGAAGAGCGCAAAAGTACCACAACATGCCTGCCTCCACAGCTTTTTCCTTGGGGACATGCCTAATTCCTGGCTGATTTGCCTTTCTCGTCTTAGGGTTGGGGTTCGGCCTAGGGCTAGGATTTTTAAAATCAGGAAGCCCTGAGTTCCAGGCACACTGCAGCTGTGAAAGGCATCCAAAAGGGAGTGCAAAAGTGCCACAACATGGCTGCTTTCACGGCTTTTTCCTTGGCAAGAAGCCTAACACCAGGCTGATTTCCCTTCCCAGGGTTACTGTTAGGCTTAGGCCTAGGGCTAGGATTTTTAAAACTAGGAAGCCCTTAGCTCCAGGCACGCTGCAGCTGTTCAAGGCATCCCAAGGGGAGTACAAAAGTGCTACAACATGGCAGCTTTCACAGCTTTTTCCTTGGCACCATCCCTATACCTAGGCTGATTTATCTGCCTAGGGTTAGGGTTAGGGTTCAGCCTAGGGCTTGGATTTCTTTAACCTGGAAGCCCTGAGTTCCAGGCTTACTTCATCTGCCAAAGGCATCCCAAAGGGAGTGCAGAAGTGCCACAACATGGCTGCTTTCACGGCTTTTCCCTTAGGAAGAACCCTAATACCCGGCTGATTTACCTTCCTAGGGTTACTGTTAGGCTTAGGCCTAGGACTTTTAAAACCAGGAAGCCCTGGGCTCCAGGCACACTGCAGCTGCGAAAGGCATCCCAAGGGGAGCGCAAAAGTGACGCAACTTGGCTGCCACCACTGATATTTCCATGAGACCATCCTGAACCATAGGCTGATTTTCCTTCCTAGGGTTAAGGTTTGAGTTACGCCTAGGATAAGGGTTCTATTAACCAGAAAGCCCTGAGTTCCAAGAACACAGCAGCTGCGAAGGACTAGCCAAGAAGAGCGCAAAAGTACCACAACATGCCTGCCTCCACAGCTTTTTCCTTGGGGACATGCCTAATTCCTGGCTGATTTGCCTTTCTCGTCTTAGGGTTGGGGTTCGGCCTAGGGCTAGGATTTTTAAAATCAGGAAGCCCTGAGTTCCAGGCACACTGGAGCTGTGAAAGGCATCCAAAAGGGAGTGCAAAAGTGCCACAACATGGCTGCTTTCATGGCTTTTTCCTTGGCAAGAAGCCTAACACCAGGCTGATTTACATTCCCAGGGTTACTGTTAGGCTTAGGCCTAGGGCTAGGATTTTTAAAACTAGGAAGCCCTGGGCTCCAGGCACACTGCAGCTGTTCAAGGCATCCCAAGGGGAGTACAAAAGTGCTACAACATGGCAGCTTTCACAGCTTTTTCCTTGGCACCATCCCTATACCTAGGCTGATTTATCTGCCTAGGGTTAGGGTTAGGGTTCAGCCTAGGCCTTGGATTTCTTTAACCAGGAAGCCCTGAGTTCCAGGCTTACTTCATCTGCCAAAGGCATCCCAAAGGGAGTGCAGAAGTGCCACAACATGGCTGCTTTCACGGCTTTTCCCTTAGGAAGAACCCTAATACCCGGCTGATTTACCTTCCTAGGGTTACTGTTAGGCTTAGGCCTAGGACTTTTAAAACCAGGAAGCCCTGGGCTCCAGGCACACTGCAGCTGCGAAAGGCATCCCAAGGGGAGCGCAAAAGTGACGCAACTTGGCTGCCACCACTGATATTTCCATGAGACCATCCCGAACCATAGGTTGATTTTCCTTCCTAGGGTTAAGGTTTGAGTTACGCCTAGGGTAAGGGTCTATTAACCAGAAAGCCCTGAGTTCCAAGAACACAGCAGCTGCGAAGGACTAGCCAAGAAGAGCGCAAAAGTACCACAACATGCCTGCCTCCACAGCTTTTTCCTTGGGGACATGCCTAATTCCTGGCTGATTTGCCTTTCTCGTCTTAGGGTTGGGGTTCGGCCTAGGGCTAGGATTTTTAAAATCAGGAAGCCTTGAGTTCCAGGCACACTGCAGCTGTGAAAGGCATCCAAAAGGGAGTGCAAAAGTGCCACAACATGGCTGCTTTCACGGCTTTTTCCTTGGCAAGAAGCCTAACACCAGGCTGATTTACCTTCCCAGGGTTACTGTTAGGCTTAGGCCTAGGGCTAGGATTTTTAAAACTAGGAAGCCCTGGGCTCCAGGCACACTGCAGCTGTTCAAGGCATCCCAAGGGGAGTACAAAAGTGCTACAACATGGCAGCTTTCACAGCTTTTTCCTTGGCACCATCCCTATACCTAGGCTGATTTATCTGCCTAGGGTTAGGGTTAGGGTTCAGCCTAGGGCTTGGATTTCTTTAACCAGGAAGCCCTGAGTTCCAGGCTTACTTCATCTGCCAAAGGCATCCCAAAGGGAGTGCAGAAGTGCCACAACATGGCTGCTTTCACGGCTTTTCCCTTAGGAAGAACCCTAATACCCGGCTGATTTACCTTCCTAGGGTTACTGTTAGGCTTAGGCCTAGGACTTTTAAAACCAGGAAGCCCTGGGCTCCAGGCACACTGCAGCTGCGAAAGGCATCCCAAGGGGAGCGCAAAAGTGACGCAACTTGGCTGCCACCACTGATATTTCCATGAGACCATCCCGAACCATAGGCTGATTTTCCTTCCTAGGCTTAAGGTTTGAGTTACGCCTAGGGTAAGGGCTCTATTAACCAGAAAGCCCTGAGTTCCAAGAACACAGCAGCTGCGAAGGACTAGCCAAGAAGAGCGCAAAAGTACCACAACATGCCTGCCTCCACAGCTTTTTCCTTGGGGACATGCCTAATTCCTGGCTGATTTGCCTTTCTCGTCTTAGGGTTGGGGTTCGGCCTAGGGCTAGGATTTTTAAAATCAGGAAGCCCTGAGTTCCAGGCACACTGGAGCTGTGAAAGGCATCCAAAAGGGAGTGCAAAAGTGCCACAACATGGCTGCTTTCACGGCTTTTTCCTTGGCAAGAAGCCTAACACCAGGCTGATTTCCCTTCCCAGGGTTACTGTTAGGCTTAGGCCTAGGGCTAGGATTTTTAAAACTAGGAAGCCCTTAGCTCCAGGCACGCTGCAGCTGTTCAAGGCATCCCAAGGGGAGTACAAAAGTGCTACAACATGGCAGCTTTCACAGCTTTTTCCTTGGCACCATCCCTATACCTAGGCTGATTTATCTGCCTAGGGTTAGGGTTAGGGTTCAGCCTAGGGTTTGGATTTCTTTAACCTGGAAGCCCTGAGTTCCAGGCTTACTTCATCTGCCAAAGGCATCCCAAAGGGAGTGCAGAAGTGCCACAACATGGCTGCTTTCACGGCTTTTCCCTTAGGAAGAACCCTAATACCCGGCTGATTTACCTTCCTAGGGTTACTGTTAGGCTTAGGCCTAGGACTTTTAAAACCAGGAAGCCCTGGGCTCCAGGCACACTGCAGCTGCGAAAGGCATCCCAAGGGGAGCGCAAAAGTGACGCAACTTGGCTGCCACCACTGATATTTCCATGAGACCATCCCGAACCATAGGCTGATTTTCCTTCCTAGGCTTAAGGTTTGAGTTACGCCTAGGGTAAGGGCTCTATTAACCAGAAAGCCCTGAGTTCTAAGAACACAGCAGCTGCGAAGGACTAGCCAAGAAGAGCACAAAAGTACCACAACATGCCTGCCTCCACAGCTTTTTCCTTGGGGACATGCCTAATTCCTGGCTGATTTGCCTTTCTCGTCTTAGGGTTGGGGTTCGGCCTAGGGCTAGGATTTTTAAAATCAGGAAGCCCTGAGTTCCAGGCACACTGCAGCTGTGAAAGGCATCCAAAAGGGAGTGCAAAAGTGCCACAACATGGCTGCTTTCACGGCTTTTTCCTTGGCAAGAAGCCTAACACCAGGCTGATTTCCCTTCCCAGGGTTACTGTTAGGCTTAGGCCTAGGGCTAGGATTTTTAAAACTAGGAAGCCCTGGGCTCCAGGCACACTGCAGCTGCGAAAGGCATCCCAAGGGGAGTACAAAAGTGCTACAACATGGCAGCTTTCACAGCTTTTTCCTTGGCACCATCCCTATACCTAGGCTGATTTATCTGCCTAGGGTTAGGGTTAGGCTTCAGCCTAGGGCTTGGATTTCTTTAACCAGGAAGCCCTGAGTTCCAGGCTTACTTCATCTGCCAAAGGCATCCCAAAGGGAGTGCAGAAGTGCCACAACATGGCTGCTTTCACGGCTTTTCCCTTAGGAAGAACCCTAATACCCGGCTGATTTACCTTCCTAGGGTTACTGTTAGGCTTAGGCCTAGGACTTTTAAAACCAGGAAGCCCTGGGCTCCAGGCACACTGCAGCTGCGAAAGGCATCCCAAGGGGAGCGCAAAAGTGACGCAACTTGGCTGCCACCACTGATATTTCCATGAGACCATCCCGAACCATAGGCTGATTTTCCTTCCTAGGGTTAAGGTTTGAGTTACGCCTAGGGTAAGGGTTCTATTAACCAGAAAGCCCTGAGTTCCAAGAACACAGCAGCTGCGAAGGACTAGCCAAGAAGAGCGCAAAAGTAGCACAACAGGCCTGCCTCCACAGCTTTTTCCTTGGGGACATGCCTAATTCCTGGCTGATTTGCCTTTCTCGTCTTAGGGTTGGGGTTCGGCCTAGGGCTAGGATTTTTAAAATCAGGAAGCCCTGAGTTCCAGGCACACTGGAGCTGTGAAAGGCATCCAAAAGGGAGTGCAAAAGTGCCACAACATGGCTGCTTTCACGGCTTTTTCCTTGGCAAGAAGCCTAACACCAGGCTGATTTACCTTCCCAGGGTTACTGTTAGGCTTAGGCCTAGGGCTAGGATTTTTAAAACTAGGAAGCCCTTAGCTCCAGGCACGCTGCAGCTGCGAAAGGCATCCCAAGGGGAGTACAAAAGTGCTACAACATGGCAGCTTTCACAGCTTTTTCCTTGGCACCATCCCTATACCTAGGCTGATTTATCTGCCTAGGGTTAGGGTTAGGCTTCAGCCTAGGGCTTGGATTTCTTTAACCTGGAAGCCCTGAGTTCCAGGCTTACTTCATCTGCCAAAGGCATCCCAAAGGGAGTGCAGAAGTGCCACAACATGGCTGCTTTCACGGCTTTTCCCTTAGGAAGAACCCTAATACCCGGCTGATTTACCTTCCTAGGGTTACTGTTAGGCTTAGGCCTAGGACTTTTAAAACCAGGAAGCCCTGGGCTCCAGGCACACTGCAGCTGCGAAAGGCATCCCAAGGGGAGCGCAAAAGTGACGCAACTTGGCTGCCACCACTGATATTTCCATGAGACCATCCCGAACCATAGGCTGATTTTCCTTCCTAGGCTTAAGGTTTGAGTTACGCCTAGGGTAAGGGTTCTATTAACCAGAAAGCCCTGAGTTCCAAGAACACAGCAGCTGCGAAGGACTAGCCAAGAAGAGCGCAAAAGTAGCACAACATGCCTGCCTCCACAGCTTTTTCCTTGGGGACATGCCTAATTCCTGGCTGATTTGCCTTTCTCGTCTTAGGGTTGGGGTTCGGCCTAGGGCTAGGATTTTTAAAATCAGGAAGCCCTGAGTTCCAGGCACACTGGAGCTGTGAAAGGCATCCAAAAGGGAGTGCAAAAGTGCCACAACATGGCTGCTTTCATGGCTTTTTCCTTGGCAAGAAGCCTAACACCAGGCTGATTTACCTTCCCAGGGTTACTGTTAGGCTTAGGCCTAGGGCTAGGATTTTTGAAACTAGGAAGCCCTTAGCTCCAGGCACACTGCAGCTGTTCAAGGCATCCCAAGGGGAGTACAAAAGTGCAACAACATGGCAGCTTTCACAGCTTTTTCCTTGGCACCATCCCTATACCTAGGCTGATTTATCTGCCTAGGGTTAGGGTTAGGCTTCAGCCTAGGGCTTGGATTTCTTTAACCAGGAAGCCCTGAGTTCCAGGCTTACTTCATCTGCCAAAGGCATCCCAAAGGGAGTGCAGAAGTGCCACAACATGGCTGCTTTCACGGCTTTTCCCTTAGGAAGAACCCTAATACCTGGCTGATTTACCTTCCTAGGGTTACTGTTAGGCTTAGGCCTAGGACTTTTAAAACCAGGAAGCCCTGGGCTCCAGGCACACTGCAGCTGCGAAAGGCATCCCAAGGGGAGCGCAAAAGTGACGCAACTTGGCTGCCACCACTGATATTTCCATGAGACCATCCCGAACCATAGGCTGATTTTCCTTCCTAGGGTTAAGGTTTGAGTTACGCCTAGGGTAAGGGCTCTATTAACCAGAAAGCCCTGAGTTCCAAGAACACAGCAGCTGCGAAGGACTAGCCAAGAAGAGCGCAAAAGTAGCACAACATGCCTGCCTCCACAGCTTTTTCCTTGGGGACATGCCTAATTCCTGGCTGATTTGCCTTTCTCGTCTTAGGGTTGGGGTTCGGCCTAGGGCTAGGATTTTTAAAATCAGGAAGCCCTGAGTTCCAGGCACACTGGAGCTGTGAAAGACATCCAAAAGGGAGTGCAAAATTGCCACAACATGGCTGCTTTCACGGCTTTTTCCTTGGCAAGAAGCCTAACACCAGGCTGATTTACCTTCCCAGGGTTACTGTTAGGCTTAGGCCTAGGGCTAGGATTTTTAAAACTAGGAAGCCCTGGGCTCCAGGCACACTGCAGCTGTTCAAGGCATCCCAAGGGGAGTACAAAAGTGCAACAACATGGCAGCTTTCACAGCTTTTTCCTTGGCACCATCCCTATACCTAGGGTGATTTATCTGCCTAGGGTTAGGGTTAGGGTTCAGCCTAGGCCTTGGATTTCTTTAACCAGGAAGCCCTGAGTTCCAGGCTTACTTCATCTGCCAAAGGCATCCCAAAGGGAGTGCAGAAGTGCCACAACATGGCTGCTTTCACGGCTTTTCCCTTAGGAAGAACCCTAATACCCGGCTGATTTACCTTCCTAGGGTTACTGTTAGGCTTAGGCCTAGGACTTTTAAAACCAGGAAGCCCTGGGCTCCAGGCACACTGCAGCTGCGAAAGGCATCCCAAGGGGAGCGCAAAAGTGACGCAACTTGGCTGCCACCACTGATATTTCCATGAGACCATCCCGAACCATAGGCTGATTTTCCTTCCTAGGGTTAAGGTTTGAGTTACGCCTAGGGTAAGGGCTCTATTAACCAGAAAGCCCTGAGTTCCAAGAACACAGCAGCTGCGAAGGACTAGCCAAGAAGAGCGCAAAAGTAGCACAACATGCCTGCCTCCACAGCTTTTTCCTTGGGGACATGCCTAATTCCTGGCTGATTTGCCTTTCTCGTCTTAGGGTTGGGGTTCGGCCTAGGGCTAGGATTTTTAAAATCAGGAAGCCCTGAGTTCCAGGCACACTGCAGCTGTGAAAGGCATCCAAAAGGGAGTGCAAAAGTGCCACAACATGGCTGCTTTCACGGCTTTTTCCTTGGCAAGAAGCCTAACACCAGGCTGATTTACCTTCCCAGGGTTACTGTTAGGCTTAGGCCTAGGGCTAGGATTTTTGAAACTAGGAAGCCCTGGGCTCCAGGCACACTGCAGCTGTTCAAGGCATCCCAAGGGGAGTACAAAAGTGCAACAACATGGCAGCTTTCACAGCTTTTTCCTTGGCACCATCCCTATACCTAGGCTGATTTATCTGCCTAGGGTTAGGGTTAGGCTTCAGCCTAGGGCTTGGATTTCTTTAACCAGGAAGCCCTGAGTTCCAGGCTTACTTCATCTGCCAAAGGCATCCCAAAGGGAGTGCAGAAGTGCCACAACATGGCTGCTTTCACGGCTTTTCCCTTAGGAAGAACCCTAATACCCGGCTGATTTACCTTCCTAGGGTTACTGTTAGGCTTAGGCCTAGGACTTTTAAAACCAGGAAGCCCTGGGCTCCAGGCACACTGCAGCTGCGAAAGGCATCCCAAGGGGAGCGCAAAAGTGACGCAACTTGGCTGCCACCACTGATATTTCCATGAGACCATCCCGAACCATAGGCTGATTTTCCTTCCTAGGGTTAAGGTTTGAGTTACGCCTAGGGTAAGGGCTCTATTAACCAGAAAGCCCTGAGTTCCAAGAACACAGCAGCTGCGAAGGACTAGCCAAGAAGAGCGCAAAAGTACCACAACATGCCTGCCTCCACAGCTTTTTCCTTGGGGACATGCCTAATTCCTGGCTGATTTGCCTTTCTCGTCTTAGGGTTGGGGTTCGGCCTAGGGCTAGGATTTTTAAAATCAGGAAGCCCTGAGTTCCAGGCACACTGCAGCTGTGAAAGGCATCCAAAAGGGAGTGCAAAAGTGCCACAACATGGCTGCTTTCACGGCTTTTTCCTTGGCAAGAAGCCTAACACCAGGCTGATTTACCTTCCCAGGGTTACTGTTAGGCTTAGGCCTAGGGCTAGGATTTTTAAAACTAGGAAGCCCTTAGCTCCAGGCACACTGCAGCTGTTCAAGGCATCCCAAGGGGAGTACAAAAGTGCAACAACATGGCAGCTTTCACAGCTTTTTCCTTGGCACCATCCCTATACCTAGGCTGATTTATCTGCCTAGGGTTAGGGTTAGGCTTCAGCCTAGGGCTTGGATTTCTTTAACCAGGAAGCCCTGAGTTCCAGGCTTACTTCATCTGCCAAAGGCATCCCAAAGGGAGTGCAGAAGTGCCACAACATGGCTGCTTTCACGGCTTTTCCCTTAGGAAGAACCCTAATACCCGGCTGATTTACCTTCCTAGGGTTACTGTTAGGCTTAGGCCTAGGACTTTTAAAACCAGGAAGCCCTGGGCTCCAGGCACACTGCAGCTGCGAAAGGCATCCCAAGGGGAGCGCAAAAGTGACGCAACTTGGCTGCCACCACTGATATTTCCATGAGACCATCCCGAACCATAGGCTGATTTTCCTTCCTAGGGTTAAGGTTTGAGTTACGCCTAGGGTAAGGGCTCTATTAACCAGAAAGCCCTGAGTTCCAAGAACACAGCAGCTGCGAAGGACTAGCCAAGAAGAGCGCAAAAGTACCACAACATGCCTGCCTCCACAGCTTTTTCCTTGGGGACATGCCTAATTCCTGGCTGATTTGCCTTTCTCGTCTTAGGGTTGGGGTTCGGCCTAGGGCTAGGATTTTTAAAATCAGGAAGCCCTGAGTTCCAGGCACACTGCAGCTGTGAAAGGCATCCAAAAGGGAGTGCAAAAGTGCCACAACATGGCTGCTTTCACGGCTTTTTCCTTGGCAAGAAGCCTAACACCAGGCTGATTTACCTTCCCAGGGTTACTGTTAGGCTTAGGCCTAGGGCTAGGATTTTTAAAACTAGGAAGCCCTTAGCTCCAGGCACGCTGCAGCTGTTCAAGGCATCCCAAGGGGAGTACAAAAGTGCTACAACATGGCAGCTTTCACAGCTTTTTCCTTGGCACCATCCCTATACCTAGGCTGATTTATCTGCCTAGGGTTAGGGTTAGGGTTCAGCCTAGGGCTTGGATTTCATAACCTGGAAGCCCTGAGTTCCAGGCTTACTTCATCTGCCAAAGGCATCCCAAAGGGAGTGCAGTAGTGCCACAACATGGCTGCTTTCACGGCTTTTCCCTTAGGAAGAACCCTAATACCCGGCTGATTTACCTTCCTAGGGTTACTGTTAGGCTTAGGCCTAGGACTTTTAAAACCAGGAAGCCCTGGGCTCCAGGCACACTGCAGCTGCGAAAGGCATCCCAAGGGGAGCGCAAAAGTGACGCAACTTGGCTGCCACCACTGATATTTCCATGAGACCATCCCGAACCATAGGCTGATTTTCCTTCCTAGGGTTAAGGTTTGAGTTACGCCTAGGATAAGGGTTCTATTAACCAGAAAGCCCTGAGTTCCAAGAACACAGCAGCTGCGAAGGACTAGCCAAGAAGAGCGCAAAAGTACCACAACATGCCTGGCTCCACAGCTTTTTCCTTGGGGACATGCCTAATTCCTGGCTGATTTGCCTTTCTCGTCTTAGGGTTGGGGTTCGGCCTAGGGCTAGGATTTTTAAAATCAGGAAGCCCTGAGTTCCAGGCACACTGGAGCTGTGAAAGGCATCCAAAAGGGAGTGCAAAAGTGCCACAACATGGCTGCTTTCATGGCTTTTTCCTTGGCAAGAAGCCTAACACCAGGCTGATTTCCCTTCCCAGGGTTACTGTTAGGCTTAGGCCTAGGGCTAGGATTTTTAAAACTAGGAAGCCCTGGGCTCCAGGCACACTGCAGCTGTTCAAGGCATCCCAAGGGGAGTACAAAAGTGCTACAACATGGCAGCTTTCACAGCTTTTTCCTTGGCACCATCCCTATACCTAGGGTGATTTATCTGCCTAGGGTTAGGGTTAGGGTTCAGCCTAGGGCTTTGATTTCTTTAACCAGGAAGCCCTGAGTTCCAGGCTTACTTCATCTGCCAAAGGCATCCCAAAGGGAGTGCAGAAGTGCCACAACATGGCTGCTTTCACGGCTTTTCCCTTAGGAAGAACCCTAATACCCGGCTGATTTACCTTCCTAGGGTTACTGTTAGGCTTAGGCCTAGGACTTTTAAAACCAGGAAGCCCTGGGCTCCAGGCACACTGCAGCTGCGAAAGGCATCCCAAGGGGAGTGCAAAAGTGACGCAACTTGGCTGCCACCACTGATATTTCCATGAGACCATCCCGAACCATAGGCTGATTTTCCTTCCTAGGCTTAAGGTTTGAGTTACGCCTAGGGTAAGGGCTCTATTAACCAGAAAGCCCTGAGTTCCAAGAACACAGCAGCTGCGAAGGACTAGCCAAGAAGAGCACAAAAGTACCACAACATGCCTGCCTCCACAGCTTTTTCCTTGGGGACATGCCTAATTCCTGGCTGATTTGCCTTTCTCGTCTTAGGGTTGGGGTTCGGCCTAGGGCTAGGATTTTTAAAATCAGGAAGCCCTGAGTTCCAGGCACACTGCAGCTGTGAAAGGCATCCAAAAGGGAGTGCAAAAGTGCCACAACATGGCTGCTTTCACGGCTTTTTCCTTGGCAAGAAGCCTAACACCAGGCTGATTTACCTTCCCAGGGTTACTGTTAGGCTTAGGCCTAGGGCTAGGATTTTTAAAACTAGGAAGCCCTTAGCTCCAGGCACGCTGCAGCTGTTCAAGGCATCCCAAGGGGAGTACAAAAGTGCTACAACATGGCAGCTTTCACAGCTTTTTCCTTGGCACCATCCCTATACCTAGGCTGATTTATCTGCCTAGGGTTAGGGTTAGGCTTCAGCCTAGGGCTTGGATTTCTTTAACCTGGAAGCCCTGAGTTCCAGGCTTACTTCATCTGCCAAAGGCATCCCAAAGGGAGTGCAGAAGTGCCACAACATGGCTGCTTTCACGGCTTTTCCCTTAGGAAGAACCCTAATACCCGGCTGATTTACCTTCCTAGGGTTACTGTTAGGCTTAGGCCTAGGACTTTTAAAACCAGGAAGCCCTGGGCTCCAGGCACACTGCAGCTGCGAAAGGCATCCCAAGGGGAGCGCAAAAGTGACGCAACTTGGCTGCCACCACTGATATTTCCATGAGACCTTCCCGAACCATAGGCTGATTTTCCTTCCTAGGCTTAAGGTTTGAGTTACGCCTAGGGTAAGGGCTCTATTAACCAGAAAGCCCTGAGTTCCAAGAACACAGCAGCTGCGAAGGACTAGCCAAGAAGAGCGCAAAAGTACCACAACATGCCTGCCTCCACAGCTTTTTCCTTGGGGACATGCCTAATTCCTGGCTGATTTGCCTTTCTCGTCTTAGGGTTGGGGTTCGGCCTAGGGCTAGGATTTTTAAAATCAGGAAGCCCTGAGTTCCAGGCACACTGCAGCTGTGAAAGGCATCCAAAAGGGAGTGCAAAAGTGCCACAACATGGCTGCTTTCACGGCTTTTTCCTTGGCAAGAAGCCTAACACCAGGCTGATTTACCTTCCCAGGGTTACTGTTAGGCTTAGGCCTAGGGCTAGGATTTTTGAAACTAGGAAGCCCTTAGCTCCAGGCACACTGCAGCTGTTCAAGGCATCCCAAGGGGATTACAAAAGTGCAACAACATGGCAACTTTCACAGCTTTTTCCTTGGCACCATCCCTATACCTAGGCTGATTTATCTGCCTAGGGTTAGGGTTAGGGTTCAGCCTAGGGCTTGGATTTCTTTAACCAGGAAGCCCTGAGTTCCAGGCTTACTTCATCTGCCAAAGGCATCCCAAAGGGAGTGCAGAAGTGCCACAACATGGCTGCTTTCACGGCTTTTCCCTTAGGAAGAACCCTAATACCCGGCTGATTTACCTTCCTAGGGTTACTGTTAGGCTTAGGCCTAGGACTTTTAAAACCAGGAAGCCCTGGGCTCCAGGCACACTGCAGCTGCGAAAGGCATCCCAAGGGGAGCGCAAAAGTGACGCAACTTGGCTGCCACCACTGATATTTCCATGAGACCATCCCGAACCATAGGCTGATTTTCCTTCCTAGGCTTAAGGTTTGAGTTACGCCTAGGATAAGGGTTCTATTAACCAGAAAGCCCTGAGTTCCAAGAACACAGCAGCTGCGAAGGACTAGCCAAGAAGAGCGCAAAAGTAGCACAACATGCCTGCCTCCACAGCTTTTTCCTTGGGGACATGCCTAATTCCTGGCTGATTTGCCTTTCTCGTCTTAGGGTTGGGGTTCGGCCTAGGGCTAGGATTTTTAAAATCAGGAAGCCCTGAGTTCCAGGCACACTGCAGCTGTGAAAGGCATCCAAAAGGGAGTGCAAAAGTGCCACAACATGGCTGCTTTCACGGCTTTTTCCTTGGCAAGAAGCCTAACACCAGGCTGATTTCCCTTCCCAGGGTTACTGTTAGGCTTAGGCCTAGGGCTAGGATTTTTAAAACTAGGAAGCCCTTAGCTCCAGGCAAACTGCAGCTGTTCAAGCCATCCCAAGGGGAGTACAAAAGTGCTACAACATGGCAGCTTTCACAGCTTTTTCCTTGGCACCATCCCTATACCTAGGCTGATTTATCTGCCTAGGGTTAGGGTTAGGCTTCAGCCTAGGGCTTGGATTTCTTTAACCAGGAAGCCCTGAGTTCCAGGCTTACTTCATCTGCCAAAGGCATCCCAAAGGGAGTGCAGAAGTGCCACAACATGGCTGCTTTCACGGCTTTTCCCTTAGGAAGAACCCTAATACCCGGCTGATTTACCTTCCTAGGGTTACTGTTAGGCTTAGGCCTAGGACTTTTAAAACCAGGAAGCCCTGGGCTCCAGGCACACTGCAGCTGCGAAAGGCATCCCAAGGGGAGCGCAAAAGTGACGCAACTTGGCTGCCACCACTGATATTTCCATGAGACCATCCCGAACCATAGGTTGATTTTCCTTCCTAGGGTTAAGGTTTGAGTTACGCCTAGGGTAAGGGTCTATTAACCAGAAAGCCCTGAGTTCCAAGAACACAGCAGCTGCGAAGGACTAGCCAAGAAGAGCGCAAAAGTAGCACAACATGCCTGCCTCCACAGCTTTTTCCTTGGGGACATGCCTAATTCCTGGCTGATTTGCCTTTCTCGTCTTAGGGTTGGGGTTCGGCCTAGGGCTAGGATTTTTAAAATCAGGAAGCCCTGAGTTCCAGGCACACTGCAGCTGTGAAAGGCATCCAAAAGGGAGTGCAAAAGTGCCACAACATGGCTGCTTTCACGGCTTTTTCCTTGGCAAGAAGCCTAACACCAGGCTGATTTACCTTCCCAGGGTTACTGTTAGGCTTAGGCCTAGGGCTAGGATTTTTAAAACTAGGAAGCCCTGGGCTCCAGGCACACTGCAGCTGTTCAAGGCATCCCGAGGGGAGTACAAAAGTGCTACAACATGGCAGCTTTCACAGCTTTTTCCTTGGCACCATCCCTATACCTAGGGTGATTTATCTGCCTAGGGTTAGGGTTAGGGTTCAGCCTAGGGCTTGGATTTCTTTAACCAGGAAGCCCTGAGTTCCAGGCTTACTTCATCTGCCAAAGGCATCCCAAAGGGAGTGCAGAAGTGCCACAACATGGCTGCTTTCACGGCTTTTCCCTTAGGAAGAACCCTAATACCCGGCTGATTTACCTTCCTAGGGTTACTGTTAGGCTTAGGCCTAGGACTTTTAAAACCAGGAAGCCCTGGGCTCCAGGCACACTGCAGCTGCGAAAGGCATCCCAAGGGGAGCGCAAAAGTGACGCAACTTGGCTGCCACCACTGATATTTCCATGAGACCATCCCGAACCATAGGTTGATTTTCCTTCCTAGGCTTAAGGTTTGAGTTACGCCTAGGGTAAGGGTTCTATTAACCAGAAAGCCCTGAGTTCCAAGAACACAGCAGCTGCGAAGGACTAGCCAAGAAGAGCGCAAAAGTAGCACAACATGCCTGCCTCCACAGCTTTTTCCTTGGGGACATGCCTAATTCCTGGCTGATTTGCCTTTCTCGTCTTAGGGTTGGGGTTCGGCCTAGGGCTAGGATTTTTAAAATCAGGAAGCCCTGAGTTCCAGGCACACTGCAGCTGTGAAAGGCATCCAAAAGGGAGTGCAAAAGTGCCACAACATGGCTGCTTTCACGGCTTTTTCCTTGGCAAGAAGCCTAACACCAGGCTGATTTCCCTTCCCAGGGTTACTGTTAGGCTTAGGCCTAGGGCTAGGATTTTTAAAACTAGGAAGCCCTTAGCTCCAGGCAAACTGCAGCTGTTCAAGCCATCCCAAGGGGAGTACAAAAGTGCTACAACATGGCAGCTTTCACAGCTTTTTCCTTGGCACCATCCCTATACCTAGGGTGATTTATCTGCCTAGGGTTAGGGTTAGGGTTCAGCCTAGGGCTTGGATTTCTTTAACCAGGAAGCCCTGAGTTCCAGGCTTACTTCATCTGCCAAAGGCATCCCAAAGGGAGTGCAGAAGTGCCACAACATGGCTGCTTTCACGGCTTTTCCCTTAGGAAGAACCCTAATACCCGGCTGATTTACCTTCCTAGGGTTACTGTTAGGCTTAGGCCTAGGACTTTTAAAACCAGGAAGCCCTGGGCTCCAGGCACACTGCAGCTGCGAAAGGCATCCCAAGGGGAGCGCAAAAGTGACGCAACTTGGCTGCCACCACTGATATTTCCATGAGACCATCCCGAACCATAGGTTGATTTTCCTTCCTAGGGTTAAGGTTTGAGTTACGCCTAGGGTAAGGGTCTATTAACCAGAAAGCCCTGAGTTCCAAGAACACAGCAGCTGCGAAGGACTAGCCAAGAAGAGCGCAAAAGTAGCACAACATGCCTGCCTCCACAGCTTTTTCCTTGGGGACATGCCTAATTCCTGGCTGATTTGCCTTTCTCGTCTTAGGGTTGGGGTTCGGCCTAGGGCTAGGATTTTTAAAATCAGGAAGCCCTGAGTTCCAGGCACACTGCAGCTGTGAAAGGCATCCAAAAGGGAGTGCAAAAGTGCCACAACATGGCTGCTTTCACGGCTTTTTCCTTGGCAAGAAGCCTAACACCAGGCTGATTTACCTTCCCAGGGTTACTGTTAGGCTTAGGCCTAGGGCTAGGATTTTTAAAACTAGGAAGCCCTGGGCTCCAGGCACACTGCAGCTGTTCAAGGCATCCCGAGGGGAGTACAAAAGTGCTACAACATGGCAGCTTTCACAGCTTTTTCCTTGGCACCATCCCTATACCTAGGGTGATTTATCTGCCTAGGGTTAGGGTTAGGGTTCAGCCTAGGGCTTGGATTTCTTTAACCAGGAAGCCCTGAGTTCCAGGCTTACTTCATCTGCCAAAGGCATCCCAAAGGGAGTGCAGAAGTGCCACAACATGGCTGCTTTCACGGCTTTTCCCTTAGGAAGAACCCTAATACCCGGCTGATTTACCTTCCTAGGGTTACTGTTAGGCTTAGGCCTAGGACTTTTAAAACCAGGAAGCCCTGGGCTCCAGGCACACTGCAGCTGCGAAAGGCATCCCAAGGGGAGCGCAAAAGTGACGCAACTTGGCTGCCACCACTGATATTTCCATGAGACCATCCCGAACCATAGGTTGATTTTCCTTCCTAGGCTTAAGGTTTGAGTTACGCCTAGGGTAAGGGTTCTATTAACCAGAAAGCCCTGAGTTCCAAGAACACAGCAGCTGCGAAGGACTAGCCAAGAAGAGCGCAAAAGTACCACAACATGCCTGCCTCCACAGCTTTTTCCTTGGGGACATGCCTAATTCCTGGCTGATTTGCCTTTCTCGTCTTAGGGTTGGGGTTCGGCCTAGGGCTAGGATTTTTAAAATCAGGAAGCCCTGAGTTCCAGGCACACTGCAGCTGTGAAAGGCATCCAAAAGGGAGTGCAAAAGTGCCACAACATGGCTGCTTTCACGGCTTTTTCCTTGGCAAGAAGCCTAACACCAGGCTGATTTACCTTCCCAGGGTTACTGTTAGGCTTAGGCCTAGGGCTAGGATTTTTAAAACTAGGAAGCCCTGGGCTCCAGGTACACTGCAGCTGTTCAAGGCATCCCAAGGGGAGTACAAAAGTGCTACAACATGGCAGCTTTCACAGCTTTTTCCTTGGCACCATCCCTATACCTAGGCTGATTTATCTGCCTAGGGTTAGGGTTAGGCTTCAGCCTAGGGCTTGGATTTCTTTAACCAGGAAGCCCTGAGTTCCAGGCTTACTTCATCTGCCAAAGGCATCCCAAAGGGAGTGCAGAAGTGCCACAACATGGCTGCTTTCACGGCTTTTCCCTTAGGAAGAACCCTAATACCCGGCTGATTTACCTTCCTAGGGTTACTGTTAGGCTTAGGCCTAGGACTTTTAAAACCAGGAAGCCCTGGGCTCCAGGCACACTGCAGCTGCGAAAGGCATCCCAAGGGGAGCGCAAAAGTGACGCAACTTGGCTGCCACCACTGATATTTCCATGAGACCATCCCGAACCATAGGTTGATTTTCCTTCCTAGGGTTAAGGTTTGAGTTACGCCTAGGGTAAGGGTTCTATTAACCAGAAAGCCCTGAGTTCCAAGAACACAGCAGCTGCGAAGGACTAGCCAAGAAGAGCGCAAAAGTAGCACAACATGCCTGCCTCCACAGCTTTTTCCTTGGGGACATGCCTAATTCCTGGCTGATTTGCCTTTCTCGTCTTAGGGTTGGGGTTCGGCCTAGGGCTAGGATTTTTAAAATCAGGAAGCCCTGAGTTCCAGGCACACTGCAGCTGTGAAAGGCATCCAAAAGGGAGTGCAAAAGTGCCACAACATGGCTGCTTTCACGGCTTTTTCCTTGGCAAGAAGCCTAACACCAGGCTGATTTACCTTCCCAGGGTTACTGTTAGGCTTAGGCCTAGGGCTAGGATTTTTAAAACTAGGAAGCCCTTAGCTCCAGGCACACTGCAGCTGTTCAAGGCATCCCAAGGGGAGTACAAAAGTGCAACAACATGGCAGCTTTCACAGCTTTTTCCTTGGCACCATCCCTATACCTAGGGTGATTTATCTGCCTAGGGTTAGGGTTAGGGTTCAGCCTAGGGCTTGGATTTCTTTAACCAGGAAGCCCTGAGTTCCAGGCTTACTTCATCTGCCAAAGGCATCCCAAAGGGAGTGCAGAAGTGCCACAACATGGCTGCTTTCACGGCTTTTCCCTTAGGAAGAACCCTAATACCCGGCTGATTTACCTTCCTAGGGTTACTGTTAGGCTTAGGCCTAGGACTTTTAAAACCAGGAAGCCCTGGGCTCCAGGCACACTGCAGCTGCGAAAGGCATCCCAAGGGGAGCGCAAAAGTGACGCAACTTGGCTGCCACCACTGATATTTCCATGAGACCATCCCGAACCATAGGTTGATTTTCCTTCCTAGGGTTAAGGTTTGAGTTACGCCTAGGGTAAGGGTCTATTAACCAGAAAGCCCTGAGTTCCAAGAACACAGCAGCTGCGAAGGACTAGCCAAGAAGAGCGCAAAAGTACCACAACATGCCTGCCTCCACAGCTTTTTCCTTGGGGACATGCCTAATTCCTGGCTGATTTGCCTTTCTCGTCTTAGGGTTGGGGTTCGGCCTAGGGCTAGGATTTTTAAAATCAGGAAGCCCTGAGTTCCAGGCACACTGCAGCTGTGAAAGGCATCCAAAAGGGAGTGCAAAAGTGCCACAACATGGCTGCTTTCACGGCTTTTTCCTTGGCAAGAAGCCTAACACCAGGCTGATTTACCTTCCCAGGGTTACTGTTAGGCTTAGGCCTAGGGCTAGGATTTTTAAAACTAGGAAGCCCTGGGCTCCAGGCACACTGCAGCTGTTCAAGGCATCCCAAGGGGAGTACAAAAGTGCAACAACATGGCAGCTTTCACAGCTTTTTCCTTGGCACCATCCCTATACCTAGGGTGATTTATCTGCCTAGGGTTAGGGTTAGGGTTCAGCCTAGGCCTTGGATTTCTTTAACCAGGAAGCCCTGAGTTCCAGGCTTACTTCATCTGCCAAAGGCATCCCAAAGGGAGTGCAGAAGTGCCACAACATGGCTGCTTTCACGGCTTTTCCCTTAGGAAGAACCCTAATACCCGGCTGATTTACCTTCCTAGGGTTACTGTTAGGCTTAGGCCTAGGACTTTTAAAACCAGGAAGCCCTGGGCTCCAGGCACACTGCAGCTGCGAAAGGCATCCCAAGGGGAGCGCAAAAGTGACGCAACTTGGCTGCCACCACTGATATTTCCATGAGACCATCCCGAACCATAGGTTGATTTTCCTTCCTAGGGTTAAGGTTTGAGTTACGCCTAGGGTAAGGGCTCTATTAACCAGAAAGCCCTGAGTTCCAAGAACACAGCAGCTGCGAAGGACTAGCCAAGAAGAGCGCAAAAGTAGCACAACATGCCTGCCTCCACAGCTTTTTCCTTGGGGACATGCCTAATTCCTGGCTGATTTGCCTTTCTCGTCTTAGGGTTGGGGTTCGGCCTAGGGCTAGGATTTTTAAAATCAGGAAGCCCTGAGTTCCAGGCACACTGCAGCTGTGAAAGGCATCCAAAAGGGAGTGCAAAAGTGCCACAACATGGCTGCTTTCACGGCTTTTTCCTTGGCAAGAAGCCTAACACCAGGCTGATTTACCTTCCCAGGGTTACTGTTAGGCTTAGGCCTAGGGCTAGGATTTTTAAAACTAGGAAGCCCTGGGCTCCAGGCACACTGCAGCTGTTCAAGGCATCCCAAGGGGAGTACAAAAGTGCAACAACATGGCAGCTTTCACAGCTTTTTCCTTGGCACCATCCCTATACCTAGGCTGATTTATCTGCCTAGGGTTAGGGTTAGGCTTCAGCCTAGGGCTTGGATTTCTTTAACCAGGAAGCCCTGAGTTCCAGGCTTACTTCATCTGCCAAAGGCATCCCAAAGGGAGTGCAGAAGTGCCACAACATGGCTGCTTTCACGGCTTTTCCCTTAGGAAGAACCCTAATACCCGGCTGATTTACCTTCCTAGGGTTACTGTTAGGCTTAGGCCTAGGACTTTTAAAACCAGGAAGCCCTGGGCTCCAGGCACACTGCAGCTGCGAAAGGCATCCCAAGGGGAGCGCAAAAGTGACGCAACTTGGCTGCCACCACTGATATTTCCATGAGACCATCCCGAACCATAGGTTGATTTTCCTTCCTAGGGTTAAGGTTTGAGTTACGCCTAGGGTAAGGGTCTATTAACCAGAAAGCCCTGAGTTCCAAGAACACAGCAGCTGCGAAGGACTAGCCAAGAAGAGCGCAAAAGTAGCACAACATGCCTGCCTCCACAGCTTTTTCCTTGGGGACATGCCTAATTCCTGGCTGATTTGCCTTTCTCGTCTTAGGGTTGGGGTTCGGCCTAGGGCTAGGATTTTTAAAATCAGGAAGCCCTGAGTTCCAGGCACACTGCAGCTGTGAAAGGCATCCAAAAGGGAGTGCAAAAGTGCCACAACATGGCTGCTTTCACGGCTTTTTCCTTGGCAAGAAGCCTAACACCAGGCTGATTTACCTTCCCAGGGTTACTGTTAGGCTTAGGCCTAGGGCTAGGATTTTTAAAACTAGGAAGCCCTGGGCTCCAGGCACACTGCAGCTGTTCAAGGCATCCCAAGGGGAGTACAAAAGTGCAACAACATGGCAGCTTTCACAGCTTTTTCCTTGGCACCATCCCTATACCTAGGCTGATTTATCTGCCTAGGGTTAGGGTTAGGCTTCAGCCTAGGGCTTGGATTTCTTTAACCAGGAAGCCCTGAGTTCCAGGCTTACTTCATCTGCCAAAGGCATCCCAAAGGGAGTGCAGAAGTGCCACAACATGGCTGCTTTCACGGCTTTTCCCTTAGGAAGAACCCTAATACCCGGCTGATTTACCTTCCTAGGGTTACTGTTAGGCTTAGGCCTAGGACTTTTAAAACCAGGAAGCCCTGGGCTCCAGGCACACTGCAGCTGCGAAAGGCATCCCAAGGGGAGCGCAAAAGTGACGCAACTTGGCTGCCACCACTGATATTTCCATGAGACCATCCCGAACCATAGGTTGATTTTCCTTCCTAGGGTTAAGGTTTGAGTTACGCCTAGGGTAAGGGTCTATTAACCAGAAAGCCCTGAGTTCCAAGAACACAGCAGCTGCGAAGGACTAGCCAAGAAGAGCGCAAAAGTAGCACAACATGCCTGCCTCCACAGCTTTTTCCTTGGGGACATGCCTAATTCCTGGCTGATTTGCCTTTCTCGTCTTAGGGTTGGGGTTCGGCCTAGGGCTAGGATTTTTAAAATCAGGAAGCCCTGAGTTCCAGGCACACTGCAGCTGTGAAAGGCATCCAAAAGGGAGTGCAAAAGTGCCACAACATGGCTGCTTTCACGGCTTTTTCCTTGGCAAGAAGCCTAACACCAGGCTGATTTACCTTCCCAGGGTTACTGTTAGGCTTAGGCCTAGGGCTAGGATTTTTAAAACTAGGAAGCCCTTAGCTCCAGGCACGCTGCAGCTGTTCAAGGCATCCCAAGGGGAGTACAAAAGTGCTACAACATGGCAGCTTTCACAGCTTTTTCCTTGGCACCATCCCTATACCTAGGCTGATTTATCTGCCTAGGTTTAGGGTTAGGCTTCAGCCTAGGGCTTGGATTTCTTTAACCTGGAAGCCCTGAGTTCCAGGCTTACTTCATCTGCCAAAGGCATCCCAAAGGGAGTGCAGAAGTGCCACAACATGGCTGCTTTCACGGCTTTTCCCTTAGGAAGAACCCTAATACCCGGCTGATTTACCTTCCTAGGGTTACTGTTAGGCTTAGGCCTAGGACTTTTAAAACCAGGAAGCCCTGGGCTCCAGGCACACTGCAGCTGCGAAAGGCATCCCAAGGGGAGCGCAAAAGTGACGCAACTTGGCTGCCACCACTGATATTTCCATGAGACCATCCCGAACCATAGGCTGATTTTCCTTCCTAGGCTTAAGGTTTGAGTTACGCCTAGGGTAAGGGCTCTATTAACCAGAAAGCCCTGAGTTCCAAGAACACAGCAGCTGCGAAGGACTAGCCAAGAAGAGCGCAAAAGTACCACAACATGCCTGCCTCCACAGCTTTTTCCTTGGGGACATGCCTAATTCCTGGCTGATTTGCCTTTCTCGTCTTAGGGTTGGGGTTCGGCCTAGGGCTAGGATTTTTAAAATCAGGAAGCCCTGAGTTCCAGGCACACTGCAGCTGTGAAAGGCATCCAAAAGGGAGTGCAAAAGTGCCACAACATGGCTGCTTTCACGGCTTTTTCCTTGGCAAGAAGCCTAACACCAGGCTGATTTACCTTCCCAGGGTGACTGTTAGGCTTAGGCCTAGGGCTAGGATTTTTGAAACTAGGAAGCCCTGGGCTCCAGGCACACTGCAGCTGTTCAAGGCATCCCAAGGGGAGTACAAAAGTGACGCAACATGGCAGCTTTCACAGCTTTTTCCTTGGCACCATCCCTATACCTAGGCTGATTTATCTGCCTAGGGTTAGGGTTAGGCTTCAGCCTAGGGCTTGGATTTCTTTAACCAGGAAGCCCTGAGTTCCAGGCTTACTTCATCTGCCAAAGGCATCCCAAAGGGAGTGCAGAAGTGCCACAACATGGCTGCTTTCACGGCTTTTCCCTTAGGAAGAACCCTAATACCCGGCTGATTTACCTTCCTAGGGTTACTGTTAGGCTTAGGCCTAGGACTTTTAAAACCAGGAAGCCCTGGGCTCCAGGCACACTGCAGCTGCGAAAGGCATCCCAAGGGGAGCGCAAAAGTGACGCAACTTGGCTGCCACCACTGATATTTCCAT
Organism: Ammospiza nelsoni; assembly: GCF_027579445.1. Lineage (NCBI taxonomy): Eukaryota > Metazoa > Chordata > Aves > Passeriformes > Passerellidae > Ammospiza > Ammospiza nelsoni. The sequence goes on from NW_026683194.1 coordinate 617,822, forward strand.
GAGACCATCCCGAACCATAGGTTGATTTTCCTTCCTAGGGTTAAGGTTTGAGTTACGCCTAGGGTAAGGGTCTATTAACCAGAAAGCCCTGAGTTCCAAGAACACAGCAGCTGCGAAGGACTAGCCAAGAAGAGCGCAAAAGTAGCACAACATGCCTGCCTCCACAGCTTTTTCCTTGGGGACATGCCTAATTCCTGGCTGATTTGCCTTTCTCGTCTTAGGGTTGGGGTTCGGCCTAGGGCTAGGATTTTTAAAATCAGGAAGCCCTGAGTTCCAGGCACACTGCAGCTGTGAAAGGCATCCAAAAGGGAGTGCAAAAGTGCCACAACATGGCTGCTTTCACGGCTTTTTCCTTGGCAAGAAGCCTAACACCAGGCTGATTTACCTTCCCAGGGTTACTGTTAGGCTTAGGCCTAGGGCTAGGATTTTTAAAACTAGGAAGCCCTGGGCTCCAGGCACACTGCAGCTGTTCAAGGCATCCCAAGGGGAGTACAAAAGTGCAACAACATGGCAGCTTTCACAGCTTTTTCCTTGGCACCATCCCTATACCTAGGCTGATTTATCTGCCTAGGGTTAGGGTTAGGCTTCAGCCTAGGGCTTGGATTTCTTTAACCAGGAAGCCCTGAGTTCCAGGCTTACTTCATCTGCCAAAGGCATCCCAAAGGGAGTGCAGAAGTGCCACAACATGGCTGCTTTCACGGCTTTTCCCTTAGGAAGAACCCTAATACCCGGCTGATTTACCTTCCTAGGGTTACTGTTAGGCTTAGGCCTAGGACTTTTAAAACCAGGAAGCCCTGGGCTCCAGGCACACTGCAGCTGCGAAAGGCATCCCAAGGGGAGCGCAAAAGTGACGCAACTTGGCTGCCACCACTGATATTTCCATGAGACCATCCCGAACCATAGGTTGATTTTCCTTCCTAGGGTTAAGGTTTGAGTTACGCCTAGGGTAAGGGTCTATTAACCAGAAAGCCCTGAGTTCCAAGAACACAGCAGCTGCGAAGGACTAGCCAAGAAGAGCGCAAAAGTAGCACAACATGCCTGCCTCCACAGCTTTTTCCTTGGGGACATGCCTAATTCCTGGCTGATTTGCCTTTCTCGTCTTAGGGTTGGGGTTCGGCCTAGGGCTAGGATTTTTAAAATCAGGAAGCCCTGAGTTCCAGGCACACTGCAGCTGTGAAAGGCATCCAAAAGGGAGTGCAAAAGTGCCACAACATGGCTGCTTTCACGGCTTTTTCCTTGGCAAGAAGCCTAACACCAGGCTGATTTACCTTCCCAGGGTTACTGTTAGGCTTAGGCCTAGGGCTAGGATTTTTAAAACTAGGAAGCCCTTAGCTCCAGGCACGCTGCAGCTGTTCAAGGCATCCCAAGGGGAGTACAAAAGTGCTACAACATGGCAGCTTTCACAGCTTTTTCCTTGGCACCATCCCTATACCTAGGCTGATTTATCTGCCTAGGTTTAGGGTTAGGCTTCAGCCTAGGGCTTGGATTTCTTTAACCTGGAAGCCCTGAGTTCCAGGCTTACTTCATCTGCCAAAGGCATCCCAAAGGGAGTGCAGAAGTGCCACAACATGGCTGCTTTCACGGCTTTTCCCTTAGGAAGAACCCTAATACCCGGCTGATTTACCTTCCTAGGGTTACTGTTAGGCTTAGGCCTAGGACTTTTAAAACCAGGAAGCCCTGGGCTCCAGGCACACTGCAGCTGCGAAAGGCATCCCAAGGGGAGCGCAAAAGTGACGCAACTTGGCTGCCACCACTGATATTTCCATGAGACCATCCCGAACCATAGGCTGATTTTCCTTCCTAGGCTTAAGGTTTGAGTTACGCCTAGGGTACGGGCTCTATTAACCAGAAAGCCCTGAGTTCCAAGAACACAGCAGCTGCGAAGGACTAGCCAAGAAGAGCGCAAAAGTACCACAACATGCCTGCCTCCACAGCTTTTTCCTTGGGGACATGCCTAATTCCTGGCTGATTTGCCTTTCTCGTCTTAGGGTTGGGGTTCGGCCTAGGGCTAGGATTTTTAAAATCAGGAAGCCCTGAGTTCCAGGCACACTGCAGCTGTGAAAGGCATCCAAAAGGGAGTGCAAAAGTGCCACAACATGGCTGCTTTCACGGCTTTTTCCTTGGCAAGAAGCCTAACACCAGGCTGATTTACCTTCCCAGGGTGACTGTTAGGCTTAGGCCTAGGGCTAGGATTTTTGAAACTAGGAAGCCCTGGGCTCCAGGCACACTGCAGCTGTTCAAGGCATCCCAAGGGGAGTACAAAAGTGACGCAACATGGCAGCTTTCACAGCTTTTTCCTTGGCACCATCCCTATACCTAGGCTGATTTATCTGCCTAGGGTTAGGGTTAGGCTTCAGCCTAGGGCTTGGATTTCTTTAACCAGGAAGCCCTGAGTTCCAGGCTTACTTCATCTGCCAAAGGCATCCCAAAGGGAGTGCAGAAGTGCCACAACATGGCTGCTTTCACGGCTTTTCCCTTAGGAAGAACCCTAATACCCGGCTGATTTACCTTCCTAGGGTTACTGTTAGGCTTAGGCCTAGGACTTTTAAAACCAGGAAGCCCTGGGCTCCAGGCACACTGCAGCTGCGAAAGGCATCCCAAGGGGAGCGCAAAAGTGACGCAACTTGGCTGCCACCACTGATATTTCCATGAGACCATCCCGAACCATAGGTTGATTTTCCTTCCTAGGGTTAAGGTTTGAGTTACGCCTAGGGTAAGGGTCTATTAACCAGAAAGCCCTGAGTTCCAAGAACACAGCAGCTGCGAAGGACTAGCCAAGAAGAGCGCAAAAGTAGCACAACATGCCTGCCTCCACAGCTTTTTCCTTGGGGACATGCCTAATTCCTGGCTGATTTGCCTTTCTCGTCTTAGGGTTGGGGTTCGGCCTAGGGCTAGGATTTTTAAAATCAGGAAGCCCTGAGTTCCAGGCACACTGCAGCTGTGAAAGGCATCCAAAAGGGAGTGCAGAAGTGCCACAACATGGCTGCTTTCACGGCTTTTCCCTTAGGAAGAACCCTAACACCCGGCTGATTTACCTTCCTAGGGTTACTGTTAGGCTTAGGCCTAGGACTTTTAAAACCAGGAAGCCCTGGGCTCCAGGCACACTGCAGCTGCGAAAGGCATCCCAAGGGGAGCGCAAAAGTGACGCAACTTGGCTGCCACCACTGATATTTCCATGAGACCATCCCCAACCATAGGCTGATTTTCCTTCCTAGGCTTAAGGTTTGAGTTACGCCTAGGGTAAGGGCTCTATTAACCAGAAAGCCCTGAGTTCCAAGAACACAGCAGCTGCGAAGGACTAGCCAAGAAGAGCGCAAAAGTACCACAACATGCCTGCCTCCACAGCTTTTTCCTTGGGGACATGCCTAATTCCTGGCTGATTTGCCTTTCTCGTCTTAGGGTTGGGGTTCGGCCTAGGGCTAGGATTTTTAAAATCAGGAAGCCCTGAGTTCCAGGCACACTGCAGCTGTGAAAGGCATCCAAAAGGGAGTGCAAAAGTGCCACAACATGGCTGCTTTCAAGGCTTTTTCCTTGGCAAGAAGCCTAACACCAGGCTGATTTACCTTCCCAGGGTTACTGTTAGGCTTAGGCCTAGGGCTAGGATTTTTGAAACTAGGAAGCCCTTAGCTCCAGGCACACTGCAGCTGTTCAAGGCATCCCAAGGGGAGTACAAAAGTGCAACAACATGGCAGCTTTCACAGCTTTTTCCTTGGCACCATCCCTATACCTAGGCTGATTTATCTGCCTAGGGTTAGGGTTAGGGTTCAGCCTAGGGCTTGGATTTCTTTAACCAGGAAGCCCTGAGTTCCAGGCTTACTTCATCTGCCAAAGGCATCCCAAAGGGAGTGCAGAAGTGCCACAACATGGCTGCTTTCACGGCTTTTCCCTTAGGAAGAACCCTAATACCCGGCTGATTTACCTTCCTAGGGTTACTGTTAGGCTTAGGCCTAGGACTTTTAAAACCAGGAAGCCCTGGGCTCCAGGCACACTGCAGCTGCGAAAGGCATCCCAAGGGGAGCGCAAACGTGACGCAACTTGGCTGCCACCACTGATATTTCCATGAGACCATCCCGAACCATAGGCTGATTTTCCTTCCTAGGGTTAAGGTTTGAGTTACGCCTAGGGTAAGGGCTCTATTAACCAGAAAGCCCTGAGTTCCAAGAACACAGCAGCTGCGAAGGACTAGCCAAGAAGAGCGCAAAAGTAGCACAACATGCCTGCCTCCACAGCTTTTTCCTTGGGGACATGCCTAATTCCTGGCTGATTTGCCTTTCTCGTCTTAGGGTTGGGGTTCGGCCTAGGGCTAGGATTTTTAAAATCAGGAAGCCCTGAGTTCCAGGCACACTGCAGCTGTGAAAGGCATCCAAAAGGGAGTGCAAAAGTGCCACAACATGGCTGCTTTCACGGCTTTTTCCTTGGCAAGAAGCCTAACACCAGGCTGATTTCCCTTCCCAGGGTTACTGTTAGGCTTAGGCCTAGGGCTAGGATTTTTAAAACTAGGAAGCCCTGGGCTCCAGGCACACTGCAGCTGTTCAAGGCATCCCAAGGGGAGTACAAAAGTGCTACAACATGGCAGCTTTCACAGATTTTCCTTGGCACCATCCCTATACCTAGGCTGATTTATCTGCCTAGGGTTAGGGTTAGGGTTCAGCCTAGGGCTTGGATTTCTTTAACCTGGAAGCCCTGAGTTCCAGGCTTATTTCATCTGCCAAAGGCATCCCAAAGGGAGTGCAGAAGTGCCACAACATGGCTGCTTTCACGGCTTTTCCCTTAGGAAGAACCCTAATACCCGGCTGATTTACCTTCCTAGGGTTACTGTTAGGCTTAGGCCTAGGACTTTTAAAACCAGGAAGCCCTGGGCTCCAGGCACACTGCAGCTGCGAAAGGCATCCCAAGGGGAGTGCAAAAGTGACGCAACTTGGCTGCCACCACTGATATTTCCATGAGACCATCCCGAACCATAGGCTGATTTTCCTTCCTAGGGTTAAGGTTTGAGTTACGCCTAGGGTAAGGGCTCTATTAACCAGAAAGCCCTGAGTTCCAAGAACACAGCAGCTGCGAAGGACTAGCCAAGAAGAGCGCAAAAGTACCACAACATGCCTGCCTCCACAGCTTTTTCCTTGGGGACATGCCTAATTCCTGGCTGATTTGCCTTTCTCGTCTTAGGGTTGGGGTTCGGCCTAGGGCTAGGATTTTTAAAATCAGGAAGCCCTGAGTTCCAGGCACACTGCAGCTGTGAAAGGCATCCAAAAGGGAGTGCAAAAGTGCCACAACATGGCTGCTTTCACGGCTTTTTCCTTGGCAAGAAGCCTAACACCAGGCTGATTTACCTTCCCAGGGTTACTGTTAGGCTTAGGCCTAGGGCTAGGATTTTTAAAACTAGGAAGCCCTGGGCTCCAGGCACACTGCAGCTGTTCAAGGCATCCCAAGGGGAGTACAAAAGTGCTACAAAATGGCAGCTTTCACAGCTTTTTCCTTGGCACCATCCCTATACCTAGGCTGATTTATCTGCCTAGGGTTAGGGTTAGGCTTCAGCCTAGGGCTTGGATTTCTTTAACCAGGAAGCCCTGAGTTCCAGGCTTACTTCATCTGCCAAAGGCATCCCAAAGGGAGTGCAGAAGTGCCACAACATGGCTGCTTTCACGGCTTTTCCCTTAGGAAGAACCCTAATACCCGGCTGATTTACCTTCCTAGGGTTACTGTTAGGCTTAGGCCTAGGACTTTTAAAACCAGGAAGCCCTGGGCTCCAGGCACACTGCAGCTGCGAAAGGCATCCCAAGGGGAGCGCAAAAGTGACGCAACTTGGCTGCCACCACTGATATTTCCATGAGACCATCCCGAACCATAGGCTGATTTTCCTTCCTAGGGTTAAGGTTTGAGTTACGCCTAGGGTAAGGGTCTATTAACCAGAAAGCCCTGAGTTCCAAGAACACAGCAGCTGCGAAGGACTAGCCAAGAAGAGCGCAAAAGTACCACAACATGCCTGCCTCCACAGCTTTTTCCTTGGGGACATGCCTAATTCCTGGCTGATTTGCCTTTCTCGTCTTAGGGTTGGGGTTCGGCCTAGGGCTAGGATTTTTAAAATCAGGAAGCCCTGAGTTCCAGGCACACTGCAGCTGTGAAAGGCATCCAAAAGGGAGTGCAAAAGTGCCACAACATGGCTGCTTTCACGGCTTTTTCCTTGGCAAGAAGCCTAACACCAGGCTGATTTACCTTCCCAGGGTTACTGTTAGGCTTAGGCCTAGGGCTAGGATTTTTAAAACTAGGAAGCCCTGGGCTCCAGGCACACTGCAGCTGTTCAAGGCATCCCAAGGGGAGTACAAAAGTGCTACAACATGGCAGCTTTCACAGCTTTTTCCTTGGCACCATCCCTATACCTAGGCTGATTTATCTGCCTAGGGTTAGGGTTAGGCTTCAGCCTAGGGCTTGGATTTCTTTAACCAGGAAGCCCTGAGTTCCAGGCTTACTTCATCTGCCAAAGGCATCCCAAAGGGAGTGCAGAAGTGCCACAACATGGCTGCTTTCACGGCTTTTCCCTTAGGAAGAACCCTAATACCCGGCTGATTTACCTTCCTAGGGTTACTGTTAGGCTTAGGCCTAGGACTTTTAAAACCAGGAAGCCCTGGGCTCCAGGCACACTGCAGCTGCAAAAGGCATCCCAAGGGGAGCGCAAAAGTGACGCAACTTGGCTGCCACCACTGATATTTCCATGAGACCATCCCGAACCATAGGCTGATTTTCCTTCCTAGGGTTAAGGTTTGAGTTACGCCTAGGGTAAGGGTCTATTAACCAGAAAGCCCTGAGTTCCAAGAACACAGCAGCTGCGAAGGACTAGCCAAGAAGAGCGCAAAAGTACCACAACATGCCTGCCTCCACAGCTTTTTCCTTGGGGACATGCCTAATTCCTGGCTGATTTGCCTTTCTCGTCTTAGGGTTGGGGTTCGGCCTAGGGCTAGGATTTTTAAAATCAGGAAGCCCTGAGTTCCAGGCACACTGCAGCTGTGAAAGGCATCCAAAAGGGAGTGCAAAAGTGCCACAACATGGCTGCTTTCACGGCTTTTTCCTTGGCAAGAAGCCTAACACCAGGCTGATTTACCTTCCCAGGGTTACTGTTAGGCTTAGGCCTAGGGCTAGGATTTTTAAAACTAGGAAGCCCTGGGCTCCAGGCACACTGCAGCTGTTCAAGGCATCCCAAGGGGAGTACAAAAGTGCTACAACATGGCAGCTTTCACAGCTTTTTCCTTGGCACCATCCCTATACCTAGGCTGATTTATCTGCCTAGGGTTAGGGTTAGGCTTCAGCCTAGGGCTTGGATTTCTTTAACCAGGAAGCCCTGAGTTCCAGGCTTACTTCATCTGCCAAAGGCATCCCAAAGGGAGTGCAGAAGTGCCACAACATGGCTGCTTTCACGGCTTTTCCCTTAGGAAGAACCCTAATACCCGGCTGATTTACCTTCCTAGGGTTACTGTTAGGCTTAGGCCTAGGACTTTTAAAACCAGGAAGCCCTGGGCTCCAGGCACACTGCAGCTGCAAAAGGCATCCCAAGGGGAGCGCAAAAGTGACGCAACTTGGCTGCCACCACTGATATTTCCATGAGACCATCCCGAACCATAGGCTGATTTTCCTTCCTAGGGTTAAGGTTTGAGTTACGCCTAGGGTAAGGGTCTATTAACCAGAAAGCCCTGAGTTCCAAGAACACAGCAGCTGCGAAGGACTAGCCAAGAAGAGCGCAAAAGTACCACAACATGCCTGCCTCCACAGCTTTTTCCTTGGGGACATGCCTAATTCCTGGCTGATTTGCCTTTCTCGTCTTAGGGTTGGGGTTCGGCCTAGGGCTAGGATTTTTAAAATCAGGAAGCCCTGAGTTCCAGGCACACTGCAGCTGTGAAAGGCATCCAAAAGGGAGTGCAAAAGTGCCACAACATGGCTGCTTTCACGGCTTTTTCCTTGGCAAGAAGCCTAACACCAGGCTGATTTACCTTCCCAGGGTTACTGTTAGGCTTAGGCCTAGGGCTAGGATTTTTAAAACTAGGAAGCCCTTAGCTCCAGGAACACTGCAGCTGTTCAAGGCATCCCAAGGGGAGTACAAAAGTGCTACAACATGGCAGCTTTCACAGCTTTTTCCTTGGCACCATCCCTATACCTAGGCTGATTTATCTGCCTAGGGTTAGTGTTAGGGTTCAGCCTAGGGCTTGGATTTCTTTAACCAGGAAGCCCTGAGTTCCAGGCTTACTTCATCTGCCAAAGGCATCCCAAAAGGAGTGCAGAAGTGCCACAACATGGCTGCTTTCACGGCTTTTCCCTTAGGAAGAACCCTAATACCCGGCTGATTTACCTTCCTAGGGTTACTGTTAGGCTTAGGCCTAGGACTTTTAAAACCAGGAAGCCCTGGGCTCCAGGCACACTGCAGCTGCGAAAGGCATCCCAAGGGGAGCGCAAAAGTGACGCAACTTGGCTGCCACCACTGATATTTCCATGAGAGCATCCCGAACCATAGGCTGATTTTCCTTCCTAGGGTTAAGGTTTGAGTTACGCCTAGGGTAAGGGTTCTATTAACCAGAAAGCCCTGAGTTCCAAGAACACAGCAGCTGCGAAGGACTAGCCAAGAAGAGCGCAAAAGTAGCACAACATGCCTGCCTCCACAGCTTTTTCCTTGGGGACATGCCTAATTCCTGGCTGATTTGCCTTTCTCGTCTTAGGGTTGGGGTTCGGCCTAGGGCTAGGATTTTTAAAATCAGGAAGCCCTGAGTTCCAGGCACACTGGAGCTGTGAAAGGCATCCAAAAGGGAGTGCAAAAGTGCCACAACATGGCTGCTTTCACGGCTTTTTCCTTGGCAAGAAGCCTAACACCAGGCTGATTTACCTTCCCAGGGTTACTGTTAGGCTTAGGCCTAGGGCTAGGATTTTTAAAACTAGGAAGCCCTGGGCTCCAGGCACACTGCAGCTGTTCAAGGCATCCCAAGGGGCGTACAAAAGTGCTACAACATGGCAGCTTTCACAGCTTTTTCCTTGGCACCATCCCTATACCTAGGGTGATTTATCTGCCTAGGGTTAGGGTTAGGGTTCAGCCTAGGGCTTGGATTTCTTTAACCAGGAAGCCCTGAGTTCCAGGCTTACTTCATCTGCCAAAGGCATCCCAAAGGGAGTGCAGAAGTGCCACAACATGGCTGCTTTCACGGCTTTTCCCTTAGGAAGAACCCTAATACCCGGCTGATTTACCTTCCTAGGGTTACTGTTAGGCTTAGGCCTAGGACTTTTAAAACCAGGAAGCCCTGGGCTCCAGGCACACTGCAGCTGCGAAAGGCATCCCAAGGGGAGCGCAAAAGTGACGCAACTTGGCTGCCACCACTGATATTTCCATGAGAGCATCCCGAACCATAGGCTGATTTTCCTTCCTAGGCTTAAGGTTTGAGTTACGCCTAGGGTAAGGGCTCTATTAACCAGAAAGCCCTGAGTTCCAAGAACACAGCAGCTGCGAAGGACTAGCCAAGAAGAGCGCAAAAGTACCACAACATGCCTGCCTCCACAGCTTTTTCCTTGGGGACATGCCTAATTCCTGGCTGATTTGCCTTTCTCGTCTTAGGGTTGGGGTTCGGCCTAGGGCTAGGATTTTTAAAATCAGGAAGCCCTGAGTTCCAGGCACACTGCAGCTGTGAAAGGCATCCAAAAGGGAGTGCAAAAGTGCCACAACATGGCTGCTTTCACGGCTTTTTCCTTGGCAAGAAGCCTAACACCAGGCTGATTTACCTTCCCAGGGTTACTGTTAGGCTTAGGCCTAGGGCTAGGATTTTTAAAACTAGGAAGCCCTGGGCTCCAGGCACACTGCAGCTGTTCAAGGCATCCCAAGGGGAGTACAAAAGTGCTACAACATGGCAGCTTTCACAGCTTTTTCCTTGGCACCATCCCTATACCTAGGCTGATTTATCTGCCTAGGGTTAGGGTTAGGCTTCAGCCTAGGGCTTGGATTTCTTTAACCAGGAAGCCCTGAGTTCCAGGCTTACTTCATCTGCCAAAGGCATCCCAAAGGGAGTGCAGAAGTGCCACAACATGGCTGCTTTCACGGCTTTTCCCTTAGGAAGAACCCTAATACCCGGCTGATTTACCTTCCTAGGGTTACTGTTAGGCTTAGGCCTAGGACTTTTAAAACCAGGAAGCCCTGGGCTCCAGGCACACTGCAGCTGCGAAAGGCATCCCAAGGGGAGCGCAAAAGTGACGCAACTTGGCTGCCACCACTGATATTTCCATGAGACCATCCCGAACCATAGGCTGATTTTCCTTCCTAGGGTTAAGGTTTGAGTTACGCCTAGGGTAAGGGCTCTATTAACCAGAAAGCCCTGAGTTCCAAGAACACAGCAGCTGCGAAGGACTAGCCAAGAAGAGCGCAAAAGTACCACAACATGCCTGCCTCCACAGCTTTTTCCTTGGGGACATGCCTAATTCCTGGCTGATTTGCCTTTCTCGTCTTAGGGTTGGGGTTCGGCCTAGGGCTAGGATTTTTAAAATCAGGAAGCCCTGAGTTCCAGGCACACTGCAGCTGTGAAAGGCATCCAAAAGGGAGTGCAAAAGTGCCACAACATGGCTGCTTTCACGGCTTTTTCCTTGGCAAGAAGCCTAACACCAGGCTGATTTACCTTCCCAGGGTTACTGTTAGGCTTAGGCCTAGGGCTAGGATTTTTAAAACTAGGAAGCCCTTAGCTCCAGGCACACTGCAGCTGTTCAAGGCATCCCAAGGCGAGTACAAAAGTGCAACAACATGGCAGCTTTCACAGCTTTTTCCTTGGCACCATCCCTATACCTAGGCTGATTTATCTGCCTAGGGTTAGGGTTAGGGTTCAGCCTAGGGCTTGGATTTCTTTAACCAGGAAGCCCTGAGTTCCAGGCTTACTTCATCTGCCAAAGGCATCCCAAAGGGAGTGCAGAAGTGCCACAACATGGCTGCTTTCACGGCTTTTCCCTTAGGAAGAACCCTAATACCCGGCTGATTTACCTTCCTAGGGTTACTGTTAGGCTTAGGCCTAGGACTTTTAAAACCAGGAAGCCCTGGGCTCCAGGCACACTGCAGCTGCGAAAGGCATCCCAAGGGGACCGCAAAAGTGACGCAACTTGGCTGCCACCACTGATATTTCCATGAGACCATCCCGAACCATAGGTAGATTTTCCTTCCTAGGCTTAAGGTTTGAGTTACGCCTAGGGTAAGGGCTCTATTAACCAGAAAGCCCTGAGTTCCAAGAACACAGCAGCTGCGAAGGACTAGCCAAGAAGAGCGCAAAAGCACCACAACATGCCTGCCTCCACAGCTTTTTCCTTGGGGACATGCCTAATTCCTGGCTGATTTGCCTTTCTCGTCTTAGGGTTGGGGTTCGGCCTAGGGCTAGGATTTTTAAAATCAGGAAGCCCTGAGTTCCAGGCACACTGGAGCTGTGAAAGGCATCCAAAAGGGAGTGCAAAAGTGCCACAACATGGCTGCTTTCACGGCTTTTTCCTTGGCAAGAAGCCTAACACCAGGCTGATTTACCTTCCCAGGGTTACTGTTAGGCTTAGGCCTAGGGCTAGGATTTTTAAAACTAGGAAGCCCTGGGCTCCAGGCACACTGCAGCTGTTCAAGGCATCCCAAGGGGAGTACAAAAGTGCTACAACATGGCAGCTTTCACAGCTTTTTCCTTGGCACCATCCCTATACCTAGGGTGATTTATCTGCCTAGGGTTAGGGTTAGGGTTCAGCCTAGGGCTTGGATTTCTTTAACCAGGAAGCCCTGAGTTCCAGGCTTACTTCATCTGCCAAAGGCATCCCAAAGGGAGTGCAGAAGTGCCACAACATGGCTGCTTTCACGGCTTTTCCCTTAGGAAGAACCCTAATACCCGGCTGATTTACCTTCCTAGGGTTACTGTTAGGCTTAGGCCTAGGACTTTTAAAACCAGGAAGCCCTGGGCTCCAGGCACACTGCAGCTGCGAAAGGCATCCCAAGGGGAGCGCAAAAGTGACGCAACTTGGCTGCCACCACTGATATTTCCATGAGACCATCCCGAACCATAGGCTGATTTTCCTTCCTAGGGTTAAGGTTTGAGTTACGCCTAGGGTAAGGGTCTATTAACCAGAAAGCCCTGAGTTCCAAGAACACAGCAGCTGTGAAGGACTAGCCAAGAAGAGCGCAAAAGTACCACAACATGCCTGCCTCCACAGCTTTTTCCTTGGGGACATGCCTAATTCCTGGCTGATTTGCCTTTCTCGTCTTAGGGTTGGGGTTCGGCCTAGGGCTAGGATTTTTAAAATCAGGAAGCCCTGAGTTCCAGGCACACTGCAGCTGTGAAAGGCATCCAAAAGGGAGTGCAAAAGTGCCACAACATGGCTGCTTTCACGGCTTTTTCCTTGGCAAGAAGCCTAACACCAGGCTGATTTACCTTCCCAGGGTTACTGTTAGGCTTAGGCCTAGGGCTAGGATTTTTAAAACTAGGAAGCCCTGGGCTCCAGGCACACTGCAGCTGTTCAAGGCATCCCAAGGGGAGTACAAAAGTGCTACAACATGGCAGCTTTCACAGCTTTTTCCTTGGCACCATCCCTATACCTAGGCTGATTTATCTGCCTAGGGTTAGGGTTAGGGTTCAGCCTAGGGCTTGGATTTCTTTAACCAGGAAGCCCTGAGTTCCAGGCTTACTTCATCTGCCAAAGGCATCCCAAAGGGAGTGCAGAAGTGCCACAACATGGCTGCTTTCACGGCTTTTCCCTTAGGAAGAACCCTAATACCCGGCTGATTTACCTTCCTAGGGTTACTGTTAGGCTTAGGCCTAGGACTTTTAAAACCAGGAAGCCCTGGGCTCCAGGCACACTGCAGCTGCGAAAGGCATCCCAAGGGGAGCGCAAAAGTGACGCAACTTGGCTGCCACCACTGATATTTCCATGAGACCATCCCGAACCATAGGCTGATTTTCCTTCCTAGGGTCAAGGTTTGAGTTACGCCTAGGGTAAGGGTTCTATTAACCAGAAAGCCCTGAATTCCAAGAACACAGCAGCTGCGAAGGACTAGCCAAGAAGAGCGCAAAAGTACCACAACATGCCTGCCTCCACAGCTTTTTCCTTGGGGACATGCCTAATTCCTGGCTGATTTGCCTTTCTCGTCTTAGGGTTGGGGTTCGGCCTAGGGCTAGGATTTTTAAAATCAGGAAGCCCTGAGTTCCAGGCACACTGCAGCTGTGAAAGGCATCCAAAAGGGAGTGCAAAAGTGCCACAACATGGCTGCTTTCACGGCTTTTTCCTTGGCAAGAAGCCTAACACCAGGCTGATTTACCTTCCCAGGGTTACTGTTAGGCTTAGGCCTAAGGCTAGGATTTTTAAAACTAGGAAGCCCTGGGCTCCAGGCACACTGCAGCTGTTCAAGGCATCCCAAGGGGCGTACAGAAGTGCAACAACATGGCAGCTTTCACAGCTTTTTCCTTGGCACCATCCCTATACCTAGGGTGATTTATCTGCCTAGGGTTAGGGTTAGGGTTCAGCCTAGGCCTTGGATTTCTTTAACCAGGAAGCCCTGAGTTCCAGGCTTACTTCATCTGCCAAAGGCATCCCAAAGGGAGTGCAGAAGTGCCACAACATGGCTGCTTTCACGGCTTTTCCCTTAGGAAGAACCCTAATACCCGGCTGATTTACCTTCCTAGGGTTACTGTTAGGCTTAGGCCTAGGACTTTTAAAACCAGGAAGCCCTGGGCTCCAGGCACACTGCAGCTGCGAAAGGCATCCCAAGGGGAGCGCAAAAGTGACGCAACTTGGCTGCCACCACTGATATTTCCATGAGACCATCCCGAACCATAGGCTGATTTTCCTTCCTAGGCTTAAGGTTTGAGTTACGCCTAGGGTAAGGGCTCTATTAACCAGAAAGCCCTGAGTTCCAAGAACACAGCAGCTGCGAAGGACTAGCCAAGAAGAGCGCAAAAGTAGCACAACATGCCTGCCTCCACAGCTTTTTCCTTGGGGACATGCCTAATTCCTGGCTGATTTGCCTTTCTCGTCTTAGGGTTGGGGTTCGGCCTAGGGCTAGGATTTTTAAAATCAGGAAGCCCTGAGTTCCAGGCACACTGCAGCTGTGAAAGGCATCCAAAAGGGAGTGCAAAAGTGCCACAACATGGCTGCTTTCACGGCTTTTTCCTTGGCAAGAAGCCTAACACCAGGCTGATTTCCCTTCCCAGGGTTACTGTTAGGCTTAGGCCTAGGGCTAGGATTTTTAAAACCAGGAAGCCCTGGGCTCCAGGCACACTGCAGCTGTTCAAGGCATCCCAAGGGGAGTACAAAAGTGCAACAACATGGCAGCTTTCACAGCTTTTTCCTTGGCACCATCCCTATACCTAGGCTGATTTATCTGCCTAGGGTTAGGGTTAGGGTTCAGCCTAGGGCTTGGATTTCTTTAACCAGGAAGCCCTGAGTTCCAGGCTTACTTCATCTGTCAAAGGCATCCCAAAGGGAGTGCAGAAGTGCCACAACATGGCTGCTTTCACGGCTTTTCCCTTAGGAAGAACCCTAATACCCGGCTGATTTACCTTCCTAGGGTTACTGTTAGGCTTAGGCCTAGGACTTTTAAAACCAGGAAGCCCTGGGCTCCAGACACACTGCAGCTGCGAAAGGCATCCCAAGGGGAGCGCAAAAGTGACGCAACTTGGCTGCCACCACTGATATTTCCATGAGACCATCCCGAACCATAGGCTGATTTTCCTTCCTAGGGTTAAGGTTTGAGTTACGCCTAGGGTAAGGGCTCTATTAACCAGAAAGCCCTGAGTTCCAAGAACACAGCAGCTGCGAAGGACTAGCCAAGAAGAGCGCAAAAGTACCACAACATGCCTGCCTCCACAGCTTTTTCCTTGGGGACATGCCTAATTCCTGGCTGATTTGCCTTTCTCGTCTTAGGGTTGGGGTTCGGCCTAGGGCTAGGATTTTTAAAATCAGGAAGCCCTGAGTTCCAGGCACACTGCAGCTGTGAAAGGCATCCAAAAGGGAGTGCAAAAGTGCCACAACATGGCTGCTTTCACGGCTTTTTCCTTGGCAAGAAGCCTAACACCAGGCTGATTTCCCTTCCCAGGGTTACTGTTAGGCTTAGGCCTAGGGCTAGGATTTTTAAAACTAGGAAGCCCTTAGCTCCAGGCACACTGCAGCTGTTCAAGGCATCCCAAGGGGAGTACAAAAGTGCAACAACATGGCAGCTTTCACAGCTTTTTCCTTGGCACCATCCCTATACCTAGGCTGATTTATCTGCCTAGGGTTAGGGTTAGGGTTCAGCCTAGGGCTTGGATTTCTTTAACCAGGAAGCCCTGAGTTCCAGGCTTACTTCATCTGCCAAAGGCATCCCAAAGGGAGTGCAGAAGTGCCACAACATGGCTGCTTTCACGGCTTTTCCCTTAGGAGGGACCCTAATACCCGGCTGATTTACCTTCCTAGGGTTACTGTTAGGCTTAGGCCTAGGACTTTTAAAACCAGGAAGCCCTGGGCTCCAGGCACACTGCAGCTGCGAAAGGCATCCCAAGGGGCGCGCAAAAGTGACGCAACTTGGCTGCCACCACTGATATTTCCATGAGACCATCCCCAACCATAGGCTGATTTTCCTTCCTAGGGTTAAGGTTTGAGTTACGCCTAGGGTAAGGGTCTGTTAACCAGAAAGCCCTGAGTTCCAAGAACACAGCAGCTGCGAAGGACTAGCCAAGAAGAGCGCAAAAGTAGCACAACATGCCTGCCTCCACAGCTTTTTCCTTGGGGACATGCCTAATTCCTGGCTGATTTGCCTTTCTCGTCTTAGGGTTGGGGTTCGGCCTAGGGCTAGGATTTTTAAAATCAGGAAGCCCTGAGTTCCAGGCACACTGCAGCTGTGAAAGGCATCCAAAAGGGAGTGCAAAAGTGCCACAACATGGCTGCTTTCACGGCTTTTTCCTTGGCAAGAAGCCTAACACCAGGCTGATTTCCCTTCCCAGGGTTACTGTTAGGCTTAGGCCTAGGGCTAGGATTTTTAAAACTAGGAAGCCCTGGGCTCCAGGCACACTGCAGCTGTTCAAGGCATCCCAAGGGGAGTACAAAAGTGCTACAACATGGCAGCTTTCACAGCTTTTTCCTTGGCACCATCCCTATACCTAGGGTGATTTATCTGCCTAGGGTTAGGGTTAGGGTTCAGCCTAGGGCTTGGATATCTTTAACCAGGAAGCCCTGAGTTCCAGGCTTACTTCATCTGCCAAAGGCATCCCAAAGGGAGTGCAGAAGTGCCACAACATGGCTGCTTTCACGGCTTTTCCCTTAGGAAGAACCCTAATACCCGGCTGATTTACCTTCCTAGGGTTACTGTTAGGCTTAGGCCTAGGACTTTTAAAACCAGGAAGCCCTGGGCTCCAGGCACACTGCAGCTGCGAAAGGCATCCCAAGGGGAGCGCAAAAGTGACGCAACTTGGCTGCCACCACTGATATTTCCATGAGACCATCCCGAACCATAGGTTGATTTTCCTTCCTAGGGTTAAGGTTTGACTTACGCCTAGGGTAAGGGTCTATTAACCAGAAAGCCCTGAGTTCCAAGAACACAGCAGCTGCGAAGGACTAGCCAAGAAGAGCGCAAAAGTACCACAACATGCCTGCCTCCACAGCTTTTTCCTTGGGGACATGCCTAATTCCTGGCTGATTTGCCTTTCTCGTCTTAGGGTTGGGGTTCGGCCTAGGGCTAGGATTTTTAAAATCAGGAAGCCCTGAGTTCCAGGCACACTGCAGCTGTGAAAGGCATCCAAAAGGGAGTGCAAAAGTGCCACAACATGGCTGCTTTCACGGCTTTTTCCTTGGCAAGAAGCCTAACACCAGGCTGATTTACCTTCCCAGGGTTACTGTTAGGCTTAGGCCTAGGGCTAGGATTTTTAAAACTAGGAAGCCCTGGGCTCCAGGCACACTGCAGCTGTTCAAGGCATCCCAAGGGGAGTACAAAAGTGCTACAACATGGCAGCTTTCACAGCTTTTTCCTTGGCACCATCCCTATACCTAGGCTGATTTATCTGCCTAGGGTTAGGGTTAGGGTTCAGCCTAGGGCTTGGATTTCTTTAACCAGGAAGCCCTGAGTTCCAGGCTTACTTCATCTGCCAAAGGCATCCCAAAGGGAGTGCAGAAGTGCCACAACATGGCTGCTTTCACGGCTTTTCCCTTAGGAAGAACCCTAATACCCGGCTGATTTACCTTCCTAGGGTTACTGTTAGGCTTAGGCCTAGGACTTTTAAAACCAGGAAGCCCTGGGCTCCAGGCACACTGCAGCTGCGAAAGGCATCCCAAGGGGAGCGCAAAAGTGATGCAACTTGGCTGCCACCACTGATATTTCCATGAGACCATCCCGAACCATAGGTTGATTTTCCTTCCTAGGGTTAAGGTTTGAGTTACGCCTAGGGTAAGGGGTCTATTAACCAGAAAGCCCTGAGTTCCAAGAACACAGCAGCTGCGAAGGACTAGCCAAGAAGAGCGCTAAAGTACCACAACTTGCCTGCCTCCACAGCTTTTTCCTTGGGGACATGCCTAATTCCTGGCTGATTTGCCTTTCTCGTCTTAGGGTTGGGGTTCGGCCTAGGGCTAGGATTTTTAAAATCAGGAAGCCCTGAGTTCCAGGCTTACTTCATCTGCCAAAGGCATCCCAAAGTGAGTGCAGAAGTGCCACAACATGGCTGCTTTCACGGCTTTTCCCTTAGGAAGAACCCTAATACCCGGCTGATTTACCTTCCTAGGGTTACTGTTAGTCTTAGGACTAGGACTTTTAAAACCAGGAAGCCCTGGGCTCCAGGCACACTGCAGCTGCGAAAGGCATCCCAAGGGGAGCGCAAAAGTGCAACAACATGGCAGCTTTCACAGCTTTTTCCTTGGCACCATCCCTATACCTAGGGTGATTTATCTGCCTAGGGTTAGGGTTAGGGTTCAGCCTAGGGCTTGGATTTCTTTAACCAGGAAGCCCTGAGTTCCAGGCTTACTTCATCTGCCAAAGGCATCCCAAAGGGAGTGCAGAAGTGCCACAACATGGCTGCTTTCACGGCTTTTCCCTTAGGAAGAACCCTAATACCCGGCTGATTTACCTTCCTAGGGTTACTGTTAGGCTTAGGCCTAGGACTTTTAAAACCAGGAAGCCCTGGGCTCCAGGCACACTGCAGCTGCGAAAGGCATCCCAAGGGGAGCGCAAAAGTGACGCAACTTGGCTGCCACCACTGATATTTCCATGAGACCATCCCGAACCATAGGTAGATTTTCCTTCCTAGGGTTAAGGTTTGAGTTACGCCTAGGGTAAGGGTCTATTAACCAGAAAGCCCTGAGTTCCAAGAACACAGCAGCTGCGAAGGACTAGCCAAGAAGAGCGCAAAAGTAGCACAACATGCCTGCCTCCACAGCTTTTTCCTTGGGGACATGCCTAATTCCTGGCTGATTTGCCTTTCTCGTCTTAGGGTTGGGGTTCGGCCTAGGGCTAGGATTTTTAAAATCAGGAAGCCCTGAGTTCCAGGCACACTGCAGCTGTGAAAGGCATCCAAAAGGGAGTGCAAAAGTGCCACAACATGGCTGCTTTCACGGCTTTTTCCTTGGCAAGAAGCCTTACACCAGGCTGATTTCCCTTCCCAGGGTTACTGTTAGGCTTAGGCCTAGGGCTAGGATTTTTAAAACTAGGAAGCCCTGGGCTCCAGGCACACTGCAGCTGTTCAAGGCATCCCAAGGGGAGTACAAAAGTGCAACAACATGGCAGCTTTCACAGCTTTTTCCTTGGCATCATCCCTATACCTAGGGTGATTTATCTGCCTAGGGTTAGGGTTAGGGTTCAGCCTAGGGCTTGGATTTCTTTAACCAGGAAGCCCTGAGTTCCAGGCTTACTTCATCTGCCAAAGGCATCCCAAAGGGAGTGCAGAAGTGCCACAACATGGCTGCTTTCACGGCTTTTCCCTTAGGAAGAACCCTAAAACCCGGCTGATTCATCTTCCTAGGGTTACTGTTAGGCTTAGGCCTAGGACTTTTAAAACCAGGAAGCCCTGGGCTCCAGGCACACTGCAGCTGCGAAAGGCATCCCAAGGGGAGCGCAAAAGTGACGCAACTTGGCTGCCACCACTGATATTTCCATGAGACCATCCCGAACCATAGGTAGATTTTCCTTCCTAGGGTTAAGGTTTGAGTTACGCCTAGGGTAAGGGCTCTATTAACCAGAAAGCCCTGAGTTCCAAGAACACAGCAGCTGCGAAGGACTAGCCAAGAAGAGCGCAAAAGTAGCACAACATGCCTGCCTCCACAGCTTTTTCCTTGGGGACATGCCTAATTCCTGGCTGATTTGCCTTTCTCGTCTTAGGGTTGGGGTTCGGCCTAGGGCTAGGATTTTTAAAATCAGGAAGCCCTGAGTTCCAGGCACACTGGAGCTGTGAAAGGCATCCAAAAGGGAGTGCAAAAGTGCCACAACATGGCTGCTTTCACGGCTTTTTCCTTGGCAAGAAGCCTAACACCAGGCTGATTTACCTTCCCAGGGTTACTGTTAGGCTTAGACCTAGGGCTAGGATTTTTAAAACCAGGAAGCCCTGGGCTCCAGGCACACTGCAGCTGCGAAAGGCATCCCAAGGGGAGTACAAAAGTGCAACAACATGGCAGCTTTCACAGCTTTTTCCTTGGCACCATCCCTATACCTAGGCTGATTTATCTGCCTAGGGTTAGGGTTAGGCTTCAGCCTAGGGCTTGGATTTCTTTAACCAGGAAGCCCTGAGTTCCAGGCTTACTTCATCTGCCAAAGGCATCCCAAAGGGAGTGCAGAAGTGCCACAACATGGCTGCTTTCACGGCTTTTCCCTTAGGAAGAACCCTAATACCCGGCTGATTTACCTTCCTAGGGTTACTGTTAGGCTTAGGCCTAGGACTTTTAAAACCAGGAAGCCCTGGGCTCCAGGCACACTGCAGCTGCGAAAGGCATCCCAAGGGGAGCGCAAAAGTGATGCAACTTGGCTGCCACCACTGATATTTCCATGAGACCATCCCGAACCATAGGTTGATTTTCCTTCCTAGGGTTAAGGTTTGAGTTACGCCTAGGGTAAGGGTCTATTAACCAGAAAGCCCTGAGTTCCAAGAACACAGCAGCTGCGAAGGACTAGCCAAGAAGAGCGCAAAAGTAGCACAACATGCCTGCCTCCACAGCTTTTTCCTTGGGGACATGCCTAATTCCTGGCTGATTTGCCTTTCTCCTCTTAGGGTTGGGGTTCGGCCTAGGGCTAGGATTTTTAAAATCAGGAAGCCCTGAGTTCCAGGCACACTGCAGCTGTGAAAGGCATCCAAAAGGGAGTGCAAAAGTGCCACAACATGGCTGCTTTCACGGCTTTTTCCTTGGCAAGAAGCCTAACACCAGGCTGATTTACCTTCCCAGGGTTACTGTTAGGCTTAGGCCTAGGGCTAGGATTTTTAAAACTAGGAAGCCCTTAGCTCCAGGCACGCTGCAGCTGTTCAAGGCATCCCAAGGGGAGTACAAAAGTGCTACAACATGGCAGCTTTCACAGCTTTTTCCTTGGCACCATCCCTATACCTAGGCTGATTTATCTGCCTAGGGTTAGGGTTAGGGTTCAGCCTAGGGCTTGGATTTCTTTAACCAGGAAGCCCTGAGTTCCAGGCTTACTTCATCTGCCAAAGGCATCCCAAAGGGAGTGCAGAAGTGCCACAACATGGCTGCTTTCACGGCTTTTCCCTTAGGAAGAACCCTAATACCCGGCTGATTTACCTTCCTAGGGTTACTGTTAGGCTTAGGCCTAGGACTTTTAAAACCAGGAAGCCCTGGGCTCCAGGCACACTGCAGCTGCGAAAGGCATCCCAAGGGGAGCGCAAAAGTGACGCAACTTGGCTGCCACCACTGATATTTCCATGAGACCATCCCGAACCATAGGCTGATTTTCCTTCCTAGGCTTAAGGTTTGAGTTACGCCTAGGGTAAGGGCTCTATTAACCAGAAAGCCCTGAGTTCCAAGAACACAGCAGCTGCGAAGGACTAGCCAAGAAGAGCGCAAAAGTACCACAACATGCCTGCCTCCACAGCTTTTTCCTTGGGGACATGCCTAATTCCTGGCTGATTTGCCTTTCTCGTCTTAGGGTTGGGGTTCGGCCTAGGGCTAGGATTTTTAAAATCAGGAAGCCCTGAGTTCCAGGCACACTGGAGCTGTGAAAGGCATCCAAAAGGGAGTGCAAAAGTGCCGCAACATGGCTGCTTTCACGGCTTTTTCCTTGGCAAGAAGCCTAACACCAGGCTGATTTACCTTCCCAGGGTTACTGTTAGGCTTAGGCCTAGGGCTAGGATTTTTAAAACTAGGAAGCCCTTAGCTCCAGGCACACTGCAGCTGTTCAAGGCATCCCAAGGGGAGTACAAAAGTGCAACAACATGGCAGCTTTCACAGCTTTTTCCTTGGCACCATCCCTATACCTAGGCTGATTTATCTGCCTAGGGTTAGGGTTAGGGTTCAGCCTAGGGCTTGGATTTCTTTAACCAGGAAGCCCTGAGTTCCAGGCTTACTTCATCTGCCAAAGGCATCCCAAAGGGAGTGCAGAAGTGCCACAACATGGCTGCTTTCACGGCTTTTCCCTTAGGAAGAACCCTAATACCCGGCTGATTTACCTTCCTAGGGTTACTGTTAGGCTTAGGCCTAGGACTTTTAAAACCAGGAAGCCCTGGGCTCCAGGCACACTGCAGCTGCGAAAGGCATCCCAAGGGGAGCGCAAAAGTGACGCAACTTGGCTGCCACCACTGATATTTCCATGAGACCATCCCGAACCATAGGTTGATTTTCCTTCCTAGGGTTAAGGTTTGAGTTACGCCTAGGGTAAGGGTCTATTAACCAGAAAGCCCTGAGTTCCAAGAACACAGCAGCTGCGAAGGACCAGCCAAGAAGAGCGCAAAAGTAGCACAACATGCCTGCCTCCACAGCTTTTTCCTTGGGGACATGCCTAATTCCTGGCTGATTTGCCTTTCTCGTCTTAGGGTTGGGGTTCGGCCTAGGGCTAGGATTTTTAAAATCAGGAAGCCCTGAGTTCCAGGCACACTGCAGCTGTGAAAGGCATCCAAAAGGGAGTGCAAAAGTGCCACAACATGGCTGCTTTCACGGCTTTTTCCTTGGCAAGAAGCCTAACACCAGGCTGATTTCCCTTCCCAGGGTTACTGTTAGGCTTAGGCCTAGGGCTAGGATTTTTAAAACTAGGAAGCCCTGGGCTCCAGGCACACTGCAGCTGTTCAAGGCATCCCAAGGGGAGTACAAAAGTGCTACAACATGGCAGCTTTCATAGCTTTTTCCTTGGCACCATCCCTATACCTAGGGTGATTTATCTGCCTAGGGTTAGGGTTAGGGTTCAGCCTAGGGCTTGGATTTCTTTAACCAGGAAGCCCTGAGTTCCAGGCTTACTTCATCTGCCAAAGGCATCCCAAAGGGAGTGCAGAAGTGCCACAACATGGCTGCTTTCACGGCTTTTCCCTTAGGAAGAACCCTAATACCCGGCTGATTTACCTTCCTAGGGTTACTGTTAGGCTTAGGCCTAGGACTTTTAAAACCAGGAAGCCCTGGGCTCCAGGCACACTGCAGCTGCGAAAGGCATCCCAAGGGGAGCGCAAAAGTGATGCAACTTGGCTGCCACCACTGATATTTCCATGAGACCATCCCGAACCATAGGCTGATTTTCCTTCCTAGGGTTAAGGTTTGAGTTACGCCTAGGGTAAGGGTCTATTAACCAGAAAGCCCTGAGTTCCAAGAACACAGCAGCTGCGAAGGACTAGCCAAGAAGAGCGCAAAAGTACCACAACATGCCTGCCTCCACAGCTTTTTCCTTGGGGACATGCCTAATTCCTGGCTGATTTGCCTTTCTCGTCTTAGGGTTGGGGTTCGGCCTAGGGCTAGGATTTTTAAAATCAGGAAGCCCTGAGTTCCAGGCACACTGCAGCTGTGAAAGGCATCCAAAAGGGAGTGCAAAAGTGCCACAACATGGCTGCTTTCACGGCTTTTTCCTTGGCAAGAAGCCTAACACCAGGCTGATTTACCTTCCCAGGGTTACTGTTAGGCTTAGGCCTAGGGCTAGGATTTTTAAAACTAGGAAGCCCTTAGCTCCAGGCACGCTGCAGCTGTTCAAGGCATCCCAAGGGGAGTACAAAAGTGCAACAACATGGCAGCTTTCACAGCTTTTTCCTTGGCACCATCCCTATACCTAGGCTGATTTATCTGCCTAGGGTTAGGGTTAGGGTTCAGCCTAGGGCTTGGATTTCTTTAACCAGGAAGCCCTGAGTTCCAGGCTTACTTCATCTGCCAAAGGCATCCCAAAGGGAGTGCAGAAGTGCCACAACATGGCTGCTTTCACGGCTTTTCCCTTAGGAAGAACCCTAATACCCGGCTGATTTACCTTCCTAGGGTTACTGTTAGGCTTAGGCCTAGGACTTTTAAAACCAGGAAGCCCTGGGCTCCAGGCACACTGCAGCTGCGAAAGGCATCCCAAGGGGAGCGCAAAAGTGACGCAACTTGGCTGCCACCACTGATATTTCCATGAGACCATCCCGAACCATAGGCTGATTTTCCTTCCTAGGGTTAAGGTTTGAGTTACGACTAGGGTAAGGGTCTATTAACCAGAAAGCCCTGAGTTCCAAGAACACAGCAGCTGCGAAGGACTAGCCAAGAAGAGCGCAAAAGTAGCACAACATGCCTGCCTCCACAGCTTTTTCCTTGGGGACATGCCTAATTCCTGGCTGATTTGCCTTTCTCGTCTTAGGGTTGGGGTTCGGCCTAGGGCTAGGATTTTTAAAAGCAGGAAGCCCTGAGTTCCAGGCACACTGCAGCTGTGAAAGGCATCCAAAAGGGAGTGCAAAAGTGCCACAACATGGCTGCTTTCACGGCTTTTTCCTTGGCAAGAAGCCTAACACCAGGCTGATTTACCTTCCCAGGGTTACTGTTAGGCTTAGGCCTAGGGCTAGGATTTTTAAAACTAGGAAGCCCTGAGTTCCAGGCACACTGCAGCTGCGAAAGGCATCCCAAGGGGAGTACAAAAGTGCTACAACATGGCAGCTTTCACAGCTTTTTCCTTGGCACCATCCCTATACCTAGGCTGATTTATCTGCCTAGGGTTAGGGTTAGGGTTCAGCCTAGGGCTTGGATTTCTTTAACCAGGAAGCCCTGAGTTCCAGGCTTACTTCATCTGCCAAAGGCATCCCAAAGGGAGTGCAGAAGTGCCACAACATGGCTGCTTTCACGGCTTTTCCCTTAGGAAGAACCCTAATACCCGGCTGATTTACCTTCCTAGGGTTACTGTTAGGCTTAGGCCTAGGACTTTTAAAACCAGGAAGCCCTGGGCTCCAGGCACACTGCAGCTGCGAAAGGCATCCCAAGGGGAGCGCAAAAGTGACGCAACTTGGCTGCCACCACTGATATTTCCATGAGACCATCCCGAACCATAGGTTGATTTTCCTTCCTAGGGTTAAGGTTTGAGTTACGCCTAGGGTAAGGGCTCTATTAACCAGAAAGCCCTGAGTTCCAAGAACACAGCAGCTGCGAAGGACTAGCCAAGAAGAGCGCAAAAGTACCACAACATGCCTGCCTCCACAGCTTTTTCCTTGGGGACATGCCTAATTCCTGGCTGATTTGCCTTTCTCGTCTTAGGGTTGGGGTTCGGCCTAGGGCTAGGATTTTTAAAATCAGGAAGCCCTGAGTTCCAGGCACACTGGAGCTGTGAAAGGCATCCAAAAGGGAGTGCAAAAGTGCTGCAACATGGCTGCTTTCACGGCTTTTTCCTTGGCAAGAAGCCTAACACCAGGCTGATTTACCTTCCCAGGGTTACTGTTAGGCTTAGGCCTAGGGCTAGGATTTTTAAAACTAGGAAGCCCTTAGCTCCAGGCACACTGCAGCTGTTCAAGGCATCCCAAGGGGAGTACAAAAGTGCAACAACATGGCAGCTTTCACAGCTTTTTCCTTGGCACCATCCCTATACCTAGGCTGATTTATCTGCCTAGGGTTAGGGTTAGGGTTCAGCCTAGGGCTTGGATTTCTTTAACCAGGAAGCCCTGAGTTCCAGGCTTACTTCATCTGCCAAAGGCATCCCAAAGGGAGTGCAGAAGTGCCACAACATGGCTGCTTTCACGGCTTTTCCCTTAGGAAGAACCCTAATACCCGGCTGATTTACCTTCCTAGGGTTACTGTTAGGCTTAGGCCTAGGACTTTTAAAACCAGGAAGCCCTGGGCTCCAGGCACACTGCAGCTGCGAAAGGCATCCCAAGGGGAGCGCAAAAGTGACGCAACTTGGCTGCCACCACTGATATTTCCATGAGACCATCCCGAACCATAGGCTGATTTTCCTTCCTAGGGTTAAGGTTTGAGTTACGCCTAGGGTAAGGGTCTATTAACCAGAAAGCCCTGAGTTCCAAGAACACAGCAGCTGCGAAGGACTAGCCAAGAAGAGCGCAAAAGTAGCACAACATGCCTGCCTCCACAGCTTTTTCCTTGGGGACATGCCTAATTCCTGGCTGATTTGCCTTTCTCGTCTTAGGGTTGGGGTTCGGCCTAGGGCTAGGATTTTTAAAATCAGGAAGCCCTGAGTTCCAGGCACACTGCAGCTGTGAAAGGCATCCAAAAGGGAGTGCAAAAGTGCCACAACATGGCTGCTTTCACGGCTTTTTCCTTGGCAAGAAGCCTAACACCAGGCTGATTTACCTTCCCAGGGTTACTGTTAGGCTTAGGCCTAGGGCTAGGATTTTTAAAACTAGGAAGCCAGGGGCTCCAGGCACACTGCAGCTGTTCAAGGCATCCCAAGGGGAGTACAAAAGTGCTACAACATGGCAGCTTTCATAGCTTTTTCCTTGGCACCATCCCTATACCTAGGCTGATTTATCTGCCTAGGGTTAGGGTTAGGCTTCAGCCTAGGGCTTGGATTTCTTTAACCAGGAAGCCCTGAGTTCCAGACTTACTTCATCTGCCAAAGGCATCCCAAAGGGAGTGCAGAAGTGCCACAACATGGCTGCTTTCACGGCTTTTCCCTTAGGAAGAACCCTAATACCCGGCTGATTTACCTTCCTAGGGTTACTGTTAGGCTTAGGCCTAGGACTTTTAAAACCAGGAAGCCCTGGGCTCCAGGCACACTGCAGCTGCGAAAGGCATCCCATGGGGAGCGCAAAAGTGCAACAACATGGCAGCTTTCACAGCTTTTTCCTTGGCACCATCCCTATACCTAGGGTGATTTATCTGCCTAGGGTTAGGGTTAGGCTTCAGCCTAGGGCTTGGATTTCTTTAACCAGGAAGCCCTGAGTTCCAGGCTTACTTCATCTGCCAAAGGCATCCCAAAGGGAGTGCAGAAGTGCCACAACATGGCTGCTTTCACGGCTTTTCCCTTAGGAAGAACCCTAATACCCGGCTGATTTACCTTCCTAGGGTTACTGTTAGGCTTAGGCCTAGGACTTTTAAAACCAGGAAGCCCTGGGCTCCAGGCACACTGCAGCTGCGAAAGGCATCCCAAGGGGAGCGCAAAAGTGACGCAACTTGGCTGCCACCACTGATATTTCCATGAGACCATCCCGAACCATAGGTTGATTTTAGTTCCTAGGGTTAAGGTTTGAGTTACGCCTAGGGTAAGGGTCTATTAACCAGAAAGCCCTGAGTTCCAAGAACACAGCAGCTGCGAAGGACTAGCCAAGAAGAGCGCAAAAGTAGCACAACATGCCTGCCTCCACAGCTTTTTCCTTGGGGACATGCCTAATTCCTGGCTGATTTGCCTTTCTCGTCTTAGGGTTGGGGTTCGGCCTAGGGCTAGGATTTTTAAAATCAGGAAGCCCTGAGTTCCAGGCACACTGCAGCTGTGAAAGGCATCCAAAAGGGAGTGCAAAAGTGCCACAACATGGCTGCTTTCACGGCTTTTTCCTTGGCAAGAAGCCTAACACCAGGCTGATTTACCTTCCCAGGGTTACTGTTAGGCTTAGGCCTAGGGCTAGGATTTTTAAAACTAGGAAGCCCTGGGCTCCAGGCACACTGCAGCTGTTCAAGGCATCCCAAGGGGAGTACAAAAGTGCTACAACATGGCAGCTTTCACAGCTTTTTCCTTGGCACCATCCCTATACCTAGGCTGATTTATCTGCCTAGGGTTAGGGTTAGGCTTCAGCCTAGGGCTTGGATTTCTTTAACCAGGAAGCCCTGAGTTCCAGGCTTACTTCATCTGCCAAAGGCATCCCAAAGGGAGTGCAGAAGTGCCACAACATGGCTGCTTTCACGGCTTTTCCCTTAGGAAGAACCCTAATACCCGGCTGATTTACCTTCCTAGGGTTACTGTTAGGCTTAGGCCTAGGACTTTTAAAACCAGGAAGCCCTGGGCTCCAGGCACACTGCAGCTGCGAAAGGCATCCCAAGGGGAGCGCAAAAGTGACGCAACTTGGCTGCCACCACTGATATTTCCATGAGACCATCCCGAACCATAGGCTGATTTTCCTTCCTAGGGTTAAGGTTTGAGTTACGCCTAGGGTAAGGGTCTATTAACCAGAAAGCCCTGAGTTCCAAGAACACAGCAGCTGCGAAGGACTAGCCAAGAAGAGCGCAAAAGTACCACAACATGCCTGCCTCCACAGCTTTTTCCTTGGGGACATGCCTAATTCCTGGCTGATTTGCCTTTCTCGTCTTAGGGTTGGGGTTCGGCCTAGGGCTAGGATTTTTAAAATCAGGAAGCCCTGAGTTCCAGGCACACTGCAGCTGTGAAAGGCATCCAAAAGGGAGTGCAAAAGTGCCACAACATGGCTGCTTTCACGGCTTTTTCCTTGGCAAGAAGCCTAACACCAGGCTGATTTCCCTTCCCAGGGTTACTGTTAGGCTTAGGTCTAGGGCTAGGATTTTTAAAACTAGGAAGCCCTTAGCTCCAGGCACACTGCAGCTGTTCAAGGCATCCCAAGGGGAGTACAAAAGTGCAACAACATGGCAGCTTTCACAGCTTTTTCCTTGGCACCATCCCTATACCTAGGCTGATTTATCTGCCTAGGGTTAGGGTTAGGGTTCAGCCTAGGGCTTGGATTTCTTTAACCAGGAAGCCCTGAGTTTCAGGCTTACTTCATCTGCCAAAGGCATCCCAAAGGGAGTGCAGAAGTGCCACAACATGGCTGCTTTCACGGCTTTTCCCTTAGGAAGAACCCTAATACCCGGCTGATTTACCTTCTTAGGGTTACTGTTAGGCTTAGGCCTAGGACTTTTAAAACCAGGAAGCCCTGGGCTCCAGGCACACTGCAGCTGCGAAAGGCATCCCAAGGGGAGCGCAAAAGTGACGCAACTTGGCTGCCACCACTGATATTTCCATGAGACCATCCCGAACCATAGGTTGATTTTCCTTCCTAGGGTTAAGGTTTGAGTTACGCCTAGGGTAAGGGCTCTATTAACCAGAAAGCCCTGAGTTCCAAGAACACAGCAGCTGCGAAGGACTAGCCAAGAAGAGCGCAAAAGTACCACAACATGCCTGCCTCCACAGCTTTTTCCTTGGGGACATGCCTAATTCCTGGCTGATTTGCCTTTCTCGTCTTAGGGTTGGGGTTCGGCCTAGGGCTAGGATTTTTAAAATCAGGAAGCCCTGAGTTCCAGGCACACTGGAGCTGTGAAAGGCATCCAAAAGGGAGTGCAAAAGTGCCACAACATGGCTGCTTTCACGGCTTTTTCCTTGGCAAGAAGCCTAACACCAGGCTGATTTCCCTTCCCAGGGTTACTGTTAGGCTTAGGCCTAGGGCTAGGATTTTTAAAACTAGGAAGCCCTGGGCTCCAGGCACACTGCAGCTGTTCAAGGCATCCCAAGGGGAGTACAAAAGTGCTACAACATGGCAGCTTTCACAGCTTTTTCCTTGGCACCATCCCTATACCTAGGGTGATTTATCTGCCTAGGGTTAGGGTTAGGGTTCAGCCTAGGGCTTGGATTTCTTTAACCAGGAAGCCCTGAGTTCCAGGCTTACTTCATCTGCCAAAGGCATCCCAAAGGGAGTGCAGAAGTGCCACAACATGGCTGCTTTCACGGCTTTTCCCTTAGGAAGAACCCTAATACCCGGCTGATTTACCTTCCTAGGGTTACTGTTAGGCTTAGGCCTAGGACTTTTAAAACCAGGAAGCCCTGGGCTCCAGGCACACTGCAGCTGCAAAAGGCATCCCAAGGGGAGCGCAAAAGTGACGCAACTTGGCTGCCACCACTGATATTTCCATGAGACCATCCCGAACCATAGGTTGATTTTCCTTCCTAGGGTTAAGGTTTGAGTTACGCCTAGGGTAAGGGCTCTATTAACCAGAAAGCCCTGAGTTCCAAGAACACAGCAGCTGCGAAGGACTAGCCAAGAAGAGCGCAAAAGTACCACAACATGCCTGCCTCCACAGCTTTTTCCTTGGGGACATGCCTAATTCCTGGCTGATTTGCCTTTCTCGTCTTAGGGTTGGGGTTCGGCCTAGGGCTAGGATTTTTAAAATCAGGAAGCCCTGAGTTCCAGGCACAGTGGAGCTGTGAAAGGCATCCAAAAGGGAGTGCAAAAGTGCCACAACATGGCTGCTTTCACGGCTTTTTCCTTGGCAAGAAGCCTAACACCAGGCTGATTTACCTTCCCAGGGTTACTGTTAGGCTTAGGCCTAGGGCTAGGATTTTTGAAACTAGGAAGCCCTGGGCTCCAGGCACACTGCAGCTGTTCAAGGCATCCCAAGGGGAGTACAAAAGTGCTACAACATGGCAGCTTTCACAGCTTTTTCCTTGGCACCATCCCTATACCTAGGCTGATTTATCTGCCTAGGGTTAGGGTTAGGGTTCAGCCTAGGGCTTGGATTTCTTTAACCAGGAAGCCCTGAGTTCCAGGCTTACTTCATCTGCCAAAGGCATCCCAAAGGGAGTGCAGAAGTGCCACAACATGGCTGCTTTCACGGCTTTTCCCTTAGGAAGAACCCTAATACCCGGCTGATTTACCTTCCTAGGATTACTGTTAGGCTTAGGCCTAGGACTTTTAAAACCAGGAAGCCCTGGGCTCCAGGCACACTGCAGCTGCGAAAGGCATCCCAAGGGGAGCGCAAAAGTGACGCAACTTGGCTGCCACCACTGATATTTCCATGAGACCATCCCGAACCATAGGCTGATTTTCCTTCCTAGGGTTAAGGTTTGAGTTACGCCTAGGGTAAGGGTCTATTTACCAGAAAGCCCTGAGTTCCAAGAACACAGCAGCTGCGAAGGACTAGCCAAGAAGAGCGCAAAAGTAGCACAACATGCCTGCCTCCACAGCTTTTTCCTTGGGGACATGCCTAATTCCTGGCTGATTTGCCTTTCTCGTCTTAGGGTTGGGGTTCGGCCTAGGGCTAGGATTTTTAAAATCAGGAAGCCCTGAGTTCCAGGCACACTGCAGCTGTGAAAGGCATCCAAAAGGGAGTGCAAAAGTGCCACAACATGGCTGCTTTCACGGCTTTTTCCTTGGCAAGAAGCCTATACCAGGCTGATTTCCCTTCCCAGGGTTACTGTTAGGCTTAGGCCTAGGGCTAGGATTTTTAAAACTAGGAAGCCCTTAGCTCCAGGCACGCTGCAGCTGTTCAAGGCATCCCAAGGGGAGTACAAAAGTGCTACAACATGGCAGCTTTCACAGCTTTTTCCTTGGCACCATCCCTATACCTAGGCTGATTTATCTGCCTAGGGTTAGGGTTAGGGCTCAGCCTAGGGCTTGGATTTCTTTAACCAGGAAGCCCTGAGTTCCAGGCTTACTTCATCTGCCAAAGGCATCCCAAAGGGAGTGCAGAAGTGCCACAACATGGCTGCTTTCACGGCTTTTCCCTTAGCAAGAACCCTAATACCCGGCTGATTTACCTTCCTAGGGTTACTGTTAGGCTTAGGCCTAGGACTTTTAAAACCAGGAAGCCCTGGGCTCCAGGCACACTGCAGCTGCGAAAGGCATCCCAAGGGGAGCGCAAAAGTGACGCAACTTGGCTGCCACCACTGATATTTCCATGAGACCATCCCGAACCATAGGCTGATTTTCCTTCCTAGGCTTAAGGTTTGAGTTACGCCTAGGGTAAGGGCTCTATTAACCAGAAAGCCCTGAGTTCCAAGAACACAGCAGCTGCGAAGGACTAGCCAAGAAGAGCGCAAAAGTACCACAACATGCCTGCCTCCACAGCTTTTTCCTTGGGGACATGCCTAATTCCTGGCTGATTTGCCTTTCTCGTCTTAGGGTTGGGGTTCGGCCTAGGGCTAGGATTTTTAAAATCAGGAAGCCCTGAGTTCCAGGCACACTGCAGCTGTGAAAGGCATCCAAAAGGGAGTGCAAAAGTGCCACAACATGGCTGCTTTCACGGCTTTTTCCTTGGCAAGAAGCCTAACACCAGGCTGATTTACCTTCCCAGGGTTACTGTTAGGCTTAGGCCTAGGGCTAGGATTATTAAAACTAGGAAGCCCTGGGCTCCAGGCACACTGCAGCTGTTCAAGGCATCCCAAGGGGAGTACAAAAGTGCTACAACATGGCAGCTTTCACAGCTTTTTCCTTGGCACCATCCCTATACCTAGGCTGATTTATCTGCCTAGGGTTAGTGTTAGGCTTCAGCCTAGGGCTTGGATTTCTTTAACCAGGAAGCCCTGAGTTCCAGGCTTACTTCATCTGCCAAAGGCATCCCAAAGGGAGTGCAGAAGTGCCACAACATGGCTGCTTTCACGGCTTTTCCCTTAGGAAGAACCCTAATACCCGGCTGATTTACCTTCCTAGGGTTACTGTTAGGCTTAGGCCTAGGACTTTTAAAACCAGGAAGCCCTGGGCTCCAGGCACACTGCAGCTGCGAAAGGCATCCCAAGGGGAGCGCAAAAGTGACGCAACTTGGCTGCCACCACTGATATTTCCATGAGACCATCCCGAACCATAGGTTGATTTTCCTTCCTAGGGTTAAGGTTTGAGTTACGCCTAGGGTAAGGGCTCTATTAACCAGAAAGCCCTGAGTTCCAAGAACACAGCAGCTGCGAAGGACTAGCCAAGAAGAGCGCAAAAGTAGCACAACATGCCTGCCTCCACAGCTTTTTCCTTGGGGACATGCCTAATTCCTGGCTGATTTGCCTTTCTCGTCTTAGGGTTGGGGTTCGGCCTAGGGCTAGGATTTTTAAAATCAGGAAGCCCTGAGTTCCAGGCACACTGCAGTTGTGAAAGGCATCCAAAAGGGAGTGCAAAAGTGCCACAACATGGCTGCTTTCACGGCTTTTTCCTTGGCAAGAAGCCTAACACCAGGCTGATTTACCTTCCCAGGGTTACTGTTAGGCTTAGGCCTAGGGCTAGGATTTTTAAAACTAGGAAGCCCTGGGCTCCAGGCACACTGCAGCTGTTCAAGGCATCCCAAGGGGAGTACAAAAGTGCAACAACATGGCAGCTTTCACATCTTTTTCCTTGGCACCATCCCTATACCTAGGCTGATTTATCTGCCTAGGGTTAGGGTTAGGCTTCAGCCTAGGGCTTGGATTTCTTTAACCAGGAAGCCCTGAGTTCCAGGCTTACTTCATCTGCCAAAGGCATCCCAAAGGGAGTGCAGAAGTGCCACAACATGGCTGCTTTCACGGCTTTTCCCTTAGGAAGAACCCTAATACCCGGCTGATTTACCTTCCTAGGGTTACTGTTAGGCTTAGGCCTAGGACTTTTAAAACCAGGAAGCCCTGGGCTCCAGGCACACTGCAGCTGCGAAAGGCATCCCAAGGGGAGCGCAAAAGTGACGCAACTTGGCTGCCACCACTGATATTTCCATGAGACCATCCCGAACCATAGGCTGATTTTCCTTCCTAGGCTTAAGGTTTGAGTTACGCCTAGGGTAAGGGTTCTATTAACCAGAAAGCCCTGAGTTCCAAGAACACAGCAGCTGCGAAGGACTAGCCAAGAAGAGCGCAAAAGTACCACAACATGCCTGCCTCCACAGCTTTTTCCTTGGGGACATGCCTAATTCCTGGCTGATTTGCCTTTCTCGTCTTAGGGTTGGGGTTCGGCCTAGGGCTAGGATTTTTAAAATCAGGAAGCCCTGAGTTCCAGGCACACTGCAGCTGTGAAAGGCATCCAAAAGGGAGTGCAAAAGTGCCACAACATGGCTGCTTTCACGGCTTTTTCCTTGGCAAGAAGCCTAACACCAGGCTGATTTCCCTTCCCAGGGTTACTGTTAGGCTTAGGCCTAGGGCTAGGATTTTTAAAACTAGGAAGCCCTGGGCTCCAGGCACACTGCAGCTGTTCAAGGCATCCCAAGGGGAGTACAAAAGTGCAACAACATGGCAGCTTTCACAGCTTTTTCCTTGGCACCATCCCTATACCTAGGCTGATTTATCTGCCTAGGGTTAGGGTTAGGCTTCAGCCTAGGGCTTGGATTTCTTTAACCAGGAAGCCCTGAGTTCCAGGCTTACTTCATCTGCCAAAGGCATCCCAAAGGGAGTGCAGAAGTGCCACAACATGGCTGCTTTCACGGCTTTTCCCTTAGGAAGAACCCTAATACCCGGCTGATTTACCTTCCTAGGGTTACTGTTAGGCTTAGGCCTAGGACTTTTAAAACCAGGAAGCCCTGGGCTCCAGGCACACTGCAGCTGCGAAAGGCATCCCAAGGGGAGCGCAAAAGTGACGCAACTTGGCTGCCACCACTGATATTTCCATGAGACCATCCCGAACCATAGGCTGATTTTCCTTCCTAGGGTTAAGGATTGAGTTACGCCTAGGGTAAGGGTTCTATTAACCAGAAAGCCCTGAGTTGCAAGAACACAGCAGCTGCGAAGGACTAGCCAAGAAGAGCGCAAAAGTAGCACAACATGCCTGCCTCCACAGCTTTTTCCTTGGGGACATGCCTAATTCCTGGCTGATTTGCCTTTCTCGTCTTAGGGTTGGGGTTCGGCCTAGGGCTAGGATTTTTAAAATCAGGAAGCCCTGAGTTCCAGGCAC
Organism: Ammospiza nelsoni; assembly: GCF_027579445.1. Classification (NCBI taxonomy): domain Eukaryota; kingdom Metazoa; phylum Chordata; class Aves; order Passeriformes; family Passerellidae; genus Ammospiza; species Ammospiza nelsoni. Next base: position 651,664 of record NW_026683194.1, read on the forward strand.
ACTGGAGCTGTGAAAGGCATCCAAAAGGGAGTGCAAAAGTGCCACAACATGGCTGCTTTCACGGCTTTTTCCTTGGCAAGAAGCCTAACACCAGGCTGATTTCCCTTCCCAGGGTTACTGTTAGGCTTAGGCCTAGGGCTAGGATTTTTGAAACTAGGAAGCCCTGGGCTCCAGGCACACTGCAGCTGTTCAAGGCATCCCAAGGGGAGTACAAAAGTGCTACAACATGGCAGCTTTCACAGCTTTTTCCTTGGCACCATCCCTATACCTAGGCTGATTTATCTGCCTAGGGTTAGGGTTAGGGTTCAGCCTAGGGCTTGGATTTCTTTAACCAGGAAGCCCTGAGTTCCAGGCTTACTTCATCTGCCAAAGGCATCCCAAAGGGAGTGCAGAAGTGCCACAACATGGCTGCTTTCACGGCTTTTCCCTTAGGAAGAACCCTAATACCCGGCTGATTTACCTTCCTAGGGTTACTGTTAGGCTTAGGCCTAGGACTTTTAAAACCAGGAAGCCCTGGGCTCCAGGCACACTGCAGCTGCGAAAGGCATCCCAAGGGGAGCGCAAAAGTGACGCAACTTGGCTGCCACCACTGATATTTCCATGAGACCATCCCGAACCATAGGCTGATTTTCCTTCCTAGGGTTAAGGTTTGAGTTACGCCTAGGGTAAGGGTCTATTAACCAGAAAGCCCTGAGTTCCAAGAACACAGCAGCTGCGAAGGACTAGCCAAGAAGAGCGCAAAAGTACCACAACATGCCTGCCTCCACAGCTTTTTCCTTGGGGACATGCCTAATTCCTGGCTGATTTGCCTTTCTCGTCTTAGGGTTGGGGTTCGGCCTAGGGCTAGGATTTTTAAAATCAGGAAGCCCTGAGTTCCAGGCACACTGCAGCTGTGAAAGGCATCCAAAAGGGAGTGCAAAAGTGCCACAACATGGCTGCTTTCACGGCTTTTTCCTTGGCAAGAAGCCTAACACCAGGCTGATTTCCCTTCCCAGGGTTACTGTTAGGCTTAGGCCTAGGGCTAGGATTTTTAAAACTAGGAAGCCCTTAGCTCCAGGCACGCTGCAGCTGTTCAAGGCATCCCAAGGGGAGTACAAAAGTGCTACAACATGGCAGCTTTCACAGCTTTTTCCTTGGCACCATCCCTATACCTAGGCTGATTTATCTGCCTAGGGTTAGGGTTAGGGTTCAGCCTAGGGCTTGGATTTCTTTAACCAGGAAGCCCTGAGTTCCAGGCTTACTTCATCTGCCAAAGGCATCCCAAAGGGAGTGCAGAAGTGCCACAACATGGCTGCTTTCACGGCTTTTCCCTTAGGAAGAACCCTAATACCCGGCTGATTTACCTTCCTAGGGTTACTGTTAGGCTTAGGCCTAGGACTTTTAAAACCAGGAAGCCCTGGGCTCCAGGCACACTGCAGCTGCGAAAGGCATCCCAAGGGGAGCGCAAAAGTGACGCAACTTGGCTGCCACCACTGATATTTCCATGAGACCATCCCGAACCATAGGCTGATTTTCCTTCCTAGGCTTAAGGTTTGAGTTACGCCTAGGGTAAGGGCTCTATTAACCAGAAAGCCCTGAGTTCCAAGAACACAGCAGCTGCGAAGGACTAGCCAAGAAGAGCGCAAAAGTACCACAACATGCCTGCCTCCACAGCTTTTTCCTTGGGGACATGCCTAATTCCTGGCTGATTTGCCTTTCTCGTCTTAGGGTTGGGGTTCGGCCTAGGGCTAGGATTTTTAAAATCAGGAAGCCCTGAGTTCCAGGCACACTGCAGCTGTGAAAGGCATCCAAAAGGGAGTGCAAAAGTGCCACAACATGGCTGCTTTCACGGCTTTTTCCTTGGCAAGAAGCCTAACACCAGGCTGATTTCCCATCCCAGGGTTACTGTTAGGCTTAGGCCTAGGGCTAGGATTTTTAAAACTAGGAAGCCCTAGGCTCCAGGCACACTGCAGCTGTTCAAGGCATCCCAAGGGGAGTACAAAAGTGCTACAACATGGCAGCTTTCACAGCTTTTTCCTTGGCACCATCCCTATACCTAGGCTGATTTATCTGCCTAGGGTTAGGGTTAGGGTTCAGCCTAGGGCTTGGATTTCTTTAACCAGGAAGCCCTGAGTTCCAGGCTTACTTCATCTGCCAAAGGCATCCCAAAGGGAGTGCAGAAGTGCCACAACATGGCTGCTTTCACGGCTTTTCCCTTAGGAAGAACCCTAATACCCGGCTGATTTACCTTCCTAGGGTTACTGTTAGGCTTAGGCCTAGGACTTTTAAAACCAGGAAGCCCTGGGCTCCAGGCACACTGCAGCTGTTCAAGGCATCCCAAGGGGAGCGCAAAAGTGCAACAACATGGCAGCTTTCACAACTTTTTCCTTGGCACCATCCCTATACCTAGGGTGATTTATCTGCCTAGGGTTAGGGTTAGGCTTCAGCCTAGGGCTTGGATTTCTTTAACCAGGAAGCCCTGAGTTCCAGGCTTACTTCATCTGCCAAAGGCATCTCAAAGGGAGTGCAGAAGTGCCACAACATGGCTGCTTTCACGGCTTTTCCCTTAGGAAGAACCCTAATACCCGGCTGATTTACCTTCCTAGGGTTACTGTTAGGCTTAGGCCTAGGACTTTTAAAACCAGGAAGCCCTGGGCTCCAGGCACACTGCAGCTGCGAAAGGCATCCCAAGGGGAGCGCAAAAGTGACGCAACTTGGCTGCCACCACTGATATTTCCATGAGACCATCCCGAACCATAGGTTGATTTTCCTTCCTAGGGTTAAGGTTTGAGTTACGCCTAGGGTAAGGGGTCTATTAACCAGAAAGCCCTGAGTTCCAAGAACACAGCAGCTGCGAAGGACTAGCCAAGAAGAGCGCAAAAGTACCACAACATGCCTGCCTCCACAGCTTTTTCCTTGGGGACATGCCTAATTCCTGGCTGATTTGCCTTTCTCGTCTTAGGGTTGGGGTTCGGCCTAGGGCTAGGATTTTTAAAATCAGGAAGCCCTGAGTTCCAGGCACACTGCAGCTGTGAAAGGCATCCAAAAGGGAGTGCAAAAGTGCCACAACATGGCTGCTTTCACGGCTTTTCCCTTAGGAAGAAGCCTAACACCAGGCTGATTTGCCTTCCCAGGGTTACTGTTAGGCTTAGGCCTAGGGCTAGGATTTTTAAAACTAGGAAGCCCTGGGCTCCAGGCACACTGCAGCTGTTCAAGGCATCCCAAGGGGAGTACAAAAGTGCAACAACATGGCAGCTTTCACAGCTTTTTCCTTGGCACCATCCCTATACCTAGGCTGATTTATCTGCCTAGGGTTAGGGTTAGGCTTCAGCCTAGGGCTTGGATTTCTTTAACCAGGAAGCCCTGAGTTCCAGGCTTACTTCATCTGCCAAAGGCATCCCAAAGGGAGTGCAGAAGTGCCACAACATGGCTGCTTTCACGGCTTTTCCCTTAGGAAGAACCCTAATACCCGGCTGATTTACCTTCCTAGGGTTACTGTTAGGCTTAGGCCTAGGACTTTTAAAACCAGGAAGCCCTGGGCTCCAGGCACACTGCAGCTGCGAAAGGCATCCCAAGGGGAGCGCAAAAGTGACGCAACTTGGCTGCCACCACTGATATTTCCATGAGACCATCCCGAACCATAGGTTGATTTTCCTTCCTAGGCTTAAGGTTTGAGTTACGCCTAGGGTAAGGGTCTATTAACCAGAAAGCCCTGAGTTCCAAGAACACAGCAGCTGCGAAGGACTAGCCAAGAAGAGCGCAAAAGTACCACAACATGCCTGCCTCCACAGCTTTTTCCTTGGGGACATGCCTAATTCCTGGCTGATTTGCCTTTCTCGTCTTAGGGTTGGGGTTCGGCCTAGGGCTAGGATTTTTAAAATCAGGAAGCCCTGAGTTCCAGGCACACTGCAGCTGTGAAAGGCATCCAAAAGGGAGTGCAAAAGTGCCACAACATGGCTGCTTTCACGGCTTTTTCCTTGGCAAGAAGCCTAACACCAGGCTGATTTACCTTCCCAGGGTTACTGTTAGGCTTAGGCCTAGGGCTAGGATTATTAAAACTAGGAAGCCCTGGGCTCCAGGCACACTGCAGCTGTTCAAGGCATCCCAAGGGGAGTACAAAAGTGCTACAACATGGCAGCTTTCACAGCTTTTTCCTTGGCACCATCCCTATACCTAGGCTGATTTATCTGCCTAGGGTTAGTGTTAGGGTTCAGCCTAGGGCTTGGATTTCTTTAACCAGGAAGCCCTGAGTTCCAGGCTTACTTCATCTGCCAAAGGCATCCCAAAGGGAGTGCAGAAGTGCCACAACATGGCTGCTTTCACGGCTTTTCCCTTAGGAAGAACCCTAATACCCGGCTGATTTACCTTCCTAGGGTTACTGTTAGGCTTAGGCCTAGGACTTTTAAAACCAGGAAGCCCTGGGCTCCAGGCACACTGCAGCTGCGAAAGGCATCCCAAGGGGAGCGCAAAAGTGACGCAACTTGGCTGCCACCACTGATATTTCCATGAGACCATCCCGAACCATAGGTTGATTTTCCTTCCTAGGGTTAAGGTTTGAGTTACGCCTAGGGTAAGGGCTCTATTAACCAGAAAGCCCTGAGTTCCAAGAACACAGCAGCTGCGAAGGACTAGCCAAGAAGAGCGCAAAAGTACCACAACATGCCTGCCTCCACAGCTTTTTCCTTGGGGACATGCCTAATTCCTGGCTGATTTGCCTTTCTCGTCTTAGGGTTGGGGTTCGGCCTAGGGCTAGGATTTTTAAAATCAGGAAGCCCTGAGTTCCAGGCACACTGCAGTTGTGAAAGGCATCCAAAAGGGAGTGCAAAAGTGCCACAACATGGCTGCTTTCACGGCTTTTTCCTTGGCAAGAAGCCTAACACCAGGCTGATTTACCTTCCCAGGGTTACTGTTAGGCTTAGGCCTAGGGCTAGGAGTTTTAAAACTAGGAAGCCCTGGGCTCCAGGCACACTGCAGCTGTTCAAGGCATCCCAAGGGGAGTACAAAAGTGCAACAACATGGCAGCTTTCACATCTTTTTCCTTGGCACCATCCCTATACCTAGGCTGATTTATCTGCCTAGGGTTAGGGTTAGGCTTCAGCCTAGGGCTTGGATTTCTTTAACCAGGAAGCCCTGAGTTCCAGGCTTACTTCATCTGCCAAAGGCATCCCAAAGGGAGTGCAGAAGTGCCACAACATGGCTGCTTTCACGGCTTTTCCCTTAGGAAGAACCCTAATACCCGGCTGATTTACCTTCCTAGGGTTACTGTTAGGCTTAGGCCTAGGACTTTTAAAACCAGGAAGCCCTGGGCTCCAGGCACACTGCAGCTGCGAAAGGCATCCCAAGGGGAGCGCAAAAGTGACGCAACTTGGCTGCCACCACTGATATTTCCATGAGACCATCCCGAACCATAGGTAGATTTTCCTTCCTAGGGTTAAGGATTGAGTTACGCCTAGGGTAAGGGTTCTATTAACCAGAAAGCCCTGAGTTGCAAGAACACAGCAGCTGCGAAGGACTAGCCAAGAAGAGCGCAAAAGTACCACAACATGCCTGCCTCCACAGCTTTTTCCTTGGGGACATGCCTAATTCCTGGCTGATTTGCCTTTCTCGTCTTAGGGTTGGGGTTCGGCCTAGGGCTAGGATTTTTAAAATCAGGAAGCCCTGAGTTCCAGGCACACTGCAGCTGTGAAAGGCATCCAAAAGGGAGTGCAAAAGTGCCACAACATGGCTGCTTTCACGGCTTTTTCCTTGGCAAGAAGCCTAACACCAGGCTGATTTACCTTCCCAGGGTTACTCTTAGGCTTAGGCCTAGGGCTAGGATTTTTAAAACTAGGAAGCCCTGGGCTCCAGGCACACTGCAGCTGTTCAAGGCATCCCAAGGGGAGTACAAAAGTGCAACAACATGGCAGCTTTCACAGCTTTTTCCTTGGCACCATCCCTATACCTAGGCTGATTTATCTGCCTAGGGTTAGGGTTAGGGTTCAGCCTAGGGCTTGGATTTTTTTAACCAGGAAGCCCTGAGTTCCAGGCTTACTTCATCTGCCAAAGGCATCCCAAAGGGAGTGCAGAAGTGCCACAACATGGCTGCTTTCACGGCTTTTCCCTTAGGAAGAACCCTAATACCCGGCTGATTTACCTTCCTAGGGTTACTGTTAGGCTTAGGCCTAGGACTTTTAAAACCAGGAAGCCCTGGGCTCCAGGCACACTGCAGCTGCGAAAGGCATCCCAAGGGGAGCGCAAAAGTGACGCAACTTGGCTGCCACCACTGATATTTCCATGAGACCATCCCGAACCATAGGTTGATTTTCCTTCCTAGGGTTAAGGTTTGAGTTACGCCTAGGGTAAGGGTCTATTAACCAGAAAGCCCTGAGTTCCAAGAACACAGCAGCTGCGAAGGACTAGCCAAGAAGAGCGCAAAAGTACCACAACATGCCTGCCTCCACAGCTTTTTCCTTGGGGACATGCCTAATTCCTGGCTGATTTGCCTTTCTCGTCTTAGGGTTGGGGTTCGGCCTGGGCTAGGATTTTTAAAATCAGGAAGCCCTGAGTTCCAGGCACACTGCAGCTGTGAAAGGCATCCAAAAGGGAGTGCAAAAGTGCCACAACATGGCTGCTTTCACGGCTTTTTCCTTGGCAAGAAGCCTAACACCAGGCTGATTTACCTTCCCAGGGATACTGTTAGGCTTAGGCCTAGGGCTAGGAGTTTTAAAACTAGGAAGCCCTGGGCTCCAGGCACACTGCAGCTGCGAAAGGCATCCCAAGGGGAGTACAAAAGTGCAACAACATGGCAGCTTTCACAGCTTTTTCCTTGGCACCATCCCTATACCTAGGCTGATTTATCTGCCTAGGGTTAGTGTTAGGGTTCAGCCTAGGGCTTGGATTTCTTTAACCAGGAAGCCCTGAGTTCCAGGCTTACTTCATCTGCCAAAGGCATCCCAAAGGGAGTGCAGAAGTGCCACAACATGGCTGCTTTCACGGCTTTTCCCTTAGGAAGAACCCTAATACCCGGCTGATTTACCTTCCTAGGGTTACTGTTAGGCTTAGGCCTAGGACTTTTAAAACCAGGAAGCCCTGGGCTCCAGGCACACTGCAGCTGCGAAAGGCATCCCAAGGGGAGCGCAAAAGTGACGCAACTTGGCTGCCACCACTGATATTTCCATGAGACCATCCCGAACCATAGGTTGATTTTCCTTCCTAGGGTTAAGGTTTGAGTTACGCCTAGGGTAAGGGCTCTATTAACCAGAAAGCCCTGAGTTCCAAGAACACAGCAGCTGCGAAGGACTAGCCAAGAAGAGCGCAAAAGTAGCACAACATGCCTGCCTCCACAGCTTTTTCCTTGGGGACATGCCTAATTCCTGGCTGATTTGCCTTTCTCGTCTTAGGGTAGGGGTTCGGACTAGGGCTAGGATTTTTAAAATCAGGAAGCCCTGAGTTCCAGGCACACTGCAGCTGTGAAAGGCATCCAAAAGGGAGTGCAAAAGTGCCACAACATGGCTGCTTTCACGGCTTTTTCCTTGGCAAGAAGCCTAACACCAGGCTGATTTACCTTCCCAGGGTTACTGTTAGGCTTAGGCCTAGGGCTAGGATTTTTAAAACTAGGAAGCCCTGGGCTCCAGGCACACTGCAGCTGTTCAAGGCATCCCAAGGGGAGTACAAAAGTGCAACAACATGGCAGCTTTCACAGCTTTTTCCTTGGCACCATCCCTATACCTAGGCTGATTTATCTGCCTAGGGTTAGGGTTAGGCTTCAGCCTAGGGCTTGGATTTCTTTAACCAGGAAGCCCTGAGTTCCAGGCTTACTTCATCTGCCAAAGGCATCCCAAAGGGAGTGCAGAAGTGCCACAACATGGCTGCTTTCACGGCTTTTCCCTTAGGAAGAACCCTAATACCCGGCTGATTTACCTTCCTAGGGTTACTGTTAGGCTTAGGCCTAGGACTTTTAAAACCAGGAAGCCCTGGGCTCCAGGCACACTGCAGCTGCGAAAGGCATCCCAAGGGGAGCGCAAAAGTGACGCAACTTGGCTGCCACCACTGATATTTCCATGAGACCATCCCGAACCATAGGTTGATTTTCCTTCCTAGGGTTAAGGTTTGAGTTACGCCTAGGGTAAGGGCTCTATTAACCAGAAAGCCCTGAGTTCCAAGAACACAGCAGCTGCGAAGGACTAGCCAAGAAGAGCGCAAAAGTACCACAACATGCCTGCCTCCACAGCTTTTTCCTTGGGGACATGCCTAATTCCTGGCTGATTTGCCTTTCTCGTCTTAGGGTTGGGGTTCGGCCTAGGGCTAGGATTTTTAAAATCAGGAAGCCCTGAGTTCCAGGCACACTGCAGTTGTGAAAGGCATCCAAAAGGGAGTGCAAAAGTGCCACAACATGGCTGCTTTCACGGCTTTTTCCTTGGCAAGAAGCCTAACACCAGGCTGATTTACCTTCCCAGGGTTACTGTTAGGCTTAGGCCTAGGGCTAGGATTTTTAAAACTAGGAAGCCCTGGGCTCCAGGCACACTGCAGCTGTTCAAGGCATCCCAAGGGGAGTACAAAAGTGCAACAACATGGCAGCTTTCACATCTTTTTCCTTGGCACCATCCCTATACCTAGGCTGATTTATCTGCCTAGGGTTAGGGTTAGGCTTCAGCCTAGGGCTTGGATTTCTTTAACCAGGAAGCCCTGAGTTCCAGGCTTACTTCATCTGCCAAAGGCATCCCAAAGGGAGTGCAGAAGTGCCACAACATGGCTGCTTTCACGGCTTTTCCCTTAGGAAGAACCCTAATACCCGGCTGATTTACCTTCCTAGGGTTACTGTTAGGCTTAGGCCTAGGACTTTTAAAACCAGGAAGCCCTGGGCTCCAGGCACACTGCAGCTGCGAAAGGCATCCCAAGGGGAGCGCAAAAGTGACGCAACTTGGCTGCCACCACTGATATTTCCATGAGACCATCCCGAACCATAGGTAGATTTTCCTTCCTAGGGTTAAGGATTGAGTTACGCCTAGGGTAAGGGTTCTATTAACCAGAAAGCCCTGAGTTGCAAGAACACAGCAGCTGCGAAGGACTAGCCAAGAAGAGCGCAAAAGTACCACAACATGCCTGCCTCCACAGCTTTTTCCTTGGGGACATGCCTAATTCCTGGCTGATTTGCCTTTCTCGTCTTAGGGTTGGGGTTCGGCCTAGGGCTAGGATTTTTAAAATCAGGAAGCCCTGAGTTCCAGGCACACTGCAGCTGTGAAAGGCATCCAAAAGGGAGTGCAAAAGTGCCACAACATGGCTGCTTTCACGGCTTTTTCCTTGGCAAGAAGCCTAACACCAGGCTGATTTACCTTCCCAGGGTTACTGTTAGGCTTAGGCCTAGGGCTAGGATTTTTAAAACTAGGAAGCCCTGGGCTCCAGGCACACTGCAGCTGTTCAAGGCATCCCAAGGGGAGTACAAAAGTGCAACAACATGGCAGCTTTCACAGCTTTTTCCTTGGCACCATCCCTATACCTAGGCTGATTTATCTGCCTAGGGTTAGTGTTAGGGTTCAGCCTAGGGCTTGGATTTCTTTAACCAGGAAGCCCTGAGTTCCAGGCTTACTTCATCTGCCAAAGGCATCCCAAAGGGAGTGCAGAAGTGCCACAACATGGCTGCTTTCACGGCTTTTCCCTTAGGAAGAACCCTAATACCCGGCTGATTTACCTTCCTAGGGTTACTGTTAGGCTTAGGCCTAGGACTTTTAAAACCAGGAAGCCCTGGGCTCCAGGCACACTGCAGCTGCGAAAGGCATCCCAAGGGGAGCGCAAAAGTGACGCAACTTGGCTGCCACCACTGATATTTCCATGAGACCATCCCGAACCATAGGTTGATTTTCCTTCCTAGGGTTAAGGTTTGAGTTACGCCTAGGGTAAGGGCTCTATTAACCAGAAAGCCCTGAGTTGCAAGAACACAGCAGCTGCGAAGGACTAGCCAAGAAGAGCGCAAAAGTACCACAACATGCCTGCCTCCACAGCTTTTTCCTTGGGGACATGCCTAATTCCTGGCTGATTTGCCTTTCTCGTCTTAGGGTTGGGGTTCGGCCTAGGGCTAGGATTTTTAAAATCAGGAAGCCCTGAGTTCCAGGCACACTGCAGCTGTGAAAGGCATCCAAAAGGGAGTGCAAAAGTGCCACAACATGGCTGCTTTCACGGCTTTTTCCTTGGCAAGAAGCCTAACACCAGGCTGATTTACCTTCCCAGGGTTACTGTTAGGCTTAGGCCTAGGGCTAGGATTTTTAAAACTAGGAAGCCCTGGGCTCCAGGCACACTGCAGCTGTTCAAGGCATCCCAAGGGGAGTACAAAAGTGCAACAACATGGCAGCTTTCACAGCTTTTTCCTTGGCACCATCCCTATACCTAGGCTGATTTATCTGCCTAGGGTTAGGGTTAGGCTTCAGCCTAGGGCTTGGATTTCTTTAACCAGGAAGCCCTGAGTTCCAGGCTTACTTCATCTGCCAAAGGCATCCCAAAGGGAGTGCAGAAGTGCCACAACATGGCTGCTTTCACGGCTTTTCCCTTAGGAAGAACCCTAATACCCGGCTGATTTACCTTCCTAGGGTTACTGTTAGGCTTAGGCCTAGGACTTTTAAAACCAGGAAGCCCTGGGCTCCAGGCACACTGCAGCTGCGAAAGGAATCCCAAGGGGAGCGCAAAAGTGACGCAACTTGGCTGCCACCACTGATATTTCCATGAGACCATCCCGAACCATAGGCTGATTTTCCTTCCTAGGGTTAAGGTTTGAGTTACGCCTAGGGTAAGGGCTCTATTAACCAGAAAGCCCTGAGTTCCAAGAACACAGCAGCTGCGAAGGACTAGCCAAGAAGAGCGCAAAAGTACCACAACATGCCTGCCTCCACAGCTTTTTCCTTGGGGACATGCCTAATTCCTGGCTGATTTGCCTTTCTCGTCTTAGGGTTGGGGTTCGGCCTAGGGCTAGGATTTTTAAAACTAGGAAGCCCTGGGCTCCAGGCACACTGCAGCTGTTCAAGGCATCCCAAGGGGAGTACAAAAGTGCAACAACATGGCAGCTTTCACAGCTTTTTCCTTGGCACCATCCCTATACCTAGGGTGAGTTATCTGCCTAGGGTTAGGGTTAGGGTTCAGCCTAGGGCTTGGATTTCTTTAACCAGGAAGCCCTGAGTTCCAGGCTTACTTCATCTGCCAAAGGCATCCCAAAGGGAGTGCAGAAGTGCCACAACATGGCTGCTTTCACGGCTTTTCCCTTAGGAAGAACCCTAATACCCGGCTGATTTACCTTCCTAGGGTTACTGTTAGGCTTAGGCCTAGGACTTTTAAAACCAGGAAGCCCTGGGCTCCAGGCACACTGCAGCTGCGAAAGGCATCCCAAGGGGAGCGCAAAAGTGACGCAACTTGGCTGCCACCACTGATATTTCCATGAGACCATCCCGAACCATAGGCTGATTTTCCTTCCTAGGGTTAAGGTTTGAGTTACGCCTAGGGTAAGGGTTCTATTAACCAGAAAGCCCTGAGTTGCAAGAACACAGCAGCTGTGAAGGACTAGCCAAGAAGAGCGCAAAAGTACCACAACATGCCTGCCTCCACAGCTTTTTCCTTGGGGACATGCCTAATTCCTGGCTGATTTGCCTTTCTCGTCTTAGGGTTGGGGTTCGGCCTAGGGCTAGGATTTTTAAAATCAGGAAGCCCTGAGTTCCAGGCACACTGCAGCTGTGAAAGGCATCCAAAAGGGAGTGCAAAAGTGCCACAACATGGCTGCTTTCACGGCTTTTTCCTTGGCAAGAAGCCTAACACCAGGCTGATTTACCTTCCCAGGGATACTGTTAGGCTTAGGCCTAGGGCTAGGAGTTTTAAAACTAGGAAGCCCTGGGCTCCAGGCACACTGCAGCTGTTCAAGGCATCCCAAGGGGAGTACAAAAGTGCTACAACATGGCAGCTTTCACAGCTTTTTCCTTGGCACCATCCCTATACCTAGGCTGATTTATCTGCCTAGGGTTAGGGTTAGGGTTCAGCCTAGGGCTTGGATTTCTTTAACCAGGAAGCCCTGAGTTCCAGGCTTACTTCATCTGCCAAAGGCATCCCAAAGGGAGTGCAGAAGTGCCACAACATGGCTGCTTTCACGGCTTTTCCCTTAGGAAGAACCCTAATACCCGGCTGATTTACCTTCCTAGGGTTACTGTTAGGCTTAGGCCTAGGACTTTTAAAACCAGGAAGCCCTGGGCTCCAGGCACACTGCAGCTGCGAAAGGCATCCCAAAGGGAGCGCAAAAGTGACGCAACTTGGCTGCCACCACTGATATTTCCATGAGACCATCCCGAACCATAGGCTGATTTTCCTTCCTAGGGTTAAGGTTTGAGTTACGCCTAGGGTAAGGGTTCTATTAACCAGAAAGCCCTGAGTTCCAAGAACACAGCAGCTGCGAAGGACTAGCCAAGAAGAGCGCAAAAGTACCACAACATGCCTGCCTCCACAGCTTTTTCCTTGGGGACATGCCTAATTCCTGGCTGATTTGCCTTTCTCGTCTTAGGGTTGGGGTTCGGCCTAGGGCTAGGATTTTTAAAATCAGGAAGCCCTGAGTTCCAGGCACACTGGAGCTGTGAAAGGCATCCAAAAGGGAGTGCAAAAGTGCCACAACATGGCTGCTTTCACGGCTTTTTCCTTGGCAAGAAGCCTAACACCAGGCTGATTTCCCTTCCCAGGGTTACTGTTAGGCTTAGGCCTAGGGCTAGGATTTTTAAAACTAGGAAGCCCTGGGCTCCAGGCACACTGCAGCTGTTCAAGGCATCCCAAGGGGAGTACAAAAGTGCAACAACATGGCAGCTTTCACAGCTTTTTCCTTGGCACCATCCCTATACCTAGGCTGATTTATCTGCCTAGGGTTAGGTTTAGGCTTCAGCCTAGGGCTTGGATTTCTTTAACCAGGAAGCCCTGAGTTCCAGGATTACTTCATCTGCCAAAGGCATCCCAAAGGGAGTGCAGAAGTGCCACAACATGGCTGCTTTCACGGCTTTTCCCTTAGGAAGAACCCTAATACCCGGCTGATTTACCTTCCTAGGGTTACTGTTAGGCTTAGGCCTAGGACTTTTAAAACCAGGAAGCCCTGGGCTCCAGGCACACTGCAGCTGCGAAAGGCATCCCAAGGGGAGCGCAAAAGTGACGCAACTTGGCTGCCACCACTGATATTTCCATGAGACCATCCCGAACCATAGGCTGATTTTCCTTCCTAGGGTTAAGGATTGAGTTACGCCTAGGGTAAGGGTTCTATTAACCAGAAAGCCCTGAGTTGCAAGAACACAGCAGCTGTGAAGGACTAGCCAAGAAGAGCGCAAAAGTAGCACAACATGCCTGCCTCCACAGCTTTTTCCTTGGGGACATGCCTAATTCCTGGCTGATTTGCCTTTCTCGTCTTAGGGTTGGGGTTCGGCCTAGGGCTAGGATTTTTAAAATCAGGAAGCCCTGAGTTCCAGGCACACTGCAGCTGTGAAAGGCATCCAAAAGGGAGTGCAAAAGTGCCACAACATGGCTGCTTTCACGGCTTTTTCCTTGGCAAGAAGCCTAACACCAGGCTGATTTACCTTCCCAGGGTTACTGTTAGGCTTAGGCCTAGGGCTAGGATTTTTAAAACTAGGAAGCCCTGGGCTCCAGGCACACTGCAGCTGTTCAAGGCATCCCAAGGGGAGTACAAAAGTGCAACAACATGGCAGCTTTCACAGCTTTTTCCTTGGCACCATCCCTATACCTAGGCTGATTTATCTGCCTAGGGTTAGGGTTAGGGTTCAGCCTAGGGCTTGGATTTCTTTAACCAGGAAGCCCTGAGTTCCAGGCTTACTTCATCTGCCAAAGGCATCCCAAAGGGAGTGCAGAAGTGCCACAACATGGCTGCTTTCACGGCTTTTCCCTTAGGAAGAACCCTAATACCCGGCTGATTTACCTTCCTAGGGTTACTGTTAGGCTTAGGCCTAGGACTTTTAAAACCAGGAAGCCCTGGGCTCCAGGCACACTGCAGCTGCGAAAGGCATCCCAAGGGGAGCGCAAAAGTGACGCAACTTGGCTGCCACCACTGATATTTCCATGAGACCATCCCGAACCATAGGCTGATTTTCCTTCCTAGGGTTAAGGTTTGAGTTACTCCTAGGGTAAGGGCTCTATTAACCAGAAAGCCCTGAGTTCCAAGAACACAGCAGCTGCGAAGGACTAGCCAAGAAGAGCGCAAAAGTACCACAACATGCCTGCCTCCACAGCTTTTTCCTTGGGGACATGCCTAATTCCTGGCTGATTTGCCTTTCTCGTCTTAGGGTTGGGGTTCGGCCTAGGGCTAGGATTTTTAAAATCAGGAAGCCCTGAGTTCCAGGCACACTGCAGCTGTGAAAGGCATCCAAAAGGGAGTGCAAAAGTGCCACAACATGGCTGCTTTCACGGCTTTTTCCTTGGCAAGAAGCCTAACACCAGGCTGATTTACCTTCCCAGGGTTACTGTTAGGCTTAGGCCTAGGGCTAGGATTTTTAAAACTAGGAAGCCCTGGGCTCCAGGCACACTGCAGCTGTTCAAGGCATCCCAAGGGGAGTACAAAAGTGCAACAACATGGCAGCTTTCACAGCTTTTTCCTTGGCACCATCCCTATACCTAGGCTGATTTATCTGCCTAGGGTTAGGGTTAGGGTTCAGCCTAGGGCTTGGATTTCTTTAACCAGGAAGCCCTGAGTTCCAGGCTTACTTCATCTGCCAAAGGCATCCCAAAGGGAGTGCAGAAGTGCCACAACATGGCTGCTTTAACGGCTTTTCCCTTAGGAAGAACCCTAATACCCGGCTGATTTACCTTCCTAGGGTTACTGTTAGGCTTAGGCCTAGGACTTTTAAAACCAGGAAGCCCTGGGCTCCAGGCACACTGCAGCTGCGAAAGGCATCCCAAGGGGAGCACAAAAGTGACGCAACTTGGCTGCCACCACTGATATTTCCATGAGACCATCCCGAACCATAGGTTGATTTTCCTTCCTAGGGTTAAGGTTTGAGTTACGCCTAGGGTAAGGGCTCTATTAACCAGAAAGCCCTGAGTTCCAAGAACACAGCAGCTGCGAAGGACTAGCCAAGAAGAGCGCAAAAGTAGCACAACATGCCTGCCTCCACAGCTTTTTCCTTGGGGACATGCCTAATTCCTGGCTGATTTGCCTTTCTCGTCTTAGGGTTGGGGTTCGGCCTAGGGCTAGGATTTTTAAAATCAGGAAGCCCTGAGTTCCAGGCACACTGCAGCTGTGAAAGGCATCCAAAAGGGAGTGCAAAAGTGCCACAACATGGCTGCTTTCACGGCTTTTTCCTTGGCAAGAAGCCTAACACCAGGCTGATTTACCTTCCCAGGGTTACTGTTAGGCTTAGGCCTAGGGCTAGGATTTTTAAAACTAGGAAGCCCTGGGCTCCAGGCACACTGCAGCTGTTCAAGGCATCCCAAGGGGAGTACAAAAGTGCAACAACATGGCAGCTTTCACATCTTTTTCCTTGGCACCATCCCTATACCTAGGGTGATTTATCTGCCTAGGGTTAGGGTTAGGCTTCAGCCTAGGGCTTGGATTTCTTTAACCAGGAAGCCCTGAGTTCCAGGCTTACTTCATCTGCCAAAGGCATCCCAAAGGGAGTGCAGAAGTGCCACAACATGGCTGCTTTCACGGCTTTTCCCTTAGGAAGAACCCTAATACCCGGCTGATTTACCTTCCTAGGGTTACTGTTAGGCTTAGGCCTAGGACTTTTAAAACCAGGAAGCCCTGGGCTCCAGGCACACTGCAGCTGCGAAAGGCATCCCAAGGGGAGCGCAAAAGTGACGCAACTTGGCTGCCACCACTGATATTTCCATGAGATCATCCCGAACCATAGGCTGATTTTCCTTCCTAGGGTTAAGGTTTGAGTTACGCCTAGGGTAAGGGTTCTATTAACCAGAAAGCCCTGAGTTCCAAGAACACAGCAGCTGCGAAGGACTAGCCAAGAAGAGCGCAAAAGTACCACAACATGCCTGCCTCCACAGCTTTTTCCTTGGGGACATGCCTAATTCCTGGCTGATTTGCCTTTCTCGTCTTAGGGTTGGGGTTCGGCCTAGGGCTAGGATTTTTAAAATCAGGAAGCCCTGAGTTCCAGGCACACTGCAGCTGTGAAAGGCATCCAAAAGGGAGTGCAAAAGTGCCACAACATGGCTGCTTTCACGGCTTTTTCCTTGGCAAGAAGCCTAACACCAGGCTGATTTACCTTCCCAGGGTTACTGTTAGGCTTAGGCCTAGGGCTAGGATTTTTAAAACTAGGAAGCCCTGGGCTCCAAGCACACTGCAGCTGTTCAAGGCATCCCAAGGGGAGTACAAAAGTGCTACAACATGGCAGCTTTCACAGCTTTTTCCTTGGCACCATCCCTATACCTAGGCTGATTTATCTGCCTAGGGTTAGGGTTAGGCTTCAGCCTAGGGCTTGGATTTCTTTAACCAGGAAGCCCTGAGTTCCAGGCTTACTTCATCTGCCAAAGGCATCCCAAAGGGAGTGCAGAAGTGCCACAACATGGCTGCTTTCACGGCTTTTCCCTTAGGAAGAACCCTAATACCCGGCTGATTTACCTTCCTAGGGTTACTGTTAGGCTTAGGCCTAGGACTTTTAAAACCAGGAAGCCCTGGGCTCCAGGCACACTGCAGCTGCGAAAGGAATCCCAAGGGGAGCGCAAAAGTGACGCAACTTGGCTGCCACCACTGATATTTCCATGAGACCATCCCGAACCATAGGCTGATTTTCCTTCCTAGGGTTAAGGTTTGAGTTACGCCTAGGGTAAGGGCTCTATTAACCAGAAAGCCCTGAGTTCCAAGAACACAGCAGCTGCGAAGGACTAGCCAAGAAGAGCGCAAAAGTACCACAACATGCCTGCCTCCACAGCTTTTTCCTTGGGGACATGCCTAATTCCTGGCTGATTTGCCTTTCTCGTCTTAGGGTTGGGGTTCGGCCTAGGGCTAGGATTTTTAAAATCAGGAAGCCCTGAGTTCCAGGCACACTACAGCTGTGAAAGGCATCCAAAAGGGAGTGCAAAAGTGCCACAACATGGCTGCTTTCACAGCTTTTTCCTTGGCAAGAAGCCTAACACCAGGCTGATTTACCTTCCCAGGGTTACTGTTAGGCTTAGGACTAGGGCTAGGATTTTTAAAACTAGGAAGCCCTGGGCTCCAGGCACACTGCAGCTGCGAAAGGCATCCCAAGGGGAGTACAAAAGTGCAACAACATGGCAGCTTTCACAGCTTTTTCCTTGGCACCATCCCTATACCTAGGGTGAGTTATCTGCCTAGGGTTAGGGTTAGGGTTCAGCCTAGGGCTTGGATTTCTTTAACCAGGAAGCCCTGAGTTCCAGGCTTACTTCATCTGCCAAAGGCATCCCAAAGGGAGTGCAGAAGTGCCACAACATGGCTGCTTTCACGGCTTTTCCCTTAGGAAGAACCCTAATACCCGGCTGATTTACCTTCCTAGGGTTACTGTTAGGCTTAGGCCTAGGACTTTTAAAACCAGGAAGCCCTGGGCTCCAGGCACACTGCAGCTGCGAAAGGCATCCCAAGGGGAGCGCAAAAGTGACGCAACTTGGCTGCCACCACTGATATTTCCATGAGACCATCCCGAACCATAGGCTGATTTTCCTTCCTAGGCTTAAGGTTTGAGTTACGCCTAGGGTAAGGGTTCTATTAACCAGAAAGCCCTGAGTTCCAAGAACACAGCAGCTGCGAAGGACTAGCCAAGAAGAGCGCAAAAGTACCACAACATGCCTGCCTCCACAGCTTTTTCCTTGGGGACATGCCTAATTCCTGGCTGATTTGCCTTTCTCGTCTTAGGGTTGGGGTTCGGCCTAGGGCTAGGATTTTTAAAATCAGGAAGCCCTGAGTTCCAGGCACACTGCAGCTGTGAAAGGCATCCAAAAGGGAGTGCAAAAGTGCCACAACATGGCTGCTTTCACGGCTTTTTCCTTGGCAAGAAGCCTAACACCAGGCTGATTTACCTTCCCAGGGATACTGTTAGGCTTAGGCCTAGGGCTAGGATTTTTAAAACTAGGAAGCCCTGGGCTCCAGGCACACTGCAGCTGTTCAAGGCATCCCAAGGGGAGTACAAAAGTGCTACAACATGGCAGCTTTCACAGCTTTTTCCTTGGCACCATCCCTATACCTAGGGTGAGTTATCTGCCTAGGGTTAGGGTTAGGGTTCAGCCTAGGGCTTGGATTTCTTTAACCAGGAAGCCCTGAGTTCCAGGCTTACTTCATCTGCCAAAGGCATCCCAAAGGGAGTGCAGAAGTGCCACAACATGGCTGCTTTCACGGCTTTTCCCTTAGGAAGAACCCTAATACCCGGCTGATTTACCTTCCTAGGGTTACTGTTAGGCTTAGGCCTAGGACTTTTAAAACCAGGAAGCCCTGGGCTCCAGGCACACTGCAGCTGCGAAAGGCATCCCAAGGGGAGCGCAAAAGTGACGCAACTTGGCTGCCACCACTGATATTTCCATGAGACCATCCCGAACCATAGGCTGATTTTCCTTCCTAGGGTTAAGGTTTGAGTTACGCCTAGGGTAAGGGTTCTATTAACCAGAAAGCCCTGAGTTCCAAGAACACAGCAGCTGCGAAGGACTAGCCAAGAAGAGCGCAAAAGTACCACAACATGCCTGCCTCCACAGCTTTTTCCTTGGGGACATGCCTAATTCCTGGCTGATTTGCCTTTCTCGTCTTAGGGTTGGGGTTCGGCCTAGGGCTAGGATTTTTAAAATCAGGAAGCCCTGAGTTCCAGGCACACTGCAGCTGTGAAAGGCATCCAAAAGGGAGTGCAAAAGTGCCACAACATGGCTGCTTTCACGGCTTTTTCCTTGGCAAGAAGCCTAACACCAGGCTGATTTACCTTCCCAGGGTTACTGTTAGGCTTAGGCCTAGGGCTAGGATTTTTAAAACTAGGAAGCCCTTAGCTCCAGGCACACTGCAGCTGTTCAAGGCATCCCAAGGGGAGTACAAAAGTGCTACAACATGGCAGCTTTCACAGCTTTTTCCTTGGCACCATCCCTATACCTAGGCTGATTTATCTGCCTAGGGTTAGGGTTAGGGTTCAGCCTAGGGCTTGGATTTCTTTAACCAGGAAGCCCTGAGTTCCAGGCTTACTTCATCTGCCAAAGGCATCCCAAAGGGAGTGCAGAAGTGCCACAACATGGCTGCTTTCACGGCTTTTCCCTTAGGAAGAACCCTAATACCCGGCTGATTTACCTTCCTAGGGTTACTGTTAGGCTTAGGCCTAGGACTTTTAAAACCAGGAAGCCCTGGGCTCCAGGCACACTGCAGCTGCGAAAGGCATCCCAAGGGGAGCGCAAAAGTGACGCAACTTGGCTGCCACCACTGATATTTCCATGAGACCATCCCGAACCATAGGTTGATTTTCCTTCCTAGGGTTAAGGTTTGAGTTACGCCTAGGGTAAGGGTCTATTAACCAGAAAGCCCTGAGTTCCAAGAACACAGCAGCTGCGAAGGACTAGCCAAGAAGAGCGCAAAAGTACTACAACATGCCTGCCTCCACAGCTTTTTCCTTGGGGACATGCCTAATTCCTGGCTGATTTGCCTTTCTCGTCTTAGGGTTGGGGTTCGGCCTAGGGCTAGGATTTTTAAAATCAGGAAGCCCTGAGTTCCAGGCACACTGCAGCTGTGAAAGGCATCCAAAAGGGAGTGCAAAAGTGCCACAACATGGCTGCTTTCACGGCTTTTTCCTTGGCAAGAAGCCTAACACCAGGCTGATTTACCTTCCCAGGGTTACTGTTAGGCTTAGGCCTAGGGCTAGGATTTTTGAAACTAGGAAGCCCTGGGCTCCAGGCACACTGCAGCTGCGAAAGGCATCCCAAGGGGAGTACAAAAGTGCAACAACATGGCAGCTTTCACAGCTTTTTCCTTGGCACCATCCCTATACCTAGGGTGAGTTATCTGCCTAGGGTTAGGGTTAGGGTTCAGCCTAGGGCTTGGATTTCTTTAACCAGGAAGCCCTGAGTTCCAGGCTTACTTCATCTGCCAAAGGCATCCCAAAGGGAGTGCAGAAGTGCCACAACATGGCTGCTTTCACGGCTTTTCCCTTAGGAAGAACCCTAATACCCGGCTGATTTACCTTCCTAGGGTTACTGTTAGGCTTAGGCCTAGGACTTTTAAAACCAGGAAGCCCTGGGCTCCAGGCACACTGCAGCTGCGAAAGGCATCCCAAGGGGAGCGCAAAAGTGACGCAACTTGGCTGCCACCACTGATATTTCCATGAGACCATCCCGAACCATAGGCTGATTTTCCTTCCTAGGCTTAAGGTTTGAGTTACGCCTAGGGTAAGGGTTCTATTAACCAGAAAGCCCTGAGTTCCAAGAACACAGCAGCTGCGAAGGACTAGCCAAGAAGAGCGCAAAAGTACCACAACATGCCTGCCTCCACAGCTTTTTCCTTGGGGACATGCCTAATTCCTGGCTGATTTGCCTTTCTCGTCTTAGGGTTGGGGTTCGGCCTAGGGCTAGGATTTTTAAAATCAGGAAGCCCTGAGTTCCAGGCACACTGCAGCTGTGAAAGGCATCCAAAAGGGAGTGCAAAAGTGCCACAACATGGCTGCTTTCACGGCTTTTTCCTTGGCAAGAAGCCTAACACCAGGCTGATTTACCTTCCCAGGGATACTGTTAGGCTTAGGCCTAGGGCTAGGATTTTTAAAACTAGGAAGCCCTGGGCTCCAGGCACACTGCAGCTGTTCAAGGCATCCCAAGGGGAGTACAAAAGTGCTACAACATGGCAGCTTTCACAGCTTTTTCCTTGGCACCATCCCTATACCTAGGGTGAGTTATCTGCCTAGGGTTAGGGTTAGGGTTCAGCCTAGGGCTTGGATTTCTTTAACCAGGAAGCCCTGAGTTCCAGGCTTACTTCATCTGCCAAAGGCATCCCAAAGGGAGTGCAGAAGTGCCACAACATGGCTGCTTTCACGGCTTTTCCCTTAGGAAGAACCCTAATACCCGGCTGATTTACCTTCCTAGGGTTACTGTTAGGCTTAGGCCTAGGACTTTTAAAACCAGGAAGCCCTGGGCTCCAGGCACACTGCAGCTGCGAAAGGCATCCCAAGGGGAGCGCAAAAGTGACGCAACTTGGCTGCCACCACTGATATTTCCATGAGACCATCCCGAACCATAGGCTGATTTTCCTTCCTAGGGTTAAGGTTTGAGTTACGCCTAGGGTAAGGGTTCTATTAACCAGAAAGCCCTGAGTTCCAAGAACACAGCAGCTGCGAAGGACTAGCCAAGAAGAGCGCAAAAGTACCACAACATGCCTGCCTCCACAGCTTTTTCCTTGGGGACATGCCTAATTCCTGGCTGATTTGCCTTTCTCGTCTTAGGGTTGGGGTTCGGCCTAGGGCTAGGATTTTTAAAATCAGGAAGCCCTGAGTTCCAGGCACACTGCAGCTGTGAAAGGCATCCAAAAGGGAGTGCAAAAGTGCCACAACATGGCTGCTTTCACGGCTTTTTCCTTGGCAAGAAGCCTAACACCAGGCTGATTTACCTTCCCAGGGATACTGTTAGGCTTAGGCCTAGGGCTAGGATTTTTAAAACTAGGAAGCCCTTAGCTCCAGGCACACTGCAGCTGTTCAAGGCATCCCAAGGGGAGTACAAAAGTGCTACAACATGGCAGCTTTCACAGCTTTTTCCTTGGCACCATCCCTATACCTAGGCTGATTTATCTGCCTAGGGTTAGGGTTAGGCTTCAGCCTAGGGCTTGGATTTCTTTAACCAGGAAGCCCTGAGTTCCAGGCTTACTTCATCTGCCAAAGGCATCCCAAAGGGAGTGCAGAAGTGCCACAACATGGCTGCTTTCACGGCTTTTCCCTTAGGAAGAACCCTAATACCCGGCTGATTTACCTTCCTAGGGTTACTGTTAGGCTTAGGCCTAGGACTTTTAAAACCAGGAAGCCCTGGGCTCCAGGCACACTGCAGCTGCGAAAGGCATCCCAAGGGGAGCGCAAAAGTGACGCAACTTGGCTGCCACCACTGATATTTCCATGAGACCATCCCGAACCATAGGTTGATTTTCCTTCCTAGGGTTAAGGTTTGAGTTACGCCTAGGGTAAGGGTCTATTAACCAGAAAGCCCTGAGTTCCAAGAACACAGCAGCTGCGAAGGACTAGCCAAGAAGAGCGCAAAAGTACTACAACATGCCTGCCTCCACAGCTTTTTCCTTGGGGACATGCCTAATTCCTGGCTGATTTGCCTTTCTCGTCTTAGGGTTGGGGTTCGGCCTAGGGCTAGGATTTTTAAAATCAGGAAGCCCTGAGTTCCAGGCACACTGCAGCTGTGAAAGGCATCCAAAAGGGAGTGCAAAAGTGCCACAACATGGCTGCTTTCACGGCTTTTTCCTTGGCAAGAAGCCTAACACCAGGCTGATTTACCTTCCCAGGGTTACTGTTAGGCTTAGGCCTAGGGCTAGGATTTTTGAAACTAGGAAGCCCTGGGCTCCAGGCACACTGCAGCTGTTCAAGGCATCCCAAGGAAACTACAAAAGTGCAACAACATGGCAGCTTTCACAGCTTTTTCCTTGGCACCATCCCTATACCTAGGCTGATTTATCTGCCTAGGGTTAGGGTTAGGCTTCAGCCTAGGGCTTGGATTTCTTTAACCAGGAAGCCCTGAGTTCCAGGCTTACTTCATCTGCCAAAGGCATCCCAAAGGGAGTGCAGAAGTGCCACAACATGGCTGCTTTCACGGCTTTTCCCTTAGGAAGAACCCTAATACCCGGCTGATTTACCTTCCTAGGGTTACTGTTAGGCTTAGGCCTAGGACTTTTAAAACCAGGAAGCCCTGGGCTCCAGGCACACTGCAGCTGCGAAAGGCATCCCAAAGGGAGCGCAAAAGTGACGCAACTTGGCTGCCACCACTGATATTTCCATGAGACCATCCCGAACCATAGGTTGATTTTCCTTCCTAGGGTTAAGGTTTGAGTTACGCCGAGGGTAAGGGTCTATTAACCAGAAAGCCCTGAGTTCCAAGAACACAGCAGCTGCGAAGGACTAGCCAAGAAGAGCGCAAAAGTACCACAACATGCCTGCCTCCACAGCTTTTTCCTTGGGGACATGCCTAATTCCTGGCTGATTTGCCTTTCTCGTCTTAGGGTTGGGGTTCGGCCTAGGGCTAGGATTTTTAAAATCAGGAAGCCCTGAGTTCCAGGCACACTGCAGCTGTGAAAGGCATCCAAAAGGGAGTGCAAAAGTGCCACAACATGGCTGCTTTCACGGCTTTTTCCTTGGCAAGAAGCCTAACACCAGGCTGATTTACCTTCCCAGGGTTACTGTTAGGCTTAGGCCTAGGGCTAGGATTTTTAAAACTAGGAAGCCCTTAGCTCCAGGCACACTGCAGCTGTTCAAGGCATCCCAAGGGGAGTACAAAAGTGCAACAACATGGCAGCTTTCACAGCTTTTTCCTTGGCACCATCCCTATACCTAGGGTGATTTATCTGCCTAGGGTTAGGGTTAGGGTTCAGCCTAGGGCTTGGATTTCTTTAACCAGGAAGCCCTGAGTTCCAGGCTTACTTCATCTGCCAAAGGCATCCCAAAGGGAGTGCAGAAGTGCCACAACATGGCTGCTTTCACGGCTTTTCCCTTAGGAAGAACCCTAATACCCGGCTGATTTACCTTCCTAGGGTTACTGTTAGGCTTAGGCCTAGGACTTTTAAAACCAGGAAGCCCTGGGCTCCAGGCACACTGCAGCTGCGAAAGGCATCCCAAGGGGAGCGCAAAAGTGACGCAACTTGGCTGCCACCACTAATATTTCCATGAGACCATCCCGAACCATAGGCTGATTTTCCTTCCTAGGGTTAAGGTTTGAGTTACGCCTAGGGTAAGGGTTCTATTAACCAGAAAGCCCTGAGTTCCAAGAACACAGCAGCTGCGAAGGACTAGCCAAGAAGAGCGCAAAAGTACCACAACATGCCTGCCTCCACAGCTTTTTCCTTGGGGACATGCCTAATTCCTGGCTGATTTGCCTTTCTCGTCTTAGGGTTGGGTTTCGGCCTAGGGCTAGGATTTTTAAAATCAGGAAGCCCTGAGTTCCAGGCACACTGGAGCTGTGAAAGGCATCCAAAAGGGAGTGCAAAAGTGCCACAACATGGCTGCTTTCACGGCTTTTTCCTTGGCAAGAAGCCTAACACCAGGCTGATTTACCTTCCCAGGGTTACTGTTAGGCTTAGGCCTAGGGCTAGGATTTTTAAAACTAGGAAGCCCTGGGCTCCAGGCACACTGCAGCTGTTCAAGGCATCCCAAGGGGAGTACAAAAGTGCAACAACATGGCAGCTTTCACAGCTTTTTCCTTGGCACCATCCCTATACCTAGGCTGATTTATCTGCCTAGGGTTAGGGTTAGGCTTCAGCCTAGGGCTTGGATTTCTTTAACCAGGAAGCCCTGAGTTCCAGGCTTACTTCATCTGCCAAAGGCATCCCAAAGGGAGTGCAGAAGTGCCACAACATGGCTGCTTTCACGGCTTTTCCCTTAGGAAGAACCCTAATACCCGGCTGATTTACCTTCCTAGGGTTACTGTTAGGCTTAGGCCTAGGACTTTTAAAACCAGGAAGCCCTGGGCTCCAGGCACACTGCAGCTGCGAAAGGCATCCCAAGGGGAACGCAAAAGTGACGCAACTTGGCTGCCACCACTGATATTTCCATGAGACCATCCCGAACCATAGGCTGATTTTCCTTCCTAGGGTTAAGGTTTGAGTTACGCCTCGGGTAAGGGTTCTATTAACCAGAAAGCCCTGAGTTCCAAGAACACAGCAGCTGCGAAGGACTAGCCAAGAAGAGCGCAAAAGTACCACAACATGCCTGCCTCCACAGCTTTTTCCTTGGGGACATGCCTAATTCCTGGCTGATTTGCCTTTCTCGTCTTAGGGTTGGGGTTCGGCCTAGGGCTAGGATTTTTAAAATCAGGAAGCCCTGAGTTCCAGGCACACTGCAGCTGTGAAAGGCATCCAAAAGGGAGTGCAAAAGTGCCACAACATGGCTGCTTTCACGGCTTTTTCCTTGGCAAGAAGCCTAACACCAGGCTGATTTACCTTCCCAGGGTTACTGTTAGGCTTAGGCCTAGGGCTAGGATTTTTAAAACTAGGAAGCCCTTAGCTCCAGGCACACTGCAGCTGTTCAAGGCATCCCAAGGGGAGTACAAAAGTGCAACAACATGGCAGCTTTCACAGCTTTTTCCTTGGCACCATCCCTATACCTAGGGTGATTTATCTGCCTAGGGTTAGGGTTAGGGTTCAGCCTAGGGCTTGGATTTCTTTAACCAGGAAGCCCTGAGTTCCAGGCTTACTTCATCTGCCAAAGGCATCCCAAAGGGAGTGCAGAAGTGCCACAACATGGCTGCTTTCACGGCTTTTCCCTTAGCAAGAACCCTAATACCCGGCTGATTTACCTTCCTAGGGTTACTGTTAGGCTTAGGCCTAGGACTTTTAAAACCAGGAAGCCCTGGGCTCCAGGCACACTGCAGCTGCGAAAGGCATCCCAAGGGGAGCGCAAAAGTGACGCAACTTGGCTGCCACCACTAATATTTCCATGAGACCATCCCGAACCATAGGTTGATTTTCCTTCCTAGGGTTAAGGTTTGAGTTACGCCTAGGGTAAGGGTTCTATTAACCAGAAAGCCCTGAGTTCCAAGAACACAGCAGCTGCGAAGGACTAGCCAAGAAGAGCGCAAAAGTACCACAACATGCCTGCCTCCACAGCTTTTTCCTTGGGGACATGCCTAATTCCTGGCTGATTTGCCTTTCTCGTCTTAGGGTTGGGTTTCGGCCTAGGGCTAGGATTTTTAAAATCAGGAAGCCCTGAGTTCCAGGCACACTGGAGCTGTGAAAGGCATCCAAAAGGGAGTGCAAAAGTGCCACAACATGGCTGCTTTCACGGCTTTTTCCTTGGCAAGAAGCCTAACACCAGGCTGATTTACCTTCCCAGGGTTACTGTTAGGCTTAGGCCTAGGGCTAGGATTTTTAAAACTAGGAAGCCCTGGGCTCCAGGCACACTGCAGCTGTTCAAGGCATCCCAAGGGGAGTACAAAAGTGCAACAACATGGCAGCTTTCACAGCTTTTTCCTTGGCACCATCCCTATACCTAGGCTGATTTATCTGCCTAGGGTTAGGGTTAGGCTTCAGCCTAGGGCTTGGATTTCTTTAACCAGGAAGCCCTGAGTTCCAGGCTTACTTCATCTGCCAAAGGCATCCCAAAGGGAGTGCAGAAGTGCCACAACATGGCTGCTTTCACGGCTTTTCCCTTAGGAAGAACCCTAATACCCGGCTGATTTACCTTCCTAGGGTTACTGTTAGGCTTAGGCCTAGGACTTTTAAAACCAGGAAGCCCTGGGCTCCAGGCACACTGCAGCTGCGAAAGGCATCCCAAGGGGAGCGCAAAAGTGACGCAACTTGGCTGCCACCACTGATATTTCCATGAGACCATCCCGAACCATAGGCTGATTTTCCTTCCTAGGGTTAAGGTTTGAGTTACGCCTCGGGTAAGGGTTCTATTAACCAGAAAGCCCTGAGTTCCAAGAACACAGCAGCTGCGAAGGACTAGCCAAGAAGAGCACAAAAGTACCACAACATGCCTGCCTCCACAGCTTTTTCCTTGGGGACATGCCTAATTCCTGGCTGATTTGCCTTTCTCGTCTTAGGGTTGGGGTTCGGCCTAGGGCTAGGATTTTTAAAATCAGGAAGCCCTGAGTTCCAGGCACACTGCAGCTGTGAAAGGCATCCAAAAGGGAGTGCAAAAGTGCCACAACATGGCTGCTTTCACGGCTTTTTCCTTGGCAAGAAGCCTAACACCAGGCTGATTTACCTTCCCAGGGTTACTGTTAGGCTTAGGCCTAGGGCTAGGATTTTTAAAACTAGGAAGCCCTTAGCTCCAGGCACACTGCAGCTGTTCAAGGCATCCCAAGGGGAGTACAAAAGTGCTACAACATGGCAGCTTTCACAGCTTTTTCCTTGGCACCATCCCTATACCTAGGCTGATTTATCTGCCTAGGGTTAGGGTTAGGGTTCAGCCTAGGGCTTGGATTTCTTTAACCAGGAAGCCCTGAGTTCCAGGCTTACTTCATCTGCCAAAGGCATCCCAAAGGGAGTGCAGAAGTGCCACAACATGGCTGCTTTCACGGCTTTTCCCTTAGGAAGAACCCTAATACCCGGCTGATTTACCTTCCTAGGGTTACTGTTAGGCTTAGGCCTAGGACTTTTAAAACCAGGAAGCCCTGGGCTCCAGGCACACTGCAGCTGCGAAAGGCATCCCAAGGGGAGCGCAAAAGTGACGCAACTTGGCTGCCACCACTGATATTTCCATGAGACCATCCCGAACCATAGGCTGATTTTCCTTCCTAGGGTTAAGGTTTGAGTTACGCCTAGGGTAAGGGCTCTATTAACCAGAAAGCCCTGAGTTCCAAGAACACAGCAGCTGCGAAGGACTAGCCAAGAAGAGCGCAAAAGTACCACAACATGCCTGCCTCCACAGCTTTTTCCTTGGGGACATGCCTAATTCCTGGCTGATTTGCCTTTCTCGTCTTAGGGTTGGGGTTCGGCCTAGGGCTAGGATTTTTAAAATCAGGAAGCCCTGAGTTCCAGGCACACTGCAGCTGTGAAAGGCATCCAAAAGGGAGTGCAAAAGTGCCACAACATGGCTGCTTTCACGGCTTTTTCCTTGGCAAGAAGCCTAACACCAGGCTGATTTACCTTCCCAGGGTTACTGTTAGGCTTAGGCCTAGGGCTAGGATTTTTAAAACTAGGAAGCCCTGGGCTCCAGGCACACTGCAGCTGCGAAAGGCATCCCAAGGGGAGTACAAAAGTGCAACAACATGGCAGCTTTCACAGCTTTTTCCTTGGCACCATCCCTATACCTAGGGTGAGTTATCTGCCTAGGGTTAGGGTTAGGCTTCAGCCTAGGGCTTGGATTTCTTTAACCAGGAAGCCCTGAGTTCCAGGCTTACTTCATCTGCCAAAGGCATCCCAAAGGGAGTGCAGAAGTGCCACAACATGGCTGCTTTCACGGCTTTTCCCTTAGGAAGAACCCTAATACCCGGCTGATTTACCTTCCTAGGGTTACTGTTAGGCTTAGGCCTAGGACTTTTAAAACCAGGAAGCCCTGGGCTCCAGGCACACTGCAGCTGCAAAAGGCATCCCAAGGGGAGCGCAAAAGTGACGCAACTTGGCTGCCACCACTGATATTTCCATGAGACCATCCCGAACCATAGGCTGATTTTCCTTCCTAGGCTTAAGGTTTGAGTTACGCCTAGGGTAAGGGTTCTATTAACCAGAAAGCCCTGAGTTCCAAGAACACAGCAGCTGCGAAGGACTAGCCAAGAAGAGCGCAAAAGTACCACAACATGCCTGCCTCCACAGCTTTTTCCTTGGGGACATGCCTAATTCCTGGCTGATTTGCCTTTCTCGTCTTAGGGTTGGGGTTCGGCCTAGGGCTAGGATTTTTAAAATCAGGAAGCCCTGAGTTCCAGGCACACTGCAGCTGTGAAAGGCATCCAAAAGGGAGTGCAAAAGTGCCACAACATGGCTGCTTTCACGGCTTTTTCCTTGGCAAGAAGCCTAACACCAGGCTGATTTACCTTCCCAGGGATACTGTTAGGCTTAGGCCTAGGGCTAGGATTTTTAAAACTAGGAAGCCCTGGGCTCCAGGCACACTGCAGCTGTTCAAGGCATCCCAAGGGGAGTACAAAAGTGCTACAACATGGCAGCTTTCACAGCTTTTTCCTTGGCACCATCCCTATACCTAGGCTGATTTATCTGCCTAGGGTTAGGGTTAGGCTTCAGCCTAGGGCTTGGATTTCTTTAACCAGGAAGCCCTGAGTTCCAGGCTTACTTCATCTGCCAAAGGCATCCCAAAGGGAGTGCAGAAGTGCCACAACATGGCTGCTTTCACGGCTTTTCCCTTAGGAAGAACCCTAATACCCGGCTGATTTACCTTCCTAGGGTTACTGTTAGGCTTAGGCCTAGGACTTTTAAAACCAGGAAGCCCTGGGCTCCAGGCACACTGCAGCTGCGAGAGGCATCCCAAGGGGAGCGCAAAAGTGACGCAACTTGGCTGCCACCACTGATATTTCCATGAGACCATCCCGAACCATAGGTTGATTTTCCTTCCTAGGGTTAAGGTTTGAGTTACGCCTAGGGTAAGGGCTCTATTAACCAGAAAGCCCTGAGTTCCAAGAACACAGCAGCTGCGAAGGACTAGCCAAGAAGAGCGCAAAAGTACTACAACATGCCTGCCACCACAGCTTTGTCCTTGGGGACATGCCTAATTCCTGGCTGATTTGCCTTTCTCTTCTTAGGGTTGGGGTTCGGCCTAGGGCTAGGATTTTTAAAATCAGGAAGCCCTGAGTTCCAGGCACACTGCAGCTGTGAAAGGCATCCAAAAGGGAGTGCAAAAGTGCCACAACATGGCTGCTTTCACGGATTTTTCCTTGGCAAGAAGCCTAACACCAGGCTGATTTACCTTCCCAGGGTTACTGTTAGGCTTAGGCCTAGGGCTAGGATTTTTAAAACTAGGAAGCCCTTAGCTCCAGGCACACTGCAGCTGTTCAAGGCATCCCAAGGGGAGTACAAAAGTGCAACAACATGGCAGCTTTCACAGCTTTTTCCTTGGCACCATCCCTATACCTAGGGTGATTTATCTGCCTAGGGTTAGGGTTAGGGTTCAGCCTAGGGCTTGGATTTCTTTAACCAGGAAGCCCTGAGTTCCAGGCTTACTTCATCTGCCAAAGGCATCCCAAAGGGAGTGCAGAAGTGCCACAACATGGCTGCTTTCACGGCTTTTCCCTTAGGAAGAACCCTAATACCCGGCTGATTTACCTTCCTAGGGTTACTGTTAGGCTTATGCCTAGGACTTTTAAAACCAGGAAGCCCTGGGCTCCAGGCACACTGCAGCTGCGAAAGGCATCCCAAGGGGAGCGCAAAAGTGACGCAACTTGGCTGCCACCACTGATATTTCCATGAGACCATCCCGAACCATAGGTTGATTTTCCTTCCTAGGGTTAAGGTTTGAGTTACGCCTCGGGTAAGGGTCTATTAACCAGAAAGCCCTGAGTTCCAAGAACACAGCAGCTGCGAAGGACTAGCCAAGAAGAGCGCAAAAGTACCACAACATGCCTGCCTCCACAGCTTTTTCCTTGGGGACATGCCTAATTCCTGGCTGATTTGCCTTTCTCGTCTTAGGGTTGGGGTTCGGCCTAGGGCTAGGATTTTTAAAATCAGGAAGCCCTGAGTTCCAGGCACACTGCAGCTGTGAAAGGCATCCAAAAGGGAGTGCAAAAGTGCCACAACATGGCTGCTTTCACGGCTTTTTCCTTGGCAAGAAGCCTAACACCAGGCTGATTTACCTTCCCAGGGTTACTGTTAGGCTTAGGCCTAGGGCTAGGATTTTTAAAACTAGGAAGCCCTTAGCTCCAGGCACACTGCAGCTGTTCAAGGCATCCCAATGGGAGTACAAAAGTGCAACAACATGGCAGCTTTCACAGCTTTTTCCTTGGCACCATCCCTATACCTAGGCTGATTTATCTGCCTAGGGTTAGGGTTAGGCTTCAGCCTAGGGCTTGGATTTCTTTAACCAGGAAGCCCTGAGTTCCAGGCTTACTTCATCTGCCAAAGGCATCCCAAAGGGAGTGCAGAAGTGCCACAACATGGCTGCTTTCACGGCTTTTCCCTGAGGAAGAACCCTAATACCCGGCTGATTTACCTTCCTAGGGTTACTGTTAGGCTTAGGCCTAGGACTTTTAAAACCAGGAAGCCCTGGGCTCCAGGCACACTGCAGCTGCGAAAGGCATCCCAAGGGGAGCGCAAAAGTGACGCAACTTGGCTGCCACCACTAATATTTCCATGAGACCATCCCGAACCATAGGCTGATTTTCCTTCCTAGGGTTAAGGTTTGAGTTACGCCTAGGGTAAGGGTTCTATTAACCAGAAAGCCCTGAGTTCCAAGAACACAGCAGCTGCGAAGGACTAGCCAAGAAGAGCGCAAAAGTACCACAACATGCCTGCCTCCACAGCTTTTTCCTTGGGGACATGCCTAATTCCTGGCTGATTTGCCTTTCTCGTCTTAGGGTTGGGGTTCGGCCTAGGGCTAGGATTTTTAAAATCAGGAAGCCCTGAGTTCCAGGCACACTGCAGCTGTGAAAGGCATCCAAAAGGGAGTGCAAAAGTGCCACAACATGGCTGCTTTCACGGCTTTTTCCTTGGCAAGAAGCCTAACACCAGGCTGATTTACCTTCCCAGGGTTACTGTTAGGCTTAGGCCTAGGGCTAGGATTTTTAAAACTAGGAAGCCCTGGGCTCCAGGCACACTGCAGCTGCGAAAGGCATCCCAAGGGGAGCGCAAAAGTGCAACAACATGGCAGCTTTCACAGCTTTTTCCTTGGCACCATCCCTATACCTAGGCTGATTTATCTGCCTAGGGTTAGGGTTAGGCTTCAGCCTAGGGCTTGGATTTCTTTAACCAGGAAGCCCTGAGTTCCAGGCTTACTTCATCTGCCAAAGGCATCCCAAAGGGAGTGCAGAAGTGCCACAACATGGCTGCTTTCACGGCTTTTCCCTGAGGAAGAACCCTAATACCCGGCTGATTTACCTTCCTAGGGTTACTGTTAGGCTTAGGCCTAGGACTTTTAAAACCAGGAAGCCCTGGGCTCCAGGCACACTGCAGCTGCAAAAGGCATCCCAAGGGGAGCGCAAAAGTGACGCAACTTGGCTGCCACCACTGATATTTCCATGAGACCATCCCGAACCATAGGTTGATTTTCCTTCCTAGGGTTAAGGTTTGAGTTACGCCTAGGGTAAGGGTCTATTAACCAGAAAGCCCTGAGTTCCAAGAACACAGCAGCTGCGAAGGACTAGCCAAGAAGAACGCAAAAGTAGCACAACATGCCTGCCTCCACAGCTTTTTCCTTGGGGACATGCCTAATTCCTGGCTGATTTGCCTTTCTCGTCTTAGGGTTGGGGTTCGGCCTAGGGCTAGGATTTTTAAAATCAGGAAGCCCTGAGTTCCAGGCACACTGCAGCTGTGAAAGGCATCCAAAAGGGAGTGCAAAAGTGCCACAACATGGCTGCTTTCACGGCTTTTTCCTTGGCAAGAAGCCTAACACCAGGCTGATTTACCTTCCCAGGGTTACTGTTAGGCTTAGGCCTAGGGCTAGGATTTTTAAAACTAGGAAGCCCTGGGCTCCAGGCACACTGCAGCTGTTCAAGGCATCCCAAGGGGAGTACAAAAGTGCTACAACATGGCAGCTTTCACAGCTTTTTCCTTGGCACCATCCCTATACCTAGGGTGATTTATCTGCCTAGGGTTAGGGTTAGGGTTCAGCCTAGGGCTTGGATTTCTTTAACCAGGAAGCCCTGAGTTCCAGGCTTACTTCATCTGCCAAAGGCATCCCAAAGGGAGTGCAGAAGTGCCACAACATGGCTGCTTTCACGGCTTTTCCCTGAGGAAGAACCCTAATACCCGGCTGATTTACCTTCCTAGGGTTACTGTTAGGCTTAGGCCTAGGACTTTTAAAACCAGGAAGCCCTGGGCTCAAGGCACACTGCAGCTGCGAAAGGCATCCCAAGGGGAGCGCAAAAGTGACGCAACTTGGCTGCCACCACTGATATTTCCATGAGACCATCCCGAACCATAGGCTGATTTTCCTTCCTAGGCTTAAGTTTTGAGTTACGCCTAGGGTAAGGGCTCTATTAACCAGAAAGCCCTGAGTTCCAAGAACACAGCAGCTGCGAAGGACTAGCCAAGAAGAGCGCAAAAGTACCACAACATGCCTGCCTCCACAGCTTTTTCCTTGGGGACATGCCTAATTCCTGGCTGATTTGCCTTTCTCGTCTTAGGGTTGGGGTTCGGCCTAGGGCTAGGATTTTTAAAATCAGGAAGCCCTGAGTTCCAGGCACACTGGAGCTGTGAAAGGCATCCAAAAGGGAGTGCAAAAGTGCCACAACATGGCTGCTTTCACGGCTTTTTCCTTGGCAAGAAGCCTAACACCAGGCTGATTTACCTTCCCAGGGTTACTGTTAGGCTTAGGCCTAGGGCTAGGATTTTTAAAACTAGGAAGCCCTGGGCTCCAGGCACACTGCAGCTGTTCAAGGCATCCCAAGGGGAGTACAAAAGTGCTACAACATGGCATCTTTCACAGCTTTTTCCTTGGCACCATCCCTATACCTAGGCTGATTTATCTGCCTAGGTTTAGGGTTAGGGTTCAGCCTAGGGCTTGGATTTCTTTAACCAGGAAGCCCTGAGTTCCAGGCTTACTTCATCTGCCAAAGGCATCCCAAAGGGAGTGCAGAAGTGCCACAACATGGCTGCTTTCACGGCTTTTCCCTTAGGAAGAACCCTAATACCCGGCTGATGTACCTTCCTAGGGTTACTGTTAGGCTTAGGCCTAGGACTTTTAAAACCAGGAAGCCCTGGGCTCCAGGCACACTGCAGCTGCGAAAGGCATCCCAAGGGGAGCGCAAAAGTGACGCAACTTGGCTGCCACCACTGATATTTCCATGAGACCATCCCGAACCATAGGCTGATTTTCCTTCCTAGGCTTAAGGTTTGAGTTACGCCTAGGGTAAGGGCTCTATTAACCAGAAAGCCCTGAGTTCCAAGAACACAGCAGCTGCGAAGGACTAGCCAAGAAGAGCGCAAAAGTACCACAACATGCCTGCCTCCACAGCTTTTTCCTTGGGGACATGCCTAATTCCTGGCTGATTTGCCTTTCTCGTCTTAGGGTTGGGGTTCGGCCTAGGGCTAGGATTTTTAAAATCAGGAAGCCCTGAGTTCCAGGCACACTGCAGCTGTGAAAGGCATCCAAAAGGGAGTGCAAAAGTGCCACAACATGGCTGCTTTCACGGCTTTTTCCTTGGCAAGAAGCCTAACACCAGGCTGATTTACCTTCCCAGGGTTACTGTTAGGCTTAGGCCTAGGGCTAGGATTTTTAAAACTAGGAAGCCCTGGGCTCCAGGCACACTGCAGCTGTTCAAGGCATCCCAAGGGGAGTACAAAAGTGCTACAACATGGCAGCTTTCACAGCTTTTTCCTTGGCACCATCCCTATACCTAGGCTGATTTATCTGCCTAGGGTTAGGGTTAGGCTTCAGCCTAGGGCTTGGATTTCTTTAACCAGGAAGCCCTGAGTTCCAGGCTTACTTCATCTGCCAAAGGCATCCCAAAGGCAGTGCAGAAGTGCCACAACATGGCTGCTTTCACGGCTTTTCCCTTAGGAAGAACCCTAATACCCGGCTGATTTACCTTCCTAGGGTTACTGTTAGGCTTAGGCCTAGGACTTTTAAAACCAGGAAGCCCTGGGCTCCAGGCACACTGCAGCTGCGAAAGGCATCCCAAGGGGAGCGCAAAAGTGACGCAACTTGGCTGCCACCACTGATATTTCCATGAGACCATCCCGAACCATAGGTTGATTTTCCTTCCTAGGGTTAAGGTTTGAGTTACGCCTAGGGTAAGGGTCTATTAACCAGAAAGCCCTGAGTTCCAAGAACACAGCAGCTGCGAAGGACTAGCCAAGAAGAGCGCAAAAGTACCACAACATGCCTGCCTCCACAGCTTTTTCCTTGGGGACATGCCTAATTCCTGGCTGATTTGCCTTTCTCGTCTTAGGGTTGGGGTTCGGCCTAGGGCTAGGATTTTTAAAATCAGGAAGCCCTGAGTTCCAGGCACACTGCAGCTGTGAAAGGCATCCAAAAGGGAGTGCAAAAGTGCCACAACATGGCTGCTTTCACGGCTTTTTCCTTGGCAAGAAGCCTAACACCAGGCTGATTTACCTTCCCAGGGTTACTGTTAGGCTTAGGCCTAGGGCTAGGATTTTTAAAACTAGGAAGCCCTTAGCTCCAGGCACACTGCAGCTGTTCAAGGCATCCCAAGGGGAGGACAAAAGTGCAACAACATGGCAGCTTTCACAGCTTTTTCCTTGGCACCATCCCTATACCTAGGCTGATTTATCTGCCTAGGGTTAGGGTTAGGGTTCAGCCTAGGGCTTGGATTTCTTTAACCAGGAAGCCCTGAGTTCCAGGCTTACTTCATCTGCCAAAGGCATCCCAAAGGGAGTGCAGAAGTGCCACAACATGGCTGCTTTCACGGCTTTTCCCTGAGGAAGAACCCTAATACCCGGCTGATTTACCTTCCTAGGGTTACTGTTAGGCTTAGGCCTAGGACTTTTAAAACCAGGAAGCCCTGGGCTCCAGGCACACTGCAGCTGCGAAAGGCATCCCAAGGGGAGCGCAAAAGTGACGCAACTTGGCTGCCACCACTGATATTTCCATGAGACCATCCCCAACCATAGGCTGATTTTCCTTCCTAGGGTTAAGGTTTGAGTTACGCCTAGGGTAAGGGCTCTATTAACCAGAAAGCCCTGAGTTCCAAGAACACAGCAGCTGCGAAGGACTAGCCAAGAAGAGCGCAAAAGTACCACAACATGCCTGCCTCCACAGCTTTTTCCTTGGGGACATGCCTAATTCCTGGCTGATTTGCCTTTCTCGTCTTAGGGTTGGGGTTCGGCCTAGGGCTAGGATTTTTAAAATCAGGAAGCCCTGAGTTCCAGGCACACTGGAGCTGTGAAAGGCATCCAAAAGGGAGTGCAAAAGTGCCACAACATGGCTGCTTTCACGGCTTTTTCCTTGGCAAGAAGCCTAACACCAGGCTGATTTACCTTCCCAGGGTTACTGTTAGGCTTAGGCCTAGGGCTAGGATTTTTAAAACTAGGAAGCCCTGGGCTCCAGGCACACTGCAGCTGTTCAAGGCATCCCAAGGGGAGTACAAAAGTGCTACAACATGGCAGCTTTCACAGCTTTTTCCTTGGCACCATCCCTATACCTAGGCTGATTTATCTGCCTAGGGTTAGGGTTAGGCTTCAGCCTAGGGCTTGGATTTCTTTAACCAGGAAGCCCTGAGTTCCAGGCTTACTTCATCTGCCAAAGGCATCCCAAAGGGAGTGCAGAAGTGCCACAACATGGCTGCTTTCACGGCTTTTCCCTTAGGAAGAACCCTAATACCCGGCTGATTTACCTTCCTAGGGTTACTGTTAGGCTTAGGCCTAGGACTTTTAAAACCAGGAAGCCCTGGGCTCCAGGCACACTGCAGCTGCGAAAGGCATCCCAAGGGGAGCGCAAAAGTGACGCAACTTGGCTGCCACCACTGATATTTCCATGAGACCATCCCGAACCATAGGTTGATTTTCCTTCCTAGGGTTAAGGTTTGAGTTACGCCTAGGGTAAGGGTCTATTAACCAGAAAGCCCTGAGTTCCAAGAACACAGCAGCTGCGAAGGACTAGCCAAGAAGAGCGCAAAAGTACCACAACATGCCTGCCTCCACAGCTTTTTCCTTGGGGACATGCCTAATTCCTGGCTGATTTGCCTTTCTCGTCTTAGGGTTGGGGTTCGGCCTAGGGCTAGGATTTTTAAAATCAGGAAGCCCTGAGTTCCAGGCACACTGCAGCTGTGAAAGGCATCCAAAAGGGAGTGCAAAAGTGCCACAACATGGCTGCTTTCACGGCTTTTTCCTTGGCAAGAAGCCTAACACCAGGCTGATTTACCTTCCCAGGGTTACTGTTAGGCTTAGGCCTAGGGCTAGGATTTTTAAAACTAGGAAGCCCTTAGCTCCAGGCACACTGCAGCTGTTCAAGGCATCCCAAGGGGAGGACAAAAGTGCAACAACATGGCAGCTTTCACAGCTTTTTCCTTGGCACCATCCCTATACCTAGGCTGATTTATCTGCCTAGGGTTAGGGTTAGGGTTCAGCCTAGGGCTTGGATTTCTTTAACCAGGAAGCCCTGAGTTCCAGGCTTACTTCATCTGCCAAAGGCATCCCAAAGGGAGTGCAGAAGTGCCACAACATGGCTGCTTTCACGGCTTTTCCCTGAGGAAGAACCCTAATACCCGGCTGATTTACCTTCCTAGGGTTACTGTTAGGCTTAGGCCTAGGACTTTTAAAACCAGGAAGCCCTGGGCTCCAGGCACACTGCAGCTGCGAAAGGCATCCCAAGGGGAGCGCAAAAGTGACGCAACTTGGCTGCCACCACTGATATTTCCATGAGACCATCCCGAACCATAGGCTGATTTTCCTTCCTAGGGTTAAGGTTTGAGTTACGCCTAGGGTAAGGGCTCTATTAACCAGAAAGCCCTGAGTTCCAAGAACACAGCAGCTGCGAAGGACTAGCCAAGAAGAGCGCAAAAGTACCACAACATGCCTGCCTCCACAGCTTTTTCCTTGGGGACATGCCTAATTCCTGGCTGATTTGCCTTTCTCGTCTTAGGGTTGGGGTTCGGCCTAGGGCTAGGATTTTTAAAATCAGGAAGCCCTGAGTTCCAGGCACACTGCAGCTGTGAAAGGCATCCAAAAGGGAGTGCAAAAGTGCCACAACATGGCTGCTTTCACGGCTTTTTCCTTGGCAAGAAGCCTAACACCAGGCTGATTTACCTTCCCAGGGTTACTGTTAGGCTTAGGCCTAGGGCTAGGATTTTTAAAACTAGGAAGCCCTGGGCTCCAGGCACACTGCAGCTGTTCAAGGCATCCCAAGGGGAGTACAAAAGTGCAACAACATGGCAGCTTTCACAGCTTTTTCCTTGGCACCATCCCTATACCTAGGCTGATTTATCTGCCTAGGGTTAGGGTTAGGGTTCAGCCTAGGGCTTGGATTTCTTTAACCAGGAAGCCCTGAGTTCCAGGCTTACTTCATCTGCCAAAGGCATCCCAAAGGGAGTGCAGAAGTGCCACAACATGGCTGCTTTCACGGCTTTTCCCTTAGGAAGAACCCTAATAGCCGGCTGATTTACCTTCCTAGGGTTACTGTTAGGCTTAGGCCTAGGACATTTAAAACCAGGAAGCCCTGGGCTCCAGGCACACTGCAGCTGCGAAAGGCATCCCAAGGGGAGCACAAAAGTGCAACAACATGGCAGCTTTCACATCTTTTTCCTTGGCACCATCCCTATACCTAGGCTGATTTATCTGCCTAGGGTTAGGGTTAGGCTTCAGCCTAGGGCTTGGATTTCTTTAACCAGGAAGCCCTGAGTTCCAGGCTTACTTCATCTGCCAAAGGCATCCCAAAGGGAGTGCAGAAGTGCCACAACATGGCTGCTTTCACGGCTTTTCCCTTAGGAAGAACCCTAATACCCGGCTGATTTACCTTCCTAGGGTTACTGTTAGGCTTAGGCCTAGGACTTTTAAAACCAGGAAGCCCTGGGCTCCAGGCACACTGCAGCTGCGAAAGGCATCCCAAGGGGAGCGCAAAAGTGACGCAACTTGGCTGCCACCACTGATATTTCCATGAGACCATCCCGAACCATAGGCTGATTTTCCTTCCTAGGGTTAAGGTTTGAGTTACGCCTAGGGTAAGGGTCTATTAACCAGAAAGCCCTGAGTTCCAAGAACACAGCAGCTGCGAAGGACTAGCCAAGAAGAGCGCAAAAGTACCACAACATGCCTGCCTCCACAGCTTTTTCCTTGGGGACATGCCTAATTCCTGGCTGATTTGCCTTTCTCGTCTTAGGGTTGGGGTTCGGCCTAGGGCTAGGATTTTTAAAATCAGGAAGCCCTGAGTTCCAGGCACAGTGGAGCTGTGAAAGGCATCCAAAAGGGAGTGCAAAAGTGCCACAACATGGCTGCTTTCACGGCTTTTTCCTTGGCAAGAAGCCTAACACCAGGCTGATTTACCTTCCCAGGGTTACTGTTAGGCTTAGGCCTAGGGCTAGGATTTTTAAAACTAGGAAGCCCTGGGCTCCAGGCACACTGCAGCTGTTCAAGGCATCCCAAGGGGAGTACAAAAGTGCAACAACATGGCAGCTTTCACAGCTTTTTCCTTGGCACCATCCCTATACCTAGGCTGATTTATCTGCCTAGGGTTAGGGTTAGGCTTCAGCCTAGGGCTTGGATTTCTTTAACCAGGAAGCCCTGAGTTCCAGGCTTACTTCATCTGCCAAAGGCATCCCAAAGGGAGTGCAGAAGTGCCACAACATGGCTGCTTTCACGGCTTTTCCCTTAGGAAGAACCCTAATACCCGGCTGATTTACCTTCCTAGGGTTACTGTTAGGCTTAGGCCTAGGACTTTTAAAACCAGGAAGCCCTGGGCTCCAGGCACACTGCAGCTGCGAAAGGCATCCCAAGGGGAGCGCAAAAGTGACGCAACTTGGCTGCCACCACTGATATTTCCATGAGACCATCCCGAACCATAGGTTGATTTTCCTTCCTAGGGTTAAGGTTTGAGTTACGCCTAGGGTAAGGGTCTATTAACCAGAAAGCCCTGAGTTCCAAGAACACAGCAGCTGCGAAGGACTAGCCAAGAAGAGCGCAAAAGTACCACAACATGCCTGCCTCCACAGCTTTTTCCTTGGGGACATGCCTAATTCCTGGCTGATTTGCCTTTCTCGTCTTAGGGTTGGGGTTCGGCCTAGGGCTAGGATTTTTAAAATCAGGAAGCCCTGAGTTCCAGGCACACTGCAGCTGTGAAAGGCATCCAAAAGGGAGTGCAAAAGTGCCACAACATGGCTGCTTTCACGGCTTTTTCCTTGGCAAGAAGCCTAACACCAGGCTGATTTACCTTCCCAGGGTTACTGTTAGGCTTAGGCCTAGGGCTAGGATTTTTAAAACTAGGAAGCCCTTAGCTCCAGGCACACTGCAGCTGTTCAAGGCATCCCAAGGGGAGGACAAAAGTGCAACAACATGGCAGCTTTCACAGCTTTTTCCTTGGCACCATCCCTATACCTAGGCTGATTTATCTGCCTAGGGTTAGGGTTAGGCTTCAGCCTAGGGCTTGGATTTCTTTAACCAGGAAGCCCTGAGTTCCAGGCTTACTTCATCTGCCAAAGGCATCCCAAAGGGAGTGCAGAAGTGCCACAACATGGCTGCTTTCACGGCTTTTCCCTGAGGAAGAACCCTAATACCCGGCTGATTTACCTTCCTAGGGTTACTGTTAGGCTTAGGCCTAGGACTTTTAAAACCAGGAAGCCCTGGGCTCCAGGCACACTGCAGCTGCGAAAGGCATCCCAAGGGGAGCGCAAAAGTGACGCAACTTGGCTGCCACCACTGATATTTCCATGAGACCATCCCGAACCATAGGCTGATTTTCCTTCCTAGGGTTAAGGTTTGAGTTACGCCTAGGGTAAGGGCTCTATTAACCAGAAAGCCCTGAGTTCCAAGAACACAGCAGCTGCGAAGGACTAGCCAAGAAGAGCGCAAAAGTACCACAACATGCCTGCCTCCACAGCTTTTTCCTTGGGGACATGCCTAATTCCTGGCTGATTTGCCTTTCTCGTCTTAGGGTTGGGGTTCGGCCTAGGGCTAGGATTTTTAAAATCAGGAAGCCCTGAGTTCCAGGCACACTGCAGCTGTGAAAGGCATCCAAAAGGGAGTGCAAAAGTGCCACAACATGGCTGCTTTCACGGCTTTTTCCTTGGCAAGAAGCCTAACACCAGGCTGATTTACCTTCCCAGGGTTACTGTTAGGCTTAGGCCTAGGGCTAGGATATTTAAAACTAGGAAGCCCTGGGCTCCAGGCACACTGCAGCTGCGAAAGGCATCCCAAGGGGAGTACAAAAGTGCTACAACATGGCAGCTTTCACAGCTTTTTCCTTGGCACCATCCCTATACCTAGGCTGATTTATCTGCCTAGGGTTAGGGTTAGGCTTCAGCCTAGGGCTTGGATTTCTTTAACCAGGAAGCCCTGAGTTCCAGGCTTACTTCATCTGCCAAAGGCATCCCAAAGGGAGTGCAGAAGTGCCACAACATGGCTGCTTTCACGGCTTTTCCCTTAGGAAGAACCCTAATACCCGGCTGATTTACCTTCCTAGGGTTACTGTTAGGCTTAGGCCTAGGACTTTTAAAACCAGGAAGCCCTGGGCTCCAGGCACACTGCAGCTGCGAAAGGCATCCCAAGGGGAGCGCAAAAGTGACGCAACTTGGCTGCCACCACTGATATTTCCATGAGACCATCCCGAACCATAGGTTGATTTTCCTTCCTAGGGTTAAGGTTTGAGTTACGCCTAGGGTAAGGGCTCTATTAACCAGAAAGCCCTGAGTTCCAAGAACACAGCAGCTGCGAAGGACTAGCCAAGAAGAGCGCAAAAGTACCACAACATGCCTGCCTCCACAGCTTTTTCCTTGGGGACATGCCTAATTCCTGGCTGATTTGCCTTTCTCGTCTTAGGGTTGGGGTTCGGCCTAGGGCTAGGATTTTTAAAATCAGGAAGCCCTGAGTTCCAGGCACACTGCAGCTGTGAAAGGCATCCAAAAGGGAGTGCAAAAGTGCCACAACATGGCTGCTTTCACGGCTTTTTCCTTGGCAAGAAGCCTAACACCAGGCTGATTTCCCTTCCCAGGGTTACTGTTAGGCTTAGGCCTAGGGCTAGGATTTTTAAAACTAGGAAGCCCTTAGCTCCAGGCACACTGCAGCTGTTCAAGGCATCCCAAGGGGAGTACAAAAGTGCAACAACATGGCAGCTTTCACAGCTTTTTCCTTGGCACCATCCCTATACCTAGGCTGATTTATCTGCCTAGGGTTAGGGTTAGGCTTCAGCCTAGGGCTTGGATTTCTTTAACCAGGAAGCCCTGAGTTCCAGGCTTACTTCATCTGCCAAAGGCATCCCAAAGGGAGTGCAGAAGTGCCACAACATGGCTGCTTTCACGGCTTTTCCCTTAGGAAGAACCCTAATACCCGGCTGATTTACCTTCCTAGGGTTACTGTTAGGCTTAGGCCTAGGACTTTTAAAACCAGGAAGCCCTGGGCTCCAGGCACACTGCAGCTGCGAAAGGCATCCCAAGGGGAGCGCAAAAGTGACGCAACTTGGCTGCCACCACTGATATTTCCATGAGACCATCCCGAACCATAGGCTGATTTTCCTTCCTAGGCTTAAGGTTTGAGTTACGCCTAGGGTAAGGGCTCTATTAACCAGAAAGCCCTGAGTTCCAAGAACACAGCAGCTGCGAAGGACTAGCCAAGAAGAGCGCAAAAGTACCACAACATGCCTGCCTCCACAGCTTTTTCCTTGGGGACATGCCTAATTCCTGGCTGATTTGCCTTTCTCGTCTTAGGGTTGGGGTTCGGCCTAGGGCTAGGATTTTTAAAATCAGGAAGCCCTGAGTTCCAGGCACACTGCAGCTGTGAAAGGCATCCAAAAGGGAGTGCAGAAGTGCCACAACATGGCTGCTTTCACGGCTTTTTCCTTGGCAAGAAGCCTAACACCAGGCTGATTTACCTTCCCAGGGTTACTGTTAGGCTTAGGCCTAGGGCTAGGATTTTTAAAACTAGGAAGCCCTGGGCTCCAGGCACACTGCAGCTGTTCAAGGCATCCCAAGGGGAGTACAAAAGTGCAACAACATGGCAGCTTTCACAGCTTTTTCCTTGGCACCATCCCTATACCTAGGCTGATTTATCTGCCTAGGGTTAGGGTTAGGCTTCAGCCTAGGGCTTGGATTTCTTTAACCAGGAAGCCCTGAGTTCCAGGCTTACTTCATCTGCCAAAGGCATCCCAAAGGGAGTGCAGAAGTGCCACAACATGGCTGCTTTCACGGCTTTTCCCTTAGGAAGAACCCTAATACCCGGCTGATTTACCTTCCTAGGGTTACTGTTAGGCTTAGGCCTAGGACTTTTAAAACCAGGAAGCCCTGGGCTCCAGGCACACTGCAGCTGCGAAAGGCATCCCAAGGGGAGCGCAAAAGTGACGCAACTTGGCTGCCACCACTGATATTTCCATGAGACCATCCCGAACCATAGGTTGATTTTCCTTCCTAGGGTTAAGGTTTGAGTTACGCCTAGGGTAAGGGTCTATTAACCAGAAAGCCCTGAGTTCCAAGAACACAGCAGCTGCGAAGGACTAGCCAAGAAGAGCGCAAAAGTAGCACAACATGCCTGCCTCCACAGCTTTTTCCTTGGGGACATGCCTAATTCCTGGCTGATTTGCCTTTCTCGTCTTAGGGTTGGGGTTCGGCCTAGGGCTAGGATTTTTAAAATCAGGAAGCCCTGAGTTCCAGGCACAGTGGAGCTGTGAAAGGCATCCAAAAGGGAGTGCAAAAGTGCCACAACATGGCTGCTTTCACGGCTTTTTCCTTGGCAAGAAGCCTAACACCAGGCTGATTTACCTTCCCAGGGTTACTGTTAGGCTTAGGCCTAGGGCTAGGATTTTTAAAACTAGGAAGCCCTTAGCTCCAGGCACACTGCAGCTGTTCAAGGCATCCCAAGGGGAGGACAAAAGTGCAACAACATGGCAGCTTTCACAGCTTTTTCCTTGGCACCATCCCTATACCTAGGCTGATTTATCTGCCTAGGGTTAGGGTTAGGGTTCAGCCTAGGGCTTGGATTTCTTTAACCAGGAAGCCCTGAGTTCCAGGCTTACTTCATCTGCCAAAGGCATCCCAAAGGGAGTGCAGAAGTGCCACAACATGGCTGCTTTCACGGCTTTTCCCTGAGGAAGAACCCTAATACCCGGCTGATTTACCTTCCTAGGGTTACTGTTAGGCTTAGGCCTAGGACTTTTAAAACCAGGAAGCCCTGGGCTCCAGGCACACTGCAGCTGCGAAAGGCATCCCAAGGGGAGCGCAAAAGTGACGCAACTTGGCTGCCACCACTGATATTTCCATGAGACCATCCCGAACCATAGGCTGATTTTCCTTCCTAGGGTTAAGGTTTGAGTTACGCCTAGGGTAAGGGCTCTATTAACCAGAAAGCCCTGAGTTCCAAGAACACAGCAGCTGCGAAGGACTAGCCAAGAAGAGCGCAAAAGTACCACAACATGCCTGC
The DNA here is from genome assembly GCF_027579445.1 of Ammospiza nelsoni. Lineage (NCBI taxonomy): Eukaryota > Metazoa > Chordata > Aves > Passeriformes > Passerellidae > Ammospiza > Ammospiza nelsoni. The sequence goes on from NW_026683194.1 coordinate 695,366, forward strand.
CTCCACAGCTTTTTCCTTGGGGACATGCCTAATTCCTGGCTGATTTGCCTTTCTCGTCTTAGGGTTGGGGTTCGGCCTAGGGCTAGGATTTTTAAAATCAGGAAGCCCTGAGTTCCAGGCACACTGCAGCTGTGAAAGGCATCCAAAAGGGAGTGCAAAAGTGCCACAACATGGCTGCTTTCACGGCTTTTTCCTTGGCAAGAAGCCTAACACCAGGCTGATTTACCTTCCCAGGGTTACTGTTAGGCTTAGGCCTAGGGCTAGGATTTTTAAAACTAGGAAGCCCTGGGCTCCAGGCACACTGCAGCTGCGAAAGGCATCCCAAGGGGAGTACAAAAGTGCTACAACATGGCAGCTTTCACAGCTTTTTCCTTGGCACCATCCCTATACCTAGGCTGATTTATCTGCCTAGGGTTAGGGTTAGGCTTCAGCCTAGGGCTTGGATTTCTTTAACCAGGAAGCCCTGAGTTCCAGGCTTACTTCATCTGCCAAAGGCATCCCAAAGGGAGTGCAGAAGTGCCACAACATGGCTGCTTTCACGGCTTTTCCCTTAGGAAGAACCCTAATACCCGGCTGATTTACCTTCCTAGGGTTACTGTTAGGCTTAGGCCTAGGACTTTTAAAACCAGGAAGCCCTGGGCTCCAGGCACACTGCAGCTGCGAAAGGCATCCCAAGGGGAGCGCAAAAGTGACGCAACTTGGCTGCCACCACTGATATTTCCATGAGACCATCCCGAACCATAGGTTGATTTTCCTTCCAAGGGTTAAGGTTTGAGTTACGCCTAGGGTAAGGGCTCTATTAACCAGAAAGCCCTGAGTTCCAAGAACACAGCAGCTGCGAAGGACTAGCCAAGAAGAGCGCAAAAGTACCACAACATGCCTGCCTCCACAGCTTTTTCCTTGGGGACATGCCTAATTCCTGGCTGATTTGCCTTTCTCGTCTTAGGGTTGGGGTTCGGCCTAGGGCTAGGATTTTTAAAATCAGGAAGCCCTGAGTTCCAGGCACACTGCAGCTGTGAAAGGCATCCAAAAGGGAGTGCAAAAGTGCCACAACATGGCTGCTTTCACGGCTTTTTCCTTGGCAAGAAGCCTAACACCAGGCTGATTTACCTTCCCAGGGTTACTGTTAGGCTTAGGCCTAGGGCTAGGATTTTTAAAACGAGGAAGCCCTTAGCTCCAGGCACACTGCAGCTGTTCAAGGCATCCCAAGGGGAGTACAAAAGTGCAACAACATGGCAGCTTTCACAGCTTTTTCCTTGGCACCATCCCTATACCTAGGCTGATTTATCTGCCTAGGGTTAGGGTTAGGCTTCAGCCTAGGGCTTGGATTTCTTTAACCAGGAAGCCCTGAGTTCCAGGCTTACTTCATCTGCCAAAGGCATCCCAAAGGGAGTGCAGAAGTGCCACAACATGGCTGCTTTCACGGCTTTTCCCTTAGGAAGAACCCTAATACCCGGCTGATTTACCTTCCTAGGGTTACTGTTAGGCTTAGGCCTAGGACTTTTAAAACCAGGAAGCCCTGGGCTCCAGGCACACTGCAGCTGCGAAAGGCATCCCAAGGGGAGCGCAAAAGTGACGCAACTTGGCTGCCACCACTGATATTTCCATGAGACCATCCCGAACCATAGGCTGATTTTCCTTCCTAGGGTTAAGGTTTGAGTTACGCCTAGGGTAAGGGTTCTATTAACCAGAAAGCCCTGAGTTCCAAGAACACAGCAGCTGCGAAGGACTAGCCAAGAAGAGCGCAAAAGTACCACAACATGCCTGCCTCCACAGCTTTTTCCTTGGGGACATGCCTAATTCCTGGCTGATTTGCCTTTCTCGTCTTAGGGTTGGGGTTCGGCCTAGGGCTAGGATTTTTAAAATCAGGAAGCCCTGAGTTCCAGGCACACTGCAGCTGTGAAAGGCATCCAAAAGGGAGTGCAAAAGTGCCACAACATGGCTGCTTTCACGGCTTTTTCCTTGGCAAGAAGCCTAACACCAGGCTGATTTACCTTCCCAGGGTTACTGTTAGGCTTAGGCCTAGGGCTAGGATTTTTAAAACTAGGAAGCCCTGGGCTCCAGGCACACTGCAGCTGTTCAAGGCATCCCAAGGGGAGTACAAAAGTGCTACAACATGGCAGCTTTCACAGCTTTTTCCTTGGCACCATCCCTATACCTAGGCTGATTTATCTGCCTAGGGTTAGGGTTAGGGTTCAGCCTAGGGCTTGGATTTCTTTAACCAGGAAGCCCTGAGTTCCAGGCTTACTTCATCTGCCAAAGGCATCCCAAAGGGAGTGCAGAAGTGCCACAACATGGCTGCTTTCACGGCTTTTCCCTTAGGAAGAACCCTAATACCCGGCTGATTTACCTTCCTAGGGTTACTGTTAGGCTTAGGCCTAGGACTTTTAAAACCAGGAAGCCCTGGGCTCCAGGCACACTGCAGCTGCGAAAGGCATCCCAAGGGGAGCGCAAAAGTGACGCAACTTGGCTGCCACCACTGATATTTCCATGAGACCATCCCGAACCATAGGCTGATTTTCCTTCCTAGGCTTAAGGTTTGAGTTACGCCTAAGGTAAGGCTCTATTAACCAGAAAGCCCTGAGTTCCAAGAACACAGCAGCTGCGAAGGACTAGCCAAGAAGAGCGCAAAAGTACCACAACATGCCTGCCTCCACAGCTTTTTCCTTGGGGACATGCCTAATTCCTGGCTGATTTGCCTTTCTCGTCTTAGGGTTGGGGTTCGGCCTAGGGCTAGGATTTTTAAAATCAGGAAGCCCTGAGTTCCAGGCACACTGGAGCTGTGAAAGGCATCCAAAAGGGAGTGCAAAAGTGCCACAACATGGCTGCTTTCACGGCTTTTTCCTTGGCAAGAAGCCTAACACCAGGCTGATTTCCCTTCCCAGGGTTACTGTTAGGCTTAGGCCTAGGGCTAGGATTTTTAAAACTAGGAAGCCCTTAGCTCCAGGCACACTGCAGCTGTTCAAGGCATCCCAAGGGGAGTACAAAAGTGCAACAACATGGCAGCTTTCACAGCTTTTTCCTTGGCACCATCCCTATACCTAGGCTGATTTATCTGCCTAGGGTTAGGGTTAGGCTTCAGCCTAGGGCTTGGATTTCTTTAACCAGGAAGCCCTGAGTTCCAGGCTTACTTCATCTGCCAAAGGCATCCCAAAGGGAGTGCAGAAGTGCCACAACATGGCTGCTTTCACGGCTTTTCCCTTAGGAAGAACCCTAATACCCGGCTGATTTACCTTCCTAGGGTTACTGTTAGGCTTAGGCCTAGGACTTTTAAAACCAGGAAGCCCTGGGCTCCAGGCACACTGCAGCTGCGAAAGGCATCCCAAGGGGAGCGCAAAAGTGACGCAACTTGGCTGCCACCACTGATATTTCCATGAGACCATCCCGAACCATAGGCTGATTTTCCTTCCTAGGGTTAAGGTTTGAGTTACGCCTAGGGTACGCGTACTATTAACCAGAAAGCCCTGAGTTCCAAGAACACAGCAGCTGCGAAGGACTAGCCAAGAAGAGCGCAAAAGTACCACAACATGCCTGCCTCCACAGCTTTTTCCTTGGGGACATGCCTAATTCCTGGCTGATTTGCCTTTCTCGTCTTAGGGTTGGGGTTCGGCCTAGGGCTAGGATTTTTAAAATCAGGAAGCCCTGAGTTCCAGGCACACTGCAGCTGTGAAAGGCATCCAAAAGGGAGTGCAAAAGTGCCACAACATGGCTGCTTTCACGGCTTTTTCCTTGGCAAGAAGCCTAACACCAGGCTGATTTACCTTCCCAGGGTTACTGTTAGGCTTAGGCCTAGGGCTAGGATTTTTAAAACTAGGAAGCCCTGGGCTCCAGGCACACTGCAGCTGTTCAAGGCATCCCAAGGGGAGTACAAAAGTGCAACAACATGGCAGCTTTCACAGCTTTTTCCTTGGCACCATCCCTATACCTAGGGTGATTTATCTGCCTAGGGTTAGGGTTAGGCTTCAGCCTAGGGCTTGGATTTCTTTAACCAGGAAGCCCTGAGTTCCAGGCTTACTTCATCTGCCAAAGGCATCCCAAAGGGAGTGCAGAAGTGCCACAACATGGCTGCTTTCACGGCTTTTCCCTTAGGAAGAACCCTAATACCCGGCTGATTTACCTTCCTAGGGTTACTGTTAGGCTTAGGCCTAGGACTTTTAAAACCAGGAAGCCCTGGGCTCCAGGCACACTGCAGCTGCGAAAGGCATCCCAAGGGGAGCGCAAAAGTGACGCAACTTGGCTGCCACCACTGATATTTCCATGAGACCATCCCGAACCATAGGCTGATTTTCCTTCCTAGGCTTAAGGTTTGAGTTACGCCTAGGGTAAGGGTTCTATTAACCAGAAAGCCCTGAGTTCCAAGAACACAGCAGCTGCGAAGGACTAGCCAAGAAGAGCGCAAAAGTACCACAACATGCCTGCCTCCACAGCTTTTTCCTTGGGGACATGCCTAATTCCTGGCTGATTTGCCTTTCTCGTCTTAGGGTTGGGGTTCGGCCTAGGGCTAGGATTTTTAAAATCAGGAAGCCCTGAGTTCCAGGCACACTGCAGCTGTGAAAGGCATCCAAAAGGGAGTGCAAAAGTGCCACAACATGGCTGCTTTCACGGCTTTTTCCTTGGCAAGAAGCCTAACACCAGGCTGATTTCCCTTCCCAGGGTTACTGTTAGGCTTAGGCCTAGGGCTAGGATTTTTAAAACTAGGAAGCCATGGGCTCCAGGCACACTGCAGCTGTTCAAGGCATCCCAAGGGGAGTACAAAAGTGCAACAACATGGCAGCTTTCACAGCTTTTTCCTTGGCACCATCCCTATACCTAGGCTGATTTATCTGCCTAGGGTTAGGGTTAGGCTTCAGCCTAGGGCTTGGATTTCTTTAACCAGGAAGCCCTGAGTTCCAGGCTTACTTCATCTGCCAAAGGCATCCCAAAGGGAGTGCAGTAGTGCCACAACATGGCTGCTTTCACGGCTTTTCCCTTAGGAAGAACCCTAATACCCGGCTGATTTACCTTCCTAGGGTTACTGTTAGGCTTAGGCCTAGGACTTTTAAAACCAGGAAGCCCTGGGCTCCAGGCACACTGCAGCTGCAAAAGGCATCCCAAGGGGAGCGCAAAAGTGACGCAACTTGGCTGCCACCACTGATATTTCCATGAGACCATCCCGAACCATAGGCTGATTTTCCTTCCTAGGCTTAAGGTTTGAGTTACGCCTAGGGTAAGGGTCTATTAACCAGAAAGCCCTGAGTTCCAAGAACACAGCAGCTGCGAAGGACTAGCCAAGAAGAGCGCAAAAGTACCACAACATGCCTGCCTCCACAGCTTTTTCCTTGGGGACATGCCTAATTCCTGGCTGATTTGCCTTTCTCTTCTTAAGGTTGGGGTTCGGCCTAGGGCTAGGATTTTTAAAATCAGGAAGCCCTGAGTTCCAGGCACACTGCAGCTGTGAAAGGCATCCAAAAGGGAGTGCAAAAGTGCCACAACATGGCTGCTTTCACGGCTTTTTCCTTGGCAAGAAGCCTAACACCAGGCTGATTTACCTTCCCAGGGTTACTGTTAGGCTTAGGCCTAGGGCTAGGATTTTTAAAACTAGGAAGCCCTGGGCTCCAGGCACACTGCAGCTGTTCAAGGCATCCCAAGGGGAGTACAAAAGTGCAACAACATGGCAGCTTTCACAGCTTTTTCCTTGGCACCATCCCTATACCTAGGCTGATTTATCTGCCTAGGGTTAGGGTTAGGCTTCAGCCTAGGGCTTGGATTTCTTTAACCAGGAAGCCCTGAGTTCCAGGCTTACTTCATCTGCCAAAGGCATCCCAAAGGGAGTGCAGAAGTGCCACAACATGGCTGCTTTCACGGCTTTTCCCTTAGGAAGAACCCTAATACCCGGCTGATTTACCTTCCTAGGGTTACTGTTAGGCTTAGGCCTAGGACTTTTAAAACCAGGAAGCCCTGGGCTCCAGGCACACTGCAGCTGCGAAAGGCATCCCAAGGGGAGCGCAAAAGTGACGCAACTTGGCTGCCACCACTGATATTTCCATGAGACCATCCCGAACCATAGGCTGATTTTCCTTCCTAGGCTTAAGGTTTGAGTTACGCCTAGGGTAAGGGTCTATTAACCAGAAAGCCCTGAGTTCCAAGAACACAGCAGCTGCGAAGGACTAGCCAAGAAGAGCGCAAAAGTACCACAACATGCCTGCCTCCACAGCTTTTTCCTTGGGGACATGCCTAATTCCTGGCTGATTTGCCTTTCTCTTCTTAAGGTTGGGGTTCGGCCTAGGGCTAGGATTTTTAAAATCAGGAAGCCCTGAGTTCCAGGCACACTGCAGCTGTGAAAGGCATCCAAAAGGGAGTGCAAAAGTGCCACAACATGGCTGCTTTCACGGCTTTTTCCTTGGCAAGAAGCCTAACACCAGGCTGATTTACCTTCCCAGGGTTACTGTTAGGCTTAGGCCTAGGGCTAGGATTTTTAAAACTAGGAAGCCCTGGGCTCCAGGCACACTGCAGCTGTTCAAGGCATCCCAAGGGGAGTACAAAAGTGCAACAACATGGCAGCTTTCACAGCTTTTTCCTTGGCACCATCCCTATACCTAGGCTGATTTATCTGCCTAGGGTTAGGGTTAGGCTTCAGCCTAGGGCTTGGATTTCTTTAACCAGGAAGCCCTGAGTTCCAGGCTTACTTCATCTGCCAAAGGCATCCCAAAGGGAGTGCAGAAGTGCCACAACATGGCTGCTTTCACGGCTTTTCCCTTAGGAAGAACCCTAATACCCGGCTGATTTACCTTCCTAGGGTTACTGTTAAGCTTAGGCCTAGGACTTTTAAAACCAGGAAGCCCTGGGCTCCAGGCACACTGCAGCTGCGAAAGGCATCCCAAGGGGAGCGCAAAAGTGACGCAACTTGGCTGCCACCACTGATATTTCCATGAGACCATCCCGAACCATAGGCTGATTTTCCTTCCTAGGCTTAAGGTTTGAGTTACGCCTAAGGTAAGGCTCTATTAACCAGAAAGCCCTGAGTTCCAAGAACACAGCAGCTGCGAAGGACTAGCCAAGAAGAGCGCAAAAGTACCACAACATGCCTGCCTCCACAGCTTTTTCCTTGGGGACATGCCTAATTCCTGGCTGATTTGCCTTTCTCGTCTTAGGGTTGGGGTTCGGCCTAGGGCTAGGATTTTTAAAATCAGGAAGCCCTGAGTTCCAGGCACACTGCAGCTGTGAAAGGCATCCAAAAGGGAGTGCAAAAGTGCCACAACATGGCTGCTTTCACGGCTTTTTCCTTGGCAAGAAGCCTAACACCAGGCTGATTTCCCTTCCCAGGGTTACTGTTAGGCTTAGGCCTAGGGCTAGGATTTTTAAAACTAGGAAGCCATGGGCTCCAGGCACACTGCAGCTGTTCAAGGCATCCCAAGGGGAGTACAAAAGTGCAACAACATGGCAGCTTTCACAGCTTTTTCCTTGGCACCATCCCTATACCTAGGCTGATTTATCTGCCTAGGGTTAGGGTTAGGCTTCAGCCTAGGGCTTGGATTTCTTTAACCAGGAAGCCCTGAGTTCCAGGCTTACTTCATCTGCCAAAGGCATCCCAAAGGGAGTGCAGAAGTGCCACAACATGGCTGCTTTCACGGCTTTTCCCTTAGGAAGAACCCTAATACCCGGCTGATTTACCCTCCTAGGGTTACTGTTAGGCTTAGGCCTAGGACTTTTAAAACCAGGAAGCCCTGGGCTCCAGGCACACTGCAGCTGCGAAAGGCATCCCAAGGGGAGCGCAAAAGTGACGCAACTTGGCTGCCACCACTGATATTTCCATGAGACCATCCCGAACCATAGGCTGATTTTCCTTCCTAGGGTTAAGGTTTGAGTTACGCCTAGGGTAAGGGTCTATTAACCAGAAAGCCCTGAGTTCCAAGAACACAGCAGCTGCGAAGGACTAGCCAAGAAGAGCGCAAAAGTACCACAACATACCTGCCTCCACAGCTTTTTCCTTGGGGACATGCCTAATTCCTGGCTGATTTGCCTTTCTCGTCTTAGGGTTGGGGTTCGGCCTAGGGCTAGGATTTTTAAAATCAGGAAGCCCTGAGTTCCAGGCACACTGGAGCTGTGAAAGGCATCCAAAAGGGAGTGCAAAAGTGCCACAACATGGCTGCTTTCACGGCTTTTTCCTTGGCAAGAAGCCTAACACCAGGCTGATTTACCTTCCCAGGGTTACTGTTAGGCTTAGGACTAGGGCTAGGATTTTTAAAACTAGGAAGCCATGGGCTCCAGGCACACTGCAGCTGTTCAAGGCATCCCAAGGGGAGTACAAAAGTGCTACAACATGGCAGCTTTCACAGCTTTTTCCTTGGCACCATCCCTATACCTAGGCTGATTTATCTGCCTAGGGTTAGGGTTAGGCTTCAGCCTAGGGCTTGGATTTCTTTAACCAGGAAGCCCTGAGTTCCAGGCTTACTTCATCTGCCAAAGGCATCCCAAAGGGAGTGCAGAAGTGCCACAACATGGCTGCTTTCACGGCTTTTCCCTTAGGAAGAACCCTAATACCCGGCTGATTTACCTTCCTAGGGTTACTGTTAGGCTTAGGCCTAGGACTTTTAAAACCAGGAAGCCCTGGGCTCCAGGCACACTGCAGCTGCGAAAGGCATCCCAAGGGGAGCGCAAAAGTGACGCAACTTGGCTGCCACCACTGATATTTCCATGAGACCATCCCGAACCATAGGCTGATTTTCCTTCCTAGGGTTAAGGTTTGAGTTACGCCTAGGGTAAGGGTCTATTAACCAGAAAGCCCTGAGTTCCAAGAACACAGCAGCTGCGAAGGACTAGCCAAGAAGAGCGCAAAAGTACCACAACATGCCTGCCTCCACAGCTTTTTCCTTGGGGACATGCCTAATTCCTGGCTGATTTGCCTTTCTCGTCTTAGGGTTGGGGTTCGGCCTAGGGCCAGGATTTTTAAAATCAGGAAGCCCTGAGTTCCAGGCACACTGCAGCTGTGAAAGGCATCCAAAAGGGAGTGCAAAAGTGCCACAACATGGCTGCTTTCACGGCTTTTTCCTTGGCAAGAAGCCTAACACCAGGCTGATTTCCCTTCCCAGGGTTACTGTTAGGCTTAGGCCTAGGGCTAGGATTTTTAAAACTAGGAAGCCCTTAGCTCCAGGCACACTGCAGCTGTTCAAGGCATCCCAAGGGGAGTACAAAAGTGCAACAACATGGCAGCTTTCACAGCTTTTTCCTTGGCACCATCCCTATACCTAGGCTGATTTATCTGCCTAGGGTTAGGGTTAGGCTTCAGCCTAGGGCTTGGATTTCTTTAACCAGGAAGCCCTGAGTTCCAGGCTTACTTCATCTGCCAAAGGCATCCCAAAGGGAGTGCAGAAGTGCCACAACATGGCTGCTTTCACGGCTTTTCCCTTAGGAAGAACCCTAATACCCGGCTGATTTACCTTCCTAGGGTTACTGTTAGGCTTAGGCCTAGGACTTTTAAAACCAGGAAGCCCTGGGCTCCAGGCACACTGCAGCTGCGAAAGGCATCCCAAGGGGAGCGCAAAAGTGACGCAACTTGGCTGCCACCACTGATATTTCCATGAGACCATCCCGAACCATAGGCTGATTTTCCTTCCTAGGCTTAAGGTTTGAGTTACGCCTAGGGTAAGGGTCTATTAACCAGAAAGCCCTGAGTTCCAAGAACACAGCAGCTGCGAAGGACTAGCCAAGAAGAGCGCAAAAGTACCACAACATGCCTGCCTCCACAGCTTTTTCCTTGGGGACATGCCTAATTCCTGGCTGATTTGCCTTTCTCGTCTTAAGGTTGGGGTTCGGCCTAGGGCTAGGATTTTTAAAATCAGGAAGCCCTGAGTTCCAGGCACACTGCAGCTGTGAAAGGCATCCAAAAGGGAGTGCAAAAGTGCCACAACATGGCTGCTTTCACGGCTTTTTCCTTGGCAAGAAGCCTAACACCAGGCTGATTTACCTTCCCAGGGTTACTGTTAGGCTTAGGCCTAGGGCTAGGATTTTTAAAACTAGGAAGCCATGGGCTCCAGGCACACTGCAGCTGTTCAAGGCATCCCAAGGGGAGTACAAAAGTGCAACAACATGGCAGCTTTCACAGCTTTTTCCTTGGCACCATCCCTATACCTAGGCTGATTTATCTGCCTAGGGTTAGGGTTAGGCTTCAGCCTAGGGCTTGGATTTCTTTAACCAGGAAGCCCTGAGTTCCAGGCTTACTTCATCTGCCAAAGGCATCCCAAAGGGAGTGCAGAAGTGCCACAACATGGCTGCTTTCACGGCTTTTCCCTTAGGAAGAACCCTAATACCCGGCTGATTTACCTTCCTAGGGTTACTGTTAGGCTTAGGCCTAGGACTTTTAAAACCAGGAAGCCCTGGGCTCCAGGCACACTGCAGCTGCGAAAGGCATCCCAAGGGGAGCGCAAAAGTGACGCAACTTGGCTGCCACCACTGATATTTCCATGAGACCATCCCGAACCATAGGCTGATTTTCCTTCCTAGGCTTAAGGTTTGAGTTACGCCTAGGGTAAGGGTCTATTAACCAGAAAGCCCTGAGTTCCAAGAACACAGCAGCTGCGAAGGACTAGCCAAGAAGAGCGCAAAAGTACCACAACATGCCTGCCTCCACAGCTTTTTCCTTGGGGACATGCCTAATTCCTGGCTGATTTGCCTTTCTCTTCTTAAGGTTGGGGTTCGGCCTAGGGCTAGGATTTTTAAAATCAGGAAGCCCTGAGTTCCAGGCACACTGCAGCTGTGAAAGGCATCCAAAAGGGAGTGCAAAAGTGCCACAACATGGCTGCTTTCACGGCTTTTTCCTTGGCAAGAAGCCTAACACCAGGCTGATTTACCTTCCCAGGGTTACTGTTAGGCTTAGGCCTAGGGCTAGGATTTTTAAAACTAGGAAGCCCTGGGCTCCAGGCACACTGCAGCTGTTCAAGGCATCCCAAGGGGAGTACAAAAGTGCAACAACATGGCAGCTTTCACAGCTTTTTCCTTGGCACCATCCCTATACCTAGGCTGATTTATCTGCCTAGGGTTAGGGTTAGGCTTCAGCCTAGGGCTTGGATTTCTTTAACCAGGAAGCCCTGAGTTCCAGGCTTACTTCATCTGCCAAAGGCATCCCAAAGGGAGTGCAGAAGTGCCACAACATGGCTGCTTTCACGGCTTTTCCCTTAGGAAGAACCCTAATACCCGGCTGATTTACCTTCCTAGGGTTACTGTTAAGCTTAGGCCTAGGACTTTTAAAACCAGGAAGCCCTGGGCTCCAGGCACACTGCAGCTGCGAAAGGCATCCCAAGGGGAGCGCAAAAGTGACGCAACTTGGCTGCCACCACTGATATTTCCATGAGACCATCCCGAACCATAGGCTGATTTTCCTTCCTAGGCTTAAGGTTTGAGTTACGCCTAAGGTAAGGCTCTATTAACCAGAAAGCCCTGAGTTCCAAGAACACAGCAGCTGCGAAGGACTAGCCAAGAAGAGCGCAAAAGTACCACAACATGCCTGCCTCCACAGCTTTTTCCTTGGGGACATGCCTAATTCCTGGCTGATTTGCCTTTCTCTTCTTAAGGTTGGGGTTCGGCCTAGGGCTAGGATTTTTAAAATCAGGAAGCCCTGAGTTCCAGGCACACTGCAGCTGTGAAAGGCATCCAAAAGGGAGTGCAAAAGTGCCACAACATGGCTGCTTTCACGGCTTTTTCCTTGGCAAGAAGCCTAACATCAGGCTGATTTACTTTCCCAGGGTTACTGTTAGGCTTAGGCCTAGGGCTAGGATTTTTGAAACTAGGAAGCCCTTAGCTCCAGGCACACTGCAGCTGTTCAAGGCATCCCAAGGGGAGTACAAAAGTGCAACAACATGGCAGCTTTCACAGCTTTTTCCTTGGCACCATCCCTATACCTAGGCTGATTTATCTGCCTAGGGTTAGGGTTAGGGTTCAGCCTAGGGCTTGAATTTTTTTTACCAGGAAGCCCTGAGTTCCAGGCTTACTTGATCTGCCAAAGGCATCCCAAAGGGAGTGCAGAAGTGCCACAACATGGCTGCTTTCACGGCTTTTCCCTTAGGAAGAACCCTAATACCCGGCTGATTTACCTTCCTAGGGTTACTGTTAGGCTTAGGCCTAGGACTTTTAAAACCAGGAAGCCCTGGGCTCCAGGCACACTGCAGCTGCAAAAGGCATCCCAAGGGGAGCGCAAAAGTGACGCAACTTGGCTGCCACCACTGATATTTCCATGAGACCATCCCGAACCATAGGCTGATTTTCCTTCCTAGGGTTAAGGTTTGAGTTACGCCTAGGGTAAGGGTCTATTAACCAGAAAGCCCTGAGTTCCAAGAACACAGCAGCTGCGAAGGACTAGCCAAGAAGAGCGCAAAAGTACCACAACATGCCTGCCTCCACAGCTTTTTCCTTGGGGACATGCCTAATTCCTGGCTGATTTGCCTTTCTCGTCATAGGGTTGGGGTTCGGCCTAGGGCTAGGATTTTTAAAATCAGGAAGCCCTGAGTTCCAGGCACACTGGAGCTGTGAAAGGCATCCAAAAGGGATTGCAAAAGTGCCACAACATGGCTGCTTTCACGGCTTTTTCCTTGGCAAGACGCCTAACACCAGGCTGACTTACCTTCCCAGGGTTACTATTAGGCTTAGGCCTAGGGCTAGGATTTTTAAAACTAGGAAGCCCTTAGCTCCAGGCACACTGCAGCTGTTCAAGGCATCCCAAGGGGAGTACAAAAGTGCAACAACATGGCAGCTTTCACAGCTTTTTCCTTGGCACCATCCCTATACCTAGGCTGATTTATCTGCCTAGGGTTAGGGTTAGGGTTCAGCCTAGGGCTTGAATTTCTTTAACCAGGAAGCCCTGAGTTCCAGGCTTACTTCATCTGCCAAAGGCATCCCAAAGGGAGTGCAGAAGTGCCACAACATGGCTGCTTTAACGGCTTTTCCCTTAGGAAGAACCCTAATACCCGGCTGATTTACCTTCCTAGGGTTACTGTTAGGCTTAGGCCTAGGACTTTTAAAACCAGGAAGCCCTGGGCTCCAGGCACACTGCAGCTGCAAAAGGCATCCCAAGGGGAGCGCAAAAGTGACGCAACTTGGCTGCCACCACTGATATTTCCATGAGACCATCCCGAACCATAGGTTGATTTTCCTTCCTAGGGTTAAGGTTTGAGTTACGCCTAGGGTAAGGGTCTATTAACCAGAAAGCCCTGAGTTCCAAGAACACAGCAGCTGCGAAGGACTAGCCAAGAAGAGCGCAAAAGTACCACAACATGCCTGCCTCCACAGCTTTTTCCTTGGGGACATGCCTAATTCCTGGCTGATTTGCCTTTCTCGTCTTAGGGTTGCGGTTCGGCCTAGGGCCAGGATTTTTAAAAGCAGGAAGCCCTGAGTTCCAGGCACACTGCAGCTGTGAAAGGCATCCAAAAGGGAGTGCAAAAGTGCCACAACATGGCTGCTATCACGGCTTTTTCCTTGGCAAGAAGCCTAACACCAGGCTGATTTACTTTCCCAGGGTTACTGTTAGGCTTAGGCCTAGGGCTAGGATTTTTGAAACTAGGAGGCCCTTAGCTCCAGGCACACTGCAGCTGTTCAAGGCATCCCAAGGGGAGTACAAAAGTGCAACAACATGGCAGCTTTCACAGCTTTTTCCTTGGCACCATCCCTATACCTAGGCTGATTTATCTGCCTAGGGTTAGGGTTAGGGTTCAGCCTAGGGCTTGGATTTCTTTAACCAGGAAGCCCTGAGTTCCAGGCTTACTTCATCTGCCAAAGGCATCCCAAAGGGAGTGCAGAAGTGCCACAACATGGCTGCTTTCACGGCTTTTTCCTTGGCAAGAAGCCTAACATCAGGCTGATTTACTTTCCCAGGGTTACTGTTAGGCTTAGGCCTAGGGCTAGGATTTTTGAAACTAGGAAGCCCTTAGCTCCAGGCACACTGCAGCTGTTCAAGGCATCCCAAGGGGACTACAAAAGTGCAACAACATGGCTGCTTTCACGGCTTTTCCCTTAGGAAGAACCCTAATACCCGGCTGATTTACCTTCCTAGGGTTACTGTTAGGCTTAGGCCTAGGACTTTTAAAACCAGGAAGCCCTGGGCTCCAGGCACACTGCAGCTGCGAAAGGCATCCCAAGGGGAGCGCAAAAGTGACGCAACTTGGCTGCCACCACTGATATTTCCATGAGACCATCCCGAACCATAGGTTGATTTTCCTTCCTAGGGTTAAGGTTTGAGTTACGCCTAGGGTAAGGGTTCTATTAACCAGAAAGCCCTGAGTTCCAAGAACACAGCAGCTGCGAAGGACTAGCCAAGAAGAGCGCAAAAGTACCACAACATGCCTGCCTCCACAGCTTTTTCCTTGGGGACATGCCTAATTCCTGGCTGATTTGCCTTTCTCGTCTTAGGGTTGCGGTTCGGCCTAGGGCTAGGATTTTTAAAAGCAGGAAGCCCTGAGTTCCAGGCACACTGGAGCTGTGAAAGGCATCCAAAAGGGAGTGCAAAAGTGCCACAACATGGCTGCTTTCACGGCTTTTCCCTTAGGAGGAACCCTAATACCCGGCTGATTTACCTTCCTAGGGTTACTGTTAGGCTTAGGCCTAGGACTTTTAAAACCAGGAAGCCCTGGGCTCCAGGCACACTGCAGCTGCGAAAGGCATCCCAAGGGGAGCGCAAAAGTGACGCAACTTGGCTGCCACCACTGATATTTCCATGAGACCATCCCGAACCATAGGCTGATTTTCCTTCCTAGGCTTAAGGTTTGAGTTACGCCTAGGGTAAGGGTCTATTAACCAGAAAGCCCTGAGTTCCAAGAACACAGCAGCTGCGAAGGACTAGCCAAGAAGAGCGCAAAAGTACCACAACATGCCTGCCTCCACAGCTTTTTCCTTGGGGACATGCCTAATTCCTGGCTGATTTGCCTTTCTCGTCTTAAGGTTGGGGTTCGGCCTAGGGCTAGGATTTTTAAAATCAGGAAGCCCTGAGTTCCAGGCACACTGCAGCTGTGAAAGGCATCCAAAAGGGAGTGCAAAAGTGCCACAACATGGCTGCTTTCACGGCTTTTTCCTTGGCAAGAAGCCTAACACCAGGCTGATTTACCTTCCCAGGGTTACTGTTAGGCTTAGGCCTAGGGCTAGGATTTTTAAAACTAGGAAGCCATGGGCTCCAGGCACACTGCAGCTGTTCAAGGCATCCCAAGGGGAGTACAAAAGTGCAACAACATGGCAGCTTTCACAGCTTTTTCCTTGGCACCATCCCTATACCTAGGCTGATTTATCTGCCTAGGGTTAGGGTTAGGCTTCAGCCTAGGGCTTGGATTTCTTTAACCAGGAAGCCCTGAGTTCCAGGCTTACTTCATCTGCCAAAGGCATCCCAAAGGGAGTGCAGAAGTGCCACAACATGGCTGCTTTCACGGCTTTTCCCTTAGGAAGAACCCTAATACCCGGCTGATTTACCTTCCTAGGGTTACTGTTAGGCTTAGGCCTAGGACTTTTAAAACCAGGAAGCCCTGGGCTCCAGGCACACTGCAGCTGCGAAAGGCATCCCAAGGGGAGCGCAAAAGTGACGCAACTTGGCTGCCACCACTGATATTTCCATGAGACCATCCCGAACCATAGGCTGATTTTCCTTCCTAGGCTTAAGGTTTGAGTTACGCCTAGGGTAAGGGTCTATTAACCAGAAAGCCCTGAGTTCCAAGAACACAGCAGCTGCGAAGGACTAGCCAAGAAGAGCGCAAAAGTACCACAACATGCCTGCCTCCACAGCTTTTTCCTTGGGGACATGCCTAATTCCTGGCTGATTTGCCTTTCTCTTCTTAAGGTTGGGGTTCGGCCTAGGGCTAGGATTTTTAAAATCAGGAAGCCCTGAGTTCCAGGCACACTGCAGCTGTGAAAGGCATCCAAAAGGGAGTGCAAAAGTGCCACAACATGGCTGCTTTCACGGCTTTTTCCTTGGCAAGAAGCCTAACACCAGGCTGATTTACCTTCCCAGGGTTACTGTTAGGCTTAGGCCTAGGGCTAGGATTTTTAAAACTAGGAAGCCCTGGGCTCCAGGCACACTGCAGCTGTTCAAGGCATCCCAAGGGGAGTACAAAAGTGCAACAACATGGCAGCTTTCACAGCTTTTTCCTTGGCACCATCCCTATACCTAGGCTGATTTATCTGCCTAGGGTTAGGGTTAGGCTTCAGCCTAGGGCTTGGATTTCTTTAACCAGGAAGCCCTGAGTTCCAGGCTTACTTCATCTGCCAAAGGCATCCCAAAGGGAGTGCAGAAGTGCCACAACATGGCTGCTTTCACGGCTTTTCCCTTAGGAAGAACCCTAATACCCGGCTGATTTACCTTCCTAGGGTTACTGTTAAGCTTAGGCCTAGGACTTTTAAAACCAGGAAGCCCTGGGCTCCAGGCACACTGCAGCTGCGAAAGGCATCCCAAGGGGAGCGCAAAAGTGACGCAACTTGGCTGCCACCACTGATATTTCCATGAGACCATCCCGAACCATAGGCTGATTTTCCTTCCTAGGCTTAAGGTTTGAGTTACGCCTAAGGTAAGGCTCTATTAACCAGAAAGCCCTGAGTTCCAAGAACACAGCAGCTGCGAAGGACTAGCCAAGAAGAGCGCAAAAGTACCACAACATGCCTGCCTCCACAGCTTTTTCCTTGGGGACATGCCTAATTCCTGGCTGATTTGCCTTTCTCTTCTTAAGGTTGGGGTTCGGCCTAGGGCTAGGATTTTTAAAATCAGGAAGCCCTGAGTTCCAGGCACACTGCAGCTGTGAAAGGCATCCAAAAGGGAGTGCAAAAGTGCCACAACATGGCTGCTTTCACGGCTTTTTCCTTGGCAAGAAGCCTAACATCAGGCTGATTTACTTTCCCAGGGTTACTGTTAGGCTTAGGCCTAGGGCTAGGATTTTTGAAACTAGGAAGCCCTTAGCTCCAGGCACACTGCAGCTGTTCAAGGCATCCCAAGGGGAGTACAAAAGTGCAACAACATGGCAGCTTTCACAGCTTTTTCCTTGGCACCATCCCTATACCTAGGCTGATTTATCTGCCTAGGGTTAGGGTTAGGGTTCAGCCTAGGGCTTGAATTTTTTTTACCAGGAAGCCCTGAGTTCCAGGCTTACTTCATCTGCCAAAGGCATCCCAAAGGGAGTGCAGAAGTGCCACAACATGGCTGCTTTCACGGCTTTTCCCTTAGGAAGAACCCTAATACCCGGCTGATTTACCTTCCTAGGGTTACTGTTAGGCTTAGGCCTAGGACTTTTAAAACCAGGAAGCCCTGGGCTCCAGGCACACTGCAGCTGCAAAAGGCATCCCAAGGGGAGCGCAAAAGTGACGCAACTTGGCTGCCACCACTGATATTTCCATGAGACCATCCCGAACCATAGGCTGATTTTCCTTCCTAGGGTTAAGGTTTGAGTTACGCCTAGGGTAAGGGTCTATTAACCAGAAAGCCCTGAGTTCCAAGAACACAGCAGCTGCGAAGGACTAGCCAAGAAGAGCGCAAAAGTACCACAACATGCCTGCCTCCACAGCTTTTTCCTTGGGGACATGCCTAATTCCTGGCTGATTTGCCTTTCTCGTCTTAGGGTTGGGGTTCGGCCTAGGGCTAGGATTTTTAAAATCAGGAAGCCCTGAGTTCCAGGCACACTGGAGCTGTGAAAGGCATCCAAAAGGGATTGCAAAAGTGCCACAACATGGCTGCTTTCACGGCTTTTTCCTTGGCAAGACGCCTAACACCAGGCTGACTTACCTTCCCAGGGTTACTATTAGGCTTAGGCCTAGGGCTAGGATTTTTAAAACTAGGAAGCCCTTAGCTCCAGGCACACTGCAGCTGTTCAAGGCATCCCAAGGGGAGTACAAAAGTGCAACAACATGGCAGCTTTCACAGCTTTTTCCTTGGCACCATCCCTATACCTAGGCTGATTTATCTGCCTAGGGTTAGGGTTAGGGTTCAGCCTAGGGCTTGAATTTCTTTAACCAGGAAGCCCTGAGTTCCAGGCTTACTTCATCTGCCAAAGGCATCCCAAAGGGAGTGCAGAAGTGCCACAACATGGCTGCTTTAACGGCTTTTCCCTTAGGAAGAACCCTAATACCCGGCTGATTTACCTTCCTAGGGTTACTGTTAGGCTTAGGCCTAGGACTTTTAAAACCAGGAAGCCCTGGGCTCCAGGCACACTGCAGCTGCAAAAGGCATCCCAAGGGGAGCGCAAAAGTGACGCAACTTGGCTGCCACCACTGATATTTCCATGAGACCATCCCGAACCATAGGTTGATTTTCCTTCCTAGGGTTAAGGTTTGAGTTACGCCTAGGGTAAGGGTCTATTAACCAGAAAGCCCTGAGTTCCAAGAACACAGCAGCTGCGAAGGACTAGCCAAGAAGAGCGCAAAAGTACCACAACATGCCTGCCTCCACAGCTTTTTCCTTGGGGACATGCCTAATTCCTGGCTGATTTGCCTTTCTCGTCTTAGGGTTGCGGTTCGGCCTAGGGCCAGGATTTTTAAAAGCAGGAAGCCCTGAGTTCCAGGCACACTGCAGCTGTGAAAGGCATCCAAAAGGGAGTGCAAAAGTGCCACAACATGGCTGCTATCACGGCTTTTTCCTTGGCAAGAAGCCTAACACCAGGCTGATTTACTTTCCCAGGGTTACTGTTAGGCTTAGGCCTAGGGCTAGGATTTTTGAAACTAGGAGGCCCTTAGCTCCAGGCACACTGCAGCTGTTCAAGGCATCCCAAGGGGAGTACAAAAGTGCAACAACATGGCAGCTTTCACAGCTTTTTCCTTGGCACCATCCCTATACCTAGGCTGATTTATCTGCCTAGGGTTAGGGTTAGGGTTCAGCCTAGGGCTTGGATTTCTTTAACCAGGAAGCCCTGAGTTCCAGGCTTACTTCATCTGCCAAAGGCATCCCAAAGGGAGTGCAGAAGTGCCACAACATGGCTGCTTTCACGGCTTTTTCCTTGGCAAGAAGCCTAACATCAGGCTGATTTACTTTCCCAGGGTTACTGTTAGGCTTAGGCCTAGGGCTAGGATTTTTGAAACTAGGAAGCCCTTAGCTCCAGGCACACTGCAGCTGTTCAAGGCATCCCAAGGGGACTACAAAAGTGCAACAACATGGCTGCTTTCACGGCTTTTCCCTTAGGAAGAACCCTAATACCCGGCTGATTTACCTTCCTAGGGTTACTGTTAGGCTTAGGCCTAGGACTTTTAAAACCAGGAAGCCCTGGGCTCCAGGCACACTGCAGCTGCGAAAGGCATCCCAAGGGGAGCGCAAAAGTGACGCAACTTGGCTGCCACCACTGATATTTCCATGAGACCATCCCGAACCATAGGTTGATTTTCCTTCCTAGGGTTAAGGTTTGAGTTACGCCTAGGGTAAGGGTTCTATTAACCAGAAAGCCCTGAGTTCCAAGAACACAGCAGCTGCGAAGGACTAGCCAAGAAGAGCGCAAAAGTACCACAACATGCCTGCCTCCACAGCTTTTTCCTTGGGGACATGCCTAATTCCTGGCTGATTTGCCTTTCTCGTCTTAGGGTTGGGGTTCGGCCTAGGGCTAGGATTTTTAAAAGCAGGAAGCCCTGAGTTCCAGGCACACTGGAGCTGTGAAAGGCATCCAAAAGGGAGTGCAAAAGTGCCACAACATGGCTGCTTTCACGGCTTTTTCCTTGGCAAGAAGCCTAATATCAGGCTGACATACTTTCCCAGGGTTACTGTTAGGCTTAGGCCTAGGGCTAGGATATTGAAACTAGGAAGCCCTTAGCTCCAGGCACACTGCAGCTGTTCAAGGCATCCCAAGGGGAGTACAAAAGTGCAACAACATGGCAGCTTTCACAGCTTTTTCCTTGGCACCATCCCTATACCTAGGCTGATTTATCTGCCTAGGGTTAGGGTTAGGGTTCAGCCTAGGGCTTGGATTTCTTTAACCAGGAAGCCCTGAGTTCCAGGCTTACTTCAGCTGCCAAAGGCATCCCAAAGGGAGTGCAGAAGTGCCACAACATGGCTGCTTTCACGGCTTGTTCCTTGGCAAGACGCCTAACACCAGGCTGACTTACCTTCCCAGGGTTACTATTAGGCTTAGGCCTAGGGCTAGGATTTTTAAAACTAGGAAGCCCTTAGCTCCAGGCACACTGCAGCTGTTCAAGGCATCCCAAGGGGAGTACAAAAGTGCAACAACATGGCAGCTTTCACAGCTTTTTCCTTGGCACCATCCCTATACCTAGGCTGATTTATCTGCCTAGGGTTAGGGTTAGGGTTCAGCCTAGGGCTTGAATTTCTTTAACCAGGAAGCCCTGAGTTCCAGGCTTACTTCATCTGCCAAAGGCATCCCAAAGGGAGTGCAGAAGTGCCACAACATGGCTGCTTTCACGGCTTTTCCCTTAGGAAGAACCCTAATACCCGGCTGATTTACCTTCCTAGGGTTACTGTTAGGCTTAGGCCTAGGACTTTTAAAACCAGGAAGCCCTGGGCTCCAGGCACACTGCAGCTGCAAAAGGCATCCCAAGGGGAGCGCAAAAGTGACGCAACTTGGCTGCCACCACTGATATTTCCATGAGACCATCCCGAACCATAGGTTGATTTTCCTTCCTAGGGTTAAGGTTTGAGTTACGCCTAGGGTAAGGGTCTATTAACCAGAAAGCCCTGAGTTCCAAGAACACAGCAGCTGCGAAGGACTACCCAAGAAGAGCGCAAAAGTACCACAACATGCCTGCCTCCACAGCTTTTTCCTTGGGGACATGCCTAATTCCTGGCTGATTTGCCTTTCTCGTCTTAGGGTTGGGGTTCGGCCTAGGGCCAGGATTTTTAAAAGCAGGAAGCCCTGAGTTCCAGGCACACTGCAGCTGTGAAAGGCATCCAAAAGGGAGTGCAAAAGTGCCACAACATGGCTGCTTTCACGGCTTTTTCCTTGGCAAGAAGCCTAACACCAGGCTGATTTACCTTCCCAGGGTTACTGTTAGGCTTAGGCCTAGGGCTAGGATTTTTGAAACTAGGAGGCCCTTAGCTCCAGGCACACTGCAGCTGTTCAAGGCATCCCAAGGGGAGTACAAAAGTGCAACAACATGGCAGCTTTCACAGCTTTTTCCTTGGCAAGAAGCCTAACACCAGGCTGATTTACTTTCCCAGGGTTACTGTTAGGCTTAGGCCTAGGGCTAGGATTTTTGAAACTAGGAAGCCCTTAGCTCCAGGCACACTGCAGCTGTTCAAGGCATCCCAAGGGGAGTACAAAAGTGCAACAACATGGCAGCTTTCACAGCTTTTTCCTTGGCACCATCCCTATACCTAGGCTGATTTATCTGCCTAGGGTTAGGGTTAGGGTTCAGCCTAGGGCTTGGATTTCTTTAACCAGGAAGCCCTGAGTTCCAGGCTTACTTCATCTGCCAAAGGCATCCCAAAGGGGGTGCAGAAGTGCCACAACATGGCTGCTTTCACGGCTTTTTCCTTGGCAAGAAGCCTAACATCAGGCTGATTTACCTTCCCAGGGTTACTGTTAGGCTTAGGCCTAGGGCTAGGATTTTTGAAACTAGGAAGCCCTTAGCTCCAGGCACACTGCAGCTGTTCAAGGCATCCCAAGGGGACTACAAAAGTGCAACAACATGGCTGCTTTCACGGCTTTTCCCTTAGGAAGAACCCTAATACCCGGCTGATTTACCTTCCTAGGGTTACTGTTAGGCTTAGGCCTAGGACTTTTAAAACCAGGAAGCCCTGGGCTCCAGGCACACTGCAGCTGCGAAAGGCATCCCAAGGGCAGCGCAAAAGTGACGCAACTTGGCTGCCACCACTGATATTTCCATGAGACCATCCCGAACCATAGGTTGATTTTCCTTCCTAGGGTTAAGGTTTGAGTTACGCCTAGGGTAAGGGTTCTATTAACCAGAAAGCCCTGAGTTCCAAGAACACAGCAGCTGCGAAGGACTAGCCAAGAAGAGCGCAAAAGTACCACAACATGCCTGCCTCCACAGCTTTTTCCTTGGGGACATGCCTAATTCCTGGCTGATTTGCCTTTCTCGTCTTAGGGTTGGGGTTCGGCCTAGGGCTAGGATTTTTAAAAGCAGGAAGCCCTGAGTTCCAGGCACACTGGAGCTGTGAAAGGCATCCAAAAGGGAGTGCAAAAGTGCCACAACATGGCTGCTTTCACGGCTTTTTCCTTGGCAAGAAACCTAACATCAGGCTGATTTACTTTCCCAGGGTTACTGTTAGGCTTAGGCCTAGGGCTAGGATTTTTGAAACTAGGAAGCCCTGGGCTCCAGGCACACTGCAGCTGTTCAAGGCATCCCAAGGGGAGTACAAAAGTGCAACAACATGGCAGCTTTCACAGCTTTTTCCTTGGCACCATCCCTATACCTAGGCTGATTTATCTGCCTAGGGTTAGGGTTAGGGTTCAGCCTAGGGCTTGGATTTCTTTAACCAGGAAGCCCTGAGTTCCAGGCTTACTTCATCTGCCAAAGGCATCCCAAAGGGAGTGCAGAAGTGCCACAACATGGCTGCTTTCACGGCTTTTCCCTTAGGAAGAACCCTAATACCCGGCTGATTTACCTTCCTAGGGTTACTGTTAGGCTTAGGCCTAGGACTTTTAAAACCAGGAAGCCCTGGGCTCCAGGCACACTGCAGCTGCAAAAGGCATCCCAAGGAGAGCGCAAAAGTGACGCAACTTGGCTGCCACCACTGATATTTCCATGAGACCATCCCGAACCATAGGCTGATTTTCCTTCCTAGGGTTAAGGTTTGAGTTACGCCTAGGGTAAGGGTTCTATTAACCAGAAAGCCCTGAGTTCCAAGAACACAGCAGCTGCGAAGGACTAGCCAAGAAGAGCGCAAAAGTACCACAACATGCCTGCCTCCACAGCTTTTTCCTTGTGGACATGCCTAATTCCTGGCTGATTTGCCTTTCTCGTCTTAGGGTTGGGGTTCGGCCTAGGGCTAGGATTTTTAAAAGCAGGAAGCCCTGAGTTCCAGGCACACTGGAGCTGTGAAAGGCATCCAAAAGGGAGTGCAAAAGTGCCACAACATGGCTGCTTTCACCGCTTTTTCCTTGGCAAGAAGCCTAACACCAGGCTGATTTACTTTCCCAGGGTTACTGTTAGGCTTAGGCCTAGGGCTAGGATTTTTGAAACTAGGAAGCCCTTAGCTCCAGGCACACTGCAGCTGTTCAAGGCATCCCAAGGGGAGTACAAAAGTGCAACAACATGGCAGCTTTCACAGCTTTTTCCTTGGCACCATCCCTATACCTAGGCTGATTTATCTGCCTAGGGTTAGGGTTAGGGTTCAGCCTAGGGCTTGGATTTCTTTAACCAGGAAGCCCTGAGTTCCAGGCTTACTTCATCTGCCAAAGGCATCCCAAAGGGAGTGCAGAAGTGCCACAACATGGCTGCTTTCACGGCTTTTTCCTTGGCAAGAAGCCTAACATCAGGCTGATTTACTTTCCCAGGGTTACTGTTAGGCTTAGGCCTAGGGCTAGGATTTTTGAAACTAGGAAGCCCTTAGCTCCAGGCACACTGCAGCTGTTCAAGGCATCCCAAGGGGAGTACAATAGTGCAACAACATGGCAGCTTTCACAGCTTTTTCCTTGGCACCATCCCTATACCTGGGCTGATTTATCTGCCTAGGGTTAGGGTTAGGGTTCAGCCTAGGGCTTGAATTTTTTTAACCAGGAAGCCCTGAGTTCCAGGCTTACTTCATCTGCCAAAGGCATCCCAAAGGGAGTGCAGAAGTGCCACAACATGGCTGCTTTCACGGCTTTTCCCTTAGGAAGAACCCTAATACCCGGCTGATTTACCTTCCTAGGGTTACTGTTAGGCTTAGGCCTAGGACTTTTAAAACCAGGAAGCCCTGGGCTCCAGGCACACTGCAGCTGCGAAAGGCATCCAAAGGGGAGCGCAAAAGTGACGCAACTTGGCTGCCACCACTGATATTTCCATGAGACCATTCCTAACCATAGGCTGATTTTCCTTCCTAGGGTTAAGGTTTGAGTTACGCCTAGGGTAAGGGTTCTATTAACCAGAAAGCCCTGAGTTCCAAGAACACAGCAGCTGCGAAGGACTAGCCAAGAAGAGCGCAAAAGTACCACAACATGCCTGCCTCCACAGCTTTTTCCTTGGGGACATGCCTAATTCCTGGCTGATTTGCCTTTCTCGTCATAGGGTTGGGGTTCGGCCTAGGGCTAGGATTTTTAAAAGCAGGAAGCCCTGAGTTCCAGGCACACTGGAGCTGTGAAAGGCATCCAAAAGGGATTGCAAAAGTGCCACAACATGGCTGCTTTCACGGCTTGTTCCTTGGCAAGACGCCTAACACCAGGCTGACTTACCTTCCCAGGGTTACTATTAGGCTTAGGCCTAGGGCTAGGATTTTTAAAACTAGGAAGCCCTTAGCTCCAGGCACACTGCAGCTGTTCAAGGCATCCCAAGGGGAGTACAAAAGTGCAACAACATGGCAGCTTTCACAGCTTTTTCCTTGGCACCATCCCTATACCTAGGCTGATTTATCTGCCTAGGGTTAGGGTTAGGGTTCAGCCTAGGGCTTGAATTTCTTTAACCAGGAAGCCCTGAGTTCCAGGCTTACTTCATCTGCCAAAGGCATCCCAAAGGGAGTGCAGAAGTGCCACAACATGGCTGCTTTCACGGCTTTTCCCTTAGGAAGAACCCTAATACCCGGCTGATTTACCTTCCTAGGGTTACTGTTAGGCTTAGGCCTAGGACTTTTAAAACCAGGAAGCCCTGGGCTCCAGGCACACTGCAGCTGCAAAAGGCATCCCAAGGGGAGCGCAAAAGTGACGCAACTTGGCTGCCACCACTGATATTTCCATGAGACCATCCCGAACCATAGGTTGATTTTCCTTCCTAGGGTTAAGGTTTGAGTTACGCCTAGGGTAAGGGTCTATTAACCAGAAAGCCCTGAGTTCCAAGAACACAGCAGCTGCGAAGGACTACCCAAGAAGAGCGCAAAAGTACCACAACATGCCTGCCTCCACAGCTTTTTCCTTGGGGACATGCCTAATTCCTGGCTGATTTGCCTTTCTCGTCTTAGGGTTGCGGTTCGGCCTAGGGCCAGGATTTTTAAAAGCAGGAAGCCCTGAGTTCCAGGCACACTGCAGCTGTGAAAGGCATCCAAAAGGGAGTGCAAAAGTGCCACAACATGGCTGCTTTCACGGCTTTTTCCTTGGCAAGAATCTTAACACCAGGCTGATTTACTTTCCCAGGGTTACTGTTAGGCTTAGGCCTAGGACTAGGATTTTTGAAACTAGGAGGCCCTTAGCTCCAGGCACACTGCAGCTGTTCAAGGCATCCCAAGGGGAGTACAAAAGTGCAACAACATGGCTGCTTTCACAGCTTTTTCCTTGGCAAGAAGCCTAACACCAGGCTGATTTACTTTCCCAGGGTTACTGTTAGGCTTAGGCCTAGGGCTAGGATTTTTGAAACTAGGAAGCCCTTAGCTCCAGGCACACTGCAGCTGTTCAAGGCATCCCAGGGGGAGTACAAAAGTGCAACAACATGGCAGCTTTCACAGCTTTTTCCTTGGCACCATCCCTATACCTAGGCTGATTTATCTGCCTAGGGTTAGGGTTAGGGTTCAGCCTAGGGCTTGGATTTCTTTAACCAGGAAGCCCTGAGTTCCAGGCTTACTTCATCTGCCAAAGGCATCCCAAAGGGAGTGCAGAAGTGCCACAACATGGCTGCTTTCATGGCTTTTTCCTTGGCAAGAAGCCTAACATCAGGCTGATTTACCTTCCCAGGGTTACTGTTAGGCTTAGGCCTAGGGCTAGGATTTTTGAAACTAGGAAGCCCTTAGCTCCAGGCACACTGCAGCTGTTCAAGGCATCCCAAGGGGACTACAAAAGTGCAACAACATGGCTGCTTTCACGGCTTTTCCCTTAGGAAGAACCCTAATACCCGGCTGATTTACCTTCCTAGGGTTACTGTTAGGCTTAGGCCTAGGACTTTTAAAACCAGGAAGCCCTGGGCTCCAGGCACACTGCAGCTGCAAAAGGCATCCCAAGGGGAGCGCAAAAGTGACGCAACTTGGCTGCCACCACTGATATTTCCATGAGACCATCCCGAACCATAGGTTGATTTTCCTTCCTAGGGTTAAGGTTTGAGTTACGCCTAGGGTAAGGGTTCTATTAACCAGAAAGCCCTGAGTTCCAAGAACACAGCAGCTGCGAAGGACTAGCCAAGAAGAGCGCAAAAGTACCACAACATGCCTGCCTCCACAGCTTTTTCCTTGGGGACATGCCTAATTCCTGGCTGATTTGCCTTTCTCGTCTTAGGGTTGGGGTTCGGCCTAGGGCTAGGATTTTTAAAAGCAGGAAGCCCTGAGTTCCAGGCACACTGGAGCTGTGAAAGGCATCCAAAAGGGAGTGCAAAAGTGCCACAACATGGCTGCTTTCACGGCTTTTTCCTTGGCAAGAAGCCTAACACCAGGCTGATTTGCCTTCCCAGGGTTACTGTTAGGCTTAGGCCTAGGGCTAGGATTTTTAAAACTAGGAAGCCCTGGGCTCCAGGCACACTGCAGCTGTTCAAGGCATCCCAAGGGGAGTACAAAAGTGCAACAACATGGCAGCTTTCACAGCTTTTTCCTTGGCACCATCCCTATACCTAGGCTGATTTATCTGCCTAGGGTTAGGGTTAGGGTTCAGCCTAGGGCTTGAATTTTTTTTAACCAGGAAGCCCTGAGTTCCAGGCTTACTTCATCTGCCAAAGGCATCCCAAAGGGAGTGCAGAAGTGCCACAACATGGCTGCTTTCACGGCTTTTCCCTTAGGAAGAACCCTAATACCCGGCTGATTTACCTTCCTAGGGTTACTGTTAGGCTTAGGCCTAGGACTTTTAAAACCAGGAAGCCCTGGGCTCCAGGCACACTGCAGCTGTGAAAGGCATCCCAAGGGCAGCGCAAAAGTGACGCAACTTGGCTGCCACCACTGATATTTCCATGAGACCATCCCGAACCATAGGATGATTTTCCTTCCTAGGGTTAAGGTTTGAGTTACGCCTAGGGTAAGGGTTCTATTAACCAGAAAGCCCTGAGTTCCAAGAACACAGCAGCTGCGAAGGACTAGCCAAGAAGAGCGCAAAAGTACCACAACATGCCTGCCTCCACAGCTTTTTCCTTGGGGACATGCCTAATTCCTGGCTGATTTGCCTTTCTCGTCTTAGGGTTGGGGTTTGGCCTAGGGCTAGGATTTTTAAAATCAGGAAGCCCTGAGTTCCAGGCACACTGGAGCTGTGAAAGGCATCCAAAAGGGAGTGCAAAAGTGCCACAACATGGCTGCTTTCACGGCTTTTTCCTTGGCAAGAAGCCTAATATCAGGCTGACATACTTTCCCAGGGTTACTGTTTGGCTTAGGCCTAGGGCTAGGATTTTTGAAACTAGGAAGCCCTTAGCTCCAGGCACACTGCAGCTCTTCAAGGCATCCCAAGGGGAGTACAAAAGTGCAACAACATGGCAGCTTTCACAGCTTTTTCCTTGGCACCATCCCTATACCTAGGCTGATTTATCTGCCTAGGGTTAGGGTTCAGCCTAGGGCTTGAATTTTTTTAACCAGGAAGCCCTGAGTTCCAGGCTTACTTCATCTGCCAAAGGCATCCCAAAGGGAGTGCAAAAGTGCCACAACATGGCTGCTCTCACGGCTTTTTCCTTGGCAAGAAGCCTAACATCAGGCTGATTTACTTTCCCAGGGTTACTGTTAGGCTTAGGCCTAGGGCTAGGATTTTTGAAACTAGGAAGCCCTTAGCTCCAGGCACACTGCAGCTGTTCAAGGCATCCCAAGGGGAGTACAAAAGTGCAACAACATGGCAGCTTTCACAGCTTTTTCCTTGGCACCATCCCTATACCTAGGCTGATTTATCTGCCTAGGGTTAGGGTTGGGGTTCAGCCTAGGGCTTGAATTTTTTTTACCAGGAAGCCCTGAGTTCCAGGCTTACTTCATCTGCCAAAGGCATCCCAAAGGGAGTGCAGAAGTGCCACAACATGGCTGCTTTCACGGCTTGTTCCTTGGCAAGACGCCTAACACCAGGCTGACTTACCTTCCCAGGGTTACTATTAGGCTTAGGCCTAGGGCTAGGATTTTAAAACTAGGAAGCCCTTAGCTCCAGGCACACTGCAGCTGTTCAAGGCATCCCAAGGGGAGTACAAAAGTGCAACAACATGGCAGCTTTCACAGCTTTTTCCTTGGCACCATCCCTATACCTAGGCTGATTTATCTGCCTAGGGTTAGGGTTAGGGTTCAGCCTAGGGCTTGAATTTCTTTAACCAGGAAGCCCTGAGTTCCAGGCTTACTTCATCTGCCAAAGGCATCCCAAAGGGAGTGCAGAAGTGCCACAACATGGCTGCTTTCACGGCTTTTCCCTTAGGAAGAACCCTAATACCCGGCTGATTTACCTTCCTAGGGTTACTGTTAGGCTTAGGCCTAGGACTTTTAAAACCAGGAAGCCCTGGGCTCCAGGCACACTGCAGCTGCAAAAGGCATCCCAAGGGGAGCGCAAAAGTGACGCAACTTGGCTGCCACCACTGATATTTCCATGAGACCATCCCGAACCATAGGTTGATTTTCCTTCCTAGGGTTAAGGTTTGAGTTACGCCTAGGGTAAGGGTCTATTAACCAGAAAGCCCTGAGTTCCAAGAACACAGCAGCTGCGAAGGACTACCCAAGAAGAGCGCAAAAGTACCACAACATGCCTGCCTCCACAGCTTTTTCCTTGGGGACATGCCTAATTCCTGGCTGATTTGCCTTTCTCGTCTTAGGGTTGCGGTTCGGCCTAGGGCCAGGATTTTTAAAAGCAGGAAGCCCTGAGTTCCAGGCACACTGCAGCTGTGAAAGGCATCCAAAAGGGAGTGCAAAAGTGCCACAACATGGCTGCTTTCACGGCTTTTTCCTTGGCAAGAAGCCTAACACCAGGCTGATTTACTTTCCCAGGGTTACTGTTAGGCTTAGGCCTAGGGCTAGGATTTTTGAAACTAGGAGGCCCTTAGCTCCAGGCACACTGCAGCTGTTCATGGCATCCCAAGGGGAGTACAAAAGTGCAACAACATGGCTGCTTTCACAGCTTTTTCCTTGGCAAGAAGCCTAACACCAGGCTGATTTACTTTCCCAGGGTTACTGTTAGGCTTAGGCCTAGGGCTAGGATTTTTGAAACTAGGAAGCCCTTAGCTCCAGGCACACTGCAGCTGTTCAAGGCATCCCAAGGGGAGTACAAAAGTGCAACAACATGGCAGCTTTCACAGCTTTTTCCTTGGCACCATCCCTATACCTAGGCTGATTTATCTGCCTAGGGTTAGGGTTAGGGTTCAGCCTAGGGCTTGGATTTCTTTAACCAGGAAGCCCTGAGTTCCAGGCTTACTTCATCTGCCAAAGGCATCCCAAAGGGAGTGCAGAAGTGCCACAACATGGCTGCTTTCACGGCTTTTTCCTTGGCAAGAAGCCTAACATCAGGCTGATTTACCTTCCCAGGATTACTGTTAGGCTTAGGCCTAGGGCTAGGATTTTTGAAACTAGGAAGCCCTTAGCTCCAGGCACACTGCAGCTGTTCAAGGCATCCCAAGGGGAGTACAAAAGTGCAACAACATGGCTGCTTTCACGGCTTTTCCCTTAGGAAGAACCCTAATACCCGGCTGATTTACCTTCCTAGGGTTACTGTTAGGCTTAGGCCTAGGACTTTTAAAACCAGGAAGCCCTGGGCTCCAGGCACACTGCAGCTGCGAAAGGCATCCCAAGGGGAGCGCAAAAGTGACGCAACTTGGCTGCCACCACTGATATTTCCATGAGACCATCCCGAACCATAGGTTGATTTTCCTTCCTAGGGTTAAGGTTTGAGTTACGCCTAGGGTAAGGGTTCTATTAACCAGAAAGCCCTGAGTTCCAAGAACACAGCAGCTGCGAAGGACTAGCCAAGAAGAGCGCAAAAGTACCACAACATGCCTGCCTCCACAGCTTTTTCCTTGGGGACATGCCTAATTCCTGGCTGATTTGCCTTTCTCGTCTTAGGGTTGGGGTTCGGCCTAGGGCTAGGATTTTTAAAAGCAGGAAGCCCTGAGTTCCAGGCACACTGGAGCTGTGAAAGGCATCCAAAAGGGAGTGCAAAAGTGCCACAACATGGCTGCTTTCACGGCTTTTTCCTTGGCAAGAAGCCTAACACCAGGCTGATTTGCCTTCCCAGGGTTACTGTTAGGCTTAGGCCTAGGGCTAGGATTTTTAAAACTAGGAAGCCCTGGGCTCCAGGCACACTGCAGCTGTTCAAGGCATCCCAAGGGGAGTACAAAAGTGCAACAACATGGCAGCTTTCACAGCTTTTTCCTTGGCACCATCCCTATACCTAGGCTGATTTATCTGCCTAGGGTTAGGGTTAGGGTTCAGCCTAGGGCTTGAATTTTTTTTAACCAGGAAGCCCTGAGTTCCAGGCTTACTTCATCTGCCAAAGGCATCCCAAAGGGAGTGCAGAAGTGCCACAACATGGCTGCTTTCACGGCTTTTCCCTTAGGAAGAACCCTAATACCCGGCTGATTTACCTTCCTAGGGTTACTGTTAGGCTTAGGCCTAGGACTTTTAAAACCAGGAAGCCCTGGGCTCCAGGCACACTGCAGCTGTGAAAGGCATCCCAAGGGCAGCGCAAAAGTGACGCAACTTGGCTGCCACCACTGATATTTCCATGAGACCATCCCGAACCATAGGTTGATTTTCCTTCCTAGGGTTAAGGTTTGAGTTACGCCTAGGGTAAGGGTTCTATTAACCAGAAAGCCCTGAGTTCCAAGAACACAGCAGCTGCGAAGGACTAGCCAAGAAGAGCGCAAAAGTACCACAACATGCCTGCCTCCACAGCTTTTTCCTTGGGGACATGCCTAATTCCTGGCTGATTTGCCTTTCTCGTCTTAGGGTTGGGGTTCGGCCTAGGGCTAGGATTTTTAAAAGCAGGAAGCCCTGAGTTCCAGGCACACTGGAGCTGTGAAAGGCATCCAAAAGGGAGTGCAAAAGTGCCACAACATGGCTGCTTTCACGGCTTTTTCCTTGGCAAGAAGCCTAACACCAGGCTGATTTGCCTTCCCAGGGTTACTGTTAGGCTTAGGCCTAGGGCTAGGATTTTTAAAACTAGGAAGCCCTGGGCTCCAGGCACACTGCAGCTGTTCAAGGCATCCCAAGGGGAGTACAAAAGTGCAACAACATGGCAGCTTTCACAGCTTTTTCCTTGGCACCATCCCTATACCTAGGCTGATTTATCTGCCTAGGGTTAGGGTTAGGGTTCAGCCTAGGGCTTGAATTTTTTTTAACCAGGAAGCCCTGAGTTCCAGGCTTACTTCATCTGCCAAAGGCATCCCAAAGGGAGTGCAGAAGTGCCACAACATGGCTGCTTTCACGGCTTTTCCCTTAGGAAGAACCCTAATACCCGGCTGATTTACCTTCCTAGGGTTACTGTTAGGCTTAGGCCTAGGACTTTTAAAACCAGGAAGCCCTGGGCTCCAGGCACACTGCAGCTGTGAAAGGCATCCCAAGGGCAGCGCAAAAGTGACGCAACTTGGCTGCCACCACTGATATTTCCATGAGACCATCCCGAACCATAGGATGATTTTCCTTCCTAGGGTTAAGGTTTGAGTTACGCCTAGGGTAAGGGTTCTATTAACCAGAAAGCCCTGAGTTCCAAGAACACAGCAGCTGCGAAGGACTAGCCAAGAAGAGCGCAAAAGTACCACAACATGCCTGCCTCCACAGCTTTTTCCTTGGGGACATGCCTAATTCCTGGCTGATTTGCCTTTCTCGTCTTAGGGTTGGGGTTCGGCCTAGGGCTAGGATTTTTAAAATCAGGAAGCCCTGAGTTCCAGGCACACTGGAGCTGTGAAAGGCATCCAAAAGGGAGTGCAAAAGTGCCACAACATGGCTGCTTTCACGGCTTTTTCCTTGGCAAGTAGCCTAACATCAGGCTGATTTACTTTCCCAGGGTTACTGTTAGGCTTAGGCCTAGGGCTAGGATTTTTGAAACTAGGAAGCCCTTAGCTCCAGGCACACTGCAGCTGTTCAAGGCATCCCAAGGGGAGTACAAAAGTGCAACAACATGGCAGCTTTCACGGCTTTTTCCTTGGCACCATCCCTATACCTAGGCTGATTTATCTGCCTAGGGTAAGGGTTAGGGTTCAGCCTAGGGCTTGGATTTCTTTAACCAGGAAGCCCTGAGTTCCAGGCTTACTTCATCTGCCAAAGGCATCCCAAAGGGAGTGCAGAAGTGCCACAACATGGCTGCTTTCACGGCTTTTTCCTTGGCAAGAAGCCTAACATCAGGCTGATTTACTTTCCCAGGGTTACTGTTAGGCTTAGGCCTAGGGCTAGGATTTTTGAAACTAGGAAGCCCTTAGCTCCAGGCACACTGCAGCTGTTCAAGGCATCCCAAGGGGAGTACAAAAGTGCAACAACATGGCAGCTTTCACAGCTTTTTCCTTGGCACCATCCCTATACCTGGGCTGATTTATCTGCCTAGGGTTAGGGTTAGGGTTCAGCCTAGGGCTTGGATTTCTTTAACCAGGAAGCCCTGAGTTCCAGGCTTACTTCATCTGCCAAAGGCATCCCAAAGGGAGTGCAGAAGTGCCACAACATGGCTGCTTTCACGGCTTTTCCCTTAGCAAGAACCCTAATACCCGGCTGATTTACCTTCCTAGGGTTACTGTTAGGCTTAGGCCTAGGACTTTTAAAACCAGGAAGCCCTGGGCTCCAGGCACACTGCAGCTGCGAAAGGCATCCCAAGGGGAGCGCAAAAGTGACGCAACTTGGCTGCCACCACTGATATTTCCATGAGACCATCCCGAACCATAGGTTGATTTTCCTTCCTAGGGTTAAGGTTTGAGTTACGCCTAGGGTAAGGGTTCTATTAACCAGAAAGCCCTGAGTTCCAAGAACACAGCAGCTGCGAAGGACTAGCCAAGAAGAGCGCAAAAGTACCACAACATGCCTGCCTCCACAGCTTTTTCCTTGGGGACATGCCTAATTCCTGGCTGATTTGCCTTTCTCGTCTTAGGGTTGCGGTTCGGCCTAGGGCTAGGATTTTTAAAAGCAGGAAGCCCTGAGTTCCAGGCACACTGGAGCTGTGAAAGGCATCCAAAAGGGATTGCAAAAGTGCCACAACATGGCTGCTTTCACGGCTTTTTCCTTGGCAAGACGCCTAACACCAGGCTGACTTACCTTCCCAGGGTTACTATTAGGCTTAAGCCTAGGGCTACGATTTTTAAAACTAGGAAGCCCTTAGCTCCAGGCACACTGCAGCTGTTCAAGGCATCCCAAGGGGAGTACAAAAGTGCAACAACATGGCAGCTTTCACAGCTTTTTCCTTGGCACCATCCCTATACCTAGGCTGATTTATCTGCCTAGGGTTAGGGTTAGGGTTCAGCCTAGGGCTTGGATTTCTTTAACCAGGAAGCCCTGAGTTCCAGGCTTACTTCATCTGCCAAAGGCATCCCAAAGGGAGTGCAGAAGTGCCACAACATGGCTGCTTTCACGGCTTTTCCCTTAGGAAGAACCCTAATACCCGGCTGATTTACCTTCCTAGGGTTACTGTTAGGCTTAGGCCTAGGACTTTTAAAACCAGGAAGCCCTGGGCTCCAGGCACACTGCAGCTGCAAAAGGCATCCCAAGGGGAGCGCAAAAGTGACGCAACTTGGCTGCCACCACTGATATTTCCATGAGACCATCCCGAACCATAGGTTGATTTTCCTTCCTAGGGTTAAGGTTTGAGTTACGCCTAGGGTAAGGGTCTATTAACCAGAAAGCCCTGAGTTCCAAGAACACAGCAGCTGCGAAGGACTAGCCAAGAAGAGCGCAAAAGTACCACAACATGCCTGCCTCCACAGCTTTTTCCTTGGGGACATGCCTAATTCCTGGCTGATTTGCCTTTCTCGTCTTAGGGTTGGGGTTCGGCCTAGGGCTAGGATTTTTAAAAGCAGGAAGCCCTGAGTTCCAGGCACACTGGAGCTGTGAAAGGCATCCAAAAGGGAGTGCAAAAGTGCCACAACATGGCTGCTTTCACGGCTTTTTCCTTGGCAAGAAGCCTAACACCAGGCTGACATACTTTCCCAGGGTTACTGTTAGGCTTAGGCCTAGGGCTAGGATTTTTGAAACTAGGAAGCCCTGGGCTCCAGGCACACTGCAGCTGTTCAAGGCATCCCAAGGGGAGTACAAAAGTGCAACAACATGGCAGCTTTCACAGCTTTTTCCTTGGCACCATCCCTATACCTAGGCTGATTTATCTGCCTAGGGTTAGGGTTAGGGTTCAGCCTAGGGCTTGGATTTCTTTAACCAGGAAGCCCTGAGTTCCAGGCTTACTTCATCTGCCAAAGGCATCCCAAAGGGAGTGCAGAAGTGCCACAACATGGCTGCTTTCACGGCTTTTCCCTTAGGAAGAACCCTAATACCCGGCTGATTTACCTTCCTAGGGTTACTGTTAGGCTTAGGCCTAGGACTTTTAAAACCAGGAAGCCCTGGGCCCCAGGCACACTGCAGCTGCGAAAGGCATCCCAAGGGGAGCGCAAAAGTGACGCAACTTGGCTGCCACCACTGATATTTCCATGAGACCATCCCGAACCATAGGCTGATTTTCCTTCCTAGGGTTAAGGTTTGAGTTACGCCTAGGGTAAGGGTTCTATTAACCAGAAAGCCCTGAGTTCCAAGAACACAGCAGCTGCGAAGGACTAGCCAAGAAGAGCGCAAAAGTAGCACAACATGCCTGCCTCCACAGCTTTTTCCTTGGGGACATGCCTAATTCCTGGCTGATTTGCCTTTCTCGTCTTAGGGTTGGGGTTCGGCCTACGGCTAGGATTTTTAAAATCAGGAAGCCCTGAGTTCCAGGCACACTGGAGCTGTGAAAGGCATCCAAAAGGGAGTGCAAAAGTGCCACAACATGGCTGTTTCACGGCTTTTTCCTTGGCAAGAAGCCTAACATCAGGCTGATTTACTTTCCCAGGGTTACTGTTAGGCTTAGGCCTAGGGCTAGGATTTTTGAAACTAGGAAGCCCTTAGCTCCAGGCACACTGCAGCTGTTCAAGGCATCCCAAGGGGAGTACAAAAGTGCAACAACATGGCAGCTTTCACAGCTTTTTCCTTGGCACCATCCCTATACCTAGGCTGATTTATCTGCCTAGGGTTAGGGTTAGGGTTCAGCCTAGGGCTTGGATTTCTTTAACCAGGAAGCCCTGAGTTCCAGGCTTACTTCATCTGCCAAAGGCATCCAAAAGGGAGTGCAGAAGTGCCACAACATGGCTGCTTTCACGGCTTTTTCCTTGGCAAGAAGCCTAACACCAGGCTGATTTACTTTCCCAGGGTTACTGTTAGGCTTAGGCCTAGGGCTAGGATTTTTGAAACTAGGAAGCCCTTAGCTCCAGGCACACTGCAGCTGCAAAAGGCATCCCAAGGGGAGTACAAAAGTGCAACAACATGGCAGCTTTCACAGCTTTTTCCTTGGCACCATCCCTATACCTAGGCTGATTTATCTGCCTAGGGTTAGGGTTAGGGTTCAGCCTAGGGCTTGGATTTCTTTAACCAGGAAGCCCTGAGTTCCAGGCTTACTTCATCTGCCAAAGGCATCCCAAAGGGAGTGCAGAAGTGCCACAACATGGCTGCTTTCATGGCTTTTTCCTTGGCAAGAAGCCTAACATCAGGCTGATTTACCTTCCCAGGGTTACTGTTAGGCTTAGGCCTAGGGCTAGGATTTTTGAAACTAGGAAGCCCTTAGCTCCAGGCACACTGCAGCTGTTCAAGGCATCCCAAGGGGACTACAAAAGTGCAACAACATGGCTGCTTTCACGGCTTTTCCCTTAGGAAGAACCCTAATACCCGGCTGATTTACCTTCCTAGGGTTACTGTTAGGCTTAGGCCTAGGACTTTTAAAACCAGGAAGCCCTGGGCTCCAGGCACACTGCAGCTGCAAAAGGCATCCCAAGGGGAGCGCAAAAGTGACGCAACTTGGCTGCCACCACTGATATTTCCATGAGACCATCCCGAACCATAGGTTGATTTTCCTTCCTAGGGTTAAGGTTTGAGTTACGCCTAGGGTAAGGGTTCTATTAACCAGAAAGCCCTGAGTTCCAAGAACACAGCAGCTGCGAAGGACTAGCCAAGAAGAGCGCAAAAGTACCACAACATGCCTGCCTCCACAGCTTTTTCCTTGGGGACATGCCTAATTCCTGGCTGATTTGCCTTTCTCGTCTTAGGGTTGGGGTTCGGCCTAGGGCTAGGATTGTTAAAAGCAGGAAGCCCTGAGTTCCAGGCACACTGGAGCTGTGAAAGGCATCCAAAAGGGAGTGCAAAAGTGCCACAACATGGCTGCTTTCACGGCTTTTTCCTTGGCAAGAAGCCTAACACCAGGCTGATTTGCCTTCCCAGGGTTACTGTTAGGCTTAGGCCTAGGGCTACGATTTTTAAAACTAGGAAGCCCTGGGCTCCAGGCACACTGCAGCTGTTCAAGGCATCCCAAGGGGAGTACAAAAGTGCAACAACATGGCAGCTTTCACAGCTTTTTCCTTGGCACCATCCCTATACCTAGGCTGATTTATCTGCCTAGGGTTAGGGTTAGGGTTCAGCCTAGGGCTTGAATTTTTTTTAACCAGGAAGCCCTGAGTTCCAGGCTTACTTCATCTGCCAAAGGCATCCCAAAGGGAGTGCAGAAGTGCCACAACATGGCTGCTTTCACGGCTTTTCCCTTAGGAAGAACCCTAATACCCGGCTGATTTACCTTCCTAGGGTTACTGTTAGGCTTAGGCCTAGGACTTTTAAAACCAGGAAGCCCTGGGCTCCAGGCACACTGCAGCTGCGAAAGGCATCCCAAGGGCAGCGCAAAAGTGACGCAACTTGGCTGCCACCACTGATATTTCCATGAGACCATCCCGAACCATAGGATGATTTTCCTTCCTAGGGTTAAGGTTTGAGTTACGCCTAGGGTAAGGGTTCTATTAACCAGAAAGCCCTGAGTTCCAAGAACACAGCAGCTGCGAAGGACTAGCCAAGAAGAGCGCAAAAGTACCACAACATGCCTGCCTCCACAGCTTTTTCCTTGGGGACATGCCTAATTCCTGGCTGATTTGCCTTTCTCGTCTTAGGGTTGGGGTTTGGCCTAGGGCTAGGATTTTTAAAATCAGGAAGCCCTGAGTTCCAGGCACACTGGAGCTGTGAAAGGCATCCAAAAGGGAGTGCAAAAGTGCCACAACATGGCTGCTTTCACGGCTTTTTCCTTGGCAAGAAGCCTAATATCAGGCTGACATACTTTCCCAGGGTTACTGTTAGGCTTAGGCCTAGGGCTAGGATTTTTGAAACTAGGAAGCCCTTAGCTCCAGGCACACTGCAGCTCTTCAAGGCATCCCAAGGGGAGTACAAAAGTGCAACAACATGGCAGCTTTCACAGCTTTTTTCTTGGCACCATCCCTATACCTAGGCTGATTTATCTGCCTAGGGTTAGGGTTCAGCCTAGGGCTTGAATTTTTTTAACCAGGAAGCCCTGAGTTCCAGGCTTACTTCATCTGCCAAAGGCATCCCAAAGGGAGTGCAAAAGTGCCACAACATGGCTGCTCTCACGGCTTTTTCCTTGGCAAGAAGCCTAACATCAGGCTGATTTACTTTCCCAGGGTTACTGTTAGGCTTAGGCCTAGGGCTAGGATTTTTGAAACTAGGAAGCCCTTAGCTCCAGGCACACTGCAGCTGTTCAAGGCATCCCAAGGGGAGTACAAAAGTGCAACAACATGGCAGCTTTCACAGCTTTTTCCTTGGCACCATCCCTATACCTAGGCTGATTTATCTGCCTAGGGTTAGGGTTGGGGTTCAGCCTAGGGCTTGAATTTTTTTTACCAGGAAGCCCTGAGTTCCAGGCTTACTTCATCTGCCAAAGGCATCCCAAAGGGAGTGCAGAAGTGCCACAACATGGCTGCTTTCACGGCTTGTTCCTTGGCAAGACGCCTAACACCAGGCTGACTTACCTTCCCAGGGTTACTATTAGGCTTAGGCCTAGGGCTAGGATTTTAAAACTAGGAAGCCCTTAGCTCCAGGCACACTGCAGCTGTTCAAGGCATCCCAAGGGGAGTACAAAAGTGCAACAACATGGCAGCTTTCACAGCTTTTTCCTTGGCACCATCCCTATACCTAGGCTGATTTATCTGCCTAGGGTTAGGGTTAGGGTTCAGCCTAGGGCTTGAATTTCTTTAACCAGGAAGCCCTGAGTTCCAGGCTTACTTCATCTGCCAAAGGCATCCCAAAGGGAGTGCAGAAGTGCCACAACATGGCTGCTTTCACGGCTTTTCCCTTAGGAAGAACCCTAATACCCGGCTGATTTACCTTCCTAGGGTTACTGTTAGGCTTAGGCCTAGGACTTTTAAAACCAGGAAGCCCTGGGCTCCAGGCACACTGCAGCTGCAAAAGGCATCCCAAGGGGAGCGCAAAAGTGACGCAACTTGGCTGCCACCACTGATATTTCCATGAGACCATCCCGAACCATAGGTTGATTTTCCTTCCTAGGGTTAAGGTTTGAGTTACGCCTAGGGTAAGGGTCTATTAACCAGAAAGCCCTGAGTTCCAAGAACACAGCAGCTGCGAAGGACTAGCCAAGAAGAGCGCAAAAGTAGCACAACATGCCTGCCTCCACAGCTTTTTCCTTGGGGACATGCCTAATTCCTGGCTGATTTGCCTTTCTCGTCTTAGGGTTGCGGTTCGGCCTAGGGCCAGGATTTTTAAAAGCAGGAAGCCCTGAGTTCCAGGCACACTGGAGCTGTGAAAGGCATCCAAAAGGGAGTGCAAAAGTGCCACAACATGGCTGCTTTCACGGCTTTTTCCTTGGCAAGAAGCCTAACACCAGGCTGATTTACTTTCCCAGGGTTACTGTTAGGCTTAGGCCTAGGGCTAGGATTTTTGAAACTAGGAGGCCCTTAGCTCCAGGCACACTGCAGCTGTTCATGGCATCCCAAGGGGAGTACAAAAGTGCAACAACATGGCAGCTTTCACAGCTTTTTCCTTGGCAAGAAGCCTAACACCAGGCTGATTTACTTTCCCAGGGTTACTGTTAGGCTTAGGCCTAGGGCTAGGATTTTTGAAACTAGGAAGCCCTTAGCTCCAGGCACACTGCAGCTGTTCAAGGCATCCCAAGGGGAGTACAAAAGTGCAACAACATGGCAGCTTTCACAGCTTTTTCCTTGGCACCATCCCTATACCTAGGCTGATTTATCTGCCTAGGGTTAGGGTTAGGGTTCAGCCTAGGGCTTGGATTTCTTTAACCAGGAAGCCCTGAGTTCCAGGCTTACTTCATCTGCCAAAGGCATCCCAAAGGGAGTGCAGAAGTGCCACAACATGGCTGCTTTCACGGCTTTTTCCTTGGCAAGAAGCCTAACATCAGGCTGATTTACCTTCCCAGGGTTACTGTTAGGCTTAGGCCTAGGGCTAGGATTTTTGAAACTAGGAAGCCCTTAGCTCCAGGCACACTGCAGCTGTTCAAGGCATCCCAAGGGGAGTACAAAAGTGCAACAACATGGCAGCTTTCACAGCTTTTTCCTTGGCACCATCCCTATACCTAGGCTGATTTATCTGCCTAGGGTTAGGGTTAGGGTTCAGCCTAGGGCTTGAATTTTTTTTAACCAGGAAGCCCTGAGTTCCAGGCTTACTTCATCTGCCAAAGGCATCCCAAAGGGAGTGCAGAAGTGCCACAACATGGCTGCTTTCACGGCTTTTCCCTTAGGAAGAACCCTAATACCCGGCTGATTTACCTTCCTAGGGTTACTGTTAGGCTTAGGCCTAGGACTTTTAAAACCAGGAAGCCCTGGGCTCCAGGCACACTGCAGCTGTGAAAGGCATCCCAAGGGCAGCGCAAAAGTGACGCAACTTGGCTGCCACCACTGATATTTCCATGAGACCATCCCGAACCATAGGATGATTTTCCTTCCTAGGGTTAAGGTTTGAGTTACGCCTAGGGTAAGGGTTCTATTAACCAGAAAGCCCTGAGTTCCAAGAACACAGCAGCTGCGAAGGACTAGCCAAGAAGAGTGCAAAAGTACCACAACATGCCTGCCTCCACAGCTTTTTCCTTGGGGACATGCCTAATTCCTGGCTGATTTGCCTTTCTCGTCTTAGGGTTGGGGTTCGGCCTAGGGCTAGGATTTTTAAAATCAGGAAGCCCTGAGTTCCAGGCACACTGGAGCTGTGAAAGGCATCCAAAAGGGAGTGCAAAAGTGCCACAACATGGCTGCTTTCACGGCTTTTTCCTTGGCAAGTAGCCTAACATCAGGCTGATTTACTTTCCCAGGGTTACTGTTAGGCTTAGGCCTAGGGCTAGGATTTTTGAAACTAGGAAGCCCTTAGCTCCAGGCACACTGCAGCTGTTCAAGGCATCCCAAGGGGAGTACAAAAGTGCAACAACATGGCAGCTTTCACAGCTTTTTCCTTGGCACCATCCCTATACCTAGGCTGATTTATCTGCCTAGGGTAAGGGTTAGGGTTCAGCCTAGGGCTTGGATTTCTTTAACCAGGAAGCCCTGAGTTCCAGGCTTACTTCATCTGCCAAAGGCATCCCAAAGGGAGTGCAGAAGTGCCACAACATGGCTGCTTTCACGGCTTTTTCCTTGGCAAGAAGCCTAACATCAGGCTGATTTACTTTCCCAGGGTTACTGTTAGGCTTAGGCCTAGGGCTAGGATTTTTGAAACTAGGAAGCCCTTAGCTCCAGGCACACTGCAGCTGTTCAAGGCATCCCAAGGGGAGTACAATAGTGCAACAACATGGCAGCTTTCACAGCTTTTTCCTTGGCACCATCCCTATACCTGGGCTGATTTATCTGCCTAGGGTTAGGGTTAGGGTTCAGCCTAGGGCTTGGATTTCTTTAACCAGGAAGCCCTGAGTTCCAGGCTTACTTCATCTGCCAAAGGCATCCCAAAGGGAGTGCAGAAGTGCCACAACATGGCTGCTTTCACGGCTTTTCCCTTAGGAAGAACCCTAATACCCGGCTGATTTACCTTCCTAGGGTTACTGTTAGGCTTAGGCCTAGGACTTTTAAAACCAGGAAGCCCTGGGCTCCAGGCACACTGCAGCTGCGAAAGGCATCCCAAGGGGAGCGCAAAAGTGACGCAACTTGGCTGCCACCACTGATATTTCCATGAGACCATCCCGAACCATAGGTTGATTTTCCTTCCTAGGGTTAAGGTTTGAGTTACGCCTAGGGTAAGGGTTCTATTAACCAGAAAGCCCTGAGTTCCAAGAACACAGCAGCTGCGAAGGACTAGCCAAGAAGAGCGCAAAAGTACCACAACATGCCTGCCTCCACAGCTTTTTCCTTGGGGACATGCCTAATTCCTGGCTGATTTGCCTTTCTCGTCTTAGGGTTGCGGTTCGGCCTAGGGCTAGGATTTTTAAAAGCAGGAAGCCCTGAGTTCCAGGCACACTGGAGCTGTGAAAGGCATCCAAAAGGGATTGCAAAAGTGCCACAACATGGCTGCTTTCACGGCTTTTTCCTTGGCAAGACGCCTAACACCAGGCTGACTTACCTTCCCAGGGTTACTATTAGGCTTAAGCCTAGGGCTACGATTTTTAAAACTAGGAAGCCCTTAGCTCCAGGCACACTGCAGCTGTTCAAGGCATCCCAAGGGGAGTACAAAAGTGCAACAACATGGCAGCTTTCACAGCTTTTTCCTTGGCACCATCCCTATACCTAGGCTGATTTATCTGCCTAGGGTTAGGGTTAGGGTTCAGCCTAGGGCTTGAATTTCTTTAACCAGGAAGCCCTGAGTTCCAGGCTTACTTCATCTGCCAAAGGCATCCCAAAGGGAGTGCAGAAGTGCCACAACATGGCTGCTTTCACGGCTTTTCCCTTAGGAAGAACCCTAATACCCGGCTGATTTACCTTCCTAGGGTTACTGTTAGGCTTAGGCCTAGGACTTTTAAAACCAGGAAGCCCTGGGCTCCAGGCACACTGCAGCTGCAAAAGGCATCCCAAGGGGAGCGCAAAAGTGACGCAACTTGGCTGCCACCACTGATATTTCCATGAGACCATCCCGAACCATAGGTTGATTTTCCTTCCTAGGGTTAAGGTTTGAGTTACGCCTAGGGTAAGGGTCTATTAACCAGAAAGCCCTGAGTTCCAAGAACACAGCAGCTGCGAAGGACTAGCCAAGAAGAGCGCAAAAGTACCACAACATGCCTGCCTCCACAGCTTTTTCCTTGGGGACATGCCTAATTCCTGGCTGATTTGCCTTTCTCGTCTTAGGGTTGGGGTTCGGCCTAGGGCTAGGATTTTTAAAAGCAGGAAGCCCTGAGTTCCAGGCACACTGGAGCTGTGAAAGGCATCCAAAAGGGAGTGCAAAAGTGCCACAACATGGCTGCTTTCACGGCTTTTTCCTTGGCAAGAAGCCTAACACCAGGCTGATTTGCCTTCCCAGGGTTACTGTTAGGCTTAGGCCTAGGGCTAGGATTTTTGAAACTAGGAAGCCCTGGGCTCCAGGCACACTGCAGCTGTTCAAGGCATCCCAAGGGGAGTACAAAAGTGCAACAACATGGCAGCTTTCACAGCTTTTTCCTTGGCACCATCCCTATACCTAGGCTGATTTATCTGCCTAGGGTTAGGGTTAGGGTTCAGCCTAGGGCTTGGATTTCTTTAACCAGGAAGCCCTGAGTTCCAGGCTTACTTCATCTGCCAAAGGCATCCCAAAGGGAGTGCAGAAGTGCCACAACATGGCTGCTTTCACGGCTTTTCCCTTAGGAAGAACCCTAATACCCGGCTGATTTACCTTCCTAGGGTTACTGTTAGGCTTAGGCCTAGGACTTTTAAAACCAGGAAGCCCTGGGCCCCAGGCACACTGCAGCTGCGAAAGGCATCCCAAGGGGAGCGCAAAAGTGACGCAACTTGGCTGCCACCACTGATATTTCCATGAGACCATCCCGAACCATAGGCTGATTTTCCTTCCTAGGGTTAAGGTTTGAGTTACGCCTAGGGTAAGGGTTCTATTAACCAGAAAGCCCTGAGTTCCAAGAACACAGCAGCTGCGAAGGACTAGCCAAGAAGAGCGCAAAAGTACCACAACATGCCTGCCTCCACAGCTTTTTCCTTGGGGACATGCCTAATTCCTGGCTGATTTGCCTTTCTCGTCTTAGGGTTGGGGTTCGGCCTACGGCTAGGATTTTTAAAATCAGGAAGCCCTGAGTTCCAGGCACACTGGAGCTGTGAAAGGCATCCAAAAGGGAGTGCAAAAGTGCCACAACATGGCTGTTTCACGGCTTTTTCCTTGGCAAGAAGCCTAACATCAGGCTGATTTACTTTCCCAGGGTTACTGTTAGGCTTAGGCCTAGGGCTAGGATTTTTGAAACTAGGAAGCCCTTAGCTCCAGGCACACTGCAGCTGTTCAAGGCATCCCAAGGGGAGTACAAAAGTGCAACAACATGGCAGCTTTCACAGCTTTTTCCTTGGCACCATCCCTATACCTAGGCTGATTTATCTGCCTAGGGTTAGGGTTAGGGTTCAGCCTAGGGCTTGGATTTCTTTAACCAGGAAGCCCTGAGTTCCAGGCTTACTTCATCTGCCAAAGGCATCCCAAAGGGAGTGCAGAAGTGCCACAACATGGCTGCTTTCACGGCTTTTCCCTTAGGAAGAACCCTAATACCCGGCTGATTTACCTTCCTAGGGTTACTGTTAGGCTTAGGCCTAGGACTTTTAAAACCAGGAAGCCCTGGGCTCCAGGCACACTGCAGCTGCAAAAGGCATCCCAAGGGGAGCGCAAAAGTGACGCAACTTGGCTGCCACCACTGATATTTCCATGAGACCATCCGGAACCATAGGTTGATTTTCCTTCCTAGGGTTAAGGTTTGAGTTACGCCTAGGGTAAGGGTCTATTAACCAGAAAGCCCTGAGTTCCAAGAACACAGCAGCTGCGAAGGACTACCCAAGAAGAGCGCAAAAGTACCACAACATGCCTGCCTCCACAGCTTTTTCCTTGGGGACATGCCTAATTCCTGGCTGATTTGCCTTTCTCGTCTTAGGGTTGGGGTTCGGCCTAGGGCTAGGATTTTTAAAAGCAGGAAGCCCTGAGTTCCAGGCACACTGGAGCTGTGAAAGTCATCCAAAAGGGAGTGCAAAAGTGCCACAACATGGCTGCTTTCACGGCTTTTTCCTTGGCAAGAAGCCTAACACCAGGCTGACATACTTTCCCAGGGTTACTGTTAGGCTTAGGCCTAGGGCTAGGATTTTTGAAACTAGGAAGCCCTGGGCTCCAGGCACACTGCAGCTGTTCAAGGCATCCCAAGGGGAGTACAAAAGTGCAACAACATGGCAGCTTTCACAGCTTTTTCCTTGGCACCATCCCTATACCTAGGCTGA
Source organism: Ammospiza nelsoni (assembly GCF_027579445.1). Classification (NCBI taxonomy): domain Eukaryota; kingdom Metazoa; phylum Chordata; class Aves; order Passeriformes; family Passerellidae; genus Ammospiza; species Ammospiza nelsoni. The sequence continues at coordinate 739,610 of NW_026683194.1, forward strand.
TTTATCTGCCTAGGGTTAGGGTTAGGGTTCAGCCTAGGGCTTGGATTTCTTTAACCAGGAAGCCCTGAGTTCCAGGCTTACTTCATCTGCCAAAGGCATCCCAAAGGGAGTGCAGAAGTGCCACAACATGGCTGCTTTCACGGCTTTTCCCTTAGGAAGAACCCTAATACCCGGCTGATTTACCTTCCTAGGGTTACTGTTAGGCTTAGGCCTAGGACTTTTAAAACCAGGAAGCCCTGGGCTCCAGGCACACTGCAGCTGAGAAAGGCATCCCAAGGGGAGCGCAAAAGTGATGCAACTTGGCTGCCACCACTGATATTTCCATGAGACCATCCCGAACCATAGGCTGATTTTCCTTCCTACGGTTAAGGTTTGAGTTACGCCTAGGGTAAGGGTTCTATTAACCAGAAAGCCCTGAGTTCCAAGAACACAGCAGCTGCGAAGGACTAGCCAAGAAGAGCGCAAAAGTACCACAACATGCCTGCCTCCACAGCTTTTTCCTTGTGGACATGCCTAATTCCTGGCTGATTTGCCTTTCTCGTCTTAGGGTTGGGGTTCGGCCTAGGGCTAGGATTTTTAAAAGCAGGAAGCCCTGAGTTCCAGGCACACTGGAGCTGTGAAAGGCATCCAAAAGGGAGTGCAAAAGTGCCACAACATGGCTGCTTTCACGGCTTTTTCCTTGGCAAGAAGCCTAACACCAGGCTGATTTGCCTTCCCAGGGTTACTGTTAGGCTTAGGCCTAGGGCTAGGATTTTTAAAACTAGGAAGCCCTGGGCTCCAGGCACACTGCAGCTGTTCAAGGCATCCCAAGGGGAGTACAAAAGTGCAACAACATGGCAGCTTTCACAGCTTTTTCCTTGGCACCATCCCTATACCTAGGCTGATTTATCTGCCTAGGGTTAGGGTTAGGGTTCAGCCTAGGGCTTGGATTTCTTTAACCAGGAAGCCCTGAGTTCCAGGCTTACTTCATCTGCCAAAGGCATCCCAAAGGGAGTGCAGAAGTGCCACAACATGGCTGCTTTCACGGCTTTTTCCTTGGCAAGAAGCCTAACATCAGGCTGATTTACTTTCCCAGGGTTACTGTTAGGCTTAGGCCTAGGGCTAGGATTTTTGAAACTAGGAAGCCCTTAGCTCCAGGCACACTGCAGCTGTTCAAGGCATCCCAAGGGGAGTACAATAGTGCAACAACATGGCAGCTTTCACAGCTTTTTCCTTGGCACCATCCCTATACCTGGGCTGATTTATCTGCCTAGGGTTAGGGTTAGGGTTCAGCCTAGGGCTTGAATTTTTTTTACCAGGAAGCCCTGAGTTCCAGGCTTACTTCATCTGCCAAAGGCATCCCAAAGGGAGTGCAGAAGTGCCACAACATGGCTGCTTTCACGGCTTTTCCCTTAGGAAGAACCCTAATACCCGGCTGATTTACCTTCCTAGGGTTACTGTTAGGCTTAGGCCTAGGACTTTTAAAACCAGGAAGCCCTGGGCTCCAGGCACACTGCAGCTGCGAAAGGCATCCCAAGGGGAGCGCAAAAGTGACGCAACTTGGCTGCCACCGCTGATATTTCCATGAGACCATCCGGAACCATAGGCTGATTTTCCTTCCTAGGGTTAAGGTTTGAGTTACGCCTAGGGTAAGGGTTCTATTAACCAGAAAGCCCTGAGTTCCAAGAACACAGCAGCTGCGAAGGACTAGCCAAGAAGAGCGCAAAAGTACCACAACATGCCTGCCTCCACAGCTTTTTCCTTGGGGACATGCCTAATTCCTGGCTGATTTGCCTTTCTCGTCTTAGGGTTGCGGTTCGGCCTAGGGCTAGGATTTTTAAAAGCAGGAAGCCCTGAGTTCCAGGCACACTGGAGCTGTGAAAGGCATCCAAAAGGGAGTGCAAAAGTGCCACAACATGGCTGCTTTCACGGCTTTTTCCTTGGCAAGAAGCCTAACACCAGGCTGATTTACTTTCCCAGGGTTACTGCTAGGCTTAGGCCTAGGGCTAGGATTTTTGAAACTAGGAGGCCCTTAGCTCCAGGCACACTGCAGCTGTTCAAGGCATCCCAAGGGGAGTACAAAAGTGCAACAACATGGCAGCTTTCACAGCTTTTTCCTTGGCACCATCCCTATACCTAGGCTGATTTATCTGCCTAGGGTTAGGGTTAGGGTTCAGCCTAGGGCTTGGATTTCTTTAACCAGGAAGCCCTGAGTTCCAGGCTTACTTCATCTGCCAAAGGCATCCCAAAGGGAGTGCAGAAGTGCCACAACATGGCTGCTTTCACGGCTTTTTCCTTGGCAAGAAGCCTAACATCAGGCTGATTTACCTTCCAAGGGTTACTGTTAGGCTTAGGCCTAGGGCTAGGATTTTTGAAACTAGGAAGCCCTTAGCTCCAGGCACACTGCAGCTGTTCAAGGCATCCCAAGGGGACTACAAAAGTGCAACAACATGGCAGCTTTCACAGCTTTTTCCTTGGCACCATCCCTATACCTGGGCTGATTTATCTGCCTAGGGTTAGGGTTAGGGTTCAGCCTAGGGCTTGAATTTTTTTTACCAGGAAGCCCTGAGTTCCAGGCTTACTTCATCTGCCAAAGGCATCCCAAAGGGAGTGCAGAAGTGCCACAACATGGCTGCTTTCACGGCTTTTCCCTTAGGAAGAACCCTAATACCCGGCTGATTTACCTTCCTAGGGTTACTGTTAGGCTTAGGCCTAGGACTTTTAAAACCAGGAAGCCCTGGGCCCCAGGCACACTGCAGCTGCAAAAGGCATCCCAAGGGGAGCGCAAAAGTGACGCAACTTGGCTGCCACCACTGATATTTCCATGAGACCATCCCGAACCATAGGCTGATTTTCCTTCCTAGGGTTAAGGTTTGAGTTACGCCTAGGGTAAGGGTTCTATTAACCAGAAAGCCCTGAGTTCCAAGAACACAGCAGCTGCGAAGGACTAGCCAAGAAGAGCGCAAAAGTACCACAACATGCCTGCCTCCACAGCTTTTTCCTTGGGGACATGCCTAATTCCTGGCTGATTTGCCTTTCTCGTCATAGTGTTGGGGTTCGGCCTAGGGCTAGGATTTTTAAAATCAGGAAGCCCTGAGTTCCAGGCACACTGGAGCTGTGAAAGGCATCCAAAAGGGATTGCAAAAGTGCCACAACATGGCTGCTTTCACGGCTTTTTCCTTGGCAAGACGCCTAACACCAGGCTGACTTACCTTCCCAGGGTTACTATTAGGCTTAAGCCTAGGGCTACGATTTTTAAAACTAGGAAGCCCTTAGCTCCAGGCACACTGCAGCTGTTCAAGGCATCCCAAGGGGAGTACAAAAGTGCAACAACATGGCAGCTTTCACGGCTTTTTCCTTGGCACCATCCCTATACCTAGGCTGATTTATCTGTCTAGGGTTAGGGTTAGGGTTCAGCCTAGGGCTTGAATTTCTTTAACCAGGAAGCCCTGAGTTCCAGGCTTACTTCATCTGCCAAAGGCATCCCAAAGGGAGTGCAGAAGTGCCACAACATGGCTGCTTTCACGGCTTTTCCCTTAGGAAGAACCCTAATACCCGGCTGATTTACCTTCCTAGGGTTACTGTTAGGCTTAGGCCTAGGACTTTTAAAACCAGGAAGCCCTGGGCTCCAGGCACACTGCAGCTGCAAAAGGCATCCCAAGGGGAGCGCAAAAGTGACGCAACAGGGCTGCCACCACTGATATTTCCATGAGACCATCCCTAACCATAGGCTGATTTTCCTTCCTAGGGTTAAGGTTTGAGTTACGCCTAGGGTAAGGGTCTATTAACCAGAAAGCCCTGAGTTCCAAGAACACAGCAGCTGCGAAGGACTAGCCAAGAAGAGCGCAAAAGTACCACAACATGCCTGCCTCCACAGCTTTTTCCTTGGGGACATGCCTAATTCCTGGCTGATTTGCCTTTCTCGTCTTAGGGTTGGGGTTCGGCCTAGGGCTAGGATTTTTAAAATCAGGAAGCCCTGAGTTCCAGGCACACTGGAGCTGTGAAAGGCATCCAAAAGGGAGTGCAAAAGTGCCACAACATGGCTGTTTCACGGCTTTTTCTTTGGCAAGAAGCCTAACATCAGGCTGATTTGTCTTCCCAGGGTTACTGTTAGGCTTAGGCCTAGGGCTAGGATTTTTGAAACTAGGAAGCCCTTAGCTCCAGGCACACTGCAGCTGTTCAAGGCATCCCAAGGGGAGTACAAAAGTGCAACAACATGGCAGCTTTCACAGCTTTTTCCTTGGCACCATCCCTATACCTAGGCTGATTTATCTGCCTAGGGTTAGGGTTAGGGTTCAGCCTAGGGCTTGGATTTCTTTAACCAGGAAGCCCTGAGTTCCAGGCTTACTTCATCTGCCAAAGGCATCCCAAAGGGAGTGCAGAAGTGCCACAACATGGCTGCTTTCACGGCTTTTCCCTTAGGAAGAACCCTAATACCCGGCTGATTTACCTTCCTAGGGTTACTGTTAGGCTTAGGCCTAGGACTTTTAAAACCAGGAAGCCCTGGGCTCCAGGCACACTGCAGCTGCAAAAGGCATCCCAAGGGGAGCGCAAAAGTGACGCAACTTGGCTGCCACCACTGATATTTCCATGAGACCATCCCGAACCATAGGTTGATTTTCCTTCCTAGGGTTAAGGTTTGAGTTACGCCTAGGGTAAGGGCTCTATTAACCAGAAAGCCCTGAGTTCCAAGAACACAGCAGCTGCGAAGGACTAGCCAAGAAGAGCGCAAAAGTACCACAACATGCCTGCCTCCACAGCTTTTTCCTTGGGGACATGCCTAATTCCTGGCTGATTTGCCTTTCTCGTCTTAGGGTTGGGGTTCGGCCTAGGGCTAGGATTTTTAAAATCAGGAAGCCCTGAGTTCCAGGCACACTGGAGCTGTGAAAGGCATCCCAAGGGGAGTACAAAAGTGCAACAACATGGCAGCTTTCACAGCTTTTTCCTTGGCAAGAAGCCTAACACCAGGCTGATTTACTTTCCCAGGGTTACTGTTAGGCTTAGGCCTAGGGCTAGGATTTTTGAAACTAGGAAGCCCTGGGCTCCAGGCACACTGCAGCTGTTCAAGGCATCCCAAGGGGAGTACAAAAGTGCAACAACATGGCAGCTTTCACAGCTTTTTCCTTGGCACCATCCCTATACCTAGGCTGATTTATCTGCCTAGGGTTAGGGTTAGGGTTCAGCCTAGGGCTTGGATTTCTTTAACCAGGAAGCCCTGAGTTCCAGGCTTACTTCATCTGCCAAAGGCATCCCAAAGGGAGTGCAGAAGTGCCACAACATGGCTGCTTTCACGGCTTTTTCCTTGGCATGAAGCCTAACATCAGGCTGATTTACCTTCCTAGGGTTACTGTTCGGCTTAGGCCTAGGGCTAGGATTTTTGAAACTAGGAAGCCCTTAGCTCCAGGCACATTGCAGCTGTTCAAGGCATCCCAAGGGGACTACAAAAGTGCAACAACATGGCTGCTTTCACGGCTTTTCCCTTAGGAAGAACCCTAATACCCGGCTGATTTACCTTCCTAGGGTTACTGTTAGGCTTAGGCCTAGGACTTTTAAAACCAGGAAGCCCTGGGCTCCAGGCACACTGCAGCTGCGAAAGGCATCCCAAGGGGAGCGCAAAAGTGACGCAACTTGGCTGCCACCACTGATATTTCCATGAGACCATCCCTAACCATAGGTTGATTTTCCTTCCTAGGGTTAAGGTTTGAGTTACGCCTAGGGTAAGGGCTCTATTAACCAGAAAGCCCTGAGTTCCAAGAACACAGCAGCTGCGAAGGACTAGCCAAGAAGAGCGCAAAAGTACCACAACATGCCTGCCTCCACAGCTTTTTCCTTGGGGACATGCCTAATTCCTGGCTGATTTGCCTTTCTCGTCTTAGGGTTGGGGTTCGGCCTAGGGCTAGGATTTTTAAAAGCAGGAAGCCCTGAGTTCCAGGCACACTGGAGCTGTGAAAGGCATCCAAAAGGGAGTGCAAAAGTGCCACAACATGGCTGCTTTCACGGCTTTTTCCTTGGCAAGAAGCCTAACACCAGGCTGATTTGCCTTCCCAGGGTTACTGTTAGGCTTAGGCCTAGGGCTAGGATTTTTAAAACTAGGAAGCCCTTAGCTCCAGGCACACTGCAGCTGTTCAAGGCATCCCAAGGGGAGTACAAAAGTGCAACAACATGGCAGCTTTCACAGCTTTTTCCTTGGCACCATCCCTATACCTAGGCTGATTTATCTGCCTAGGGTTAGGGTTAGGGTTCAGCCGAGGGCTTGAATTTTTTTTAACCAGGAAGCCCTGAGTTCCAGGCTTACTTCATCTGCCAAAGGCATCCCAAAGGGAGTGCAGAAGTGCCACAACATGGCTGCTTTCACGGCTTTTCCCTTAGGAAGAACCCTAATACCCGGCTGATTTACCTTCCTAGGGTTACTGTTAGGCTTAGGCCTAGGACTTTTAAAACCAGGAAGCCCTGGGCTCCAGGCACACTGCAGCTGTGAAAGGCAGGCATCCCAAGGGGAGCGCAAAAGTGACGCAACTTGGCTGCCACCACTGATATTTCCATGAGAGCATCCCGAACCATAGGATGATTTTCCTTCCTAGGGTTAAGGTTTGAGTTACGCCTAGGGTAAGGGTTCTATTAACCAGAAAGCCCTGAGTTCCAAGAACACAGCAGCTGCGAAGGACTAGCCAAGAAGAGCGCAAAAGTACCACAACATGCCTGCCTCCACAGCTTTTTCCTTGGGGACATGCCTAATTCCTGGCTGATTTGCCTTTCTCGTCTTAGGGTTGGGGTTCGGCCTAGGGCTAGGATTTTTAAAAGCAGGAAGCCCTGAGTTCCAGGCACACTGGAGCTGTGAAAGGCATCCAAAAGGGAGTGCAAAAGTGCCACAACATGGCTGCTTTCACGGCTTTTTCCTTGGCAAGAAGCCTAACATCAGGCTGATTTACTTTCCCAGGGTTACTGTTAGGCTTAGGCCTAGGGCTAGGATTTTTGAAACTAGGAAGCCCTTAGCTCCAGGCACACTGCAGCTGTTCAAGGCATCCCAAGGGGAGTACAAAAGTGCAACAACATGGCAGCTTTCACAGCTTTTTCCTTGGCACCATCCCTATACCTAGGCTGATTTATCTGCCTAGGGTTAGGGTTAGGGTTCAGCCTAGGGCTTGGATTTCTTTAACCAGGAAGCCCTGAGTTCCAGGCTTACTGCACCTGCCAAAGGCATCCCAAAGGGAGTGCAGAAGTGCCACAACATGGCTGCTTTCACGGCTTTTTCCTTGGCAAGAAGCCTAACATCAGGCTGATTTACTTTCCCAGGGTTACTGTTAGGCTTAGGCCTAGGGCTAGGATTTTTGAAACTAGGAAGCCCTTAGCTCCAGGCACACTGCAGCTGTTCAAGGCATCCCAAGGGGAGTACAAAAGTGCAACAACATGGCAGCTTTCACAGCTTTTTCCTTGGCACCATCCCTATACCTAGGCTGATTTATCTGCCTAGGGTTAGGGTTAGGGTTCAGCCTAGGGCTTGAATTTTTTTTACCAGGAAGCCCTGAGTTCCAGGCTTACTTCATCTCCCAAAGGCATCCCAAAGGGAGTGCAGAAGTGCCACAACATGGCTGCTTTCACGGCTTTTCCCTTAGGAAGAACCCTAATACCCGGCTGATTTACCTTCCTAGGGTTACTGTTAGGCTTAGGCCTAGGACTTTTAAAACCAGGAAGCCCTGGGCTCCAGGCACACTGCAGCTGCAAAAGGCATCCCAAGGGGAGCGCAAAAGTGACGCAACTTGGCTGCCACCACTGATATTTCCATGAGACCATCCCGAACCATAGGTTGATTTTCCTTCCTAGGGTTAAGGTTTGAGTTACGCCTAGGGTAAGGGTCTATTAACCAGAAAGCCCTGAGTTCCAAGAACACAGCAGCTGCGAAGGACTACCCAAGAAGAGCGCAAAAGTACCACAACATGCCTGCCTCCACAGCTTTTTCCTTGGGGACATGCCTAATTCCTGGCTGATTTGCCTTTCTCGTCTTAGGGTTGCGGTTCGGCCTAGGGCCAGGATTTTTAAAAGCAGGAAGCCCTGAGTTCCAGGCACACTGCAGCTGTGAAAGGCATCCAAAAGGGAGTGCAAAAGTGCCACAACATGGCTGCTTTCACGGCTTTTTCCTTGGCAAGAAGCCTAACACCAGGCTGATTTACTTTCCCAGGGTTACTGTTAGGCTTAGGCCTAGGGCTAGGATTTTTGAAACTAGGAGGCCCTTAGCTCCAGGCACACTGCAGCTGTTCATGGCATCCCAAGGGGAGTACAAAAGTGCAACAACATGGCAGCTTTCACAGCTTTTTCCTTGGCAAGAAGCCTAACACCAGGCTGATTTACTTTCCCAGGGTTACTGTTAGGCTTAGGCCTAGGGCTAGGATTTTTGAAACTAGGAACCCCTTAGCTCCAGGCACACTGCAGCTGTTCAAGGCATCCCAAGGGGAGTACAAAAGTGCAACAACATGGCAGCTTTCACAGCTTTTTCCTTGGCACCATCCCTATACCTAGGCTGATTTATCTGCCTAGGGTTAGGGTTAGGGTTCAGCCTAGGGCTTGGATTTCTTTAACCAGGAAGCCCTGAGTTCCAGGCTTACTTCATCTGCCAAAGGCATCCCAAAGGGAGTGCAGAAGTGCCACAACATGGCTGCTTTCACGGCTTTTTCCTTGGCAAGAAGCCTAACATCAGGCTGATTTACCTTCCCAGGGTTACTGTTAGGCTTAGGCCTAGGGCTAGGATTTTTGAAACTAGGAAGCCCTTAGCTCCAGGCACACTGCAGCTGTTCAAGTCATCCCAAGGGGACTACAAAAGTGCAACAACATGGCTGCTTTCACGGCTTTTCCCTTAGGAAGAACCCTAATACCCGGCTGATTTACCTTCCTAGGGTTACTGTTAGGCTTAGGCCTAGGACTTTTAAAACCAGGAAGCCCTGGGCTCCAGGCACACTGCAGCTGCGAAAGGCATCCCAAGGGGAGCGCAAAAGTGACGCAACTTGGCTGCCACCACTGATATTTCCATGAGACCATCCCGAACCATAGGTTGATTTTCCTTCCTAGGGTTAAGGTTTGAGTTACGCCTAGGGTAAGGGTTCTATTAACCAGAAAGCCCTGAGTTCCAAGAACACAGCAGCTGCGAAGGACTAGCCAAGAAGAGCGCAAAAGTACCACAACATGCCTGCCTCCACAGCTTTTTCCTTGGGGACATGCCTAATTCCTGGCTGATTTGCCTTTCTCGTCTTAGGGTTGGGGTTCGGCCTAGGGCTAGGATTTTTAAAAGCAGGAAGCCCTGAGTTCCAGGCACACTGGAGCTGTGAAAGGCATCCAAAAGGGAGTGCAAAAGTGCCACAACATGGCTGCTTTCACGGCTTTTTCCTTGGCAAGAAGCCTAACACCAGGCTGATTTGCCTTCCCAGGGTTACTGTTAGGCTTAGGCCTAGGGCTAGGATTTTTAAAACTAGGAAGCCCTGGGCTCCAGGCACACTGCAGCTGTTCAAGGCATCCCAAGGGGAGTACAAAAGTGCAACAACATGGCAGCTTTCACAGCTTTTTCCTTGGCACCATCCCTATACCTAGGCTGATTTATCTGCCTAGGGTTAGGGTTAGGGTTCAGCCTAGGGCTTGAATTTTTTTTAACCAGGAAGCCCTGAGTTCCAGGCTTACTTCATCTCCCAAAGGCATCCCAAAGGGAGTGCAGAAGTGCCACAACATGGCTGCTTTCACGGCTTTTCCCTTAGGAAGAACCCTAATACCCGGCTGATTTACCTTCCTAGGGTTACTGTTAGGCTTAGGCCTAGGACTTTTAAAACCAGGAAGCCCTGGGCTCCAGGCACACTGCAGCTGTGAAAGGCATCCCAAGGGCAGCGCAAAAGTGACGCAACTTGGCTGCCACCACTGATATTTCCATGAGACCATCCCGAACCATAGGTTGATTTTCCTTCCTAGGGTTAAGGTTTGAGTTACGCCTAGGGTAAGGGTTCTATTAACCAGAAAGCCCTGAGTTCCAAGAACACAGCAGCTGCGAAGGACTAGCCAAGAAGAGCGCAAAAGTACCACAACATGCCTGCCTCCACAGCTTTTTCCTTGGGGACATGCCTAATTCCTGGCTGATTTGCCTTTCTCGTCTTAGGGTTGGGGTTCGGCCTAGGGCTAGGATTTTTAAAAGCAGGAAGCCCTGAGTTCCAGGCACACTGGAGCTGTGAAAGGCATCCAAAAGGGAGTGCAAAAGTGCCACAACATGGCTGCTTTCACGGCTTTTTCCTTGGCAAGAAGCCTAACACCAGGCTGATTTGCCTTCCCAGGGTTACTGTTAGGCTTAGGCCTAGGGCTAGGATTTTTGAAACTAGGAAGCCCTGGGCTCCAGGCACACTGTAGCTGTTCAAGGCATCCCAAGGGGAGTACAAAAGTGCAACAACATGGCAGCTTTCACAGCTTTTTCCTTGGCACCATCCCTATACCTAGGCTGATTTATCTGCCTAGGGTTAGGGTTAGGGTTCAGCCTAGGGCTTGGATTTCTTTAACCAGGAAGCCCTGAGTTCCAGGCTTACTTCATCTGCCAAAGGCATCCCAAAGGGAGTGCAGAAGTGCCACAACATGGCTGCTTTCACGGCTTTTCCCTTAGGAAGAACCCTAATACCCGGCTGATTTACCTTCCTAGGGTTACTGTTAGGCTTAGGCCTAGGACTTTTAAAACCAGGAAGCCCTGGGCCCCAGGCACACTGCAGCTGCGAAAGGCATCCCAAGGGGAGCGCAAAAGTGACGCAACTTGGCTGCCACCACTGATATTTCCATGAGACCATCCCGAACCATAGGCTGATTTTCCTTCCTAGGGTTAAGGTTTGAGTTACGCCTAGGGTAAGGGTTCTATTAACCAGAAAGCCCTGAGTTCCAAGAACACAGCAGCTGCGAAGGACTAGCCAAGAAGAGCGCAAAAGTAGCACAACATGCCTGCCTCCACAGCTTTTTCCTTGGGGACATGCCTAATTCCTGGCTGATTTGCCTTTCTCGTCTTAGGGTTGGGGTTCGGCCTACGGCTAGGATTTTTAAAATCAGGAAGCCCTGAGTTCCAGGCACACTGGAGCTGTGAAAGGCATCCAAAAGGGAGTGCAAAAGTGCCACAACATGGCTGTTTCACGGCTTTTTCCTTGGCAAGAAGCCTAACATCAGGCTGATTTACTTTCCCAGGGTTACTGTTAGGCTTAGGCCTAGGGCTAGGATTTTTGAAACTAGGAAGCCCTTAGCTCCAGGCACACTGCAGCTGTTCAAGGCATCCCAAGGGGAGTACAAAAGTGCAACAACATGGCAGCTTTCACAGCTTTTTCCTTGGCACCATCCCTATACCTAGGCTGATTTATCTGCCTAGGGTTAGGGTTAGGGTTCAGCCTAGGGCTTGGATTTCTTTAACCAGGAAGCCCTGAGTTCCAGGCTTACTTCATCTGCCAAAGGCATCCAAAAGGGAGTGCAGAAGTGCCACAACATGGCTGCTTTCACGGCTTTTTCCTTGGCAAGAAGCCTAACATCAGGCTGATTTACTTTCCCAGGGTTACTGTTAGGCTTAGGCCTAGGGCTAGGATTTTTGAAACTAGGAAGCCCTTAGCTCCAGGCACACTGCAGCTGTTCAAGGCATCCCAAGGGGAGTACAAAAGTGCAACAACATGGCAGCTTTCACAGCTTTTTCCTTGGCACCATCCCTATACCTGGGCTGATTTATCTGCCTAGGGTTAGGGTTAGGGTTCAGCCTAGGGCTTGAATTTTTTTTACCAGGAAGCCCTGAGTTCCAGGCTTACTTCATCTGCCAAAGGCATCCCAAAGGGAGTGCAGAAGTGCCACAACATGGCTGCTTTCACGGCTTTTCCCTTAGGAAGAACCCTAATACCCGGCTGATTTACCTTCCTAGGGTTACTGTTAGGCTTAGGCCTAGGACTTTTAAAACCAGGAAGCCCTGGGCCCCAGGCACACTGCAGCTGCGAAAGGCATCCCAAGGGGAGCGCAAAAGTGACGCAACTTGGCTGCCACCACTGATATTTCCATGAGACCATCCCGAACCATAGGTTGATTTTCCTTCCTAGGGTTAAGGTTTGAGTTACGCCTAGGGTAAGGGTTCTATTAACCAGAAAGCCCTGAGTTCCAAGAACACAGCAGCTGCGAAGGACTAGCCAAGAAGAGCGCAAAAGTACCACAACATGCCTGCCTCCACAGCTTTTTCCTTGGGGACATGCCTAATTCCTGGCTGATTTGCCTTTCTCGTCATAGGGTTGGGGTTCGGCCTAGGGCTAGGATTTTTAAAAGCAGGAAGCCCTGAGTTCCAGGCACACTGGAGCTGTGAAAGGCATCCAAAAGGGAGTGCAAAAGTGCCACAACATGGCTGCTTTCACGGCTTTTTCCTTGGCAAGACGCCTAACACCAGGCTGACTTACCTTCCCAGGGTTACTATTAGGCTTAAGACTAGGGCTACGATTTTTAAAACTAGGAAGCCCTTAGCTCCAGGCACACTGCAGCTGTTCAAGGCATCCCAAGGGGAGTACAAAAGTGCAACAACATGGCAGCTTTCACAGCTTTTTCCTTGGCACCATCCCTATACCTAGGCTGATTTATCTGCCTAGGGTTAGGGTTAGGGTTCAGCCTAGGGCTTGGATTTCTTTAACCAGGAAGCCCTGAGTTCCAGGCTTACTTCATCTGCCAAAGGCATCCCAAAGGGAGTGCAGAAGTGCCACAACATGGCTGCTTTCACGGCTTTTCCCTTAGGAAGAACCCTAATACCCGGCTGATTTACCTTCCTAGGGTTACTGTTAGGCTTAGGCCTAGGACTTTTAAAACCAGGAAGCCCTGGGCTCCAGGCACACTGCAGCTGCAAAAGGCATCCCAAGGGGAGCGCAAAAGTGACGCAACTTGGCTGCCACCACTGATATTTCCATGAGACCATCCGGAACCATAGGTTGATTTTCCTTCCTAGGGTTAAGGTTTGAGTTACGCCTAGGGTAAGGGTCTATTAACCAGAAAGCCCTGAGTTCCAAGAACACAGCAGCTGCGAAGGACTAGCCAAGAAGAGCGCAAAAGTACCACAACATGCCTGCCTCCACAGCTTTTTCCTTGGGGACATGCCTAATTCCTGGCTGATTTGCCTTTCTCGTCTTAGGGTTGGGGTTCGGCCTAGGGCTAGGATTTTTAAAAGCAGGAAGCCCTGAGTTCCAGGCACACTGGAGCTGTGAAAGGCATCCAAAAGGGAGTGCAAAAGTGCCACAACATGGCTGCTTTCACGGCTTTTTCCTTGGCAAGAAGCCTAACACCAGGCTGACATACTTTCCCAGGGTTACTGTTAGGCTTAGGCCTAGGGCTAGGATTTTTGAAACTAGGAAGCCCTGGGCTCCAGGCACACTGCAGCTGTTCAAGGCATCCCAAGGGGAGTACAAAAGTGCAACAACATGGCAGCTTTCACAGCTTTTTCCTTGACACCATCCCTATACCTAGGCTGATTTATCTGCCTAGGGTTAGGGTTAGGGTTCAGCCTAGGGCTTGGATTTCTTTAACCAGGAAGCCCTGAGTTCCAGGCTTACTTCATCTGCCAAAGGCATCCCAAAGGGAGTGCAGAAGTGCCACAACATGGCTGCTTTCACGGCTTTTCCCTTAGGAAGAACCCTAATACCCGGCTGATTTACCTTCCTAGGGTTACTGTTAGGCTTAGGCCTAGGACTTTTAAAACCAGGAAGCCCTGGGCTCCAGGCACACTGCAGCTGAGAAAGGCATCCCAAGGGGAGCGCAAAAGTGATGCAACTTGGCTGCCACCACTGATATTTCCATGAGACCATCCCGAACCATAGGCTGATTTTCCTTCCTAGGGTTAAGGTTTGAGTTACGCCTAGGGTAAGGGTTCTATTAACCAGAAAGCCCTGAGTTCCAAGAACACAGCAGCTGCGAAGGACTAGCCAAGAAGAGCGCAAAAGTACCACAACATGCCTGCCTCCACAGCTTTTTCCTTGTGGACATGCCTAATTCCTGGCTGATTTGCCTTTCTCGTCTTAGGGTTGGGGTTCGGCCTAGGGCTAGGATTTTTAAAAGCAGGAAGCCCTGAGTTCCAGGCACACTGGAGCTGTGAAAGGCATCCAAAAGGGAGTGCAAAAGTGCCACAACATGGCTGCTTTCACGGCTTTTTCCTTGGCAAGAAGCCTAACACCAGGCTGATTTGCCTTCCCAGGGTTACTGTTAGGCTTAGGCCTAGGGCTAGGATTTTTAAAACTAGGAAGCCCTGGGCTCCAGGCACACTGCAGCTGTTCAAGGCATCCCAAGAGGAGTACAAAAGTGCAACAACATGGCAGCTTTCACAGCTTTTTCCTTGGCACCATCCCTATACCTAGGCTGATTTATCTGCCTAGGGTTAGGGTTAGGGTTCAGCCTAGGGCTTGGATTTCTTTAACCAGGAAGCCCTGAGTTCCAGGCTTACTTCATCTGCCAAAGGCATCCCAAAGGGAGTGCAGAAGTGCCACAACATGGCTGCTTTCACGGCTTTTTCCTTGGCAAGAAGCCTAACATCAGGCTGATTTACTTTCCCAGGGTTACTGTTAGGCTTAGGCCTAGGGCTAGGATTTTTGAAACTAGGAAGCCCTTAGCTCCAGGCACACTGCAGCTGTTCAAGGCATCCCAAGGGGAGTACAATAGTGCAACAACATGGCAGCTTTCACAGCTTTTTCCTTGGCACCATCCCTATACCTGGGCTGATTTATCTGCCTAGGGTTAGGGTTAGGGTTCAGCCTAGGGCTTGAATTTTTTTAACCAGGAAGCCCTGAGTTCCAGGCTTACTTCATCTGCCAAAGGCATCCCAAAGGGAGTGCAGAAGTGCCACAACATGGCTGCTTTCACGGCTTTTCCCTTAGGAAGAACCCTAATACCCGGCTGATTTACCTTCCTAGGGTTACTGTTAGGCTTAGGCCTAGGACTTTTAAAACCAGGAAGCCCTGGCCTCCAGGCACACTGCAGCTGCGAAAGGCATCCCAAGGGGAGCGCCAAAGTGACGCAACTTGGCTGCCACCGCTGATATTTCCATGAGACCATCCGGAACCATAGGCTGATTTTCCTTCCTAGGGTTAAGGTTTGAGTTACGCCTAGGGTAAGGGTTCTATTAACCAGAAAGCCCTGAGTTCCAAGAACACAGCAGCTGCGAAGGACTAGCCAAGAAGAGCGCAAAAGTACCACAACATGCCTGCCTCCACAGCTTTTTCCTTGGGGACATGCCTAATTCCTGGCTGATTTGCCTTTCTCGTCTTAGGGTTGCGGTTCGGCCTAGGGCTAGGATTTTTAAAAGCAGGAAGCCCTGAGTTCCAGGCACACTGGAGCTGTGAAAGGCATCCAAAAGGGAGTGCAAAAGTGCCACAACATGGCTGCTTTCACGGCTTTTTCCTTGGCAAGAAGCCTAACACCAGGCTGATTTACTTTCCCAGGGTTACTGCTAGGCTTAGGCCTAGGGCTAGGATTTTTGAAACTAGGAGGCCCTTAGCTCCAGGCACACTGCAGCTGTTCAAGGCATCCCAAGGGGAGTACAAAAGTGCAACAACATGGCAGCTTTCACAGCTTTTTCCTTGGCACCATCCCTATACCTAGGCTGATTTATCTGCCTAGGGTTAGGGTTAGGGTTCAGCCTAGGGCTTGGATTTCTTTAACCAGGAAGCCCTGAGTTCCAGGCTTACTTCATCTGCCAAAGGCATCCCAAAGGGAGTGCAGAAGTGCCACAACATGGCTGCTTTCACGGCTTTTTCCTTGGCAAGAAGCCTAACATCAGGCTGATTTACCTTCCAAGGGTTACTGTTAGGCTTAGGCCTAGGGCTAGGATTTTTGAAACTAGGAAGCCCTTAGCTCCAGGCACACTGCAGCTGTTCAAGGCATCCCAAGGGGACTACAAAAGTGCAACAACATGGCAGCTTTCACAGCTTTTTCCTTGGCACCATCCCTATACCTGGGCTGATTTATCTGCCTAGGGTTAGGGTTAGGGTTCAGCCTAGGGCTTGAATTTTTTTTACCAGGAAGCCCTGAGTTCCAGGCTTACTTCATCTGCCAAAGGCATCCCAAAGGGAGTGCAGAAGTGCCACAACATGGCTGCTTTCACGGCTTTTCCCTTAGGAAGAACCCTAATACCCGGCTGATTTACCTTCCTAGGGTTACTGTTAGGCTTAGGCCTAGGACTTTTAAAACCAGGAAGCCCTGGGCCCCAGGCACACTGCAGCTGCGAAAGGCATCCCAAGGGGAGCGCAAAAGTGACGCAACTTGGCTGCCACCACTGATATTTCCATGAGACCATCCCGAACCATAGGCTGATTTTCCTTCCTAGGGTTAAGGTTTGAGTTACGCCTAGGGTAAGGGTTCTATTAACCAGAAAGCCCTGAGTTCCAAGAACACAGCAGCTGCGAAGGACTAGCCAAGAAGAGCGCAAAAGTACCACAACATGCCTGCCTCCACAGCTTTTTCCTTGGGGACATGCCTAATTCCTGGCTGATTTGCCTTTCTCGTCATAGGGTTGGGGTTCGGCCTAGGGCTAGGATTTTTAAAATCAGGAAGCCCTGAGTTCCAGGCACACTGGAGCTGTGAAAGGCATCCAAAAGGGATTGCAAAAGTGCCACAACATGGCTGCTTTCACGGCTTTTTCCTTGGCAAGACGCCTAACACCAGGCTGACTTACCTTCCCAGGGTTACTATTAGGCTTAAGCCTAGGGCTACGATTTTTAAAACTAGGAAGCCCTTAGCTCCAGGCACACTGCAGCTGTTCAAGGCATCCCAAGGGGAGTACAAAAGTGCAACAACATGGCAGCTTTCACGGCTTTTTCCTTGGCACCATCCCTATACCTAGGCTGATTTATCTGCCTAGGGTTAGGGTTAGGGTTCAGCCTAGGGCTTGAATTTCTTTAACCAGGAAGCCCTGAGTTCCAGGCTTACTTCATCTGCCAAAGGCATCCCAAAGGGAGTGCAGAAGTGCCACAACATGGCTGCTTTCACGGCTTTTCCCTTAGGAAGAACCCTAATACCCGGCTGATTTACCTTCCTAGGGTTACTGTTAGGCTTAGGCCTAGGACTTTTAAAACCAGGAAGCCCTGGGCTCCAGGCACACTGCAGCTGCAAAAGGCATCCCAAGGGGAGCGCAAAAGTGACGCAACTTGGCTGCCACCACTGATATTTCCATGAGACCATCCCGAACCATAGGCTGATTTTCCTTCCTAGGGTTAAGGTTTGAGTTACGCCTAGGGTAAGGGTTCTATTAACCAGAAAGCCCTGAGTTCCAAGAACACAGCAGCTGCGAAGGACTAGCCAAGAAGAGCGCAAAAGTACCACAACATGCCTGCCTCCACAGCTTTTTCCTTGGGGACATGCCTAATTCCTGGCTGATTTGCCTTTCTCGTCTTAGGGTTGGGGTTCGGCCTAGGGCTAGGATTTTTAAAATCAGGAAGCCCTGAGTTCCAGGCACACTGGAGCTGTGAAAGGCATCCAAAAGGGAGTGCAAAAGTGCCACAACATGGCTGTTTCACGGCTTTTTCTTTGGCAAGAAGCCTAACATCAGGCTGATTTGTCTTCCCAGGGTTACTGTTAGGCTTAGGCCTAGGGCTAGGATTTTTGAAACTAGGAAGCCCTTAGCTCCAGGCACACTGCAGCTGTTCAAGGCATCCCAAGGGGAGTACAAAAGTGCAACAACATGGCAGCTTTCACAGCTTTTTCCTTGGCACCATCCCTATACCTAGGCTGATTTATCTGCCTAGGGTTAGGGTTAGGGTTCAGCCTAGGGCTTGGATTTCTTTAACCAGGAAGCCCTGAGTTCCAGGCTTACTTCATCTGCCAAAGGCATCCCAAAGGGAGTGCAGAAGTGCCACAACATGGCTGCTTTCACGGCTTTTCCCTTAGGAAGAACCCTAATACCCGGCTGATTTACCTTCCTAGGGTTACTGTTAGGCTTAGGCCTAGGACTTTTAAAACCAGGAAGCCCTGGGCTCCAGGCACACTGCAGCTGCGAAAGGCATCCCAAGGGGAGCGCAAAAGTGACGCAACTTGGCTGCCACCACTGATATTTCCATGAGACCATCCCGAACCATAGGTTGATTTTCCTTCCTAGGGTTAAGGTTTGAGTTACGCCTAGGGTAAGGGCTCTATTAACCAGAAAGCCCTGAGTTCCAAGAACACAGCAGCTGCGAAGGACTAGCCAAGAAGAGCGCAAAAGTACCACAACATGCCTGCCTCCACAGCTTTTTCCTTGGGGACATGCCTAATTCCTGGCTGATTTGCCTTTCTCGTCTTAGGGTTGGGGTTCGGCCTAGGGCTAGGATTTTTAAAATCAGGAAGCCCTGAGTTCCAGGCACACTGGAGCTGTGAAAGGCATCCCAAGGGGAGTACAAAAGTGCAACAACATGGCAGCTTTCACAGCTTTTTCCTTGGCAAGAAGCCTAACACCAGGCTGATTTACTTTCCCAGGGTTACTGTTAGGCTTAGGCCTAGGGCTAGGATTTTTGAAACTAGGAAGCCCTGGGCTCCAGGCACACTGCAGCTGTTCAAGGCATCCCAAGGGGAGTACAAAAGTGCAACAACATGGCAGCTTTCACAGCTTTTTCCTTGGCACCATCCCTATACCTAGGCTGATTTATCTGCCTAGGGTTAGGGTTAGGGTTCAGCCTAGGGCTTGGATTTCTTTAACCAGGAAGCCCTGAGTTCCAGGCTTACTTCATCTGCCAAAGGCATCCCAAAGGGAGTGCAGAAGTGCCACAACATGGCTGCTTTCACGGCTTTTTCCTTGGCATGAAGCCTAACATCAGGCTGATTTACCTTCCTAGGGTTACTGTTCGGCTTAGGCCTAGGGCTAGGATTTTTGAAACTAGGAAGCCCTTAGCTCCAGGCACATTGCAGCTGTTCAAGGCATCCCAAGGGGACTACAAAAGTGCAACAACATGGCTGCTTTCACGGCTTTTCCCTTAGGAAGAACCCTAATACCCGGCTGATTTACCTTCCTAGGGTTACTGTTAGGCTTAGGCCTAGGACTTTTAAAACCAGGAAGCCCTGGGCTCCAGGCACACTGCAGCTGCGAAAGGCATCCCAAGGGGAGCGCAAAAGTGACGCAACTTGGCTGCCACCACTGATATTTCCATGAGACCATCCCTAACCATAGGTTGATTTTCCTTCCTAGGGTTAAGGTTTGAGTTACGCCTAGGGTAAGGGCTCTATTAACCAGAAAGCCCTGAGTTCCAAGAACACAGCAGCTGCGAAGGACTAGCCAAGAAGAGCGCAAAAGTACCACAACATGCCTGCCTCCACAGCTTTTTCCTTGGGGACATGCCTAATTCCTGGCTGATTTGCCTTTCTCGTCTTAGGGTTGGGGTTCGGCCTAGGGCTAGGATTTTTAAAAGCAGGAAGCCCTGAGTTCCAGGCACACTGGAGCTGTGAAAGGCATCCAAAAGGGAGTGCAAAAGTGCCACAACATGGCTGCTTTCACGGCTTTTTCCTTGGCAAGAAGCCTAACACCAGGCTGATTTGCCTTCCCAGGGTTACTGTTAGGCTTAGGCCTAGGGCTAGGATTTTTAAAACTAGGAAGCCCTTAGCTCCAGGCACACTGCAGCTGTTCAAGGCATCCCAAGGGGAGTACAAAAGTGCAACAACATGGCAGCTTTCACAGCTTTTTCCTTGGCACCATCCCTATACCTAGGCTGATTTATCTGCCTAGGGTTAGGGTTAGGGTTCAGCCTAGGGCTTGGATTTCTTTAACCAGGAAGCCCTGAGTTCCAGGCTTACTTCATCTGCCAAAGGCATCCCAAAGGGAGTGCAGAAGTGCCACAACATGGCTGCTTTCACGGCTTTTTCCTTGGCAAGAAGCCTAACATCAGGCTGATTTACTTTCCCAGGGTTACTGTTAGGCTTAGGCCTAGGGCTAGGATTTTTGAAACTAGGAAGCCCTTAGCTCCAGGCACACTGCAGCTGTTCAAGGCATCCCAAGGGGAGTACAAAAGTGCAACAACATGGCAGCTTTCACAGCTTTTTCCTTGGCACCATCCCTATACCTAGGCTGATTTATCTGCCTAGGGTTAGGGTTAGGGTTCAGCCTAGGGCTTGAATTTTTTTAACCAGGAAGCCCTGAGTTCCAGGCTTACTTCATCTGCCAAAGGCATCCCAAAGGGAGTGCAGAAGTGCCACAACATGGCTGCTTTCACGGCTTTTCCCTTAGGAAGAACCCTAATACCCGGCTGATTTACCTTCCTAGGGTTACTGTTAGGCTTAGGCCTAGGACTTTTAAAACCAGGAAGCCCTGGGCCCCAGGCACTCTGCAGCTGCGAAAGGCATCCCAAGGGGAGCGCAAAAGTGACGCAACTTGGCTGCCACCACTGATATTTCCATGAGACCATCCCGAACCATAGGTTGATTTTCCTTCCTAGGGTTAAGGTTTGAGTTACGCCTAGGGTAAGGGTTCTATTAACCAGAAAGCCCTGAGTTCCAAGAACACAGCAGCTGCGAAGGACTAGCCAAGAAGAGCGCAAAAGTACCACAACATGCCTGCCTCCACAGCTTTTTCCTTGAGGACATGCCTAATTCCTGGCTGATTTGCCTTTCTCGTCTTAGGGTTGCGGTTCGGCCTAGGGCTAGGATTTTTAAAAGCAGGAAGCCCTGAGTTCCAGGCACACTGGAGCTGTGAAAGGCATCCAAAAGGGATTGCAAAAGTGCCACAACATGGCTGCTTTCACGGCTTTTTCCTTGGCAAGACGCCTAACACCAGGCTGACTTACCTTCCCAGGGTTACTATTAGGCTTAAGCCTAGGGCTACGATTTTTAAAACTAGGAAGCCCTTAGCTCCAGGCACACTGCAGCTGTTCAAGGCATCCCAAGGGGAGTACAAAAGTGCAACAACATGGCAGCTTTCACAGCTTTTTCCTTGGCACCATCCCTATACCTAGGCTGATTTATCTGCCTAGGGTTAGGGTTAGGGTTCAGCCTAGGGCTTGAATTTCTTTAACCAGGAAGCCCTGAGTTCCAGGCTTACTTCATCTGCCAAAGGCATCCCAAAGGGAGTGCAGAAGTGCCACAACATGGCTGCTTTCACGGCTTTTCCCTTAGGAAGAACCCTAATACCCGGCTGATTTACCTTCCTAGGGTTACTGTTAGGCTTAGGCCTAGGACTTTTAAAACCAGGAAGCCCTGGGCTCCAGGCACACTGCAGCTGCAAAAGGCATCCCAAGGGGAGCGCAAAAGTGACGCAACTTGGCTGCCACCACTGATATTTCCATGAGACCATCCCGAACCATAGGCTGATTTTCCTTCCTAGGGTTAAGGTTTGAGTTACGCCTAGGGTAAGGGTCTATTAACCAGAAAGCCCTGAGTTCCAAGAACACAGCAGCTGCGAAGGACTAGCCAAGAAGAGCGCAAAAGTACCACAACATGCCTGCCTCCACAGCTTTTTCCTTGGGGACATGCCTAATTCCTGGCTGATTTGCCTTTCTCGTCTTAGGGTTGGGGTTCGGCCTAGGGCTAGGATTTTTAAAATCAGGAAGCCCTGAGTTCCAGGCACACTGCAGCTGTGAAAGGCATCCAAAAGGGAGTGCAAAAGTGCCACAACATGGCTGCTTTCACGGCTTTTTCCTTGGCAAGAAACCTAACATCAGGCTGATTTACTTTCCCAGGGTTACTGTTAGGCTTAGGCCTAGGGCTAGGATTTTTGAAACTAGGAAGCCCTGGGCTCCAGGCACACTGCAGCTGTTCAAGGCATCCCAAGGGGAGTACAAAAGTGCAACAACATGGCAGCTTTCACAGCTTTTTCCTTGGCACCATCCCTATACCTAGGCTGATTTATCTGCCTAGGGTTAGGGTTAGGGTTCAGCCTAGGGCTTGGATTTCTTTAACCAGGAAGCCCTGAGTTCCAGGCTTACTTCATCTGCCAAAGGCATCCCAAAGGGAGTGCAGAAGTGCCACAACATGGCTGCTTTCACGGCTTTTCCCTTAGGAAGAACCCTAATACCCGGCTGATTTACCTTCCTAGGGTTACTGTTAGGCTTAGGCCTAGGACTTTTAAAACCAGGAAGCCCTGGGCTCCAGGCACACTGCAGCTGCGAAAGGCATCCCAAGGGGAGCGCAAAAGTGACGCAACTTGGCTGCCACCACTGATATTTCCATGAGACCATCCCGAACCATAGGCTGATTTTCCTTCCTAGGGTTAAGGTTTGAGTTACGCCTAGGGTAAGGGTTCTATTAACCAGAAAGCCCTGAGTTCCAAGAACACAGCAGCTGCGAAGGACTAGCCAAGAAGAGCGCAAAAGTACCACAACATGCCTGCCTCCACAGCTTTTTCCTTGGGGACATGCCTAATTCCTGGCTGATTTGCCTTTCTCGTCTTAGGGTTGGGGTTCGGCCTAGGGCTAGGATTTTTAAAAGCAGGAAGCCCTGAGTTCCAGGCACACTGGAGCTGTGAAAGGCATCCAAAAGGGAGTGCAAAAGTGCCACAACATGGCTGTTTCACGGCTTTTTCCTTGGCAAGAAGCCTAACATCAGGCTGATTTACTTTCCCAGGGTTACTGTTAGGCTTAGGCCTAGGGCTAGGAGTTTTGAAACTAGGAAGCCCTTAGCTCCAGGCACACTGCAGCTGTTCAAGGCATCCCAAGGGGAGTACAAAAGTGCAACAACATGGCAGCTTTCACAGCTTTTTCCTTGGCACCATCCCTATACCTAGGCTGATTTATCTGCCTAGGGTTAGGGTTAGGGTTCAGCCTAGGGCTTGGATTTCTTTAACCAGGAAGCCCTGAGTTCCAGGCTTACTTCATCTGCCAAAGGCATCCCAAAGGGAGTGCAGAAGTGCCACAACATGGCTGCTTTCACGGCTTTTTCCTTGGCATGAAGCCTAACATCAGGCTGATTTACCTTCCTAGGGTTACTGTTCGGCTAAGGCCTAGGGCTAGGATTTTTGAAACTAGGAAGCCCTTAGCTCCAGGCACATTGCAGCTGTTCAAGGCATCCCAAGGTGACTACAAAAGTGCAACAACATGGCTGCTTTCACGGCTTTTCCCTTAGGAAGAACCCTAATACCCGGCTGATTTACCTTCCTAGGGTTACTGTTAGGCTTAGGCCTAGGACTTTTAAAACCAGGAAGCCCTGGGCTCCAGGCACACTGCAGCTGCGAAAGGCATCCCAAGGGGAGCGCAAAAGTGACGCAACTTGGCTGCCACCACTGATATTTCCATGAGACCATCCCGAACCATAGGTTGATTTTCCTTCCTAGGGTTAAGGTTTGAGTTACGCCTAGGGTAAGGGCTCTATTAACCAGAAAGCCCTGAGTTCCAAGAACACAGCAGCTGCGAAGGACTAGCCAAGAAGAGCGCAAAAGTACCACAACATGCCTGCCTCCACAGCTTTTTCCTTGGGGACATGCCTAATTCCTGGCTGATTTGCCTTTCTCGTCTTAGGGTTGGGGTTCGGCCTAGGGCTAGGATTTTTAAAAGCAGGAAGCCCTGAGTTCCAGGCACACTGCAGCTGTGAAAGGCATCCAAAAGGGAGTGCAAAAGTGCCACAACATGGCTGCTTTCACGGCTTTTTCCTTGGCAAGAAGCCTAACATCAGGCTGACATACTTTCCCAGGGTTACTGTTAGGCTTAGGCCTAGGGCTAGGATTTTTGAAACTAGGAAGCCCTGGGCTCCAGGCACACTGCAGCTGTTCAAGGCATCCCAAGGGGAGTACAAAAGTGCAACAACATGGCAGCTTTCACGGCTTTTTCCTTGGCACCATCCCTATACCTAGGCTGATTTATCTGCCTAGGGTTAGGGTTAGGGTTCAGCCTAGGGCTTGGATTTCTTTAACCAGGAAGCCCTGAGTTCCAGGCTTACTTCATCTGCCAAAGGCATCCCAAAGGGAGTGCAGAAGTGCCACAACATGGCTGCTTTCACGGCTTTTCCCTTAGGAAGAACCCTAATACCCGGCTGATTTACCTTCCTAGGGTTACTGTTAGGCTTAGGCCTAGGACTTTTAAAACCAGGAAGCCCTGGGCTCCAGGCACACTGCAGCTGCGAAAGGCATCCCAAGGGGAGCGCAAAAGTGACGCAACTTGGCTGCCACCACTGATATTTCCATGAGACCATCCCGAACCATAGGATGATTTTCCTTCCTAGGCTTAAGGTTTGAGTTACGCCTAGGGTATGGGTCTATTAACCAGAAAGCCCTGAGTTCCAAGAACACAGCAGCTGCGAAGGACTAGCCAAGAAGAGCGCAAAAGTACCACAACATGCCTGCCTCCACAGCTTTTTCCTTGGGGACATGCCTAATTCCTGGCTGATTTGCCTTTCTCGTCTTAGGGTTGGGGTTCGGCCTAGGGCTAGGATTTTTAAAATCAGGAAGCCCTGAGTTCCAGGCACACTGGAGCTGTGAAAGGCATCCAAAAGGGAGTGCAAAAGTGCCACAACATGGCTGCTTTCACAGCTTTTTCCTTGGCAAGAAACCTAACATCAGGCTGATTTACTTTCCCAGGGTTACTGTTAGGCTTAGGCCTAGGGCTAGGATTTTTGAAACTAGGAAGCCCTGGGCTCCAGGCACACTGCAGCTGTTCAAGGCATCCCAAGGGGAGTACAAAAGTGCAACAACATGGCAGCTTTCACAGCTTTTTCCTTGCCACCATCCCTATACCTAGGCTGATTTATCTGCCTAGGGTTAGGGTTAGGGTTCAGCCTAGGGCTTGGATTTCTTTAACCAGGAAGCCCTGAGTTCCAGGCTTACTTCATCTGCCAAAGGCATCCCAAAGGGAGTGCAGAAGTGCCACAACATGGCTGCTTTCACGGCTTTTCCCTTAGGAAGAACCCTAATACCCGGCTGATTTACCTTCCTAGGGTTACTGTTAGGCTTAGGCCTAGGACTTTTAAAACCAGGAAGCCCTGGGCTCCAGGCACACTGCAGCTGCAAAAGGCATCCCAAGGGGAGCGCAAAAGTGACGCAACTTGGCTGCCACCACTGATATTTCCATGAGACCATCCCGAACCATAGGCTGATTTTCCTTCCTAGGGTTAAGGTTTGAGTTACGCCTAGGGTAAGGGTTCTATTAACCAGAAAGCCCTGAGTTCCAAGAACACAGCAGCTGCGAAGGACTAGCCAAGAAGAGCGCAAAAGTACCACAACATGCCTGCCTCCACAGCCTTTTCCTTGGGGACATGCCTAATTCCTGGCTGATTTGCCTTTCTCGTCTTAGGGTTGGGGTTCGGCCTAGGGCTAGGATTTTTAAAAGCAGGAAGCCCTGAGTTCCAGGCACACTGGAGCTGTGAAAGGCATCCAAAAGGGAGTGCAAAAGTGCCACAACATGGCTGCTTTCACGGCTTTTTCCTTGGCAAGACGCCTAACACCAGGCTGATTTACCTTCCCAGGGTTACTGTTAGGCTTAGGCCTAGGGCTAGGATTTTTAAAACTAGGAAGCCCTTAGCTCCAGGCACACTGCAGCTGTTCAAGGCATCCCAAGGGGAGTACAAAAGTGCAACAACATGGCAGCTTTCACAGCTTTTTCCTTGGCACCATCCCTATACCTAGGCTGATTTATCTGCCTAGGGTTAGGGTTAGGGTTCAGCCTAGGGCTTGGATTTCTTTAACCAGGAAGCCCTGAGTTCCAGGCTTACTTCATCTGCCAAAGGCATCGCAAAGGGAGTGCAAAAGTGCCACAACATGGCTGCTTTCACCGCTTTTTCCTTGGCAAGAAGCCTAACATCAGGCTGATTTACCTTCCCAGGGTTACTGTTAGGCTTAGGCCTAGGGCTAGGATTTTTGAAACTAGGAAGCCCTTAGCTCCAGGCACACTGCAGCTGTTCAAGGCATCCCAAGGGGAGTACAAAAGTGCAACAACATGGCAGCTTTCACAGCTTTTTCCTTGGCACCATCCCTATACCTAGGCTGATTTATCTGCCTAGGGTTAGGGTTAGGGTTCAGCCTAGGGCTTGAATTTCTTTAACCAGGAAGCCCTGAGTTCCAGGCTTACTTCATCTGCCAAAGGCATCCCAAAGGGAGTGCAGAAGTGCCACAACATGGCTGCTTTCACGGCTTTTCCCTTAGGAAGAACCCTAATACCCGGCTGATTTACCTTCCTAGGGTTACTGTTAGGCTTAGGCCTAGGACTTTTAAAACCAGGAAGCCCTGGGCTCCAGGCACACTGCAGCTGCGAAAGGCATCCCAAGGGGAGCGCAAAAGTGACGCAACTTGGCTGCCACCACTGATATTTCCATGAGACCATCCCGAACCATAGGTTGATTTTCCTTCCTAGGGTTAAGGTTTGAGTTACGCCTAGGGTAAGGGTTCTATTAACCAGAAAGCCCTGAGTTCCAAGAACACAGCAGCTGCGAAGGACTAGCCAAGAAGAGCGCAAAAGTACCACAACATGCCTGCCTCCACAGCTTTTTCCTTGGGGACATGCCTAATTCCTGGCTGATTTGCCTTTCTCGTCATAGGGTTGCGGTTCGGCCTAGGGCTAGGATTTCCGAAACTAGGAAGCCCTTAGCTCCAGGCACACTGCAGCTGTTCAAGGCATCCCAAGGGGAGTACAAAAGTGCAACAACATGGCAGCTTTCACAGCTTTTTCCTTGGCAAGAAGCCTAACATCAGGCTGATTTACTTTCCCAGGGTTACTGTTAGGCTTAGGCCTAGGGCTAGGATTTTTAAAACTAGGAAGCCCTTAGCTCCAGGCACACTGCAGCTGTTCAAGGCATCCCAAGGGGAGTACAAAAGTGCAACAACATGGCAGCTTTCACAGCTTTTTCCTTGGCACCATCCCTATACCTAGGCTGATTTATCTGCCTAGGGTTAGGGTTAGGGTTCAGCCTAGGGCTTGGATTTCTTTAACCAGGAAGCCCTGAGTTCCAGGCTTACTTCATCTGCCAAAGGCATCCCAAAGGGAGTGCAGAAGTGCCACAACATGGCTGCTTTCACGGCTTTTTCCTTGGCAAGAAGCCTAACATCAGGCTGATTTACCTTCCCAGGGTTACTGTTAGGCTTAGGCCTAGGGCTAGGATTTTTGAAACTAGGAAGCCTTGGCTCCAGGCACACTGCAGCTGTTCAAGGCATCCCAAGGGGAGTACAAAAGTGCAACAACATGGCAGCTTTCACAGCTTTTTCCTTGGCACCATCCCTATACCTAGGCTGATTTATCTGCCTAGGGTTAGGGTTAGGGTTCAGCCTAGGGCTTGAATTTTTTTAACCAGGAAGCCCTGAGTTCCAGGCTTACTTCATCTGCCAAAGGCATCCCAAAGGGAGTGCAGAAGTGCCACAACATGGCTGCTTTCACGGCTTTTCCCTTAGGAAGAACCCTAATACCTGGCTGATTTACCTTCCTAGGGTTACTGTTAGGCTTAGGCCTAGGACTTTTAAAACCAGGAAGCCCTGGGCTCCAGGCACACTGCAGCTGCGAAAGGCATCCCAAGGGGAGCGCAAAAGTGACGCAACTTGGCTGCCACCACTGATATTTCCATGAGACCATCCCGAACCATAGGTTGATTTTCCTTCCTAGGGTTAAGGTTTGAGTTACGCCTAGGGTAAGGGTTCTATTAACCAGAAAGCCCTGAGTTCCAAGAACACAGCAGCTGCGAAGGACTAGCCAAGAAGAGCGCAAAAGTACCACAACATGCCTGCCTCCACAGCTTTTTCCTTGGGGACATGCCTAATTCCTGGCTGATTTGCCTTTCTCGTCATAGGGTTGGGGTTCGGCCTAGGGCTAGGATTGTTAAAAGCAGGAAGCCCTGAGTTCCAGGCACACTGGAGCTGTGAAAGGCATCCAAAAGGGAGTGCAAAAGTGCCACAACATGGCTGCTTTCACGGCTTTTTCCTTGGCAAGACGCCTAACACCAGGCTGATTTACCTTCCCAGGGTTACTGTTAGGCTTAGGCCTAGGGCTAGGATTTTTAAAACTAGGAAGCCCTTAGCTCCAGGCACACTGCAGCTGTTCAAGGCATCCCAAGGGGAGTACAAAAGTGCAACAACATGGCAGCTTTCACAGCTTTTTCCTTGGCACCATCCCTATACCTAGGCTGATTTATCTTCCTAGGGTTAGGGTTAGGGTTCAGCCTAGGGCTTGAATTTCTTTAACCAGGAAGCCCTGAGTTCCAGGCTTACTTCATCTGCCAAAGGCATCCCAAAGGGAGTGCAGAAGTGCCACAACATGGCTGCTTTCACGGCTTTTTCCTTGGCAAGAAGCCTAACATCAGGCTGATTTACTTTCCCAGGGTTACTGTTAGGCTTAGGCCTAGGGCTAGGATTTTTGAAACTAGGAAGCCCTTAGCTCCAGGCACACTGCAGCTGTTCAAGGCATCCAAGGGGAGTACAAAAGTGCAACAACATGGCAGCTTTCACAGCTTTTTCCTTGGCACCATCCCTATACCTAGGCTGATTTATCTGCCTAGGGTTAGGGTTAGGGTTCAGCCTAGGGCTTGGATTTCTTTAACCAGGAAGCCCTGAGTTCCAGGCTTACTTCATCTGCCAAAGGCATCCCAAAGGGAGTGCAAAAGTGCCACAACATGGCTGCTTTCACGGCTTTTTCCTTGGCAAGAAGCCTAACATCAGGCTGATTTACTTTCCCAGGGTTACTGTTAGGCTTAGGCCTAGGGCTAGGATTTTTGAAACTAGGAAGCCCTTAGCTCCAGGCACACTGCAGCTCTTCAAGGCATCCCAAGGGGAGTACAAAAGTGCAACAACATGGCAGCTTTCACAGCTTTTTTCTTGGCACCATCCCTATACCTAGGCTGATTTATCTGCCTAGGGTTAGGGTTCAGCCTAGGGCTTGAATTTTTTTAACCAGGAAGCCCTGAGTTCCAGGCTTACTTCATCTGCCAAAGGCATCCCAAAGGGAGTGCAGAAGTGCCACAACATGGCTGCTTTCACGGCTTTTCCCTTAGGAAGAACCCTAATACCCGGCTGATTTACCTTCCTAGGGTTACTGTTAGGCTTAGGCCTAGGACTTTTAAAACCAGGAAGCCCTGGGCTCCAGGCACACTGCAGCTGCGAAAGGCATCCCAAGGGGAGCGCAAAAGTGACGCAACTTGGCTGCCACCACTGATATTTCCATGAGACCATCCCGAACCATAGGCTGATTTTCCTTCCTAGGGTTAAGGTTTGAGTTACGCCTAGGGTAAGGGTTCTATTAACCAGAAAGCCCTGAGTTCCAAGAACACAGCAGCTGCGAAGGACTAGCCAAGAAGAGCGCAAAAGTACCACAACATGCCTGCCTCCACAGCTTTTTCCTTGGGGACATGCCTAATTCCTGGCTGATTTGCCTTTCTCGTCTTAGGGTTGGGGTTCGGCCTAGGGCTAGGATTTTTAAAATCAGGAAGCCCTGAGTTCCAGGCACACTGGAGCTGTGAAAGGCATCCAAAAGGGAGTGCAAAAGTGCCACAACATGGCTGCTTTCACGGCTTTTTCCTTGGCAAGAAACCTAACATCAGGCTGATTTACTTTCCCAGGGTTACTGTTAGGCTTAGGCCTAGGGCTAGGATTTTTGAAACTAGGAAGCCCTGGGCTCCAGGCACACTGCAGCTGTTCAAGGCATCCCAAGGGGAGTACAAAAGTGCAACAACATGGCAGCTTTCACAGCTTTTTCCTTGGCACCATCCCTATACCTAGGCTGATTTATCTGCCTAGGGTTAGGGTTAGGGTTCAGCCTAGGGCTTGGATTTCTTTAACCAGGAAGCCCTGAGTTCCAGGCTTACTTCATCTGCCAAAGGCATCCCAAAGGGAGTGCAGAAGTGCCACAACATGGCTGCTTTCACGGCTTTTCCCTTAGGAAGAACCCTAATACCCGGCTGATTTACCTTCCTAGGGTTACTGTTAGGCTTAGGCCTAGGACTTTTAAAACCAGGAAGCCCTGGGCTCCAGGCACACTGCAGCTGCGAAAGGCATCCCAAGGGGAGCGCAAAAGTGACGCAACTTGGCTGCCACCACTGATATTTCCATGAGACCATCCCGAACCATAGGCTGATTTTCCTTCCTAGGGTTAAGGTTTGAGTTACGCCTAGGGTAAGGGTTCTATTAACCAGAAAGCCCTGAGTTCCAAGAACACAGCAGCTGCGAAGGACTAGCCAAGAAGAGCGCAAAAGTACCACAACATGCCTGCCTCCACAGCTTTTTCCTTGGGGACATGCCTAATTCCTGGCTGATTTGCCTTTCTCGTCTTAGGGTTGGGGTTCGGCCTAGGGCTAGGATTTTTTAAAGCAGGAAGCCCTGAGTTCCAGGCACACTGGAGCTGTGAAAGGCATCCAAAAGGGAGTGCAAAAGTGCCACAACATGGCTGCTTTCACGGCTTTTTCCTTGGCAAGAAGCCTAACATCAGGCTGATTTACTTTCCCAGGGTTACTGTTAGGCTTAGGCCTAGGGCTAGGATTTTTGAAACTAGGAAGCCCTTAGCTCCAGGCACACTGCAGCTGTTCAAGGCATCCCAAGGGGAGTACAAAAGTGCAACAACATGGCAGCTTTCACAGCTTTTTCCTTGGCACCATCCCTATACCTAGGCTGATTTATCTGCCTAGGGTTAGGGTTAGGGTTCAGCCTAGGGCTTGGATTTCTTTAACCAGGAAGCCCTGAGTTCCAGGCTTACTTCATCTGCCAAAGGCATCCCAAAGGGAGTGCAGAAGTGCCACAACATGGCTGCTTTCACGCCTTTTTCCTTGGCAAGACGCCTAACACCAGGCTGACTTACCTTCCCAGGGTTACTGTTAGGCTTAGGCCTAGGGCTAGGATTTTTAAAACTAGGAAGCCCTGGGCTCCAGGCACACTGCAGCTGTTCAAGGCATCCCAAGGGGAGTACAAAAGTGCAACAACATGGCAGCTTTCACAGCTTTTTCCTTGGCACCATCCCTATACCTAGGCTGATTTATCTGCCTAGGGTTAGGGTTAGGGTTCAGCCTAGGGCTTGGATTTCTTTAACCAGGAAGCCCTGAGTTCCAGGCTTACTTCATCTGCCAAAGGCATCCCAAAGGGAGTGCAGAAGTGCCACAACATGGCTGCTTTCATGTTGTTGTTATCTTATTGTATTTCATATTTCTGGAGTCCCATCTTAAAGTCCATACCTTCTTGCTGGTCCTATTATGCAGCTCCTCTCTGCAGCACAGTTCCTCATGGCTTCCATAGGGGCTCCTCCTGGGCTCTCGACCCAACCCCCTTTTATCCCAGAGGCCTTCATGAGCTACAGCTGCTACCCAACCAAGGATCCCACAGCTGTAGCTCATCCAGAGCAACAGGACCCACCTATCTAATACATAGGACTCTCACTACATATATATATTCACAAGGACTCCTTTATAACAATACATATATTCAGGCCCCTACATTTCCCCCCTTTTCTTTTAACAATTTCTCAATTACACAGTTACAATATCCATATCTGTCCCAGCTCCCAGGCTGCCACAGCTCTCGGCTGTCCTATCTTCCACTGTCCCAGCTCTCCAGCTGCCACAGCTCTCGGCTGTCCGGGGGATTCCATACCTAATACATATATTCAGGCCCCTACATTTCCCCCCTTTTCTTTTAACAATTTCTCCATTACACAGTTACAATATCCATATCTGTCCCAGCTCTCAGGCTGCCACAGCTCTCAGCTGTCCTATCTTCATCTGTCCCAGCTCTCAGGCTGCCACAGCTCTCGGCTGTCCTATATTCCACTGTCCCAGCTCTCCGGCTGCCACAGCTCTCGGCTGTCCGGGGGATTCCATACCTAATACATATATTCAGGCCCCTACATTATTGTTGTTGTTATCTTATTGTATTTCATATTTCTGGAGTCCCATCTTAAAGTCCATACCTTCTTGCTGGTCCTATTATGCAGCTCCTCTCTGCAGCACAGTTCCTCATGGCTTCCATAGGGGCTCCTTCTGGGCTCTCGACCCAACCCCCTTTTATCCCAGAGGCCTTCATGAGCTACAGCTGCTACCCAACCAAGGATCCCACAGCTGTAGCTCATCCAGAGCAACAGGACCCACCTATCTAATACATAGGACTCTCACTACATATATATATATTCACAAGGACTCCTTTATAACAATACATATATTCAGGCCCCTACATTTCCCCCCTTTTCTTTTAACAATTTCTCAATTACACAGTTACAATATCCATATCTGTCCCAGCTCCCAGGCTGCCACAGCTCTCGGCTGTCCTATCTTCCACTGTCCCAGCTCTCCGGCTGCCACAGCTCTCAGCTGTCCGGGGGATTCCATACCTAATACATATATTCAGGCCCCTACATTTCCCCCCTTTTCTTTTAACAATTTCTCAATTACACAGTTACAATATCCATATCTGTCCCAGCTCTCAGGCTGCCACAGCTCTCAGCTGTCCTATCTTCCACTGTCCCAGCTCTCCGGCTGCCACAGCTCTCGGCTGTCCAGGGGAGTCCATACCTTCTCCTTGGCTGCATGTTCTTTATCACGTCGCGGTCACCAATTGTTGTTGTTATCTTATTGTATTTCATATTTCTGGAGTCCCATCTTAAAGTCCATACCTTCTTGCTGGTCCTATTATGCAGCTCCTCTCTGCAGCACAGTTCCTCATGGCTTCCATAGGGGCTCCTTCTGGGCTCTCGACCCAACCCCCTTTTATCCCAGAGGCCTTCATGAGCTACAGCTGCTACCCAACCAAGGATCCCACAGCTGTAGCTCATCCAGAGCAACAGGACCCACCTATCTAATACATAGGACTCTCACTACATATATATATATTCACAAGGACTCCTTTATAACAATACATATATTCAGGCCCCTACACTTTCACGGCTTTTCCCTTAGGAAGAACCCTAATACCCGGCTGATTTACCTTCCTAGGGTTACTGTTAGGCTTAGGCCTAGGACTTTTAAAACCAGGAAGCCCTGGGCTCCAGGCACACTGCAGCTGCGAAAGGCATCCCAAGGGGAGCGCAAAAGTGACGCAACTTGGCTGCCACCACTGATATTTCCATGAGACCATCCCGAAACATAGGTTGATTTTCCTTCCTAGGGTTAAGGTTTGAGTTACGCCTAGGGTAAGGGTCTATTAACCAGAAAGCCCTGAGTTCCAAGAACACAGCAGCTGCGAAGGACTAGCCAAGAAGAGCGCAAAAGTAGCACAACATGCCTGCCTCCACAGCTTTTTCCTTGGGGACATGCCTAATTCCTGGCTGATTTGCCTTTCTCGTCTTAGGGTTGGGGTTCGGCCTAGGGCTAGGATTTTTAAAATCAGGAAGCCCTGAGTTCCAGGCACACTGGAGCTGTGAAAGGCATCCAAAAGGGAGTGCAAAAGTGCCACAACATGGCTGCTTTCACAGCTTTTTCCTTGGCAAGAAGCCTAACACCAGGCTGACATACTTTCCCAGGGTTACTGTTAGGCTTAGGCCTAGGGCTAGGATTTTTGAAACTAGGAAGCCCTGGGCTCCAGGCACACTGCAGCTGTTCAAGGCATCCCAAGGGGAGTACAAAAGTGCAACAACATGGCAGCTTTCACAGCTTTTTCCTTGGCAAGAAGCCTAACACCAGGCTGATTTACTTTCCCAGGGTTACTGTTAGGCTTAGGCCTAGGGCTAGGATTTTTGAAACTAGGAAGCCCTTAGCTCCAGGCACACTGCAGCTGTTCAAGGCATCCCAAGGGGAGTACAAAAGTGCAACAACATGGCAGCTTTCACAGCTTTTTCCTTGGCACCATCCCTATACCTAGGCTGATTTATCTGCCTAGGGTTAGGGTTAGGGTTCAGCCTAGGGCTTGGATTTCTTTAACCAGGAAGCCCTGAGTTCCAGGCTTACTTCATCTGCCAAAGGCATCCCAAGGGAGTGCAGAAGTGCCACAACATGGCTGCTTTCACGGCTTTTTCCTTGGCAAGAAGCCTAACATCAGGCTGATTTACTTTCCCAGGGTTACTGTTAGGCTTAGGCCTAGGGCTAGGATTTTTGAAACTAGGAAGCCCTTAGCTCCAGGCACACTGCAGCTGTTCAAGGCATCCCAAGGGGAGTACAAAAGTGCAACAACATGGCAGCTTTCACAGCTTTTTCCTTGGCACCATCCCTATACCTAGGCTGATTTATCTGCCTAGGGTTAGGGTTAGGGTTCAGCCTAGGGCTTGGATTTCTTTAACCAGGAAGCCCTGAGTTCCAGGCTTACTTCATCTGCCAAAGGCATCCCAAAGGGAGTGCAGAAGTGCCACAACATGGCTGCTTTCACGCCTTTTTCCTTGGCAAGACGCCTAACACCAGGCTGACTTACCTTCCCAGGGTTACTGTTAGGCTTAGGCCTAGGGCTAGGATTTTTAAAACTAGGAAGCCCTTAGCTCCAGGCACACTGCAGCTGTTCAAGGCATCCCAAGGGGAGTACAAAAGTGCAACAACATGGCAGCTTTCACAGCTTTTTCCTTGGCACCATCCCTATACCTAGGCTGATTTATCTGCCTAGGGTTAGGGTTAGGGTTCAGCCTAGGGCTTGAATTTCTTTAACCAGGAAGCCCTGAGTTCCAGGCTTACTTCATCTGCCAAAGGCATCCCAAAGGGAGTGCAGAAGTGCCACAACATGGCTGCTTTCATGTTGTTGTTATCTTATTGTATTTCATATTTCTGGAGTCCCATCTTAAAGTCCATACCTTCTTGCTGGTCCTATTATGCAGCTCCTCTCTGCAGCACAGTTCCTCATGGCTTCCATAGGGGCTCCTTCTGGGCTCTCGACCCAACCCCCTTTTATCCCAGAGGCCTTCATGAGCTACAGCTGCTACCCAACCAAGGATCCCACAGCTGTAGCTCATCCAGAGCAACAGGACCCACCTATCTAATACATAGGACTCTCACTACATATATATATATTCACAAGGACTCCTTTATAACAATACATATATTCAGGCCCCTACATTTCCCCCCTTTTCTTTTAACAATTTCTCAATTACACAGTTACAATATCCATATCTGTCCCAGCTCCCAGGCTGCCACAGCTCTCGGCTGTCCTATCTTCCACTGTCCCAGCTCTCCGGCTGCCACAGCTCTCAGCTGTCCGGGGGATTCCATACCTAATACATATATTCAGGCCCCTACATTTCCCCCCTTTTCTTTTAACAATTTCTCAATTACACAGTTACAATATCCATATCTGTCCCAGCTCTCAGGCTGCCACAGCTCTCAGCTGTCCTATCTTCCACTGTCCCAGCTCTCCGGCTGCCACAGCTCTCGGCTGTCCAGGGGAGTCCATACCTTCTCCTTGGCTGCATGTTCTTTATCACGTCGCGGTCACCAATTGTTGTTGTTATCTTATTGTATTTCATATTTCTGGAGTCCCATCTTAAAGTCCATACCTTCTTGCTGGTCCTATTATGCAGCTCCTCTCTGCAGCACAGTTCCTCATGGCTTCCATAGGGGCTCCTTCTGGGCTCTCGACCCAACCCCCTTTTATCCCAGAGGCCTTCATGAGCTACAGCTGCTACCCAACCAAGGATCCCACAGCTGTAGCTCATCCAGAGCAACAGGACCCACCTATCTAATACATAGGACTCTCACTACATATATATATATTCACAAGGACTCCTTTATAACAATACATATATTCAGGCCCCTACACTTTCACGGCTTTTCCCTTAGGAAGAACCCTAATACCCGGCTGATTTACCTTCCTAGGGTTACTGTTAGGCTTAGGCCTAGGACTTTTAAAACCAGGAAGCCCTGGGCTCCAGGCACACTGCAGCTGCGAAAGGCATCCCAAGGGGAGCGCAAAAGTGACGCAACTTGGCTGCCACCACTGATATTTCCATGAGACCATCCCGAAACATAGGTTGATTTTCCTTCCTAGGGTTAAGGTTTGAGTTACGCCTAGGGTAAGGGTCTATTAACCAGAAAGCCCTGAGTTCCAAGAACACAGCAGCTGCGAAGGACTAGCCAAGAAGAGCGCAAAAGTAGCACAACATGCCTGCCTCCACAGCTTTTTCCTTGGGGACATGCCTAATTCCTGGCTGATTTGCCTTTCTCGTCTTAGGGTTGGGGTTCGGCCTAGGGCTAGGATTTTTAAAATCAGGAAGCCCTGAGTTCCAGGCACACTGGAGCTGTGAAAGGCATCCAAAAGGGAGTGCAAAAGTGCCACAACATGGCTGCTTTCACAGCTTTTTCCTTGGCAAGAAGCCTAACACCAGGCTGACATACTTTCCCAGGGTTACTGTTAGGCTTAGGCCTAGGGCTAGGATTTTTGAAACTAGGAAGCCCTGGGCTCCAGGCACACTGCAGCTGTTCAAGGCATCCCAAGGGGAGTACAAAAGTGCAACAACATGGCAGCTTTCACAGCTTTTTCCTTGGCAAGAAGCCTAACACCAGGCTGATTTACTTTCCCAGGGTTACTGTTAGGCTTAGGCCTAGGGCTAGGATTTTTGAAACTAGGAAGCCCTTAGCTCCAGGCACACTGCAGCTGTTCAAGGCATCCCAAGGGGAGTACAAAAGTGCAACAACATGGCAGCTTTCACAGCTTTTTCCTTGGCACCATCCCTATACCTAGGCTGATTTATCTGCCTAGGGTTAGGGTTAGGGTTCAGCCTAGGGCTTGGATTTCTTTAACCAGGAAGCCCTGAGTTCCAGGCTTACTTCATCTGCCAAAGGCATCCCAAGGGAGTGCAGAAGTGCCACAACATGGCTGCTTTCACGGCTTTTTCCTTGGCAAGAAGCCTAACATCAGGCTGATTTACTTTCCCAGGGTTACTGTTAGGCTTAGGCCTAGGGCTAGGATTTTTGAAACTAGGAAGCCCTTAGCTCCAGGCACACTGCAGCTGTTCAAGGCATCCCAAGGGGAGTACAAAAGTGCAACAACATGGCAGCTTTCACAGCTTTTTCCTTGGCACCATCCCTATACCTAGGCTGATTTATCTGCCTAGGGTTAGGGTTAGGGTTCAGCCTAGGGCTTGGATTTCTTTAACCAGGAAGCCCTGAGTTCCAGGCTTACTTCATCTGCCAAAGGCATCCCAAAGGGAGTGCAGAAGTGCCACAACATGGCTGCTTTCACGCCTTTTTCCTTGGCAAGACGCCTAACACCAGGCTGACTTACCTTCCCAGGGTTACTGTTAGGCTTAGGCCTAGGGCTAGGATTTTTAAAACTAGGAAGCCCTTAGCTCCAGGCACACTGCAGCTGTTCAAGGCATCCCAAGGGGAGTACAAAAGTGCAACAACATGGCAGCTTTCACAGCTTTTTCCTTGGCACCATCCCTATACCTAGGCTGATTTATCTGCCTAGGGTTAGGGTTAGGGTTCAGCCTAGGGCTTGAATTTCTTTAACCAGGAAGCCCTGAGTTCCAGGCTTACTTCATCTGCCAAAGGCATCCCAAAGGGAGTGCAGAAGTGCCACAACATGGCTGCTTTCATGTTGTTGTTATCTTATTGTATTTCATATTTCTGGAGTCCCATCTTAAAGTCCATACCTTCTTGCTGGTCCTATTATGCAGCTCCTCTCTGCAGCACAGTTCCTCATGGCTTCCATAGGGGCTCCTCCTGGGCTCTCGACCCAACCCCCTTTTATCCCAGAGGCCTTCATGAG
The DNA here is from genome assembly GCF_027579445.1 of Ammospiza nelsoni. Taxonomy (NCBI): domain Eukaryota; kingdom Metazoa; phylum Chordata; class Aves; order Passeriformes; family Passerellidae; genus Ammospiza; species Ammospiza nelsoni. Next base: position 777,033 of record NW_026683194.1, read on the forward strand.
CTACAGCTGCTACCCAACCAAGGATCCCACAGCTGTAGCTCATCCAGAGCAACAGGACCCACCTATCTAATACATAGGACTCTCACTACATATATATATTCACAAGGACTCCTTTATAACAATACATATATTCAGGCCCCTACATTTCCCCCCTTTTCTTTTAACAATTTCTCAATTACACAGTTACAATATCCATATCTGTCCCAGCTCCCAGGCTGCCACAGCTCTCGGCTGTCCTATCTTCCACTGTCCCAGCTCTCCAGCTGCCACAGCTCTCGGCTGTCCGGGGGATTCCATACCTAATACATATATTCAGGCCCCTACATTTCCCCCCTTTTCTTTTAACAATTTCTCCATTACACAGTTACAATATCCATATCTGTCCCAGCTCTCAGGCTGCCACAGCTCTCAGCTGTCCTATCTTCATCTGTCCCAGCTCTCAGGCTGCCACAGCTCTCGGCTGTCCTATATTCCACTGTCCCAGCTCTCCGGCTGCCACAGCTCTCGGCTGTCCGGGGGATTCCATACCTAATACATATATTCAGGCCCCTACATTATTGTTGTTGTTATCTTATTGTATTTCATATTTCTGGAGTCCCATCTTAAAGTCCATACCTTCTTGCTGGTCCTATTATGCAGCTCCTCTCTGCAGCACAGTTCCTCATGGCTTCCATAGGGGCTCCTTCTGGGCTCTCGACCCAACCCCCTTTTATCCCAGAGGCCTTCATGAGCTACAGCTGCTACCCAACCAAGGATCCCACAGCTGTAGCTCATCCAGAGCAACAGGACCCACCTATCTAATACATAGGACTCTCACTACATATATATATATTCACAAGGACTCCTTTATAACAATACATATATTCAGGCCCCTACACTTTCACGGCTTTTCCCTTAGGAAGAACCCTAATACCCGGCTGATTTACCTTCCTAGGGTTACTGTTAGGCTTAGGCCTAGGACTTTTAAAACCAGGAAGCCCTGGGCTCCAGGCACACTGCAGCTGCGAAAGGCATCCCAAGGGGAGCGCAAAAGTGACGCAACTTGGCTGCCACCACTGATATTTCCATGAGACCATCCCGAAACATAGGTTGATTTTCCTTCCTAGGGTTAAGGTTTGAGTTACGCCTAGGGTAAGGGTCTATTAACCAGAAAGCCCTGAGTTCCAAGAACACAGCAGCTGCGAAGGACTAGCCAAGAAGAGCGCAAAAGTACCACAACATGCCTGCCTCCACAGCTTTTTCCTTGGGGACATGCCTAATTCCTGGCTGATTTGCCTTTCTCGTCTTAGGGTTGGGGTTCGGCCTAGGGCTAGGATTTTTAAAAGCAGGAAGCCCTGAGTTCCAGGCACACTGGAGCTGTGAAAGGCATCCAAAAGGGAGTGCAAAAGTGCCACAACATGGCTGCTTTCACGGCTTTTTCCTTGGCAAGAAGCCTAACACCAGGCTGACATACTTTCCCAGGGTTACTGTTAGGCTTAGGCCTAGGGCTAGGATTTTTGAAACTAGGAAGCCCTGGGCTCCAGGCACACTGCAGCTGTGAAAGGCATCCCAAGGGGAGTACAAAAGTGCAACAACATGGCAGCTTTCACAGCTTTTTCCTTGGCAAGAAGCCTAACACCAGGCTGATTTACTTTCCCAGGGTTACTGTTAGGCTTAGGCCTAGGGCTAGGATTTTTGAAACTAGGAAGCCCTTAGCTCCAGGCACACTGCAGCTGTTCAAGGCATCCCAAGGGGAGTACAAAAGTGCAACAACATGGCAGCTTTCACAGCTTTTTCCTTGGCACCATCCCTATACCTAGGCTGATTTATCTGCCTAGGGTTAGGGTTAGGGTTCAGCCTAGGGCTTGGATTTCTTTAACCAGGAAGCCCTGAGTTCCAGGCTTACTTCATCTGCCAAAGGCATCCCAAGGGAGTGCAGAAGTGCCACAACATGGCTGCTTTCACGGCTTTTTCCTTGGCAAGAAGCCTAACATCAGGCTGATTTACTTTCCCAGGGTTACTGTTAGGCTTAGGCCTAGGGCTAGGATTTTTGAAACTAGGAAGCCCTTAGCTCCAGGCACACTGCAGCTGTTCAAGGCATCCCAAGGGGAGTACAAAAGTGCAACAACATGGCAGCTTTCACAGCTTTTTCCTTGGCACCATCCCTATACCTAGGCTGATTTATCTGCCTAGGGTTAGGGTTAGGGTTCAGCCTAGGGCTTGGATTTCTTTAACCAGGAAGCCCTGAGTTCCAGGCTTACTTCATCTGCCAAAGGCATCCCAAAGGGAGTGCAGAAGTGCCACAACATGGCTGCTTTCACGCCTTTTTCCTTGGCAAGACGCCTAACACCAGGCTGACTTACCTTCCCAGGGTTACTGTTAGGCTTAGGCCTAGGGCTAGGATTTTTAAAACTAGGAAGCCCTTAGCTCCAGGCACACTGCAGCTGTTCAAGGCATCCCAAGGGGAGTACAAAAGTGCAACAACATGGCAGCTTTCACAGCTTTTTCCTTGGCACCATCCCTATACCTAGGCTGATTTATCTGCCTAGGGTTAGGGTTAGGGTTCAGCCTAGGGCTTGAATTTCTTTAACCAGGAAGCCCTGAGTTCCAGGCTTACTTCATCTGCCAAAGGCATCCCAAAGGGAGTGCAGAAGTGCCACAACATGGCTGCTTTCATGTTGTTGTTATCTTATTGTATTTCATATTTCTGGAGTCCCATCTTAAAGTCCATACCTTCTTGCTGGTCCTATTATGCAGCTCCTCTCTGCAGCACAGTTCCTCATGGCTTCCATAGGGGCTCCTCCTGGGCTCTCGACCCAACCCCCTTTTATCCCAGAGGCCTTCATGAGCTACAGCTGCTACCCAACCAAGGATCCCACAGCTGTAGCTCATCCAGAGCAACAGGACCCACCTATCTAATACATAGGACTCTCACTACATATATATATTCACAAGGACTCCTTTATAACAATACATATATTCAGGCCCCTACATTTCCCCCCTTTTCTTTTAACAATTTCTCAATTACACAGTTACAATATCCATATCTGTCCCAGCTCCCAGGCTGCCACAGCTCTCGGCTGTCCTATCTTCCACTGTCCCAGCTCTCCAGCTGCCACAGCTCTCGGCTGTCCGGGGGATTCCATACCTAATACATATATTCAGGCCCCTACATTTCCCCCCTTTTCTTTTAACAATTTCTCCATTACACAGTTACAATATCCATATCTGTCTCAGCTCTCAGGCTGCCACAGCTCTCAGCTGTCCTATCTTCATCTGTCCCAGCTCTCAGGCTGCCACAGCTCTCGGCTGTCCTATATTCCACTGTCCCAGCTCTCCGGCTGCCACAGCTCTCGGCTGTCCGGGGGATTCCATACCTAATACATATATTCAGGCCCCTACATTATTGTTGTTGTTATCTTATTGTATTTCATATTTCTGGAGTCCCATCTTAAAGTCCATACCTTCTTGCTGGTCCTATTATGCAGCTCCTCTCTGCAGCACAGTTCCTCATGGCTTCCATAGGGGCTCCTTCTGGGCTCTCGACCCAACCCCCTTTTATCCCAGAGGCCTTCATGAGCTACAGCTGCTACCCAACCAAGGATCCCACAGCTGTAGCTCATCCAGAGCAACAGGACCCACCTATCTAATACATAGGACTCTCACTACATATATATATATTCACAAGGACTCCTTTATAACAATACATATATTCAGGCCCCTACATTTCCCCCCTTTTCTTTTAACAATTTCTCAATTACACAGTTACAATATCCATATCTGTCCCAGCTCCCAGGCTGCCACAGCTCTCGGCTGTCCTATCTTCCACTGTCCCAGCTCTCCGGCTGCCACAGCTCTCAGCTGTCCGGGGGATTCCATACCTAATACATATATTCAGGCCCCTACATTTCCCCCCTTTTCTTTTAACAATTTCTCAATTACACAGTTACAATATCCATATCTGTCCCAGCTCTCAGGCTGCCACAGCTCTCAGCTGTCCTATCTTCCACTGTCCCAGCTCTCCGGCTGCCACAGCTCTCGGCTGTCCAGGGGAGTCCATACCTTCTCCTTGGCTGCATGTTCTTTATCACGTCGCGGTCACCAATTGTTGTTGTTATCTTATTGTATTTCATATTTCTGGAGTCCCATCTTAAAGTCCATACCTTCTTGCTGGTCCTATTATGCAGCTCCTCTCTGCAGCACAGTTCCTCATGGCTTCCATAGGGGCTCCTTCTGGGCTCTCGACCCAACCCCCTTTTATCCCAGAGGCCTTCATGAGCTACAGCTGCTACCCAACCAAGGATCCCACAGCTGTAGCTCATCCAGAGCAACAGGACCCACCTATCTAATACATAGGACTCTCACTACATATATATATATTCACAAGGACTCCTTTATAACAATACATATATTCAGGCCCCTACACTTTCACGGCTTTTCCCTTAGGAAGAACCCTAATACCCGGCTGATTTACCTTCCTAGGGTTACTGTTAGGCTTAGGCCTAGGACTTTTAAAACCAGGAAGCCCTGGGCTCCAGGCACACTGCAGCTGCAAAAGGCATCCCAAGGGGAGCGCAAAAGTGACGCAACTTGGCTGCCACCACTGATATTTCCATGAGACCATCCCGAAACATAGGTTGATTTTCCTTCCTAGGGTTAAGGTTTGAGTTACGCCTAGGGTAAGGGTCTATTAACCAGAAAGCCCTGAGTTCCAAGAACACAGCAGCTGCGAAGGACTACCCAAGAAGAGCGCAAAAGTACCACAACATGCCTGCCTCCACAGCTTTTTCCTTGGGGACATGCCTAATTCCTGGCTGATTTGCCTTTCTCGTCTTAGGGTTGGGGTTCGGCCTAGGGCTAGGATTTTTAAAAGCAGGAAGCCCTGAGTTCCAGGCACACTGGAGCTGTGAAAGGCATCCAAAAGGGAGTGCAAAAGTGCCACAACATGGCTGCTTTCACGGCTTTTTCCTTGGCAAGAAGCCTAACACCAGGCTGACATACTTTCCCAGGGTTACTGTTAGGCTTAGGCCTAGGGCTAGGATTTTTGAAACTAGGAAGCCCTGGGCTCCAGGCACACTGCAGCTGTTCAAGGCATCCCAAGGGGAGTACAAAAGTGCAACAACATGGCAGCTTTCACAGCTTTTTCCTTGGCAAGAAGCCTAACACCAGGCTGATTTACTTTCCCAGGGTTACTGTTAGGCTTAGGCCTAGGGCTAGGATTTTTGAAACTAGGAAGCCCTTAGCTCCAGGCTCACTGCAGCTGTTCAAGGCATCCCAAGGGGAGTACAAAAGTGCAACAACATGGCAGCTTTCACAGCTTTTTCCTTGCCACCATCCCTATACCTAGGCTGATTTATCTGCCTAGGGTTAGGGTTAGGGTTCAGCCTAGGGCTTGGATTTCTTTAACCAGGAAGCCCTGAGTTCCAGGCTTACTTCATCTGCCAAAGGCATCCCAAGGGAGTGCAGAAGTGCCACAACATGGCTGCTTTCACGGCTTTTTCCTTGGCAAGAAGCCTAACATCAGGCTGATTTACTTTCCCAGGGTTACTGTTAGGCTTAGGCCTAGGGCTAGGATTTTTGAAACTAGGAAGCCCTTAGCTCCAGGCACACTGCAGCTGTTCAAGGCATCCCAAGGGGAGTACAAAAGTGCAACAACATGGCAGCTTTCACAGCTTTTTCCTTGGCACCATCCCTATACCTAGGCTGATTTATCTGCCTAGGGTTAGGGTTAGGGTTCAGCCTAGGGCTTGGATTTCTTTAACCAGGAAGCCCTGAGTTCCAGGCTTACTTCATCTGCCAAAGGCATCCCAAAGGGAGTGCAGAAGTGCCACAACATGGCTGCTTTCACGCCTTTTTCCTTGGCAAGACGCCTAACACCAGGCTGACTTACCTTCCCAGGGTTACTGTTAGGCTTAGGCCTAGGGCTAGGATTTTTAAAACTAGGAAGCCCTTAGCTCCAGGCACACTGCAGCTGTTCAAGGCATCCCAAGGGGAGTACAAAAGTGCAACAACATGGCAGCTTTCACAGCTTTTTCCTTGGCACCATCCCTATACCTAGGCTGATTTATCTGCCTAGGGTTAGGGTTAGGGTTCAGCCTAGGGCTTGAATTTCTTTAACCAGGAAGCCCTGAGTTCCAGGCTTACTTCATCTGCCAAAGGCATCCCAAAGGGAGTGCAGAAGTGCCACAACATGGCTGCTTTCATGTTGTTGTTATCTTATTGTATTTCATATTTCTGGAGTCCCATCTTAAAGTCCATACCTTCTTGCTGGTCCTATTATGCAGCTCCTCTCTGCAGCACAGTTCCTCATGGCTTCCATAGGGGCTCCTCCTGGGCTCTCGACCCAACCCCCTTTTATCCCAGAGGCCTTCATGAGCTACAGCTGCTACCCAACCAAGGATCCCACAGCTGTAGCTCATCCAGAGCAACAGGACCCACCTATCTAATACATAGGACTCTCACTACATATATATATTCACAAGGACTCCTTTATAACAATACATATATTCAGGCCCCTACATTTCCCCCCTTTTCTTTTAACAATTTCTCAATTACACAGTTACAATATCCATATCTGTCCCAGCTCCCAGGCTGCCACAGCTCTCGGCTGTCCTATCTTCCACTGTCCCAGCTCTCCAGCTGCCACAGCTCTCGGCTGTCCGGGGGATTCCATACCTAATACATATATTCAGGCCCCTACATTTCCCCCCTTTTCTTTTAACAATTTCTCCATTACACAGTTACAATATCCATATCTGTCTCAGCTCTCAGGCTGCCACAGCTCTCAGCTGTCCTATCTTCATCTGTCCCAGCTCTCAGGCTGCCACAGCTCTCGGCTGTCCTATATTCCACTGTCCCAGCTCTCCGGCTGCCCCAGCTCTCGGCTGTCCGGGGGATTCCATACCTAATACATATATTCAGGCCCCTACATTATTGTTGTTGTTATCTTATTGTATTTCATATTTCTGGAGTCCCATCTTAAAGTCCATACCTTCTTGCTGGTCCTATTATGCAGCTCCTCTCTGCAGCACAGTTCCTCATGGCTTCCATAGGGGCTCCTTCTGGGCTCTCGACCCAACCCCCTTTTATCCCAGAGGCCTTCATGAGCTACAGCTGCTACCCAACCAAGGATCCCACAGCTGTAGCTCATCCAGAGCAACAGGACCCACCTATCTAATACATAGGACTCTCACTACATATATATATATTCACAAGGACTCCTTTATAACAATACATATATTCAGGCCCCTACATTTCCCCCCTTTTCTTTTAACAATTTCTCAATTACACAGTTACAATATCCATATCTGTCCCAGCTCCCAGGCTGCCACAGCTCTCGGCTGTCCTATCTTCCACTGTCCCAGCTCTCCGGCTGCCACAGCTCTCAGCTGTCCGGGGGATTCCATACCTAATACATATATTCAGGCCCCTACATTTCCCCCCTTTTCTTTTAACAATTTCTCAATTACACAGTTACAATATCCATATCTGTCCCAGCTCTCAGGCTGCCACAGCTCTCAGCTGTCCTATCTTCCACTGTCCCAGCTCTCCGGCTGCCACAGCTCTCGGCTGTCCAGGGGAGTCCATACCTTCTCCTTGGCTGCATGTTCTTTATCACGTCGCGGTCACCAATTGTTGTTGTTATCTTATTGTATTTCATATTTCTGGAGTCCCATCTTAAAGTCCATACCTTCTTGCTGGTCCTATTATGCAGCTCCTCTCTGCAGCACAGTTCCTCATGGCTTCCATAGGGGCTCCTTCTGGGCTCTCGACCCAACCCCCTTTTATCCCAGAGGCCTTCATGAGCTACAGCTGCTACCCAACCAAGGATCCCACAGCTGTAGCTCATCCAGAGCAACAGGACCCACCTATCTAATACATAGGACTCTCACTACATATATATATATTCACAAGGACTCCTTTATAACAATACATATATTCAGGCCCCTACACTTTCACGGCTTTTCCCTTAGGAAGAACCCTAATACCCGGCTGATTTACCTTCCTAGGGTTACTGTTAGGCTTAGGCCTAGGACTTTTAAAACCAGGAAGCCCTGGGCTCCAGGCACACTGCAGCTGCGAAAGGCATCCCAAGGGGAGCGCAAAAGTGACGCAACTTGGCTGCCACCACTGATATTTCCATGAGACCATCCCGAAACATAGGTTGATTTTCCTTCCTAGGGTTAAGGTTTGAGTTACGCCTAGGGTAAGGGTCTATTAACCAGAAAGCCCTGAGTTCCAAGAACACAGCAGCTGCGAAGGACTAGCCAAGAAGAGCGCAAAAGTAGCACAACATGCCTGCCTCCACAGCTTTTTCCTTGGGGACATGCCTAATTCCTGGCTGATTTGCCTTTCTCGTCTTAGGGTTGGGGTTCGGCCTAGGGCTAGGATTTTTAAAATCAGGAAGCCCTGAGTTCCAGGCACACTGGAGCTGTGAAAGGCATCCAAAAGGGAGTGCAAAAGTGCCACAACATGGCTGCTTTCACGGCTTTTTCCTTGGCAAGAAGCCTAACACCAGGCTGACATACTTTCCCAGGGTTACTGTTAGGCTTAGGCCTAGGGCTAGGATTTTTGAAACTAGGAAGCCCTGGGCTCCAGGCACACTGCAGCTGTTCAAGGCATCCCAAGGGGAGTACAAAAGTGCAACAACATGGCAGCTTTCACAGCTTTTTCCTTGGCAAGAAGCCTAACACCAGGCTGATTTACTTTCCCAGGGTTACTGTTAGGCTTAGGCCTAGGGCTAGGATTTTTGAAACTAGGAAGCCCTTAGCTCCAGGCACACTGCAGCTGTTCAAGGCATCCCAAGGGGAGTACAAAAGTGCAACAACATGGCAGCTTTCACAGCTTTTTCCTTGCCACCATCCCTATACCTAGGCTGATTTATCTGCCTAGGGTTAGGGTTAGGGTTCAGCCTAGGGCTTGGATTTCTTTAACCAGGAAGCCCTGAGTTCCAGGCTTACTTCATCTGCCAAAGGCATCCCAAGGGAGTGCAGAAGTGCCACAACATGGCTGCTTTCACGGCTTTTTCCTTGGCAAGAAGCCTAACATCAGGCTGATTTACTTTCCCAGGGTTACTGTTAGGCTTAGGCCTAGGGCTAGGATTTTTGAAACTAGGAAGCCCTTAGCTCCAGGCACACTGCAGCTGTTCAAGGCATCCCAAGGGGAGTACAAAAGTGCAACAACATGGCAGCTTTCACAGCTTTTTCCTTGGCACCATCCCTATACCTAGGCTGATTTATCTGCCTAGGGTTAGGGTTAGGGTTCAGCCTAGGGCTTGGATTTCTTTAACCAGGAAGCCCTGAGTTCCAGGCTTACTTCATCTGCCAAAGGCATCCCAAAGGGAGTGCAGAAGTGCCACAACATGGCTGCTTTCACGCCTTTTTCCTTGGCAAGACGCCTAACACCAGGCTGACTTACCTTCCCAGGGTTACTGTTAGGCTTAGGCCTAGGGCTAGGATTTTTAAAACTAGGAAGCCCTTAGCTCCAGGCACACTGCAGCTGTTCAAGGCATCCCAAGGGGAGTACAAAAGTGCAACAACATGGCAGCTTTCACAGCTTTTTCCTTGGCACCATCCCTATACCTAGGCTGATTTATCTGCCTAGGGTTAGGGTTAGGGTTCAGCCTAGGGCTTGAATTTCTTTAACCAGGAAGCCCTGAGTTCCAGGCTTACTTCATCTGCCAAAGGCATCCCAAAGGGAGTGCAGAAGTGCCACAACATGGCTGCTTTCATGTTGTTGTTATCTTATTGTATTTCATATTTCTGGAGTCCCATCTTAAAGTCCATACCTTCTTGCTGGTCCTATTATGCAGCTCCTCTCTGCAGCACAGTTCCTCATGGCTTCCATAGGGGCTCCTCCTGGGCTCTCGACCCAACCCCCTTTTATCCCAGAGGCCTTCATGAGCTACAGCTGCTACCCAACCAAGGATCCCACAGCTGTAGCTCATCCAGAGCAACAGGACCCACCTATCTAATACATAGGACTCTCACTACATATATATATTCACAAGGACTCCTTTATAACAATACATATATTCAGGCCCCTACATTTCCCCCCTTTTCTTTTAACAATTTCTCAATTACACAGTTACAATATCCATATCTGTCCCAGCTCCCAGGCTGCCACAGCTCTCGGCTGTCCTATCTTCCACTGTCCCAGCTCTCCAGCTGCCACAGCTCTCGGCTGTCCGGGGGATTCCATACCTAATACATATATTCAGGCCCCTACATTTCCCCCCTTTTCTTTTAACAATTTCTCCATTACACAGTTACAATATCCATATCTGTCCCAGCTCTCAGGCTGCCACAGCTCTCAGCTGTCCTATCTTCATCTGTCCCAGCTCTCAGGCTGCCACAGCTCTCGGCTGTCCTATATTCCACTGTCCCAGCTCTCCGGCTGCCACAGCTCTCGGCTGTCCGGGGGATTCCATACCTAATACATATATTCAGGCCCCTACATTATTGTTGTTGTTATCTTATTGTATTTCATATTTCTGGAGTCCCATCTTAAAGTCCATACCTTCTTGCTGGTCCTATTATGCAGCTCCTCTCTGCAGCACAGTTCCTCATGGCTTCCATAGGGGCTCCTTCTGGGCTCTCGACCCAACCCCCTTTTATCCCAGAGGCCTTCATGAGCTACAGCTGCTACCCAACCAAGGATCCCACAGCTGTAGCTCATCCAGAGCAACAGGACCCACCTATCTAATACATAGGACTCTCACTACATATATATATATTCACAAGGACTCCTTTATAACAATACATATATTCAGGCCCCTACACTTTCACGGCTTTTCCCTTAGGAAGAACCCTAATACCCGGCTGATTTACCTTCCTAGGGTTACTGTTAGGCTTAGGCCTAGGACTTTTAAAACCAGGAAGCCCTGGGCTCCAGGCACACTGCAGCTGCGAAAGGCATCCCAAGGGGAGCGCAAAAGTGACGCAACTTGGCTGCCACCACTGATATTTCCATGAGACCATCCCGAACCATAGGTTGATTTTCCTTCCTAGGGTTAAGGTTTGAGTTACGCCTAGGGTAAGGGTCTATTAACCAGAAAGCCCTGAGTTCCAAGAACACAGCAGCTGCGAAGGACTAGCCAAGAAGAGCGCAAAAGTAGCACAACATGCCTGCCTCCACAGCTTTTTCCTTGGGGACATGCCTAATTCCTGGCTGATTTGCCTTTCTCGTCTTAGGGTTGGGGTTCGGCCTAGGGCTAGGATTTTTAAAATCAGGAAGCCCTGAGTTCCAGGCACACTGGAGCTGTGAAAGGCATCCAAAAGGGAGTGCAAAAGTGCCACAACATGGCTGCTTTCACGGCTTTTTCCTTGGCAAGAAGCCTAACACCAGGCTGACATACTTTCCCAGGGTTACTGTTAGGCTTAGGCCTAGGGCTAGGATTTTTGAAACTAGGAAGCCCTGGGCTCCAGGCACACTGCAGCTGTTCAAGGCATCCCAAGGGGAGTACAAAAGTGCAACAACATGGCAGCTTTCACAGCTTTTTCCTTGGCAAGAAGCCTAACACCAGGCTGATTTACTTTCCCAGGGTTACTGTTAGGCTTAGGCCTAGGGCTAGGATTTTTGAAACTAGGAAGCCCTTAGCTCCAGGCACACTGCAGCTGTTCAAGGCATCCCAAGGGGAGTACAAAAGTGCAACAACATGGCAGCTTTCACAGCTTTTTCCTTGGCACCATCCCTATACCTAGGCTGATTTATCTGCCTAGGGTTAGGGTTAGGGTTCAGCCTAGGGCTTGGATTTCTTTAACCAGGAAGCCCTGAGTTCCAGGCTTACTTCATCTGCCAAAGGCATCCCAAGGGAGTGCAGAAGTGCCACAACATGGCTGCTTTCACGGCTTTTTCCTTGGCAAGAAGCCTAACATCAGGCTGATTTACTTTCCCAGGGTTACTGTTAGGCTTAGGCCTAGGGCTAGGATTTTTGAAACTAGGAAGCCCTTAGCTCCAGGCACACTGCAGCTGTTCAAGGCATCCCAAGGGGAGTACAAAAGTGCAACAACATGGCAGCTTTCACAGCTTTTTCCTTGGCACCATCCCTATACCTAGGCTGATTTATCTGCCTAGGGTTAGGGTTAGGGTTCAGCCTAGGGCTTGGATTTCTTTAACCAGGAAGCCCTGAGTTCCAGGCTTACTTCATCTGCCAAAGGCATCCCAAAGGGAGTGCAGAAGTGCCACAACATGGCTGCTTTCACGCCTTTTTCCTTGGCAAGACGCCTAACACCAGGCTGACTTACCTTCCCAGGGTTACTGTTAGGCTTAGGCCTAGGGCTAGGATTTTTAAAACTAGGAAGCCCTTAGCTCCAGGCACACTGCAGCTGTTCAAGGCATCCCAAGGGGAGTACAAAAGTGCAACAACATGGCAGCTTTCACAGCTTTTTCCTTGGCACCATCCCTATACCTAGGCTGATTTATCTGCCTAGGGTTAGGGTTAGGGTTCAGCCTAGGGCTTGAATTTCTTTAACCAGGAAGCCCTGAGTTCCAGGCTTACTTCATCTGCCAAAGGCATCCCAAAGGGAGTGCAGAAGTGCCACAACATGGCTGCTTTCATGTTGTTGTTATCTTATTTTATTTCATATTTCTGGAGTCCCATCTTAAAGTCCATACCTTCTTGCTGGTCCTATTATGCAGCTCCTCTCTGCAGCACAGTTCCTCATGGCTTCCATAGGGGCTCCTCCTGGGCTCTCGACCCAACCCCCTTTTATCCCAGAGGCCTTCATGAGCTACAGCTGCTACCCAACCAAGGATCCCACAGCTGTAGCTCATCCAGAGCAACAGGACCCACCTATCTAATACATAGGACTCTCACTACATATATATATTCACAAGGACTCCTTTATAACAATACATATATTCAGGCCCCTACATTTCCCCCCTTTTCTTTTAACAATTTCTCAATTACACAGTTACAATATCCATATCTGTCCCAGCTCCCAGGCTGCCACAGCTCTCGGCTGTCCTATCTTCCACTGTCCCAGCTCTCCAGCTGCCACAGCTCTCGGCTGTCCGGGGGATTCCATACCTAATACATATATTCAGGCCCCTACATTTCCCGCCTTTTCTTTTAACAATTTCTCCATTACACAGTTACAATATGCATATCTGTCCCAGCTCTCAGGCTGCCACAGCTCTCAGCTGTCCTATCTTCATCTGTCCCAGCTCTCAGGCTGCCACAGCTCTCGGCTGTCCTATATTCCACTGTCCCAGCTCTCCGGCTGCCACAGCTCTCGGCTGTCCGGGGGATTCCATACCTAATACATATATTCAGGCCCCTACATTATTGTTGTTGTTATCTTATTGTATTTCATATTTCTGGAGTCCCATCTTAAAGTCCATACCTTCTTGCTGGTCCTATTATGCAGCTCCTCTCTGCAGCACAGTTCCTCATGGCTTCCATAGGGGCTCCTTCTGGGCTCTCGACCCAACCCCCTTTTATCCCAGAGGCCTTCATGAGCTACAGCTGCTACCCAACCAAGGATCCCACAGCTGTAGCTCATCCAGAGCAACAGGACCCACCTATCTAATACATAGGACTCTCACTACATATATATATATTCACAAGGACTCCTTTATAACAATACATATATTCAGGCCCCTACACTTTCACGGCTTTTCCCTTAGGAAGAACCCTAATACCCGGCTGATTTACCTTCCTAGGGTTACTGTTAGGCTTAGGCCTAGGACTTTTAAAACCAGGAAGCCCTGGGCTCCAGGCACACTGCAGCTGCGAAAGGCATCCCAAGGGGAGCGCAAAAGTGACGCAACTTGGCTGCCACCACTGATATTTCCATGAGACCATCCCGAACCATAGGTTGATTTTCCTTCCTAGGGTTAAGGTTTGAGTTACGCCTAGGGTAAGGGTCTATTAACCAGAAAGCCCTGAGTTCCAAGAACACAGCAGCTGCGAAGGACTAGCCAAGAAGAGCGCAAAAGTACCACAACATGCCTGCCTCCACAGCTTTTTCCTTGGGGACATGCCTAATTCCTGGCTGATTTGCCTTTCTCGTCTTAGGGTTGGGGTTCGGCCTAGGGCTAGGATTTTTAAAATCAGGAAGCCCTGAGTTCCAGGCACACTGGAGCTGTGAAAGGCATCCAAAAGGGAGTGCAAAAGTGCCACAACATGGCTGCTTTCACGGCTTTTTCCTTGGCAAGAAGCCTAACACCAGGCTGACATACTTTCCCAGGGTTACTGTTAGGCTTAGGCCTAGGGCTAGGATTTTTGAAACTAGGAAGCCCTGGGCTCCAGGCACACTGCAGCTGTTCAAGGCATCCCAAGGGGAGTACAAAAGTGCAACAACATGGCAGCTTTCACAGCTTTTTCCTTGGCACCATCCCTATACCTAGGCTGATTTATCTGCCTAGGGTTAGGGTTAGGGTTCAGCCTAGGGCTTGAATTTCTTTAACCAGGAAGCCCTGAGTTCCAGGCTTACTTCATCTGCCAAAGGCATCCCAAAGGGAGTGCAGAAGTGCCACAACATGGCTGCTTTCACGGCTTTTCCCTTAGGAAGAACCCTAATACCCGGCTGATTTACCTTCCTAGGGTTACTGTTAGGCTTAGGCCTAGGACTTTTAAAACCAGGAAGCCCTGGGCTCCAGGCACACTGCAGCTGCAAAAGGCATCCCAAGGGGAGCGCAAAAGTGACGCAACTTGGCTGCCACCACTGATATTTCCATGAGACCATCCCGAACCATAGGCTGATTTTCCTTCCTAGGGTTAAGGTTTGAGTTACGCCTAGGGTAAGGGTTCTATTAACCAGAAAGCCCTGAGTTCCAAGAACACAGCAGCTGCGAAGGACTAGCCAAGAAGAGCGCAAAAGTACCACAACATGCCTGCCTCCACAGCTTTTTCCTTGGGGACATGCCTAATTCCTGGCTGATTTGCCTTTCTCGTCTTAGGGTTGGGGTTCGGCCTAGGGCTAGGATTTTTAAAATCAGGAAGCCCTGAGTTCCAGGCACACTGGAGCTGTGAAAGGCATCCAAAAGGGAGTGCAAAAGTGCCACAACATGGCTGTTTCACGGCTTTTTCCTTGGCAAGAAACCTAACATCAGGCTGATTTACTTTCCCAGGGTTACTGTTAGGCTTAGGCCTAGGGCTAGGATTTTTAAAACTAGGAAGCCCTTAGCTCCAGGCACACTGCAGCTGTTCAAGGCATCCCAAGGGGAGTACAAAAGTGCAACAACATGGCAGCTTTCACAGCTTTTTCCTTGGCACCATCCCTATACCTAGGCTGATATATCTGCCTAGGGTTAGGGTTAGGGTTCAGCCTAGGGCTTGGATTTCTTTAACCAGGAAGCCCTGAGTTCCAGGCTTACTTCATCTGCCAAAGGCATCCCAAAGGGAGTGCAGAAGTGCCACAACATGGCTGCTTTCACGGCTTTTTCCTTGGCAAGAAGCCTAACATCAGGCTGATTTACTTTCCCAGGGTTACTGTTAGGCTTAGGCCTAGGGCTGGGATTTTTGAAACTAGGAAGCCCTTAGCTCCAGGCACACTGCAGCTGTTCAAGGCATCCCAAGGGGAGTACAAAAGTGCAACAACATGGCAGCTTTCACAGCTTTTTCCTTGGCACCATCCCTATACCTAGGCTGATTTATCTGCCTAGGGTTAGGGTTAGGGTTCAGCCTAGGGCTTGGATTTCTTTAACCAGGAAGCCCTGAGTTCCAGGCACACTGGAGCTGTGAAAGGCATCCCAAAGGGAGTGCAAAAGTGCCACAACATGGCTGCTTTCACGGCTTTTTCCTTGGCAAGACGCCTAACACCAGGCTGATTTACCTTCCCAGGGTTACTGTTAGGCTTAGGCCTAGGGCTAGGATTTTTAAAACTAGGAAGCCCTTAGCTCCAGGCACACTGCAGCTGTTCAAGGCATCCCAAGGGGAGTACAAAAGTGCAACAACATGGCAGCTTTCACAGCTTTTTCCTTGGCACCATCCCTATACCTAGGCTGATTTATCTGCCTAGGGTTAGGGTTAGGGTTCAGCCTAGGGCTTGAATTTTTTTAACCAGGAAGCCCTGAGTTCCAGGCTTACTTCATCTGCCAAAGGCATCCCAAAGGGAGTGCAGAAGTGCCACAACATGGCTGCTTTCACGGCTTTTCCCTTAGGAAGAACCCTAATACCCGGCTGATTTACCTTCCTAGGGTTACTGTTAGGCTTAGGCCTAGGACTTTTAAAACCAGGAAGCCCTGGGCTCCAGGCACACTGCAGCTGCGAAAGGCATCCCAAGGGGAGCGCAAAAGTGACGCAACTTGGCTGCCACCACTGATATTTCCATGAGAGCATCCCGAACCATAGGCTGATTTTCCTTCCTAGGGTTAAGGTTTGAGTTACGCCTAGGGTAAGGGTTCTATTAACCAGAAAGCCCTGAGTTCCAAGAACACAGCAGCTGCGAAGGACTAGCCAAGAAGAGCGCAAAAGTACCACAACATGCCTGCCTCCACAGCTTTTTCCTTGGGGACATGCCTAATTCCTGGCTGATTTGCCTTTCTCGTCTTAGGGTTGGGGTTCGGCCTAGGGCTAGGATTTTTAAAATCAGGAAGCCCTGAGTTCCAGGCACACTGGAGCTGTGAAAGGCATCCAAAAGGGAGTGCAAAAGTGCCACAACATGGCTGTTTCACGGCTTTTTCCTTGGCAAGAAACCTAACATCAGGCTGATTTACTTTCCCAGGGTTACTGTTAGGCTTAGGCCTAGGGCTAGGATTTTTAAAACTAGGAAGCCCTTAGCTCCAGGCACACTGCAGCTGTTCAAGGCATCCCAAGGGGAGTACAAAAGTGCAACAACATGGCAGCTTTCACAGCTTTTTCCTTGGCACCATCCCTATACCTAGGCTGATATATCTGCCTAGGGTTAGGGTTAGGGTTCAGCCTAGGGCTTGGATTTCTTTAACCAGGAAGCCCTGAGTTCCAGGCTTACTTCATCTGCCAAAGGCATCCCAAAGGGAGTGCAGAAGTGCCACAACATGGCTGCTTTCACGGCTTTTTCCTTGGCAAGAAGCCTAACATCAGGCTGATTTACTTTCCCAGGGTTACTGTTAGGCTTAGGCCTAGGGCTGGGATTTTTGAAACTAGGAAGCCCTTAGCTCCAGGCACACTGCAGCTGTTCAAGGCATCCCAAGGGGAGTACAAAAGTGCAACAACATGGCAGCTTTCACAGCTTTTTCCTTGGCACCATCCCTATACCTAGGCTGATTTATCTGCCTAGGGTTAGGGTTAGGGTTCAGCCTAGGGCTTGGATTTCTTTAACCAGGAAGCCCTGAGTTCCAGGCACACTGGAGCTGTGAAAGGCATCCCAAAGGGAGTGCAAAAGTGCCACAACATGGCTGCTTTCACGGCTTTTTCCTTGGCAAGACGCCTAACACCAGGCTGATTTACCTTCCCAGGGTTACTGTTAGGCTTAGGCCTAGGGCTAGGATTTTTAAAACTAGGAAGCCCTTAGCTCCAGGCACACTGCAGCTGTTCAAGGCATCCCAAGGGGAGTACAAAAGTGCAACAACATGGCAGCTTTCACAGCTTTTTCCTTGGCACCATCCCTATACCTAGGCTGATTTATCTGCCTAGGGTTAGGGTTAGGGTTCAGCCTAGGGCTTGAATTTCTTTAACCAGGAAGCCCTGAGTTCCAGGCTTACTTCATCTGCCAAAGGCATCCCAAAGGGAGTGCAGAAGTGCCACAACATGGCTGCTTTCACGGCTTTTCCCTTAGGAAGAACCCTAATACCCGGCTGATTTACCTTCCTAGGGTTACTGTTAGGCTTAGGCCTAGGACTTTTAAAACCAGGAAGCCCTGGGCTCCAGGCACACTGCAGCTGCAAAAGGCATCCCAAGGGGAGCGCAAAAGTGACGCAACTTGGCTGCCACCACTGATATTTCCATGAGACCATCCCGAACCATAGGCTGATTTTCCTTCCTAGGGTTAAGGTTTGAGTTACGCCTAGGGTAAGGGTTCTATTAACCAGAAAGCCCTGAGTTCCAAGAACACAGCAGCTGCGAAGGACTAGCCAAGAAGAGCGCAAAAGTAGCACAACATGCCTGCCTCCACAGCTTTTTCCTTGGGGACATGCCTAATTCCTGGCTGATTTGCCTTTCTCGTCTTAGGGTTGGGGTTCGGCCTAGGGCTAGGATTTTTAAAATCAGGAAGCCCTGAGTTCCAGGCACACTGGAGCTGTGAAAGGCATCCAAAAGGGAGTGCAAAAGTGCCACAACATGGCTGCTTTCACGGCTTTTTCCTTGGCAAGAAGCCTAACACCAGGCTGACATACTTTCCCAGGGTTACTGTTAGGCTTAGGCCTAGGGCTAGGATTTTTGAAACTAGGAAGCCCTGGGCTCCAGGCACACTGCAGCTGTTCAAGGCATCCCAAGGGGAGTACAAAAGTGCAACAACATGGCAGCTTTCACAGCTTTTTCCTTGGCAAGAAGCCTAACACCAGGCTGATTTACTTTCCCAGGGTTACTGTTAGGCTTAGGCCTAGGGCTAGGATTTTTGAAACTAGGAAGCCCTTAGCTCCAGGCACACTGCAGCTGTTCAAGGCATCCCAAGGGGAGTACAAAAGTGCAACAACATGGCAGCTTTCACAGCTTTTTCCTTGGCACCATCCCTATACCCGGCTGATTTATCTGCCTAGGGTTAGGGTTAGGGTTCAGCCTAGGGCTTGGATTTCTTTAACCAGGAAGCCCTGAGTTCCAGGCTTACTTCATCTGCCAAAGGCATCCCAAAGGGAGTGCAGAAGTGCCACAACATGGCTGCTTTCACGGCTTTTTCCTTGGCAAGAAGCCTAACATCAGGCTGATTTACCTTCCCAGGGTTACTGTTAGGCTTAGGCCTAGGGCTAGGATTTTTGAAACTAGGAAGCCCTGGGCTCCAGGCACACTGCAGCTGTTCAAGGCATCCCAAGGGGAGTACAAAAGTGCAACAACATGGCAGCTTTCACAGCTTTTTCCTTGGCACCATCCCTATACCTAGGCTGATTTATCTGCCTAGGGTTAGGGTTAGGGTTCAGCCTAGGGCTTGAATTTTTTTAACCAGGAAGCCCTGAGTTCCAGGCTTACTTCATCTGCCAAAGGCATCCCAAAGGGAGTGCAGAAGTGCCACAACATGGCTGCTTTCACGGCTTTTCCCTTAGGAAGAACCCTAATACCCGGCTGATTTACCTTCCTAGGGTTACTGTTAGGCTTAGGCCTAGGACTTTTAAAACCAGGAAGCCCTGGGCTCCAGGCACACTGCAGCTGCGAAAGGCATCCCAAGGGGAGCGCAAAAGTGACGCAACTTGGCTGCCACCACTGATATTTCCATGAGACCATCCCGAACCATAGGCTGATTTTCCTTCCTAGGGTTAAGGTTTGAGTTACGCCTAGGGTAAGGGTTCTATTAACCAGAAAGCCCTGAGTTCCAAGAACACAGCAGCTGCGAAGGACTAGCCAAGAAGAGCGCAAAAGTACCACAACATGCCTGCCTCCACAGCTTTTTCCTTGGGGACATGCCTAATTCCTGGCTGATTTGCCTTTCTCGTCTTAGGGTTGGGGTTCGGCCTAGGGCTAGGATTTTTAAAAGCAGGAAGCCCTGAGTTCCAGGCACACTGGAGCTGTGAAAGGCATCCAAAAGGGAGTGCAAAAGTGCCACAACATGGCTGCTTTCACGGCTTTTTCCTTGGCAAGACGCCTAACACCAGGCTGATTTACCTTCCCAGGGTTACTGTTAGGCTTAGGCCTAGGGCTAGGATTTTTAAAACTAGGAAGCCCTTAGCTCCAGGCACACTGCAGCTGTTCAAGGCATCCCAAGGGGAGTACAAAAGTGCAACAACATGGCAGCTTTCACAGCTTTTTCCTTGGCACCATCCCTATACCTAGGCTGATTTATCTGCCTAGGGTTAGGGTTAGGGTTCAGCCTAGGGCTTGAATTTCTTTAACCAGGAAGCCCTGAGTTCCAGGCTTACTTCATCTGCCAAAGGCATCCCAAAGGGAGTGCAGAAGTGCCACAACATGGCTGCTTTCACGGCTTTTCCCTTAGGAAGAACCCTAATACCCGGCTGATTTACCTTCCTAGGGTTACTGTTAGGCTTAGGCCTAGGACTTTTAAAACCAGGAAGCCCTGGGCTCCAGGCACACTGCAGCTGCAAAAGGCATCCCAAGGGGAGCGCAAAAGTGACGCAACTTGGCTGCCACCACTGATATTTCCATGAGACCATCCCGAACCATAGGCTGATTTTCCTTCCTAGGGTTAAGGTTTGAGTTACGCCTAGGGTAAGGGTTCTATTAACCAGAAAGCCCTGAGTTCCAAGAACACAGCAGCTGCGAAGGACTAGCCAAGAAGAGCGCAAAAGTACCACAACATGCCTGCCTCCACAGCTTTTTCCTTGGGGACATGCCTAATTCCTGGCTGATTTGCCTTTCTCGTCTTAGGGTTGGGGTTCGGCCTAGGGCTAGGATTTTTAAAATCAGGAAGCCCTGAGTTCCAGGCACACTGGAGCTGTGAAAGGCATCCAAAAGGGAGTGCAAAAGTGCCACAACATGGCTGTTTCACGGCTTTTTCCTTGGCAAGAAACCTAACATCAGGCTGATTTACTTTCCCAGGGTTACTGTTAGGCTTAGGCCTAGGGCTAGGATTTTTAAAACTAGGAAGCCCTTAGCTCCAGGCACACTGCAGCTGTTCAAGGCATCCCAAGGGGAGTACAAAAGTGCAACAACATGGCAGCTTTCACAGCTTTTTCCTTGGCACCATCCCTATACCTAGGCTGATATATCTGCCTAGGGTTAGGGTTAGGGTTCAGCCTAGGGCTTGGATTTCTTTAACCAGGAAGCCCTGAGTTCCAGGCTTACTTCATCTGCCAAAGGCATCCCAAAGGGAGTGCAGAAGTGCCACAACATGGCTGCTTTCACGGCTTTTTCCTTGGCAAGAAGCCTAACATCAGGCTGATTTACTTTCCCAGGGTTACTGTTAGGCTTAGGCCTAGGGCTGGGATTTTTGAAACTAGGAAGCCCTTAGCTCCAGGCACACTGCAGCTGTTCAAGGCATCCCAAGGGGAGTACAAAAGTGCAACAACATGGCAGCTTTCACAGCTTTTTCCTTGGCACCATCCCTATACCTAGGCTGATTTATCTGCCTAGGGTTAGGGTTAGGGTTCAGCCTAGGGCTTGGATTTCTTTAACCAGGAAGCCCTGAGTTCCAGGCACACTGGAGCTGTGAAAGGCATCCCAAAGGGAGTGCAAAAGTGCCACAACATGGCTGCTTTCACGGCTTTTTCCTTGGCAAGACGCCTAACACCAGGCTGATTTACCTTCCCAGGGTTACTGTTAGGCTTAGGCCTAGGGCTAGGATTTTTAAAACTAGGAAGCCCTTAGCTCCAGGCACACTGCAGCTGTTCAAGGCATCCCAAGGGGAGTACAAAAGTGCAACAACATGGCAGCTTTCACAGCTTTTTCCTTGGCACCATCCCTATACCTAGGCTGATTTATCTGCCTAGGGTTAGGGTTAGGGTTCAGCCTAGGGCTTGAATTTCTTTAACCAGGAAGCCCTGAGTTCCAGGCTTACTTCATCTGCCAAAGGCATCCCAAAGGGAGTGCAGAAGTGCCACAACATGGCTGCTTTCACGGCTTTTCCCTTAGGAAGAACCCTAATACCCGGCTGATTTACCTTCCTAGGGTTACTGTTAGGCTTAGGCCTAGGACTTTTAAAACCAGGAAGCCCTGGGCTCCAGGCACACTGCAGCTGCAAAAGGCATCCCAAGGGGAGCGCAAAAGTGACGCAACTTGGCTGCCACCACTGATATTTCCATGAGACCATCCCGAACCATAGGCTGATTTTCCTTCCTAGGGTTAAGGTTTGAGTTACGCCTAGGGTAAGGGTTCTATTAACCAGAAAGCCCTGAGTTCCAAGAACACAGCAGCTGCGAAGGACTAGCCAAGAAGAGCGCAAAAGTACCACAACATGCCTGCCTCCACAGCTTTTTCCTTGGGGACATGCCTAATTCCTGGCTGATTTGCCTTTCTCGTCTTAGGGTTGGGGTTCGGCCTAGGGCTAGGATTTTTAAAATCAGGAAGCCCTGAGTTCCAGGCACACTGGAGCTGTGAAAGGCATCCAAAAGGGAGTGCAAAAGTGCCACAACATGGCTGTTTCACGGCTTTTTCCTTGGCAAGAAACCTAACATCAGGCTGATTTACTTTCCCAGGGTTACTGTTAGGCTTAGGCCTAGGGCTAGGATTTTTAAAACTAGGAAGCCCTTAGCTCCAGGCACACTGCAGCTGTTCAAGGCATCCCAAGGGGAGTACAATAGTGCAACAACATGGCAGCTTTCACAGCTTTTTCCTTGGCACCATCCCTATACCTAGGCTGATATATCTGCCTAGGGTTAGGGTTAGGGTTCAGCCTAGGGCTTGGATTTCTTTAACCAGGAAGCCCTGAGTTCCAGGCTTACTTCATCTGCCAAAGGCATCCCAAAGGGAGTGCAGAAGTGCCACAACATGGCTGCTTTCACGGCTTTTTCCTTGGCAAGAAGCCTAACATCAGGCTGATTTACCTTCCCAGGGTTACTGTTAGGCTTAGGCCTAGGGCTGGGATTTTTGAAACTAGGAAGCCCTTAGCTCCAGGCACACTGCAGCTGTTCAAGGCATCCCAAGGGGAG
This sequence comes from Ammospiza nelsoni, assembly GCF_027579445.1. Lineage (NCBI taxonomy): Eukaryota > Metazoa > Chordata > Aves > Passeriformes > Passerellidae > Ammospiza > Ammospiza nelsoni. The sequence goes on from NW_026683194.1 coordinate 799,626, forward strand.
TACAAAAGTGCAACAACATGGCAGCTTTCACAGCTTTTTCCTTGGCACCATCCCTATACCTAGGCTGATTTATCTGCCTAGGGTTAGGGTTAGGGTTCAGCCTAGGGCTTGGATTTCTTTAACCAGGAAGCCCTGAGTTCCAGGCTTACTTCATCTGCCAAAGGCATCCCAAAGGGAGTGCAGAAGTGCCACAACATGGCTGCTTTCACGGCTTTTTCCTTGGCAAGAAGCCTAACATCAGGCTGATTTACCTTCCCAGGGTTACTGTTAGGCTTAGGCCTAGGGCTGGGATTTTTGAAACTAGGAAGCCCTTAGCTCCAGGCACACTGCAGCTGTTCAAGGCATCCCAAGGGGAGTACAAAAGTGCAACAACATGGCAGCTTTCACAGCTTTTTCCTTGGCACCATCCCTATACCTAGGCTGATTTATCTGCCTAGGGTTAGGGTTAGGGTTCAGCCTAGGGCTTGGATTTCTTTAACCAGGAAGCCCTGAGTTCCAGGCACACTGGAGCTGTGAAAGGCATCCCAAAGGGAGTGCAAAAGTGCCACAACATGGCTGCTTTCACGGCTTTTTCCTTGGCAAGACGCCTAACACCAGGCTGATTTACCTTCCCAGGGTTACTGTTAGGCTTAGGCCTAGGGCTAGGATTTTTAAAACTAGGAAGCCCTTAGCTCCAGGCACACTGCAGCTGTTCAAGGCATCCCAAGGGGAGTACAAAAGTGCAACAACATGGCAGCTTTCACAGCTTTTTCCTTGGCACCATCCCTATACCTAGGCTGATTTATCTGCCTAGGGTTAGGGTTAGGGTTCAGCCTAGGGCTTGAATTTCTTTAACCAGGAAGCCCTGAGTTCCAGGCTTACTTCATCTGCCAAAGGCATCCCAAAGGGAGTGCAGAAGTGCCACAACATGGCTGCTTTCACGGCTTTTCCCTTAGGAAGAACCCTAATACCCGGCTGATTTACCTTCCTAGGGTTACTGTTAGGCTTAGGCCTAGGACTTTTAAAACCAGGAAGCCCTGGGCTCCAGGCACACTGCAGCTGCAAAAGGCATCCCAAGGGGAGCGCAAAAGTGACGCAACTTGGCTGCCACCACTGATATTTCCATGAGACCATCCCGAACCATAGGCTGATTTTCCTTCCTAGGGTTAAGGTTTGAGTTACGCCTAGGGTAAGGGTTCTATTAACCAGAAAGCCCTGAGTTCCAAGAACACAGCAGCTGCGAAGGACTAGCCAAGAAGAGCGCAAAAGTACCACAACATGCCTGCCTCCACAGCTTTTTCCTTGGGGACATGCCTAATTCCTGGCTGATTTGCCTTTCTCGTCTTAGGGTTGGGGTTCGGCCTAGGGCTAGGATTTTTAAAATCAGGAAGCCCTGAGTTCCAGGCACACTGGAGCTGTGAAAGGCATCCAAAAGGGAGTGCAAAAGTGCCACAACATGGCTGTTTCACGGCTTTTTCCTTGGCAAGAAGCCTAACATCAGGCTTATTTACTTTCCCAGGGTTACTGTTAGGCTTAGGCCTAGGGCTAGGATTTTTAAAACTAGGAAGCCCTGGGCTCCAGGCACACTGCAGCTGTTCAAGGCATCCCAAGGGGAGTACAAAAGTGCAACAACATGGCAGCTTTCACAGCTTTTTCCTTGGCAAGAAGCCTAACACCAGGCTGATTTACTTTCCCAGGGTTACTGTTAGACTTAGGCCTAGGGCTAGGATTTTTGAAACTAGGAAGCCCTTAGCTCCAGGCACACTGCAGCTGTTCAAGGCATCCCAAGGGGAGTACAAAAGTGCAACAACATGGCAGCTTTCACAGCTTTTTCCTTGGCACCATCCCTATACCTAGGCTGATATATCTGCCTAGGGTTAGGGTTAGGGTTCAGCCTAGGGCTGTGATTTCTTTAACCATGAAGCCCTGAGTTCCAGGCTTACTTCATCTGCCAAAGGCATCCCAAAGGGAGTGCAGAAGTGCCACAACATGGCTGCTTTCACGGCTTTTCCCTTAGGAAGAACCCTAATACCCGGCTGATTTACCTTCCTAGGGTTACTGTTAGGCTTAGGCCTAGGACTTTTAAAACCAGGAAGCCCTGGGCTCCAGGCACACTGCAGCTGCGAAAGGCATCCCAAGGGGAGCGCAAAAGTGACGCAACTTGGCTGCCACCACTGATATTTCCATGAGACCATCCCGAACCATAGGCTGATTTTCCTTCCTAGGGTTAAGGTTTGAGTTACGCCTAGGGTAAGGGTCTATTAACCAGAAAGCCCTGAGTTCCAAGAACACAGCAGCTGCGAAGGACTAGCCAAGAAGAGCGCAAAAGTACCACAACATGCCTGCCTCCACAGCTTTTTCCTTGGGGACATGCCTAATTCCTGGCTGATTTGCCTTTCTCGTCTTAGGGTTGGGGTTCGGCCTAGGGCTAGGATTTTTAAAAGCAGGAAGCCCTGAGTTCCAGGCACACTGGAGCTGTGAAAGGCATCCAAAAGGGAGTGCAAAAGTGCCACAACATGGCTGCTTTCACGGCTTTTTCCTTGGCAAGACGCCTAACACCAGGCTGATTTACCTTCCCAGGGTTACTGTTAGGCTTAGGCCTAGGGCTAGGATTTTTAAAACTAGGAAGCCCTGGGCTCCAGGCACACTGCAGCTGTTCAAGGCATCCCAAGGGGAGTACAAAAGTGCAACAACATGGCAGCTTTCACAGCTTTTTCCTTGGCACCATCCCTATACCTAGGCTGATTTATCTGCCTAGGGTTAGGGTTAGGGTTCAGCCTAGGGCTTGGATTTTTTTAACCAGGAAGCCCTGAGTTCCAGGCTTACTTCATCTGCCAAAGGCATCCCAAAGGGAGTGCAGAAGTGCCACAACATGGCTGCTTTCACGGCTTTTCGCTTAGGAAGTAGCCTAATACCCGGCTGATTTACCTTCCTAGGGTTACTGTTAGGCTTAGGCCTTGGACTTTTAAAACCAGGAAGCCCTGGACTCCAGGCACACTGCAGCTGCGAAAGGCATCCCAAGGGGAGCGCAAAAGTGACGCAACTTGGCTGCCACCACTGATATTTCCATGAGACCATCCCGAACCATAGGCTGATTTTCCTTCCTACGGTTAAGGTTTGAGTTACGCCTAGGGTAAGGGTCTATTAACCAGAAAGCCCTGAGTTCCAAGAACACAGCAGCTGCGAAGGACTAGCCAAGAAGAGCGCAAAAGTACCACAACATGCCTGCCTCCACAGCTTTTTCCTTGAGGACATGCCTAATTCCTGGCTGATTTGCCTTTCTCGTCTTAGGGTTGGGGTTCGGCCTAGGGCTAGGATTTTTAAAATCAGGAAGCCCTGAGTTCCAGGCACACTGGAGCTGTGAAAGGCATCCAAAAGGGAGTGCAAAAGTGCCACAACATGGCTGCTTTCACGGCTTTTTCCTTGTCGAAAAGAAACTTGTCCAAAACAGCTTCCAATCGAATGTTCATGTGATCGGAAAAGTCAGAAGAGTGCAAAGGTACTGTTTTCTAGAATTTGGCAAGCTGCGCACACAATCCCAGTGTTGTACAGCTTCCTTCTTCACCTTTCCGATGGTCCCGCTGTCTCCGTCTCCCGGAGGCGAAGAAGCGGCTTCTTCGCGCAAAGACAATTGTGCCGCTCACTGTGCTCTCCTTAGCGAGGCTTTTGCCGAAAGACGCCCGGGAGCGGCTCTTAGCTCCGGAGAGCGTCGTACCTTCGTCTTTAGCGTCTCTTCTCGTCTACATCTTAGCAAAAAGGTTTTCCACTGTTTGCCTAGGAAAAACTTTGCCAGCACAGAAAACATCTCCCATCGTGTTCTAGACGTTGCACGGAGGTCTTCCAAGTGTTTGGCATGAAGAAAAGAAAAGTTGTCCAAAACAGCTTCCAATCGAATGTTCATGTGATTGGAAAAGTCAGGAGAGTGCAAAGGTACTGTTTTCTAGCAGTTGGCAAGCTGCGCACACAATCCCAGTGTTGTACAGCTTCCTTCTTCACCTCACCGAAGGTGCCGCTCTCTCCGGCTCCCGGAGGCGAAGAAGCGGCTTCATCGCGCATAGACGATTGTGCCGCTCACTGTGCACTCCTTAGCGCGGCTTCTGCCGAAAGACGCCTGGGAGCGGCTCTTAGCTCCGTAGAGCATCGTACCTTCGTCTTTAGCGTCTCTTCTCGTCTACATCTTAACAAAAAGCTTTTCAACTATGTTTGCCTAGGAAAAACTTTTCCAGAACAGAAAACATCTCCCATCGTGTTCTAGACGTTGCACGGAGGTCTTCCAAGTGTTTGGAATGAAGAAAAGAAAAGTTGTCCAAAACAGGTTCCAATCGAATGTTCATATGATTGGAAAAGTCAGGAGAGTTTAAAGATACTGTTTTCTATCGGTTGGCAGGCTGCGCACACAATCGCAGTGTTGTACAGCTTCCTTCTTCACCTTTCCGAAGGTGCCGCTGTCTCCGGCTCGCGGAGGCGAAGAAGCGGCTTCTTCGCGCAAAGACGATTGTGCCGCTCACTGTGCTCTGCTGAGCGCGGCTTCTGCCGAAAGACGCCCGGGAGCGGCTCTTAGCCCCGGAGAGCATCGTACCTTCGTCTTTAGCGTCTCTTCTCCTCTACATCTTAGCAGAAAGCTTTTCCACTATGTTTGCCTAGGAAAAACTTTGCCAGCACAGAAAACATCTCCCATCATGTTCTAGACGTTGCTCGCAGGTCTTCCAAGTGTTTGGCAGGAAGAAAAGAAAAGTTGTCCAAAACAGCTTCCAATCGAATGTTCATATGATTGGAAAAGTCAGGAAAGTGCAAAGGTACTGTTTCCAATCAGTTTACAAGCTGCGCACACAATCCCAGTGTTGTACAGCTTTCTTCTTCACCTGTCCGAAGGTGCCACTCTCTCCGGCTCCCGGAGGCGAAGAAGCGGCTTCTTCGCGCAAAGACGATTGTGCCGCTCACTGTGCTCTCCATAGGGCGGCTTCTGCCGAAAGAGGCCCGGGAGCGGCTCTTAGCTCCGGAGAGCATCGTACCTTCGTCTTTAGCGTCTCTTCTCGTCTACATCTTAGCAAAAAGCTTTTCAACTATGTCTGGTGAAGAAAAACTGTGCCAGCACAGAAAACATCTCCCATCGTGTTCTAGACGTAGCACGGAGGTCTTCCAAGTGTTTGGCATGAAGAAAAGAAAAGTTGTAAAAATCAGCTTCCAATCGAATGTTCATATGATTGGAAAATCAGGAGAGTGCAAATTTACTGTTTTCTTGCAGTTGGCAAGCTGCGCACAAAATCCCAGTGTTGTGCTGGTTCCTTCTTCACATTTCCGGAGTTGCCGCTCTCTCCGGCTCCCGGAGCCGAAGAAGCCGCTTCTTCGCGCACAGACGATTGTGCCGCTCCCAGTGCTCTGCTGAGCGCGTCATCTGAAGAAAGACGACCAGGAGCGGCGCTTAGCCCCGGCGAGCATCGTACCTTCGTCTTTAGCGTCTCTTCTCGTCTACATCTTAGCAAAAAGCTTTTCCACGGTGTCTGGCTAGGAAAAACTGTGCCGGCACAGAAAACAACACCCATCGTGATCGAGAAGTTGCAGAGAAGTCGGGCAAGTGTTTGGCAGGAAGAAAAGAAAAGTTGTCCAAAACAGCTTCCAATCGAATGTTCATGTGTTTGCAGGAGAGTGCAAAGGTACTGTTTTCTATCAGCTGGAGAGCTGCCCACAAAATCCCAGTGTTGTACAGCTTCCTGCTTCACCTTTCCGAAGCTGCCACTCTGTCCGGCTCTTGGAGCAGAAGAAGCCGCTACTTTGCGCTAAGACGATTGTGCCGCTCACAGTGATCTGCTGAGCGCGGCTTCTGCAGAACGACGCCCGAGAGCTGCGCATAGCTCCGGAGAGCATCGTACCTTCGTCTTTACGGTCTCTTCTCGTCTACATCTTAGACGAAAGCTTTTCCACTATGTCTGGCTATGAAAAACCGTGCCAGCACAGAAAACCACACCCATCGTGACCGGGAAGTAGCAGAGAGGTCTGTAAAGTGTTTGGCTGGAAGAAAAGTTGTCCAAAAGAGCTTCCAATCGAATGTTCATGTGTTTGGAAAAGTCAGGAGAGGGCAAAGCTACTGTTTTCTATCAGGTGGCAAGCTGCGCACAGAATCCCAGTGTTGTACAGCTTCCTTCTTCACCTGTCCGAAGGTGCCGCTCTCTCCGGCTCCCGGAGGCGAAGAAGCGGCTTCTTCGCGCAAAGACGATTGTGCCGCTCACTGTGCTCTCCATAGCGCGGCTTCTGCCGAAAGAGGCCCGGGAGCGGCTCTTAGCTCCGGAGAGCATCGTACCTTCGTCTTTAGCGTCTCTTCTCGTCTACATCTTAACAAAAAGCTTTTCAACTATGTCTGGTGAGGAAAAACTGTGCCAGCACAGAAAACATCTCCCATCGTGTTCTGGACGTTGCACGGAGGTCTTCCAAGTGTTTGACATGAAGAAAAGAAAAGTTGTCCAAAACAGCTTCCAATCGAATGTTCATGTGATTGGAAAAGGCAGGAGAGTGCAGAGGTACTGTTTTCTATCAGGTGGCAAGCTGCGCACACAATCCCAGTGTTGTACAGCTTCCTTCTTCACCTTTCCGAAGGTGCCGCTCTCTCCGGCTCCCGGAGGCGAAGAAGCGGCTTCTTCGCGCAAAGACGATTGTGCCGCTCACTGTGCTCTCCTTAGCGCGGCTTCTGCCGAAAGACGCCCGGGAGCGGCTCTTAGCTCCGGAGAGCATCGTACCTTCGTCTTTAGCGTCTTTTGTGGTCTACATCCTAGCAGAAAGATTTTCCACTCTGTCTGGCTATGAAAAACCGTGCCAGCGCAGAAAACAACTCCCATCGTGACAGGGAAGTTGCAGAGAGGTCTGTAAAGTGTTTGGCTGGAAGAAAAGTTGTCCAAAACAGCTTCCAATCGAATGTTCATGTGATTGAAAAAGTCAGGAGAGTGCAAAGGCACTGTTTTCTATCAGGTGGCAAGCTGCGCACACAATCCCAGTGTTGTACAGCTTCCTTCTTCACCTTTCCGAAGGTGCCGCTCTCTCCGGCTCTTGGAGCAGTAGAAGCCGCTTCTTCGCGCAAACACGATTGTGCTGCTCAAAGTGCTGTGCTGAGCGCGGCTTTTGCCAATAGACGCCCGGGAGCGGCTCTTAGCACCGGAGAGCATCGTACCTTCGTCTTTAGCGTCTCTTCTCGTCTACATCTTAGAGGAAAGGTTTTCCACTATGTCGTGCTAGGAAAAACAGTGCCAGCACAGAAAACATCTCCCATCGTGATCGAGAAGTTGCATAGAAGTCTGGCAAGGGTTTGGCTGGAAGAAAAGTTGTCCAAAACAGCTTCCAATCGAATGTTCATGTGATTGGAAAAGTCAGGAGAGTGCAAAGGTACTGTTTTCTATCATCTGGCAAGCTGGGCACAGAATCCCAGTGTTGTACAGCTTCCTTCTTCACCTTTTCGAAACTGCCGCTGTCTCCGGCTCGCGGAGGCGAAGAAGCGGCTTCTTCGCGCAAAGACGATTGTGCCGCTCACTGTGCTCTCCTTAGAGCGGCTTCTGCCGAAAGAGGCCCGGGAGCGGCTCTTAGCTCCGGAGAGCATCGTACCTTCGTCTTTAGCGTCTCTTCTCGTCTACATTTTAGTCGAAAGCTTTTCCACTATGTCTGCTAGGAAAAACCATGCCAACAAAGAAAACAACTCCCATCGTGACCGAGAAGTTGCACGGAGGCCTGGAAAGTGTTTGGCTGGAAGAAAAGAAAAGTTGTCCAAAAGAGCTTCCAATCGAATGTTCATGTGTTTGGAAAAGTCAGGAGAGGGCAAAGCTACTGTTTTCTATCAGGTGGCAAGCTGCGCACACAATCCCAGTGTTGTACAGCTTCCTTCTTCACCTGTCCGAAGGTGCCGCTCTCTCCGGCTCCCGGAGGCGAAGAAGCGGCTTCTTCGCGCAAAGACGATTGTGCCGCTCACTGTGCTCTCCATAGCGCGGCTTCTGCCGAAAGAGGCCCGGGAGCGGCTCTTAGCTCCGGAGAGCATCGTACCTTCGTCTTTAGCGTCTCTTCTCGTCTACATCTTAGCAAAAAGCTTTTCAACTATGTCTGGTGAGGAAAAACTGTGCCAGCACAGAAAACATCTCCCATCGTGTTCTGGACGTTGCACGGAGGTCTTCCAAGTGTTTGACATGAAGAAAAGAAAAGTTGTCCAAAACAGCTTCCAATCGAATGTTCATGTGATTGGAAAAGGCAGGAGAGTGCAGAGGTACTGTTTTCTATCAGGTGGCAAGCTGCGCACACAATCCCAGTGTTGTACAGCTTCCTTCTTCACCTTTCCGAAGGTGCCGCTCTCTCCGGCTCCCGGAGGCGAAGAAGCGGCTTCTTCGCGCAAAGACGATTGTGCCGCTCACTGTGCTCTCCTTAGCGCGGCTTCTGCCGAAAGACGCCCGGGAGCGGCTCTTAGCTCCGGAGAGCATCGTACCTTCGTCTTTAGCGTCTTTTGTGGTCTACATCCTAGCAGAAAGATTTTCCACTCTGTCTGGCTATGAAAAACCGTGCCAGCGCAGAAAACAACTCCCATCGTGACAGGGAAGTTGCAGAGAGGTCTGTAAAGTGTTTGGCTGGAAGAAAAGTTGTCCAAAACAGCTTCCAATCGAATGTTCATGTGATTGAAAAAGTCAGGAGAGTGCAAAGGCACTGTTTTCTATCAGCTGGAGAGCTGCCCACAAAATCCCAGTGTTGTACAGCTTCCTTCTTCACCTTTCCGAAGGTGCCGCTCTCTCCGGCTCTTGGAGCAGTAGAAGCCGCTTCTTCGCGCAAACACGATTGTGCTGCTCACAGTGCTGTGCTGAGCGCGGCTTTTGCCAATAGACGCCCGGGAGCGGCTCTTAGCACCGGAGAGCATCGTACCTTCGTCTTTAGCGTCTCTTCTCGTCTACATCTTAGAGGAAAGGTTTTCCACTATGTCGTGCTAGGAAAAACAGTGCCAGCACAGAAAACATCTCCCATCGTGATCGAGAAGTTGCATAGAAGTCTGGCAAGGGTTTGGCTGGAAGAAAAGTTGTCCAAAACAGCTTCCAATCGAATGTTCATGTGATTGGAAAAGTCAGGAGAGTGCAAAGGTACTGTTTTCTATCATCTGGCAAGCTGGGCACAGAATCCCAGTGTTGTACAGCTTCCTTCTTCACCTTTTCGAAACTGCCGCTGTCTCCGGCTCGCGGAGGCGAAGAAGCGGCTTCTTCGCGCAAAGACGATTGTGCCGCTCACTGTGCTCTCCTTAGAGCGGCTTCTGCCGAAAGAGGCCCGGGAGCGGCTCTTAGCTCCGGAGAGCATCGTACCTTCGTCTTTAGCGTCTCTTCTCGTCTACATTTTAGTCGAAAGCTTTTCCACTATGTCTGCTAGGAAAAACCATGCCAACAAAGAAAACAACTCCCATCGTGACCGAGAAGTTGCACGGAGGCCTGGAAAGTGTTTGGCTGGAAGAAAAGAAAAGTTGTCCAAAACAGCTTCCAATCGAATGTTCATGTGTTTGGAAAAGTCAGGATAGGGCAAAGCTACTGTTTTCTATCAGGTGGCAAGCTGCGCACACAATCCCAGTGTTGTACAGCTTCCTTCTTCACCTGTCCGAAGGTGCCGCTCTCTCCGGCTCCCGGAGGCGAAGAAGCGGCTTCTTCGCGCAAAGACGATTGTGCCGCTCACTGTGCTCTCCATAGGGCGGCTTCTGCCGAAAGAGGCCCGGGAGCGGCTCTTAGCTCCGGAGAGCATCGTACCTTCGTCTTTAGCGTCTCTTCTCGTCTACATCTTAGCAAAAAGCTTTTCAACTATGTCTGGTGAGGAAAAACTGTGCCAGCACAGAAAACATCTCCCATCGTGTTCTGGACGTTGCACGGAGGTCTTCCAAGTGTTTGACATGAAGAAAAGAAAAGTTGTCCAAAACAGCTTCCAATCGAATGTTCATGTGATTGGAAAATCAGGAGAGTGCAAAGGTACTGTTTTCTATCAGGTGGCAAGCTGCGCACACAATCCCAGTGTTGTACAGCTTCCTTCTTCACCTTTCCGAAGGTGCCGCTCTCTCCGGCTCCCGGAGGCGAAGAAGCGGCTTCTTCGCGCAAAGACGATTGTGCCGCTCACTGTGCTCTCTTAGCGCGGCTTCTGCTAAAAGAAGCCCGGGAGCGGCACTTAGCTCCGGAGAGTATCGTAACTTCGTCTTTAGCGTCTTTTGGTCTACATCTTAGCAAAAAGCTTTTCCACTATGTCTATCTAGGAAAAACCGTGACAGCTTAGAAAACATCACCCATCGTGATCGAGAAGTTGGCAAGCTGGGCACACAATCCCAGTGCTGTACAGCTTCATTCTTCACCTTTCCGAAGCTGCCGCTCTCTCCGGCAGCCCGAGGCGAAGAAGTGGCTTCTTCGCGCAAAGACGATTGTGCCGCTCACTGTGCTCTCCATAGCGCGGCTTCTGCCGAAAGAGGCCCGGGAGCGGCGCTTAGCTCAGGAGAGCATCGTACCTTCGTCTTTAGCGTCTCTTCTCCTCTACATCTTAGCAGAAAACTTTTCCACTATGATTTCCTAGGAAAAACTTTGCCAGCACTGAAAACACCTCCTATCGTGCTCTAGACGTTGCACGGAGGTGTGCCGAGTGTTTCGGAAGAAGGGAAAGAAACTTGTCCAAAACAGCTTCCAATCGAATGTTCATATTATTGGAAAAGTCAGGAAAGTGCAAAGGTACTATTTCCTATCAGTTGGCAAGCTGCGCACACAATCCCAGTGTTGTACAGCTTCCTTCTTCACCTGTCCGAAGGTGCCACTCTCTCCGGCTCCCGGAGGCGAAAAAGCGGCTTCTTCGCGCAAAGACGATTGTGCCGCTCACTCTGCTCTCCTAAGCGCGGCTACTGCCGAAAGAGGCCCGGGAGCGGCTCTTAGCTCCGGAGGGCATCGTACCTTCGTCTTTAGCGTCTCTTCTCGTCTACATCTTAGCAAAAAGCTTTTCCACTATGTCTGTCGAGGAAAAACTTTGCCAGCACAGAAAACATCTCCTAACGTGTTCTAGACGTTCCTCGGAGGTGTGCCGAGTGTTTCGGAAGAAGGGAAAGAAACTTGTCCAAAACAGCTTCCAATCGAATGTTCATGTGATTGGAAAAGTCAGGAGAGTGCAAAGGTACTGTTTTCTAGCAGTTGGCAAGCTGCGCACACAATCCCAGTGTTGTACAGCTTCCTTCTTCACCTGTCCGAAGGTGCCACTCTCTCCGGCTCCCGGAGGCGAAAAAGCGGCTTCTTCGCGCAAAGACGAATGTGCCGCTCACTCTGCTCTCCTAAGCGCGGCTACTGCCGAAAGACGCCCGGGAGCGGCTCTTAGCTCCGGAGAGCATCGTACCTTCGTCTTTAGCGTCTCTTCTCGTCTACATCTTAGCAAAAAGCATTTCCGCTATGTCTGGCGAGGAAAAACTTTGCCAGCACTGAAACACCTACTATCGTGTTCTAGACCTAGCACCGAGGTGTGCCGAGTGTTATGGAAGAAGGGAACGAAACTTGTCCAAAACAGCTTCCAATCGAATGTTCATGTGATTGGAAAAGTCAGAAGAGTGCAAATGTACTGTTTTCTATCAGATGGCAAGCTGCGCACACAATCCCAGTGTTGTACGGCTTTCTTCTTCACCTGTCCGAAGGTGCCACTCTCTCCGGCTCCCGAAGGCGAAAAAGCGGCTTCTTCGCGCAAAGACGATTGTGCCGCTCACTGTGCTCTCCTTAGAGCGGCTTCTGCCGAAAGAGGCCCGGGAGCGGCTCTTAGCTCCGGAGAGCATTGTACCTTCTTCTTTAGCGTCTCTTCTCGTCTACATCTTAGACGAAAGCTTTTCCACTCTGTCTGGCTATGAAAAACCGTGCCAGCGCAGAAAACAACTCCCATCGTGTTCTAGAGGTTGCACGATCCCTATACTTAGGCTGATTTTCCTTCCTGGAAATAAAGTTAGGGTTCAGCCTAGGGCTTGGGTTTCTTTAACCAGGAAGCCCTGAGTTCCAGGCTTACTTCATCTGCCAAAGGCATCCCAAAGGGAGTGCAGAAGTGCCACAACATGGCTGCTTTCACGGCTTTTCCCTTAGGAAGAACCCTAATACCCGGCTGATTTACCTTCCTAGGGTTACTGTTAGGCTTAGGCCTAGGACTTTTAAAACCAGGAAGCCCTGGGCTCCAGGCACACTGCAGCTGCGAAAGGCATCCCAAGGGGAGCGCAAAAGTGACGCAACTTGGCTGCCTCCACAGCTTTTTCCTTGGGGACATGCCTAATTCCTGGCTGATTTGCCTTTCTCGTCTTAGGGTTAGGGTTCAGCCTAGGGCTTGGATTTCTTTAACCAGGAAGCCCTGAGTTCCAGGCTTACTTCATCTGCCAAAGGCATCCCAAAGGGAGTGCAGAAGTGCCACAACATGGCTGCTTTCACGCCTTTTTCCTTGGCAAGACGCCTAACACCAGGCTGACTTACCTTCCCAGGGTTACTGTTAGGCTTAGGCCTAGGGCTAGGATTTTTAAAACTAGGAAGCCCTTAGCTCCAGGCACACTGCAGCTGTTCAAGGCATCCCAAGGGGAGTACAAAAGTGCAACAACATGGCAGCTTTCACAGCTTTTTCCTTGGCACCATCCCTATACCTAGGCTGATTTATCTGCCTAGGGTTAGGGTTAGGGTTCAGCCTAGGGCTTGAATTTCTTTAACCAGGAAGCCCTGAGTTCCAGGCTTACTTCATCTGCCAAAGGCATCCCAAAGGGAGTGCAGAAGTGCCACAACATGGCTGCTTTCATGTTGTTGTTATCTTATTGTATTTCATATTTCTGGAGTCCCATCTTAAAGTCCATACCTTCTTGCTGGTCCTATTATGCAGCTCCTCTCTGCAGCACAGTTCCTCATGGCTTCTATAGGGGCTCCTCCTGGGCTCTCGACCCAACCCCCTTTTATCCCAGAGGCCTTCATGAGCTACAGCTGCTACCCAACCAAGGATCCCACAGCTGTAGCTCATCCAGAGCAACAGGACCCACCTATCTAATACATAGGACTCTCACTACATATATATATTCACAAGGACTCCTTTATAACAATACATATATTCAGGCCCCTACATTTCCCCCCTTTTCTTTTAACAATTTCTCAATTACACAGTTACAATATCCATATCTGTCCCAGCTCCCAGGCTGCCACAGCTCTCGGCTGTCCTATCTTCCACTGTCCCAGCTCTCCAGCTGCCACAGCTCTCGGCTGTCCGGGGGATTCCATACCTAATACATATATTCAGGCCCCTACATTTCCCCCCTTTTCTTTTAACAATTTCTCCATTACACAGTTACAATATCCATATCTGTCCCAGCTCTCAGGCTGCCACAGCTCTCAGCTGTCCTATCTTCATCTGTCCCAGCTCTCAGGCTGCCACAGCTCTCGGCTGTCCTATATTCCACTGTCCCAGCTCTCCGGCTGCCACAGCTCTCGGCTGTCCGGGGGATTCCATACCTAATACATATATTCAGGCCCCTACATTATTGTTGTTGTTATCTTATTGTATTTCATATTTCTGGAGTCCCATCTTAAAGTCCATACCTTCTTGCTGGTCCTATTATGCAGCTCCTCTCTGCAGCACAGTTCCTCATGGCTTCCATAGGGGCTCCTTCTGGGCTCTCGACCCAACCCCCTTTTATCCCAGAGGCCTTCATGAGCTACAGCTGCTACCCAACCAAGGATCCCACAGCTGTAGCTCATCCAGAGCAACAGGACCCACCTATCTAATACATAGGACTCTCACTACATATATATATATTCACAAGGACTCCTTTATAACAATACATATATTCAGGCCCCTACACTTTCACGGCTTTTCCCTTAGGAAGAACCCTAATACCCGGCTGATTTACCTTCCTAGGGTTACTGTTAGGCTTAGGCCTAGGACTTTTAAAACCAGGAAGCCCTGGGCTCCAGGCACACTGCAGCTGCAAAAGGCATCCCAAGGGGAGCGCAAAAGTGACGCAACTTGGCTGCCACCACTGATATTTCCATGAGACCATCCCGAACCATAGGCTGATTTTCCTTCCTAGGGTTAAGGTTTGAGTTACGCCTAGGGTAAGGGTTCTATTAACCAGAAAGCCCTGAGTTCCAAGAACACAGCAGCTGCGAAGGACTAGCCAAGAAGAGCGCAAAAGTACCACAACATGCCTGCCTCCACAGCTTTTTCCTTGGGGACATGCCTAATTCCTGGCTGATTTGCCTTTCTCGTCTTAGGGTTGGGGTTCGGCCTAGGGCTAGGATTTTTAAAATCAGGAAGCCCTGAGTTCCAGGCACACTGGAGCTGTGAAAGGCATCCAAAAGGGAGTGCAAAAGTGCCACAACATGGCTGTTTCACGGCTTTTTCCTTGGCAAGAAGCCTAAAATCAGGCTGATTTACTTTCCCAGGGTTACTGTTAGGCTTAGGCCTAGGGCTAGGATTTTTGAAACTAGGAAGCCCTGGGCTCCAGGCACACTGCAGCTGTTCAAGGCATCCCAAGGGGAGTACAAAAGTGCAACAACATGGCAGCTTTCACAGCTTTTTCCTTGGCAAGAAGCCTAACACCAGGCTGATTTACTTTCCCAGGGTTACTGTTAGGCTTAGGCCTAGGGCTAGGATTTTTGAAATTAGGAAGCCCTTAGCTCCAGGCACACTGCAGCTGTTCAAGGCATCCCAAGGGGAGTACAAAAGTGCAACAACATGGCAGCTTTCACAGCTTTTTCCTTGGCACCATCCCTATACCTAGGCTGATTTATCTGCCTAGGGTTAGGGTTAGGGTTCAGCCTAGGGCTTGGATTTCTTTAACCAGGAAGCCCTGAGTTCCAGGCTTACTTCATCTGCCAAAGGCATCCCAAGGGAGTGCAGAAGTGCCACAACATGGCTGCTTTCACGGCTTTTTCCTTGGCAAGAAGCCTAACATCAGGCTGATTTACTTTCCCAGGGTTACTGTTAGGCTTAGGCCTAGGGCTAGGATTTTTGAAACTAGGAAGCCCTTAGCTCCAGGCACACTGCAGCTGTTCAAGGCATCCCAAGGGGAGTACAAAAGTGCAACAACATGGCAGCTTTCACAGCTTTTTCCTTGGCACCATCCCTATACCTAGGCTGATTTATCTGCCTAGGGTTAGGGTTAGGGTTCAGCCTAGGGCTTGGATTTCTTTAACCAGGAAGCCCTGAGTTCCAGGCTTACTTCATCTGCCAAAGGCATCCCAAAGGGAGTGCAGAAGTGCCACAACATGGCTGCTTTCACGCCTTTTTCCTTGGCAAGACGCCTAACACCAGGCTGACTTACCTTCCCAGGGTTACTGTTAGGCTTAGGCCTAGGGCTAGGATTTTTGAAACTAGGAAGCCCTTAGCTCCAGGCACACTGCAGCTGTTCAAGGCATCCCAAGGGGAGTACAAAAGTGCAACAACATGGCAGCTTTCACAGCTTTTTCCTTGGCACCATCCCTATACCTAGGCTGATTTATCTGCCTAGGGTTAGGGTTAGGGTTCAGCCTAGGGCTTGAATTTCTTTAACCAGGAAGCCCTGAGTTCCAGGCTTACTTCATCTGCCAAAGGCATCCCAAAGGGAGTGCAGAAGTGCCACAACATGGCTGCTTTCATGTTGTTGTTATCTTATTGTATTTCATATTTCTGGAGTCCCATCTTAAAGTCCATACCTTCTTGCTGGTCCTATTATGCAGCTCCTCTCTGCAGCACAGTTCCTCATGGCTTCCATAGGGGCTCCTCCTGGGCTCTCGACCCAACCCCCTTTTATCCCAGAGGCCTTCATGAGCTACAGCTGCTACCCAACCAAGGATCCCACAGCTGTAGCTCATCCAGAGCAACAGGACCCACCTATCTAATACATAGGACTCTCACTACATATATATATTCACAAGGACTCCTTTATAACAATACATATATTCAGGCCCCTACATTTCCCCCCTTTTCTTTTAACAATTTCTCAATTACACAGTTACAATATCCATATCTGTCCCAGCTCCCAGGCTGCCACAGCTCTCGGCTGTCCTATCTTCCACTGTCCCAGCTCTCCAGCTGCCACAGCTCTCGGCTGTCCGGGGGATTCCATACCTAATACATATATTCAGGCCCCTACATTTCCCCCCTTTTCTTTTAACAATTTCTCCATTACACAGTTACAATATCCATATCTGTCCCAGCTCTCAGGCTGCCACAGCTCTCAGCTGTCCTATCTTCATCTGTCCCAGCTCTCAGGCTGCCACAGCTCTCGGCTGTCCTATATTCCACTGTCCCAGCTCTCCGGCTGCCACAGCTCTCGGCTGTCCGGGGGATTCCATACCTAATACATATATTCAGGCCCCTACATTATTGTTGTTGTTATCTTATTGTATTTCATATTTCTGGAGTCCCATCTTAAAGTCCCATACCTTCTTGCTGGTCCTATTATGCAGCTCCTCTCTGCAGCACAGTTCCTCATGGCTTCCATAGGGGCTCCTTCTGGGCTCTCGACCCAACCCCCTTTTATCCCAGAGGCCTTCATGAGCTACAGCTGCTACCCAACCAAGGATCCCACAGCTGTAGCTCATCCAGAGCAACAGGACCCACCTATCTAATACATAGGACTCTCACTACATATATATATATTCACAAGGACTCCTTTATAACAATACATATATTCAGGCCCCTACACTTTCACGGCTTTTCCCTTAGGAAGAACCCTAATACCCGGCTGATTTACCTTCCTAGGGTTACTGTTAGGCTTAGGCCTAGGACTTTTAAAACCAGGAAGCCCTGGGCTCCAGGCACACTGCAGCTGCGAAAGGCATCCCAAGGGGAGCGCAAAAGTGACGCAACTTGGCTGCCACCACTGATATTTCCATGAGACCATCCCGAACCATAGGTTGATTTTCCTTCCTAGGGTTAAGGTTTGAGTTACGCCTAGGGTAAGGGTCTATTAACCAGAAAGCCCTGAGTTCCAAGAACACAGCAGCTGCGAAGGACTAGCCAAGAAGAGCGCAAAAGTAGCACAACATGCCTGCCTCCACAGCTTTTTCCTTGGGGACATGCCTAATTCCTGGCTGATTTGCCTTTCTCGTCTTAGGGTTGGGGTTCGGCCTAGGGCTAGGATTTTTAAAATCAGGAAGCCCTGAGTTCCAGGCACACTGGAGCTGTGAAAGGCATCCAAAAGGGAGTGCAAAAGTGCCACAACATGGCTGCTTTCACGGCTTTTTCCTTGGCAAGAAGCCTAACACCAGGCTGACATACTTTCCCAGGGTTACTGTTAGGCTTAGGCCTAGGGCTAGGATTTTTAAAACTAGGAAGCCCTGGGCTCCAGGCACACTGCAGCTGTTCAAGGCATCCCAAGGGGAGTACAAAAGTGCAACAACATGGCAGCTTTCACAGCTTTTTCCTTGGCAAGAAGCCTAACACCAGGCTGATTTACTTTCCCAGGGTTACTGTTAGGCTTAGGCCTAGGGCTAGGATTTTTGAAACTAGGAAGCCCTTAGCTCCAGGCACACTGCAGCTGTTCAAGGCATCCCAAGGGGAGTACAAAAGTGCAACAACATGGCAGCTTTCACAGCTTTTTCCTTGGCACCATCCCTATACCTAGGCTGATTTATCTGCCTTGGGTTAGGGTTAGGGTTCAGCCTAGGGCTTGGATTTCTTTAACCAGGAAGCCCTGAGTTCCAGGCTTACTTCATCTGCCAAAGGCATCCCAAGGGAGTGCAGAAGTGCCACAACATGGCTGCTTTCACGGCTTTTTCCTTGGCAAGAAGCCTAACATCAGGCTGATTTACTTTCCCAGGGTTACTGTTAGGCTTAGGCCTAGGGCTAGGATTTTTGAAACTAGGAAGCCCTTAGCTCCAGGCACACTGCAGCTGTTCAAGGCATCCCAAGGGGAGTACAAAAGTGCAACAACATGGCAGCTTTCACAGCTTTTTCCTTGGCACCATCCCTATACCTAGGCTGATTTATCTGCCTAGGGTTAGGGTTAGGGTTCAGCCTAGGGCTTGGATTTCTTTAACCAGGAAGCCCTGAGTTCCAGGCTTACTTCATCTGCCAAAGGCATCCCAAAGGGAGTGCAGAAGTGCCACAACATGGCTGCTTTCACGGCTTTTTCCTTGGCAAGACGCCTAACACCAGGCTGACTTACCTTCCCAGGGTTACTGTTAGGCTTAGGCCTAGGGCTAGGATTTTTAAAACTAGGAAGCCCTTAGCTCCAGGCACACTGCAGCTGTTCAAGGCATCCCAAGGGGAGTACAAAAGTGCAACAACATGGCAGCTTTCACAGCTTTTTCCTTGGCACCATCCCTATACCTAGGCTGATTTATCTGCCTAGGGTTAGGGTTAGGGTTCAGCCTAGGGCTTGAATTTCTTTAACCAGGAAGCCCTGAGTTCCAGGCTTACTTCATCTGCCAAAGGCATCCCAAAGGGAGTGCAGAAGTGCCACAACATGGCTGCTTTCATGTTGTTGTTATCTTATTGTATTTCATATTTCTGGAGTCCCATCTTAAAGTCCATACCTTCTTGCTGGTCCTATTATGCAGCTCCTCTCTGCAGCACAGTTCCTCATGGCTTCCATAGGGGCTCCTCCTGGGCTCTCGACCCAACCCCCTTTTATCCCAGAGGCCTTCATGAGCTACAGCTGCTACCCAACCAAGGATCCCACAGCTGTAGCTCATCCAGAGCAACAGGACCCACCTATCTAATACATAGGACTCTCACTACATATATATATTCACAAGGACTCCTTTATAACAATACATATATTCAGGCCCCTACATTTCCCCCCTTTTCTTTTAACAATTTCTCAATTACACAGTTACAATATCCATATCTGTCCCAGCTCCCAGGCTGCCACAGCTCTCGGCTGTCCTATCTTCCACTGTCCCAGCTCTCCAGCTGCCACAGCTCTCGGCTGTCCGGGGGATTCCATACCTAATACATATATTCAGGCCCCTACATTTCCCCCCTTTTCTTTTAACAATTTCTCCATTACACAGTTACAATATCCATATCTGTCCCAGCTCTCAGGCTGCCACAGCTCTCAGCTGTCCTATCTTCATCTGTCCCAGCTCTCAGGCTGCCACAGCTCTCGGCTGTCCTATATTCCACTGTCCCAGCTCTCCGGCTGCCACAGCTCTCGGCTGTCCGGGGGATTCCATACCTAATACATATATTCAGGCCCCTACATTATTGTTGTTGTTATCTTATTGTATTTCATATTTCTGGAGTCCCATCTTAAAGTCCATACCTTCTTGCTGGTCCTATTATGCAGCTCCTCTCTGCAGCACAGTTCCTCATGGCTTCCATAGGGGCTCCTTCTGGGCTCTCGACCCAACCCCCTTTTATCCCAGAGGCCTTCATGAGCTACAGCTGCTACCCAACCAAGGATCCCACAGCTGTAGCTCATCCAGAGCAACAGGACCCACCTATCTAATACATAGGACTCTCACTACATATATATATATTCACAAGGACTCCTTTATAACAATACATATATTCAGGCCCCTACACTTTCACGGCTTTTCCCTTAGGAAGAACCCTAATACCCGGCTGATTTACCTTCCTAGGGTTACTGTTAGGCTTAGGCCTAGGACTTTTAAAACCAGGAAGCCCTGGGCTCCAGGCACACTGCAGCTGCGAAAGGCATCCCAAGGGGAGCGCAAAAGTGACGCAACTTGGCTGCCACCACTGATATTTCCATGAGACCATCCCGAACCATAGGTTGATTTTCCTTCCTAGGGTTAAGGTTTGAGTTACGCCTAGGGTAAGGGTCTATTAACCAGAAAGCCCTGAGTTCCAAGAACACAGCAGCTGCGAAGGACTAGCCAAGAAGAGCGCAAAAGTAGCACAACATGCCTGCCTCCACAGCTTTTTCCTTGGGGACATGCCTAATTCCTGGCTGATTTGCCTTTCTCGTCTTAGGGTTGGGGTTCGGCCTAGGGCTAGGATTTTTAAAATCAGGAAGCCCTGAGTTCCAGGCACACTGGAGCTGTGAAAGGCATCCAAAAGGGAGTGCAAAAGTGCCACAACATGGCTGCTTTCACGGCTTTTTCCTTGGCAAGAAGCCTAACACCAGGCTGACATACTTTCCCAGGGTTACTGTTAGGCTTAGGCCTAGGGCTAGGATTTTTGAAACTAGGAAGCCCTGGGCTCCAGGCACACTGCAGCTGTTCAAGGCATCCCAAGGGGAGTACAAAAGTGCAACAACATGGCAGCTTTCACAGCTTTTTCCTTGGCAAGAAGCCTAACATCAGGCTGATTTACTTTCCCAGGGTTACTGTTAGGCTTAGGCCTAGGGCTAGGATTTTTGAAACTAGGAAGCCCTTAGCTCCAGGCACACTGCAGCTGTTCAAGGCATCCCAAGGGGAGTACAAAAGTGCAACAACATGGCAGCTTTCACAGCTTTTTCCTTGGCACCATCCCTATACCTAGGCTGATTTATCTGCCTTGGGTTAGGGTTAGGGTTCAGCCTAGGGCTTGAATTTCTTTAACCAGGAAGCCCTGAGTTCCAGGCTTACTTCATCTGCCAAAGGCATCCCAAAGGGAGTGCAGAAGTGCCACAACATGGCTGCTTTCACGGCTTTTTCCTTGGCAAGACGCCTAACACCAGGCTGACTTACCTTCCCAGGGTTACTGTTAGGCTTAGGCCTAGGGCTAGGATTTTTAAAACTAGGAAGCCCTTAGCTCCAGGCACACTGCAGCTGTTCAAGGCATCCCAAGGGGAGTACAAAAGTGCAACAACATGGCAGCTTTCACAGCTTTTTCCTTGGCACCATCCCTATACCTAGGCTGATTTATCTGCCTAGGGTTAGGGTTAGGGTTCAGCCTAGGGCTTGAATTTCTTTAACCAGGAAGCCCTGAGTTCCAGGCTTACTTCATCTGCCAAAGGCATCCCAAAGGGAGTGCAGAAGTGCCACAACATGGCTGCTTTCATGTTGTTGTTATCTTATTGTATTTCATATTTCTGGAGTCCCATCTTAAAGTCCATACCTTCTTGCTGGTCCTATTATGCAGCTCCTCTCTGCAGCACAGTTCCTCATGGCTTCCATAGGGGCTCCTCCTGGGCTCTCGACCCAACCCCCTTTTATCCCAGAGGCCTTCATGAGCTACAGCTGCTACCCAACCAAGGATCCCACAGCTGTAGCTCATCCAGAGCAACAGGACCCACCTATCTAATACATAGGACTCTCACTACATATATATATTCACAAGGACTCCTTTATAACAATACATATATTCAGGCCCCTACATTTCCCCCCTTTTCTTTTAACAATTTCTCAATTACACAGTTACAATATCCATATCTGTCCCAGCTCCCAGGCTGCCACAGCTCTCGGCTGTCCTATCTTCCACTGTCCCAGCTCTCCAGCTGCCACAGCTCTCGGCTGTCCGGGGGATTCCATACCTAATACATATATTCAGGCCCCTACATTTCCCCCTTTTCTTTTAACAATTTCTCCATTACACAGTTACAATATCCATATCTGTCCCAGCTCTCAGGCTGCCACAGCTCTCAGCTGTGCTATCTTCATCTGTCCCAGCTCTCAGGCTGCCACAGCTCTCGGCTGTCCTATATTCCACTGTCCCAGCTCTCCGGCTGCCACAGCTCTCGGCTGTCCGGGGGATTCCATACCTAATACATATATTCAGGCCCCTACATTATTGTTGTTGTTATCTTATTGTATTTCATATTTCTGGAGTCCCATCTTAAAGTCCATACCTTCTTGCTGGTCCTATTATGCAGCTCCTCTCTGCAGCACAGTTCCTCATGGCTTCCATAGGGGCTCCTTCTGGGCTCTCGACCCAACCCCCTTTTATCCCAGAGGCCTTCATGAGCTACAGCTGCTACCCAACCAAGGATCCCACAGCTGTAGCTCATCCAGAGCAACAGGACCCACCTATCTAATACATAGGACTCTCACTACATATATATATATTCACAAGGACTCCTTTATAACAATACATATATTCAGGCCCCTACACTTTCACGGCTTTTCCCTTAGGAAGAACCCTAATACCCGGCTGATTTACCTTCCTAGGGTTACTGTTAGGCTTAGGCCTAGGACTTTTAAAACCAGGAAGCCCTGGGCTCCAGGCACACTGCAGCTGCGAAAGGCATCCCAAGGGGAGCGCAAAAGTGACGCAACTTGGCTGCCACCACTGATATTTCCATGAGACCATCCCGAACCATAGGTTGATTTTCCTTCCTAGGGTTAAGGTTTGAGTTACGCCTAGGGTAAGGGTCTATTAACCAGAAAGCCCTGAGTTCCAAGAACACAGCAGCTGCGAAGGACTAGCCAAGAAGAGCGCAAAAGTAGCACAACATGCCTGCCTCCACAGCTTTTTCCTTGGGGACATGCCTAATTCCTGGCTGATTTGCCTTTCTCGTCTTAGGGTTGGGGTTCGGCCTAGGGCTAGGATTTTTAAAATCAGGAAGCCCTGAGTTCCAGGCACACTGGAGCTGTGAAAGGCATCCAAAAGGGAGTGCAAAAGTGCCACAACATGGCTGCTTTCACGGCTTTTTCCTTGGCAAGAAGCCTAACACCAGGCTGACATACTTTCCCAGGGTTACTGTTAGGCTTAGGCCTAGGGCTAGGATTTTTGAAACTAGGAAGCCCTGGGCTCCAGGCACACTGCAGCTGTTCAAGGCATCCCAAGGGGAGTACAAAAGTGCAACAACATGGCAGCTTTCACAGCTTTTTCCTTGGCAAGAAGCCTAACACCAGGCTGATTTACTTTCCCAGGGTTACTGTTAGGCTTAGGCCTAGGGCTAGGATTTTTGAAACTAGGAAGCCCTTAGCTCCAGGCACACTGCAGCTGTTCAAGGCATCCCAAGGGGAGTACAAAAGTGCAACAACATGGCAGCTTTCACAGCTTTTTCCTTGGCACCATCCCTATACCTAGGCTGATTTATCTGCCTAGGGTTAGGGTTAGGGTTCAGCCTAGGGCTTGGATTTCTTTAACCAGGAAGCCCTGAGTTCCAGGCTTACTTCATCTGCCAAAGGCATCCCAAGGGAGTGCAGAAGTGCCACAACATGGCTGCTTTCACGGCTTTTTCCTTGGCAAGAAGCCTAACATCAGGCTGATTTACTTTCCCAGGGTTACTGTTAGGCTTAGGCCTAGGGCTAGGATTTTTGAAACTAGGAAGCCCTTAGCTCCAGGCACACTGCAGCTGTTCAAGGCATCCCAAGGGGAGTACAAAAGTGCAACAACATGGCAGCTTTCACAGCTTTTTCCTTGGCACCATCCCTATACCTAGGCTGATTTATCTGCCTAGGGTTAGGGTTAGGGTTCAGCCTAGGGCTTGGATTTCTTTAACCAGGAAGCCCTGAGTTCCAGGCTTACTTCATCTGCCAAAGGCATCCCAAAGGGAGTGCAGAAGTGCCACAACATGGCTGCTTTCACGCCTTTTTCCTTGGCAAGACGCCTAACACCAGGCTGACTTACCTTCCCAGGGTTACTGTTAGGCTTAGGCCTAGGGCTAGGATTTTTAAAACTAGGAAGCCCTTAGCTCCAGGCACACTGCAGCTGTTCAAGGCATCCCAAGGGGAGTACAAAAGTGCAACAACATGGCAGCTTTCACAGCTTTTTCCTTGGCACCATCCCTATACCTAGGCTGATTTATCTGCCTAGGGTTAGGGTTAGGGTTCAGCCTAGGGCTTGAATTTCTTTAACCAGGAAGCCCTGAGTTCCAGGCTTACTTCATCTGCCAAAGGCATCCCAAAGGGAGTGCAGAAGTGCCACAACATGGCTGCTTTCATGTTGTTGTTATCTTATTGTATTTCATATTTCTGGAGTCCCATCTTAAAGTCCATACCTTCTTGCTGGTCCTATTATGCAGCTCCTCTCTGCAGCACAGTTCCTCATGGCTTCCATAGGGGCTCCTCCTGGGCTCTCGACCCAACCCCCTTTTATCCCAGAGGCCTTCATGAGCTACAGCTGCTACCCAACCAAGGATCCCACAGCTGTAGCTCATCCAGAGCAACAGGACCCACCTATCTAATACATAGGACTCTCACTACATATATATATTCACAAGGACTCCTTTATAACAATACATATATTCAGGCCCCTACATTTCCCCCCTTTTCTTTTAACAATTTCTCAATTACACAGTTACAATATCCATATCTGTCCCAGCTCCCAGGCTGCCACAGCTCTCGGCTGTCCTATCTTCCACTGTCCCAGCTCTCCAGCTGCCACAGCTCTCGGCTGTCCGGGGGATTCCATACCTAATACATATATTCAGGCCCCTACATTTCCCCCCTTTTCTTTTAACAATTTCTCCATTACACAGTTACAATATCCATATCTGTCCCAGCTCTCAGGCTGCCACAGCTCTCAGCTGTCCTATCTTCATCTGTCCCAGCTCTCAGGCTGCCACAGCTCTCGGCTGTCCTATATTCCACTGTCCCAGCTCTCCGGCTGCCACAGCTCTCGGCTGTCCGGGGGATTCCATACCTAATACATATATTCAGGCCCCTACATTATTGTTGTTGTTATCTTATTGTATTTCATATTTCTGGAGTCCCATCTTAAAGTCCATACCTTCTTGCTGGTCCTATTATGCAGCTCCTCTCTGCAGCACAGTTCCTCATGGCTTCCATAGGGGCTCCTTCTGGGCTCTCGACCCAACCCCCTTTTATCCCAGAGGCCTTCATGAGCTACAGCTGCTACCCAACCAAGGATCCCACAGCTGTAGCTCATCCAGAGCAACAGGACCCACCTATCTAATACATAGGACTCTCACTACATATATATATATTCACAAGGACTCCTTTATAACAATACATATATTCAGGCCCCTACACTTTCACGGCTTTTCCCTTAGGAAGAACCCTAATACCCGGCTGATTTACCTTCCTAGGGTTACTGTTAGGCTTAGGCCTAGGACTTTTAAAACCAGGAAGCCCTGGGCTCCAGGCACACTGCAGCTGCGAAAGGCATCCCAAGGGGAGCGCAAAAGTGACGCAACTTGGCTGCCACCACTGATATTTCCATGAGACCATCCCGAACCATAGGTTGATTTTCCTTCCTAGGGTTAAGGTTTGAGTTACGCCTAGGGTAAGGGTCTATTAACCAGAAAGCCCTGAGTTCCAAGAACACAGCAGCTGCGAAGGACTAGCCAAGAAGAGCGCAAAAGTACCACAACATGCCTGCCTCCACAGCTTTTTCCTTGGGGACATGCCTAATTCCTGGCTGATTTGCCTTTCTCGTCTTAGGGTTGGGGTTCGGCCTAGGGCTAGGATTTTTAAAATCAGGAAGCCCTGAGTTCCAGGCACACTGGAGCTGTGAAAGGCATCCAAAAGGGAGTGCAAAAGTGCCACAACATGGCTGCTTTCACGGCTTTTTCCTTGGCAAGAAGCCTAACACCAGGCTGACATACTTTCCCAGGGTTACTGTTAGGCTTAGGCCTAGGGCTAGGATTTTTGAAACTAGGAAGCCCTGGGCTCCAGGCACACTGCAGCTGTTCAAGGCATCCCAAGGGGAGTACAAAAGTGCAACAACATGGCAGCTTTCACAGCTTTTTCCTTGGCAAGAAGCCTAACACCAGGCTGATTTACTTTCCCAGGGTTACTGTTAGGCTTAGGCCTAGGGCTAGGATTTTTGAAACTAGGAAGCCCTTAGCTCCAGGCACACTGCAGCTGTTCAAGGCATCCCAAGGGGAGTACAAAAGTGCAACAACATGGCAGTTTTCACAGCTTTTTCCTTGGCACCATCCCTATACCCGGCTGATTTATCTGCCTAGGGTTAGGGTTAGGGTTCAGCCTAGGGCTTGGATTTCTTTAACCAGGAAGCCCTGAGTTCCAGGCTTACTTCATCTGCCAAAGGCATCCCAAAGGGAGTGCAGAAGTGCCACAACATGGCTGCTTTCACGGCTTTTTCCTTGGCAAGAAGCCTAACATCAGGCTGATTTACCTTCCCAGGGTTACTGTTAGGCTTAGGCCTAGGGCTAGGATTTTTGAAACTAGGAAGCCCTGGGCTCCAGGCACACTGCAGCTGTTCAAGGCATCCCAAGGGGAGTACAAAAGTGCAACAACATGGCAGCTTTCACAGCTTTTTCCTTGGCACCATCCCTATACCTAGGCTGATTTATCTGCCTAGGGTTAGGGTTAGGGTTCAGCCTAGGGCTTGAATTTTTTTAACCAGGAAGCCCTGAGTTCCAGGCTTACTTCATCTGCCAAAGGCATCCCAAAGGGAGTGCAGAAGTGCCACAACATGGCTGCTTTCACGGCTTTTCCCTTAGGAAGAACCCTAATACCCGGCTGATTTACCTTCCTAGGGTTACTGTTAGGCTTAGGCCTAGGACTTTTAAAACCAGGAAGCCCTGGGCTCCAGGCACACTGCAGCTGCGAAAGGCATCCCAAGGGGAGCGCAAAAGTGACGCAACTTGGCTGCCACCACTGATATTTCCATGAGAGCATCCCGAACCATAGGTTGATTTTCCTTCCTAGGGTTAAGGTTTGAGTTACGCCTAGGGTAAGGGTTCTATTAACCAGAAAGCCCTGAGTTCCAAGAACACAGCAGCTGCGAAGGACTAGCCAAGAAGAGCGCAAAAGTACCACAACATGCCTGCCTCCACAGCTTTTTCCTTGGGGACATGCCTAATTCCTGGCTGATTTGCCTTTCTCGTCTTAGGGTTGGGGTTCGGCCTAGGGCTAGGATTTTTAAAAGCAGGAAGCCCTGAGTTCCAGGCACACTGGAGCTGTGAAAGGCATCCCAAAGGGAGTGCAAAAGTGCCACAACATGGCTGCTTTCACGGCTTTTTCCTTGGCAAGACGCCTAACACCAGGCTGATTTACCTTCCCAGGGTTACTGTTAGGCTTAGGCCTAGGGCTAGGATTTTTAAAACTAGGAAGCCCTTAGCTCCAGGCACACTGCAGCTGTTCAAGGCATCCCAAGGGGAGTACAAAAGTGCAACAACATGGCAGCTTTCACAGCTTTTTCCTTGGCACCATCCCTATACCTAGGCTGATTTATCTGCCTAGGGTTAGGGTTAGGGTTCAGCCTAGGGCTTGAATTTCTTTAACCAGGAAGCCCTGAGTTCCAGGCTTACTTCATCTGCCAAAGGCATCCCAAAGGGAGTGCAGAAGTGCCACAACATGGCTGCTTTCACGGCTTTTCCCTTAGGAAGAACCCTAATACCCGGCTGATTTACCTTCCTAGGGTTACTGTTAGGCTTAGGCCTAGGACTTTTAAAACCAGGAAGCCCTGGGCTCCAGGCACACTGCAGCTGCAAAAGGCATCCCAAGGGGAGCGCAAAAGTGACGCAACTTGGCTGCCACCACTGATATTTCCATGAGACCATCCCGAACCATAGGCTGATTTTCCTTCCTAGGGTTAAGGTTTGAGTTACGCCTAGGGTAAGGGTTCTATTAACCAGAAAGCCCTGAGTTCCAAGAACACAGCAGCTGCGAAGGACTAGCCAAGAAGAGCGCAAAAGTACCACAACATGCCTGCCTCCACAGCTTTTTCCTTGGGGACATGCCTAATTCCTGGCTGATTTGCCTTTCTCGTCTTAGGGTTGGGGTTCGGCCTAGGGCTAGGATTTTTAAAATCAGGAAGCCCTGAGTTCCAGGCACACTGGAGCTGTGAAAGGCATCCAAAAGGGAGTGCAAAAGTGCCACAACATGGCTGTTTCACGGCTTTTTCCTTGGCAAGAAACCTAACATCAGGCTGATTTACTTTCCCAGGGTTACTGTTAGGCTTAGGCCTAGGGCTAGGATTTTTAAAACTAGGAAGCCCTTAGCTCCAGGCACACTGCAGCTGTTCAAGGCATCCCAAGGGGAGTACAAAAGTGCAACAACATGGCAGCTTTCACAGCTTTTTCCTTGGCACCATCCCTATACCTAGGCTGATATATCTGCCTAGGGTTAGGGTTAGGGTTCAGCCTAGGGCTTGGATTTCTTTAACCAGGAAGCCCTGAGTTCCAGGCTTACTTCATCTGCCAAAGGCATCCCAAAGGGAGTGCAGAAGTGCCACAACATGGCTGCTTTCACGGCTTTTTCCTTGGCAAGAAGCCTAACATCAGGCTGATTTACTTTCCCAGGGTTACTGTTAGGCTTAGGCCTAGGGCTGGGATTTTTGAAACTAGGAAGTCCTTAGCTCCAGGCACACTGCAGCTGTTCAAGGCATCCCAAGGGGAGTACAAAAGTGCAACAACATGGCAGCTTTCACAGCTTTTTCCTTGGCACCATCCCTATACCTAGGCTGATTTATCTGCCTAGGGTTAGGGTTAGGGTTCAGCCTAGGGCTTGGATTTCTTTAACCAGGAAGCCCTGAGTTCCAGGCACACTGGAGCTGTGAAAGGCATCCCAAAGGGAGTGCAAAAGTGCCACAACATGGCTGCTTTCACGGCTTTTTCCTTGGCAAGACGCCTAACACCAGGCTGATTTACCTTCCCAGGGTTACTGTTAGGCTTAGGCCTAGGGCTAGGATTTTTAAAACTAGGAAGCCCTTAGCTCCAGGCACACTGCAGCTGTTCAAGGCATCCCAAGGGGAGTACAAAAGTGCAACAACATGGCAGCTTTCACAGCTTTTTCCTTGGCACCATCCCTATACCTAGGCTGATTTATCTGCCTAGGGTTAGGGTTAGGGTTCAGCCTAGGGCTTGAATTTCTTTAACCAGGAAGCCCTGAGTTCCAGGCTTACTTCATCTGCCAAAGGCATCCCAAAGGGAGTGCAGAAGTGCCACAACATGGCTGCTTTCATGTTGTTGTTATCTTATTGTATTTCATATTTCTGGAGTCCCATCTTAAAGTCCATACCTTCTTGCTGGTCCTATTATGCAGCTCCTCTCTGCAGCACAGTTCCTCATGGCTTCCATAGGGGCTCCTCCTGGGCTCTCGACCCAACCCCCTTTTATCCCAGAGGCCTTCATGAGCTACAGCTGCTACCCAACCAAGGATCCCACAGCTGTAGCTCATCCAGAGCAACAGGACCCACCTATCTAATACATAGGACTCTCACTACATATATATATTCACAAGGACTCCTTTATAACAATACATATATTCAGGCCCCTACATTTCCCCCCTTTTCTTTTAACAATTTCTCAATTACACAGTTACAATATCCATATCTGTCCCAGCTCCCAGGCTGCCACAGCTCTCGGCTGTCCTATCTTCCACTGTCCCAGCTCTCCAGCTGCCACAGCTCTCGGCTGTCCGGGGGATTCCATACCTAATACATATATTCAGGCCCCTACATTTCCCCCCTTTTCTTTTAACAATTTCTCCATTACACAGTTACAATATCCATATCTGTCCCAGCTCTCAGGCTGCCACAGCTCTCAGCTGTCCTATCTTCATCTGTCCCAGCTCTCAGGCTGCCACAGCTCTCGGCTGTCCTATATTCCACTGTCCCAGCTCTCCGGCTGCCACAGCTCTCGGCTGTCCGGGGGATTCCATACCTAATACATATATTCAGGCCCCTACATTATTGTTGTTGTTATCTTATTGTATTTCATATTTCTGGAGTCCCATCTTAAAGTCCATACCTTCTTGCTGGTCCTATTATGCAGCTCCTCTCTGCAGCACAGTTCCTCATGGCTTCCATAGGGGCTCCTTCTGGGCTCTCGACCCAACCCCCTTTTATCCCAGAGGCCTTCATGAGCTACAGCTGCTACCCAACCAAGGATCCCACAGCTGTAGCTCATCCAGAGCAACAGGACCCACCTATCTAATACATAGGACTCTCACTACATATATATATATTCACAAGGACTCCTTTATAACAATACATATATTCAGGCCCCTACACTTTCACGGCTTTTCCCTTAGGAAGAACCCTAATACCCGGCTGATTTACCTTCCTAGGGTTACTGTTAGGCTTAGGCCTAGGACTTTTAAAACCAGGAAGCCCTGGGCTCCAGGCACACTGCAGCTGCGAAAGGCATCCCAAGGGGAGCGCAAAAGTGACGCAACTTGGCTGCCACCACTGATATTTCCATGAGACCATCCCGAACCATAGGCTGATTTTCCTTCCTAGGGTTAAGGTTTGAGTTACGCCTAGGGTAAGGGTTCTATTAACCAGAAAGCCCTGAGTTCCAAGAACACAGCAGCTGCGAAGGACTAGCCAAGAAGAGCGCAAAAGTACCACAACATGCCTGCCTCCACAGCTTTTTCCTTGGGGACATGCCTAATTCCTGGCTGATTTGCCTTTCTCGTCTTAGGGTTGGGGTTCGGCCTAGGGCTAGGATTTTTAAAATCAGGAAGCCCTGAGTTCCAGGCACACTGGAGCTGTGAAAGGCATCCAAAAGGGAGTGCAAAAGTGCCACAACATGGCTGCTTTCACGGCTTTTTCCTTGGCAAGAAGCCTAACACCAGGCTGACATACTTTCCCAGGGTTACTGTTAGGCTTAGGCCTAGGGCTAGGATTTTTGAAACTAGGAAGCCCTGGGCTCCAGGCACACTGCAGCTGTTCAAGGCATCCCAAGGGGAGTACAAAAGTGCAACAACATGGCAGCTTTCACAGCTTTTTCCTTGGCAAGAAGCCTAACACCAGGCTGATTTACTTTCCCAGGGTTACTGTTAGGCTTAGGCCTAGGGCTAGGATTTTTGAAACTAGGAAGCCCTTAGCTCCAGGCACACTGCAGCTGTTCAAGGCATCCCAAGGGGAGTACAAAAGTGCAACAACATGGCAGCTTTCACAGCTTTTTCCTTGGCACCATCCCTATACCTAGGCTGATTTATCTGCCTAGGGTTAGGGTTAGGGTTCAGCCTAGGGCTTGGATTTCTTTAACCAGGAAGCCCTGAGTTCCAGGCTTACTTCATCTGCCAAAGGCATCCCAAGGGAGTGCAGAAGTGCCACAACATGGCTGCTTTCACGGCTTTTTCCTTGGCAAGAAGCCTAACATCAGGCTGATTTACTTTCCCAGGGTTACTGTTAGGCTTAGGCCTAGGGCTAGGATTTTTGAAACTAGGAAGCCCTTAGCTCCAGGCACACTGCAGCTGTTCAAGGCATCCCAAGGGGAGTACAAAAGTGCAACAACATGGCAGCTTTCACAGCTTTTTCCTTGGCACCATCCCTATACCTAGGCTGATTTATCTGCCTAGGGTTAGGGTTAGGGTTCAGCCTAGGGCTTGGATTTCTTTAACCAGGAAGCCCTGAGTTCCAGGCTTACTTCATCTGCCAAAGGCATCCCAAAGGGAGTGCAGAAGTGCCACAACATGGCTGCTTTCACGCCTTTTTCCTTGGCAAGACGCCTAACACCAGGCTGACTTACCTTCCCAGGGTTACTGTTAGGCTTAGGCCTAGGGCTAGGATTTTTAAAACTAGGAAGCCCTTAGCTCCAGGCACACTGCAGCTGTTCAAGGCATCCCAAGGGGAGTACAAAAGTGCAACAACATGGCAGCTTTCACAGCTTTTTCCTTGGCACCATCCCTATACCTAGGCTGATTTATCTGCCTAGGGTTAGGGTTAGGGTTCAGCCTAGGGCTTGAATTTCTTTAACCAGGAAGCCCTGAGTTCCAGGCTTACTTCATCTGCCAAAGGCATCCCAAAGGGAGTGCAGAAGTGCCACAACATGGCTGCTTTCATGTTGTTGTTATCTTATTGTATTTCATATTTCTGGAGTCCCATCTTAAAGTCCATACCTTCTTGCTGGTCCTATTATGCAGCTCCTCTCTGCAGCACAGTTCCTCATGGCTTCCATAGGGGCTCCTCCTGGGCTCTCGACCCAACCCCCTTTTATCCCAGAGGCCTTCATGAGCTACAGCTGCTACCCAACCAAGGATCCCACAGCTGTAGCTCATCCAGAGCAACAGGACCCACCTATCTAATACATAGGACTCTCACTACATATATATATTCACAAGGACTCCTTTATAACAATACATATATTCAGGCCCCTACATTTCCCCCCTTTTCTTTTAACAATTTCTCAATTACACAGTTACAATATCCATATCTGTCCCAGCTCCCAGGCTGCCACAGCTCTCGGCTGTCCTATCTTCCACTGTCCCAGCTCTCCAGCTGCCACAGCTCTCGGCTGTCCGGGGGATTCCATACCTAATACATATATTCAGGCCCCTACATTTCCCCCCTTTTCTTTTAACAATTTCTCCATTACACAGTTACAATATCCATATCTGTCCCAGCTCTCAGGCTGCCACAGCTCTCAGCTGTCCTATCTTCATCTGTCCCAGCTCTCAGGCTGCCACAGCTCTCGGCTGTCCTATATTCCACTGTCCCAGCTCTCCGGCTGCCACAGCTCTCGGCTGTCCGGGGGATTCCATACCTAATACATATATTCAGGCCCCTACATTATTGTTGTTGTTATCTTATTGTATTTCATATTTCTGGAGTCCCATCTTAAAGTCCATACCTTCTTGCTGGTCCTATTATGCAGCTCCTCTCTGCAGCACAGTTCCTCATGGCTTCCATAGGGGCTCCTTCTGGGCTCTCGACCCAACCCCCTTTTATCCCAGAGGCCTTCATGAGCTACAGCTGCTACCCAACCAAGGATCCCACAGCTGTAGCTCATCCAGAGCAACAGGACCCACCTATCTAATACATAGGACTCTCACTACATATATATATATTCACAAGGACTCCTTTATAACAATACATATATTCAGGCCCCTACACTTTCACGGCTTTTCCCTTAGGAAGAACCCTAATACCCGGCTGATTTACCTTCCTAGGGTTACTGTTAGGCTTAGGCCTAGGACTTTTAAAACCAGGAAGCCCTGGGCTCCAGGCACACTGCAGCTGCGAAAGGCATCCCAAGGGGAGCGCAAAAGTGACGCAACTTGGCTGCCACCACTGATATTTCCATGAGACCATCCCGAACCATAGGTTGATTTTCCTTCCTAGGGTTAAGGTTTGAGTTACGCCTAGGGTAAGGGTCTATTAACCAGAAAGCCCTGAGTTCCAAGAACACAGCAGCTGCGAAGGACTAGCCAAGAAGAGCGCAAAAGTAGCACAACATGCCTGCCTCCACAGCTTTTTCCTTGGGGACATGCCTAATTCCTGGCTGATTTGCCTTTCTCGTCTTAGGGTTGGGGTTCGGCCTAGGGCTAGGATTTTTAAAAGCAGGAAGCCCTGAGTTCCAGGCACACTGGAGCTGTGAAAGGCATCCAAAAGGGAGTGCAAAAGTGCCACAACATGGCTGCTTTCACGGCTTTTTCCTTGGCAAGAAGCCTAACACCAGGCTGACATACTTTCCCAGGGTTACTGTTAGGCTTAGGCCTAGGGCTAGGATTTTTGAAACTAGGAAGCCCTGGGCTCCAGGCACACTGCAGCTGTTCAAGGCATCCCAAGGGGAGTACAAAAGTGCAACAACATGGCAGCTTTCACAGCTTTTTCCTTGGCAAGAAGCCTAACACCAGGCTGATTTACTTTCCCAGGGTTACTGTTAGGCTTAGGCCTAGGGCTAGGATTTTTGAAACTAGGAAGCCCTTAGCTCCAGGCACACTGCAGCTGTTCAAGGCATCCCAAGGGGAGTACAAAAGTGCAACAACATGGCAGCTTTCACAGCTTTTTCCTTGGCACCATCCCTATACCTAGGCTGATTTATCTGCCTAGGGTTAGGGTTAGGGTTCAGCCTAGGGCTTGGATTTCTTTAACCAGGAAGCCCTGAGTTCCAGGCTTACTTCATCTGCCAAAGGCATCCCAAGGGAGTGCAGAAGTGCCACAACATGGCTGCTTTCACGGCTTTTTCCTTGGCAAGAAGCCTAACATCAGGCTGATTTACTTTCCCAGGGTTACTGTTAGGCTTAGGCCTAGGGCTAGGATTTTTGAAACTAGGAAGCCCTTAGCTCCAGGCACACTGCAGCTGTTCAAGGCATCCCAAGGGGAGTACAAAAGTGCAACAACATGGCAGCTTTCACAGCTTTTTCCTTGGCACCATCCCTATACCTAGGCTGATTTATCTGCCTAGGGTTAGGGTTAGGGTTCAGCCTAGGGCTTGGATTTCTTTAACCAGGAAGCCCTGAGTTCCAGGCTTACTTCATCTGCCAAAGGCATCCCAAAGGGAGTGCAGAAGTGCCACAACATGGCTGCTTTCACGGCTTTTTCCTTGGCAAGACGCCTAACACCAGGCTGACTTACCTTCCCAGGGTTACTGTTAGGCTTAGGCCTAGGGCTAGGATTTTTAAAACTAGGAAGCCCTTAGCTCCAGGCACACTGCAGCTGTTCAAGGCATCCCAAGGGGAGTACAAAAGTGCAACAACATGGCAGCTTTCACAGCTTTTTCCTTGGCACCATCCCTATACCTAGGCTGATTTATCTGCCTAGGGTTAGGGTTAGGGTTCAGCCTAGGGCTTGAATTTCTTTAACCAGGAAGCCCTGAGTTCCAGGCTTACTTCATCTGCCAAAGGCATCCTAAAGGGAGTGCAGAAGTGCCACAACATGGCTGCTTTCATGTTGTTGTTATCTTATTGTATTTCATATTTCTGGAGTCCCATCTTAAAGTCCATACCTTCTTGCTGGTCCTATTATGCAGCTCCTCTCTGCAGCACAGTTCCTCATGGCTTCCATAGGGGCTCCTCCTGGGCTCTCGACCCAACCCCCTTTTATCCCAGAGGCCTTCATGAGCTACAGCTGCTACCCAACCAAGGATCCCACAGCTGTAGCTCATCCAGAGCAACAGGACCCACCTATCTAATACATAGGACTCTCACTACATATATATATATTCACAAGGACTCCTTTATAACAATACATATATTCAGGCCCCTACACTTTCACGGCTTTTCCCTTAGGAAGAACCCTAATACCCGGCTGATTTACCTTCCTAGGGTTACTGTTAGGCTTAGGCCTAGGACTTTTAAAACCAGGAAGCCCTGGGCTCCAGGCACACTGCAGCTGCGAAAGGCATCCCAAGGGGAGCGCAAAAGTGACGCAACTTGGCTGCCACCACTGATATTTCCATGAGACCATCCCGAACCATAGGTTGATTTTCCTTCCTAGGGTTAAGGTTTGAGTTACGCCTAGGGTAAGGGTCTATTAACCAGAAAGCCCTGAGTTCCAAGAACACAGCAGCTGCGAAGGACTAGCCAAGAAGAGCGCAAAAGTAGCACAACATGCCTGCCTCCACAGCTTTTTCCTTGGGGACATGCCTAATTCCTGGCTGATTTGCCTTTCTCGTCTTAGGGTTGGGGTTCGGCCTAGGGCTAGGATTTTTAAAATCAGGAAGCCCTGAGTTCCAGGCACACTGGAGCTGTGAAAGGCATCCAAAAGGGAGTGCAAAAGTGCCACAACATGGCTGCTTTCACGGCTTTTTCCTTGGCAAGAAGCCTAACACCAGGCTGACATACTTTCCCAGGGTTACTGTTAGGCTTAGGCCTAGGGCTAGGATTTTTGAAACTAGGAAGCCCTTAGCTCCAGGCACACTGCAGCTGTTCAAGGCATCCCAAGGGGAGTACAAAAGTGCAACAACATGGCAGCTTTCACAGCTTTTTCCTTGGCACCATCCCTATACCCGGCTGATTTATCTGCCTAGGGTTAGGGTTAGGGTTCAGCCTAGGGCTTGGATTTCTTTAACCAGGAAGCCCTGAGTTCCAGGCTTACTTCATCTGCCAAAGGCATCCCAAGGGAGTGCAGAAGTGCCACAACATGGCTGCTTTCACGGCTTTTCCCTTAGGAAGAACCCTAATACCCGGCTGATTTACCTTCCTAGGGTTACTGTTAGGCTTAGGCCTAGGACTTTTAAAACCAGGAAGCCCTGGGCTCCAGGCACACTGCAGCTGCGAAAGGCATCCCAAGGGGAGCGCAAAAGTGACGCAACTTGGCTGCCACCACTGATATTTCCATGAGACCATCCCGAACCATAGGTTGATTTTCCTTCCTAGGGTTAAGGTTTGAGTTACGCCTAGGGTAAGGGTTCTATTAACCAGAAAGCCCTGAGTTCCAAGAACACAGCAGCTGCGAAGGACTAGCCAAGAAGAGCGCAAAAGTACCACAACATGCCTGCCTCCACAGCTTTTTCCTTGGGGACATGCCTAATTCCTGGCTGATTTGCCTTTCTCGTCTTAGGGTTGGGGTTCGGCCTAGGGCTAGGATTTTTAAAATCAGGAAGCCCTGAGTTCCAGGCACACTGGAGCTGTGAAAGGCATCCAAAAGGGAGTGCAAAAGTGCCACAACATGGCTGTTTCACGGCTTTTTCCTTGGCAAGAAACCTAACATCAGGCTGATTTACTTTCCCAGGGTTACTGTTAGGCTTAGGCCTAGGGCTAGGATTTTTAAAACTAGGAAGCCCTTAGCTCCAGGCACACTGCAGCTGTTCAAGGCATCCCAAGGGGAGTACAAAAGTGCAACAACATGGCAGCTTTCACAGCTTTTTCCTTGGCACCATCCCTATACCTAGGCTGATTTATCTGCCTAGGGTTAGGGTTAGGGTTCAGCCTAGGGCTTGAATTTCTTTAACCAGGAAGCCCTGAGTTCCAGGCTTACTTCATCTGCCAAAGGCATCCCAAAGGGAGTGCAGAAGTGCCACAACATGGCTGCTTTCACGGCTTTTCCCTTAGGAAGAACCCTAATACCCGGCTGATTTACCTTCCTAGGGTTACTGTTAGGCTTAGGCCTAGGACTTTTAAAACCAGGAAGCCCTGGGCTCCAGGCACACTGCAGCTGCAAAAGGCATCCCAAGGGGAGCGCAAAAGTGACGCAACTTGGCTGCCACCACTGATATTTCCATGAGACCATCCCGAACCATAGGCTGATTTTCCTTCCTAGGGTTAAGGTTTGAGTTACGCCTAGGGTAAGGGTTCTATTAACCAGAAAGCCCTGAGTTCCAAGAACACAGCAGCTGCGAAGGACTAGCCAAGAAGAGCGCAAAAGTACCACAACATGCCTGCCTCCACAGCTTTTTCCTTGGGGACATGCCTAATTCCTGGCTGATTTGCCTTTCTCGTCTTAGGGTTGGGGTTCGGCCTAGGGCTAGGATTTTTAAAATCAGGAAGCCCTGAGTTCCAGGCACACTGGAGCTGTGAAAGGCATCCAAAAGGGAGTGCAAAAGTGCCACAACATGGCTGTTTCACGGCTTTTTCCTTGGCAAGAAGCCTAACATCAGGCTGATTTACTTTCCCAGGGTTACTGTTAGGCTTAGGCCTAGGGCTAGGATTTTTAAAACTAGGAAGCCCTGGGCTCCAGGCACACTGCAGCTGTTCAAGGCATCCCAAGGGGAGTACAAAAGTGCAACAACATGGCAGCTTTCACAGCTTTTTCCTTGGCAAGAAGCCTAACACCAGGCTGATTTACTTTCCCAGGGTTACTGTTAGACTTAGGCCTAGGGCTAGGATTTTTGAAACTAGGAAGCCCTTAGCTCCAGGCACACTGCAGCTGTTCAAGGCATCCCAAGGGGAGTACAAAAGTGCAACAACATGGCAGCTTTCACAGCTTTTTCCTTGGCACCATCCCTATACCTAGGCTGATATATCTGCCTAGGGTTAGGGTTAGGGTTCAGCCTAGGGCTGTGATTTCTTTAACCAGGAAGCCCTGAGTTCCAGGCTTACTTCATCTGCCAAAGGCATCCCAAAGGGAGTGCAGAAGTGCCACAACATGGCTGCTTTCACGGCTTTTCCCTTAGGAAGAACCCTAATACCCGGCTGATTTACCTTCCTAGGGTTACTGTTAGGCTTAGGCCTAGGACTTTTAAAACCAGGAAGCCCTGGGCTCCAGGCACACTGCAGCTGCGAAAGGCATCCCAAGGGGAGCGCAAAAGTGACGCAACTTGGCTGCCACCACTGATATTTCCATGAGACCATCCCGAACCATAGGCTGATTTTCCTTCCTAGGGTTAAGGTTTGAGTTACGCCTAGGGTAAGGGTCTATTAACCAGAAAGCCCTGAGTTCCAAGAACACAGCAGCTGCGAAGGACTAGCCAAGAAGAGCGCAAAAGTACCACAACATGCCTGCCTCCACAGCTTTTTCCTTGGGGACATGCCTAATTCCTGGCTGATTTGCCTTTCTCGTCTTAGGGTTGGGGTTCGGCCTAGGGCTAGGATTTTTAAAAGCAGGAAGCCCTGAGTTCCAGGCACACTGGAGCTGTGAAAGGCATCCAAAAGGGAGTGCAAAAGTGCCACAACATGGCTGCTTTCACGGCTTTTTCCTTGTCGAAAAGAAACTTGTCCAAAACAGCTTCCAATCGAATGTTCATGTGATCGGAAAAGTCAGAAGAGTGCAAAGGTACTGTTTTCTAGAATTTGGCAAGCTGCGCACACAATCCCAGTGTTGTACAGCTTCCTTCTTCACCTTTCCGATGGTCCCGCTGTCTCCGTCTCCCGGAGGCGAAGAAGCGGCTTCTTCGCGCAAAGACAATTGTGCCGCTCACTGTGCTCTCCTTAGCGAGGCTTTTGCCGAAAGACGCCCGGGAGCGGCTCTTAGCTCCGGAGAGCGTCGTACCTTCGTCTTTAGCGTCTCTTCTCGTCTACATCTTAGCAAAAAGGTTTTCCACTGTTTGCCTAGGAAAAACTTTGCCAGCACAGAAAACATCTCCCATCGTGTTCTAGACGTTGCATGGAGGTCTTCCAAGTGTTTGGCATGAAGAAAAGAAAAGTTGTCCAAAACAGCTTCCAATCGAATGTTCATGTGATTGGAAAAGTCAGGAGAGTGCAAAGGTACTGTTTTCTAGCAGTTGGCAAGCTGCGCACACAATCCCAGTGTTGTACAGCTTCCTTCTTCACCTCACCGAAGGTGCCGCTCTCTCCGGCTCCCGGAGGCGAAGAAGCGGCTTCATCGCGCATAGACGATTGTGCCGCTCACTGTGCACTCCTTAGCGCGGCTTCTGCCGAAAGACGCCTGGGAGCGGCTCTTAGCTCCGTAGAGCATCGTACCTTCGTCTTTAGCGTCTCTTCTCGTCTACATCTTAACAAAAAGCTTTTCAACTATGTTTGCCTAGGAAAAACTTTTCCAGAACAGAAAACATCTCCCATCGTGTTCTAGACGTTGCACGGAGGTCTTCCAAGTGTTTGGAATGAAGAAAAGAAAAGTTGTCCAAAACAGCTTCCAATCGAATGTTCATATGATTGGAAAAGTCAGGAGAGTTTAAAGATACTGTTTTCTATCGGTTGGCAGGCTGCGCACACAATCGCAGTGTTGTACAGCTTCCTTCTTCACCTTTCCGAAGGTGCCGCTGTCTCCGGCTCGCGGAGGCGAAGAAGCGGCTTCTTCGCGCAAAGACGATTGTGCCGCTCACTGTGCTCTGCTGAGCGCGGCTTCTGCCGAAAGACGCCCGGGAGCGGCTCTTAGCCCCGGAGAGCATCGTACCTTCGTCTTTAGCGTCTCTTCTCCTCTACATCTTAGCAGAAAGCTTTTCCACTATGTTTGCCTAGGAAAAACTTTGCCAGCACAGAAAACATCTCCCATCATGTTCTAGACGTTGCTCGCAGGTCTTCCAAGTGTTTGGCAGGAAGAAAAGAAAAGTTGTCCAAAACAGCTTCCAATCGAATGTTCATATGATTGGAAAAGTCAGGAAAGTGCAAAGGTACTGTTTCCAATCAGTTTACAAGCTGCGCACACAATCCCAGTGTTGTACAGCTTTCTTCTTCACCTGTCCGAAGGTGCCACTCTCTCCGGCTCCCGGAGGCGAAGAAGCGGCTTCTTCGCGCAAAGACGATTGTGCCGCTCACTGTGCTCTCCATAGGGCGGCTTCTGCCGAAAGAGGCCCGGGAGCGGCTCTTAGCTCCGGAGAGCATCGTACCTTCGTCTTTAGCGTCTCTTCTCGTCTACATCTTAGCAAAAAGCTTTTCAACTATGTCTGGTGAAGAAAAACTGTGCCAGCACAGAAAACATCTCCCATCGTGTTCTAGACGTAGCACGGAGGTCTTCCAAGTGTTTGGCATGAAGAAAAGAAAAGTTGTAAAAATCAGCTTCC
Organism: Ammospiza nelsoni; assembly: GCF_027579445.1. Taxonomy (NCBI): domain Eukaryota; kingdom Metazoa; phylum Chordata; class Aves; order Passeriformes; family Passerellidae; genus Ammospiza; species Ammospiza nelsoni. The sequence continues at coordinate 839,383 of NW_026683194.1, forward strand.
AATCGAATGTTCATATGATTGGAAAATCAGGAGAGTGCAAATTTACTGTTTTCTTGCAGTTGGCAAGCTGCGCACAAAATCCCAGTGTTGTGCTGGTTCCTTCTTCACATTTCCGGAGTTGCCGCTCTCTCCGGCTCCCGGAGCCGAAGAAGCCGCTTCTTCGCGCACAGACGATTGTGCCGCTCCCAGTGCTCTGCTGAGCGCGTCATCTGAAGAAAGACGACCAGGAGCGGCGCTTAGCCCCGGAGAGCATCGTACCTTCGTCTTTAGCGTCTCTTCTCGTCTACATCTTAGCAAAAAGCTTTTCCACGGTGTCTGGCTAGGAAAAACTGTGCCGGCACAGAAAACAACACCCATCGTGATCGAGAAGTTGCAGAGAAGTCGGGCAAGTGTTTGGCAGGAAGAAAAGAAAAGTTGTCCGAAACAGCTTCCAATCGAATGTTCATGTGTTTGCAGGAGAGTGCAAAGGTACTGTTTTCTATCAGCTGGAGAGCTGCCCACAAAATCCCAGTGTTGTACAGCTTCCTTCTTCACCTTTCCGAAGCTGCCACTCTGTCCGGCTCTTGGAGCAGAAGAAGCCGCTACTTTGCGCTAAGACGATTGTGCCGCTCACAGTGATCTGCTGAGCGCGGCTTCTGCAGAACGACGCCCGAGAGCTGCGCATAGCTCCGGAGAGCATCGTACCTTCGTCTTTACGGTCTCTTCTCGTCTACATCTTAGACGAAAGCTTTTCCACTATGTCTGGCTATGAAAAACCGTGCCAGCACAGAAAACCACACCCATCGTGACCGGGAAGTAGCAGAGAGGTCTGTAAAGTGTTTGGCTGGAAGAAAAGTTGTCCAAAAGAGCTTCCAATCGAATGTTCATGTGATTGGAAAAGGCAGGAGAGTGCAGAGGTACTGTTTTCTATCAGGTGGCAAGCTGCGCACACAATCCCAGTGTTGTACAGCTTCCTTCTTCACCTTTCCGAAGGTGCCGCTCTCTCCGGCTCCCGGAGGCGAAGAAGCGGCTTCTTCGCGCAAAGACGATTGTGCCGCTCACTGTGCTCTCCTTAGCGCGGCTTCTGCCGAAAGACGCCCGGGAGCGGCTCTTAGCTCCGGAGAGCATCGTACCTTCGTCTTTAGCGTCTTTTGTGGTCTACATCCTAGCAGAAAGATTTTCCACTCTGTCTGGCTATGAAAAACCGTGCCAGCGCAGAAAACAACTCCCATCGTGACAGGGAAGTTGCAGAGAGGTCTGTAAAGTGTTTGGCTGGAAGAAAAGTTGTCCAAAACAGCTTCCAATCGAATGTTCATGTGATTGAAAAAGTCAGGAGAGTGCAAAGGCACTGTTTTCTATCAGGTGGCAAGCTGCGCACACAATCCCAGTGTTGTACAGCTTCCTTCTTCACCTTTCCGAAGGTGCCGCTCTCTCCGGCTCAAGGAGCCGAAGAAGCGGCTTCTTCGCGCAAAGACGATTGTGCCGCTCACTGTGCTCTCCTTAGAGCGGCTTCTGCCGAAAGAGGCCCGGGAGCGGCTCTTAGCTCCGGAGAGCATCGTACCTTCGTCTTTAGCGTCTCTTCTCGTCTACATTTTAGTCGAAAGCTTTTCCACTATGTCTGCTAGGAAAAACCATGCCAACAAAGAAAACAACTCCCATCGTGACCGAGAAGTTGCACGGAGGCCTGGAAAGTGTTTGGCTGGAAGAAAAGAAAAGTTGTCCAAAAGAGCTTCCAATCGAATGTTCATGTGTTTGGAAAAGTCAGGAGAGGGCAAAGCTACTGTTTTCTATCAGGTGGCAAGGTGCGCACACAATCCCAGTGTTGTACAGCTTCCTTCTTCACCTGTCCGAAGGTGCCGCTCTCTCCGGCTCCCGGAGGCGAAGAAGCGGCTTCTTCGCGCAAAGACGATTGTGCCGCTCACTGTGCTCTCCATAGGGCGGCTTCTGCCGAAAGAGGCCCGGGAGCGGCTCTTAGCTCCGGAGAGCATCGTACCTTCGTCTTTAGCGTCTCTTCTCGTCTACATCTTAGCAAAAAGCTTTTCAACTATGTCTGGTGAGGAAAAACTGTGCCAGCACAGAAAACATCTCCCATCGTGTTCTGGACGTTGCACGGAGGTCTTCCAAGTGTTTGACATGAAGAAAAGAAAAGTTGTCCAAAACAGCTTCCAATCGAATGTTCATGTGATTGGAAAATCAGGAGAGTGCAAAGGTACTGTTTTCTATCAGGTGGCAAGCTGCGCACACAATCCCAGTGTTGTACAGCTTCCTTCTTCACCTTTCCGAAGGTGCCGCTCTCTCCGGCTCCCGGAGCCGAAGAAGCGGCTTCTTCGCGCAAAGACGATTGTGCCGCTCACTGTGCTCTCTTAGCGCGGCTTCTGCTAAAAGAAGCCCGGGAGCGGCACTTAGCTCCGGAGAGTATCGTAACTTCGTCTTTAGCGTCTTTTGGTCTACATCTTAGCAAAAAGCTTTTCCACTATGTCTATCTAGGAAAAACCGTGACAGCTTAGAAAACATCACCCATCGTGATCGAGAAGTTGGCAAGCTGGGCACACAATCCCAGTGCTGTACAGCTTCATTCTTCACCTTTCCGAAGCTGCCGCTCTCTCCGGCAGCCCGAGGCGAAGAAGTGGCTTCTTCGCGCAAAGACGATTGTGCCGCTCACTGTGCTCTCCATAGCGCGGCTTCTGCCGAAAGAGGCCCGGGAGCGGCGCTTAGCTCAGGAGAGCATCGTACCTTCGTCTTTAGCGTCTCTTCTCCTCTACATCTTAGCAGAAAACTTTTCCACTATGATTTCCTAGGAAAAACTTTGCCAGCACTGAAAACACCTCCTATCGTGCTCTAGACGTTGCACGGAGGTGTGCCGAGTGTTTCGGAAGAAGGGAAAGAAACTTGTCCAAAACAGCTTCCAATCGAATGTTCATATTATTGGAAAAGTCAGGAAAGTGCAAAGGTACTATTTCCTATCAGTTGGCAAGCTGCGCACACAATCCCAGTGTTGTACAGCTTCCTTCTTCACCTGTCCGAAGGTGCCACTCTCTCCGGCTCCCGGAGGCGAAAAAGCGGCTTCTTCGCGCAAAGACGATTGTGCCGCTCACTCTGCTCTCCTAAGCGCGGCTACTGCCGAAAGAGGCCCGGGAGCGGCTCTTAGCTCCGGAGGGCATCGTACCTTCGTCTTTAGCGTCTCTTCTCGTCTACATCTTAGCAAAAAGCATTTCCGCTATGTCTGGCGAGGAAAAACTTTGCCAGCACTGAAACACCTACTATCGTGTTCTAGACCTAGCACCGAGGTGTGCCGAGTGTTATGGAAGAAGGGAACGAAACTTGTCCAAAACAGCTTCCAATCGAATGTTCATGTGATTGGAAAAGTCAGAAGAGTGCAAATGTACTGTTTTCTATCAGATGGCAAGCTGCGCACACAATCCCAGTGTTGTACGGCTTTCTTCTTCACCTGTCCGAAGGTGCCACTCTCTCCGGCTCCCGAAGGCGAAAAAGCGGCTTCTTCCCGCAAAGACGATTGTGCCGCTCATTGTGCTCTCCTTAGAGCGGCTTCTGCCGAAAGAGGCCCGGGAGCGGCTCTTAGCTCCGGAGAGCATTGTACCTTCTTCTTTAGCGTCTCTTCTCGTCTACATCTTAGACGAAAGCTTTTCCACTCTGTCTGGCTATGAAAAACCGTGCCAGCGCAGAAAACAACTCCCATCGTGTTCTAGAGGTTGCACGATCCCTATACTTAGGCTGATTTTCCTTCCTGGAAATAAAGTTAGGGTTCAGCCTAGGGCTTGGGTTTCTTTAACCAGGAAGCCCTGAGTTCCAGGCTTACTTCATCTGCCAAAGGCATCCCAAAGGGAGTGCAGAAGTGCCACAACATGGCTGCTTTCACGGCTTTTCCCTTAGGAAGAACCCTAATACCCGGCTGATTTACCTTCCTAGGGTTACTGTTAGGCTTAGGCCTAGGACTTTTAAAACCAGGAAGCCCTGGGCTCCAGGCACACTGCAGCTGCGAAAGGCATCCCAAGGGGAGCGCAAAAGTGACGCAACTTGGCTGCCACCACTGATATTTCCATGAGACCATCCCGAACCATAGGCTGATTTTCCTTCCTAGGGTTAAGGTTTGAGTTACGCCTAGGGTAAGGGTTCTATTAACCAGAAAGCCCTGAGTTCCAAGAACACAGCAGCTGCGAAGGACTAGCCAAGAAGAGCGCAAAAGTACCACAACATGCCTGCCTCCACAGCTTTTTCCTTGGGGACATGCCTAATTCCTGGCTGATTTGCCTTTCTCGTCTTAGGGTTGGGGTTCGGCCTAGGGCTAGGATTTTTAAAAGCAGGAAGCCCTGAGTTCCAGGCACACTGGAGCTGTGAAAGGCATCCAAAAGGGAGTGCAAAAGTGCCACAACATGGCTGCTTTCACGGCTTTTTCCTTGGCAAGACGCCTAACACCAGGCTGATTTGCCTTCCAAGGGTTACTGTTAGGCTTAGGCCTAGGGCTAGGATTTTTAAAACTAGGAAGCCCTGGGCTCCAGGCACACTGCAGCTGTTCAAGGCATCCCAAGGGGAGTACAAAAGTGCAACAACATGGCAGCTTTCACAGCTTTTTCCTTGGCACCATCCCTATACCTAGGCTGATTTATCTGCCTAGGGTTAGGGTTAGGGTTCAGTCTAGGGCTTGCATTTTTTTAACCAGGAAGCCCTGAGTTCCAGGCTTACTTCATCTGCCAAAGGCATCCCAAAGGGAGTGCAGAAGTGCCACAACATGGCTGCTTTCACGGCTTTTCCCTTAGGAAGAACCCTAATACCCGGCTGATTTACCTTCCTAGGGTTACTGTTAGGCTTAGGCCTAGGACTTTTAAAACCAGGAAGCCCTGGGCTCCAGGCACACTGCAGCTGCAAAAGGCATCCCAAGGGGAGCGCAAAAGTGACGCAACTTGGCTGCCACCACTGATATTTCCATGAGACCATCCCGAACCATAGGCTGATTTTCCTTCCTAGGCTTAAGGTTTGAGTTACGCCTAGGGTAAGGGTCTATTAACCAGAAAGCCCTGAGTTCCAAGAACACAGCAGCTGCGAAGGACTAGCCAAGAAGAGCGCAAAAGTACCACAACATGCCTGCCTCCACAGCTTTTTCCTTGGGGACATGCCTAATTCCTGGCTGATTTGCCTTTCTCGTCTTAGGGTTGGGGTTCGGCCTAGGGCTAGGATTTTTAAAAGCAGGAAGCCCTGAGTTCCAGGCACACTGGAGCTGTGAAAGGCATCCAAAAGGGAGTGCAAAAGTGCCACAACATGGCTGCTTTCACGGCTTTTTCCTTGGCAAGAAGCCTAACACCAGGCTGATTTACTTTCCCAGGGTTACTGTTAGGCTTAGGCCTAGGGCTAGGATTTTTGAAACTAGGAAGCCCTTAGCTCCAGGCACACTGCAGCTGTTCAAGGCATCCCAAGGGGAGTACAAAAGTGCAACAACATGGCAGCTTTCACAGCTTTTTCCTTGGCACCATCCCTATACCTAGGCTGATTTATCTGCCTAGGGTTAGGGTTAGGGTTCAGCCTAGGGCTGTGATTTCTTTAACCAGGAAGCCCTGAGTTCCAGGCTTACTTCATCTGCCAAAGGCATCCCAAAGGGAGTGCAGAAGTGCCACAACATGGCTGCTTTCACGGCTTTTCCCTTAGGAAGAACCCTAATACCCGGCTGATTTACCTTCCTAGGGTTACTGTTAGGCTTAGGCCTAGGACTTTTAAAACCAGGAAGCCCTGGGCTCCAGGCACACTGCAGCTGCAAAAGGCATCCCAAGGGGAGCGCAAAAGTGACGCAACTTGGCTGCCACCACTGATATTTCCATGAGACCATCCCGAACCATAGGCTGATTTTCCTTCCTAGGGTTAAGGTTTGAGTTACGCCTAGGGGAAGGGTCTATTAACCAGAAAGCCCTGAGTTCCAAGAACACAGCAGCTGCGAAGGACTAGCCAAGAAGAGCGCAAAAGTACCACAACATGCCTGCCTCCACAGCTTTTTCCTTGGGGACATGCCTAATTCCTGGCTGATTTGCCTTTCTCGTCTTAGGGTTGGGGTTCGGCCTAGGGCTAGGATTTTTAAAATCAGGAAGCCCTGAGTTCCAGGCACACTGGAGCTGTGAAAGGCATCCAAAAGGGAGTGCAAAAGTGCCACAACATGGCTGTTTCACGACTTTTTCCTTGGCAAGAAGCCTAACATCAGGCTGATTTACTTTCCCAGGGTTACTGTTAGGCTTAGGCCTAGGGCTAGGATTTTTGAAACTAGGAAGCCCTGGGCTCCAGCCACACTGCAGCTGTTCAAGGCATCCCAAGGGGAGTACAAAAGTGCAACAACATGGCAGCTTTCACAGCTTTTTCCTTGGCACCATCCCTATACCTAGGCTGATTTATCTGCCTAGGGTTAGCGTTAGGGTTCAGCCTAGGGCTGTGATTTCTTTAACCAGGAAGCCCTGAGTTCCAGGCTTACTTCATCTGCCAAAGGCATCCCAAAGGGAGTGCAGAAGTGCCACAACATGGCTGCTTTCACGGCTTTTCCCTTAGGAAGAACCCTAATACCCGGCTGATTTACCTTCCTAGGGTTACTGTTAGGCTTAGGCCTAGGACTTTTAAAACCAGGAAGCCCTGGGCTCCAGGCACACTGCAGCTGCAAAAGGCATCCCAAGGGGAGCGCAAAAGTGACGCAACTTGGCTGCCACCACTGATATTTCCATGAGACCATCCCGAACCATAGGCTGATTTTCCTTCCTAGGGTTAAGGTTTGAGTTACGCCTAGGGTAAGGGTTCTATTAACCAGAAAGCCCTGAGTTCCAAGAACACAGCAGCTGCGAAGGACTAGCCAAGAAGAGCGCAAAAGTACCACAACATGCCTGCCTCCACAGCTTTTTCCTTGGGGACATGCCTAATTCCTGGCTGATTTGCCTTTCTCGTCTTAGGGTTGGGGTTCGGCCTAGGGCTAGGATTTTTAAAATCAGGAAGCCCTGAGTTCCAGGCACACTGGAGCTGTGAAAGGCATCCAAAAGGGAGTGCAAAAGTGCCACAACATGGCTGTTTCACGGCTTTTTCCTTGGCAAGAAGCCTAAAATCAGGCTGATTTACTTTCCCAGGGTTACTGTTAGGCTTAGACCTAGGGCTAGGATTTTTGAAACTAGGAAGCCCTTAGCTCCAGGCACACTGCAGCTGTTCAAGGCATCCCAAGGGGAGTACAAAAGTGCAACAACATGGCAGCTTTCACAGCTTTTTCCTTGGCACCATCCCTATACCTAGGCTGATTTATCTGCCTAGGGTTAGGGTTAGGGTTCAGCCTAGGGCTTGAATTTCTTTAACCAGGAAGCCCTGAGTTCCAGGCTTACTTCATCTGCCAAAGGCATCCCAAAGGGAGTGCAGAAGTGCCACAACATGGCTGCTTTCACGGCTTTTCCCTTAGAAAGAACCCTAATACCCGGCTGATTTACCTTCCTAGGGTTACTGTTAGGCTTAGGCCTAGGACTTTTAAAACCAGGAAGCCCTGGGCTCCAGGCACACTGCAGCTGCGAAAGGCATCCCAAGGGGAGCGCAAAAGTGACGCAACTTGGCTGCCACCACTGATATTTCCATGAGACCATCCCGAACCATAGGATGATTTTCCTTCCTAGGCTTAAGGTTTGAGTTACGCCTAGGGTAAGGGTCTATTAACCAGAAAGCCCTGAGTTCCAAGAACACAGCAGCTGCGAAGGACTAGCCAAGAAGAGCGCAAAAGTACCACAACATGCCTGCCTCCACAGCTTTTTCCTTGGGGACATGCCTAATTCCTGGCTGATTTGCCTTTCTCGTCTTAGGGTTGGGGTTCGGCCTAGGGCTAGGATTTTTAAAATCAGGAAGCCCTGAGTTCCAGGCACACTGCAGCTGTGAAAGGCATCCAAAAGGGAGTGCAAAAGTGCCACAACATGGCTGCTTTCACGGCTTTTTCCTTGGCAAGAAGCCTAACACCAGGCTGACATACTTTCCCAGGGTTACTGTTAGGCTTAGGCCTAGGGCTAGGATTTTTGAAACTAGGAAGCCCTGGGCTCCAGGCACACTGCAGCTGTTCAAGGCATCCCAAGGGGAGTACAAAAGTGCAACAACATGGCAGCTTTCACAGCTTTTTCCTTGGCACCATCCCTATACCTAGGCTGATTTATCTGCCTAGGGTTAGCGTTAGGGTTCAGCCTAGGGCTGTGATTTCTTTAACCAGGAAGCCCTGAGTTCCAGGCTTACTTCATCTGCCAAAGGCATCCCAAAGGGAGTGCAGAAGTGCCACAACATGGCTGCTTTCACGGCTTTTCCCTTAGGAAGAACCCTAATACCCGGCTGATTTACCTTCCTAGGGTTACTGTTAGGCTTAGGCCTAGGACTTTTAAAACCAGGAAGCCCTGGGCTCCAGGCACACTGCAGCTGCAAAAGGCATCCCAAGGGGAGCGCAAAAGTGACGCAACTTGGCTGCCACCACTGATATTTCCATGAGACCATCCCGAACCATAGGTTGATTTTCCTTCCTAGGGTTAAGGTTTGAGTTACGCCTAGGGTAAGGGTTCTATTAACCAGAAAGCCCTGAGTTCCAAGAACACAGCAGCTGCGAAGGACTAGCCAAGAAGAGCGCAAAAGTACCACAACATGCCTGCCTCCACAGCTTTTTCCTTGGGGACATGCCTAATTCCTGGCTGATTTGCCTTTCTCGTCTTAGGGTTGGGGTTCGGCCTAGGGCTAGGATTTTTAAAAGCAGGAAGCCCTGAGTTCCAGGCACACGGGAGCTGTGAAAGGCATCCAAAAGGGAGTGCAAAAGTGCCACAACATGGCTGTTTCACGGCTTTTTCCTTGGCAAGAAGCCTAAAATCAGGCTGATTTACTTTCCCAGGGTTACTGTTAGGCTTAGGCCTAGGGCTAGGATTTTTGAAACTAGGAAGCCCTTAGCTCCAGGCACACTGCAGCTGTTCAAGGCATCCCAAGGGGAGTACAAAAGTGCAACAACATGGCAGCTTTCACAGCTTTTTCCTTGGCACCATCCCTATACCTAGGCTGATTTATCTGCCTAGGGTTAGGGTTAGGGTTCAGCCTAGGGCTTGGATTTCTTTAACCAGGAAGCCCTGAGTTCCAGGCTTACTTCATCTGCCAAAGGCATCCCAAAGGGAGTGCAGAAGTGCCACAACATGGCTGCTTTCACGGCTTTTTCCTTGGCAAGAAGCCTAACACCAGGCTGACATACTTTCCCAGGGTTACTGTTAGGCTTAGGCCTAGGGCTAGGATTTTTGAAACTAGGAAGCCCTTAGCTCCAGGCACACTGCAGCTGTTCAAGGCATCCCAAGGGGAGTACAAAAGTGCAACAACATGGCAGCTTTCACAGCTTTTCATTGACACCATCCCTATACCTAGGCTGATTTATCTGCCTAGGGTTAGGGTTAGGGTTCAGCCTAGGGCTTGGATTTCTTTAACCAGGAAGCCCTGAGTTCCAGGCTTACTTCATCTGCCAAAGGCATCCCAAAGGGAGTGCAGAAGTGCCACAACATGGCTGCTTTCACGGCTTTTCCCTTAGGAAGAACCCTAATACCCGGCTGATTTACCTTCCTAGGGTTACTGTTAGGCTTAGGCCTAGGACTTTTAAAACCAGGAAGCCCTGGGCTCCAGGCACACTGCAGCTGCAAAAGGCATCCCAAGGGGAGCGCAAAAGTGACGCAACTTGGCTGCCACCACTGATATTTCCATGAGACCATCCCGAACCATAGGATGATTTTCCTTCCTAGGCTTAAGGTTTGAGTTACGCCTAGGGTAAGGGTTCTATTAACCAGAAAGCCCTGAGTTCCAAGAACACAGCAGCTGCGAAGGACTAGCCAAGAAGAGCGCAAAAGTACCACAACATGCCTGCCTCCACAGCTTTTTCCTTGGGGACATGCCTAATTCCTGGCTGATTTGCCTTTCTCGTCTTAGGGTTGGGGTTCGGCCTAGGGCTAGGATTTTTAAAATCAGGAAGCCCTGAGTTCCAGGCACACTGGAGCTGTGAAAGGCATCCAAAAGGGAGTGCAAAAGTGCCACAACATGGCTGCTTTCACGGCTTTTTCCTTGGCAAGAAGCCTAACACCAGGCTGACATACTTTCCCAGGGTTACTGTTAGGCTTAGGCCTAGGGCTAGGATTTTTGAAACTAGGAAGCCCTGGGCTCCAGGCACACTGCAGCTGTTCAAGGCATCCCAAGGGGAGTACAAAAGTGCAACAACATGGCAGCTTTCACAGCTTTTTCCTTGGCACCATCCCTATACCTAGGTTGATTTATCTGCCTAGGGTTAGGGTTAGGGTTCAGCCTAGGGCTTGGATTTCTTTAACCAGGAAGCCCTGAGTTCCAGGCTTACTTCATCTGCCAAAGGCATCCCAAAGGGAGTGCAGAAGTGCCACAACATGGCTGCTTTCACGGCTTTTCCCTTAGGAAGAACCCTAATACCCGGCTGATTTACCTTCCTAGGGTTACTGTTAGGCTTAGGCCTAGGACTTTTAAAACCAGGAAGCCCTGGGCTCCAGGCACACTGCAGCTGCGAAAGGCATCCCAAGGGGAGCGCAAAAGTGACGCAACTTGGCTGCCACCACTGATATTTCCATGAGACCATCCCGAACCATAGGCTGATTTTCCTTCCTAGGGTTAAGGTTTGAGTTACGCCTAGGGGAAGGGTTCTATTAACCAGAAAGCCCTGAGTTCCAAGAACACAGCAGCTGCGAAGGACTAGCCAAGAAGAGCGCAAAAGTAGCACAACATGCCTGCCTCCACAGCTTTTTCCTTGGGGACATGCCTAATTCCTGGCTGATTTGCCTTTCTCGTCTTAGGGTTGGGGTTCGGCCTAGGGCTAGGATTTTTAAAATCAGGAAGCCCTGAGTTCCAGGCACACTGGAGCTGTGAAAGGCATCCAAAAGGGAGTGCAAAAGTGCCACAACATGGCTGTTTCACGGCTTTTTCCTTGGCAAGAAGCCTAACATCAGGCTGATTTACTTTCCCAGGGTTACTGTTAGGCTTAGGCCTAGGGCTAGGATTTTTGAAACTAGGAAGCCCTGGGCTCCAGCCACACTGCAGCTGTTCAAGGCATCCCAAGGGGAGTACAAAAGTGCAACAACATGGCAGCTTTCACAGCTTTTTCCTTGGCACCATCCCTATACCTAGGCTGATTTATCTGCCTAGGGTTAGGGTTAGGGTTCAGCCTAGGGCTTGGATTTCTTTAACCAGGAAGCCCTGAGTTCCAGGCTTACTTCATCTGCCAAAGGCATCCCAAAGGGAGTGCAGAAGTGCCACAACATGGCTGCTTTCACGGCTTTTCCCTTAGGAAGAACCCTAATACCCGGCTGATTTACCTTCCTAGGGTTACTGTTAGGCTTAGGCCTAGGACTTTTAAAACCAGGAAGCCCTGGGCTCCAGGCACACTGCAGCTGCGAAAGGCATCCCAAGGGGAGCGCAAAAGTGACGCAACTTGGCTGCCACCACTGATATTTCCATGAGACCATCCCGAACCATAGGTTGATTTTCCTTCCTAGGGTTAAGGTTTGAGTTACGCCTAGGGTAAGGGTTCTATTAACCAGAAAGCCCTGAGTTCCAAGAACACAGCAGCTGCGAAGGACTAGCCAAGAAGAGCGCAAAAGTACCACAACATGCCTGCCTCCACAGCTTTTTCCTTGGGGACATGCCTAATTCCTGGCTGATTTGCCTTTCTCATCATAGGGTTGGGGTTCGGCCTAGGGCTAGGATTTTTAAAATCAGGAAGCCCTGAGTTCCAGGCACACTGGAGCTGTGAAAGGCATCCAAAAGGGAGTGCAAAAGTGCCACAACATGGCTGCTTTCACGGCTTTTTCCTTGGCAAGAAGCCTAACACCAGGCTGATTTACTTTCCCAGGGTTACTGTTAGGCTTAGGCCTAGGGCTAGGATTTTTGAAACTAGGAAGCCCTTAGCTCCAGGCACACTGCAGCTGTTCAAGGCATCCCAAGGGGAGTACAAAAGTGCAACAACATGGCAGCTTTCACAGCTTTTTCCTTGGCAAGAAGCCTAACACCAGGCTGATTTACCTTCCCAGGGTTACTGTTAGGCTTAGGCCTAGGGCTAGGATTTTTGAAACTAGGAAGCCCTTAGCTCCAGGCACACTGCAGCTGTTCAAGGCATCCCAAGGGGAGTACAAAAGTGCAACAACATGGCAGCTTTCACAGCTTTTTCCTTGGCACCATCCCTATACCTAGGCTGATTTATCTGCCTAGGGTTAGGGTTAGGGTTCAGCCTAGGGCTTGGATTTCTTTAACCAGGAAGCCCTGAGTTCCAGGCTTACTTCATCTGCCAAAGGCATCCCAAAGGGAGTGCAGAAGTGCCACAACATGGCTGCTTTCACGGCTTTTTCCTTGGCAAGAAGCCTAACATCAGGCTGATTTACCTTCCCAGGGTTACTGTTAGGCTTAGGCCTAGGGCTAGGATTTTTGAAACTAGGAAGCCCTTAGCTCCAGGCACACTGCAGCTGTTCAAGGCATCCCAAGGGGAGTACAAAAGTGCAACAACATGGCAGCTTTCACAGCTTTTTCCTTGGCACCATCCCTATACCTAGGCTGATTTATCTGCCTAGGGTTAGGGTTAGGGTTCAGCCTAGGGCTTGGATTTCTTTAACCAGGAAGCCCTGAGTTCCAGGCTTACTTCATCTGCCAAAGGCATCCCAAAGGGAGTGCAGAAGTGCCACAACATGGCTGCTTTCACGGCTTTTCCCTTAGGAAGAACCCTAATACCCGGCTGATTTACCTTCCTAGGGTTACTGTTAGGCTTAGGCCTAGGACTTTTAAAACCAGGAAGCCCTGGGCTCCAGGCACACTGCAGCTGCAAAAGGCATCCCAAGGGGAGCGCAAAAGTGACGCAACTTGGCTGCCACGACTGATATTTCCATGAGACCATCCCGAACCATAGGTTGATTTTCCTTCCTAGGGTTAAGGTTTGAGTTACGCCTAGGGTAAGGGTTCTATTAACCAGAAAGCCCTGAGTTCCAAGAACACAGCAGCTGCGAAGGACTAGCCAAGAAGAGCGCAAAAGTACCACAACATGCCTGCCTCCACAGCTTTTTCCTTGGGGACATGCCTAATTCCTGGCTGATTTGCCTTTCTCGTCTTAGGGTTGGGGTTCGGCCTAGGGCTAGGATTTTTAAAAGCAGGAAGCCCTGAGTTCCAGGCACACTGGAGCTGTGAAAGGCATCCAAAAGGGAGTGCAAAAGTGCCACAACATGGCTGCTTTCACGGCTTTTTCCTTGGCAAGAAGCCTAACACCAGGCTGATTTGCCTTCCCAGGGTTACTGTTAGGCTTAGGCCTAGGGCTAGGATTTTTAAAACTAGGAAGCCCTGGGCTCCAGGCACACTGCAGCTGTTCAAGGCATCCCAAGGGGAGTACAAAAGTGCAACAACATGGCAGCTTTCACAGCTTTTTCCTTGGCACCATCCCTATACCTAGGCTGATTTATCTGCCTAGGGTTAGGGTTAGGGTTCAGCCTAGGGCTTGGATTTTTTTAACCAGGAAGCCCTGAGTTCCAGGCTTACTTCATCTGCCAAAGGCATCCCAAAGGGAGTGCAGAAGTGCCACAACATGGCTGCTTTCACGGCTTTTCCCTTAGGAAGAACCCTAATACCCGGCTGATTTACCTTCCTAGGGTTACTGTTAGGCTTAGGCCTAGGACTTTTAAAACCAGGAAGCCCTGGGCTCCAGGCACACTGCAGCTGTGAAAGGCATCCCAAGGGGAGCGCAAAAGTGACGCAACTTGGCTGCCACCACTGATATTTCCATGAGACCATCCCGAACCATAGGCTGATTTTCCTTCCTAGGGTTAAGGTTTGAGTTACGCCTAGGGTAAGGGTTCTATTAACCAGAAAGCCCTGAGTTCCAAGAACACAGCAGCTGCAAAGGACTAGCCAAGAAGAGCGCAAAAGTACCACAACATGCCTGCCTCCACAGCATTTTCCTTGGGGACATGCCTAATTCCTGGCTGATTTGCCTTTCTCGTCTTAGGGTTGGGGTTCGGCCTAGGGCTAGGATTTTTAAAATCAGGAAGCCCTGAGTTCCAGGCACACTGGAGCTGTGAAAGGCATCCAAAAGGGATTGCAAAAGTGCCACAACATGGCTGTTTCACGGCTTTTTCCTTGGCAAGAAGCCTAACATCAGGCTGATTTACTTTCCCAGGGTTACTGTTAGGCTTAGGCCTAGGGCTAGGATTTTTAAAACTAGGAAGCCCTGGGCTCCAGGCACACTGCAGCTGTTCAAGGCATCCCAAGGGGAGTACAAAAGTGCAACAACATGGCAGCTTTCACAGCTTTTTCCTTGGCACCATCCCTATACCTAGGCTGATTTATCTGCCTAGGGTTAGGGTTAGGGTTCAGCCTAGGGCTTGGATTTCTTTAACCAGGAAGCCCTGAGTTCCAGGCTTACTTCATCTGCCAAAGGCATCCCAAAGGGAGTGCAGAAGTGCCACAACATGGCTGCTTTCACGGCTTTTCCCTTAGGAAGAACCCTAATACCCGGCTGATTTACCTTCCTAGGGTTACTGTTAGGCTTAGGCCTAGGACTTTTAAAACCAGGAAGCCCTGGGCTCCAGGCACACTGCAGCTGCGAAAGGCATCCCAAGGGGAGCGCAAAAGTGACGCAACTTGGCTGCCACCACTGATATTTCCATGAGACCATCCCGAACCATAGGCTGATTTTCCTTCCTAGGGTTAAGGTTTGAGTTACGCCTAGGGTAAGGGTTCTATTAACCAGAAAGCCCTGAGTTCCAAGAACACAGCAGCTGCGAAGGACTAGCCAAGAAGAGCGCAAAAGTAGCACAACATGCCTGCCTCCACAGCTTTTTCCTTGGGGACATGCCTAATTCCTGGCTGATTTGCCTTTCTCGTCTTAGGGTTGGGGTTCGGCCTAGGGCTAGGATTTTTAAAATCAGGAAGCCCTGAGTTCCAGGCACACTGCAGCTGTGAAAGGCATCCAAAAGGGAATGCAAAAGTGCCACAACATGGCTGCTTTCACGGCTTTTTCCTTGGCAAGAAGCCTAACACCAGGCTGATTTACTTTCCCAGGGTTACTGTTAGGCTTAGGCCTAGGGCTAGGATTTTTGAACCTAGGAAGCCCTTAGCTCCAGGCACACTGCAGCTGTTCAAGGCATCCCAAGGGGAGTACAAAAGTGCAACAACATGGCAGCTTTCAAGCTTTTTCCTTGGCACCATCCCTATACCTAGGCTGATTTATCTGCCTAGGGTTAGGGTTAGGGTTCAGCCTAGGGCTTGGATTTCTTTAACCAGGAAGCCCTGAGTTCCAGGCTTACTTCATCTGCCAAAGGCATCCCAAAGGGAGTGCAGAAGTGCCACAACATGGCTGCTTTCACGGCTTTTTCCTTGGCAAGAAGCCTAACATCAGGCTGATTTACTTTCCCAGGGTTACTGTTAGGCTTAGGCCTAGGGCTAGGATTTTTGAAACTAGGAGGCCCTTAGCTCCAGGCACACTGCAGCTGTTCAAGGCATCCCAAGGGCAGTACAAAAGTGCAACAACATGGCAGCTTTCACAGCTTTTTCCTTGGCAAGAAGCCTAACACCAGGCTGATTTACCTTCCCAGGGTTACTGTTAGGCTTAGGCCTAGGGCTAGGATTTTTGAAACTAGGAAGCCCTTAGCTCCAGGCACACTGCAGCTGTTCAAGGCATCCCAAGGGGAGTACAAAAGTGCAACAACATGGCAGCTTTCACAGCTTTTTCCTTGGCACCATCCCTATACCTAGGCTGATTTATCTGCCTAGGGTTAGGGTTAGGGTTCAGCCTAGGGCTTGGATTTCTTTAACCAGGAAGCCCTGAGTTCCAGGCTTACTTCATCTGCCAAAGGCATCCCAAAGGGAGTGCAGAAGTGCCACAACATGGCTGCTTTCATGGCTTTTTCCTTGGCAAGAAGCCTAACATCAGGCTGATGTACCTTCCCAGGGTTACTGTTAGGCTTAGGCCTAGGGCTAGGATTTTTGAAACTAGGAAGCCCTTAGCTCCAGGCACACTGCAGCTGCGAAAGGCATCCCAAGGGGACTACAAAAGTGCAACAACATGGCTGCTTTCACGGCTTTTCCCTTAGGAAGAACCCTAATACCCGGCTGATTTACCTTCCTAGGGTTACTGTTAGGCTTAGGCCTAGGACTTTTAAAACCAGGAAGCCCTGGGCTCCAGGCACACTGCAGCTGCGAAAGGCATCCCAAGGGGAGCGCAAAAGTGACGCAACTTGGCTGCCACCACTGATATTTCCATGAGACCATCCCGAACCATAGGTTGATTTTCCTTCCTAGGGTTAAGGTTTGAGTTACGCCTAGGGTAAGGGTTCTATTAACCAGAAAGCCCTGAGTTCCAAGAACACAGCAGCTGCGAAGGACTAGCCAAGAAGAGCGCAAAAGTACCACAACATGCCTGCCTCCACAGCTTTTTCCTTGGGGACATGCCTAATTCCTGGCTGATTTGCCTTTCTCGTCTTAGGGTTGGGGTTCGGCCTAGGGCTAGGATTTTTAAAAGCAGGAAGCCCTGAGTTCCAGGCACACTGGAGCTGTGAAAGGCATCCAAAAGGGAGTGCAAAAGTGCCACAACATGGCTGCTTTCACGGCTTTTTCCTTGGCAAGAAGCCTAACACCAGGCTGATTTGCCTTCCCAGGGTTACTGTTAGGCTTAGGCCTAGGGCTAGGATTTTTAAAACTAGGAAGCCCTGGGCTCCAGGCACACTGCAGCTGTTCAAGGCATCCCAAGGGGAGTACAAAAGTGCAACAACATGGCAGCTTTCACAGCTTTTTCCTTGGCACCATCCCTATACCTAGGCTGATTTATCTGCCTAGGGTTAGGGTTAGGGTTCAGCCTAGGGCTTGAATTTTTTTTAACCAGGAAGCCCTGAGTTCCAGGCTTACTTCATCTGCCAAAGGCATCCCAAAGGGAGTGCAGAAGTGCCACAACATGGCTGCTTTCACGGCTTTTCCCTTAGGAAGAACCCTAATACCCGGCTGATTTACCTTCCTAGGGTTACTGTTAGGCTTAGGCCTAGGACTTTTAAAACCAGGAAGCCCTGGGCTCCAGGCACACTGCAGCTGCGAAAGGCATCCCAAGGGCAGCGCAAAAGTAACGCAACTTGGCTGCCACCACTGATATTTCCATGAGACCATCCCGAACCATAGGATGATTTTCCTTCCTAGGGTTAAGGTTTGAGTTACGCCTAGGGTAAGGGTTCTATTAACCAGAAAGCCCTGAGTTCCAAGAACACAGCAGCTGCGAAGGACTAGCCAAGAAGAGCGCAAAAGTACCACAACGTGCCTGCCTCCACAGCTTTTTCCTTGGGGACATGCCTAATTCCTGGCTGATTTGCCTTTCTCGTCTTAGGGTTGGGGTTCGGCCTAGGGCTAGGATTTTTAAAATCAGGAAGCCCTGAGTTCCAGGCACACTGGAGCTGTGAAAGGCATCCAAAAGGGAGTGCAAAAGTGCCACAACATGGCTGCTTTCACGGCTTTTTCCTTGGCAAGAAGCCTAACATCAGGCTGATTTACCTTCCCAGGGTTACTGTTAGGCTTAGGCCTAGGGCTAGGATTTTTGAAACTAGGAAGCCCTGGGCTCCAGGCACACTGCAGCTGTTCAAGGCATCCCAAGGGGAGTACAAAAGTGCAACAACATGGCAGCTTTCACAGCTTTTTCCTTGGCACCATCCCTATACCTAGGCTGATTTATCTGCCTAGGGTTAGGGTTAGGGTTCAGCCTAGGGCTTGGATTTCTTTAACCAGGAAGCCCTGAGTTCCAGGCTTACTTCATCTGCCAAAGGCATCCCAAAGGGAGTGCAGAAGTGCCACAACATGGCTGCTTTCACGGCTTTTTCCTTGGCAAGAAGCCTAACATCAGGCTGATTTACTTTCCCAGGGTTACTGTTAGGCTTAGGCCTAGGGCTAGGATTTTTGAAACTAGGAAGCCCTTAGCTCCAGGCACACTGCAGCTGTTCAAGGCATCCCAAGGGGAGTACAAAAGTGCAACAACATGGCAGCTTTCACAGCTTTTTCCTTGGCACCATCCCTATACCTGGGCTGATTTATCTGCCTAGGGTTAGGGTTAGGGTTCAGCCTAGGGCTTGAATTTTTTTTACCAGGAAGCCCTGAGTTCCAGGCTTACTTCATCTGCCAAAGGCATCCCAAAGGGAGTGCAGAAGTGCCACAACATGGCTGCTTTCACGGCTTTTCCCTTAGGAAGAACCCTAATACCCGGCTGATTTACCTTCCTAGGGTTACTGTTAGGCTTAGGCCTAGGACTTTTAAAACCAGGAAGCCCTGGGCTCCAGGCACACTGCAGCTGCGAAAGGCATCCAAAGGGGAGCGCAAAAGTGACGCAACTTGGCTGCCACCACTGATATTTCCATGAGACCATCCCGAACCATAGGCTGATTTTCCTTCCTAGGGTTAAGGTTTGAGTTACGCCTAGGGTAAGGGTTCTATTAACCAGAAAGCCCTGAGTTCCAAGAACACAGCAGCTGCGAAGGACTAGCCAAGAAGAGCGCAAAAGTACCACAACATGCCTGCCTCCACAGCTTTTTCCTTGGGGACATGCCTAATTCCTGGCTGATTTGCCTTTCTCGTCATAGGGTTGGGGTTCGGCCTAGGGCTAGGATTTTTAAAAGCAGGAAGCCCTGAGTTCCAGGCACACTGGAGCTGTGAAAGGCATCCAAAAGGGATTGCAAAAGTGCCACAACATGGCTGCTTTCACGGCTTGTTCCTTGGCAAGACGCCTAACACCAGGCTGACTTACCTTCCCAGGGTTACTATTAGGCTTAGGCCTAGGACTAGGATTTTTAAAACTAGGAAGCCCTGGGCTCCAGGCACACTGCAGCTGTTCAAGGCATCCCAAGGGGAGTACAAAAGTGCAACAACATGGCAGCTTTCACAGCTTTTTCCTTGGCACCATCCCTATACCTAGGCTGATTTATCTGCCTAGGGTTAGGGTTAGGGTTCAGCCTAGGGCTTGAATTTTTTTTAACCAGGAAGCCCTGAGTTCCAGGCTTACTTCATCTGCCAAAGGCATCCCAAAGGGAGTGCAGAAGTGCCACAACATGGCTGCTTTCACGGCTTTTCCCTTAGGAAGAGCCCTAATACCCGGCTGATTTACCTTCCTAGGGTTACTGTTAGGCTTAGGCCTAGGACTTTTAAAACCAGGAAGCCCTGGGCTCCAGGCACACTGCAGCTGCAAAAGGCATCCCAAGGGGAGCGCAAAAGTGACGCAACTTGGCTGCCACCACTGATATTTCCATGAGACCATCCCGAACCATAGGTTGATTTTCCTTCCTAGGGTTAAGGTTTGAGTTACGCCTAGGGTAAGGGTCTATTAACCAGAAAGCCCTGAGTTCCAAGAACACAGCAGCTGCGAAGGACTAGCCAAGAAGAGCGCAAAAGTACCACAACATGCCTGCCTCCACAGCTTTTTCCTTGGGGACATGCCTAATTCCTGGCTGATTTGCCTTTCTCGTCTTAGGGTTGGGGTTCGGCCTAGGGCTAGGATTTTTAAAAGCAGGAAGCCCTGAGTTCCAGGCACACTGGAGCTGTGAAAGGCATCCAAAAGGGAGTGCAAAAGTGCCACAACATGGCTGCTTTCACGGCTTTTTCCTTGGCAAGAAGCCTAACACCAGGCTGATTTGCCTTCCCAGGGTTACTGTTAGGCTTAGGCCTAGGGCTAGGATTTTTAAAACTAGGAAGCCCTGGGCTCCAGGCACACTGCAGCTGTTCAAGGCATCCCAAGGGGAGTACAAAAGTGCAACAACATGGCAGCTTTCACAGCTTTTTCCTTGGCACCATCCCTATACCTAGGCTGATTTATCTGCCTAGGGTTAGGGTTAGGGTTCAGCCTAGGGCTTGAATTTTTTTTAACCAGGAAGCCCTGAGTTCCAGGCTTACTTCATCTGCCAAAGGCATCCCAAAGGGAGTGCAGAAGTGCCACAACATGGCTGCTTTCACGGCTTTTCCCTTAGGAAGAACCCTAATACCCGGCTGATTTACCTTCCTAGGGTTACTGTTAGGCTTAGGCCTAGGACTTTTAAAACCAGGAAGCCCTGGGCTCCAGGCACACTGCAGCTGTGAAAGGCATCCCAAGGGGAGCGCAGAAGTGACGCAACTTGGCTGCCACCACTGATATTTCCATGAGACCATCCCGAACCATAGGATGATTTTCCTTCCTAGCGTTAAGGTTTGAGTTACGCCTAGGGTAAGGGTTCTATTAACCAGAAAGCCCTGAGTTCCAAGAACACAGCAGCTGCGAAGGACTAGCCAAGAAGAGCGCAAAAGTACCACAACATGCCTGCCTCCACAGCTTTTTCCTTGGGGACATGCCTAATTCCTGGCTGATTTGCCTTTCTCGTCTTAGGGTTGGGGTTCGGCCTAGGGCTAGGATTTTTGAAACTAGGAAGCCCTTAGCTCCAGGCACACTGCAGCTGTTCAAGGCATCCCAAGGGGAGTACAAAAGTGCAACAACATGGCAGCTTTCACAGCTTTTTCCTTGGCAAGAAGCCTAACACCAGGCTGATTTACCTTCCCAGGGTTACTGTTAGGCTTAGGCCTAGGGCTAGGATTTTTGAAACTAGGAAGCCCTTAGCTCCAGGCACACTGCAGCTGTTCAAGGCATCCCAAGGGGAGTACAAAAGTGCAACAACATGGCAGCTTTCACAGCTTTTTCCTTGGCACCATCCCTATACCTAGGCTGATTTATCTGCCTAGGGTTAGGGTTAGGGTTCAGCCTAGGGCTTGGATTTCTTTAACCAGGAAGCCCTGAGTTCCAGGCTTACTTCATCTGCCAAAGGCATCCCAAAGGGAGTGCAGAAGTGCCACAACATGGCTGCTTTCACGGCTTTTTCCTTGGCAAGAAGCCTAACATCAGGCTGATTTACCTTCCCAGGGTTACTGTTAGGCTTAGGCCTAGGGCTAGGATTTTTGAAACTAGGAAGCCCTTAGCTCCAGGCACACTGCAGCTGTTCAAGGCATCCCAAGGGGAGTACAAAAGTGCAACAACATGGCAGCTTTCACAGCTTTTTCCTTGGCACCATCCCTATACCTAGGCTGATTTATCTGCCTAGGGTTAGGGTTAGGGTTCAGCCTAGGGCTTGAATTTTTTTAACCAGGAAGCCCTGAGTTCCAGGCTTACTTCATCTGCCAAAGGCATCCCAAAGGGAGTGCAGAAGTGCCACAACATGGCTGCTTTCACGGCTTTTCCCTTAGGAAGAACCCTAATACCCGGCTGATTTACCTTCCTAGGGTTACTGTTAGGCTTAGGCCTAGGACTTTTAAAACCAGGAAGCCCTGGGCTCCAGGCACACTGCAGCTGCAAAAGGCATCCCAAGGGGAGCGCAAAAGTGACGCAACTTGGCTGCCACCACTGATATTTCCATGAGACCATCCCGAACCATAGGTTGATTTTCCTTCCTAGGGTTAAGGTTTGAGTTACGCCTAGGGTAAGGGTTCTATTAACCAGAAAGCCCTGAGTTCCAAGAACACAGCAGCTGCGAAGGACTAGCCAAGAAGAGCGCAAAAGTACCACAACATGCCTGCCTCCACAGCTTTTTCCTTGGGGACATGCCTAATTCCTGGCTGATTTGCCTTTCTCGTCTTAGGGTTGGGGTTCGGCCTAGGGCTAGGATTTTTAAAATCAGGAAGCCCTGAGTTCCAGGCACACTGGAGCTGTGAAAGGCATCCAAAAGGGAGTGCAAAAGTGCCACAACATGGCTGCTTTCACGGCTTTTTCCTTGGCAAGAAGCCTAACACCAGGCTGATTTGCCTTCCCAGGGTTACTGTTAGGCTTAGGCCTAGGGCTAGGATTTTTAAAACTAGGAAGCCCTGGGCTCCAGGCACACTGCAGCTGTTCAAGGCATCCCAAGGGGAGTACAAAAGTGCAACAACATGGCAGCTTTCACAGCTTTTTCCTTGGCACCATCCCTATACCTAGGCTGATTTATCTGCCTAGGGTTAGGGTTAGGGTTCAGCCTAGGGCTTGGATTTTTTTAACCAGGAAGCCCTGAGTTCCAGGCTTACTTCATCTGCCAAAGGCATCCCAAAGGGAGTGCAGAAGTGCCACAACATGGCTGCTTTCACGGCTTTTCCCTTAGGAAGAACCCTAATACCCGGCTGATTTACCTTCCTAGGGTTACTGTTAGGCTTAGGCCTAGGACTTTTAAAACCAGGAAGCCCTGGGCTCCAGGCACACTGCAGCTGTGAAAGGCATCCCAAGGGGAGCGCAAAAGTGACGCAACTTGGCTGCCACCACTGATATTTCCATGAGACCATCCCGAACCATAGGCTGATTTTCCTTCCTAGGGTTAAGGTTTGAGTTACGCCTAGGGTAAGGGTTCTATTAACCAGAAAGCCCTGAGTTCCAAGAACACAGCAGCTGCAAAGGACTAGCCAAGAAGAGCGCAAAAGTACCACAACATGCCTGCCTCCACAGCATTTTCCTTGGGGACATGCCTAATTCCTGGCTGATTTGCCTTTCTCGTCTTAGGGTTGGGGTTCGGCCTAGGGCTAGGATTTTTAAAATCAGGAAGCCCTGAGTTCCAGGCACACTGGAGCTGTGAAAGGCATCCAAAAGGGATTGCAAAAGTGCCACAACATGGCTGCTTTCACGGCTTTTTCCTTGGCAAGAAGCCTAACATCAGGCTGATTTACTTTCCCAGGGTTACTGTTAGGCTTAGGCCTAGGGCTAGGATTTTTAAAACTAGGAAGCCCTGGGCTCCAGGCACACTGCAGCTGTTCAAGGCATCCCAAGGGGAGTACAAAAGTGCAACAACATGGCAGCTTTCACAGCTTTTTCCTTGGCACCATCCCTATACCTAGGCTGATTTATCTGCCTAGGGTTAGGGTTAGGGTTCAGCCTAGGGCTTGGATTTCTTTAACCAGGAAGCCCTGAGTTCCAGGCTTACTTCATCTGCCAAAGGCATCCCAAAGGGAGTGCAGAAGTGCCACAACATGGCTGCTTTCACGGCTTTTCCCTTAGGAAGAACCCTAATACCCGGCTGATTTACCTTCCTAGGGTTACTGTTAGGCTTAGGCCTAGGACTTTTAAAACCAGGAAGCCCTGGGCTCCAGGCACACTGCAGCTGCGAAAGGCATCCCAAGGGGAGCGCAAAAGTGACGCAACTTGGCTGCCACCACTGATATTTCCATGAGACCATCCCGAACCATAGGCTGATTTTCCTTCCTAGGGTTAAGGTTTGAGTTACGCCTAGGGTAAGGGTTCTATTAACCAGAAAGCCCTGAGTTCCAAGAACACAGCAGCTGCGAAGGACTAGCCAAGAAGAGCGCAAAAGTAGCACAACATGCCTGCCTCCACAGCTTTTTCCTTGGGGACATGCCTAATTCCTGGCTGATTTGCCTTTCTCGTCTTAGGGTTGGGGTTCGGCCTAGGGCTAGGATTTTTAAAATCAGGAAGCCCTGAGTTCCAGGCACACTGGAGCTGTGAAAGGCATCCAAAAGGGAATGCAAAAGTGCCACAACATGGCTGCTTTCACGGCTTTTTCCTTGGCAAGAAGCCTAACACCAGGCTGATTTACTTTCCCAGGGTTACTGTTAGGCTTAGGCCTAGGGCTAGGATTTTTGAACCTAGGAAGCCCTTAGCTCCAGGCACACTGCAGCTGTTCAAGGCATCCCAAGGGGAGTACAAAAGTGCAACAACATGGCAGCTTTCAAGCTTTTTCCTTGGCACCATCCCTATACCTAGGCTGATTTATCTGCCTAGGGTTAGGGTTAGGGTTCAGCCTAGGGCTTGGATTTCTTTAACCAGGAAGCCCTGAGTTCCAGGCTTACTTCATCTGCCAAAGGCATCCCAAAGGGAGTGCAGAAGTGCCACAACATGGCTGCTTTCACGGCTTTTTCCTTGGCAAGAAGCCTAACATCAGGCTGATTTACTTTCCCAGGGTTACTGTTAGGCTTAGGCCTAGGGCTAGGATTTTTGAAACTAGGAGGCCCTTAGCTCCAGGCACACTGCAGCTGTTCAAGGCATCCCAAGGGCAGTACAAAAGTGCAACAACATGGCAGCTTTCACAGCTTTTTCCTTGGCAAGAAGCCTAACACCAGGCTGATTTACCTTCCCAGGGTTACTGTTAGGCTTAGGCCTAGGGCTAGGATTTTTGAAACTAGGAAGCCCTTAGCTCCAGGCACACTGCAGCTGTTCAAGGCATCCCAAGGGGAGTACAAAAGTGCAACAACATGGCAGCTTTCACAGCTTTTTCCTTGGCACCATCCCTATACCTAGGCTGATTTATCTGCCTAGGGTTAGGGTTAGGGTTCAGCCTAGGGCTTGGATTTCTTTAACCAGGAAGCCCTGAGTTCCAGGCTTACTTCATCTGCCAAAGGCATCCCAAAGGGAGTGCAGAAGTGCCACAACATGGCTGCTTTCACGACTTTTTCCTTGGCAAGAAGCCTAACATCAGGCTGATGTACCTTCCCAGGGTTACTGTTAGGCTTAGGCCTAGGGCTAGGATTTTTGAAACTAGGAAGCCCTTAGCTCCAGGCACACTGCAGCTGCGAAAGGCATCCCAAGGGGACTACAAAAGTGCAACAACATGGCTGCTTTCACGGCTTTTCCCTTAGGAAGAACCCTAATACCCGGCTGATTTACCTTCCTAGGGTTACTGTTAGGCTTAGGCCTAGGACTTTTAAAACCAGGAAGCCCTGGGCTCCAGGCACACTGCAGCTGCGAAAGGCATCCCAAGGGGAGCGCAAAAGTGACGCAACTTGGCTGCCACCACTGATATTTCCATGAGACCATCCCGAACCATAGGTTGATTTTCCTTCCTAGGGTTAAGGTTTGAGTTACGCCTAGGGTAAGGGTTCTATTAACCAGAAAGCCCTGAGTTCCAAGAACACAGCAGCTGCGAAGGACTAGCCAAGAAGAGCGCAAAAGTACCACAACATGCCTGCCTCCACAGCTTTTTCCTTGGGGACATGCCTAATTCCTGGCTGATTTGCCTTTCTCGTCTTAGGGTTGGGGTTCGGCCTAGGGCTAGGATTTTTAAAATCAGGAAGCCCTGAGTTCCAGGCACACTGCAGCTGTGAAAGGCATCCAAAAGGGAATGCAAAAGTGCCACAACATGGCTGCTTTCACGGCTTTTTCCTTGGCAAGAAGCCTAACACCAGGCTGATTTGCCTTCCCAGGGTTACTGTTAGGCTTAGGCCTAGGGCTAGGATTTTTAAAACTAGGAAGCCCTGGGCTCCAGGCACACTGCAGCTGTTCAAGGCATCCCAAGGGGAGTACAAAAGTGCAACAACATGGCAGCTTTCACAGCTTTTTCCTTGGCACCATCCCTATACCTAGGCTGATTTATCTGCCTAGGGTTAGGGTTAGGGTTCAGCCTAGGGCTTGAATTTTTTTTAACCAGGAAGCCCTGAGTTCCAGGCTTACTTCATCTGCCAAAGGCATCCCAAAGGGAGTGCAGAAGTGCCACAACATGGCTGCTTTCACGGCTTTTCCCTTAGGAAGAACCCTAATACCCGGCTGATTTACCTTCCTAGGGTTACTGTTAGGCTTAGGCCTAGGACTTTTAAAACCAGGAAGCCCTGGGCTCCAGGCACACTGCAGCTGCGAAAGGCATCCCAAGGGCAGCGCAAAAGTGACGCAACTTGGCTGCCACCACTGATATTTCCATGAGACCATCCCGAACCATAGGATGATTTTCCTTCCTAGGGTTAAGGTTTGAGTTACGCCTAGGGTAAGGGTTCTATTAACCAGAAAGCCCTGAGTTCCAAGAACACAGCAGCTGCGAAGGACTAGCCAAGAAGAGCGCAAAAGTACCACAACGTGCCTGCCTCCACAGCTTTTTCCTTGGGGACATGCCTAATTCCTGGCTGATTTGCCTTTCTCGTCTTAGGGTTGGGGTTCGGCCTAGGGCTAGGATTTTTAAAATCAGGAAGCCCTGAGTTCCAGGCACACTGGAGCTGTGAAAGGCATCCAAAAGGGAGTGCAAAAGTGCCACAACATGGCTGCTTTCACGGCTTTTTCCTTGGCAAGAAGCCTAACATCAGGCTGATTTACCTTCCCAGGGTTACTGTTAGGCTTAGGCCTAGGGCTAGGATTTTTGAAACTAGGAAGCCCTGGGCTCCAGGCACACTGCAGCTGTTCAAGGCATCCCAAGGGGAGTACAAAAGTGCAACAACATGGCAGCTTTCACAGCTTTTTCCTTGGCACCATCCCTATACCTAGGCTGATTTATCTGCCTAGGGTTAGGGTTAGGGTTCAGCCTAGGGCTTGGATTTCTTTAACCAGGAAGCCCTGAGTTCCAGGCTTACTTCATCTGCCAAAGGCATCCCAAAGGGAGTGCAGAAGTGCCACAACATGGCTGCTTTCACGGCTTTTTCCTTGGCAAGAAGCCTAACATCAGGCTGATATACTTTCCCAGGGTTACTGTTAGGCTTAGGCCTAGGGCTAGGATTTTTGAAACTAGGAAGCCCTTAGCTCCAGGCACACTGCAGCTGTTCAAGGCATCCCAAGGGGAGTACAAAAGTGCAACAACATGGCAGCTTTCACAGCTTTTTCCTTGGCACCATCCCTATACCTGGGCTGATTTATCTGCCTAGGGTTAGGGTTAGGGTTCAGCCTAGGGCTTGAATTTTTTTTACCAGGAAGCCCTGAGTTCCAGGCTTACTTCATCTGCCAAAGGCATCCCAAAGGGAGTGCAGAAGTGCCACAACATGGCTGCTTTCACGGCTTTTCCCTTAGGAAGAACCCTAATACCCGGCTGATTTACCTTCCTAGGGTTACTGTTAGGCTTAGGCCTAGGACTTTTAAAACCAGGAAGCCCTGGGCTCCAGGCACACTGCAGCTGCGAAAGGCATCCAAAGGGGAGCGCAAAAGTGACGCAACTTGGCTGCCACCACTGATATTTCCATGAGACCATCCCGAACCATAGGCTGATTTTCCTTCCTAGGGTTAAGGTTTGAGTTACGCCTAGGGTAAGGGTTCTATTAACCAGAAAGCCCTGAGTTCCAAGAACACAGCAGCTGCGAAGGACTAGCCAAGAAGAGCGCAAAAGTACCACAACATGCCTGCCTCCACAGCATTTTCCTTGGGGACATGCCTAATTCCTGGCTGATTTGCCTTTCTCGTCATAGGGTTGGGGTTCGGCCTAGGGCTAGGATTTTTAAAAGCAGGAAGCCCTGAGTTCCAGGCACACTGGAGCTGTGAAAGGCATCCAAAAGGGATTGCAAAAGTGCCACAACATGGCTGCTTTCACGGCTTGTTCCTTGGCAAGACGCCTAACACCAGGCTGACTTACCTTCCCAGGGTTACTATTAGGCTTAGGCCTAGGACTAGGATTTTTAAAACTAGGAAGCCCTGGGCTCCAGGCACACTGCAGCTGTTCTAGGCATCCCAAGGGGAGTACAAAAGTGCAACAACATGGCAGCTTTCACAGCTTTTTCCTTGGCACCATCCCTATACCTAGGCTGATTTATCTGCCTAGGGTTAGGGTTAGGGTTCAGCCTAGGGCTTGAATTTCTTTAACCAGGAAGCCCTGAGTTCCAGGCTTACTTCATCTGCCAAAGGCATCCCAAAGGGAGTGCAGAAGTGCCACAACATGGCTGCTTTCACGGCTTTTCCCTTAGGAAGAGCCCTAATACCCGGCTGATTTACCTTCCTAGGGTTACTGTTAGGCTTAGGCCTAGGACTTTTAAAACCAGGAAGCCCTGGGCTCCAGGCACACTGCAGCTGCAAAAGGCATCCCAAGGGGAGCGCAAAAGTGACGCAACTTGGCTGCCACCACTGATATTTCCATGAGACCATCCCGAACCATAGGTTGATTTTCCTTCCTAGGGTTAAGGTTTGAGTTACGCCTAGGTTAAGGGTCTATTAACCAGAAAGCCCTGAGTTCCAAGAACACAGCAGCTGCGAAGGACTAGCCAAGAAGAGCGCAAAAGTACCACAACATGCCTGCCTCCACAGCTTTTTCCTTGGGGACATGCCTAATTCCTGGCTGATTTGCCTTTCTCGTCTTAGGGTTGGGGTTCGGCCTAGGGCTAGGATTTTTAAAATCAGGAAGCCCTGAGTTCCAGGCACACTGGAGCTGTGAAAGGCATCCAAAAGGGAGTGCAAAAGTGCCACAACATGGCTGCTTTCACGGCTTTTTCCTTGGCAAGAAGCCTAACACCAGGCTGATTTGCCTTCCCAGGGTTACTGTTAGGCTTAGGCCGAGGGCTAGGATTTTTAAAACTAGGAAGCCCTGGGCTCCAGGCACACTGCAGCTGTTCAAGGCATCCCAAGGGGAGTACAAAAGTGCAACAACATGGCAGCTTTCACAGCTTTTTCCTTGGCACCATCCCTATACCTAGGCTGATTTATCTGCCTAGGGTTAGGGTTAGGGTTCAGCCTAGGGCTTGGATTTCTTTAACCAGGAAGCCCTGAGTTCCAGGCTTACTTCATCTGCCAAAGGCATCCCAAAGGGAGTGCAGAAGTGCCACAACATGGCTGCTTTCACGGCTTTTCCCTTAGGAAGAACCCTAATACCCGGCTGATTTACCTTCCTAGGGTTACTGTTAGGCTTAGGCCTAGGACTTTTAAAACCAGGAAGCCCTGGGCTCCAGGCACACTGCAGCTGTGAAAGGCATCCCAAGGGGAGCGCAGAAGTGACGCAACTTGGCTGCCACCACTGATATTTCCATGAGACCATCCCGAACCATAGGATGATTTTCCTTCCTAGCGTTAAGGTTTGAGTTACGCCTAGGGTAAGGGTTCTATTAACCAGAAAGCCCTGAGTTCCAAGAACACAGCAGCTGCGAAGGACTAGCCAAGAAGAGCGCAAAAGTACCACAACATGCCTGCCTCCACAGCTTTTTCCTTGGGGACATGCCTAATTCCTGGCTGATTTGCCTTTCTCGTCTTAGGGTTGGGGTTCGGCCTAGGGCTAGGATTTTTAAAATCAGGAAGCCCTGAGTTCCAGGCACACTGGAGCTGTGAAAGGCATCCAAAAGGGAGTGCAAAAGTGCCACAACATGGCTGCTTTCACGGCTTTTTCCTTGGCAAGAAGCCTAACATCAGGCTGATTTACTTTCCCAGGGTTACTGTTAGGCTTAGGCCTAGGGCTAGGATTTTTGAAACTAGGAAGCCCTTAGCTCCAGGCACACTGCAGCTGTTCAAGGCATCCCAAGGGGAGTACAAAAGTGCAACAACATGGCAGCTTTCACAGCTTTTTCCTTGGCACCATCCCTATACCTAGGCTGATTTATCTGCCTAGGGTTAGGGTTAGGGTTCAGCCTAGGGCTTGGATTTCTTTAACCAGGAAGCCCTGAGTTCCAGGCTTACTTCATCTGCCAAAGGCATCCCAAAGGGAGTGCAGAAGTGCCACAACATGGCTGCTTTCACGGCTTTTTCCTTGGCAAGAAGCCTAACATCAGGCTGATTTACTTTCCCAGGGTTACTGTTAGGCTTAGGCCTAGGGCTAGGATTTTTGAAACTAGGAAGCCCTTAGCTCCAGGCACACTGCAGCTGTTCAAGGCATCCCAAGGGGAGTACAAAAGTGCAACAACATGGCAGCTTTCACAGCTTTTTCCTTGGCACCATCCCTATACCTGGGCTGATTTATCTGCCTAGGGTTAGGGTTAGGGTTCAGCCTAGGGCTTGAATTTTTTTAACCAGGAAGCCCTGAGTTCCAGGCTTACTTCATCTGCCAAAGGCATCCCAAAGGGAGTGCAGAAGTGCCACAACATGGCTGCTTTCACGGCTTTTCCCTTAGGAAGAACCCTAATACCCGGCTGATTTACCTTCCTAGGGTTACTGTTAGGCTTAGGCCTAGGACTTTTAAAACCAGGAAGCCCTGGGCTCCAGGCACACTGCAGCTGCGAAAGGCATCCAAAGGGGAGCGCAAAAGTGACGCAACTTGGCTGCCACCACTGATATTTCCATGAGACCATCCCGAACCATAGGCTGATTTTCCTTCCTAGGGTTAAGGTTTGAGTTACGCCTAGGGTAAGGGTTCTATTAACCAGAAAGCCCTGAGTTCCAAGAACACAGCAGCTGCGAAGGACTAGCCAAGAAGAGCGCAAAAGTACCACAACATGCCTGCCTCCACAGCTTTTTCCTTGGGGACATGCCTAATTCCTGGCTGATTTGCCTTTCTCGTCTTAGGGTTGGGGTTCGGCCTAGGGCTAGGATTTTTAAAAGCAGGAAGCCCTGAGTTCCAGGCACACTGGAGCTGTGAAAGGCATCCAAAAGGGAGTGCAAAAGTGCCACAACATGGCTGCTTTCACGGCTTTTTCCTTGGCAAGAAGCCTAACACCAGGCTGATTTGCCTTCCCAGGGTTACTGTTAGGCTTAGGCCTAGGGCTAGGATTTTTAAAACTAGGAAGCCCTGGGCTCCAGGCACACTGCAGCTGTTCAAGGCATCCCAAGGGGAGTACAAAAGTGCAACAACATGGCAGCTTTCACAGCTTTTTCCTTGGCACCATCCCTATACCTAGGCTGATTTATCTGCCTAGGGTTAGGGTTAGGCTTCAGCCTAGGGCTTGAATTTTTTTTAACCAGGAAGCCCTGAGTTCCAGGCTTACTTCATCTGCCAAAGGCATCCCAAAGGGAGTGCAGAAGTGCCACAACATGGCTGCTTTCACGGCTTTTCCCTTAGGAAGAACCCTAATACCCGGCTGATTTACCTTCCTAGGGTTACTGTTAGGCTTAGGCCTAGGACTTTTAAAACCAGGAAGCCCTGGGCTCCAGGCACACTGCAGCTGCAAAAGGCATCCCAAGGGGAGCGCAAAAGTGACGCAACTTGGCTGCCACCACTGATATTTCCATGAGACCATCCCGAACCATAGGCTGATTTTCCTTCCTAGGGTTAAGGTTTGAGTTACGCCTAGGGTAAGGGTTCTATTAACCAGCAAGCCCTGAGTTCCAAGAACACAGCAGCTGCGAAGGACTAGCCAAGAAGAGCGCAAAAGTAGCACAACATGCCTGCCTCCACAGCTTTTTCCTTGGGGACATGCCTAATTCCTGGCTGATTTGCCTTTCTCGTCTTAGGGTTGGGGTTCGGCCTAGGG
Organism: Ammospiza nelsoni; assembly: GCF_027579445.1. NCBI lineage: Eukaryota > Metazoa > Chordata > Aves > Passeriformes > Passerellidae > Ammospiza > Ammospiza nelsoni. Next base: position 870,379 of record NW_026683194.1, read on the forward strand.
CTAGGATTTTTAAAATCAGGAAGCCCTGAGTTCCAGGCACACTGGAGCTGTGAAAGGCATCCAAAAGGGAGTGCAAAAGTGCCACAACATGGCTGCTTTCACGGCTTTTTCCTTGGCAAGAAGCCTAACATCAGGCTGATTTACTTTCCCAGGGTTACTGTTAGGCTTAGGCCTAGGGCTAGGATTTTTGAAACTAGGAAGCCCTTAGCTCCAGGCACACTGCAGCTGTTCAAGGCATCCCAAGGGGAGTACAAAAGTGCAACAACATGGCAGCTTTCACAGCTTTTTCCTTGGCACCATCCCTATACCTAGGCTGATTTATCTGCCTAGGGTTAGGGTTAGGGTTCAGCCTAGGGCTTGGATTTCTTTAACCAGGAAGCCCTGAGTTCCAGGCTTACTTCATCTGCCAAAGGCATCCCAAAGGGAGTGCAGAAGTGCCACAACATGGCTGCTTTCACGGCTTTTTCCTTGGCAAGAAGCCTAACACCAGGCTGATTTACTTTCCCAGGGTTACTGTTAGGCTTAGGCCTAGGGCTAGGATTTTTGAAACTAGGAAGCCCTTAGCTCCAGGCACACTGCAGCTGTTCAAGGCATCCCAAGGGGAGTACAAAAGTGCAACAACATGGCAGCTTTCACAGCTTTTTCCTTGGCACCATCCCTATACCTGGGCTGATTTATCTGCCTAGGGTTAGGGTTAGGGTTCAGCCTAGGGCTTGAATTTTTTTTACCAGGAAGCCCTGAGTTCCAGGCTTACTTCATCTGCCAAAGGCATCCCAAAGGGAGTGCAGAAGTGCCACAACATGGCTGCTTTCACGGCTTTTCCCTTAGGAAGAACCCTAATACCCGGCTGATTTACCTTCCTAGGGTTACTGTTAGGCTTAGGCCTAGGACTTTTAAAACCAGGAAGCCCTGGGCTCCAGGCACACTGCAGCTGCAAAAGGCATCCCAAGGGGAGCGCAAAAGTGACGCAACTTGGCTGCCACCACTGATATTTCCATGAGACCATCCCGAACCATAGGCTGATTTTCCTTCCTAGGGTTAAGGTTTGAGTTACGCCTAGGGTAAGGGTTCTATTAACCAGAAAGCCCTGAGTTCCAAGAACACAGCAGCTGCGAAGGACTAGCCAAGAAGAGCGCAAAAGTACCACAACATGCCTGCCTCCACAGCTTTTTCCTTGGGGACATGCCTAATTCCTGGCTGATTTGCCTTTCTCGTCATAGGGTTGGGGTTCGGCCTAGGGCTAGGATTTTTAAAAGCAGGAAGCCCTGAGTTCCAGGCACACTGGAGCTGTGAAAGGCATCCAAAAGGGAGTGCAGAAGTGCCACAACATGGCTGCTTTCACGGCTTGTTCCTTGGCAAGACGCCTAACACCAGGCTGACTTACCTTCCCAGGGTTACTATTAGGCTTAGGCCTAGGGCTAGGATTTTTAAAACTAGGAAGCCCTTAGCTCCAGGCACACTGCAGCTGTTCAAGGCATCCCAAGGGGAGTACAAAAGTGCAACAACATGGCAGCTTTCACAGCTTTTTCCTTGGCACCATCCCTATACCTAGGCTGATTTATCTGCCTAGGGTTAGGGTTAGGGTTCAGCCTAGGGCTTGAATTTCTTTAACCAGGAAGCCCTGAGTTCCAGGCTTACTTCATCTGCCAAAGGCATCCCAAAGGGAGTGCAGAAGTGCCACAACATGGCTGCTTTCACGGCTTTTCCCTTAGGAAGAACCCTAATACCCGGCTGATTTACCTTCCTAGGGTTACTGTTAGGCTTAGGCCTAGGACTTTTAAAACCAGGAAGCCCTGGGCTCCAGGCACACTGCAGCTGCAAAAGCCATCCCAAGGGGAGCGCAAAAGTGACGCAACTTGGCTGCCACCACTGATATTTCCATGAGACCATCCCGAACCATAGGTTGATTTTCCTTCCTAGGGTTAAGGTTTGAGTTACGCCTAGGGTAAGGGTCTATTAACCAGCAAGCCCTGAGTTCCAAGAACACAGCAGCTGCGAAGGACTAGCCAAGAAGAGCGCAAAAGTACCACAACATGCCTGCCTCCACAGCTTTTTCCTTGGGGACATGCCTAATTCCTGGCTGATTTGCCTTTCTCGTCTTAGGGTTGGGGTTCGGCCTAGGGCTAGGATTTTTAAAAGCAGGAAGCCCTGAGTTCCAGGCACACTGGAGCTGTGAAAGGCATCCAAAAGGGAGTGCAAAAGTGCCACAACATGGCTGCTTTCACGGCTTTTTCCTTGGCAAGAAGCCTAACATCAGGCTGATTTACCTTCCCAGGGTTACTGTTAGGCTTAGGCCTAGGGCTAGGATTTTTGAAACTAGGAAGCCCTTAGCTCCAGGCACACTGCAGCTGTTCAAGGCATCCCAAGGGGAGTACAAAAGTGCAACAACATGGCAGCTTTCACAGCTTTTTCCTTGGCAAGAAGCCTAACACCAGGCTGATTTACTTTCCCAGGGTTACTGTTAGGCTTAGGCCTAGGGCTAGGATTTTTGAAACTAGGAGGCCCTTAGCTCCAGGCACACAGCAGCTGTTCAAGGCATCCCAAGGGGAGTACAAAAGTGCAACAACATGGCAGCTTTCACAGCTTTTTCCTTGGCAAGAAGCCTAACACCAGGCTGATTTACTTTCCCAGGGTTACTGTTAGGCTTAGGCCTAGGGCTAGGATTTTTTAAACTAGGAAGCCCTTAGCTCCAGGCACACTGCAGCTTTTCAAGGCATCCCAAGGGGAGTACAAAAGTGCAACAACATGGCAGCTTTCACAGCTTTTTCCTTGGCACCATCCCTATACCTAGGCTGATTTATCTGCCTAGGGTTAGGGTTAGGGTTCAGCCTAGGGCTTGGATTTCTTTAACCAGGAAGCCCTGAGTTCCAGGCTTACTTCATCTGCCAAAGGCATCCCAAAGGGAGTGCAGAAGTGCCACAACATGGCTGCTTTCACGGCTTTTTCCTTGGCAAGAAGCCTAACATAAGGCTGATTTACCTTCCCAGGGTTACTGTTAGGCTTAGGCCTAGGGCTAGGATTTTTGAAACTAGGAAGCCCTTAGCTCCAGGCACACTGCAGCTGTTCAAGGCATCCCAAGGGGAGTACAAAAGTGCAACAACATGGCTGCTTTCACGGCTTTTCCCTTAGGAAGAACCCTAATACCCGGCTGATTTACCTTCCTAGGGTTACTGTTAGGCTTAGGCCTAGGACTTTTAAAACCAGGAAGCCCTGGGCTCCAGGCACACTGCAGCTGCAAAAGGCATCCCAAGGGGAGCGCAAAAGTGACGCAACTTGGCTGCCACCACTGATATTTCCATGAGACCATCCCGAACCATAGGTTGATTTTCCTTCCTAGGGTTAAGGTTTGAGTTACGCCTAGGGTAAGGGTTCTATTAACCAGAAAGCCCTGAGTTCCAAGAACACAGCAGCTGCGAAGGACTAGCCAAGAAGAGCGCAAAAGTACCACAACATGCCTGCCTCCACAGCTTTTTCCTTGGGGACATGCCTAATTCCTGGCTGATTTGCCTTTCTCATCATAGGGTTGGGGTTCGGGCTAGGGCTAGGATTTTTAAAATCAGGAAGCCCTGAGTTCCAGGCACACTGCAGCTGTGAAAGGCATCCAAAAGGGAGTGCAAAAGTGCCACAACATGGCTGCTTTCACGGCTTTTTCCTTGGCAAGAAGCCTAACATCAGGCTGATTTACTTTCCCAGGGTTACTGTTAGGCTTAGGCCTAGGGCTAGGATTTTTGAAACTAGGAAGCCCTTAGCTCCAGGCACACTGCAGCTGTTCAAGGCATCCCAAGGGGAGTACAAAAGTGCAACAACATGGCAGCTTTCACAGCTTTTTCCTTGGCACCATCCCTATACCTAGGCTGATTTATCTGCCTAGGGTTAGGGTTAGGGTTCAGCCTAGGGCTTGGATTTCTTTAACCAGGAAGCCCTGAGTTCCAGGCTTACTTCATCTGCCAAAGGCATCCCAAAGGGAGTGCAGAAGTGCCACAACATGGCTGCTTTCACGGCTTTTCCCTTAGGAAGAACCCTAATACCCGGCTGATTTACCTTCCTAGGGTTACTGTTAGGCTTAGGCCTAGGACTTTTAAAACCAGGAAGCCCTGGGCTCCAGGCACACTGCAGCTGTGAAAGGCATCCCAAGGGGAGCGCAAAAGTGACGCAACTTGGCTGCCACCACTGATATTTCCATGAGACCATCCCGAACCATAGGCTGATTTTCCTTCCTAGGGTTAAGGTTTGAGTTACGCCTAGGGAAAGGGTTCTATTAACCAGAAAGCCCTGAGTTCCAAGAACACAGCAGCTGCGAAGGACTAGCCAAGAAGAGCGCAAAAGTACCACAACATGCCTGCCTCCACAGCTTTTTCCTTGGGGACATGCCTAATTCCTGGCTGATTTGCCTTTCTCGTCATAGGGTTGGGGTTCGGCCTAGGGCTAGGATTTTTAAAAGCAGGAAGCCCTGAGTTCCAGGCACACTGGAGCTGTGAAAGGCATCCAAAAGGGAGTGCAGAAGTGCCACAACATGGCTGCTTTCACGGCTTGTTCCTTGGCAAGACGCCTAACACCAGGCTGACTTACCTTCCCAGGGTTACTATTAGGCTTAGGCCTAGGGCTACGATTTTTAAAACTAGGAAGCCCTTAGCTCCAGGCACACTGCAGCTGTTCAAGGCATCCCAAGGGGAGTACAAAAGTGCAACAACATGGCAGCTTTCACAGCTTTTTCCTTGGCACCATCCCTATACCTAGGCTGATTTATCTGCCTAGGGTTAGGGTTAGGGTTCAGCCTAGGGCTTGAATTTCTTTAACCAGGAAGCCCTGAGTTCCAGGCTTACTTCATCTGCCAAAGGCATCCCAAAGGGAGTGCAGAAGTGCCACAACATGGCTGCTTTCACGGCTTTTCCCTTAGGAAGAACCCTAATACCCGGCTGATTTACCTTCCTAGGGTTACTGTTAGGCTTAGGCCTAGGACTTTTAAAACCAGGAAGCCCTGGGCTCCAGGCACACTGCAGCTGTGAAAGGCATCCCAAGGGGAGCGCAAAAGTGACGCAACTTGGCTGCCACCACTGATATTTCCATGAGACCATCCCGAACCATAAGTTGATTTTCCTTCCTAGGGTTAAGGTTTGAGTTACGCCTAGGGTAAGGGTCTATTAACCAGAAAGCCCTGAGTTCCAAGAACACAGCAGCTGCGAAGGACTACCCAAGAAGAGCGCAAAAGTACCACAACATGCCTGCCTCCACAGCTTTTTCCTTGGGGACATGCCTTATTCCTGGCTGATTTGCCTTTCTCGTCTTAGGGTTGCGGTTCGGCCTAGGGCCAGGATTTTTAAAAGCAGGAAGCCCTGAGTTCCAGGCACACTGCAGCTGTGAAAGGCATCCAAAAGGGAGTGCAAAAGTGCCACAACATGGCTGCTTTCACGGCTTTTTCCTTGGCAAGAAGCCTAACACCAGGCTGATTTACTTTCCCAGGGTTACTGTTAGGCTTAGGCCTAGGGCTAGGATTTTTGAAACTAGGAGGCCCTTAGCTCCAGGCACACTGCAGCTGTTCAAGGCATCCCAAGGGGAGTACAAAAGTGCAACAACATGGCAGCTTTCACAGCTTTTTCCTTGGCAAGAAGCCTAACACCAGGCTGATTTACTTTCCCAGGGTTACTGTTAGGCTTAGGCCTAGGGCTAGGATTTTTGAAACTAGGAAGCCCTTAGCTCCAGGCACACTGCAGCTGTTCAAGGCATCCCAAGGGGAGTACAAAAGTGCAACAACATGGCAGCTTTCACAGCTTTTTCCTTGGCACCATCCCTATACCTAGGCTGATTTATCTGCCTAGGGTTAGGGTTAGGGTTCAGCCTAGGGCTTGGATTTCTTTAACCAGGAAGCCCTGAGTTCCAGGCTTACTTCATCTGCCAAAGGCATCCCAAAGGGAGTGCAGAAGTGCCACAACATGGCTGCTTTCACGGCTTTTTCCTTGGCAAGAAGCCTAACATAAGGCTGATTTACCTTCCCAGGGTTACTGTTAGGCTTAGGCCTAGGGCTAGGATTTTTGAAACTAGGAAGCCCTTAGCTCCAGGCACACTGCAGCTGTTCAAGGCATCCCAAGGGGAGTACAAAAGTGCAACAACATGGCTGCTTTCACGGCTTTTCCCTTAGGAAGAACCCTAATACCCGGCTGATTTACCTTCCTAGGGTTACTGTTAGGCTTAGGCCTAGGACTTTTAAAACCAGGAAGCCCTGGGCTCCAGGCACACTGCAGCTGCGAAAGGCATCCCAAGGGGAGCGCAAAAGTGACGCAACTTGGCTGCCACCACTGATATTTCCATGAGACCATCCCGAACCATAGGTTGATTTTCCTTCCTAGGGTTAAGGTTTGAGTTACGCCTAGGGTAAGGGTTCTATTAACCAGAAAGCCCTGAGTTCCAAGAACACAGCAGCTGCGAAGGACTAGCCAAGAAGAGCGCAAAAGTACCACAACATGCCTGCCTCCACAGCTTTTTCCTTGGGGACATGCCTAATTCCTGGCTGATTTGCCTTTCTCGTCTTAGGGTTGGGGTTCGGCCTAGGGCTAGGATTTTTAAAATCAGGAAGCCCTGAGTTCCAGGCACACTGGAGCTGTGAAAGGCATCCAAAAGGGAGTGCAAAAGTGCCACAACATGGCTGCTTTCACGGCTTTTTCCTTGGCAAGAAGCCTAACATCAGGCTGATTTACTTTCCCAGGGTTACTGTTAGGCTTAGGCCTAGGGCTAGGATTTTTGAAACTAGGAAGCCCTTAGCTCCAGGCACACTGCAGCTGTTCAAGGCATCCCAAGGGGAGTACAAAAGTGCAACAACATGGCAGCTTTCACAGCTTTTTCCTTGGCACCATCCCTATACCTAGGCTGATTTATCTGCCTAGGGTTAGGGTTAGGGTTCAGCCTAGGGCTTGGATTTCTTTAACCAGGAAGCCCTGAGTTCCAGGCTTACTTCATCTGCCAAAGGCATCCCAAAGGGAGTGCAGAAGTGCCACAACATGGCTGCTTTCACGGCTTTTTCCTTGGCAAGAAGCCTAACATCAGGCTGATTTACTTTCCCAGGGTTACTGTTCGGCTTAGGCCTAGGGCTAGGATTTTTGAAACTAGGAAGCCCTTAGCTCCAGGCACACTGCAGCTGTTCAAGGCATCCCAAGGGGAGTACAATAGTGCAACAACATGGCAGCTTTCACAGCTTTTTCCTTGGCACCATCCCTATACCTGGGCTGATTTATCTGCCTAGGGTTAGGGTTAGGGTTCAGCCTAGGGCTTGAATTTCTTTAACCAGGAAGCCCTGAGTTCCAGGCTTACTTCATCTGCCAAAGGCATCCCAAAGGGAGTGCAGAAGTGCCACAACATGGCTGCTTTCACGGCTTTTCCCTTAGGAAGAACCCTAATACCCGGCTGATTTACCTTCCTAGGGTTACTGTTAGGCTTAGGCCTAGGACTTTTAAAACCAGGAAGCCCTGGGCTCCAGGCACACTGCAGCTGCAAAAGCCATCCCAAGGGGAGCGCAAAAGTGACGCAACTTGGCTGCCACCACTGATATTTCCATGAGACCATCCCGAACCATAGGTTGATTTTCCTTCCTAGGGTTAAGGTTTGAGTTACGCCTAGGGTAAGGGTCTATTAACCAGCAAGCCCTGAGTTCCAAGAACACAGCAGCTGCGAAGGACTAGCCAAGAAGAGCGCAAAAGTACCACAACATGCCTGCCTCCACAGCTTTTTCCTTGGGGACATGCCTAATTCCTGGCTGATTTGCCTTTCTCGTCTTAGGGTTGGGGTTCGGCCTAGGGCTAGGATTTTTAAAAGCAGGAAGCCCTGAGTTCCAGGCACACTGGAGCTGTGAAAGGCATCCAAAAGGGAGTGCAAAAGTGCCACAACATGGCTGCTTTCACGGCTTTTTCCTTGGCAAGAAGCCTAACATCAGGCTGATTTACCTTCCCAGGGTTACTGTTAGGCTTAGGCCTAGGGCTAGGATTTTTGAAACTAGGAAGCCCTTAGCTCCAGGCACACTGCAGCTGTTCAAGGCATCCCAAGGGGAGTACAAAAGTGCAACAACATGGCAGCTTTCACAGCTTTTTCCTTGGCAAGAAGCCTAACACCAGGCTGATTTACTTTCCCAGGGTTACTGTTAGGCTTAGGCCTAGGGCTAGGATTTTTGAAACTAGGAGGCCCTTAGCTCCAGGCACACAGCAGCTGTTCAAGGCATCCCAAGGGGAGTACAAAAGTGCAACAACATGGCAGCTTTCACAGCTTTTTCCTTGGCAAGAAGCCTAACACCAGGCTGATTTACTTTCCCAGGGTTACTGTTAGGCTTAGGCCTAGGGCTAGGATTTTTTAAACTAGGAAGCCCTTAGCTCCAGGCACACTGCAGCTTTTCAAGGCATCCCAAGGGGAGTACAAAAGTGCAACAACATGGCAGCTTTCACAGCTTTTTCCTTGGCACCATCCCTATACCTAGGCTGATTTATCTGCCTAGGGTTAGGGTTAGGGTTCAGCCTAGGGCTTGGATTTCTTTAACCAGGAAGCCCTGAGTTCCAGGCTTACTTCATCTGCCAAAGGCATCCCAAAGGGAGTGCAGAAGTGCCACAACATGGCTGCTTTCACGGCTTTTTCCTTGGCAAGAAGCCTAACATAAGGCTGATTTACCTTCCCAGGGTTACTGTTAGGCTTAGGCCTAGGGCTAGGATTTTTGAAACTAGGAAGCCCTTAGCTCCAGGCACACTGCAGCTGTTCAAGGCATCCCAAGGGGAGTACAAAAGTGCAACAACATGGCTGCTTTCACGGCTTTTCCCTTAGGAAGAACCCTAATACCCGGCTGATTTACCTTCCTAGGGTTACTGTTAGGCTTAGGCCTAGGACTTTTAAAACCAGGAAGCCCTGGGCTCCAGGCACACTGCAGCTGCAAAAGGCATCCCAAGGGGAGCGCAAAAGTGACGCAACTTGGCTGCCACCACTGATATTTCCATGAGACCATCCCGAACCATAGGTTGATTTTCCTTCCTAGGGTTAAGGTTTGAGTTACGCCTAGGGTAAGGGTTCTATTAACCAGAAAGCCCTGAGTTCCAAGAACACAGCAGCTGCGAAGGACTAGCCAAGAAGAGCGCAAAAGTACCACAACATGCCTGCCTCCACAGCTTTTTCCTTGGGGACATGCCTAATTCCTGGCTGATTTGCCTTTCTCATCATAGGGTTGGGGTTCGGGCTAGGGCTAGGATTTTTAAAATCAGGAAGCCCTGAGTTCCAGGCACACTGCAGCTGTGAAAGGCATCCAAAAGGGAGTGCAAAAGTGCCACAACATGGCTGCTTTCACGGCTTTTTCCTTGGCAAGAAGCCTAACATCAGGCTGATTTACTTTCCCAGGGTTACTGTTAGGCTTAGGCCTAGGGCTAGGATTTTTGAAACTAGGAAGCCCTTAGCTCCAGGCACACTGCAGCTGTTCAAGGCATCCCAAGGGGAGTACAAAAGTGCAACAACATGGCAGCTTTCACAGCTTTTTCCTTGGCACCATCCCTATACCTAGGCTGATTTATCTGCCTAGGGTTAGGGTTAGGGTTCAGCCTAGGGCTTGGATTTCTTTAACCAGGAAGCCCTGAGTTCCAGGCTTACTTCATCTGCCAAAGGCATCCCAAAGGGAGTGCAGAAGTGCCACAACATGGCTGCTTTCACGGCTTTTCCCTTAGGAAGAACCCTAATACCCGGCTGATTTACCTTCCTAGGGTTACTGTTAGGCTTAGGCCTAGGACTTTTAAAACCAGGAAGCCCTGGGCTCCAGGCACACTGCAGCTGTGAAAGGCATCCCAAGGGGAGCGCAAAAGTGACGCAACTTGGCTGCCACCACTGATATTTCCATGAGACCATCCCGAACCATAGGCTGATTTTCCTTCCTAGGGTTAAGGTTTGAGTTACGCCTAGGGAAAGGGTTCTATTAACCAGAAAGCCCTGAGTTCCAAGAACACAGCAGCTGCGAAGGACTAGCCAAGAAGAGCGCAAAAGTACCACAACATGCCTGCCTCCACAGCTTTTTCCTTGGGGACATGCCTAATTCCTGGCTGATTTGCCTTTCTCGTCATAGGGTTGGGGTTCGGCCTAGGGCTAGGATTTTTAAAAGCAGGAAGCCCTGAGTTCCAGGCACACTGGAGCTGTGAAAGGCATCCAAAAGGGAGTGCAGAAGTGCCACAACATGGCTGCTTTCACGGCTTGTTCCTTGGCAAGACGCCTAACACCAGGCTGACTTACCTTCCCAGGGTTACTATTAGGCTTAGGCCTAGGGCTACGATTTTTAAAACTAGGAAGCCCTTAGCTCCAGGCACACTGCAGCTGTTCAAGGCATCCCAAGGGGAGTACAAAAGTGCAACAACATGGCAGCTTTCACAGCTTTTTCCTTGGCACCATCCCTATACCTAGGCTGATTTATCTGCCTAGGGTTAGGGTTAGGGTTCAGCCTAGGGCTTGAATTTCTTTAACCAGGAAGCCCTGAGTTCCAGGCTTACTTCATCTGCCAAAGGCATCCCAAAGGGAGTGCAGAAGTGCCACAACATGGCTGCTTTCACGGCTTTTCCCTTAGGAAGAACCCTAATACCCGGCTGATTTACCTTCCTAGGGTTACTGTTAGGCTTAGGCCTAGGACTTTTAAAACCAGGAAGCCCTGGGCTCCAGGCACACTGCAGCTGTGAAAGGCATCCCAAGGGGAGCGCAAAAGTGACGCAACTTGGCTGCCACCACTGATATTTCCATGAGACCATCCCGAACCATAAGTTGATTTTCCTTCCTAGGGTTAAGGTTTGAGTTACGCCTAGGGTAAGGGTCTATTAACCAGAAAGCCCTGAGTTCCAAGAACACAGCAGCTGCGAAGGACTACCCAAGAAGAGCGCAAAAGTACCACAACATGCCTGCCTCCACAGCTTTTTCCTTGGGGACATGCCTTATTCCTGGCTGATTTGCCTTTCTCGTCTTAGGGTTGCGGTTCGGCCTAGGGCCAGGATTTTTAAAAGCAGGAAGCCCTGAGTTCCAGGCACACTGCAGCTGTGAAAGGCATCCAAAAGGGAGTGCAAAAGTGCCACAACATGGCTGCTTTCACGGCTTTTTCCTTGGCAAGAAGCCTAACACCAGGCTGATTTACTTTCCCAGGGTTACTGTTAGGCTTAGGCCTAGGGCTAGGATTTTTGAAACTAGGAGGCCCTTAGCTCCAGGCACACTGCAGCTGTTCAAGGCATCCCAAGGGGAGTACAAAAGTGCAACAACATGGCAGCTTTCACAGCTTTTTCCTTGGCAAGAAGCCTAACACCAGGCTGATTTACTTTCCCAGGGTTACTGTTAGGCTTAGGCCTAGGGCTAGGATTTTTGAAACTAGGAAGCCCTTAGCTCCAGGCACACTGCAGCTGTTCAAGGCATCCCAAGGGGAGTACAAAAGTGCAACAACATGGCAGCTTTCACAGCTTTTTCCTTGGCACCATCCCTATACCTAGGCTGATTTATCTGCCTAGGGTTAGGGTTAGGGTTCAGCCTAGGGCTTGGATTTCTTTAACCAGGAAGCCCTGAGTTCCAGGCTTACTTCATCTGCCAAAGGCATCCCAAAGGGAGTGCAGAAGTGCCACAACATGGCTGCTTTCACGGCTTTTTCCTTGGCAAGAAGCCTAACATAAGGCTGATTTACCTTCCCAGGGTTACTGTTAGGCTTAGGCCTAGGGCTAGGATTTTTGAAACTAGGAAGCCCTTAGCTCCAGGCACACTGCAGCTGTTCAAGGCATCCCAAGGGGAGTACAAAAGTGCAACAACATGGCTGCTTTCACGGCTTTTCCCTTAGGAAGAACCCTAATACCCGGCTGATTTACCTTCCTAGGGTTACTGTTAGGCTTAGGCCTAGGACTTTTAAAACCAGGAAGCCCTGGGCTCCAGGCACACTGCAGCTGCGAAAGGCATCCCAAGGGGAGCGCAAAAGTGACGCAACTTGGCTGCCACCACTGATATTTCCATGAGACCATCCCGAACCATAGGTTGATTTTCCTTCCTAGGGTTAAGGTTTGAGTTACGCCTAGGGTAAGGGTTCTATTAACCAGAAAGCCCTGAGTTCCAAGAACACAGCAGCTGCGAAGGACTAGCCAAGAAGAGCGCAAAAGTACCACAACATGCCTGCCTCCACAGCTTTTTCCTTGGGGACATGCCTAATTCCTGGCTGATTTGCCTTTCTCGTCTTAGGGTTGGGGTTCGGCCTAGGGCTAGGATTTTTAAAATCAGGAAGCCCTGAGTTCCAGGCACACTGGAGCTGTGAAAGGCATCCAAAAGGGAGTGCAAAAGTGCCACAACATGGCTGCTTTCACGGCTTTTTCCTTGGCAAGAAGCCTAACATCAGGCTGATTTACTTTCCCAGGGTTACTGTTAGGCTTAGGCCTAGGGCTAGGATTTTTGAAACTAGGAAGCCCTTAGCTCCAGGCACACTGCAGCTGTTCAAGGCATCCCAAGGGGAGTACAAAAGTGCAACAACATGGCAGCTTTCACAGCTTTTTCCTTGGCACCATCCCTATACCTAGGCTGATTTATCTGCCTAGGGTTAGGGTTAGGGTTCAGCCTAGGGCTTGGATTTCTTTAACCAGGAAGCCCTGAGTTCCAGGCTTACTTCATCTGCCAAAGGCATCCCAAAGGGAGTGCAGAAGTGCCACAACATGGCTGCTTTCACGGCTTTTTCCTTGGCAAGAAGCCTAACATCAGGCTGATTTACTTTCCCAGGGTTACTGTTCGGCTTAGGCCTAGGGCTAGGATTTTTGAAACTAGGAAGCCCTTAGCTCCAGGCACACTGCAGCTGTTCAAGGCATCCCAAGGGGAGTACAATAGTGCAACAACATGGCAGCTTTCACAGCTTTTTCCTTGGCACCATCCCTATACCTGGGCTGATTTATCTGCCTAGGGTTAGGGTTAGGGTTCAGCCTAGGGCTTGAATTTTTTTTACCAGGAAGCCCTGAGTTCCAGGCTTACTTCATCTGCCAAAGGCATCCCAAAGGGAGTGCAGAAGTGCCACAACATGGCTGCTTTCACGGCTTTTCCCTTAGGAAGAACCCTAATACCCGGCTGATTTACCTTCCTAGGGTTACTGTTAGGCTTAGGCCTAGGACTTTTAAAACCAGGAAGCCCTGGGCTCCAGGCACACTGCAGCTGCAAAAGGCATCCCAAGGGGAGCGCAAAAGTGACGCAACTTGGCTGCCACCACTGATATTTCCATGAGACCATCCCGAACCATAGGTTGATTTTCCTTCCTAGGGTTAAGGTTTGAGTTACGCCTAGGGTAAGGGTCTATTAACCAGAAAGCCCTGAGTTCCAAGAACACAGCAGCTGCGAAGGACTAGCCAAGAAGAGCGCAAAAGTACCACAACATGCCTGCCTCCACAGCTTTTTCCTTGGGGACATGCCTAATTCCTGGCTGATTTGCCTTTCTCGTCTTAGGGTTGCGGTTCGGCCTAGGGCTAGGATTTTTAAAAGCAGGAAGCCCTGAGTTCCAGGCACACTGGAGCTGTGAAAGGCATCCAAAAGGGAGTGCAAAAGTGCCACAACATGGCTGCTTTCACGGCTTTTTCCTTGGCAAGAAGCCTAACACCAGGCTGATTTGCCTACCCAGGGTTACTGTTAGGCTTAGGCCTAGGGCTAGGATTTTTAAAACTAGGAAGCCCTGGGCTCCAGGCACACTGCAGCTGTTCAAGGCATCCCAAGGGGAGTACAAAAGTGCAACAACATGGCAGCTTTCACAGCTTTTTCCTTGGCACCATCCCTATACCTAGGCTGATTTATCTGCCTAGGGTTAGGGTTAGGGTTCAGCCTAGGGCTTGAATTTTTTTTAACCAGGAAGCCCTGAGTTCCAGGCTTACTTCATCTGCCAAAGGCATCCCAAAGGGAGTGCAGAAGTGCCACAACATGGCTGCTTTCACGGCTTTTCCCTTAGGAAGAGCCCTAATACCCGGCTGATTTACCTTCCTAGGGTTACTGTTAGGCTTAGGCCTAGGACTTTTAAAACCAGGAAGCCCTGGGCTCCAGGCACACTGCAGCTGCAAAAGGCATCCCAAGGGGAGCGCAAAAGTGACGCAACTTGGCTGCCACCACTGATATTTCCATGAGACCATCCCGAACCATAGGTTGATTTTCCTTCCTAGGGTTAAGGTTTGAGTTACGCCTAGGGTAAGGGTCTATTAACCAGAAAGCCCTGAGTTCCAAGAACACAGCAGCTGCGAAGGACTAGCCAAGAAGAGTGCAAAAGTACCACAACATGCCTGCCTCCACAGCTTTTTCCTTGGGGACATGCCTAATTCCTGGCTGATTTGCCTTTCTCGTCTTAGGGTTGGGGTTCGGCCTAGGGCTAGGATTTTTAAAAGCAGGAAGCCCTGAGTTCCAGGCACACTGGAGCTGTGAAAGGCATCCAAAAGGGAGTGCAAAAGTGCCACAACATGGCTGCTTTCACGGCTTTTTCCTTGGCAAGAAGCCTAACACCAGGCTGATTTGCCTTCCCAGGGTTACTGTTAGGCTTAGGCCTAGGGCTAGGATTTTTAAAACTAGGAAGCCCTGGGCTCCAGGCACACTGCAGCTGTTCAAGGCATCCCAAGGGGAGTACAAAAGTGCAACAACATGGCAGCTTTCACAGCTTTTTCCTTGGCACCATCCCTATACCTAGGCTGATTTATCTGCCTAGGGTTAGGGTTAGGGTTCAGCCTAGGGCTTGAATTTTTTTTAACCAGGAAGCCCTGAGTTCCAGGCTTACTTCATCTGCCAAAGGCATCCCAAAGGGAGTGCAGAAGTGCCACAACATGGCTGCTTTCACGGCTTTTCCCTTAGGAAGAACCCTAATACCCGGCTGATTTACCTTCCTAGGGTTACTGTTAGGCTTAGGCCTAGGACTTTTAAAACCAGGAAGCCCTGGGCTCCAGGCACACTGCAGCTGTGAAAGGCATCCCAAGGGCAGCGCAAAAGTGACGCAACTTGGCTGCCACCACTGATATTTCCATGAGACCATCCCGAACCATAGGATGATTTTCCTTCCTAGGGTTAAGGTTTGAGTTACGCCTAGGGTAAGGGTTCTATTAACCAGAAAGCCCTGAGTTCCAAGAACACAGCAGCTGCGAAGGACTAGCCAAGAAGAGCGCAAAAGTACCACAACATGCCTGCCTCCACAGCTTTTTCCTTTGGGACATGCCTAATTCCTGGCTGATTTGCCTTTCTCGTCTTAGGGTTGGGGTTCGGCCTAGGGCTAGGATTTCTTTAACCAGGAAGCCCTGAGTTCCAGGCTTACTTCATCTGCCAAAGGCATCCCAAAGGGAGTGCAGAAGTGCCACAACATGGCTGCTTTCACGGCTTTTTCCTTGGCAAGAAGCCTAACATCAGGCTGATTTACTTTCCCAGGGTTACTGTTAGGCTTAGGCCTAGGGCTAGGATTTTTGAAACTAGGAAGCCCTTAGCTCCAGGCACACTGCAGCTGTTCAAGGCATCCCAAGGGGAGTACAAAAGTGCAACAACATGGCAGCTTTCACAGCTTTTTCCTTGGCACCATCCCTATACCTGGGCTGATTTATCTGCCTAGGGTTAGGGTTAGGGTTCAGCCTAGGGCTTGAATTTTTTTAACCAGGAAGCCCTGAGTTCCAGGCTTACTTCATCTGCCAAAGGCATCCCAAAGGGAGTGCAGAAGTGCCACAACATGGCTGCTTTCACGGCTTTTCCCTTAGGAAGAACCCTAATACCCGGCTGATTTACCTTCCTAGGGTTACTGTTAGGCTTAGGCCTAGGACTTTTAAAACCAGGAAGCCCTGGGCTCCAGGCACACTGCAGCTGCGAAAGGCATCCCAAGGGGAGCGCAAAAGTGACGCAACTTGGCTGCCACCACTGATATTTCCATGAGACCATCCCGAACCATAGGCTGATTTTCCTTCCTAGGGTTAAGGTTTGAGTTACGCCTAGGGTAAGGGCTCTATTAACCAGAAAGCCCTGAGTTCCAAGAACACAGCAGCTGCGTAGGACTAGCCAAGAAGAGCGCAAAAGTACCACAACATGCCTGCCTCCACAGCTTTTTCCTTGGGGACATGCCTAATTCCTGGCGGATTTGCCTTTCTCGTCATAGGGTTGGGGTTCGGCCTAGGGCTAGGATTTTTAAAAGCAGGAAGCCCTGAGTTCCAGGCACACTGGAGCTGTGAAAGGCATCCAAAAGGGAGTGCAGAAGTGCCACAACATGGCTGCTTTCACGGCTTGTTCCTTGGCAAGACGCCTAACACCAGGCTGACTTACCTTCCCAGGGTTACTATTAGGCTTAGGCCTAGGGCTAGGATTTTTAAAACTAGGAAGCCCTTAGCTCCAGGCACACTGCAGCTGTTCAAGGCATCCCAAGGGGAGTACAAAAGTGCAACAACATGGCAGCTTTCACAGCTTTTTCCTTGGCACCATCCCTATACCTAGGCTGATTTATCTGCCTAGGGTTAGGGTTAGGGTTCAGCCTAGGGCTTGAATTTCTTTAACCAGGAAGCCCTGAGTTCCAGGCTTACTTCAACTGCCAAAGGCATCCCAAAGGGAGTGCAGAAGTGCCACAACATGGCTGCTTTCACGGCTTTTCCCTTAGGAAGAACCCTAATACCCGGCTGATTTACCTTCCTAGGGTTACTGTTAGGCTTAGGCCTAGGACTTTTAAAACCAGGAAGCCCTGGGCTCCAGGCACACTGCAGCTGCAAAAGGCATCCCAAGGGGAGCGCAAAAGTGATGCAACTTGGCTGCCACCACTGATATTTCCATGAGACCATCCCGAACCATAGGTTGATTTTCCTTCCTAGGGTTAAGGTTTGAGTTACGCCTAGGGTAAGGGTCTATTAACCAGAAAGCCCTGAGTTCCAAGAACACAGCAGCTGCGAAGGACTAGCCAAGAAGAGCGCAAAAGTACCACAACATGCCTGCCTCCACAGCTTTTTCCTTGGGGACATGCCTAATTCCTGGCTGATTTGCCTTTCTCGTCTTAGGGTTGCGGTTCGGCCTAGGGCCAGGATTTTTAAAAGCAGGAAGCCCTGAGTTCCAGGCACACTGCAGCTGTGAAAGGCATCCAAAAGGGAGTGCAAAAGTGCCACAACATGGCTGCTTTCACGGCTTTTTCCTTGGCAAGAAGCCTAACACCAGGCTGATTTACTTTCCCAGGGTTACTGTTAGGCTTAGGCCTAGGGCTAGGATTTTTGAATCTAGGAGGCCCTTAGCTCCAGGCACACTGCAGCTGTTCAAGGCATCCCAAGGGGAGTACAAAAGTGCAACAACATGGCAGCTTTCACAGCTTTTTCCTTGGCAAGAAGCCTAACACCAGGCTGATTTACTTTCCCAGGGTTACTGTTAGGCTTAGGCCTAGGGCTAGGATTTTTGAAACTAGGAAGCCCTTAGCTCCAGGCACACTGCAGCTGTTCAAGGCATCCCAAGGGGAGTACAAAAGTGCAACAACATGGCAGCTTTCACAGCTTTTTCCTTGGCACCATCCCTATACCTAGGCTGATTTATCTGCCTAGGGTTAGGGTTAGGGTTCAGCCTAGGGCTTGGATTTCTTTAACCAGGAAGCCCTGAGTTCCAGGCTTACTTCATCTGCCAAAGGCATCCCAAAGGGAGTGCAGAAGTGCCACAACATGGCTGCTTTCACGGCTTTTTCCTTGGCAAGAAGCCTAACATAAGGCTGATTTACCTTCCCGGGGTTACTGTTAGGCTTAGGCCTAGGGCTAGGATTTTTGAAACTAGGAAGCCCTTAGCTCCAGGCACACTGCAGCTGTTCAAGGCATCCCAAGGGGACTACAAAAGTGCAACAACATGGCTGCTTTCACGGCTTTTCCCTTAGGAAGAACCCTAATACCCGGCTGATTTACCTTCCTAGGGTTACTGTTAGGCTTAGGCCTAGGACTTTTAAAACCAGGAAGCCCTGGGCTCCAGGCACACTGCAGCTGCGAAAGGCATCCCAAGGGGAGCGCAAAAGTGACGCAACTTGGCTGCCACCACTGATATTTCCATGAGACCATCCCGAACCATAGGTTGATTTTCCTTCCTAGGGTTAAGGTTTGAGTTACGCCTAGGGTAAGGGTTCTATTAACCAGAAAGCCCTGAGTTCCAAGAACACAGCAGCTGCGAAGGACTAGCCAAGAAGAGCGCAAAAGTACCACAACATGCCTGCCTCCACAGCTTTTTCCTTGGGGACATGCCTAATTCCTGGCTGATTTGCCTTTCTCGTCTTAGGGTTGCGGTTCGGCCTAGGGCTAGGATTTTTAAAAGCAGGAAGCCCTGAGTTCCAGGCACACTGCAGCTGTGAAAGGCATCCAAAAGGGAGTGCAAAAGTGCCACAACATGGCTGCTTTCACGGCTTTTTCCTTGGCAAGAAGCCTAACACCAGGCTGATTTGCCTTCCCAGGGTTACTGTTAGGCTTAGGCCTAGGGCTAGGATTTTTAAAACTAGGAAGCCCTGGGCTCCAGGCACACTGCAGCTGTTCAAGGCATCCCAAGGGGAGTACAAAAGTGCAACAACATGGCAGCTTTCACAGCTTTTTCCTTGGCACCATCCCTATACCTAGGCTGATTTATCTGCCTAGGGTTAGGGTTAGGGTTCAGCCTAGGGCTTGAATTTTTTTTAACCAGGAAGCCCTGAGTTCCAGGCTTACTTCATCTGCCAAAGGCATCCCAAAGGGAGTGCAGAAGTGCCACAACATGGCTGCTTTCACGGCTTTTCCCTTAGGAAGAACCCTAATACCCGGCTGATTTACCTTCCTAGGGTTACTGTTAGGCTTAGGCCTAGGACTTTTAAAACCAGGAAGCCCTGGGCTCCAGGCACACTGCAGCTGTGAAAGGCATCCCAAGGGGAGCGCAAAAGTGACGCAACTTGGCTGCCACCACTGATATTTCCATGAGACCATCCCGAACCATAGGATGATTTTCCTTCCTAGGGTTAAGGTTTGAGTTACGCCTAGGGTAAGGGTTCTATTAACCAGAAAGCCCTGAGTTCCAAGAACACAGCAGCTGCGAAGGACTAGCCAAGAAGAGCGCAAAAGTACCACAACATGCCTGCCTCCACAGCTTTTTCCTTGGGGACATGCCTAATTCCTGGCTGATTTGCCTTTCTCGTCTTAGGGTTGGGGTTCGGCCTAGGGCTAGGATTTTTAAAATCAGGAAGCCCTGAGTTCCAGGCACACTGGAGCTGTGAAAGGCATCCAAAAGGGAGTGCAAAAGTGCCACAACATGGCTGCTTTCACGGCTTTTTCCTTGGCAAGAAGCCTAACATCAGGCTGATTTACTTTCCCAGGGTTACTGTTAGGCTTAGGCCTAGGGCTAGGATTTTTGAAACTAGGAAGCCCTTAGCTCCAGGCACACTGCAGCTGTTCAAGGCATCCCAAGGGGAGTACAAAAGTGCAACAACATGGCAGCTTTCACAGCTTTTTCCTTGGCACCATCCCTATACCTAGGCTGATTTATCTGCCTAGGGTTAGGGTTAGGGTTCAGCCTAGGGCTTGGATTTCTTTAACCAGGAAGCCCTGAGTTCCAGGCTTACTTCATCTGCCAAAGGCATCCCAAAGGGAGTGCAGAAGTGCCACAACATGGCTGCTTTCACGGCTTTTTCCTTGGCAAGAAGCCTAACATCTGGCTGATTTACTTTCCCAGGGTTACTGTTAGGCTTAGGCCTAGGGCTAGGATTTTTGAAACTAGGAAGCCCTTAGCTCCAGGCACACTGCAGCTGTTCAAGGCATCCCAAGGGGAGTACAAAAGTGCAACAACATGGCAGCTTTCACAGCTTTTTCCTTGGCACCATCCCTATACCTGGGCTGATTTATCTGCCTAGGGTTAGGGTTAGGGTTCAGCCTAGGGCTTGAATTTTTTTAACCAGGAAGCCCTGAGTTCCAGGCTTACTTCATCTGCCAAAGGCATCCCAAAGGGAGTGCAGAAGTGCCACAACATGGCTGCTTTCACGGCTTTTCCCTTAGGAAGAACCCTAATACCCGGCTGATTTACCTTCCTAGGGTTACTGTTAGGCTTAGGCCTAGGACTTTTAAAACCAGGAAGCCCTGGGCTCCAGGCACACTGCAGCTGCAAAAGGCATCCCAAGGGGAGCGCAAAAGTGACGCAACTTGGCTGCCACCACTGATATTTCCATGAGACCATCCCGAACCATAGGTTGATTTTCCTTCCTAGGGTTAAGGTTTGAGTTACGCCTAGGGTAAGGGTCTATTAACCAGAAAGCCCTGAGTTCCAAGAACACAGCAGCTGCGAAGGACTAGCCAAGAAGAGCGCAAAAGTACCACAACATGCCTGCCTCCACAGCTTTTTCCTTGGGGACATGCCTAATTCCTGGCTGATTTGCCTTTCTCGTCTTAGGGTTGGGGTTCGGCCTAGGGCTAGGATTTTTAAAAGCAGGAAGCCCTGAGTTCCAGGCACACTGGAGCTGTGAAAGGCATCCAAAAGGGAGTGCAAAAGTGCCACAACATGGCTGCTTTCACGGCTTTTTCCTTGGCAAGAAGCCTAACACCAGGCTGACATACTTTCCCAGGGTTACTGTTAGGCTTAGGCCTAGGGCTAGGATTTTTGAAACTAGGAAGCCCTGGGCTCCAGGCACACTGCAGCTGTTCAAGGCATCCCAAGGGGAGTACAAAAGTGCAACAACATGGCAGCTTTCACAGCTTTTTCCTTGGCACCATCCCTATACCTAGGCTGATTTATCTGCCTAGGGTTAGGGTTAGGGTTCAGCCTAGGGCTTGGATTTCTTTAACCAGGAAGCCCTGAGTTCCAGGCTTACTTCATCTGCCAAAGGCATCCCAAAGGGAGTGCAGAAGTGCCACAACATGGCTGCTTTCACGGCTTTTCCCTTAGGAAGAACCCTAATACCCGGCTGATTTACCTTCCTAGGGTTACTGTTAGGCTTAGGCCTAGGACTTTTAAAACCAGGAAGCCCTGGGCTCCAGGCACACTGCAGCTGCGAAAGGCATCCCAAGGGCAGCGCAAAAGTGACGCAACTTGGCTGCCACCACTGATATTTCCATGAGACCATCCCGAACCATAGGCTGATTTTCCTTCCTAGGGTTAAGGTTTGAGTTACGCCTAGGGTAAGGGTTCTATTAACCAGCAAGCCCTGAGTTCCAAGAACACAGCAGCTGCGAAGGACTAGCCAAGAAGAGCGCAAAAGTACCACAACATGCCTGCCTCCACAGCTTTTTCCTTGGGGACATGCCTAATTCCTGGCTGATTTGCCTTTCTCGTCTTAGGGTTGGGGTTCGGCCTAGGGCTAGGATTTTTAAAATCAGGAAGCCCTGAGTTCCAGGCACACTGGAGCTGTGAAAGGCATCCAAAAGGGAGTGCAAAAGTGCCACAACATGGCTGCTTTCACGGCTTTTTCCTTGGCAAGAAGCCTAACATCAGGCTGATTTACTTTCCCAGGGTTACTGTTAGGCTTAGGCCTAGGGCTAGGATTTTTGAAACTAGGAAGCCCTTAGCTCCAGGCACACTGCAGCTGTTCAAGGCATCCCAAGGGGAGTACAAAAGTGCAACAACATGGCCGCTTTCACAGCTTTTTCCTTGGCACCATCCCTATACCTAGGCTGATTTATCTGCCTAGGGTTAGGGTTAGGGTTCAGCCTAGGGCTTGGATTTCTTTAACCAGGAAGCCCTGAGTTCCAGGCTTACTTCATCTGCCAAAGGCATCCCAAAGGGAGTGCAGAAGTGCCACAACATGGCTGCTTTCACGGCTTTTTCCTTGGCAAGAAGCCTAACATCAGGCTGATTTACTTTCCCAGGGTTACTGTTAGGCTTAGGCCTAGGGCTAGGATTTTTGAAACTAGGAAGCCCTTAGCTCCAGGCACACTGCAGCTGTTCAAGGCATCCCAAGGGGAGTACAAAAGTGCAACAACATGGCAGCTTTCACAGCTTTTTCCTTGGCACCATCCCTATACCTGGGCTGATTTATCTGCCTAGGGTTAGGGTTAGGGTTCAGCCTAGGGCTTGGATTTCTTTAACCAGGAAGCCCTGAGTTCCAGGCTTACTTCATCTGCCAAAGGCATCCCAAAGGGAGTGCAGAAGTGCCACAACATGGCTGCTTTCACGGCTTTTCCCTTAGGAAGAACCCTAATACCCGGCTGATTTACCTTCCTAGGGTTACTGTTAGGCTTAGGCCTAGGACTTTTAAAACCAGGAAGCCCTGGGCCCCAGGCACACTGCAGCTGCAAAAGGCATCCCAAGGGGAGCGCAAAAGTGACGCAACTTGGCTGCCACCACTGATATTTCCATGAGACCATCCCGAACCATAGCTTGATTTTCCTTCCTAGGGTTAAGGTTTGAGTTACGCCTAGGGTAAGGGTTCTATTAACCAGAAAGCCCTGAGTTCCAAGAACACAGCAGCTGCGAAGGACTAGCCAAGAAGAGCGCAAAAGTACCACAACATGCCTGCCTCCACAGCTTTTTCCTTGGGGACATGCCTAATTCCTGGCTGATTTGCCTTTCTCGTCATAGGGTTGGGGTTCGGCCTAGGGCTAGGAATTTTAAAAGCAGGAAGCCCTGAGTTCCAGGCACACTGGAGCTGTGAAAGGCATCCAAAAGGGATTGCAAAAGTGCCACAACATGGCTGCTTTCACGGCTTTTTCCTTGGCAAGAAGCCTAACACCAGGCTGATTTACTTTCCCAGGGTTACTGTTAGGCTTAGGCCTAGGGCTAGGATTTTTGAAACTAGGAGGCCCTTAGCTCCAGGCACACTGCAGCTGTTCAAGGCATCCCAAGGGGAGTACAAAAGTGCAACAACATGGCAGCTTTCACAGCTTTTTCCTTGGCAAGAAGCCTAACACCAGGCTGATTTACTTTCCCAGGGTTACTGTTAGGCTTAGGCCTAGGGCTAGGATTTTTGAAACTAGGAAGCCCTTAGCTCCAGGCACACTGCAGCTGTTCAAGGCATCCCAAGGGGAGTACAAAAGTGCAACAACATGGCAGCTTTCACAGCTTTTTCCTTGGCACCATCCCTATACCTAGGCTGATTTATCTGCCTAGGGTTAGGGTTAGGGTTCAGCCTAGGGCTTGGATTTCTTTAACCAGGAAGCCCTGAGTTCCAGGCTTACTTCATCTGCCAAAGGCATCCCAAAGGGAGTGCAGAAGTGCCACAACATGGCTGCTTTCAGGGCTTTTTCCTTGGCAAGAAGCCTAACATAAGGCTGATTTACCTTCCCAGGGTTACTGTTAGGCTTAGGCCTAGGGCTAGGATTTTTGAAACTAGGAAGCCCTTAGCTCCAGGCACACTGCAGCTGTTCAAGGCATCCCAAGGGGACTACAAAAGTGCAACAACATGGCTGCTTTCACGGCTTTTCCCTTAGGAAGAACCCTAATACCCGGCTGATTTACCTTCCTAGGGTTACTGTTAGGCTTAGGCCTAGGACTTTTAAAACCAGGAAGCCCTGGGCTCCAGGCACACTGCAGCTGCGAAAGGCATCCCAAGGGGAGTGCAAAAGTGACGCAACTTGGCTGCCACCACTGATATTTCCATGAGACCATCCCGAACCATAGGTTGATTTTCCTTCCTAGGGTTAAGGTTTGAGTTACGCCTAGGGTAAGGGTTCTATTAACCAGAAAGCCCTGAGTTCCAAGAACACAGCAGCTGCGAAGGACTAGCCAAGAAGAGCGCAAAAGTACCACAACATGCCTGCCTCCACAGCTTTTTCCTTGGGGACATGCCTAATTCCTGGCTGATTTGCCTTTCTCGTCTTAGGGTTGCGGTTCGGCCTAGGGCTAGGATTTTTAAAAGCAGGAAGCCCTGAGTTCCAGGCACACTGCAGCTGTGAAAGGCATCCAAAAGGGAGTGCAAAAGTGCCACAACATGGCTGCTTTCACGGCTTTTTCCTTGGCAAGAAGCCTAACACCAGGCTGATTTGCCTTCCCAGGGTTACTGTTAGGCTTAGGCCTAGGGCTAGGATTTTTAAAACTAGGAAGCCCTGGGCTCCAGGCACACTGCAGCTGTTCAAGGCATCCCAAGGGGAGTACAAAAGTGCAACAACATGGCAGCTTTCACAGCTTTTTCCTTGGCACCATCCCTATACCTAGGCTGATTTATCTGCCTAGGGTTAGGGTTAGGGTTCAGCCTAGGGCTTGAATTTTTTTTAACCAGGAAGCCCTGAGTTCCAGGCTTACTTCATCTGCCAAAGGCATCCCAAAGGGAGTGCAGAAGTGCCACAACATGGCTGCTTTCACGGCTTTTCCCTTAGGAAGAACCCTAATACCCGGCTGATTTACCTTCCTAGGGTTACTGTTAGGCTTAGGCCTAGGACTTTTAAAACCAGGAAGCCCTGGGCTCCAGGCACACTGCAGCTGTGAAAGGCATCCCAAGGGGAGCGCAAAAGTGACGCAACTTGGCTGCCACCACTGATATTTCCATGAGACCATCCCGAACCATAGGATGATTTTCCTTCCTAGGGTTAAGGTTTGAGTTACGCCTAGGGTAAGGGTTCTATTAACCAGAAAGCCCTGAGTTCCAAGAACACATCAGCTGCGAAGGACTAGCCAAGAAGAGCGCAAAAGTACCACAACATGCCTGCCTCCACAGCTTTTTCCTTGGGGACATGCCTAATTCCTGGCTGATTTGCCTTTCTCGTCTTAGGGTTGGGGTTCGGCCTAGGGCTAGGATTTTTAAAATCAGGAAGCCCTGAGTTCCAGGCACACTGGAGCTGTGAAAGGCATCCAAAAGGGAGTGCAAAAGTGCCACAACATGGCTGCTTTCACGGCTTTTTCCTTGGCAAGAAGCCTAACATCAGGCTGATTTACTTTCCCAGGGTTACTGTTAGGCTTAGGCCTAGGGCTAGGATTTTTGAAACTAGGAAGCCCTTAGCTCCAGGCACACTGCAGCTGTTCAAGGCATCCCAAGGGGAGTACAAAAGTGCAACAACATGGCAGCTTTCACAGCTTTTTCCTTGGCACCATCCCTATACCTAGGCTGATTTATCTGCCTAGGGTTAGGGTTAGGGTTCAGCCTAGGGCTTGGATTTCTTTAACCAGGAAGCCCTGAGTTCCAGGCTTACTTCATCTGCCAAAGGCATCCCAAAGGGAGTGCAGAAGTGCCACAACATGGCTGCTTTCACGGCTTTTTCCTTGGCAAGAAGCCTAACATCTGGCTGATTTACTTTCCCAGGGTTACTGTTAGGCTTAGGCCTAGGGCTAGGATTTTTGAAACTAGGAAGCCCTTAGCTCCAGGCACACTGCAGCTGTTCAAGGCATCCCAAGGGGAGTACAAAAGTGCAACAACATGGCAGCTTTCACAGCTTTTTCCTTGGCACCATCCCTATACCTGGGCTGATTTATCTGCCTAGGGTTAGGGTTAGGGTTCAGCCTAGGGCTTGAATTTTTTTAACCAGGAAGCCCTGAGTTCCAGGCTTACTTCATCTGCCAAAGGCATCCCAAAGGGAGTGCAGAAGTGCCACAACATGGCTGCTTTCACGGCTTTTCCCTTAGGAAGAACCCTAATACCCGGCTGATTTACCTTCCTAGGGTTACTGTTAGGCTTAGGCCTAGGACTTTTAAAACCAGGAAGCCCTGGGCTCCAGGCACACTGCAGCTGCAAAAGGCATCCCAAGGGGAGCGCAAAAGTGACGCAACTTGGCTGCCACCACTGATATTTCCATGAGACCATCCCGAACCATAGGTTGATTTTCCTTCCTAGGGTTAAGGTTTGAGTTACGCCTAGGGTAAGGGTCTATTAACCAGAAAGCCCTGAGTTCCAAGAACACAGCAGCTGCGAAGGACTAGCCAAGAAGAGCGCAAAAGTACCACAACATGCCTGCCTCCACAGCTTTTTCCTTGGGGACATGCCTAATTCCTGGCTGATTTGCCTTTCTCGTCTTAGGGTTGGGGTTCGGCCTAGGGCTAGGATTTTTAAAAGCAGGAAGCCCTGAGTTCCAGGCACACTGGAGCTGTGAAAGGCATCCAAAAGGGAGTGCAAAAGTGCCACAACATGGCTGCTTTCACGGCTTTTTCCTTGGCAAGAAGCCTAACACCAGGCTGACATACTTTCCCAGGGTTACTGTTAGGCTTAGGCCTAGGGCTAGGATTTTTGAAACTAGGAAGCCCTGGGCTCCAGGCACACTGCAGCTGTTCAAGGCATCCCAAGGGGAGTACAAAAGTGCAACAACATGGCAGCTTTCACAGCTTTTTCCTTGGCACCATCCCTATACCTAGGCTGATTTATCTGCCTAGGGTTAGGGTTAGGGTTCAGCCTAGGGCTTGGATTTCTTTAACCAGGAAGCCCTGAGTTCCAGGCTTACTTCATCTGCCAAAGGCATCCCAAAGGGAGTGCAGAAGTGCCACAACATGGCTGCTTTCACGGCTTTTCCCTTAGGAAGAACCCTAATACCCGGCTGATTTACCTTCCTAGGGTTACTGTTAGGCTTAGGCCTAGGACTTTTAAAACCAGGAAGCCCTGGGCTCCAGGCACACTGCAGCTGCGAAAGGCATCCCAAGGGGAGCGCAAAAGTGACGCAACTTGGCTGCCACCACTGATATTTCCATGAGACCATCCCGAACCATAGGCTGATTTTCCTTCCTAGGGTTAAGGTTTGAGTTACGCCTAGGGTAAGGGTTCTATTAACCAGAAAGCCCTGAGTTCCAAGAACACAGCAGCTGCGAAGGACTAGCCAAGAAGAGCGCAAAAGTACCACAACATGCCTGCCTCCACAGCTTTTTCCTTGGGGACATGCCTAATTCCTGGCTGATTTGCCTTTCTCGTCTTAGGGTTGGGGTTCGGCCTAGGGCTAGGATTTTTAAAATCAGGAAGCCCTGAGTTCCAGGCACACTGGAGCTGTGAAAGGCATCCAAAAGGGAGTGCAAAAGTGCCACAACATGGCTGCTTTCACGGCTTTTTCCTTGGCAAGAAGCCTAACATCAGGCTGATTTACTTTCCCAGGGTTACTGTTAGGCTTAGGCCTAGGGCTAGGATTTTTGAAACTAGGAAGCCCTTAGCTCCAGGCACACTGCAGCTGTTCAAGGCATCCCAAGGGGAGTACAAAAGTGCAACAACATGGCCGCTTTCACAGCTTTTTCCTTGGCACCATCCCTATACCTAGGCTGATTTATCTGCCTAGGGTTAGGGTTAGGGTTCAGCCTAGGGCTTGGATTTCTTTAACCAGGAAGCCCTGAGTTCCAGGCTTACTTCATCTGCCAAAGGCATCCCAAAGGGAGTGCAGAAGTGCCACAACATGGCTGCTTTCACGGCTTTTTCCTTGGCAAGAAGCCTAACATCAGGCTGATTTACTTTCCCAGGGTTACTGTTAGGCTTAGGCCTAGGGCTAGGATTTTTGAAACTAGGAAGCCCTTAGCTCCAGGCACACTGCAGCTGTTCAAGGCATCCCAAGGGGAGTACAAAAGTGCAACAACATGGCAGCTTTCACAGCTTTTTCCTTGGCACCATCCCTATACCTGGGCTGATTTATCTGCCTAGGGTTAGGGTTAGGGTTCAGCCTAGGGCTTGGATTTCTTTAACCAGGAAGCCCTGAGTTCCAGGCTTACTTCATCTGCCAAAGGCATCCCAAAGGGAGTGCAGAAGTGCCACAACATGGCTGCTTTCACGGCTTTTCCCTTAGGAAGAACCCTAATACCCGGCTGATTTACCTTCCTAGGGTTACTGTTAGGCTTAGGCCTAGGACTTTTAAAACCAGGAAGCCCTGGGCCCCAGGCACACTGCAGCTGCGAAAGGCATCCCAAGGGGAGCGCAAAAGTGACGCAACTTGGCTGCCACCACTGATATTTCCATGAGACCATCCCGAACCATAGCTTGATTTTCCTTCCTAGGGTTAAGGTTTGAGTTACGCCTAGGGTAAGGGTTCTATTAACCAGAAAGCCCTGAGTTCCAAGAACACAGCAGCTGCGAAGGACTAGCCAAGAAGAGCGCAAAAGTACCACAACATGCCTGCCTCCACAGCTTTTTCCTTGGGGACATGCCTAATTCCTGGCTGATTTGCCTTTCTCGTCATAGGGTTGGGGTTCGGCCTAGGGCTAGGAATTTTAAAAGCAGGAAGCCCTGAGTTCCAGGCACACTGGAGCTGTGAAAGGCATCCAAAAGGGATTGCAAAAGTGCCACAACATGGCTGCTTTCACGGCTTTTTCCTTGGCAAGAAGCCTAACATCAGGCTGATTTACTTTCCCAGGGTTACTGTTAGGCTTAGGCCTAGGGCTAGGATTTTTGAAACTAGGAAGCCCTTAGCTCCAGGCACACTGCAGCTGTTCAAGGCATCCCAAGGGGAGTACAAAAGTGCAACAACATGGCAGCTTTCACAGCTTTTTCCTTGGCACCATCCCTATACCTGGGCTGATTTATCTGCCTAGGGTTAGGGTTAGGGTTCAGCCTAGGGCTTGGATTTCTTTAACCAGGAAGCCCTGAGTTCCAGGCTTACTTCATCTGCCAAAGGCATCCCAAAGGGAGTGCAGAAGTGCCACAACATGGCTGCTTTCACGGCTTTTCCCTTAGGAAGAACCCTAATACCCGGCTGATTTACCTTCCTAGGGTTACTGTTAGGCTTAGGCCTAGGACTTTTAAAACCAGGAAGCCCTGGGCCCCAGGCACACTGCAGCTGCGAAAGGCATCCCAAGGGGAGCGCAAAAGTGACGCAACTTGGCTGCCACCACTGATATTTCCATGAGACCATCCCGAACCATAGCTTGATTTTCCTTCCTAGGGTTAAGGTTTGAGTTACGCCTAGGGTAAGGGTTCTATTAACCAGAAAGCCCTGAGTTCCAAGAACACAGCAGCTGCGAAGGACTAGCCAAGAAGAGCGCAAAAGTACCACAACATGCCTGCCTCCACAGCTTTTTCCTTGGGGACATGCCTAATTCCTGGCTGATTTGCCTTTCTCGTCATAGGGTTGGGGTTCGGCCTAGGGCTAGGATTTTTAAAATCAGGAAGCCCTGAGTTCCAGGCACACTGGAGCTGTGAAAGGCATCCAAAAGGGAGTGCAAAAGTGCCACAACATGGCTGCTTTCACGGCTTTTTCCTTGGCAAGAAGCCTAACATCAGGCTGATTTACTTTCCCAGGGTTACTGTTAGGCTTAGGCCTAGGGCTAGGATTTTTGAAACTAGGAAGCCCTTAGCTCCAGGCACACTGCAGCTGTTCAAGGCATCCCAAGGGGAGTACAAAAGTGCAACAACATGGCCGCTTTCACAGCTTTTTCCTTGGCACCATCCCTATACCTAGGCTGATTTATCTGCCTAGGGTTAGGGTTAGGGTTCAGCCTAGGGCTTGGATTTCTTTAACCAGGAAGCCCTGAGTTCCAGGCTTACTTCATCTGCCAAAGGCATCCCAAAGGGAGTGCAGAAGTGCCACAACATGGCTGCTTTCACGGCTTTTTCCTTGGCAAGAAGCCTAACATCAGGCTGATTTACCTTCCCAGGGTTACTGTTAGGCTTAGGCCTAGGGCTAGGATTTTTGAAACTAGGAAGCCCTTAGCTCCAGGCACACTGCAGCTGTTCAAGGCATCCCAAGGGGAGTACAAAAGTGCAACAACATGGCAGCTTTCACAGCTTTTTCCTTGGCACCATCCCTATACCTGGGCTGATTTATCTGCCTAGGGTTAGGGTTAGGGTTCAGCCTAGGGCTTGGATTTCTTTAACCAGGAAGCCCTGAGTTCCAGGCTTACTTCATCTGCCAAAGGCATCCCAAAGGGAGTGCAGAAGTGCCACAACATGGCTGCTTTCACGGCTTTTCCCTTAGGAAGAACCCTAATACCCGGCTGATTTACCTTCCTAGGGTTACTGTTAGGCTTAGGCCTAGGAC
Organism: Ammospiza nelsoni; assembly: GCF_027579445.1. Taxonomy (NCBI): domain Eukaryota; kingdom Metazoa; phylum Chordata; class Aves; order Passeriformes; family Passerellidae; genus Ammospiza; species Ammospiza nelsoni. The sequence goes on from NW_026683194.1 coordinate 900,117, forward strand.
TTTTAAAACCAGGAAGCCCTGGGCCCCAGGCACACTGCAGCTGCGAAAGGCATCCCAAGGGGAGCGCAAAAGTGACGCAACTTGGCTGCCACCACTGATATTTCCATGAGACCATCCCGAACCATAGCTTGATTTTCCTTCCTAGGGTTAAGGTTTGAGTTACGCCTAGGGTAAGGGTTCTATTAACCAGAAAGCCCTGAGTTCCAAGAACACAGCAGCTGCGAAGGACTAGCCAAGAAGAGCGCAAAAGTACCACAACATGCCTGCCTCCACAGCTTTTTCCTTGGGGACATGCCTAATTCCTGGCTGATTTGCCTTTCTCGTCATAGGGTTGGGGTTCGGCCTAGGGCTAGGAATTTTAAAAGCAGGAAGCCCTGAGTTCCAGGCACACTGGAGCTGTGAAAGGCATCCAAAAGGGATTGCAAAAGTGCCACAACATGGCTGCTTTCACGGCTTTTTCCTTGGCAAGACGCCTAACACCAGGCTGACTTACCTTCCCAGGGTTACTATTAGGCTTAAGCCTAGGGCTACGATTTTTAAAACTAGGAAGCCCTTAGCTCCAGGCACACTGCAGCTGTTCAAGGCATCCCAAGGGGAGTACAAAAGTGCAACAACATGGCAGCTTTCACAGCTTTTTCCTTGGCACCATCCCTATACCTAGGCTGATTTAACTGCCTAGGGTTAGGGTTAGGGTTCAGCCTAGGGCTTGAATTTCTTTAACCAGGAAGCCCTGAGTTCCAGGCTTACTTCATCTGCCAAAGGCATCCCAAAGGGAGTGCAGAAGTGCCACAACATGGCTGCTTTCACGGCTTTTCCCTTAGGAAGAACCCTAATACCCGGCTGATTTACCTTCCTAGGGTTACTGTTAGGCTTAGGCCTAGGACTTTTAAAACCAGGAAGCCCTGGGCTCCAGGCACACTGCAGCTGCGAAAGGCATCCCAAGGGGAGCGCAAAAGTGACGCAACTTGGCTGCCACCACTGATATTTCCATGAGACCATCCCGAACCATAGGCTGATTTTCCTTCCTAGGGTTAAGGTTTGAGTTACGCCTAGGGTAAGGGTCTATTAACCAGAAAGCCCTGAGTTCCAAGAACACAGCAGCTGCGAAGGACTAGCCAAGAAGAGCGCAAAAGTACCACAACATGCCTGCCTCCACAGCTTTTTCCTTGGGGACATGCCTAATTCCTGGCTGATTTGCCTTTCTCGTCTTAGGGTTGGGGTTCGGCCTAGGGCTAGGATTTTTAAAAGCAGGAAGCCCTGAGTTCCAGGCACACTGGAGCTGTGAAAGGCATCCAAAAGGGAGTGCAAAAGTGCCACAACATGGCTGCTTTCACGGCTTTTTCCTTGGCAAGAAGCCTAACACCAGGCTGACATACTTTCCCAGGGTTGCTGTTAGGCTTAGGCCTAGGGCTAGGATTTTTGAAACTAGGAAGCCCTGGGCTCCAGGCACACTGCAGCTGTTCAAGGCATCCCAAGGGGAGTACAAAAGTGCAACAACATGGCAGCTTTCACAGCTTTTTCCTTGGCACCATCCCTATACCTAGGCTGATTTATCTGCCTAGGGTTAGGGTTAGGGTTCAGCCTAGGGCTTGGATTTTTTTAACCAGGAAGCCCTGAGTTCCAGGCTTACTTCATCTGCCAAAGGCATCCCAAAGGGAGTGCAGAAGTGCCACAACATGGCTGCTTTCACGGCTTTTCCCTTAGGAAGAACCCTAATACCCGGCTGATTTACCTTCCTAGGGTTACTGTTAGGCTTAGGCCTAGGACTTTTAAAACCAGGAAGCCCTGGGCTCCAGGCACACTGCAGCTGCGAAAGGCATCCCAAGGGGAGCGCAAAAGTGACGCAACTTGGCTGCCACCACTGATATTTCCATGAGACCATCCCGAACCATAGGTTGATTTTCCTTCCTAGGGTTAAGGTTTGAGTTACGCCTAGGGTAAGGGTTCTATTAACCAGAAAGCCCTGAGTTCCAAGAACACAGCAGCTGCGAAGGACTAGCCAAGAAGAGCGCAAAAGTACCACAACATGCCTGCCTCCACAGCTTTTTCCTTGGGGACATGCCTAATTCCTGGCTGATTTGCCTTTCTCGTCTTAGGGTTGGGGTTCGGCCTAGGGCTAGGATTTTTAAAATCAGGAAGCCCTGAGTTCCAGGCACACTGGAGCTGTGAAAGGCATCCAAAAGGGAGTGCAAAAGTGCCACAACATGGCTGTTTCACGGCTTTTTCCTTGGCAAGAAGCCTAACATCAGGCTGATTTACTTTCCCAGGGTTACTGTTAGGCTTAGGCCTAGGGCTAGGATTTTTAAAACTAGGAAGCCCTGGGCTCCAGGCACACTGCAGCTGTTCAAGGCATCCCAAGGGGAGTACAAAAGTGCAACAACATGGCAGCTTTCACAGCTTTTTCCTTGGCACCATCCCTATACCTAGGCTGATTTATCTGCCTAGGGTTAGGGTTAGGGTTCAGCCTAGGGCTTGAATTTTTTTTAACCAGGAAGCCCTGAGTTCCAGGCTTACTTCATCTGCCAAAGGCATCCCAAAGGGAGTGCAGAAGTGCCACAACATGGCTGCTTTCACGGCTTTTCCCTTAGGAAGAACCCTAATACCCGGCTGATTTACCTTCCTAGGGTTACTGTTAGGCTTAGGCCTAGGACTTTTAAAACCAGGAAGCCCTGGGCTCCAGGCACACTGCAGCTGTGAAAGGCATCCCAAGGGGAGCGCAAAAGTGACGCAACTTGGCTGCCACCACTGATATTTCCATGAGACCATCCCGAACCATAGGATGATTTTCCTTCCTAGGGTTAAGGTTTGAGTTACGCCTAGGGTAAGGGTTCTATTAACCAGAAAGCCCTGAGTTCCAAGAACACATCAGCTGCGAAGGACTAGCCAAGAAGAGCGCAAAAGTACCACAACATGCCTGCCTCCACAGCTTTTTCCTTGGGGACATGCCTAATTCCTGGCTGATTTGCCTTTCTCGTCTTAGGGTTGGGGTTCGGCCTAGGGCTAGGATTTTTAAAAGCAGGAAGCCCTGAGTTCCAGGCACACTGGAGCTGTGAAAGGCATCCAAAAGGGAGTGCAAAAGTGCCACAACATGGCTGCTTTCACGGCTTTTTCCTTGGCAAGAAGCCTAACATCAGGCTGATTTACTTTCCCAGGGTTACTGTTAGGCTTAGGCCTAGGGCTAGGATTTTTGAAACTAGGAAGCCCTTAGCTCCAGGCACACTGCAGCTGTTCAAGGCATCCCAAGGGGAGTACAAAAGTGCAACAACATGGCAGCTTTCACAGCTTTTTCCTTGGCACCATCCCTATACCTAGGCTGATTTATCTGCCTAGGGTTAGGGTTAGGGTTCAGCCTAGGGCTTGGATTTCTTTAACCAGGAAGCCCTGAGTTCCAGGCTTACTTCATCTGCCAAAGGCATCCCAAAGGGAGTGCAGAAGTGCCACAACATGGCTGCTTTCACGGCTTTTTCCTTGGCAAGAAGCCTAACATCTGGCTGATTTACTTTCCCAGGGTTACTGTTAGGCTTAGGCCTAGGGCTAGGATTTTTGAAACTAGGAAGCCCTGGGCTCCAGGCACACTGCAGCTGTTCAAGGCATCCCAAGGGGAGTACAAAAGTGCAACAACATGGCAGCTTTCACAGCTTTTTCCTTGGCACCATCCCTATACCTGGGCTGATTTATCTGCCTAGGGTTAGGGTTAGGGTTCAGCCTAGGGCTTGAATTTTTTTAACCAGGAAGCCCTGAGTTCCAGGCTTACTTCATCTGCCAAAGGCATCCCAAAGGGAGTGCAGAAGTGCCACAACATGGCTGCTTTCACGGCTTTTCCCTTAGGAAGAACCCTAATACCCGGCTGATTTACCTTCCTAGGGTTACTGTTAGGCTTAGGCCTAGGACTTTTAAAACCAGGAAGCCCTGGGCTCCAGGCACACTGCAGCTGCGAAAGGCATCCCAAGGGCAGCGCAAAAGTGACGCAACTTGGCTGCCACCACTGATATTTCCATGAGACCATCCCGAACCATAGGTTGATTTTCCTTCCTAGGGTTAAGGTTTGAGTTACGCCTAGGGTAAGGGTCTATTAACCAGAAAGCCCTGAGTTCCAAGAACACAGCAGCTGCGAAGGACTAGCCAAGAAGAGCGCAAAAGTACCACAACATGCCTGCCTCCACAGCTTTTTCCTTGGGGACATGCCTAATTCCTGGCTGATTTGCCTTTCTCGTCTTAGGGTTGGGGTTCGGCCTAGGGCTAGGATTTTTAAAAGCAGGAAGCCCTGAGTTCCAGGCACACTGGAGCTGTGAAAGGCATCCAAAAGGGAGTGCAAAAGTGCCACAACATGGCTGCTTTCACGGCTTTTTCCTTGGCAAGAAGCCTAACACCAGGCTGACATACTTTCCCAGGGTTACTGTTAGGCTTAGGCCTAGGGCTAGGATTTTTGAAACTAGGAAGCCCTGGGCTCCAGGCACACTGCAGCTGTTCAAGGCATCCCAAGGGGAGTACAAAAGTGCAACAACATGGCAGCTTTCACAGCTTTTTCCTTGGCACCATCCCTATACCTAGGCTGATTTATCTGCCTAGGGTTAGGGTTAGGGTTCAGCCTAGGGCTTGGATTTCTTTAACCAGGAAGCCCTGAGTTCCAGGCTTACTTCATCTGCCAAAGGCATCCCAAAGGGAGTGCAGAAGTGCCACAACATGGCTGCTTTCACGGCTTTTCCCTTAGGAAGAACCCTAATACCCGGCTGATTTACCTTCCTAGGGTTACTGTTAGGCTTAGGCCTAGGACTTTTAAAACCAGGAAGCCCTGGGCTCCAGGCACACTGCAGCTGCGAAAGGCATCCCAAGGGGAGCGCAAAAGTGACGCAACTTGGCTGCCACCACTGATATTTCCATGAGACCATCCCGAACCATAGGCTGATTTTCCTTCCTAGGGTTAAGGTTTGAGTTACGCCTAGGGTAAGGGTTCTATTAACCAGCAAGCCCTGAGTTCCAAGAACACAGCAGCTGCGAAGGACTAGCCAAGAAGAGCGCAAAAGTACCACAACATGCCTGCCTCCACAGCTTTTTCCTTGGGGACATGCCTAATTCCTGGCTGATTTGCCTTTCTCGTCTTAGGGTTGGGGTTCGGCCTAGGGCTAGGATTTTTAAAATCAGGAAGCCCTGAGTTCCAGGCACACTGGAGCTGTGAAAGGCATCCAAAAGGGAGTGCAAAAGTGCCACAACATGGCTGCTTTCACGGCTTTTTCCTTGGCAAGAAGCCTAACATCAGGCTGATTTACTTTCCCAGGGTTACTGTTAGGCTTAGGCCTAGGGCTAGGATTTTTGAAACTAGGAAGCCCTTAGCTCCAGGCACACTGCAGCTGTTCAAGGCATCCCAAGGGGAGTACAAAAGTGCAACAACATGGCCGCTTTCACAGCTTTTTCCTTGGCACCATCCCTATACCTAGGCTGATTTATCTGCCTAGGGTTAGGGTTAGGGTTCAGCCTAGGGCTTGGATTTCTTTAACCAGGAAGCCCTGAGTTCCAGGCTTACTTCATCTGCCAAAGGCATCCCAAAGGGAGTGCAGAAGTGCCACAACATGGCTGCTTTCACGGCTTTTTCCTTGGCAAGAAGCCTAACATCAGGCTGATTTACTTTCCCAGGGTTACTGTTAGGCTTAGGCCTAGGGCTAGGATTTTTGAAACTAGGAAGCCCTTAGCTCCAGGCACACTGCAGCTGTTCAAGGCATCCCAAGGGGAGTACAAAAGTGCAACAACATGGCAGCTTTCACAGCTTTTTCCTTGGCACCATCCCTATACCTGGGCTGATTTATCTGCCTAGGGTTAGGGTTAGGGTTCAGCCTAGGGCTTGGATTTCTTTAACCAGGAAGCCCTGAGTTCCAGGCTTACTTCATCTGCCAAAGGCATCCCAAAGGGAGTGCAGAAGTGCCACAACATGGCTGCTTTCACGGCTTTTCCCTTAGGAAGAACCCTAATACCCGGCTGATTTACCTTCCTAGGGTTACTGTTAGGCTTAGGCCTAGGACTTTTAAAACCAGGAAGCCCTGGGCCCCAGGCACACTGCAGCTGCGAAAGGCATCCCAAGGGGAGCGCAAAAGTGACGCAACTTGGCTGCCACCACTGATATTTCCATGAGACCATCCCGAACCATAGCTTGATTTTCCTTCCTAGGGTTAAGGTTTGAGTTACGCCTAGGGTAAGGGTTCTATTAACCAGAAAGCCCTGAGTTCCAAGAACACAGCAGCTGCGAAGGACTAGCCAAGAAGAGCGCAAAAGTACCACAACATGCCTGCCTCCACAGCTTTTTCCTTGGGGACATGCCTAATTCCTGGCTGATTTGCCTTTCTCGTCATAGGGTTGGGGTTCGGCCTAGGGCTAGGAATTTTAAAAGCAGGAAGCCCTGAGTTCCAGGCACACTGGAGCTGTGAAAGGCATCCAAAAGGGATTGCAAAAGTGCCACAACATGGCTGCTTTCACGGCTTTTTCCTTGGCAAGACGCCTAACACCAGGCTGACTTACCTTCCCAGGGTTACTATTAGGCTTAAGCCTAGGGTTACGATTTTTAAAACTAGGAAGCCCTTAGCTCCAGGCACACTGCAGCTGTTCAAGGCATCCCAAGGGGAGTACAAAAGTGCAACAACATGGCAGCTTTCACAGCTTTTTCCTTGGCACCATCCCTATACCTAGGCTGATTTAACTGCCTAGGGTTAGGGTTAGGGTTCAGCCTAGGGCTTGAATTTCTTTAACCAGGAAGCCCTGAGTTCCAGGCTTACTTCATCTGCCAAAGGCATCCCAAAGGGAGTGCAGAAGTGCCACAACATGGCTGCTTTCACGGCTTTTCCCTTAGGAAGAACCCTAATACCCGGCTGATTTACCTTCCTAGGGTTACTGTTAGGCTTAGGCCTAGGACTTTTAAAACCAGGAAGCCCTGGGCTCCAGGCACACTGCAGCTGCAAAAGGCATCCCAAGGGGAGCGCAAAAGTGACGCAACTTGGCTGCCACCACTGATATTTCCATGAGACCATCCCGAACCATAGGCTGATTTTCCTTCCTAGGGTTAAGGTTTGAGTTACGCCTAGGGTAAGGGTCTATTAACCAGAAAGCCCTGAGTTCCAAGAACACAGCAGCTGCGAAGGACTAGCCAAGAAGAGCGCAAAAGTACCACAACATGCCTGCCTCCACAGCTTTTTCCTTGGGGACATGCCTAATTCCTGGCTGATTTGCCTTTCTCGTCTTAGGGTTGGGGTTCGGCCTAGGGCTAGGATTTTTAAAAGCAGGAAGCCCTGAGTTCCAGGCACACTGGAGCTGTGAAAGGCATCCAAAAGGGAGTGCAAAAGTGCCACAACATGGCTGCTTTCACGGCTTTTTCCTTGGCAAGAAGCCTAACACCAGGCTGACATACTTTCCCAGGGTTGCTGTTAGGCTTAGGCCTAGGGCTAGGATTTTTGAAACTAGGAAGCCCTGGGCTCCAGGCACACTGCAGCTGTTCAAGGCATCCCAAGGGGACTACAAAAGTGCAACAACATGGCAGCTTTCACAGCTTTTTCCTTGGCACCATCCCTATACCTAGGCTGATTTATCTGCCTAGGGTTAGGGTTAGGGTTCAGCCTAGGGCTTGGATTTCTTTAACCAGGAAGCCCTGAGTTCCAGGCTTACTTCATCTGCCAAAGGCATCCCAAAGGGAGTGCAGAAGTGCCACAACATGGCTGCTTTCACGGCTTTTCCCTTAGGAAGAACCCTAATACCCGGCTGATTTACCTTCCTAGGGTTACTGTTAGGCTTAGGCCTAGGACTTTTAAAACCAGGAAGCCCTGGGCTCCAGGCACACTGCAGCTGCAAAAGGCATCCCAAGGAGAGCGCAAAAGTGACGCAACTTGGCTGCCACCACTGATATTTCCATGAGACCATCCCGAACCATAGGCTGATTTTCCTTCCTAGGGTTAAGGTTTGAGTTACGCCTAGGGTAAGGGTTCTATTAACCAGAAAGCCCTGAGTTCCAAGAACACAGCAGCTGCGAAGGACTACCCAAGAAGAGCGCAAAAGTACCACAACATGCCTGCCTCCACAGCTTTTTCCTTGGGGACATGCCTAATTCCTGGCTGATTTGCCTTTCTCGTCTTAGGGTTGCGGTTCGGCTTAGGGCCAGGATTTTTAAAAGCAGGAAGCCCTGAGTTCCAGGCACACTGGAGCTGTGAAAGGCATCCAAAAGGGAGTGCAAAAGTGCCACAACATGGCTGCTTTCACGGCTTTTTCCTTGGCAAGAAGCCTAACACCAGGCTGATTTACTTTCCCAGGGTTACTGTTAGGCTTAGGCCTAGGGCTAGGATTTTTGAAACTAGGAGGCCCTTAGCTCCAGGCACACTGCAGCTGTTCAAGGCATCCCAAGGGGAGTACAAAAGTGCAACAACATGGCAGCTTTCACAGCTTTTTCCTTGGCAAGAAGCCTAACACCAGGCTGATTTACTTTCCCAGGGTTACTGTTAGGCTTAGGCCTAGGGCTAGGATTTTTGAAACTAGGAAGCCCTTAGCTCCAGGCACACTGCAGCTGTTCAAGGCATCCCAAGGGGACTACAAAAGTGCAACAACATGGCAGCTTTCACAGCTTTTTCCTTGGCACCATCCCTATACCTAGGCTGATTTATCTGCCTAGGGTTAGGGTTAGGGTTCAGCCTAGGGCTTGGATTTCTTTAACCAGGAAGCCCTGAGTTCCAGGCTTACTTCATCTGCCAAAGGCATCCCAAAGGGAGTGCAGAAGTGCCACAACATGGCTGCTTTCACGGCTTTTTCCTTGGCAAGAAGCCTAACATAAGGCTGATTTACCTTCCCAGGGTTACTGTTAGGCTTAGGCCTAGGGCTAGGATTTTTGAAACTAGGAAGCCCTTAGCTCCAGGCACACTGCAGCTGTTCAAGGCATCCCAAGGGGACTACAAAAGTGCAAGAACATGGCTGCTTTCACGGCTTTTCCCTTAGGAAGAACCCTAATACCCGGCTGATTTACCTTCCTAGGGTTACTGTTAGGCTTAGGCCTAGGACTTTTAAAACCAGGAAGCCCTGGGCTCCAGGCACACTGCAGCTGCGAAAGGCATCCCAAGGGGAGCGCAAAAGTGACGCAACTTGGCTGCCACCACTGATATTTCCATGAGACCATCCCGAACCATAGGTTGATTTTCCTTCCTAGGGTTAAGGTTTGAGTTACGCCTAGGGTAAGGGTTCTATTAACCAGAAAGCCCTGAGTTCCAAGAACACAGCAGCTGCGAAGGACTAGCCAAGAAGAGCGCAAAAGTACCACAACATGCCTGCCTCCACAGCTTTTTCCTTGGGGACATGCCTAATTCCTGGCTGATTTGCCTTTCTCGTCTTAGGGTTGGGGTTCGGCCTAGGGCTAGGATTTTTAAAAGCAGGAAGCCCTGAGTTCCAGGCACACTGGAGCTGTGAAAGGCATCCAAAAGGGAGTGCAAAAGTGCCACAACATGGCTGCTTTCACGGCTTTTTCCTTGGCAAGAAGCCTAACACCAGGCTGATTTGCCTTCCCAGGGTTACTGTTAGGCTTAGGCCTAGGGCTAGGATTTTTAAAACTAGGAAGCCCTGGGCTCCAGGCACACTGCAGCTGTTCAAGGCATCCCAAGGGGAGTACAAAAGTGCAACAACATGGCAGCTTTCACAGCTTTTTCCTTGGCACCATCCCTATACCTAGGCTGATTTATCTGCCTAGGGTTAGGGTTAGGGTTCAGCCTAGGGCTTGAATTTTTTTTAACCAGGAAGCCCTGAGTTCCAGGCTTACTTCATCTGCCAAAGGCATCCCAAAGGGAGTGCAGAAGTGCCACAACATGGCTGCTTTCACGGCTTTTCCCTTAGGAAGAACCCTAATACCCGGCTGATTTACCTTCCTAGGGTTACTGTTAGGCTTAGGCCTAGGACTTTTAAAACCAGGAAGCCCTGGGCTCCAGGCACACTGCAGCTGTGAAAGGCATCCCAAGGGGAGCGCAAAAGTGACGCAACTTGGCTGCCACCACTGATATTTCCATGAGACCATCCCGAACCATAGGATGATTTTCCTTCCTAGGGTTAAGGTTTGAGTTACGCCTAGGGTAAGGGTTCTATTAACCAGAAAGCCCTGAGTTCCAAGAACACATCAGCTGCGAAGGACTAGCCAAGAAGAGCGCAAAAGTACCACAACATGCCTGCCTCCACAGCTTTTTCCTTGGGGACATGCCTAATTCCTGGCTGATTTGCCTTTCTCGTCTTAGGGTTGGGGTTCGGCCTAGGGCTAGGATTTTTAAAATCAGGAAGCCCTGAGTTCCAGGCACACTGGAGCTGTGAAAGGCATCCAAAAGGGAGTGCAAAAGTGCCACAACATGGCTGCTTTCACGGCTTTTTCCTTGGCAAGAAGCCTAACATCAGGCTGATTTACTTTCCCAGGGTTACTGTTAGGCTTAGGCCTAGGGCTAGGATTTTTGAAACTAGGAAGCCCTTAGCTCCAGGCACACTGCAGCTGTTCAAGGCATCCCAAGGGGAGTACAAAAGTGCAACAACATGGCAGCTTTCACAGCTTTTTCCTTGGCACCATCCCTATACCTAGGCTGATTTATCTGCCTAGGGTTAGGGTTAGGGTTCAGCCTAGGGCTTGGATTTCTTTAACCAGGAAGCCCTGAGTTCCAGGCTTACTTCATCTGCCAAAGGCATCCCAAAGGGAGTGCAGAAGTGCCACAACATGGCTGCTTTCACGGCTTTTTCCTTGGCAAGAAGCCTAACATCAGGCTGATTTACTTTCCCAGGGTTACTGTTAGGCTTAGGCCTAGGGCTAGGATTTTTGAAACTAGGAAGCCCTTAGCTCCAGGCACACTGCAGCTGTTCAAGGCATCCCAAGGGGAGTACAAAAGTGCAACAACATGGCAGCTTTCACAGCTTTTTCCTTGGCACCATCCCTATACCTGGGCTGATTTATCTGCCTAGGGTTAGGGTTAGGGTTCAGCCTAGGGCTTGGATTTCTTTAACCAGGAAGCCCTGAGTTCCAGGCTTACTTCATCTGCCAAAGGCATCCCAAAGGGAGTGCAGAAGTGCCACAACATGGCTGCTTTCACGGCTTTTCCCTTAGGAAGAACCCTAATACCCGGCTGATTTACCTTCCTAGGGTTACTGTTAGGCTTAGGCCTAGGACTTTTAAAACCAGGAAGCCCTGGGCTCCAGGCACACTGCAGCTGCGAAAGGCATCCCAAGGGCAGCGCAAAAGTGACGCAACTTGGCTGCCACCACTGATATTTCCATGAGACCATCCCGAACCATAGGTTGATTTTCCTTCCTAGGGTTAAGGTTTGAGTTACGCCTAGGGTAAGGGTCTATTAACCAGAAAGCCCTGAGTTCCAAGAACACAGCAGCTGCGAAGGACTAGCCAAGAAGAGCGCAAAAGTACCACAACATGCCTGCCTCCACAGCTTTTTCCTTGGGGACATGCCTAATTCCTGGCTGATTTGCCTTTCTCATCATAGGGTTGGGGTTCGGCCTAGGGCTAGGATTTTTAAAAGCAGGAAGCCCTGAGTTCCAGGCACACTGGAGCTGTGAAAGGCATCCAAAAGGGATTGCAAAAGTGCCACAACATGGCTGCTTTCACGGCTTTTTCCTTGGCAAGACGCCTAACACCAGGCTGACTTACCTTCCCAGGGTTACTATTAGGCTTAAGCCTAGGGCTACGATTTTTAAAACTAGGAAGCCCTTAGCTCCAGGCACACTGCAGCTGTTCAAGGCATCCCAAGGGGAGTACAAAAGTGCAACAACATGGCAGCTTTCACAGCTTTTTCCTTGGCACCATCCCTATACCTAGGCTGATTTATCTGCCTAGGGTTAGGGTTAGGGTTCAGCCTAGGGCTTGGATTTCTTTAACCAGGAAGCCCTGAGTTCCAGGCTTACTTCATCTGCCAAAGGCATCCCAAAGGGAGTGCAGAAGTGCCACAACATGGCTGCTTTCACGGCTTTTCCCTTAGGAAGAACCCTAATACCCGGCTGATTTACCTTCCTAGGGTTACTGTTAGGCTTAGGCCTAGGACTTTTAAAACCAGGAAGCCCTGGGCTCCAGGCACACTGCAGGTGCAAAAGGCATCCCAAGGGGAGCGCAAAAGTGACGCAACTTGGCTGCCACCACTGATATTTCCATGAGACCATCCCGAACCATAGGTTGATTTTCCTTCCTAGGGTTAAGGTTTGAGTTACGCCTAGGGTAAGGGTCTATTAACCAGAAAGCCCTGAGTTCCAAGAACACAGCAGCTGCGAAGGACTAGCCAAGAAGAGCGCAAAAGTACCACAACATGCCTGCCTCCACAGCTTTTTCCTTGGGGACATGCCTAATTCCTGGCTGATTTGCCTTTCTCGTCTTAGGGTTGGGGTTCGGCCTAGGGCTAGGATTTTTAAAAGCAGGAAGCCCTGAGTTCCAGGCACACTGGAGCTGTGAAATGCATCCAAAAGGGAGTGCAAAAGTGCCACAACATGGCTGCTTTCACGGCTTTTTCCTTGGCAAGAAGCCTAACACCAGGCTGACATACTTTCCCAGGGTTACTGTTAGGCTTAGGCCTAGGGCTAGGATTTTTGAAACTAGGAAGCCCTGGGCTCCAGGCACACTGCAGCTGTTCAAGGCATCCCAAGGGGAGTACAAAAGTGCAACAACATGGCAGCTTTCACAGCTTTTTCCTTGGCACCATCCCTATACCTAGGCTGATTTATCTGCCTAGGGTTAGGGTTAGGGTTCAGCCTAGGGCTTGGATTTTTTTAACCAGGAAGCCCTGAGTTCCAGGCTTACTTCATCTGCCAAAGGCATCCCAAAGGGAGTGCAGAAGTGCCACAACATGGCTGCTTTCACGGCTTTTCCCTTAGGAAGAACCCTAATACCCGGCTGATTTACCTTCCTAGGGTTACTGTTAGGCTTAGGCCTAGGACTTTTAAAACCAGGAAGCCCTGGGCTCCAGGCACACTGCAGCTGCGAAAGGCATCCCAAGGGGAGCGCAAAAGTGACGCAACTTGGCTGCCACCACTGATATTTCCATGAGACCATCCCGAACCATAGGCTGATTTTCCTTCCTAGGGTTAAGGTTTGAGTTACGCCTAGGGTAAGGGTTCTATTAACCAGCAAGCCCTGAGTTCCAAGAACACAGCAGCTGCGAAGGACTAGCCAAGAAGAGCGCAAAAGTACCACAACATGCCTGCCTCCACAGCTTTTTCCTTGGGGACATGCCTAATTCCTGGCTGATTTGCCTTTCTCGTCTTAGGGTTGGGGTTCGGCCTAGGGCTAGGATTTTTAAAATCAGGAAGCCCTGAGTTCCAGGCACACTGGAGCTGTGAAAGGCATCCAAAAGGGAGTGCAAAAGTGCCACAACATGGCTGCTTTCACGGCTTTTTCCTTGGCAAGAAGCCTAACATCAGGCTGATTTACTTTCCCAGGGTTACTGTTAGGCTTAGGCCTAGGGCTAGGATTTTTGAAACTAGGAAGCCCTTAGCTCCAGGCACACTGCAGCTGTTCAAGGCATCCCAAGGGGAGTACAAAAGTGCAACAACATGGCCGCTTTCACAGCTTTTTCCTTGGCACCATCCCTATACCTAGGCTGATTTATCTGCCTAGGGTTAGGGTTAGGGTTCAGCCTAGGGCTTGGATTTCTTTAACCAGGAAGCCCTGAGTTCCAGGCTTACTTCATCTGCCAAAGGCATCCCAAAGGGAGTGCAGAAGTGCCACAACATGGCTGCTTTCACGGCTTTTTCCTTGGCAAGAAGCCTAACATCAGGCTGATTTACTTTCCCAGGGTTACTGTTAGGCTTAGGCCTAGGGCTAGGATTTTTGAAACTAGGAAGCCCTTAGCTCCAGGCACACTGCAGCTGTTCAAGGCATCCCAAGGGGAGTACAAAAGTGCAACAACATGGCAGCTTTCACAGCTTTTTCCTTGGCACCATCCCTATACCTGGGCTGATTTATCTGCCTAGGGTTAGGGTTAGGGTTCAGCCTAGGGCTTGGATTTCTTTAACCAGGAAGCCCTGAGTTCCAGGCTTACTTCATCTGCCAAAGGCATCCCAAAGGGAGTGCAGAAGTGCCACAACATGGCTGCTTTCACGGCTTTTCCCTTAGGAAGAACCCTAATACCCGGCTGATTTACCTTCCTAGGGTTACTGTTAGGCTTAGGCCTAGGACTTTTAAAACCAGGAAGCCCTGGGCCCCAGGCACACTGCAGCTGCGAAAGGCATCCCAAGGGGAGCGCAAAAGTGACGCAACTTGGCTGCCACCACTGATATTTCCATGAGACCATCCCGAACCATAGCTTGATTTTCCTTCCTAGGGTTAAGGTTTGAGTTACGCCTAGGGTAAGGGTTCTATTAACCAGAAAGCCCTGAGTTCCAAGAACACAGCAGCTGCGAAGGACTAGCCAAGAAGAGCGCAAAAGTACCACAACATGCCTGCCTCCACAGCTTTTTCCTTGGGGACATGCCTAATTCCTGGCTGATTTGCCTTTCTCGTCTTAGGGTTGCGGTTCGGCCTAGGGCTAGGATTTTTAAAAGCAGGAAGCCCTGAGTTCCAGGCACACTGGAGCTGTGAAAGGCATCCAAAAGGGAGTGCAAAAGTGCCACAACATGGCTGCTTTCACGGCTTTTTCCTTGGCAAGAAGCCTAACACCAGGCTGACATACTTTCCCAGGGTTGCTGTTAGGCTTAGGCCTAGGGCTAGGATTTTTGAAACTAGGAAGCCCTGGGCTCCAGGCACACTGCAGCTGTTCAAGGCATCCCAAGGGGAGTACAAAAGTGCAACAACATGGCAGCTTTCACAGCTTTTTCCTTGGCACCATCCCTATACCTAGGCTGATTTATCTGCCTAGGGTTAGGGTTAGGGTTCAGCCTAGGGCTTGGATTTTTATAACCAGGAAGCCCTGAGTTCCAGGCTTACTTCATCTGCCAAAGGCATCCCAAAGGGAGTGCAGAAGTGCCACAACATGGCTGCTTTCACGGCTTTTCCCTTAGGAAGAACCCTAATACCCGGCTGATTTACCTTCCTAGGGTTACTGTTAGGCTTAGGCCTAGGACTTTTAAAACCAGGAAGCCCTGGGCTCCAGGCACACTGCAGCTGCGAAAGGCATCCCAAGGGGAGCGCAAAAGTGACGCAACTTGGCTGCCACCACTGATATTTCCATGAGACCATCCCGAACCATAGGCTGATTTTCCTTCCTAGGGTTAAGGTTTGAGTTACGCCTAGGGTAAGGGTTCTATTAACCAGAAAGCCCTGAGTTCCAAGAACACAGGAGCTGCGAAGGACTAGCCAAGAAGAGCGCAAAAGTACCACAACATGCCTGCCTCCACAGCTTTTTCCTTGGGGACATGCCTAATTCCTGGCTGATTTGCCTTTCTCGTCTTAGGGTTGGGGTTCGGCCTAGGGCTAGGATTTTTAAAAGCAGGAAGCCCTGAGTTCCAGGCACACTGGAGCTGTGAAAGGCATCCAAAAGGGAGTGCAAAAGTGCCACAACATGGCTGCTTTCACGGCTTTTTCCTTGGCAAGAAGCCTAACATCAGGCTGATTTACTTTCCCAGGGTTACTGTTAGGCTTAGGCCTAGGGCTAGGATTTTTGAAACTAGGAAGCCCTTAGCTCCAGGCACACTGCAGCTGTTCAAGGCATCCCAAGGGGAGTACAAAAGTGCAACAACATGGCAGCTTTCACAGCTTTTTCCTTGGCACCATCCCTATACCTAGGCTGATTTATCTGCCTAGGGTTAGGGTTAGGGTTCAGCCTAGGGCTTGGATTTCTTTAACCAGGAAGCCCTGAGTTCCAGGCTTACTTCATCTGCCAAAGGCATCCCAAAGGGAGTGCAGAAGTGCCACAACATGGCTGCTTTCACGGCTTTTTCCTTGGCAAGAAGCCTAACATCTGGCTGATTTACTTTCCCAGGGTTACTGTTAGGCTTAGGCCTAGGGCTAGGATTTTTGAAACTAGGAAGCCCTGGGCTCCAGGCACACTGCAGCTGTTCAAGGCATCCCAAGGGGAGTACAAAAGTGCAACAACATGGCAGCTTTCACAGCTTTTTCCTTGGCACCATCCCTATACCTGGGCTGATTTATCTGCCTAGGGTTAGGGTTAGGGTTCAGCCTAGGGCTTGAATTTTTTTAACCAGGAAGCCCTGAGTTCCAGGCTTACTTCATCTGCCAAAGGCATCCCAAAGGGAGTGCAGAAGTGCCACAACATGGCTGCTTTCACGGCTTTTCCCTTAGGAAGAACCCTAATACCCGGCTGATTTACCTTCCTAGGGTTACTGTTAGGCTTAGGCCTAGGACTTTTAAAACCAGGAAGCCCTGGGCTCCAGGCACACTGCAGCTGCGAAAGGCATCCCAAGGGCAGCGCAAAAGTGACGCAACTTGGCTGCCACCACTGATATTTCCATGAGACCATCCCGAACCATAGGTTGATTTTCCTTCCTAGGGTTAAGGTTTGAGTTACGCCTAGGGTAAGGGTCTATTAACCAGAAAGCCCTGAGTTCCAAGAACACAGCAGCTGCGAAGGACTAGCCAAGAAGAGCGCAAAAGTACCACAACATGCCTGCCTCCACAGCTTTTTCCTTGGGGACATGCCTAATTCCTGGCTGATTTGCCTTTCTCGTCTTAGGGTTGGGGTTCGGCCTAGGGCTAGGATTTTTAAAAGCAGGAAGCCCTGAGTTCCAGGCACACTGGAGCTGTGAAAGGCATCCAAAAGGGAGTGCAAAAGTGCCACAACATGGCTGCTTTCACGGCTTTTTCCTTGGCAAGAAGCCTAACACCAGGCTGACATACTTTCCCAGGGTTACTGTTAGGCTTAGGCCTAGGGCTAGGATTTTTGAAACTAGGAAGCCCTGGGCTCCAGGCACACTGCAGCTGTTCAAGGCATCCCAAGGGGAGTACAAAAGTGCAACAACATGGCAGCTTTCACAGCTTTTTCCTTGGCACCATCCCTATACCTAGGCTGATTTATCTGCCTAGGGTTAGGGTTAGGGTTCAGCCTAGGGCTTGGATTTCTTTAACCAGGAAGCCCTGAGTTCCAGGCTTACTTCATCTGCCAAAGGCATCCCAAAGGGAGTGCAGAAGTGCCACAACATGGCTGCTTTCACGGCTTTTCCCTTAGGAAGAACCCTAATACCCGGCTGATTTACCTTCCTAGGGTTACTGTTAGGCTTAGGCCTAGGACTTTTAAAACCAGGAAGCCCTGGGCTCCAGGCACACTGCAGCTGCGAAAGGCATCCCAAGGGGAGCGCAAAAGTGACGCAACTTGGCTGCCACCACTGATATTTCCATGAGACCATCCCGAACCATAGGCTGATTTTCCTTCCTAGGGTTAAGGTTTGAGTTACGCCTAGGGTAAGGGTTCTATTAACCAGCAAGCCCTGAGTTCCAAGAACACAGCAGCTGCGAAGGACTAGCCAAGAAGAGCGCAAAAGTACCACAACATGCCTGCCTCCACAGCTTTTTCCTTGGGGACATGCCTAATTCCTGGCTGATTTGCCTTTCTCGTCTTAGGGTTGGGGTTCGGCCTAGGGCTAGGATTTTTAAAATCAGGAAGCCCTGAGTTCCAGGCACACTGGAGCTGTGAAAGGCATCCAAAAGGGAGTGCAAAAGTGCCACAACATGGCTGCTTTCACGGCTTTTTCCTTGGCAAGAAGCCTAACATCAGGCTGATTTACTTTCCCAGGGTTACTGTTAGGCTTAGGCCTAGGGCTAGGATTTTTGAAACTAGGAAGCCCTTAGCTCCAGGCACACTGCAGCTGTTCAAGGCATCCCAAGGGGAGTACAAAAGTGCAACAACATGGCCGCTTTCACAGCTTTTTCCTTGGCACCATCCCTATACCTAGGCTGATTTATCTGCCTAGGGTTAGGGTTAGGGTTCAGCCTAGGGCTTGGATTTCTTTAACCAGGAAGCCCTGAGTTCCAGGCTTACTTCATCTGCCAAAGGCATCCCAAAGGGAGTGCAGAAGTGCCACAACATGGCTGCTTTCACGGCTTTTTCCTTGGCAAGAAGCCTAACATCAGGCTGATTTACTTTCCCAGGGTTACTGTTAGGCTTAGGCCTAGGGCTAGGATTTTTGAAACTAGGAAGCCCTTAGCTCCAGGCACACTGCAGCTGTTCAAGGCATCCCAAGGGGACTACAAAAGTGCAACAACATGGCAGCTTTCACAGCTTTTTCCTTGGCACCATCCCTATACCTGGGCTGATTTATCTGCCTAGGGTTAGGGTTAGGGTTCAGCCTAGGGCTTGGATTTCTTTAACCAGGAAGCCCTGAGTTCCAGGCTTACTTCATCTGCCAAAGGCATCCCAAAGGGAGTGCAGAAGTGCCACAACATGGCTGCTTTCACGGCTTTTCCCTTAGGAAGAACCCTAATACCCGGCTGATTTACCTTCCTAGGGTTACTGTTAGGCTTAGGCCTAGGACTTTTAAAACCAGGAAGCCCTGGGCCCCAGGCACACTGCAGCTGCGAAAGGCATCCCAAGGGGAGCGCAAAAGTGACGCAACTTGGCTGCCACCACTGATATTTCCATGAGACCATCCCGAACCATAGCTTGATTTTCCTTCCTAGGGTTAAGGTTTGAGTTACGCCTAGGGTAAGGGTTCTATTAACCAGAAAGCCCTGAGTTCCAAGAACACAGCAGCTGCGAAGGACTAGCCAAGAAGAGCGCAAAAGTACCACAACATGCCTGCCTCCACAGCTTTTTCCTTGGGGACATGCCTAATTCCTGGCTGATTTGCCTTTCTCGTCATAGGGTTGGGGTTCGGCCTAGGGCTAGGAATTTTAAAAGCAGGAAGCCCTGAGTTCCAGGCACACTGGAGCTGTGAAAGGCATCCAAAAGGGATTGCAAAAGTGCCACAACATGGCTGCTTTCACGGCTTTTTCCTTGGCAAGACGCCTAACACCAGGCTGACTTACCTTCCCAGGGTTACTATTAGGCTTAAGCCTAGGGTTACGATTTTTAAAACTAGGAAGCCCTTAGCTCCAGGCACACTGCAGCTGTTCAAGGCATCCCAAGGGGAGTACAAAAGTGCAACAACATGGCAGCTTTCACAGCTTTTTCCTTGGCACCATCCCTATACCTAGGCTGATTTAACTGCCTAGGGTTAGGGTTAGGGTTCAGCCTAGGGCTTGAATTTCTTTAACCAGGAAGCCCTGAGTTCCAGGCTTACTTCATCTGCCAAAGGCATCCCAAAGGGAGTGCAGAAGTGCCACAACATGGCTGCTTTCACGGCTTTTCCCTTAGGAAGAACCCTAATACCCGGCTGATTTACCTTCCTAGGGTTACTGTTAGGCTTAGGCCTAGGACTTTTAAAACCAGGAAGCCCTGGGCTCCAGGCACACTGCAGCTGCAAAAGGCATCCCAAGGGGAGCGCAAAAGTGACGCAACTTGGCTGCCACCACTGATATTTCCATGAGACCATCCCGAACCATAGGCTGATTTTCCTTCCTAGGGTTAAGGTTTGAGTTACGCCTAGGGTAAGGGTCTATTAACCAGAAAGCCCTGAGTTCCAAGAACACAGCAGCTGCGAAGGACTAGCCAAGAAGAGCGCAAAAGTACCACAACATGCCTGCCTCCACAGCTTTTTCCTTGGGGACATGCCTAATTCCTGGCTGATTTGCCTTTCTCGTCTTAGGGTTGGGGTTCGGCCTAGGGCTAGGATTTTTAAAAGCAGGAAGCCCTGAGTTCCAGGCACACTGGAGCTGTGAAAGGCATCCAAAAGGGAGTGCAAAAGTGCCACAACATGGCTGCTTTCACGGCTTTTTCCTTGGCAAGAAGCCTAACACCAGGCTGACATACTTTCCCAGGGTTGCTGTTAGGCTTAGGCCTAGGGCTAGGATTTTTGAAACTAGGAAGCCCTGGGCTCCAGGCACACTGCAGCTGTTCAAGGCATCCCAAGGGGAGTACAAAAGTGCAACAACATGGCAGCTTTCACAGCTTTTTCCTTGGCACCATCCCTATACCTAGGCTGATTTATCTGCCTAGGGTTAGGGTTAGGGTTCAGCCTAGGGCTTGGATTTTTTTAACCAGGAAGCCCTGAGTTCCAGGCTTACTTCATCTGCCAAAGGCATCCCAAAGGGAGTGCAGAAGTGCCACAACATGGCTGCTTTCACGGCTTTTCCCTTAGGAAGAACCCTAATACCCGGCTGATTTACCTTCCTAGGGTTACTGTTAGGCTTAGGCCTAGGACTTTTAAAACCAGGAAGCCCTGGGCTCCAGGCACACTGCAGCTGCAAAAGGCATCCCAAGGGGAGCGCAAAAGTGACGCAACTTGGCTGCCACCACTGATATTTCCATGAGACCATCCCGAACCATAGGCTGATTTTCCTTCCTAGGGTTAAGGTTTGAGTTACGCCTAGGGTAAGGGTTCTATTAACCAGAAAGCCCTGAGTTCCAAGAACACAGCAGCTGCGAAGGACTAGCCAAGAAGAGCGCAAAAGTACCACAACATGCCTGCCTCCACAGCTTTTTCCTTGGGGACATGCCTAATTCCTGGCTGATTTGCCTTTCTCGTCTTAGGGTTGGGGTTCGGCCTAGGGCTAGGATTTTTAAAATCAGGAAGCCCTGAGTTCCAGGCACACTGGAGCTGTGAAAGGCATCCAAAAGGGAGTGCAAAAGTGCCACAACATGGCTGTTTCACGGCTTTTTCCTTGGCAAGAAGCCTAACATCAGGCTGATTTACTTTCCCAGGGTTACTGTTAGGCTTAGGCCTAGGGCTAGGATTTTTGAAACTAGGAAGCCCTTAGCTCCAGGCACACTGCAGCTGTTCAAGGCATCCCAAGGGGAGTACAAAAGTGCAACAACATGGCAGCTTTCACAGCTTTTTCCTTGGCACCATCCCTATACCTAGGCTGATTTATCTGCCTAGGGTTAGGGTTAGGGTTCAGCCTAGGGCTTGGATTTCTTTAACCAGGAAGCCCTGAGTTCCAGGCTTACTTCATCTGCCAAAGGCATCCCAAAGGGAGTGCAGAAGTGCCACAACATGGCTGCTTTCACGGCTTTTCCCTTAGGAAGAACCCTAATACCCGGCTGATTTACCTTCCTAGGGTTACTGTTAGGCTTAGGCCTAGGACTTTTAAAACCAGGAAGCCCTGGGCTCCAGGCACACTGCAGCTGCAAAAGGCATCCCAAGGAGAGCGCAAAAGTGACGCAACTTGGCTGCCACCACTGATATTTCCATGAGACCATCCCGAACCATAGGCTGATTTTCCTTCCTAGGGTTAAGGTTTGAGTTACGCCTAGGGTAAGGGTTCTATTAACCAGAAAGCCCTGAGTTCCAAGAACACAGCAGCTGCGAAGGACTACCCAAGAAGAGCGCAAAAGTACCACAACATGCCTGCCTCCAAAGCTTTTTCCTTGGGGACATGCCTAATTCCTGGCTGATTTGCCTTTCTCGTCTTAGGGTTGCGGTTCGGCTTAGGGCCAGGATTTTTAAAAGCAGGAAGCCCTGAGTTCCAGGCACACTGGAGCTGTGAAAGGCATCCAAAAGGGAGTGCAAAAGTGCCACAACATGGCTGCTTTCACGGCTTTTTCCTTGGCAAGAAGCCTAACACCAGGCTGATTTACTTTCCCAGGGTTACTGTTAGGCTTAGGCCTAGGGCTAGGATTTTTGAAACTAGGAGGCCCTTAGCTCCAGGCACACTGCAGCTGTTCAAGGCATCCCAAGGGGAGTACAAAAGTGCAACAACATGGCAGCTTTCACAGCTTTTTCCTTGGCAAGAAGCCTAACACCAGGCTGATTTACTTTCCCAGGGTTACTGTTAGGCTTAGGCCTAGGGCTAGGATTTTTGAAACTAGGAAGCCCTTAGCTCCAGGCACACTGCAGCTGTTCAAGGCATCCCAAGGGGACTACAAAAGTGCAACAACATGGCAGCTTTCACAGCTTTTTCCTTGGCACCATCCCTATACCTAGGCTGATTTATCTGCCTAGGGTTAGGGTTAGGGTTCAGCCTAGGGCTTGGATTTCTTTAACCAGGAAGCCCTGAGTTCCAGGCTTACTTCATCTGCCAAAGGCATCCCAAAGGGAGTGCAGAAGTGCCACAACATGGCTGCTTTCACGGCTTTTTCCTTGGCAAGAAGCCTAACATAAGGCTGATTTACCTTCCCAGGGTTACTGTTAGGCTTAGGCCTAGGGCTAGGATTTTTGAAACTAGGAAGCCCTTAGCTCCAGGCACACTGCAGCTGTTCAAGGCATCCCAAGGGGACTACAAAAGTGCAACAACATGGCTGCTTTCACGGCTTTTCCCTTAGGAAGAACCCTAATACCCGGCTGATTTACCTTCCTAGGGTTACTGTTAGGCTTAGGCCTAGGACTTTTAAAACCAGGAAGCCCTGGGCTCCAGG
Source organism: Ammospiza nelsoni (assembly GCF_027579445.1). Classification (NCBI taxonomy): domain Eukaryota; kingdom Metazoa; phylum Chordata; class Aves; order Passeriformes; family Passerellidae; genus Ammospiza; species Ammospiza nelsoni. The sequence continues at coordinate 922,436 of NW_026683194.1, forward strand.
CACACTGCAGCTGCGAAAGGCATCCCAAGGGGAGCGCAAAAGTGACGCAACTTGGCTGCCACCACTGATATTTCCATGAGACCATCCCGAACCATAGCTTGATTTTCCTTCCTAGGGTTAAGGTTTGAGTTACGCCTAGGGTAAGGGTTCTATTAACCAGAAAGCCCTGAGTTCCAAGAACACAGCAGCTGCGAAGGACTAGCCAAGAAGAGCGCAAAAGTACCACAACATGCCTGCCTCCACAGCTTTTTCCTTGGGGACATGCCTAATTCCTGGCTGATTTGCCTTTCTCGTCTTAGGGTTGCGGTTCGGCCTAGGGCTAGGATTTTTAAAAGCAGGAAGCCCTGAGTTCCAGGCACACTGGAGCTGTGAAAGGCATCCAAAAGGGAGTGCAAAAGTGCCACAACATGGCTGCTTTCACGGCTTTTTCCTTGGCAAGAAGCCTAACACCAGGCTGATTTGCCTTCCCAGGGTTACTGTTAGGCTTAGGCCTAGGGCTAGGATTTTTAAAACTAGGAAGCCCTGGGCTCCAGGCACACTGCAGCTGTTCAAGGCATCCCAAGGGGAGTACAAAAGTGCAACAACATGGCAGCTTTCACAGCTTTTTCCTTGGCACCATCCCTATACCTAGGCTGATTTATCTGCCTAGGGTTAGGGTTAGGGTTCAGCCTAGGGCTTGAATTTTTTTTAACCAGGAAGCCCTGAGTTCCAGGCTTACTTCATCTGCCAAAGGCATCCCAAAGGGAGTGCAGAAGTGCCACAACATGGCTGCTTTCACGGCTTTTCCCTTAGGAAGAACCCTAATACCCGGCTGATTTACCTTCCTAGGGTTACTGTTAGGCTTAGGCCTAGGACTTTTAAAACCAGGAAGCCCTGGGCTCCAGGCACACTGCAGCTGCGAAAGGCATCCCAAGGGGAGCGCAAAAGTGACGCAACTTGGCTGCCACCACTGATATTTCCATGAGACCATCCCGAACCATAGGCTGATTTTCCTTCCTAGGGTTAAGGTTTGAGTTACGCCTAGGGTAAGGGTTCTATTAACCAGAAAGCCCTGAGTTCCAAGAACACAGCAGCTGCGAAGGACTAGCCAAGAAGAGCGCAAAAGTACCACAACATGCCTGCCTCCACAGCTTTTTCCTTGGGGACATGCCTAATTCCTGGCTGATTTGCCTTTCTCGTCATAGGGTTGGGGTTCGGCCTAGGGCTAGGATTTTTAAAAGCAGGAAGCCCTGAGTTCCAGGCACACTGGAGCTGTGAAAGGCATCCAAAAGGGAGTGCAGAAGTGCCACAACATGGCTGCTTTCACGGCTTGTTCCTTGGCAAGACGCCTAACACCAGGCTGACTTACCTTCCCAGGGTTACTATTAGGCTTAGGCCTAGGGCTAGGATTTTTAAAACTAGGAAGCCCTTAGCTCCAGGCACACTGCAGCTGTTCAAGGCATCCCAAGGGGAGTACAAAAGTGCAACAACATGGCAGCTTTCACAGCTTTTTCCTTGGCACCATCCCTATACCTAGGCTGATTTATCTGCCTAGGGTTAGGGTTAGGGTTCAGCCTAGGGCTTGAATTTCTTTAACCAGGAAGCCCTGAGTTCCAGGCTTACTTCATCTGCCAAAGGCATCCCAAAGGGAGTGCAGAAGTGCCACAACATGGCTGCTTTCACGGCTTTTCCCTTAGGAAGAACCCTAATACCCGGCTGATTTACCTTCCTAGGGTTACTGTTAGGCTTAGGCCTAGGACTTTTAAAACCAGGAAGCCCTGGGCTCCAGGCACACTGCAGCTGCAAAAGGCATCCCAAGGGGAGCGCAAAAGTGACGCAACTTGGCTGCCACCACTGATATTTCCATGAGACCATCCCGAACCATAGGTTGATTTTCCTTCCTAGGCTTAAGGTTTGAGTTACGCCTAGGGTAAGGGTCTATTAACCAGAAAGCCCTGAGTTCCAAGAACACAGCAGCTGCGAAGGACTAGCCAAGAAGAGCGCAAAAGTACCACAACATGCCTGCCTCCACAGCTTTTTCCTTGGGGACATGCCTAATTCCTGGCTGATTTGCCTTTCTCGTCTTAGGGTTGGGGTTCGGCCTAGGGCTAGGATTTTTAAAAGCAGGAAGCCCTGAGTTCCAGGCACACTGGAGCTGTGAAAGGCATCCAAAAGGGAGTGCAAAAGTGCCACAACATGGCTGCTTTCACGGCTTTTTCCTTGGCAAGAAGCCTAACATCAGGCTGATTTACCTTCCCAGGGTTACTCTTAGGCTTAGGCCTAGGGCTAGGATTTTTGAAACTAGGAAGCCCTTAGCTCCAGGCACACTGCAGCTGTTCAAGGCATCCCAAGGGGAGTACAAAAGTGCAACAACATGGCAGCTTTCACAGCTTTTTCCTTGGCAAGAAGCCTAACACCAGGCTGATTTACTTTCCCAGGGTTACAGTTAGGCTTAGGCCTAGGGCTAGGATTTTTGAAACTAGGAGGCCCTTAGCTCCAGGCACACTGCAGCTGTTCAAGGCATCCCAAGGGGAGTACAAAAGTGCAACAACATGGCAGCTTTCACAGCTTTTTCCTTGGCAAGAAGCCTAACACCAGGCTGATTTACTTTCCCAGGGTTACTATTAGGCTTAGGCCTAGGGCTAGGATTTTTGAAACTAGGAAGCCCTTAGCTCCAGGCACACTGCAGCTTTTCAAGGCATCCCAAGGGGAGTACAAAAGTGCAACAACATGGCAGCTTTCACAGCTTTTTCCTTGGCACCATCCCTATACCTAGGCTGATTTATCTGCCTAGGGTTAGGGTTAGGGTTCAGCCTAGGGCTTGGATTTCTTTAACCAGGAAGCCCTGAGTTCCAGGCTTACTTCATCTGCCAAATGCATCCCAAAGGGAGTGCAGAAGTGCCACAACATGGCTGCTTTCACGGCTTTTTCCTTGGCAAGAAGCCTAACATAAGGCTGATTTACCTTCCCAGGGTTACTGTTAGGCTTAGGCCTAGGGCTAGGATTTTTGAAACTAGGAAGCCCTTAGCTCCAGGCACACTGCAGCTGTTCAAGGCATCCCAAGGGGACTACAAAAGTGCAACAACATGGCTGCTTTCACGGCTTTTCCCTTAGGAAGAACCCTAATACCCGGCTGATTTACCTTCCTAGGGTTACTGTTAGGCTTAGGCCTAGGACTTTTAAAACCAGGAAGCCCTGGGCTCCAGGCACACTGCAGCTGCGAAAGGCATCCCAAGGGGAGCGCAAAAGTGACGCAACTTGGCTGCCACCACTGATATTTCCATGAGACCATCCCGAACCATAGGTTGATTTTCCTTCCTAGGGTTAAGGTTTGAGTTACGCCTAGGGTAAGGGTTCTATTAACCAGAAAGCCCTGAGTTCCAAGAACACAGCAGCTGCGAAGGACTAGCCAAGAAGAGCGCAAAAGTACCACAACATGCCTGCCTCCACAGCTTTTTCCTTGGGGACATGCCTAATTCCTGGCTGATTTGCCTTTCTCATCATAGGGTTGGGGTTCGGCCTAGGGCTAGGATTTTTAAAATCAGGAAGCCCTGAGTTCCAGGCACACTGGAGCTGTGAAAGGCATCCAAAAGGGAGTGCAAAAGTGCCACAACATGGCTGCTTTCACGGCTTTTTCCTTGGCAAGAAGCCTAACATCAGGCTGATTTACTTTCCCAGGGTTACTGTTAGGCTTAGGCCTAGGGCTAGGATTTTTGAAACTAGGAAGCCCTTAGCTCCAGGCACACTGCAGCTGTTCAAGGCATCCCAAGGGGAGTACAAAAGTGCAACAACATGGCAGCTTTCACAGCTTTTTCCTTGGCACCATCCCTATACCTAGGCTGATTTATCTGCCTAGGGTTAGGGTTAGGGTTCAGCCTAGGGCTTGGATTTCTTTAACCAGGAAGCCCTGAGTTCCAGGCTTACTTCATCTGCCAAAGGCATCCCAAAGGGAGTGCAGAAGTGCCACAACATGGCTGCTTTCACGGCTTTTCCCTTAGGAAGAACCCTAATACCCGGCTGATTTACCTTCCTAGGGTTACTGTTAGGCTTAGGCCTAGGACTTTTAAAACCAGGAAGCCCTGGGCTCCAGGCACACTGCAGCTGTGAAAGGCATCCCAAGGGGAGCGCAAAAGTGACGCAACTTGGCTGCCACCACTGATATTTCCATGAGACCATCCCGAACCATAGGTTGATTTTCCTTCCTAGGGTTAAGGTTTGAGTTACGCCTAGGGTAAGGGTTCTATTAACCAGCAAGCCCTGAGTTCCAAGAACACAGCAGCTGCGAAGGACTAGCCAAGAAGAGCGCAAAAGTACCACAACATGCCTGCCTCCACAGCTTTTTCCTTGGGGACATGCCTAATTCCTGGCTGATTTGCCTTTCTCGTCATAGGGTTGGGGTTCGGCCTAGGGCTAGGATTTTTAAAATCAGGAAGCCCTGAGTTCCAGGCACACTGGAGCTGTGAAAGGCATCCAAAAGGGAGTGCAAAAGTGCCACAACATGGCTGCTTTCACGGCTTTTTCCTTGGCAAGAAGCCTAACATCAGGCTGATTTACTTTCCCAGGGTTACTGTTAGGCTTAGGCCTAGGGCTAGGATTTTTGAAACTAGGAAGCCCTTAGCTCCAGGCACACTGCAGCTGTTCAAGGCATCCCAAGGGGAGTACAAAAGTGCAACAACATGGCAGCTTTCACAGCTTTTTCCTTGGCACCATCCCTATACCTAGGCTGATTTATCTGCCTAGGGTTAGGGTTAGGGTTCAGCCTAGGGCTTGGATTTCTTTAACCAGGAAGCCCTGAGTTCCAGGCTTACTTCATCTGCCAAAGGCATCCCAAAGGGAGTGCAGAAGTGCCACAACATGGCTGCTTTCACGGCTTTTCCCTTAGGAAGAACCCTAATACCCGGCTGATTTACCTTCCTAGGGTTACTGTTAGGCTTAGGCCTAGGACTTTTAAAACCAGGAAGCCCTGGGCTCCAGGCACACTGCAGCTGCAAAAGGCATCCCAAGGAGAGCGCAAAAGTGACGCAACTTGGCTGCCACCACTGATATTTCCATGAGACCATCCCGAACCATAGGCTGATTTTCCTTCCTAGGGTTAAGGTTTGAGTTACGCCTAGGGTAAGGGTTCTATTAACCAGAAAGCCCTGAGTTCCAAGAACACAGCAGCTGCGAAGGACTACCCAAGAAGAGCGCAAAAGTACCACAACATGCCTGCCTCCAAAGCTTTTTCCTTGGGGACATGCCTAATTCCTGGCTGATTTGCCTTTCTCGTCTTAGGGTTGCGGTTCGGCTTAGGGCCAGGATTTTTAAAAGCAGGAAGCCCTGAGTTCCAGGCACACTGGAGCTGTGAAAGGCATCCAAAAGGGAGTGCAAAAGTGCCACAACATGGCTGCTTTCACGGCTTTTTCCTTGGCAAGAAGCCTAACACCAGGCTGATTTACTTTCCCAGGGTTACTGTTAGGCTTAGGCCTAGGGCTAGGATTTTTGAAACTAGGAGGCCCTTAGCTCCAGGCACACTGCAGCTGTTCAAGGCATCCCAAGGGGAGTACAAAAGTGCAACAACATGGCAGCTTTCACAGCTTTTTCCTTGGCAAGAAGCCTAACACCAGGCTGATTTACTTTCCCAGGGTTACTGTTAGGCTTAGGCCTAGGGCTAGGATTTTTGAAACTAGGAAGCCCTTAGCTCCAGGCACACTGCAGCTGTTCAAGGCATCCCAAGGGGACTACAAAAGTGCAACAACATGGCAGCTTTCACAGCTTTTTCCTTGGCACCATCCCTATACCTAGGCTGATTTATCTGCCTAGGGTTAGGGTTAGGGTTCAGCCTAGGGCTTGGATTTCTTTAACCAGGAAGCCCTGAGTTCCAGGCTTACTTCATCTGCCAAAGGCATCCCAAAGGGAGTGCAGAAGTGCCACAACATGGCTGCTTTCACGGCTTTTTCCTTGGCAAGAAGCCTAACATAAGGCTGATTTACCTTCCCAGGGTTACTGTTAGGCTTAGGCCTAGGGCTAGGATTTTTGAAACTAGGAAGCCCTTAGCTCCAGGCACACTGCAGCTGTTCAAGGCATCCCAAGGGGACTACAAAAGTGCAACAACATGGCTGCTTTCACGGCTTTTCCCTTAGGAAGAACCCTAATACCCGGCTGATTTACCTTCCTAGGGTTACTGTTAGGCTTAGGCCTAGGACTTTTAAAACCAGGAAGCCCTGGGCTCCAGGCACACTGCAGCTGCGAAAGGCATCCCAAGGGGAGCGCAAAAGTGACGCAACTTGGCTGCCACCACTGATATTTCCATGAGACCATCCCGAACCATAGCTTGATTTTCCTTCCTAGGGTTAAGGTTTGAGTTACGCCTAGGGTAAGGGTTCTATTAACCAGAAAGCCCTGAGTTCCAAGAACACAGCAGCTGCGAAGGACTAGCCAAGAAGAGCGCAAAAGTACCACAACATGCCTGCCTCCACAGCTTTTTCCTTGGGGACATGCCTAATTCCTGGCTGATTTGCCTTTCTCGTCTTAGGGTTGCGGTTCGGCCTAGGGCTAGGATTTTTAAAAGCAGGAAGCCCTGAGTTCCAGGCACACTGGAGCTGTGAAAGGCATCCAAAAGGGAGTGCAAAAGTGCCACAACATGGCTGCTTTCACGGCTTTTTCCTTGGCAAGAAGCCTAACACCAGGCTGATTTGCCTTCCCAGGGTTACTGTTAGGCTTAGGCCTAGGGCTAGGATTTTTAAAACTAGGAAGCCCTGGGCTCCAGGCACACTGCAGCTGTTCAAGGCATCCCAAGGGGAGTACAAAAGTGCAACAACATGGCAGCTTTCACAGCTTTTTCCTTGGCACCATCCCTATACCTAGGCTGATTTATCTGCCTAGGGTTAGGGTTAGGGTTCAGCCTAGGGCTTGAATTTTTTTTAACCAGGAAGCCCTGAGTTCCAGGCTTACTTCATCTGCCAAAGGCATCCCAAAGGGAGTGCAGAAGTGCCACAACATGGCTGCTTTCACGGCTTTTCCCTTAGGAAGAACCCTAATACCCGGCTGATTTACCTTCCTAGGGTTACTGTTAGGCTTAGGCCTAGGACTTTTAAAACCAGGAAGCCCTGGGCTCCAGGCACACTGCAGCTGCGAAAGGCATCCCAAGGGCAGCGCAAAAGTGACGCAACTTGGCTGCCACCACTGATATTTCCATGAGACCATCCCGAACCATAGGCTGATTTTCCTTCCTAGGGTTAAGGTTTGAGTTACGCCTAGGGTAAGGGTTCTATTAACCAGAAAGCCCTGAGTTCCAAGAACACAGCAGCTGCGAAGGACTAGCCAAGAAGAGCGCAAAAGTACCACAACATGCCTGCCTCCACAGCTTTTTCCTTGGGGACATGCCTAATTCCTGGCTGATTTGCCTTTCTCGTCATAGGGTTGGGGTTCGGCCTAGGGCTAGGATTTTTAAAAGCAGGAAGCCCTGAGTTCCAGGCACACTGGAGCTGTGAAAGGCATCCAAAAGGGAGTGCAGAAGTGCCACAACATGGCTGCTTTCACGGCTTGTTCCTTGGCAAGACGCCTAACACCAGGCTGACTTACCTTCCCAGGGTTACTATTAGGCTTAGGCCTAGGGCTAGGATTTTTAAAACTAGGAAGCCCTTAGCTCCAGGCACACTGCAGCTGTTCAAGGCATCCCAAGGGGAGTACAAAAGTGCAACAACATGGCAGCTTTCACAGCTTTTTCCTTGGCAAGAAGCCTAACACCAGGCTGATTTACTTTCCCAGGGTTACAGTTAGGCTTAGGCCTAGGGCTAGGATTTTTGAAACTAGGAGGCCCTTAGCTCCAGGCACACTGCAGCTGTTCAAGGCATCCCAAGGGGAGTACAAAAGTGCAACAACATGGCAGCTTTCACAGCTTTTTCCTTGGCAAGAAGCCTAACACCAGGCTGATTTACTTTCCCAGGGTTACTATTAGGCTTAGGCCTAGGGCTAGGATTTTTGAAACTAGGAAGCCCTTAGCTCCAGGCACACTGCAGCTTTTCAAGGCATCCCAAGGGGAGTACAAAAGTGCAACAACATGGCAGCTTTCACAGCTTTTTCCTTGGCACCATCCCTATACCTAGGCTGATTTATCTGCCTAGGGTTAGGGTTAGGGTTCAGCCTAGGGCTTGGATTTCTTTAACCAGGAAGCCCTGAGTTCCAGGCTTACTTCATCTGCCAAATGCATCCCAAAGGGAGTGCAGAAGTGCCACAACATGGCTGCTTTCACGGCTTTTTCCTTGGCAAGAAGCCTAACATAAGGCTGATTTACCTTCCCAGGGTTACTGTTAGGCTTAGGCCTAGGGCTAGGATTTTTGAAACTAGGAAGCCCTTAGCTCCAGGCACACTGCAGCTGTTCAAGGCATCCCAAGGGGACTACAAAAGTGCAACAACATGGCTGCTTTCACGGCTTTTCCCTTAGGAAGAACCCTAATACCCGGCTGATTTACCTTCCTAGGGTTACTGTTAGGCTTAGGCCTAGGACTTTTAAAACCAGGAAGCCCTGGGCTCCAGGCACACTGCAGCTGCGAAAGGCATCCCAAGGGGAGCGCAAAAGTGACGCAACTTGGCTGCCACCACTGATATTTCCATGAGACCATCCCGAACCATAGGTTGATTTTCCTTCCTAGGGTTAAGGTTTGAGTTACGCCTAGGGTAAGGGTTCTATTAACCAGAAAGCCCTGAGTTCCAAGAACACAGCAGCTGCGAAGGACTAGCCAAGAAGAGCGCAAAAGTACCACAACATGCCTGCCTCCACAGCTTTTTCCTTGGGGACATGCCTAATTCCTGGCTGATTTGCCTTTCTCATCATAGGGTTGGGGTTCGGCCTAGGGCTAGGATTTTTAAAATCAGGAAGCCCTGAGTTCCAGGCACACTGGAGCTGTGAAAGGCATCCAAAAGGGAGTGCAAAAGTGCCACAACATGGCTGCTTTCACGGCTTTTTCCTTGGCAAGAAGCCTAACATCAGGCTGATTTACTTTCCCAGGGTTACTGTTAGGCTTAGGCCTAGGGCTAGGATTTTTGAAACTAGGAAGCCCTTAGCTCCAGGCACACTGCAGCTGTTCAAGGCATCCCAAGGGGAGTACAAAAGTGCAACAACATGGCAGCTTTCACAGCTTTTTCCTTGGCACCATCCCTATACCTAGGCTGATTTATCTGCCTAGGGTTAGGGTTAGGGTTCAGCCTAGGGCTTGGATTTCTTTAACCAGGAAGCCCTGAGTTCCAGGCTTACTTCATCTGCCAAAGGCATCCCAAAGGGAGTGCAGAAGTGCCACAACATGGCTGCTTTCACGGCTTTTCCCTTAGGAAGAACCCTAATACCCGGCTGATTTACCTTCCTAGGGTTACTGTTAGGCTTAGGCCTAGGACTTTTAAAACCAGGAAGCCCTGGGCTCCAGGCACACTGCAGCTGTGAAAGGCATCCCAAGGGGAGCGCAAAAGTGACGCAACTTGGCTGCCACCACTGATATTTCCATGAGACCATCCCGAACCATAGGTTGATTTTCCTTCCTAGGGTTAAGGTTTGAGTTACGCCTAGGGTAAGGGTTCTATTAACCAGCAAGCCCTGAGTTCCAAGAACACAGCAGCTGCGAAGGACTAGCCAAGAAGAGCGCAAAAGTACCACAACATGCCTGCCTCCACAGCTTTTTCCTTGGGGACATGCCTAATTCCTGGCTGATTTGCCTTTCTCGTCATAGGGTTGGGGTTCGGCCTAGGGCTAGGATTTTTAAAAGCAGGAAGCCCTGAGTTCCAGGCACACTGGAGGTGTGAAAGGCATCCAAAAGGGAGTGCAGAAGTGCCACAACATGGCTGCTTTCACGGCTTGTTCCTTGGCAAGACGCCTAACACCAGGCTGACTTACCTTCCCAGGGTTACTATTAGGCTTAGGCCTAGGGCTACGATTTTTAAAACTAGGAAGCCCTTAGCTCCAGGCACACTGCAGCTGTTCAAGGCATCCCAAGGGGAGTACAAAAGTGCAACAACATGGCAGCTTTCACAGCTTTTTCCTTGGCACCATCCCTATACCTAGGCTGATTTATCTGCCTAGGGTTAGGGTTAGGGTTCAGCCTAGGGCTTGAATTTCTTTAACCAGGAAGCCCTGAGTTCCAGGCTTACTTCATCTGCCAAAGGCATCCCAAAGGGAGTGCAGAAGTGCCACAACATGGCTGCTTTCACGGCTTTTCCCTTAGGAAGAACCCTAATACCCGGCTGATTTACCTTCCTAGGGTTACTGTTAGGCTTAGGCCTAGGACTTTTAAAACCAGGAAGCCCTGGGCTCCAGGCACACTGCAGCTGTGAAAGGCATCCCAAGGGGAGCGCAAAAGTGACGCAACTTGGCTGCCACCACTGATATTTCCATGAGACCATCCCGAACCATAGGTTGATTTTCCTTCCTAGGGTTAAGGTTTGAGTTACGCCTAGGGTAAGGGTCTATTAACCAGAAAGCCCTGAGTTCCAAGAACACAGCAGCTGCGAAGGACTACCCAAGAAGAGCGCAAAAGTACCACAACATGCCTGCCTCCACAGCTTTTTCCTTGGGGACATGCCTAATTCCTGGCTGATTTGCCTTTCTCGTCATAGGGTTGCGGTTCGGCCTAGGGCCAGGATTTTTAAAAGCAGGAAGCCCTGAGTTCCAGGCACACTGCAGCTGTGAAAGGCATCCAAAAGGGAGTGCAAAAGTGCCACAACATGGCTGCTTTCACGGCTTTTTCCTTGGCAAGAAGCCTAACACCAGGCTGATTTACTTTCCCAGGGTTACTGTTAGGCTTAGGCCTAGGGCTAGGATTTTTGAAACTAGGAGGCCCTTAGCTCCAGGCACACTGCAGCTGTTCAAGGCATCCCAAGGGGAGTACAAAAGTGCAACAACATGGCAGCTTTCACAGCTTTTTCCTTGGCAAGAAGCCTAACACCAGGCTGATTTACTTTCCCAGGGTTACTGTTAGGCTTAGGCCTAGGGCTAGGATTTTTGAAACTAGGAAGCCCTGGGCTCCAGGCACACTGCAGCTGTTCAAGGCATCCCAAGGGGAGTACAAAAGTGCAACAACATGGCAGCTTTCACAGCTTTTTCCTTGGCACCATCCCTATACCTAGGCTGATTTATCTGCCTAGGGTTAGGGTTAGGGTTCAGCCTAGGGCTTGGATTTCTTTAACCAGGAAGCCCTGAGTTCCAGGCTTACTTCATCTGCCAAAGGCATCCCAAAGGGAGTGCAGAAGTGCCACAACATGGCTGCTTTCACGGCTTTTTCCTTGGCAAGAAGCCTAACATAAGGCTGATTTACCTTCCCAGGGTTACTGTTAGGCTTAGGCCTAGGGCTAGGATTTTTGAAACTAGGAAGCCCTTAGCTCCAGGCACACTGCAGCTGTTCAAGGCATCCCAAGTGGACTACAAAAGTGCAACAACATGGCTGCTTTCACGGCTTTTCCCTTAGGAAGAACCCTAATACCCGGCTGATTTACCTTCCTAGGGTTACTGTTAGGCTTAGGCCTAGGACTTTTAAAACCAGGAAGCCCTGGGCTCCAGGCACACTGCAGCTGCAAAAGGCATCCAAAGGGGAGCGCAAAAGTGACGCAACTTGGCTGCCACCACTGATATTTCCATGAGACCATCCCGAACCATAGGTTGATTTTCCTTCCTAGGCTTAAGGTTTGAGTTACGCCTAGGGTAAGGGTTCTATTAACCAGCAAGCCCTGAGTTCCAAGAACACAGCAGCTGCGAAGGACTAGCCAAGAAGAGCGCAAAAGTACCACAACATGCCTGCCTCCACAGCTTTTTCCTTGGGGACATGCCTAATTCCTGGCTGATTTGCCTTTCTCATCATAGGGTTGGGGTTCGGCCTAGGGCTAGGATTTTTAAAATCAGGAAGCCCTGAGTTCCAGGCACACTGGAGCTGTGAAAGGCATCCAAAAGGGAGTGCAAAAGTGCCACAACATGGCTGCTTTCACGGCTTTTTCCTTGGCAAGAAGCCTAACATCAGGCTGATTTACTTTCCCAGGGTTACTGTTAGGCTTAGGCCTAGGGCTAGGATTTTTGAAACTAGGAAGCCCTTAGCTCCAGGCACACTGCAGCTGTTCAAGGCATCCCAAGGGGAGTACAAAAGTGCAACAACATGGCAGCTTTCACAGCTTTTTCCTTGGCACCATCCCTATACCTAGGCTGATTTATCTGCCTAGGGTTAGGGTTAGGGTTCAGCCTAGGGCTTGGATTTCTTTAACCAGGAAGCCCTGAGTTCCAGGCTTACTTCATCTGCCAAAGGCATCCCAAAGGGAGTGCAGAAGTGCCACAACATGGCTGCTTTCACGGCTTTTTCCTTGGCAAGAAGCCTAACATCAGGCTGATTTACTTTCCCAGGGTTACTGTTAGGCTTAGGCCTAGGGCTAGGATTTTTGAAACTAGGAAGCCCTTAGCTCCAGGCACACTGCAGCTGTTCAAGGCATCCCAAGGGGAGTACAAAAGTGCAACAACATGGCAGCTTTCACAGCTTTTTCCTTGGCACCATCCCTATACCTGGGCTGATTTATCTGCCTAGGGTTAGGGTTAGGGTTCAGCCTAGGGCTTGAATTTTTTTTACCAGGAAGCCCTGAGTTCCAGGCTTACTTCATCTGCCAAAGGCATCCCAAAGGGAGTGCAGAAGTGCCACAACATGGCTGCTTTCACGGCTTTTCCCTTAGGAAGAACCCTAATACCCGGCTGATTCACCTTCCTAGGGTTACTGTTAGGCTTAGGCCTAGGACTTTTAAAACCAGGAAGCCCTGGGCTCCAGGCACACTGCAGCTGCGAAAGGCATCCCAAGGGGAGCGCAAAAGTGACGCAACTTGGCTGCCACCACTGATATTTCCATGAGACCATCCCGAACCATAGGCTGATTTTCCTTCCTAGGGTTAAGGTTTGAGTTACGCCTAGGGTAAGGGTCTATTAACCAGAAAGCCCTGAGTTCCAAGAACACAGCAGCTGCGAAGGACTAGCCAAGAAGAGCGCAAAAGTACCACAACATGCCTGCCTCCACAGCTTTTTCCTTGGGGACATGCCTAATTCCTGGCTGATTTGCCTTTCTCGTCTTAGGGTTGGGGTTCGGCCTAGGGCTAGGATTTTTAAAATCAGGAAGCCCTGAGTTCCAGGCACACTGGAGCTGTGAAAGGCATCCAAAAGGGAGTGCAAAAGTGCCACAACATGGCTGCTTTCACGGCTTTTTCCTTGGCAAGAAGCCTAACACCAGGCTGATTTGCCTTCCCAGGGTTACTGTTAGGCTTAGGCCTAGGGCTAGGATTTTTAAAACTAGGAAGCCCTGGGCTCCAGGCACACTGCAGCTGTTCAAGGCATCCCAAGGGGAGTACAAAAGTGCAACAACATGGCAGCTTTCACAGCTTTTTCCTTGGCACCATCCCTATACCTAGGCTGATTTATCTGCCTAGGGTTAGGGTTAGGGTTCAGCCTAGGGCTTGAATTTTTTTTAACCAGGAAGCCCTGAGTTCCAGGCTTACTTCATCTGCCAAAGGCATCCCAAAGGGAGTGCAGAAGTGCCACAACATGGCTGCTTTCACGGCTTTTCCCTTAGGAAGAACCCTAATACCCGGCTGATTTACCTTCCTAGGGTTACTGTTAGGCTTAGGCCTAGGACTTTTAAAACCAGGAAGCCCTGGGCTCCAGGCACACTGCAGCTGCGAAAGGCATCCCAAGGGCAGCGCAAAAGTGACGCAACTTGGCTGCCACCACTGATATTTCCATGAGACCATCCCGAACCATAGGATGATTTTCCTTCCTAGGGTTAAGGTTTGAGTTACGCCTAGGGTAAGGGTTCTATTAACCAGAAAGCCCTGAGTTCCAAGAACACAGCAGCTGCGAAGGACTAGCCAAGAAGAGCGCAAAAGTACCACAACATGCCTGCCTCCACAGCTTTTTCCTTGGGGACATGCCTAATTCCTGGCTGATTTGCCTTTCTCGTCTTAGGGTTGGGGTTCGGCCTAGGGCTAGGATTTTTAAAAGCAGGAAGCCCTGAGTTCCAGGCACACTGGAGCTGTGAAAGGCATCCAAAAGGGAGTGCAAAAGTGCCACAACATGGCTGCTTTCACGGCTTTTTCCTTGGCAAGAAGCCTAACATCAGGCTGATTTACTTTCCCAGGGTTACTGTTAGGCTTAGGCCTAGGGCTAGGATTTTTGAAACTAGGAAGCCCTTAGCTCCAGGCACACTGCAGCTGTTCAAGGCATCCCAAGGGGAGTACAAAAGTGCAACAACATGGCAGCTTTCACAGCTTTTTCCTTGGCACCATCCCTATACCTAGGCTGATTTATCTGCCTAGGGTTAGGGTTAGGGTTCAGCCTAGGGCTTGGATTTCTTTAACCAGGAAGCCCTGAGTTCCAGGCTTACTTCATCTGCCAAAGGCATCCCAAAGGGAGTGCAGAAGTGCCACAACATGGCTGCTTTCACGGCTTTTTCCTTGGCAAGAAGCCTAACATCAGGCTGATTTACTTTCCCAGGGTTACTGTTAGGCTTAGGCCTAGGGCTAGGATTTTTGAAACTAGGAAGCCCTTAGCTCCAGGCACACTGCAGCTGTTCAAGGCATCCCAAGGGGAGTACAAAAGTGCAACAACATGGCAGCTTTCACAGCTTTTTCCTTGGCACCATCCCTATACCTGGGCTGATTTATCTGCCTAGGGTTAGGGTTAGGGTTCAGCCTAGGGCTTGAATTTTTTTTACCAGGAAGCCCTGAGTTCCAGGCTTACTTCATCTGCCAAAGGCATCCCAAAGGGAGTGCAGAAGTGCCACAACATGGCTGCTTTCACGGCTTGTTCCTTGGCAAGACGCCTAACACCAGGCTGACTTACCTTCCCAGGGTTACTATTAGGCTTAGGCCTAGGGCTAGGATTTTTAAAACTAGGAAGCCCTTAGCTCCAGGCACACTGCAGCTGTTCAAGGCATCCCAAGGGGAGTACAAAAGTGCAACAACATGGCAGCTTTCACAGCTTTTTCCTTGGCACCATCCCTATACCTAGGCTGATTTATCTGCCTAGGGTTAGGGTTAGGGTTCAGCCTAGGGCTTGAATTTCTTTAACCAGGAAGCCCTGAGTTCCAGGCTTACTTCATCTGCCAAAGGCATCCCAAAGGGAGTGCAGAAGTGCCACAACATGGCTGCTTTCACAGCTTTTCCCTTAGGAAGAACCCTAATACCCGGCTGATTTACCTTCCTAGGGTTACTGTTAGGCTTAGGCCTAGGACTTTTAAAACCAGGAAGCCCTGGGCTCCAGGCACACTGCAGCTGCAAAAGGCATCCCAAGGGGAGCGCAAAAGTGACGCAACTTGGCTGCCACCACTGATATTTCCATGAGACCATCCCGAACCATAGGTTGATTTTCCTTCCTAGGGTTAAGGTTTGAGTTACGCCTAGGGTAAGGGTCTATTAACCAGCAAGCCCTGAGTTCCAAGAACACAGCAGCTGCGAAGGACTAGCCAAGAAGAGCGCAAAAGTACCACAACATGCCTGCCTCCACAGCTTTTTCCTTGGGGACATGCCTAATTCCTGGCTGATTTGCCTTTCTCGTCTTAGGGTTGCGGTTCGGCTTAGGGCCAGGATTTTTAAAAGCAGGAAGCCCTGAGTTCCAGGCACACTGCAGCTGTGAAAGGCATCCAAAAGGGAGTGCAAAAGTGCCACAACATGGCTGCTTTCACGGCTTTTTCCTTGGCAAGAAGCCTAACACCAGGCTGATTTACTTTCCCAGGGTTACTGTTAGGCTTAGGCCTAGGGCTAGGATTTTTGAAACTAGGAGGCCCTTAGCTCCAGGCACACTGCAGCTGTTCAAGGCATCCCAAGGGGAGTACAAAAGTGCAACAACATGGCAGCTTTCACAGCTTTTTCCTTGGCAAGAAGCCTAACACCAGGCTGATTTACTTTCCCAGGGTTACTGTTAGGCTTAGGCCTAGGGCTAGGATTTTTGAAACTAGGAAGCCCTTAGCTCCAGGCACACTGCAGCTGTTCAGGGCATCCCAAGGGGAGTACAAAAGTGCAACAACATGGCCGCTTTCACAGCTTTTTCCTTGGCACCATCCCTATACCTAGGCTGATTTATCTGCCTAGGGTTAGGGTTAGGGTTCAGCCTAGGGCTTGGATTTCTTTAACCAGGAAGCCCTGAGTTCCAGGCTTACTTCATCTGCCAAAGGCATCCCAAAGGGAGTGCAGAAGTGCCACAACATGGCTGCTTTCACGGCTTTTTCCTTGGCAAGAAGCCTAACATCAGGCTGATTTACCTTCCCAGGGTTACTGTTAGGCTTAGGCCTAGGGCTAGGATTTTTGAAACTAGGAAGCCCTTAGCTCCAGGCACACTGCAGCTGTTCAAGGCATCCCAAGGGGACTACAAAAGTGCAACAACATGGCTGCTTTCACGGCTTTTCCCTTAGGAAGAACCCTAATACCCGGCTGATTTACCTTCCTAGGGTTACTGTTAGGCTTAGGCCTAGGACTTTTAAAACCAGGAAGCCCTGGGCTCCAGGCACACTGCAGCTGCGAAAGGCATCCCAAGGGCAGCGCAAAAGTGACGCAACTTGTCTGCCACCACTGATATTTCCATGAGACCATCCCGAACCATAGGTTGATTTTCCTTCCTAGGGTTAAGGTTTGAGTTACGCCTAGGGTAAGGGTTCTATTAACCAGAAAGCCCTGAGTTCCAAGAACACAGCAGCTGCGAAGGACTAGCCAAGAAGAGCGCAAAAGTACCACAACATGCCTGCCTCCACAGCTTTTTCCTTGGGGACATGCCTAATTCCTGGCTGATTTGCCTTTCTCGTCTTAGGGTTGCGGTTCGGCCTAGGGCTAGGATTTTTAAAAGCAGGAAGCCCTGAGTTCCAGGCACACTGCAGCTGTGAAAGGCATCCAAAAGGGAGTGCAAAAGTGCCACAACATGGCTGCTTTCACGGCTTTTTCCTTGGCAAGAAGCCTAACACCAGGCTGATTTGCCTTCCCAGGGTTACTGTTAGGCTTAGGCCTAGGGCTAGGATTTTTAAAACTAGGAAGCCCTGGGCTCCAGGCACACTGCAGCTGTTCAAGGCATCCCAAGGGGAGTACAAAAGTGCAACAACATGGCAGCTTTCACAGCTTTTTCCTTGGCACCATCCCTATACCTAGGCTGATTTATCTGCCTAGGGTTAGGGTTAGGGTTCAGCCTAGGGCTTGAATTTTTTTTAACCAGGAAGCCCTGAGTTCCAGGCTTACTTCATCTGCCAAAGGCATCCCAAAGGGAGTGCAGAAGTGCCACAACATGGCTGCTTTCACGGCTTTTCCCTTAGGAAGAACCCTAATACCCGGCTGATTTACCTTCCTAGGGTTACTGTTAGGCTTAGGCCTAGGACTTTTAAAACCAGGAAGCCCTGGGCTCCAGGCACACTGCAGCTGTGAAAGGCATCCCAAGGGGAGCGCAAAAGTGACGCAACTTGGCTGCCACCACTGATATTTCCATGAGACCATCCCGAACCATAGGATGATTTTCCTTCCTAGGGTTAAGGTTTGAGTTACGCCTAGGGTAAGGGTTCTATTAACCAGAAAGCCCTGAGTTCCAAGAACACATCAGCTGCGAAGGACTAGCCAAGAAGAGCGCAAAAGTACCACAACATGCCTGCCTCCACAGCTTTTTCCTTGGGGACATGCCTAATTCCTGGCTGATTTGCCTTTCTCGTCTTAGGGTTGGGGTTCGGCCTAGGGCTAGGATTTTTAAAATCAGGAAGCCCTGAGTTCCAGGCACACTGGAGCTGTGAAAGGCATCCAAAAGGGAGTGCAAAAGTGCCACAACATGGCTGCTTTCACGGCTTTTTCCTTGGCAAGAAGCCTAACATCAGGCTGATTTACTTTCCCAGGGTTACTGTTAGGCTTAGGCCTAGGGCTAGGATTTTTGAAACTAGGAAGCCCTGGGCTCCAGGCACACTGCAGCTGTTCAAGGCATCCCAAGGGGAGTACAAAAGTGCAACAACATGGCAGCTTTCACAGCTTTTTCCTTGGCACCATCCCTATACCTAGGCTGATTTATCTGCCTAGGGTTAGGGTTAGGGTTCAGCCTAGGGCTTGGATTTCTTTAACCAGGAAGCCCTGAGTTCCAGGCTTACTTCATCTGCCAAAGGCATCCCAAAGGGATTGCAGAAGTGCCACAACATGGCTGCTTTCACGGCTTTTTCCTTGGCAAGAAGCCTAACATCAGGCTGATTTACTTTCCCAGGGTTACTGTTAGGCTTAGGCCTAGGGCTAGGATTTTTGAAACTAGGAAGCCCTTAGCTCCAGGCACACTGCAGCTGTTCAAGGCATCCCAAGGGGAGTACAAAAGTGCAACAACATGGCAGCTTTCACAGTTTTTTCCTTGGCACCATCCCTATACCTGGGCTGATTTATCTGCCTAGGGTTAGGGTTAGGGTTCAGCCTAGGGCTTGAATTTTTTTTACCAGGAAGCCCTGAGTTCCAGGCTTACTTCATCTGCCAAAGGCATCCCAAAGGGAGTGCAGAAGTTCCACAACATGGCTGCTTTCACGGCTTTTCCCTTAGGAAGAACCCTAATACCCGGCTGATTTACCTTCCTAGGGTTACTGTTAGGCTTAGGCCTAGGACTTTTAAAACCAGGAAGCCCTGGGCTCCAGGCACACTGCAGCTGCGAAAGGCATCCCAAGGGCAGCGCAAAAGTGACGCAACTTGGCTGCCACCACTGATATTTCCATGAGACCATCCCGAACCATAGGTTGATTTTCCTTCCTAGGGTTAAGGTTTGAGTTACGCCTAGGGTAAGGGTTCTATTAACCAGAAAGCCCTGAGTTCCAAGAACACAGCAGCTGCGAAGGACTAGCCAAGAAGAGCGCAAAAGTACCACAACATGCCTGCCTCCACAGCTTTTTCCTTGGGGACATGCCTAATTCCTGGCTGATTTGCCTTTCTCATCATAGGGTTGGGGTTCGGCCTAGGGCTAGGATTTTTAAAAGCAGGAAGCCCTGAGTTCCAGGCACACTGGAGCTGTGAAAGGCATCCAAAAGGGATTGCAAAAGTGCCACAACATGGCTGCTTTCACGGCTTTTTCCTTGGCAAGACGCCTAACACCAGGCTGACTTACCTTCCCAGGGTTACTATTAGGCTTAAGCCTAGGGCTACGATTTTTAAAACTAGGAAGCCCTTAGCTCCAGGCACACTGCAGCTGTTCAAGGCATCCCAAGGGGAGTACAAAAGTGCAACAACATGGCAGCTTTCACAGCTTTTTCCTTGGCACCATCCCTATACCTAGGCTGATTTATCTGCCTAGGGTTAGGGTTAGGGTTCAGCCTAGGGCTTGAATTTCTTTAACCAGGAAGCCCTGAGTTCCAGGCTTACTTCATCTGCCAAAGGCATCCCAAAGGGAGTGCAGAAGTGCCACAACATGGCTGCTTTCACGGCTTTTCCCTTAGGAAGAACCCTAATACCCGGCTGATTTACCTTCCTAGGGTTACTGTTAGGCTTAGGCCTAGGACTTTTAAAACCAGGAAGCCCTGGGCTCCAGGCACACTGCAGCTGCAAAAGGCATCCCAAGGGGAGCGCAAAAGTGACGCAACTTGGCTGCCACCACTGATATTTCCATGAGACCATCCCGAACCATAGGTTGATTTTCCTTCCTAGGGTTAAGGTTTGAGTTACGCCTAGGGTAAGGGTCTATTAACCAGAAAGCCCTGAGTTCCAAGAACACAGCAGCTGCGAAGGACTAGCCAAGAAGAGCGCAAAAGTACCACAACATGCCTGCCTCCACAGCTTTTTCCTTGGGGACATGCCTAATTCCTGGCTGATTTGCCTTTCTCGTCTTAGGGTTGGGGTTCGGCCTAGGGCTAGGATTTTTAAAAGCAGGAAGCCCTGAGTTCCAGGCACACTGGAGCTGTGAAAGGCATCCAAAAGGGAGTGCAAAAGTGCCACAACATGGCTGCTTTCACGGCTTTTTCCTTGGCAAGAAGCCTAACACCAGGCTGACATACTTTCCCAGGGTTACTGTTAGGCTTAGGCCTAGGGCTAGGATTTTTGAAACTAGGAAGCCCTGGGCTCCAGGCACACTGCAGCTGTTCAAGGCATCCCAAGGGGAGTACAAAAGTGCAACAACATGGCAGCTTTCACAGCTTTTTCCTTGGCACCATCCCTATACCTAGGCTGATTTATCTGCCTAGGGTTAGGGTTAGGGTTCAGCCTAGGGCTTGGATTTCTTTAACCAGGAAGCCCTGAGTTCCAGGCTTACTTCATCTGCCAAAGGCATCCCAAAGGGAGTGCAGAAGTGCCACAACATGGCTGCTTTCACGGCTTTTCCCTTAGGAAGAACCCTAATACCCGGCTGATTTACCTTCCTAGGGTTACTGTTAGGCTTAGGCCTAGGACTTTTAAAACCAGGAAGCCCTGGGCTCCAGGCACACTGCAGCTGCGAAAGGCATCCCAAGGGGAGCGCAAAAGTGACGCAACTTGGCTGCCACCACTGATATTTCCATGAGACCATCCCGAACCATAGGCTGATTTTCCTTCCTAGGGTTAAGGTTTGAGTTACGCCTAGGGTAAGGGTTCTATTAACCAGCAAGCCCTGAGTTCCAAGAACACAGCAGCTGCGAAGGACTAGCCAAGAAGAGCGCAAAAGTAGCACAACATGCCTGCCTCCACAGCTTTTTCCTTGGGGACATGCCTAATTCCTGGCTGATTTGCCTTTCTCGTCTTAGGGTTGGGGTTCGGCCTAGGGCTAGGATTTTTAAAATCAGGAAGCCCTGAGTTCCAGGCACACTGGAGCTGTGAAAGGCATCCAAAAGGGAGTGCAAAAGTTCCACAACATGGCTGCTTTCACGGCTTTTTCCTTGGCAAGAAGCCTAACATCAGGCTGATTTACTTTCCCAGGGTTACTGTTAGGCTTAGGCCTAGGGCTAGGATTTTTGAAACTAGGAAGCCCTTAGCTCCAGGCACACTGCAGCTGTTCAAGGCATCCCAAGGGGAGTACAAAAGTGCAACAACATGGCCGCTTTCACAGCTTTTTCCTTGGCACCATCCCTATACCTAGGCTGATTTATCTGCCTAGGGTTAGGGTTAGGGTTCAGCCTAGGGCTTGGATTTCTTTAACCAGGAAGCCCTGAGTTCCAGGCTTACTTCATCTGCCAAAGGCATCCCAAAGGGAGTGCAGAAGTGCCACAACATGGCTGCTTTCACGGCTTTTTCCTTGGCAAGAAGCCTAACACCAGGCTGATTTACTTTCCCAGGGTTACTGTTAGGCTTAGGCCTAGGGCTAGGATTTTTGAAACTAGGAAGCCCTTAGCTCCAGGCACACTGCAGCTGTTCAAGGCATCCCAAGGGGAGTACAAAAGTGCAACAACATGGCAGCTTTCACAGCTTTTTCCTTGGCACCATCCCTATACCTGGGCTGATTTATCTGCCTAGGGTTAGGGTTAGGGCTCAGCCTAGGGCTTGAATTTTTTTAACCAGGAAGCCCTGAGTTCCAGGCTTACTTCATCTGCCAAAGGCATCCCAAAGGGAGTGCAGAAGTGCCACAACATGGCTGCTTTCACGGCTTTTCCCTTAGAAAGAACCCTAATACCCGGCTGATTTACCTTCCTAGGGTTACTGTTAGGCTTAGGCCTAGGACTTTTAAAACCAGGAAGCCCTGGGCTCCAGGCACACTGCAGCTGCGAAAGGCATCTCAAGGGGAGCGCAAAAGTGACGCAACTTGGCTGCCACCACTGATATTTCCATGAGACCATCCCGAACCATAGGTTGATTTTCCTTCCTAGGGTTAAGGTTTGAGTTACGCCTAGGGTAAGGGTCTATTAACCAGAAAGCCCTGAGTTCCAAGAACACAGCAGCTGCGAAGGACTAGCCAAGAAGAGCGCAAAAGTACCACAACATGCCTGCCTCCACAGCTTTTTCCTTGGGGACATGCCTAATTCCTGGCTGATTTGCCTTTCTCGTCTTAGGGTTGGGGTTCGGCCTAGGGCTAGGATTTTTAAAATCAGGAAGCCCTGAGTTCCAGGCACACTGCAGCTGTGAAAGGCATCCAAAAGGGAGTGCAAAAGTGCCACAACATGGCTGCTTTCACGGCTTTTTCCTTGGCAAGAAGTAACACCAGGCTGACATACTTTCCCAGGGTTACTGTTAGGCTTAGGCCTAGGGCTAGGATTTTTGAAACTAGGAAGCCCTGGGCTCCAGGCACACTGCAGCTGTTCAAGGCATCCCAAGGGGAGTACAAAAGTGCAACAACATGGCAGCTTTCACAGCTTTTTCCTTGGCACCATCCCTATACCTAGGCTGATTTATCTGCCTAGGGTTAGGGTTAGGGTTCAGCCTAGGGCTTGGATTTCTTTAACCAGGAAGCCCTGAGTTCCAGGCTTACTTCATCTGCCAAAGGCATCCCAAAGGGAGTGCAGAAGTGCCACAACATGGCTGCTTTCACGGCTTTTCCCTTAGGAAGAACCCTAATACCCGGCTGATTTACCTTCCTAGGGTTACTGTTAGGCTTAGGCCTAGGACTTTTAAAACCAGGAAGCCCTGGGCTCCAGGCACACTGCAGCTGCGAAAGGCATCCCAAGGGGAGCGCAAAAGTGACGCAACTTGGCTGCCACCACTGATATTTCCATGAGACCATCCCGAACCATAGGTTGATTTTCCTTCCTAGGGTTAAGGTTTGAGTTACGCCTAGGGTAAGGGTTCTATTAACCAGAAAGCCCTGAGTTCCAAGAACACAGCAGCTGCGAAGGACTAGCCAAGAAGAGCGCAAAAGTACCACAACATGCCTGCCTCCACAGCTTTTTCCTTGGGGACATGCCTAATTCCTGGCTGATTTGCCTTTCTCATCATAGGGTTGGGGTTCGGCCTAGGGCTAGGATTTTTAAAATCAGGAAGCCCTGAGTTCCAGGCACACTGGAGCTGTGAAAGGCATCCAAAAGGGAGTGCAAAAGTGCCACAACATGGCTGCTTTCACGGCTTTTTCCTTGGCAAGAAGCCTAACATCAGGCTGATTTACTTTCCCAGGGTTACTGTTAGGCTTAGGCCTAGGGCTAGGATTTTTGAAACTAGGAAGCCCTTAGCTCCAGGCACACTGCAGCTGTTCAAGGCATCCCAAGGGGAGTACAAAAGTGCAACAACATGGCAGCTTTCACAGCTTTTTCCTTGGCACCATCCCTATACCTAGGCTGATTTATCTGCCTAGGGTTAGGGTTAGGGTTCAGCCTAGGGCTTGGATTTCTTTAACCAGGAAGCCCTGAGTTCCAGGCTTACTTCATCTGCCAAAGGCATCCCAAAGGGAGTGCAGAAGTGCCACAACATGGCTGCTTTCACGGCTTTTACCTTGGCAAGAAGCCTAACATCAGGCTGATTTACTTTCCCAGGGTTACTGTTAGGCTTAGGCCTAGGACTTTTAAAACCAGGAAGCCCTTAGCTCCAGTCACACTGCAGCTGCGAAAGGCATCCAAAGGGGAGCGCAAAAGTGACGCAACTTGGCTGCCACCACTGATATTTCCATGAGACCATCCCGAACCATAGGCTGATTTTCCTTCCTAGGGTTAAGGTTTGAGTTACGCCTAGGGAAAGGGTTCTATTAACCAGAAAGCCCTGAGTTCCAAGAACACAGCAGCTGCGAAGGACTAGCCAAGAAGAGCGCAAAAGTACCACAACATGCCTGCCTCCACAGCTTTTTCCTTGGGGACATGCCTAATTCCTGGCTGATTTGCCTTTCTCGTCATAGGGTTGGGGTTCGGCCTAGGGCTAGGATTTTTAAAAGCAGGAAGCCCTGAGTTCCAGGCACACTGGAGGTGTGAAAGGCATCCAAAAGGGAGTGCAGAAGTGCCACAACATGGCTGCTTTCACGGCTTTTTCCTTGGCAAGACGCCTAACACCAGGCTGACTTACCTTCCCAGGGTTACTATTAGGCTTAGGCCTAGGGCTACGATTTTTAAAACTAGGAAGCCCTTAGCTCCAGGCACACTGCAGCTGTTCAAGGCATCCCAAGGGGAGTACAAAAGTGCAACAACATGGCAGCTTTCACAGCTTTTTCCTTGGCACCATCCCTATACCTAGGCTGATTTATCTGCCTAGGGTTAGGGTTAGGGTTCAGCCTAGGGCTTGAATTTCTTTAACCAGGAAGCCCTGAGTTCCAGGCTTACTTCATCTGCCAAAGGCATCCCAAAGGGAGTGCAGAAGTGCCACAACATGGCTGCTTTCACGGCTTTTCCCTTAGGAAGAACCCTAATACCCGGCTGATTTACCTTCCTAGGGTTACTGTTAGGCTTAGGCCTAGGACTTTTAAAACCAGGAAGCCCTGGGCTCCAGGCACACTGCAGCTGTGAAAGGCATCCCAAGGGGAGCGCAAAAGTGACGCAACTTGGCTGCCACCACTGATATTTCCATGAGACCATCCCGAACCATAGGTTGATTTTCCTTCCTAGGGTTAAGGTTTGAGTTACGCCTAGGGTAAGGGTCTATTAACCAGAAAGCCCTGAGTTCCAAGAACACAGCAGCTGCGAAGGACTACCCAAGAAGAGCGCAAAAGTACCACAACATGCCTGCCTCCACAGCTTTTTCCTTGGGGACATGCCTAATTCCTGGCTGATTTGCCTTTCTCGTCATAGGGTTGCGGTTCGGCCTAGGGCCAGGATTTTTAAAAGCAGGAAGCCCTGAGTTCCAGGCACACTGCAGCTGTGAAAGGCATCCAAAAGGGAGTGCAAAAGTGCCACAACATGGCTGCTTTCACGGCTTTTTCCTTGGCAAGAAGCCTAACACCAGGCTGATTTACTTTCCCAGGGTTACTGTTAGGCTTAGGCATAGGGCTAGGATTTTTGAAACTAGGAGGCCCTTAGCTCCAGGCACACTGCAGCTGTTCAAGGCATCCCAAGGGGAGTACAAAAGTGCAACAACATGGCAGCTTTCACAGGTTTTTCCTTGGCAAGAAGCCTAACACCAGGCTGATTTACTTTCCCAGGGTTACTGTTAGGCTTAGGCCTAGGGCTAGGATTTTTGAAACTAGGAAGCCCTGGGCTCCAGGCACACTGCAGCTGTTCAAGGCATCCCAAGGGGAGTACAAAAGTGCAACAACATGGCAGCTTTCACAGCTTTTTCCTTGGCACCATCCCTATACCTAGGCTGATTTATCTGCCTAGGGTTAGGGTTAGGGTTCAGCCTAGGGCTTGGATTTCTTTAACCAGGAAGCCTTGAGTTCCAGGCTTACTTCATCTGCCAAAGGCATCCCAAAGGGAGTGCAGAAGTGCCACAACATGGCTGCTTTCACGGCTTTTTCCTTGGCAAGAAGCCTAACATAAGGCTGATTTACCTTCCCAGGGTTACTGTTAGGCTTAGGCCTAGGGCTAGGATTTTTGAAACTAGGAAGCCCTTAGCTCCAGGCACACTGCAGCTGTTCAAGGCATCCCAAGGGGACTACAAAAGTGCAACAACATGGCTGCTTTCACGGCTTTTCCCTTAGGAAGAACCCTAATACCCGGCTGATTTACCTTCCTAGGGTTACTGTTAGGCTTAGGCCTAGGACTTTTAAAACCAGGAAGCCCTGGGCTCCAGGCACACTGCAGCTGCAAAAGGCATCCCAAGGGGAGCGCAAAAGTGACGCAACTTGGCTGCCACCACTGATATTTCCATGAGACCATCCCGAACCATAGGTTGATTTTCCTTCCTAGGCTTAAGGTTTGAGTTACGCCTAGGGTAAGGGTTCTATTAACCAGCAAGCCCTGAGTTCCAAGAACACAGCAGCTGCGAAGGACTAGCCAAGAAGAGCGCAAAAGTACCACAACATGCCTGCCTCCACAGCTTTTTCCTTGGGGACATGCCTAATTCCTGGCTGATTTGCCTTTCTCATCATAGGGTTGGGGTTCGGCCTAGGGCTAGGATTTTTAAAATCAGGAAGCCCTGAGTTCCAGGCACACTGGAGCTGTGAAAGGCATCCAAAAGGGAGTGCAAAAGTGCCACAACATGGCTGCTTTCACGGCTTTTTCCTTGGCAAGAAGCCTAACATCAGGCTGATTTACTTTCCCAGGGTTACTGTTAGGCTTAGGCCTAGGGCTAGGATTTTTGAAACTAGGAAGCCCTTAGCTCCAGGCACACTGCAGCTGTTCAAGGCATCCCAAGGGGAGTACAAAAGTGCAACAACATGGCAGCTTTCACAGCTTTTTCCTTGGCACCATCCCTATACCTAGGCTGATTTATCTGCCTAGGGTTAGGGTTAGGGTTCAGCCTAGGGCTTGGATTTCTTTAACCAGGAAGCCCTGAGTTCCAGGCTTACTTCATCTGCCAAAGGCATCCCAAAGGGAGTGCAGAAGTGCCACAACATGGCTGCTTTCACGGCTTTTTCCTTGGCAAGAAGCCTAACATCAGGCTGATTTACTTTCCCAGGGTTACTGTTAGGCTTAGGCCTAGGGCTAGGATTTTTGAAACTAGGAAGCCCTTAGCTCCAGGCACACTGCAGCTGTTCAAGGCATCCCAAGGGGAGTACAAAAGTGCAACAACATGGCAGCTTTCACAGCTTTTTCCTTGGCACCATCCCTATACCTGGGCTGATTTATCTGCCTAGGGTTAGGGTTAGGGTTCAGCCTAGGGCTTGAATTTTTTTTACCAGGAAGCCCTGAGTTCCAGGCTTACTTCATCTGCCAAAGGCATCCCAAAGGGAGTGCAGAAGTGCCACAACATGGCTGCTTTCACGGCTTTTCCCTTAGGAAGAACCCTAATACCCGGCTGATTCACCTTCCTAGGGTTACTGTTAGGCTTAGGCCTAGGACTTTTAAAACCAGGAAGCCCTGGGCTCCAGGCACACTGCAGCTGCAAAAGGCATCCCAAGGGGAGCGCAAAAGTGACGCAACTTGGCTGCCACCACTGATATTTCCATGAGACCATCCCGAACCATAGGTTGATTTTCCTTCCTAGGGTTAAGGTTTGAGTTACGCCTAGGGTAAGGGTCTATTAACCAGAAAGCCCTGAGTTCCAAGAACACAGCAGCTGCGAAGGACTAGCCAAGAAGAGCGCAAAAGTACCACAACATGCCTGCCTCCACAGCTTTTTCCTTGGGGACATGCCTAATTCCTGGCTGATTTGCCTTTCTCGTCTTAGGGTTGGGGTTCGGCCTAGGGCTAGGATTTTTAAAATCAGGAAGCCCTGAGTTCCAGGCACACTGGAGCTGTGAAAGGCATCCAAAAGGGAGTGCAAAAGTGCCACAACATGGCTGCTTTCACGGCTTTTTCCTTGGCAAGAAGCCTAACACCAGGCTGATTTGCCTTCCCAGGGTTACTGTTAGGCTTAGGCCTAGGGCTAGGATTTTTAAAACTAGGAAGCCCTGGGCTCCAGGCACACTGCAGCTGTTCAAGGCATCCCAAGGGGAGTACAAAAGTGCAACAACATGGCAGCTTTCACAGCTTTTTCCTTGGCACCATCCCTATACCTAGGCTGATTTATCTGCCTAGGGTTAGGGTTAGGGTTCAGCCTAGGGCTTGAATTTTTTTTAACCAGGAAGCCCTGAGTTCCAGGCTTACTTCATCTGCCAAAGGCATCCCAAAGGGAGTGCAGAAGTGCCACAACATGGCTGCTTTCACGGCTTTTCCCTTAGGAAGAACCCTAATACCCGGCTGATTTACCTTCCTAGGGTTACTGTTAGGCTTAGGCCTAGGACTTTTAAAACCAGGAAGCCCTGGGCTCCAGGCACACTGCAGCTGCGAAAGGCATCCCAAGGGCAGCGCAAAAGTGACGCAACTTGGCTGCCACCACTGATATTTCCATGAGACCATCCCGAACCATAGGATGATTTTCCTTCCTAGGGTTAAGGTTTGAGTTACGCCTAGGGTAAGGGTTCTATTAACCAGCAAGCCCTGAGTTCCAAGAACACAGCAGCTGCGAAGGACTAGCCAAGAAGAGCGCAAAAGTACCACAACATGCCTGCCTCCACAGCTTTTTCCTTGGGGACATGCCTAATTCCTGGCTGATTTGCCTTTCTCATCATAGGGTTGGGGTTCGGCCTAGGGCTAGGATTTTTAAAATCAGGAAGCCCTGAGTTCCAGGCACACTGGAGCTGTGAAAGGCATCCAAAAGGGAGTGCAAAAGTGCCACAACATGGCTGCTTTCACGGCTTTTTCCTTGGCAAGAAGCCTAACATCAGGCTGATTTACTTTCCCAGGGTTACTGTTAGGCTTAGGCCTAGGGCTAGGATTTTTGAAACTAGGAAGCCCTTAGCTCCAGGCACACTGCAGCTGTTCAAGGCATCCCAAGGGGAGTACAAAAGTGCAACAACATGGCAGCTTTCACAGCTTTTTCCTTGGCACCATCCCTATACCTAGGCTGATTTATCTGCCTAGGGTTAGGGTTAGGGTTCAGCCTAGGGCTTGGATTTCTTTAACCAGGAAGCCCTGAGTTCCAGGCTTACTTCATCTGCCAAAGGCATCCCAAAGGGAGTGCAGAAGTGCCACAACATGGCTGCTTTCACGGCTTTTTCCTTGGCAAGAAGCCTAACATCAGGCTGATTTACTTTCCCAGGGTTACTGTTAGGCTTAGGCCTAGGGCTAGGATTTTTGAAACTAGGAAGCCCTTAGCTCCAGGCACACTGCAGCTGTTCAAGGCATCCCAAGGGGAGTACAAAAGTGCAACAACATGGCAGCTTTCACAGCTTTTTCCTTGGCACCATCCCTATACCTGGGCTGATTTATCTGCCTAGGGTTAGGGTTAGGGTTCAGCCTAGGGCTTGAATTTTTTTTACCAGGAAGCCCTGAGTTCCAGGCTTACTTCATCTGCCAAAGGCATCCCAAAGGGAGTGCAGAAGTGCCACAACATGGCTGCTTTCACGGCTTGTTCCTTGGCAAGACGCCTAACACCAGGCTGACTTACCTTCCCAGGGTTACTATTAGGCTTAGGCCTAGGGCTAGGATTTTTAAAACTAGGAAGCCCTTAGCTCCAGGCACACTGCAGCTGTTCAAGGCATCCCAAGGGGAGTACAAAAGTGCAACAACATGGCAGCTTTCACAGCTTTTTCCTTGGCACCATCCCTATACCTAGGCTGATTTATCTGCCTAGGGTTAGGGTTAGGGTTCAGCCTAGGGCTTGAATTTCTTTAACCAGGAAGCCCTGAGTTCCAGGCTTACTTCATCTGCCAAAGGCATCCCAAAGGGAGTGCAGAAGTGCCACAACATGGCTGCTTTCACGGCTTTTCCCTTAGGAAGAACCCTAATACCCGGCTGATTTACCTTCCTAGGGTTACTGTTAGGCTTAGGCCTAGGACTTTTAAAACCAGGAAGCCCTGGGCTCCAGGCACACTGCAGCTGCAAAAGGCATCCCAAGGGGAGCGCAAAAGTGACGCAACTTGGCTGCCACCACTGATATTTCCATGAGACCATCCCGAACCATAGGTTGATTTTCCTTCCTAGGGTTAAGGTTTGAGTTACGCCTAGGGTAAGGGTCTATTAACCAGCAAGCCCTGAGTTCCAAGAACACAGCAGCTGCGAAGGACTAGCCAAGAAGAGCGCAAAAGTACCACAACATGCCTGCCTCCACAGCTTTTTCCTTGGGGACATGCCTAATTCCTGGCTGATTTGCCTTTCTCGTCTTAGGGTTGCGGTTCGGCTTAGGGCCAGGATTTTTAAAAGCAGGAAGCCCTGAGTTCCAGGCACACTGCAGCTGTGAAAGGCATCCAAAAGGGAGTGCAAAAGTGCCACAACATGGCTGCTTTCACGGCTTTTTCCTTGGCAAGAAGCCTAACACCAGGCTGATTTACTTTCCCAGGGTTACTGTTAGGCTTAGGCCTAGGGCTAGGATTTTTGAAACTAGGAGGCCCTTAGCTCCAGGCACACTGCAGCTGTTCAAGGCATCCCAAGGGGAGTACAAAAGTGCAACAACATGGCAGCTTTCACAGCTTTTTCCTTGGCAAGAAGCCTAACACCAGGCTGATTTACTTTCCCAGGGTTACTGTTAGGCTTAGGCCTAGGGCTAGGATTTTTGAAACTAGGAAGCCCTTAGCTCCAGGCACACTGCAGCTGTTCAAGGCATCCCAAGGGGAGTACAAAAGTGCAACAACATGGCCGCTTTCACAGCTTTTTCCTTGGCACCATCCCTATACCTAGGCTGATTTATCTGCCTAGGGTTAGGGTTAGGGTTCAGCCTAGGGCTTGGATTTCTTTAACCAGGAAGCCCTGAGTTCCAGGCTTACTTCATCTGCCAAAGGCATCCCAAAGGGAGTGCAGAAGTGCCACAACATGGCTGCTTTCACGGCTTTTTCCTTGGCAAGAAGCCTAACATCAGGCTGATTTACCTTCCCAGGGTTACTGTTAGGCTTAGGCCTAGGGCTAGGATTTTTGAAACTAGGAAGCCCTTAGCTCCAGGCACACTGCAGCTGTTCAAGGCATCCCAAGGGGACTACAAAAGTGCAACAACATGGCTGCTTTCACGGCTTTTCCCTTAGGAAGAACCCTAATACCCGGCTGATTTACCTTCCTAGGGTTACTGTTAGGCTTAGGCCTAGGACTTTTAAAACCAGGAAGCCCTGGGCTCCAGGCACACTGCAGCTGCGAAAGGCATCCCAAGGGGAGCGCAAAAGTGACGCAACTTGTCTGCCACCACTGATATTTCCATGAGACCATCCCGAACCATAGGTTGATTTTCCTTCCTAGGGTTAAGGTTTGAGTTACGCCTAGGGTAAGGGTTCTATTAACCAGAAAGCCCTGAGTTCCAAGAACACAGCAGCTGCGAAGGACTAGCCAAGAAGAGCGCAAAAGTACCACAACATGCCTGCCTCCACAGCTTTTTCCTTGGGGACATGCCTAATTCCTGGCTGATTTGCCTTTCTCGTCTTAGGGTTGCGGTTCGGCCTAGGGCTAGGATTTTTAAAAGCAGGAAGCCCTGAGTTCCAGGCACACTGCAGCTGTGAAAGGCATCCAAAAGGGAGTGCAAAAGTGCCACAACATGGCTGCTTTCACGGCTTTTTCCTTGGCAAGAAGCCTAACACCAGGCTGATTTGCCTTCCCAGGGTTACTGTTAGGCTTAGGCCTAGGGCTAGGATTTTTAAAACTAGGAAGCCCTGGGCTCCAGGCACACTGCAGCTGTTCAAGGCATCCCAAGGGGAGTACAAAAGTGCAACAACATGGCAGCTTTCACAGCTTTTTCCTTGGCACCATCCCTATACCTAGGCTGATTTATCTGCCTAGGGTTAGGGTTAGGGTTCAGCCTAGGGCTTGAATTTTTTTTAACCAGGAAGCCCTGAGTTCCAGGCTTACTTCATCTGCCAAAGGCATCCCAAAGGGAGTGCAGAAGTGCCACAACATGGCTGCTTTCACGGCTTTTCCCTTAGGAAGAACCCTAATACCCGGCTGATTTACCTTCCTAGGGTTACTGTTAGGCTTAGGCCTAGGACTTTTAAAACCAGGAAGCCCTGGGCTCCAGGCACACTGCAGCTGTGAAAGGCATCCCAAGGGGAGCGCAAAAGTGACGCAACTTGGCTGCCACCACTGATATTTCCATGAGACCATCCCGAACCATAGGATGATTTTCCTTCCTAGGGTTAAGGTTTGAGTTACGCCTAGGGTAAGGGTTCTATTAACCAGAAAGCCCTGAGTTCCAAGAACACATCAGCTGCGAAGGACTAGCCAAGAAGAGCGCAAAAGTACCACAACATGCCTGCCTCCACAGCTTTTTCCTTGGGGACATGCCTAATTCCTGGCTGATTTGCCTTTCTCGTCTTAGGGTTGGGGTTCGGCCTAGGGCTAGGATTTTTAAAATCAGGAAACCCTGAGTTCCAGGCACACTGGAGCTGTGAAAGGCATCCAAAAGGGAGTGCAAAAGTGCCACAACATGGCTGCTTTCACGGCTTTTTCCTTGGCAAGAAGCCTAACATCAGGCTGATTTACTTTCCCAGGGTTACTGTTAGGCTTAGGCCTAGGGCTAGGATTTTTGAAACTAGGAAGCCCTTAGCTCCAGGCACACTGCAGCTGTTCAAGGCATCCCAAGGGGAGTACAAAAGTGCAACAACATGGCAGCTTTCACAGCTTTTTCCTTGGCACCATCCCTATACCTAGGCTGATTTATCTGCCTAGGGTTAGGGTTAGGGTTCAGCCTAGGGCTTGGATTTCTTTAACCAGGAAGCCCTGAGTTCCAGGCTTACTTCATCTGCCAAAGGCATCCCAAAGGGATTGCAGAAGTGCCACAACATGGCTGCTTTCACGGCTTTTTCCTTGGCAAGAAGCCTAACATCAGGCTGATTTACTTTCCCAGGGTTACTGTTAGGCTTAGGCCTAGGGCTAGGATTTTTGAAACTAGGAAGCCCTTAGCTCCAGGCACACTGCAGCTGTTCAAGGCATCCCAAGGGGAGTACAAAAGTGCAACAACATGGCAGCTTTCACAGTTTTTTCCTTGGCACCATCCCTATACCTGGGCTGATTTATCTGCCTAGGGTTAGGGTTAGGGTTCAGCCTAGGGCTTGAATTTTTTTTACCAGGAAGCCCTGAGTTCCAGGCTTACTTCATCTGCCAAAGGCATCCCAAAGGGAGTGCAGAAGTTCCACAACATGGCTGCTTTCACGGCTTTTCCCTTAGGAAGAACCCTAATACCCGGCTGATTTACCTTCCTAGGGTTACTGTTAGGCTTAGGCCTAGGACTTTTAAAACCAGGAAGCCCTGGGCTCCAGGCACACTGCAGCTGCGAAAGGCATCCCAAGGGCAGCGCAAAAGTGACGCAACTTGGCTGCCACCACTGATATTTCCATGAGACCATCCCGAACCATAGGTTGATTTTCCTTCCTAGGGTTAAGGTTTGAGTTACGCCTAGGGTAAGGGTTCTATTAACCAGAAAGCCCTGAGTTCCAAGAACACAGCAGCTGCGAAGGACTAGCCAAGAAGAGCGCAAAAGTACCACAACATGCCTGCCTCCACAGCTTTTTCCTTGGGGACATGCCTAATTCCTGGCTGATTTGCCTTTCTCATCATAGGGTTGGGGTTCGGCCTAGGGCTAGGATTTTTAAAAGCAGGAAGCCCTGAGTTCCAGGCACACTGGAGCTGTGAAAGGCATCCAAAAGGGATTGCAAAAGTGCCACAACATGGCTGCTTTCACGGCTTTTTCCTTGGCAAGACGCCTAACACCAGGCTGACTTACCTTCCCAGGGTTACTATTAGGCTTAAGCCTAGGGCTACGATTTTTAAAACTAGGAAGCCCTTAGCTCCAGGCACACTGCAGCTGTTCAAGGCATCCCAAGGGGAGTACAAAAGTGCAACAACATGGCAGCTTTCACAGCTTTTTCCTTGGCACCATCCCTATACCTAGGCTGATTTATCTGCCTAGGGTTAGGGTTAGGGTTCAGCCTAGGGCTTGAATTTCTTTAACCAGGAAGCCCTGAGTTCCAGGCTTACTTCATCTGCCAAAGGCATCCCAAAGGGAGTGCAGAAGTGCCACAACATGGCTGCTTTCACGGCTTTTCCCTTAGGAAGAACCCTAATACCCGGCTGATTTACCTTCCTAGGGTTACTGTTAGGCTTAGGCCTAGGACTTTTAAAACCAGGAAGCCCTGGGCTCCAGGCACACTGCAGCTGCAAAAGGCATCCCAAGGGGAGCGCAAAAGTGACGCAACTTGGCTGCCACCACTGATATTTCCATGAGACCATCCCGAACCATAGGTTGATTTTCCTTCCTAGGGTTAAGGTTTGAGTTACGCCTAGGGTAAGGGTCTATTAACCAGAAAGCCCTGAGTTCCAAGAACACAGCAGCTGCGAAGGACTAGCCAAGAAGAGCGCAAAAGTACCACAACATGCCTGCCTCCACAGCTTTTTCCTTGGGGACATGCCTAATTCCTGGCTGATTTGCCTTTCTCGTCTTAGGGTTGGGGTTCGGCCTAGGGCTAGGATTTTTAAAAGCAGGAAGCCCTGAGTTCCAGGCACACTGGAGCTGTGAAAGGCATCCAAAAGGGAGTGCAAAAGTGCCACAACATGGCTGCTTTCACGGCTTTTTCCTTGGCAAGAAGCCTAACACCAGGCTGACATACTTTCCCAGGGTTACTGTTAGGCTTAGGCCTAGGGCTAGGATTTTTGAAACTAGGAAGCCCTGGGCTCCAGGCACACTGCAGCTGTTCAAGGCATCCCAAGGGGAGTACAAAAGTGCAACAACATGGCAGCTTTCACAGCTTTTTCCTTGGCACCATCCCTATACCTAGGCTGATTTATCTGCCTAGGGTTAGGGTTAGGGTTCAGCCTAGGGCTTGGATTTCTTTAACCAGGAAGCCCTGAGTTCCAGGCTTACTTCATCTGCCAAAGGCATCCCAAAGGGAGTGCAGAAGTGCCACAACATGGCTGCTTTCACGGCTTTTCCCTTAGGAAGAACCCTAATACCCGGCTGATTTACCTTCCTAGGGTTACTGTTAGGCTTAGGCCTAGGACTTTTAAAACCAGGAAGCCCTGGGCTCCAGGCACACTGCAGCTGCGAAAGGCATCCCAAGGGGAGCGCAAAAGTGACGCAACTTGGCTGCCACCACTGATATTTCCATGAGACCATCCCGAACCATAGGCTGATTTTCCTTCCTAGGGTTAAGGTTTGAGTTACGCCTAGGGTAAGGGTTCTATTAACCAGCAAGCCCTGAGTTCCAAGAACACAGCAGCTGCGAAGGACTAGCCAAGAAGAGCGCAAAAGTACCACAACATGCCTGCCTCCACAGCTTTTTCCTTGGGGACATGCCTAATTCCTGGCTGATTTGCCTTTCTCGTCTTAGGGTTGGGGTTCGGCCTAGGGCTAGGATTTTTAAAATCAGGAAGCCCTGAGTTCCAGGCACACTGCAGCTGTGAAAGGCATCCAAAAGGGAGTGCAAAAGTTCCACAACATGGCTGCTTTCACGGCTTTTTCCTTGGCAAGAAGCCTAACATCAGGCTGATTTACTTTCCCAGGGTTACTGTTAGGCTTAGGCCTAGGGCTAGGATTTTTGAAACTAGGAAGCCCTTAGCTCCAGGCACACTGCAGCTGTTCAAGGCATCCCAAGGGGAGTACAAAAGTGCAACAACATGGCCGCTTTCACAGCTTTTTCCTTGGCACCATCCCTATACCTAGGCTGATTTATCTGCCTAGGGTTAGGGTTAGGGTTCAGCCTAGGGCTTGGATTTCTTTAACCAGGAAGCCCTGAGTTCCAGGCTTACTTCATCTGCCAAAGGCATCCCAAAGGGAGTGCAGAAGTGCCACAACATGGCTGCTTTCACGGCTTTTTCCTTGGCAAGAAGCCTAACACCAGGCTGATTTACTTTCCCAGGGTTACTGTTAGGCTTAGGCCTAGGGCTAGGATTTTTGAAACTAGGAAGCCCTTAGCTCCAGGCACACTGCAGCTGTTCAAGGCATCCCAAGGGGAGTACAAAAGTGCAACAACATGGCAGCTTTCACAGCTTTTTCCTTGGCACCATCCCTATACCTGGGCTGATTTATCTGCCTAGGGTTAGGGTTAGGGCTCAGCCTAGGGCTTGAATTTTTTTAACCAGGAAGCCCTGAGTTCCAGGCTTACTTCATCTGCCAAAGGCATCCCAAAGGGAGTGCAGAAGTGCCACAACATGGCTGCTTTCACGGCTTTTCCCTTAGAAAGAACCCTAATACCCGGCTGATTTACCTTCCTAGGGTTACTGTTAGGCTTAGGCCTAGGACTTTTAAAACCAGGAAGCCCTGGGCTCCAGGCACACTGCAGCTGCGAAAGGCATCTCAAGGGGAGCGCAAAAGTGACGCAACTTGGCTGCCACCACTGATATTTCCATGAGACCATCCCGAACCATAGGTTGATTTTCCTTCCTAGGGTTAAGGTTTGAGTTACGCCTAGGGTAAGGGTCTATTAACCAGAAAGCCCTGAGTTCCAAGAACACAGCAGCTGCGAAGGACTAGCCAAGAAGAGCGCAAAAGTACCACAACATGCCTGCCTCCACAGCTTTTTCCTTGGGGACATGCCTAATTCCTGGCTGATTTGCCTTTCTCGTCTTAGGGTTGGGGTTCGGCCTAGGGCTAGGATTTTTAAAATCAGGAAGCCCTGAGTTCCAGGCACACTGCAGCTGTGAAAGGCATCCAAAAGGGAGTGCAAAAGTGCCACAACATGGCTGCTTTCACGGCTTTTTCCTTGGCAAGAAGTAACACCAGGCTGACATACTTTCCCAGGGTTACTGTTAGGCTTAGGCCTAGGGCTAGGATTTTTGAAACTAGGAAGCCCTGGGCTCCAGGCACACTGCAGCTGTTCAAGGCATCCCAAGGGGAGTACAAAAGTGCAACAACATGGCAGCTTTCACAGCTTTTTCCTTGGCACCATCCCTATACCTAGGCTGATTTATCTGCCTAGGGTTAGGGTTAGGGTTCAGCCTAGGGCTTGGATTTCTTTAACCAGGAAGCCCTGAGTTCCAGGCTTACTTCATCTGCCAAAGGCATCCCAAAGGGAGTGCAGAAGTGCCACAACATGGCTGCTTTCACGGCTTTTCCCTTAGGAAGAACCCTAATACCCGGCTGATTTACCTTCCTAGGGTTACTGTTAGGCTTAGGCCTAGGACTTTTAAAACCAGGAAGCCCTGGGCTCCAGGCACACTGCAGCTGCAAAAGGCATCCCAAGGGGAGCGCAAAAGTGACGCAACTTGGCTGCCACCACTGATATTTCCATGAGACCATCCCGAACCATAGGTTGATTTTCCTTCCTAGGGTTAAGGTTTGAGTTACGCCTAGGGTAAGGGTTCTATTAACCAGAAAGCCCTGAGTTCCAAGAACACAGCAGCTGCGAAGGACTAGCCAAGAAGAGCGCAAAAGTACCACAACATGCCTGCCTCCACAGCTTTTTCCTTGGGGACATGCCTAATTCCTGGCTGATTTGCCTTTCTCGTCTTAGGGTTGGGGTTTGGCCTAGGGCTAGGATTTTTAAAAGCAGGAAGCCCTGAGTTCCAGGCACACTGGAGCTGTGAAAGGCATCCAAAAGGGAGTGCAAAAGTGCCACAACATGGCTGTTTCACGGCTTTTTCCTTGGCAAGAAGCCTAACATCAGGCTGATTTACTTTCCCAGGGTTACTGTTAGGCTTAGGCCTAGGGCTAGGATTTTTGAAACTAGGAAGCCCTTAGCTCCAGGCACACTGCAGCTGTTCAAGGCATCCCAAGGGGAGTACAAAAGTGCAACAACATGGCAGCTTTCACAGCTTTTTCCTTGGCACCATCCCTATACCTAGGCTGATTTATCTGCCTAGGGTTAGGGTTAGGGTTAAGCCTAGGGCTTGGATTTCTTTAACCAGGAAGCCCTGAGTTCCAGGCTTACTTCATCTGCCAAAGGCATCCCAAAGGGAGTGCAGAAGTGCCACAACATGGCTGCTTTCACGGCTTTTTCCTTGGCAAGAAGCCTAACACCAGGCTGACATACTTTCCCAGGGTTACTGTTAGGCTTAGGCCTAGGGCTAGGATTTTTGAAACTAGGAAGCCCTTAGCTCCAGGCACACTGCAGCTGTTCAAGGCATCCCAAGGGGAGTACAAAAGTGCAACAACATGGCAGCTTTCACAGCTTTTCCTTGGCACCATCCCTATACCTAGGCTGATTTATCTGCCTAGGGTTAGGGTTAGGGTTCAGCCTAGGGCTTGGATTTCTTTAACCAGGAAGCCCTGAGTTCCAGGCTTACTTCATCTGCCAAAGGCATCCCAAAGGGAGTGCAGAAGTGCCACAACATGGCTGCTTTCACGGCTTTTCCCTTAGGAAGAACCCTAATACCCGGCTGATTTACCTTCCTAGGGTTACTGTTAGGCTTAGGCCTAGGACTTTTAAAACCAGGAAGCCCTGGGCTCCAGGCACACTGCAGCTGCGAAAGGCATCCCAAGGGGAGCGCAAAAGTGACGCAACTTGGCTGCCACCACTGATATTTCCATGAGACCATCCCGAACCATAGGCTGATTTTCCTTCCTAGGGTTAAGGTTTGAGTTACGCCTAGGGTAAGGGTCTATTAACCAGAAAGCCCTGAGTTCCAAGAACACAGCAGCTGCGAAGGACTAGCCAAGAAGAGCGCAAAAGTACCACAACATGCCTGCCTCCACAGCTTTTTCCTTGGGGACATGCCTAATTCCTGGCTGATTTGCCTTTCTCGTCATAGGGTTGGGGTTCGGCCTAGGGCTAGGATTTTTAAAAGCAGGAAGCCCTGAGTTCCAGGCACACTGGAGCTGTGAAAGGCATCCAAAAGGGAGTGCAAAAGTGCCACAACATGGCTGCTTTCACGGCTTTTTCCTTGGCAAGAAGCCTAACACCAGGCTGACATACTTTCCCAGGGTTACTGTTAGGCTTAGGCCTAGGGCTAGGATTTTTGAAACTAGGAAGCCCTGGGCTCCAGGCACACTGCAGCTGTTCAAGGCATCCCAAGGGGAGTACAAAAGTGCAACAACATGGCAGCTTTCACAGCTTTTTCCTTGGCACCATCCCTATACCTAGGTTGATTTATCTGCCTAGGGTTAGGGTTAGGGTTCAGCCTAGGGCTTGGATTTCTTTAACCAGGAAGCCCTGAGTTCCAGGCTTACTTCATCTGCCAAAGGCATCCCAAAGGGAGTGCAGAAGTGCCACAACATGGCTGCTTTCACGGCTTTTCCCTTAGGAAGAACCCTAATACCCGGCTGATTTACCTTCCTAGGGTTACTGTTAGGCTTAGGCCTAGGACTTTTAAAACCAGGAAGCCCTGGGCTCCAGGCACACTGCAGCTGCAAAAGGCATCCCAAGGGGAGTGCAAAAGTGCAACAACATGGCAGCTTTCACAGCTTTTCCTTGGCACCATCCCTATACCTAGGCTGATTTATCTGCCTAGGGTTAGGGTTAGGGTTCAGCCTAGGGCTTGGATTTCTTTAACCAGGAAGCCCTGAGTTCCAGGCTTACTTCATCTGCCAAAGGCATCCCAAAGGGAGTGCAGAAGTGCCACAACATGGCTGCTTTCACGGCTTTTCCCTTAGGAAGAACCCTAATACCCGGCTGATTTACCTTCCTAGGGTTACTGTTAGGCTTAGGCCTAGGACTTTTAAAACCAGGAAGCCCTGGGCTCCAGGCACACTGCAGCTGCGAAAGGCATCCCAAGGGGAGCGCAAAAGTGACGCAACTTGGCTGCCACCACTGATATTTCCATGAGACCATCCCGAACCATAGGCTGATTTTCCTTCCTAGGGTTAAGGTTTGAGTTACGCCTAGGGTAAGGGTCTATTAACCAGAAAGCCCTGAGTTCCAAGAACACAGCAGCTGCGAAGGACTAGCCAAGAAGAGCGCAAAAGTAGCACAACATGCCTGCCTCCACAGCTTTTTCCTTGGGGACATGCCTAATTCCTGGCTGATTTGCCTTTCTCGTCTTAGGGTTGGGGTTCGGCCTAGGGCTAGGATTTTTAAAATCAGGAAGCCCTGAGTTCCAGGCACACTGGAGCTGTGAAAGGCATCCAAAAGGGAGTGCAAAAGTGCCACAACATGGCTGTTTCATGGCTTTTTCCTTGGCAAGAAGCCTAACACCAGGCTGACATACTTTCCCAGGGTTACTGTTAGGCTTAGGCCTAGGGCTAGGATTTTTGAAACTAGGAAGCCCTTAGCTCCAGGCACACTGCAGCTGTTCAAGGCATCCCAAGGGGAGTACAAAAGTGCAACAACATGGCAGCTTTCACAGCTTTTTCCTTGGCACCATCCCTATACCTAGGCTGATTTATCTGCCTAGGGTTAGGGTTAGGGTTCAGCCTAGGGCTTGGATTTCTTTAACCAGGAAGCCCTGAGTTCCAGGCTTACTTCATCTGCCAAAGGCATCCCAAAGGGAGTGCAGAAGTGCCACAACATGGCTGCTTTCACGGCTTTTCCCTTAGGAAGAACCCTAATACCCGGCTGATTTACCTTCCTAGGGTTACTGTTAGGCTTAGGCCTAGGACTTTTAAAACCAGGAAGCCCTGGGCTCCAGGCACACTGCAGCTGCGAAAGGCATCCCAAGGGGAGCGCAAAAGTGACGCAACTTGGCTGCCACCACTGATATTTCCATGAGACCATCCCGAACCATAGGCTGATTTTCCTTCCTAGGGTTAAGGTTTGAGTTACGCCTAGGGTAAGGGTTCTATTAACCAGAAAGCCCTGAGTTCCAAGAACACAGCAGCTGCGAAGGACTAGCCAAGAAGAGCGCAAAAGTAGCACAACATGCCTGCCTCCACAGCTTTTTCCTTGGGGACATGCCTAATTCCTGGCTGATTTGCCTTTCTCGTCTTAGGGTTGGGGTTCGGCCTAGGGCTAGGATTTTTAAAATCAGGAAGCCCTGAGTTCCAGGCACACTGGAGCTGTGAAAGGCATCCAAAAGGGAGTGCAAAAGTGCCACAACATGGCTGTTTCACGGCTTTTTCCTTGGCAAGAAGCCTAACATCAGGCTGATTTACTTTCCCAGGGTTACTGTTAGGCTTAGGCCTAGGGCTAGGATTTTTGAAACTAGGAAGCCCTTAGCTCCAGGCACACTGCAGCTGTTCAAGGCATCCCAAGGGGAGTACAAAAGTGCAACAACATGGCAGCTTTCACAGCTTTTTCCTTGGCACCATCCCTATACCTAGGCTGATTTATCTGCCTAGGGTTAGGGTTAGGGTTCAGCCTAGGGCTTGAATTTTTTTTACCAGGAAGCCCTGAGTTCCAGGCTTACTTCATCTGCCAAAGGCATCCCAAAGGGAGTGCAGAAGTGCCACAACATGGCTGCTTTCACGGCTTTTCCCTTAGGAAGAACCCTAATACCCGGCTGATTTACCTTCCTAGGGTTACTGTTAGGCTTAGGCCTAGGACTTTTAAAACCAGGAAGCCCTGGGCTCCAGGCACACTGCAGCTGCAAAAGGCATCCCAAGGGGAGCGCAAAAGTGACGCAACTTGGCTGCCACCACTGATATTTCCATGAGACCATCCCGAACCATAGGCTGATTTTCCTTCCTAGGGTTAAGGTTTGAGTTACGCCTAGGGTAAGGGTCTATTAACCAGAAAGCCCTGAGTTCCAAGAACACAGCAGCTGCGAAGGACTAGCCAAGAAGAGCGCAAAAGTACCACAACATGCCTGCCTCCACAGCTTTTTCCTTGTGGACATGCCTAATTCCTGGCTGATTTGCCTTTCTCGTCATAGGGTTGGGGTTCGGCCTAGGGCTAGGATTTTTAAAAGCAGGAAGCCCTGAGTTCCAGGCACACTGGAGCTGTGAAAGGCATCCAAAAGGGAGTGCAAAAGTGCCACAACATGGCTGCTTTCACGGCTTTTTCCTTGGCAAGAAGCCTAACACCAGGCTGACATACTTTCCCAGGGTTACTGTTAGGCTTAGGCCTAGGGCTAGGATTTTTGAAACTAGGAAGCCCTGGGCTCCAGGCACACTGCAGCTGTTCAAGGCATCCCAAGGGGAGTACAAAAGTGCAACAACATGGCAGCTTTCACAGCTTTTTCCTTGGCACCATCCCTATACCTAGGTTGATTTATCTGCCTAGGGTTAGGGTTAGGGTTCAGCCTAGGGCTTGGATTTCTTTAACCAGGAAGCCCTGAGTTCCAGGCTTACTTCATCTGCCAAAGGCATCCCAAAGGGAGTGCAGAAGTGCCACAACATGGCTGCTTTCACGGCTTTTCCCTTAGGAAGAACCCTAATACCCGGCTGATTTACCTTCCTAGGGTTACTGTTAGGCTTAGGCCTAGGACTTTTAAAACCAGGAAGCCCTGGGCTCCAGGCACACTGCAGCTGCAAAAGGCATCCCAAGGGGAGTGCAAAAGTGCAACAACATGGCAGCTTTCACAGCTTTTCCTTGGCACCATCCCTATACCTAGGCTGATTTATCTGCCTAGGGTTAGGGTTAGGGTTCAGCCTAGGGCTTGGATTTCTTTAACCAGGAAGCCCTGAGTTCCAGGCTTACTTCATCTGCCAAAGGCATCCCAAAGGGAGTGCAGAAGTGCCACAACATGGCTGCTTTCACGGCTTTTCCCTTAGGAAGAACCCTAATACCCGGCTGATTTACCTTCCTAGGGTTACTGTTAGGCTTAGGCCTAGGACTTTTAAAACCAGGAAGCCCTGGGCTCCAGGCACACTGCAGCTGCAAAAGGCATCCCAAGGGGAGCGCAAAAGTGACGCAACTTGGCTGCCACCACTGATATTTCCATGAGACCATCCCGAACCATAGGCTGATTTTCCTTCCTAGGGTTAAGGTTTGAGTTACGCCTAGGGTAAGGGTCTATTAACCAGAAAGCCCTGAGTTCCAAGAACACAGCAGCTGCGAAGGACTAGCCAAGAAGAGCGCAAAAGTAGCACAACATGCCTGCCTCCACAGCTTTTTCCTTGGGGACATGCCTAATTCCTGGCTGATTTGCCTTTCTCGTCTTAGGGTTGGGGTTCGGCCTAGGGCTAGGATTTTTAAAATCAGGAAGCCCTGAGTTCCAGGCACACTGGAGCTGTGAAAGGCATCCAAAAGGGAGTGCAAAAGTGCCACAACATGGCTGTTTCATGGCTTTTTCCTTGGCAAGAAGCCTAACATCAGGCTGATTTACTTTCCCAGGGTTACTGTTAGGCTTAGGCCTAGGGCTAGGATTTTTGAAACTAGGAAGCCCTTAGCTCCAGGCACACTGCAGCTGTTCAAGGCATCCCAAGGGGAGTACAAAAGTGCAACAACATGGCAGCTTTCACAGCTTTTCCTTGGCACCATCCCTATACCTAGGCTGATTTATCTGCCTAGGGTTAGGGTTAGGGTTCAGCCTAGGGCTTGGATTTCTTTAACCAGGAAGCCCTGAGTTCCAGGCTTACTTCATCTGCCAAAGGCATCCCAAAGGGAGTGCAGAAGTGCCACAACATGGCTGCTTTCACGGCTTTTCCCTTAGGAAGAACCCTAATACCCGGCTGATTTACCTTCCTAGGGTTACTGTTAGGCTTAGGCCTAGGACTTTTAAAACCAGGAAGCCCTGGGCTCCAGGCACACTGCAGCTGCAAAAGGCATCCCAAGGGGAGCGCAAAAGTGACGCAACTTGGCTGCCACCACTGATATTTCCATGAGACCATCCCGAACCATAGGCTGATTTTCCTTCCTAGGGTTAAGGTTTGAGTTACGCCTAGGGTAAGGGTTCTATTAACCAGAAAGCCCTGAGTTCCAAGAACACAGCAGCTGCGAAGGACTAGCCAAGAAGAGCGCAAAAGTACCACAACATGCCTGCCTCCACAGCTTTTTCCTTGGGGACATGCCTAATTCCTGGCTGATTTGCCTTTCTCGTCTTAGGGTTGGGGTTCGGCCTAGGGCTAGGATTTTTAAAATCAGGAAGCCCTGAGTTCCAGGCACACTGGAGCTGTGAAAGGCATCCAAAAGGGAGTGCAAAAGTGCCACAACATGGCTGTTTCACGGCTTTTTCCTTGGCAAGAAGCCTAACATCAGGCTGATTTACTTTCCCAGGGTTACTGTTAGGCTTAGGCCTAGGGCTAGGATTTTTGAAACTAGGAAGCCCTTAGCTCCAGGCACACTGCAGCTGTTCAAGGCATCCCAAGGGGAGTACAAAAGTGCAACAACATGGCAGCTTTCACAGCTTTTTCCTTGGCACCATCCCTATACCTAGGCTGATTTATCTGCCTAGGGTTAGGGTTAGGGTTCAGCCTAGGGCTTGAATTTTTTTTACCAGGAAGCCCTGAGTTCCAGGCTTACTTCATCTGCCAAAGGCATCCCAAAGGGAGTGCAGAAGTGCCACAACATGGCTGCTTTCACGGCTTTTCCCTTAGGAAGAACCCTAATACCCGGCTGATTTACCTTCCTAGGGTTACTGTTAGGCTTAGGCCTAGGACTTTTAAAACCAGGAAGCCCTGGGCTCCAGGCACACTGCAGCTGCAAAAGGCATCCCAAGGGGAGCGCAAAAGTGACGCAACTTGGCTGCCACCACTGATATTTCCATGAGACCATCCCGAACCATAGGCTGATTTTCCTTCCTAGGGTTAAGGTTTGAGTTACGCCTAGGGTAAGGGTCTATTAACCAGAAAGCCCTGAGTTCCAAGAACACAGCAGCTGCGAAGGACTAGCCAAGAAGAGCGCAAAAGTACCACAACATGCCTGCCTCCACAGCTTTTTCCTTGGGGACATGCCTAATTCCTGGCTGATTTGCCTTTCTCGTCATAGGGTTGGGGTTCGGCCTAGGGCTAGGATTTTTAAAAGCAGGAAGCCCTGAGTTCCAGGCACACTGGAGCTGTGAAAGGCATCCAAAAGGGAGTGCAAAAGTGCCACAACATGGCTGCTTTCACGGCTTTTTCCTTGGCAAGAAGCCTAACACCAGGCTGACATACTTTCCCAGGGTTACTGTTAGGCTTAGGCCTAGGGCTAGGATTTTTGAAACTAGGAAGCCCTGGGCTCCAGGCACACTGCAGCTGTTCAAGGCATCCCAAGGGGAGTACAAAAGTGCAACAACATGGCAGCTTTCACAGCTTTTTCCTTGGCACCATCCCTATACCTAGGTTGATTTATCTGCCTAGGGTTAGGGTTAGGGTTCAGCCTAGGGCTTGGATTTCTTTAACCAGGAAGCCCTGAGTTCCAGGCTTACTTCATCTGCCAAAGGCATCCCAAAGGGAGTGCAGAAGTGCCACAACATGGCTGCTTTCACGGCTTTTTCCTTGGCAAGAAGCCTAACACCAGGCTGATTTACTTTCCCAGGGTTACTGTTAGGCTTAGGCCTAGGGCTAGGATTTTTGAAACTAGGAAGCCCTTAGCTCCAGGCACACTGCAGCTGTTCAAGGCATCCCAAGGGGAGTGCAAAAGTGCAACAACATGGCAGCTTTCACAGCTTTTCCTTGGCACCATCCCTATACCTAGGCTGATTTATCTGCCTAGGGTTAGGGTTAGGGTTCAGCCTAGGGCTTGGATTTCTTTAACCAGGA
This sequence comes from Ammospiza nelsoni, assembly GCF_027579445.1. Classification (NCBI taxonomy): domain Eukaryota; kingdom Metazoa; phylum Chordata; class Aves; order Passeriformes; family Passerellidae; genus Ammospiza; species Ammospiza nelsoni. The sequence continues at coordinate 967,172 of NW_026683194.1, forward strand.
AGCCCTGAGTTCCAGGCTTACTTCATCTGCCAAAGGCATCCCAAAGGGAGTGCAGAAGTGCCACAACATGGCTGCTTTCACGGCTTTTCCCTTAGGAAGAACCCTAATACCCGGCTGATTTACCTTCCTAGGGTTACTGTTAGGCTTAGGCCTAGGACTTTTAAAACCAGGAAGCCCTGGGCTCCAGGCACACTGCAGCTGCAAAAGGCATCCCAAGGGGAGCGCAAAAGTGACGCAACTTGGCTGCCACCACTGATATTTCCATGAGACCATCCCGAACCATAGGCTGATTTTCCTTCCTAGGGTTAAGGTTTGAGTTACGCCTAGGGTAAGGGTCTATTAACCAGAAAGCCCTGAGTTCCAAGAACACAGCAGCTGCGAAGGACTAGCCAAGAAGAGCGCAAAAGTAGCACAACATGCCTGCCTCCACAGCTTTTTCCTTGGGGACATGCCTAATTCCTGGCTGATTTGCCTTTCTCGTCTTAGGGTTGGGGTTCGGCCTAGGGCTAGGATTTTTAAAATCAGGAAGCCCTGAGTTCCAGGCACACTGGAGCTGTGAAAGGCATCCAAAAGGGAGTGCAAAAGTGCCACAACATGGCTGTTTCATGGCTTTTTCCTTGGCAAGAAACCTAACATCAGGCTGATTTACTTTCCCAGGGTTACTGTTAGGCTTAGGCCTAGGGCTAGGATTTTTGAAACTAGGAAGCCCTTAGCTCCAGGCACACTGCAGCTGTTCAAGGCATCCCAAGGGGAGTACAAAAGTGCAACAACATGGCAGCTTTCACAGCTTTTTCCTTGGCACCATCCCTATACCTAGGCTGATTTATCTGCCTAGGGTTAGGGTTAGGGTTCAGCCTAGGGCTTGGATTTCTTTAACCAGGAAGCCCTGAGTTCCAGGCTTACTTCATCTGCCAAAGGCATCCCAAAGGGAGTGCAGAAGTGCCACAACATGGCTGCTTTCACGGCTTTTCCCTTAGGAAGAACCCTAATACCCGGCTGATTTACCTTCCTAGGGTTACTGTTAGGCTTAGGCCTAGGACTTTTAAAACCAGGAAGCCCTGGGCTCCAGGCACACTGCAGCTGCGAAAGGCATCCCAAGGGGAGCGCAAAAGTGACGCAACTTGGCTGCCACCACTGATATTTCCATGAGACCATCCCGAACCATAGGCTGATTTTCCTTCCTAGGGTTAAGGTTTGAGTTACGCCTAGGGTAAGGGTTCTATTAACCAGAAAGCCCTGAGTTCCAAGAACACAGCAGCTGCGAAGGACTAGCCAAGAAGAGCGCAAAAGTACCACAACATGCCTGCCTCCACAGCTTTTTCCTTGGGGACATGCCTAATTCCTGGCTGATTTGCCTTTCTCGTCTTAGGGTTGGGGTTCGGCCTAGGGCTAGGATTTTTAAAATCAGGAAGCCCTGAGTTCCAGGCACACTGGAGCTGTGAAAGGCATCCAAAAGGGAGTGCAAAAGTGCCACAACATGGCTGTTTCACGGCTTTTTCCTTGGCAAGAAGCCTAACATCAGGCTGATTTACTTTCCCAGGGTTACTGTTAGGCTTAGGCCTAGGGCTAGGATTTTTGAAACTAGGAAGCCCTTAGCTCCAGGCACACTGCAGCTGTTCAAGGCATCCCAAGGGGAGTACAAAAGTGCAACAACATGGCAGCTTTCACAGCTTTTTCCTTGGCACCATCCCTATACCTAGGCTGATTTATCTGCCTAGGGTTAGGGTTAGGGTTCAGCCTAGGGCTTGAATTTTTTTTACCAGGAAGCCCTGAGTTCCAGGCTTACTTCATCTGCCAAAGGCATCCCAAAGGGAGTGCAGAAGTGCCACAACATGGCTGCTTTCACGGCTTTTCCCTTAGGAAGAACCCTAATACCCGGCTGATTTACCTTCCTAGGGTTACTGTTAGGCTTAGGCCTAGGACTTTTAAAACCAGGAAGCCCTGGGCTCCAGGCACACTGCAGCTGCAAAAGGCATCCCAAGGGGAGCGCAAAAGTGACGCAACTTGGCTGCCACCACTGATATTTCCATGAGACCATCCCGAACCATAGGCTGATTTTCCTTCCTAGGGTTAAGGTTTGAGTTACGCCTAGGGTAAGGGTCTATTAACCAGAAAGCCCTGAGTTCCAAGAACACAGCAGCTGCGAAGGACTAGCCAAGAAGAGCGCAAAAGTACCACAACATGCCTGCCTCCACAGCTTTTTCCTTGGGGACATGCCTAATTCCTGGCTGATTTGCCTTTCTCGTCTTAGGGTTGGGGTTCGGCCTAGGGCTAGGATTTTTAAAATCAGGAAGCCCTGAGTTCCAGGCACACTGGAGCTGTGAAAGGCATCCAAAAGGGAGTGCAAAAGTGCCACAACATGGCTGCTTTCACGGCTTTTTCCTTGGCAAGAAACCTAACATCAGGCTGATTTACTTTCCCAGGGTTACTGTTAGGCTTAGGCCTAGGGCTAGGATTTTTGAAACTAGGAAGCCCTGGGCTCCAGGCACACTGCAGCTGTTCAAGGCATCCCAAGGGGAGTACAAAAGTGCAACAACATGGCAGCTTTCACAGCTTTTTCCTTGGCACCATCCCTATACCTAGGCTGATTTATCTGCCTAGGGTTAGGGTTAGGGTTCAGCCTAGGGCTTGGATTTCTTTAACCAGGAAGCCCTGAGTTCCAGGCTTACTTCATCTGCCAAAGGCATCCCAAAGGGAGTGCAGAAGTGCCACAACATGGCTGCTTTCACGGCTTTTCCCTTAGGAAGAACCCTAATACCCGGCTGATTTACCTTCCTAGGGTTACTGTTAGGCTTAGGCCTAGGACTTTTAAAACCAGGAAGCCCTGGGCTCCAGGCACACTGCAGCTGCAAAAGGCATCCCAAGGAGAGCGCAAAAGTGACGCAACTTGGCTGCCACCACTGATATTTCCATGAGACCATCCCGAACCATAGGCTGATTTTCCTTCCTAGGGTTAAGGTTTGAGTTACGCCTAGGGTAAGGGTTCTATTAACCAGAAAGCCCTGAGTTCCAAGAACACAGCAGCTGCGAAGGACTAGCCAAGAAGAGCGCAAAAGTACCACAACATGCCTGCCTCCACAGCTTTTTCCTTGTGGACATGCCTAATTCCTGGCTGATTTGCCTTTCTCGTCTTAGGGTTGGGGTTCGGCCTAGGGCTAGGATTTTTAAAAGCAGGAAGCCCTGAGTTCCAGGCACACTGGAGCTGTGAAAGTCATCCAAAAGGGAGTGCAAAAGTGCCACAACATGGCTGCTTTCACGGCTTTTTCCTTGGCAAGAAGCCTAACACCAGGCTGATTTACTTTCCCAGGGTTACTGTTAGGCTTAGGCCTAGGGCTAGGATTTTTGAAACTAGGAAGCCCTTAGCTCCAGGCACACTGCAGCTGTTCAAGGCATCCCAAGGGGAGTACAAAAGTGCAACAACATGGCAGCTTTCACAGCTTTTTCCTTGGCACCATCCCTATACCTAGGCTGATTTATCTGCCTAGGGTTAGGGTTAGGGTTCAGCCTAGGGCTTGGATTTCTTTAACCAGGAAGCCCTGAGTTCCAGGCTTACTTCATCTGCCAAAGGCATCCCAAAGGGAGTGCAGAAGTGCCACAACATGGCTGCTTTCACGGCTTTTTCCTTGGCAAGAAACCTAACATCAGGCTGATTTACTTTCCCAGGGTTACTGTTAGGCTTAGGCCTAGGGCTAGGATTTTTGAAACTAGGAAGCCCTTAGCTCCAGGCACACTGCAGCTGTTCAAGGCATCCCAAGGGGAGTACAATAGTGCAACAACATGGCAGCTTTCACAGCTTTTTCCTTGGCACCATCCCTATACCTGGGCTGATTTATCTGCCTAGGGTTAGGGTTAGGGTTCAGCCTAGGGCTTGAATTTTTTTAACCAGGAAGCCCTGAGTTCCAGGCTTACTTCATCTGCCAAAGGCATCCCAAAGGGAGTGCAGAAGTGCCACAACATGGCTGCTTTCACGGCTTTTCCCTTAGGAAGAACCCTAATACCCGGCTGATTTACCTTCCTAGGGTTACTGTTAGGCTTAGGCCTAGGACTTTTAAAACCAGGAAGCCCTGGGCTCCAGGCACACTGCAGCTGCGAAAGGCATCCAAAGGGGAGCGCAAAAGTGACGCAACTTGGCTGCCACCACTGATATTTCCATGAGACCATCCCGAACCATAGGCTGATTTTCCTTCCTAGGGTTAAGGTTTGAGTTACGCCTAGGGTAAGGGTTCTATTAACCAGAAAGCCCTGAGTTCCAAGAACACAGCAGCTGCGAAGGACTAGCCAAGAAGAGCGCAAAAGTACCACAACATGCCTGCCTCCACAGCTTTTTCCTTGGGGACATGCCTAATTCCTGGCTGATTTGCCTTTCTCGTCATAGGGTTGGGGTTCGGCCTAGGGCTAGGATTTTTAAAAGCAGGAAGCCCTGAGTTCCAGGCACACTGGAGCTGTGAAAGGCATCCAAAAGGGATTGCAAAAGTGCCACAACATGGCTGCTTTCACGGCTTTTTCCTTGGCAAGACGCCTAACACCAGGCTGACTTACCTTCCCAGGGTTACTATTAGGCTTAGGCCTAGGGCTAGGATTTTTAAAACTAGGAAGCCCTTAGCTCCAGGCACACTGCAGCTGTTCAAGGCATCCCAAGGGGAGTACAAAAGTGCAACAACATGGCAGCTTTCACAGCTTTTTCCTTGGCACCATCCCTATACCTAGGCTGATTTATCTGCCTAGGGTTAGGGTTAGGGTTCAGCCTAGGGCTTGAATTTTTTTTACCAGGAAGCCCTGAGTTCCAGGCTTACTTCATCTGCCAAAGGCATCCCAAAGGGAGTGCAGAAGTGCCACAACATGGCTGCTTTCACGGCTTTTCCCTTAGGAAGAACCCTAATACCCGGCTGATTTACCTTCCTAGGGTTACTGTTAGGCTTAGGCCTAGGACTTTTAAAACCAGGAAGCCCTGGGCTCCAGGCACACTGCAGCTGCAAAAGGCATCCCAAGGGGAGCGCAAAAGTGACGCAACTTGGCTGCCACCACTGATATTTCCATGAGACCATCCCGAACCATAGGTTGATTTTCCTTCCTAGGGTTAAGGTTTGAGTTACGCCTAGGGTAAGGGTCTATTAACCAGAAAGCCCTGAGTTCCAAGAACACAGCAGCTGCGAAGGACTAGCCAAGAAGAGCGCAAAAGTACCACAACATGCCTGCCTCCACAGCTTTTTCCTTGGGGACATGCCTAATTCCTGGCTGATTTGCCTTTCTCGTCTTAGGGTTGCGGTTCGGCCTAGGGCCAGGATTTTTAAAAGCAGGAAGCCCTGAGTTCCAGGCACACTGCAGCTGTGAAAGGCATCCAAAAGGGAGTGCAAAAGTGCCACAACATGGCTGCTATCACGGCTTTTTCCTTGGCAAGAAGCCTAACACCAGGCTGATTTACTTTCCCAGGGTTACTGTTAGGCTTAGGCCTAGGGCTAGGATTTTTGAAACTAGGAGGCCCTTAGCTCCAGGCACACTGCAGCTGTTCAAGGCATCCCAAGGGGAGTACAAAAGTGCAACAACATGGCAGCTTTCACAGCTTTTTCCTTGGCACCATCCCTATACCTAGGCTGATTTATCTGCCTAGGGTTAGGGTTAGGGTTCAGCCTAGGGCTTGGATTTCTTTAACCAGGAAGCCCTGAGTTCCAGGCTTACTTCATCTGCCAAAGGCATCCCAAAGGGAGTGCAGAAGTGCCACAACATGGCTGCTTTCACGGCTTTTTCCTTGGCAAGAAGCCTAACATCAGGCTGATTTACTTTCCCAGGGTTACTGTTAGGCTTAGGCCTAGGGCTAGGATTTTTGAAACTAGGAAGCCCTTAGCTCCAGGCACACTGCAGCTGTTCAAGGCATCCCAAGGGGACTACAAAAGTGCAACAACATGGCTGCTTTCACGGCTTTTCCCTTAGGAAGAACCCTAATACCCGGCTGATTTACCTTCCTAGGGTTACTGTTAGGCTTAGGCCTAGGACTTTTAAAACCAGGAAGCCCTGGGCTCCAGGCACACTGCAGCTGCAAAAGGCATCCCAAGGGGAGCGCAAAAGTGACGCAACTTGGCTGCCACCACTGATATTTCCATGAGACCATCCCGAACCATAGGTTGATTTTCCTTCCTAGGGTTAAGGTTTGAGTTACGCCTAGGGTAAGGGTTCTATTAACCAGAAAGCCCTGAGTTCCAAGAACACAGCAGCTGCGAAGGACTAGCCAAGAAGAGCGCAAAAGTACCACAACATGCCTGCCTCCACAGCTTTTTCCTTGGGGACATGCCTAATTCCTGGCTGATTTGCCTTTCTCGTCTTAGGGTTGGGGTTCGGCCTAGGGCTAGGATTTTTAAAAGCAGGAAGCCCTGAGTTCCAGGCACACTGGAGCTGTGAAAGGCATCCAAAAGGGAGTGCAAAAGTGCCACAACATGGCTGCTTTCACGGCTTTTTCCTTGGCAAGAAGCCTAACACCAGGCTGATTTGCCTTCCCAGGGTTACTGTTAGGCTTAGGCCTAGGGCTAGGATTTTTAAAACTAGGAAGCCCTGGGCTCCAGGCACACTGCAGCTGTTCAAGGCATCCCAAGGGGAGTACAAAAGTGCAACAACATGGCAGCTTTCACAGCTTTTTCCTTGGCACCATCCCTATACCTAGGCTGATTTATCTGCCTAGGGTTAGGGTTAGGGTTCAGCCTAGGGCTTGAATTTTTTTTAACCAGGAAGCCCTGAGTTCCAGGCTTACTTCATCTGCCAAAGGCATCCCAAAGGGAGTGCAGAAGTGCCACAACATGGCTGCTTTCACGGCTTTTCCCTTAGGAAGAACCCTAATACCCGGCTGATTTACCTTCCTAGGGTTACTGTTAGGCTTAGGCCTAGGACTTTTAAAACCAGGAAGCCCTGGGCTCCAGGCACACTGCAGCTGTGAAAGGCATCCCAAGGGCAGCGCAAAAGTGACGCAACTTGGCTGCCACCACTGATATTTCCATGAGACCATCCCGAACCATAGGATGATTTTCCTTCCTAGGGTTAAGGTTTGAGTTACGCCTAGGGTAAGGGTTCTATTAACCAGAAAGCCCTGAGTTCCAAGAACACAGCAGCTGCGAAGGACTAGCCAAGAAGAGCGCAAAAGTACCACAACATGCCTGCCTCCACAGCTTTTTCCTTGGGGACATGCCTAATTCCTGGCTGATTTGCCTTTCTCGTCTTAGGGTTGGGGTTCGGCCTAGGGCTAGGATTTTTAAAATCAGGAAGCCCTGAGTTCCAGGCACACTGGAGCTGTGAAAGGCATCCAAAAGGGAGTGCAAAAGTGCCACAACATGGCTGCTTTCACGGCTTTTTCCTTGGCAAGAAGCCTATTATCAGGCTGACATACTTTCCCAGGGTTACTGTTAGGCTTAGGCCTAGGGCTAGGATTTTTGAAACTAGGAAGCCCTTAGCTCCAGGCACACTGCAGCTGTTCAAGGCATCCCAAGGGGAGTACAAAAGTGCAACAACATGGCAGCTTTCACAGCTTTTTCCTTGGCACCATCCCTATACCTAGGCTGATTTATCTGCCTAGGGTTAGGGTTAGGGTTCAGCCTAGGGCTTGGATTTCTTTAACCAGGAAGCCCTGAGTTCCAGGCTTACTTCAGCTGCCAAAGGCATCCCAAAGGGAGTGCAGAAGTGCCACAACATGGCTGCTTTCACGGCTTGTTCCTTGGCAAGACGCCTAACACCAGGCTGACTTACCTTCCCAGGGTTACTATTAGGCTTAGGCCTAGGGCTAGGATTTTTAAAACTAGGAAGCCCTTAGCTCCAGGCACACTGCAGCTGTTCAAGGCATCCCAAGGGGAGTACAAAAGTGCAACAACATGGCAGCTTTCACAGCTTTTTCCTTGGCACCATCCCTATACCTAGGCTGATTTATCTGCCTAGGGTTAGGGTTAGGGTTCAGCCTAGGGCTTGAATTTCTTTAACCAGGAAGCCCTGAGTTCCAGGCTTACTTCATCTGCCAAAGGCATCCCAAAGGGAGTGCAGAAGTGCCACAACATGGCTGCTTTCACGGCTTTTCCCTTAGGAAGAACCCTAATACCCGGCTGATTTACCTTCCTAGGGTTACTGTTAGGCTTAGGCCTAGGACTTTTAAAACCAGGAAGCCCTGGGCTCCAGGCACACTGCAGCTGCAAAAGGCATCCCAAGGGGAGCGCAAAAGTGACGCAACTTGGCTGCCACCACTGATATTTCCATGAGACCATCCCGAACCATAGGTTGATTTTCCTTCCTAGGGTTAAGGTTTGAGTTACGCCTAGGGTAAGGGTCTATTAACCAGAAAGCCCTGAGTTCCAAGAACACAGCAGCTGCGAAGGACTACCCAAGAAGAGCGCAAAAGTACCACAACATGCCTGCCTCCACAGCTTTTTCCTTGGGGACATGCCTAATTCCTGGCTGATTTGCCTTTCTCGTCTTAGGGTTGCGGTTCGGCCTAGGGCCAGGATTTTTAAAAGCAGGAAGCCCTGAGTTCCAGGCACACTGCAGCTGTGAAAGGCATCCAAAAGGGAGTGCAAAAGTGCCACAACATGGCTGCTTTCACGGCTTTTTCCTTGGCAAGAAGCCTAACACCAGGCTGATTTACTTTCCCAGGGTTACTGTTAGGCTTAGGCCTAGGGCTAGGATTTTTGAAACTAGGAGGCCCTTAGCTCCAGGCACACTGCAGCTGTTCAAGGCATCCCAAGGGGAGTACAAAAGTGCAACAACATGGCAGCTTTCACAGCTTTTTCCTTGGCAAGAAGCCTAACACCAGGCTGATTTACTTTCCCAGGGTTACTGTTAGGCTTAGGCCTAGGGCTAGGATTTTTGAAACTAGGAAGCCCTTAGCTCCAGGCACACTGCAGCTGTTCAAGGCATCCCAAGGGGAGTACAAAAGTGCAACAACATGGCAGCTTTCACAGCTTTTTCCTTGGCACCATCCCTATACCTAGGCTGCTTTATCTGCCTAGGGTTAGGGTTAGGGTTCAGCCTAGGGCTTGGATTTCTTTAACCAGGAAGCCCTGAGTTCCAGGCTTACTTCATCTGCCAAAGGCATCCCAAAGGGGGTGCAGAAGTGCCACAACATGGCTGCTTTCACGGCTTTTTCCTTGGCAAGAAGCCTAACATCAGGCTGATTTACCTTCCCAGGGTTACTGTTAGGCTTAGGCCTAGGGCTAGGATTTTTGAAACTAGGAAGCCCTTAGCTCCAGGCACACTGCAGCTGTTCAAGGCATCCCAAGGGGACTACAAAAGTGCAACAACATGGCTGCTTTCACGGCTTTTCCCTTAGGAAGAACCCTAATACCCGGCTGATTTACCTTCCTAGGGTTACTGTTAGGCTTAGGCCTAGGACTTTTAAAACCAGGAAGCCCTGGGCTCCAGGCACACTGCAGCTGCAAAAGGCATCCCAAGGGGAGCGCAAAAGTGACGCAACTTGGCTGCCACCACTGATATTTCCATGAGACCATCCCGAACCATAGGTTGATTTTCCTTCCTAGGGTTAAGGTTTGAGTTACGCCTAGGGTAAGGGTTCTATTAACCAGAAAGCCCTGAGTTCCAAGAACACAGCAGCTGCGAAGGACTAGCCAAGAAGAGCGCAAAAGTAGCACAACATGCCTGCCTCCACAGCTTTTTCCTTGGGGACATGCCTAATTCCTGGCTGATTTGCCTTTCTCGTCTTAGGGTTGGGGTTCGGCCTAGGGCTAGGATTTTTAAAAGCAGGAAGCCCTGAGTTCCAGGCACACTGGAGCTGTGAAAGGCATCCAAAAGGGAGTGCAAAAGTGCCACAACATGGCTGCTTTCACGGCTTTTTCCTTGGCAAGAAACCTAACATCAGGCTGATTTACTTTCCCAGGGTTACTGTTAGGCTTAGGCCTAGGGCTAGGATTTTTGAAACTAGGAAGCCCTGGGCTCCAGGCACACTGCAGCTGTTCAAGGCATCCCAAGGGGAGTACAAAAGTGCAACAACATGGCAGCTTTCACAGCTTTTTCCTTGGCACCATCCCTATACCTGGGCTGATTTATCTGCCTAGGGTTAGGGTTAGGGTTCAGCCTAGGGCTTGGATTTCTTTAACCAGGAAGCCCTGAGTTCCAGGCTTACTTCATCTGCCAAAGGCATCCCAAAGGGAGTGCAGAAGTGCCACAACATGGCTGCTTTCACGGCTTTTCCCTTAGGAAGAACCCTAATACCCGGCTGATTTACCTTCCTAGGGTTACTGTTAGGCTTAGGCCTAGGACTTTTAAAACCAGGAAGCCCTGGGCTCCAGGCACACTGCAGCTGCAAAAGGCATCCCAAGGAGAGCGCAAAAGTGACGCAACTTGGCTGCCACCACTGATATTTCCATGAGACCATCCCGAACCATAGGCTGATTTTCCTTCCTAGGGTTAAGGTTTGAGTTACGCCTAGGGTAAGGGTTCTATTAACCAGAAAGCCCTGAGTTCCAAGAACACAGCAGCTGCGAAGGACTAGCCAAGAAGAGCGCAAAAGTACCACAACATGCCTGCCTCCACAGCTTTTTCCTTGGGGACATGCCTAATTCCTGGCTGATTTGCCTTTCTCGTCTTAGGGTTGGGGTTCGGCCTAGGGCCAGGATTTTTAAAAGCAGGAAGCCCTGAGTTCCAGGCACACTGGAGCTGTGAAAGGCATCCAAAAGGGAGTGCAAAAGTGCCACAACATGGCTGCTTTCACGGCTTTTTCCTTGGCAAGAAGCCTAACACCAGGCTGATTTACTTTCCCAGGGTTACTGTTAGGCTTAGGCCTAGGGCTAGGATTTTTGAAACTAGGAAGCCCTTAGCTCCAGGCACACTGCAGCTGTTCAAGGCATCCCAAGGGGAGTACAAAAGTGCAACAACATGGCAGCTTTCACAGCTTTTTCCTTGGCACAATCCCTATACCTAGGCTGATTTATCTGCCTAGGGTTAGGGTTAGGGTTCAGCCTAGGGCTTGGATTTCTTTAACCAGGAAGCCCTGAGTTCCAGGCTTACTTCATCTGCCAAAGGCATCCCAAAGGGAGTGCAGAAGTGCCACAACATGGCTGCTTTCACGGCTTTTTCCTTGGCAAGAAGCCTAACATCAGGCTGATTTACTTTCCCAGGGTTACTGTTAGGCTTAGGCCTAGGGCTAGGATTTTTGAAACTAGGAAGCCCTTAGCTCCAGGCACACTGCAGCTGTTCAAGGCATCCCAAGGGGAGTACAATAGTGCAACAACATGGCAGCTTTCACAGCTTTTTCCTTGGCACCATCCCTATACCTGGGCTGATTTATCTGCCTAGGGTTAGGGTTAGGGTTCAGCCTAGGGCTTGAATTTTTTTAACCAGGAAGCCCTGAGTTCCAGGCTTACTTCATCTGCCAAAGGCATCCCAAAGGGAGTGCAGAAGTGCCACAACATGGCTGCTTTCACGGCTTTTCCCTTAGGAAGAACCCTAATACCCGGCTGATTTACCTTCCTAGGGTTACTGTTAGGCTTAGGCCTAGGACTTTTAAAACCAGGAAGCCCTGGGCTCCAGGCACACTGCAGCTGTGAAAGGCATCCCAAGGGGAGCGCAAAAGTGACGCAACTTGGCTGCCACCACTGATATTTCCATGAGACCATCCCGAACCATAGGCTGATTTTCCTTCCTAGGGTTAAGGTTTGAGTTACGCCTAGGGTAAGGGTTCTATTAACCAGAAAGCCCTGAGTTCCAAGAACACAGCAGCTGCGAACGACTAGCCAAGAAGAGCGCAAAAGTACCACAACAGGCCTGCCTCCACAGCTTTTTCCTTGGGGACATGCCTAATTCCTGGCTGATTTGCCTTTCTCGTCTTAGGGTTGGGGTTCGGCCTAGGGCTAGGATTTTTAAAAGCAGGAAGCCCTGAGTTCCAGGCACACTGGAGCTGTGAAAGGCATCCAAAAGGGATTGCAAAAGTGCCACAACATGGCTGCTTTCACGGCTTGTTCCTTGGCAAGACGCCTAACACCAGGCTGACTTACCTTCCCAGGGTTACTATTAGGCTTAGGCCTAGGGCTAGGATTTTTAAAACTAGGAAGCCCTTAGCTCCAGGCACACTGCAGCTGTTCAAGGCATCCCAAGGGGAGTACAAAAGTGCAACAACATGGCAGCTTTCACAGCTTTTTCCTTGGCACCATCCCTATACCTAGGCTGATTTATCTGCCTAGGGTTAGGGTTAGGGTTCAGCCTAGGGCTTGAATTTCTTTAACCAGGAAGCCCTGAGTTCCAGGCTTACTTCATCTGCCAAAGGCATCCCAAAGGGAGTGCAGAAGTGCCACAACATGGCTGCTTTCACGGCTTTTCCCTTAGGAAGAACCCTAATACCCGGCTGATTTACCTTCCTAGGGTTACTGTTAGGCTTAGGCCTAGGACTTTTAAAACCAGGAAGCCCTGGGCTCCAGGCACACTGCAGCTGCAAAAGGCATCCCAAGGGGAGCGCAAAAGTGACGCAACTTGGCTGCCACCACTGATATTTCCATGAGACCATCCCGAACCATAGGTTGATTTTCCTTCCTAGGGTTAAGGTTTGAGTTACGCCTAGGGTAAGGGTCTATTAACCAGAAAGCCCTGAGTTCCAAGAACACAGCAGCTGCGAAGGACTACCCAAGAAGAGCGCAAAAGTACCACAACATGCCTGCCTCCACAGCTTTTTCCTTGGGGACATGCCTAATTCCTGGCTGATTTGCCTTTCTCGTCTTAGGGTTGCGGTTCGGCCTAGGGCCAGGATTTTTAAAAGCAGGAAGCCCTGAGTTCCAGGCACACTGGAGCTGTGAAAGGCATCCAAAAGGGAGTGCAAAAGTGCCACAACATGGCTGCTTTCACGGCTTTTTCCTTGGCAAGAATCTTAACACCAGGCTGATTTACTTTCCCAGGGTTACTGTTAGGCTTAGGCCTAGGGCTAGGATTTTTGAAACTAGGAGGCCCTTAGCTCCAGGCACACTGCAGCTGTTCAAGGCATCCCAAGGGGAGTACAAAAGTGCAACAACATGGCTGCTTTCACAGCTTTTTCCTTGGCAAGAAGCCTAACACCAGGCTGATTTACTTTCCCAGGGTTACTGTTAGGCTTAGGCCTAGGGCTAGGATTTTTGAAACTAGGAAGCCCTTAGCTCCAGGCACACTGCAGCTGTTCAAGGCATCCCAAGGGGAGTACAAAAGTGCAACAACATGGCAGCTTTCACAGCTTTTTCCTTGGCACCATCCCTATACCTAGGCTGATTTATCTGCCTAGGGTTAGGGTTAGGGTTCAGCCTAGGGCTTGGATTTCTTTAACCAGGAAGCCCTGAGTTCCAGGCTTACTTCATCTGCCAAAGGCATCCCAAAGGGAGTGCAGAAGTGCCACAACATGGCTGCTTTCATGGCTTTTTCCTTGGCAAGAAGCCTAACATCAGGCTGATTTACCTTCCCAGGGTTACTGTTAGGCTTAGGCCTAGGGCTAGGATTTTTGAAACTAGGAAGCCCTTAGCTCCAGGCACACTGCAGCTGTTCAAGGCATCCCAAGGGGACTACAAAAGTGCAACAACATGGCTGCTTTCACGGCTTTTCCCTTAGGAAGAACCCTAATACCCGGCTGATTTACCTTCCTAGGGTTACTGTTAGGCTTAGGCCTAGGACTTTTAAAACCAGGAAGCCCTGGGCTCCAGGCACACTGCAGCTGCGAAAGGCATCCCAAGGGGAGCGCAAAAGTGACGCAACTTGGCTGCCACCACTGATATTTCCATGAGACCATCCCGAACCATAGGTTGATTTTCCTTCCTAGGGTTAAGGTTTGAGTTACGCCTAGGGTAAGGGTTCTATTAACCAGAAAGCCCTGAGTTCCAAGAACACAGCAGCTGCGAAGGACTAGCCAAGAAGAGCGCAAAAGTACCACAACATGCCTGCCTCCACAGCTTTTTCCTTGGGGACATGCCTAATTCCTGGCTGATTTGCCTTTCTCGTCTTAGGGTTGGGGTTCGGCCTAGGGCTAGGATTTTTAAAAGCAGGAAGCCCTGAGTTCCAGGCACACTGCAGCTGTGAAAGGCATCCAAAAGGGAGTGCAAAAGTGCCACAACATGGCTGCTTTCACGGCTTTTTCCTTGGCAAGAAGCCTAACACCAGGCTGATTTGCCTTCCCAGGGTTACTGTTAGGCTTAGGCCTAGGGCTACGATTTTTAAAACTAGGAAGCCCTGGGCTCCAGGCACACTGCAGCTGTTCAAGGCATCCCAAGGGGAGTACAAAAGTGCAACAACATGGCAGCTTTCACAGCTTTTTCCTTGGCACCATCCCTATACCTAGGCTGATTTATCTGCCTAGGGTTAGGGTTAGGGTTCAGCCTAGGGCTTGAATTTTTTTTAACCAGGAAGCCCTGAGTTCCAGGCTTACTTCATCTGCCAAAGGCATCCCAAAGGGAGTGCAGAAGTGCCACAACATGGCTGCTTTCACGGCTTTTCCCTTAGGAAGAACCCTAATACCCGGCTGATTTACCTTCCTAGGGTTACTGTTAGGCTTAGGCCTAGGACTTTTAAAACCAGGAAGCCCTGGGCTCCAGGCACACTGCAGCTGTGAAAGGCATCCCAAGGGCAGCGCAAAAGTGACGCAACTTGGCTGCCACCACTGATATTTCCATGAGACCATCCCGAACCATAGGATGATTTTCCTTCCTAGGGTTAAGGTTTGAGTTACGCCTAGGGTAAGGGTTCTATTAACCAGAAAGCCCTGAGTTCCAAGAACACAGCAGCTGCGAAGGACTAGCCAAGAAGAGCGCAAAAGTACCACAACATGCCTGCCTCCACAGCTTTTTCCTTGGGGACATGCCTAATTCCTGGCTGATTTGCCTTTCTCGTCTTAGGGTTGGGGTTCGGCCTAGGGCTAGGATTTTTAAAATCAGGAAGCCCTGAGTTCCAGGCACACTGGAGCTGTGAAAGGCATCCAAAAGGGAGTGCAAAAGTGCCACAACATGGCTGCTTTCACGGCTTTTTCCTTGGCAAGAAGCCTAACATCAGGCTGATTTACTTTCCCAGGGTTACTGTTAGGCTTAGGCCTAGGGCTAGGATTTTTGAAACTAGGAAGCCCTTAGCTCCAGGCACACTGCAGCTGTTCAAGGCATCCCAAGGGGAGTACAAAAGTGCAACAACATGGCAGCTTTCACAGCTTTTTCCTTGGCACCATCCCTATACCTAGGCTGATTTATCTGCCTAGGGTTAGGGTTAGGGTTCAGCCTAGGGCTTGAATTTTTTTTACCAGGAAGCCCTGAGTTCCAGGCTTACTTCATCTGCCAAAGGCATCCCAAAGGGAGTGCAGAAGTGCCACAACATGGCTGCTTTCACGGCTTGTTCCTTGGCAAGACGCCTAACACCAGGCTGACTTACCTTCCCAGGGTTACTATTAGGCTTAGGCCTAGGGCTAGGATTTTTAAAACTAGGAAGCCCTTAGCTCCAGGCACACTGCAGCTGTTCAAGGCATCCCAAGGGGAGTACAAAAGTGCAACAACATGGCAGCTTTCACAGCTTTTTCCTTGGCACCATCCCTATACCTAGGCTGATTTATCTGCCTAGGGTTAGGGTTAGGGTTCAGCCTAGGGCTTGAATTTCTTTAACCAGGAAGCCCTGAGTTCCAGGCTTACTTCATCTGCCAAAGGCATCCCAAAGGGAGTGCAGAAGTGCCACAACATGGCTGCTTTCACGGCTTTTCCCTTAGGAAGAACCCTAATACCCGGCTGATTTACCTTCCTAGGGTTACTGTTAGGCTTAGGCCTAGGACTTTTAAAACCAGGAAGCCCTGGGCTCCAGGCACACTGCAGCTGCAAAAGGCATCCCAAGGGGAGCGCAAAAGTGACGCAACTTGGCTGCCACCACTGATATTTCCATGAGACCATCCCGAACCATAGGTTGATTTTCCTTCCTAGGGTTAAGGTTTGAGTTACGCCTAGGGTAAGGGTCTATTAACCAGAAAGCCCTGAGTTCCAAGAACACAGCAGCTGCGAAGGACTACCCAAGAAGAGCGCAAAAGTACCACAACATGCCTGCCTCCACAGCTTTTTCCTTGGGGACATGCCTAATTCCTGGCTGATTTGCCTTTCTCGTCTTAGGGTTGCGGTTCGGCCTAGGGCCAGGATTTTTAAAAGCAGGAAGCCCTGAGTTCCAGGCACACTGCAGCTGTGAAAGGCATCCAAAAGGGAGTGCAAAAGTGCCACAACATGGCTGCTTTCACGGCTTTTTCCTTGGCAAGAAGCCTAACACCAGGCTGATTTACTTTCCCAGGGTTACTGTTAGGCTTAGGCCTAGGGCTAGGATTTTTGAAACTAGGAGGCCCTTAGCTCCAGGCACACTGCAGCTGTTCATGGCATCCCAAGGGGAGTACAAAAGTGCAACAACATGGCAGCTTTCACAGCTTTTTCCTTGGCAAGAAGCCTAACACCAGGCTGATTTACTTTCCCAGGGTTACTGTTAGGCTTAGGCCTAGGGCTAGGATTTTTGAAACTAGGAAGCCCTTAGCTCCAGGCACACTGCAGCTGTTCAAGGCATCCCAAGGGGAGTACAAAAGTGCAACAACATGGCAGCTTTCACAGCTTTTTCCTTGGCACCATCCCTATACCTAGGCTGATTTATCTGCCTAGGGTTAGGGTTAGGGTTCAGCCTAGGGCTTGGATTTCTTTAACCAGGAAGCCCTGAGTTCCAGGCTTACTTCATCTGCCAAAGGCATCCCAAAGGGAGTGCAGAAGTGCCACAACATGGCTGCTTTCACGGCTTTTTCCTTGGCAAGAAGCCTAACATCAGGCTGATTTACCTTCCCAGGGTTACTGTTAGGCTTAGGCCTAGGGCTAGGATTTTTGAAACTAGGAAGCCCTTAGCTCCAGGCACACTGCAGCTGTTCAAGGCATCCCAAGGGGACTACAAAAGTGCAACAACATGGCTGCTTTCACGGCTTTTCCCTTAGGAAGAACCCTAATACCCGGCTGATTTACCTTCCTAGGGTTACTGTTAGGCTTAGGCCTAGGACTTTTAAAACCAGGAAGCCCTGGGCTCCAGGCACACTGCAGCTGCAAAAGGCATCCCAAGGGGAGCGCAAAAGTGACGCAACTTGGCTGCCACCACTGATATTTCCATGAGACCATCCCGAACCATAGGTTGATTTTCCTTCCTAGGGTTAAGGTTTGAGTTACGCCTAGGGTAAGGGTTCTATTAACCAGAAAGCCCTGAGTTCCAAGAACACAGCAGCTGCGAAGGACTAGCCAAGAAGAGCGCAAAAGTACCACAACATGCCTGCCTCCACAGCTTTTTCCTTGGGGACATGCCTAATTCCTGGCTGATTTGCCTTTCTCGTCTTAGGGTTGGGGTTCGGCCTAGGGCTAGGATTTTTAAAAGCAGGAAGCCCTGAGTTCCAGGCACACTGGAGCTGTGAAAGGCATCCAAAAGGGATTGCAAAAGTGCCACAACATGGCTGCTTTCACGGCTTTTTCCTTGGCAAGAAGCCTAACACCAGGCTGATTTGCCTTCCCAGGGTTACTGTTAGGCTTAGGCCTAGGGCTAGGATTTTTAAAACTAGGAAGCCCTGGGCTCCAGGCACACTGCAGCTGTTCAAGGCATCCCAAGGGGAGTACAAAAGTGCAACAACATGGCAGCTTTCACAGCTTTTTCCTTGGCACCATCCCTATACCTAGGCTGATTTATCTGCCTAGGGTTAGGGTTAGGGTTCAGCCTAGGGCTTGAATTTTTTTTAACCAGGAAGCCCTGAGTTCCAGGCTTACTTCATCTGCCAAAGGCATCCCAAAGGGAGTGCAGAAGTGCCACAACATGGCTGCTTTCACGGCTTTTCCCTTAGGAAGAACCCTAATACCCGGCTGATTTACCTTCCTAGGGTTACTGTTAGGCTTAGGCCTAGGACTTTTAAAACCAGGAAGCCCTGGGCTCCAGGCACACTGCAGCTGTGAAAGGCATCCCAAGGGCAGCGCAAAAGTGACGCAACTTGGCTGCCACCACTGATATTTCCATGAGACCATCCCGAACCATAGGTTGATTTTCCTTCCTAGGGTTAAGGTTTGAGTTACGCCTAGGGTAAGGGTTCTATTAACCAGAAAGCCCTGAGTTCCAAGAACACAGCAGCTGCGAAGGACTAGCCAAGAAGAGCGCAAAAGTACCACAACATGCCTGCCTCCACAGCTTTTTCCTTGGGGACATGCCTAATTCCTGGCTGATTTGCCTTTCTCGTCTTAGGGTTGGGGTTCGGCCTAGGGCTAGGATTTTTAAAAGCAGGAAGCCCTGAGTTCCAGGCACACTGGAGCTGTGAAAGGCATCCAAAAGGGATTGCAAAAGTGCCACAACATGGCTGCTTTCACGGCTTGTTCCTTGGCAAGACGCCTAACACCAGGCTGACTTACCTTCCCAGGGTTACTATTAGGCTTAGGCCTAGGGCTAGGATTTTTAAAACTAGGAAGCCCTTAGCTCCAGGCACACTGCAGCTGTTCAAGGCATCCCAAGGGGAGTACAAAAGTGCAACAACATGGCAGCTTTCACAGCTTTTTCCTTGGCACCATCCCTATACCTAGGCTGATTTATCTGCCTAGGGTTAGGGTTAGGGTTCAGCCTAGGGCTTGAATTTCTTTAACCAGGAAGCCCTGAGTTCCAGGCTTACTTCATCTGCCAAAGGCATCCCAAAGGGAGTGCAGAAGTGCCACAACATGGCTGCTTTCACGGCTTTTCCCTTAGGAAGAACCCTAATACCCGGCTGATTTACCTTCCTAGGGTTACTGTTAGGCTTAGGCCTAGGACTTTTAAAACCAGGAAGCCCTGGGCTCCAGGCACACTGCAGCTGCAAAAGGCATCCCAAGGGGAGCGCAAAAGTGACGCAACTTGGCTGCCACCACTGATATTTCCATGAGACCATCCCGAACCATAGGTTGATTTTCCTTCCTAGGGTTAAGGTTTGAGTTACGCCTAGGGTAAGGGTCTATTAACCAGAAAGCCCTGAGTTCCAAGAACACAGCAGCTGCGAAGGACTACCCAAGAAGAGCGCAAAAGTACCACAACATGCCTGCCTCCACAGCTTTTTCCTTGGGGACATGCCTAATTCCTGGCTGATTTGCCTTTCTCGTCTTAGGGTTGCGGTTCGGCCTAGGGCCAGGATTTTTAAAAGCAGGAAGCCCTGAGTTCCAGGCACACTGGAGCTGTGAAAGGCATCCAAAAGGGAGTGCAAAAGTGCCACAACATGGCTGCTTTCACGGCTTTTTCCTTGGCAAGAATCTTAACACCAGGCTGATTTACTTTCCCAGGGTTACTGTTAGGCTTAGGCCTAGGGCTAGGATTTTTGAAACTAGGAGGCCCTTAGCTCCAGGCACACTGCAGCTGTTCAAGGCATCCCAAGGGGAGTACAAAAGTGCAACAACATGGCTGCTTTCACAGCTTTTTCCTTGGCAAGAAGCCTAACACCAGGCTGATTTACTTTCCCAGGGTTACTGTTAGGCTTAGGCCTAGGGCTAGGATTTTTGAAACTAGGAAGCCCTTAGCTCCAGGCACACTGCAGCTGTTCAAGGCATCCCAAGGGGAGTACAAAAGTGCAACAACATGGCAGCTTTCACAGCTTTTTCCTTGGCACCATCCCTATACCTAGGCTGATTTATCTGCCTAGGGTTAGGGTTAGGGTTCAGCCTAGGGCTTGGATTTCTTTAACCAGGAAGCCCTGAGTTCCAGGCTTACTTCATCTGCCAAAGGCATCCCAAAGGGAGTGCAGAAGTGCCACAACATGGCTGCTTTCATGGCTTTTTCCTTGGCAAGAAGCCTAACATCAGGCTGATTTACCTTCCCAGGGTTACTGTTAGGCTTAGGCCTAGGGCTAGGATTTTTGAAACTAGGAAGCCCTTAGCTCCAGGCACACTGCAGCTGTTCAAGGCATCCCAAGGGGACTACAAAAGTGCAACAACATGGCTGCTTTCACGGCTTTTCCCTTAGGAAGAACCCTAATACCCGGCTGATTTACCTTCCTAGGGTTACTGTTAGGCTTAGGCCTAGGACTTTTAAAACCAGGAAGCCCTGGGCTCCAGGCACACTGCAGCTGTGAAAGGCAGGCATCCCAAGGGGAGCGCAAAAGTGACGCAACTTGGCTGCCACCACTGATATTTCCATGAGACCATCCCGAACCATAGGTTGATTTTCCTTCCTAGGGTTAAGGTTTGAGTTACGCCTAGGGTAAGGGTTCTATTAACCAGAAAGCCCTGAGTTCCAAGAACACAGCAGCTGCGAAGGACTAGCCAAGAAGAGCGCAAAAGTACCACAACATGCCTGCCTCCACAGCTTTTTCCTTGGGGACATGCCTAATTCCTGGCTGATTTGCCTTTCTCGTCTTAGGGTTGGGGTTCGGCCTAGGGCTAGGATTTTTAAAAGCAGGAAGCCCTGAGTTCCAGGCACACTGCAGCTGTGAAAGGCATCCAAAAGGGAGTGCAAAAGTGCCACAACATGGCTGCTTTCACGGCTTTTTCCTTGGCAAGAAGCCTAACACCAGGCTGATTTGCCTTCCCAGGGTTACTGTTAGGCTTAGGCCTAGGGCTACGATTTTTAAAACTAGGAAGCCCTGGGCTCCAGGCACACTGCAGCTGTTCAAGGCATCCCAAGGGGAGTACAAAAGTGCAACAACATGGCAGCTTTCACAGCTTTTTCCTTGGCACCATCCCTATACCTAGGCTGATTTATCTGCCTAGGGTTAGGGTTAGGGTTCAGCCTAGGGCTTGAATTTTTTTTAACCAGGAAGCCCTGAGTTCCAGGCTTACTTCATCTGCCAAAGGCATCCCAAAGGGAGTGCAGAAGTGCCACAACATGGCTGCTTTCACGGCTTTTCCCTTAGGAAGAACCCTAATACCCGGCTGATTTACCTTCCTAGGGTTACTGTTAGGCTTAGGCCTAGGACTTTTAAAACCAGGAAGCCCTGGGCTCCAGGCACACTGCAGCTGTGAAAGGCATCCCAAGGGCAGCGCAAAAGTGACGCAACTTGGCTGCCACCACTGATATTTCCATGAGACCATCCCGAACCATAGGATGATTTTCCTTCCTAGGGTTAAGGTTTGAGTTACGCCTAGGGTAAGGGTTCTATTAACCAGAAAGCCCTGAGTTCCAAGAACACAGCAGCTGCGAAGGACTAGCCAAGAAGAGCGCAAAAGTACCACAACATGCCTGCCTCCACAGCTTTTTCCTTGGGGACATGCCTAATTCCTGGCTGATTTGCCTTTCTCGTCTTAGGGTTGGGGTTCGGCCTAGGGCTAGGATTTTTAAAATCAGGAAGCCCTGAGTTCCAGGCACACTGGAGCTGTGAAAGGCATCCAAAAGGGAGTGCAAAAGTGCCACAACATGGCTGCTTTCACGGCTTTTTCCTTGGCAAGAAGCCTAACATCAGGCTGATTTACTTTCCCAGGGTTACTGTTAGGCTTAGGCCTAGGGCTAGGATTTTTGAAACTAGGAAGCCCTTAGCTCCAGGCACACTGCAGCTGTTCAAGGCATCCCAAGGGGAGTACAAAAGTGCAACAACATGGCAGCTTTCACAGCTTTTTCCTTGGCACCATCCCTATACCTGGGCTGATTTATCTGCCTAGGGTTAGGGTTAGGGTTCAGCCTAGGGCTTGAATTTTTTTTACCAGGAAGCCCTGAGTTCCAGGCTTACTTCATCTGCCAAAGGCATCCCAAAGGGAGTGCAGAAGTGCCACAACATGGCTGCTTTCACGGCTTGTTCCTTGGCAAGACGCCTAACACCAGGCTGACTTACCTTCCCAGGGTTACTATTAGGCTTAGGCCTAGGGCTAGGATTTTTAAAACTAGGAAGCCCTTAGCTCCAGGCACACTGCAGCTGTTCAAGGCATCCCAAGGGGAGTACAAAAGTGCAACAACATGGCAGCTTTCACAGCTTTTTCCTTGGCACCATCCCTATACCTAGGCTGATTTATCTGCCTAGGGTTAGGGTTAGGGTTCAGCCTAGGGCTTGAATTTCTTTAACCAGGAAGCCCTGAGTTCCAGGCTTACTTCATCTGCCAAAGGCATCCCAAAGGGAGTGCAGAAGTGCCACAACATGGCTGCTTTCACGGCTTTTCCCTTAGGAAGAACCCTAATACCCGGCTGATTTACCTTCCTAGGGTTACTGTTAGGCTTAGGCCTAGGACTTTTAAAACCAGGAAGCCCTGGGCTCCAGGCACACTGCAGCTGCAAAAGGCATCCCAAGGGGAGCGCAAAAGTGACGCAACTTGGCTGCCACCACTGATATTTCCATGAGACCATCCCGAACCATAGGTTGATTTTCCTTCCTAGGGTTAAGGTTTGAGTTACGCCTAGGGTAAGGGTCTATTAACCAGAAAGCCCTGAGTTCCAAGAACACAGCAGCTGCGAAGGACTACCCAAGAAGAGCGCAAAAGTACCACAACATGCCTGCCTCCACAGCTTTTTCCTTGGGGACATGCCTAATTCCTGGCTGATTTGCCTTTCTCGTCTTAGGGTTGCGGTTCGGCCTAGGGCCAGGATTTTTAAAAGCAGGAAGCCCTGAGTTCCAGGCACACTGGAGCTGTGAAAGGCATCCAAAAGGGAGTGCAAAAGTGCCACAACATGGCTGCTTTCACGGCTTTTTCCTTGGCAAGAAGCCTAACACCAGGCTGATTTACTTTCCCAGGGTTACTGTTAGGCTTAGGCCTAGGGCTAGGATTTTTGAAACTAGGAGGCCCTTAGCTCCAGGCACACTGCAGCTGTTCATGGCATCCCTAGGGGAGTACAAAAGTGCAACAACATGGCAGCTTTCACAGCTTTTTCCTTGGCAAGAAGCCTAACACCAGGCTGATTTACTTTCCCAGGGTTACTGTTAGGCTTAGGCCTAGGGCTAGGATTTTTGAAACTAGGAAGCCCTTAGCTCCAGGCACACTGCAGCTGTTCAAGGCATCCCAAGGGGAGTACAAAAGTGCAACAACATGGCAGCTTTCACAGCTTTTTCCTTGGCACCATCCCTATACCTAGGCTGATTTATCTGCCTAGGGTTAGGGTTAGGGTTCAGCCTAGGGCTTGGATTTCTTTAACCAGGAAGCCCTGAGTTCCAGGCTTACTTCATCTGCCAAAGGCATCCCAAAGGGAGTGCAGAAGTGCCACAACATGGCTGCTTTCACGGCTTTTTCCTTGGCAAGAAGCCTAACATCAGGCTGATTTACCTTCCCAGGGTTACTGTTAGGCTTAGGCCTAGGGCTAGGATTTTTGAAACTAGGAAGCCCTTAGCTCCAGGCACACTGCAGCTGTTCAAGGCATCCCAAGGGGACTACAAAAGTGCAACAACATGGCTGCTTTCACGGGTTTTCCCTTAGGAAGAACCCTAATACCCGGCTGATTTACCTTCCTAGGGTTACTGTTAGGCTTAGGCCTAGGACTTTTAAAACCAGGAAGCCCTGGGCTCCAGGCACACTGCAGCTGCAAAAGGCATCCCAAGGGGAGCGCAAAAGTGACGCAACTTGGCTGCCACCACTGATATTTCCATGAGACCATCCCGAACCATAGGTTGATTTTCCTTCCTAGGGTTAAGGTTTGAGTTACGCCTAGGGTAAGGGTTCTATTAACCAGAAAGCCCTGAGTTCCAAGAACACAGCAGCTGCGAAGGACTAGCCAAGAAGAGCGCAAAAGTACCACAACATGCCTGCCTCCACAGCTTTTTCCTTGGGGACATGCCTAATTCCTGGCTGATTTGCCTTTCTCGTCTTAGGGTTGGGGTTCGGCCTAGGGCTAGGATTTTTAAAAGCAGGAAGCCCTGAGTTCCAGGCACACTGGAGCTGTGAAAGGCATCCAAAAGGGATTGCAAAAGTGCCACAACATGGCTGCTTTCACGGCTTTTTCCTTGGCAAGAAGCCTAACACCAGGCTGATTTGCCTTCCCAGGGTTACTGTTAGGCTTAGGCCTAGGGCTAGGATTTTTAAAACTAGGAAGCCCTGGGCTCCAGGCACACTGCAGCTGTTCAAGGCATCCCAAGGGGAGTACAAAAGTGCAACAACATGGCAGCTTTCACAGCTTTTTCCTTGGCACCATCCCTATACCTAGGCTGATTTATCTGCCTAGGGTTAGGGTTAGGGTTCAGCCTAGGGCTTGAATTTTTTTTAACCAGGAAGCCCTGAGTTCCAGGCTTACTTCATCTGCCAAAGGCATCCCAAAGGGAGTGCAGAAGTGCCACAACATGGCTGCTTTCACGGCTTTTCCCTTAGGAAGAACCCTAATACCCGGCTGATTTACCTTCCTAGGGTTACTGTTAGGCTTAGGCCTAGGACTTTTAAAACCAGGAAGCCCTGGGCTCCAGGCACACTGCAGCTGTGAAAGGCATCCCAAGGGCAGCGCAAAAGTGACGCAACTTGGCTGCCACCACTGATATTTCCATGAGACCATCCCGAACCATAGGTTGATTTTCCTTCCTAGGGTTAAGGTTTGAGTTACGCCTAGGGTAAGGGTTCTATTAACCAGAAAGCCCTGAGTTCCAAGAACACAGCAGCTGCGAAGGACTAGCCAAGAAGAGCGCAAAAGTACCACAACATGCCTGCCTCCACAGCTTTTTCCTTGGGGACATGCCTAATTCCTGGCTGATTTGCCTTTCTCGTCTTAGGGTTGGGGTTCGGCCTAGGGCTAGGATTTTTAAAAGCAGGAAGCCCTGAGTTCCAGGCACACTGGAGCTGTGAAAGGCATCCAAAAGGGAGTGCAAAAGTGCCACAACATGGCTGCTTTCACGGCTTTTTCCTTGGCAAGAAGCCTAACACCAGGCTGATTTGCCTTCCCAGGGTTACTGTTAGGCTTAGGCCTAGGGCTAGGATTTTTGAAACTAGGAAGCCCTGGGCTCCAGGCACACTGCAGCTGTTCAAGGCACCCCAAGGGGAGTACAAAAGTGCAACAACATGGCAGCTTTCACAGCTTTTTCCTTGGCACCATCCCTATACCTAGGCTGATTTATCTGCCTAGGGTTAGGGTTAGGGTTCAGCCTAGGGCTTGAATTTTTTTTAACCAGGAAGCCCTGAGTTCCAGGCTTACTTCATCTGCCAAAGGCATCCCAAAGGGAGTGCAGAAGTGCCACAACATGGCTGCTTTCACGGCTTTTCCCTTAGGAAGAACCCTAATACCCGGCTGATTTACCTTCCTAGGGTTACTGTTAGGCTTAGGCCTAGGACTTTTAAAACCAGGAAGCCCTGGGCTCCAGGCACACTGCAGCTGTGAAAGGCATCCCAAGGGGAGCGCAAAAGTGACGCAACTTGGCTGCCACCACTGATATTTCCATGAGACCATCCCGAACCATAGGATGATTTTCCTTCCTAGGGTTAAGGTTTGAGTTACGCCTAGGGTAAGGGTTCTATTAACCAGAAAGCCCTGAGTTCCAAGAACACAGCAGCTGCGAAGGACTAGCCAAGAAGAGCGCAAAAGTACCACAACATGCCTGCCTCCACAGCTTTTTCCTTGGGGACATGCCTAATTCCTGGCTGATTTGCCTTTCTCGTCTTAGGGTTGGGGTTCGGCCTAGGGCTAGGATTTTTAAAATCAGGAAGCCCTGAGTTCCAGGCACACTGGAGCTGTGAAAGGCATCCAAAAGGGAGTGCAAAAGTGCCACAACATGGCTGTTTTCACGGCTTTTTCCTTGGCAAGTAGCCTAACATCAGGCTGATTTACTTTCCCAGGGTTACTGTTAGGCTTAGGCCTAGGGCTAGGATTTTTGAAACTAGGAAGCCCTTAGCTCCAGGCACACTGCAGCTGTTCAAGGCATCCCAAGGGGAGTACAAAAGTGCAACAACATGGCAGCTTTCACAGCTTTTTCCTTGGCACCATCCCTATACCTAGGCTGATTTATCTGCCTAGGGTTAGGGTTAGGGTTCAGCCTAGGGCTTGGATTTCTTTAACCAGGAAGCCCTGAGTTCCAGGCTTACTTCATCTGCCAAAGGCATCCCAAAGGGAGTGCAGAAGTGCCACAACATGGCTGCTTTCACGGCTTTTTCCTTGGCAAGAAGCCTAACATCAGGCTGATTTACTTTCCCAGGGTTACTGTTAGGCTTAGGCCTAGGGCTAGGATTTTTGAAACTAGGAAGCCCTTAGCTCCAGGCACACTGCAGCTGTTCAAGGCATCCCAAGGGGAGTACAAAAGTGCAACAACATGGCAGCTTTCACAGCTTTTTCCTTGGCACCATCCCTATACCTGGGCTGATTTATCTGCCTAGGGTTAGGGTTAGGGTTCAGCCTAGGGCTTGAATTTTTTTTACCAGGAAGCCCTGAGTTCCAGGCTTACTTCATCTGCCAAAGGCATCCCAAAGGGAGTGCAGAAGTGCCACAACATGGCTGCTTTCACGGCTTTTCCCTTAGGAAGAACCCTAATACCCGGCTGATTTACCTTCCTAGGGTTACTGTTAGGCTTAGGCCTAGGACTTTTAAAACCAGGAAGCCCTGGGCTCCAGGCACACTGCAGCTGCAAAAGGCATCCCAAGGGGAGCGCAAAAGTGACGCAACTTGGCTGCCACCACTGATATTTCCATGAGACCATCCCGAACCATAGGTTGATTTTCCTTCCTAGGGTTAAGGTTTGAGTTACGCCTAGGGTAAGGGTTCTATTAACCAGAAAGCCCTGAGTTCCAAGAACACAGCAGCTGCGAAGGACTAGCCAAGAAGAGCGCAAAAGTACCACAACATGCCTGCCTCCACAGCTTTTTCCTTGGGGACATGCCTAATTCCTGGCTGATTTGCCTTTCTCGTCTTAGGGTTGCGGTTCGGCCTAGGGCTAGGATTTTTAAAAGCAGGAAGCCCTGAGTTCCAGGCACACTGGAGCTGTGAAAGGCATCCAAAAGGGATTGCAAAAGTGCCACAACATGGCTGCTTTCACGGCTTTTTCCTTGGCAAGACGCCTAACACCAGGCTGACTTACCTTCCCAGGGTTACTATTAGGCTTAAGCCTAGGGCTACGATTTTTAAAACTAGGAAGCCCTTAGCTCCAGGCACACTGCAGCTGTTCAAGGCATCCCAAGGGGAGTACAAAAGTGCAACAACATGGCAGCTTTCACAGCTTTTTCCTTGGCACCATCCCTATACCTAGGCTGATTTATCTGCCTAGGGTTAGGGTTAGGGTTCAGCCTAGGGCTTGAATTTCTTTAACCAGGAAGCCCTGAGTTCCAGGCTTACTTCATCTGCCAAAGGCATCCCAAAGGGAGTGCAGAAGTGCCACAACATGGCTGCTTTCACGGCTTTTCCCTTAGGAAGAACCCTAATACCCGGCTGATTTACCTTCCTAGGGTTACTGTTAGGCTTAGGCCTAGGACTTTTAAAACCAGGAAGCCCTGGGCTCCAGGCACACTGCAGCTGCAAAAGGCATCCCAAGGGGAGCGCAAAAGTGACGCAACTTGGCTGCCACCACTGATATTTCCATGAGACCATCCCGAACCATAGGTTGATTTTCCTTCCTAGGGTTAAGGTTTGAGTTACGCCTAGGGTAAGGGTCTATTAACCAGAAAGCCCTGAGTTCCAAGAACACAGCAGCTGCGAAGGACTACCCAAGAAGAGCGCAAAAGTACCACAACATGCCTGCCTCCACAGCTTTTTCCTTGGGGACATGCCTAATTCCTGGCTGATTTGCCTTTCTCGTCTTAGGGTTGCGGTTCGGCCTAGGGCCAGGATTTTTAAAAGCAGGAAGCCCTGAGTTCCAGGCACACTGCAGCTGTGAAAGGCATCCAAAAGGGAGTGGAAAAGTGCCACAACATGGCTGCTTTCACGGCTTTTTCCTTGGCAAGAAGCCTAACACCAGGCTGACATACTTTCCCAGGGTTACTGTTAGGCTTAGGCCTAGGGCTAGGATTTTTGAAACTAGGAGGCCCTTAGCTCCAGGCACACTGCAGCTGTTCATGGCATCCCAAGGGGAGTACAAAAGTGCAACAACATGGCAGCTTTCACAGCTTTTTCCTTGGCAAGAAGCCTAACACCAGGCTGATTTACTTTCCCAGGGTTACTGTTAGGCTTAGGCCTAGGGCTAGGATTTTTGAAACTAGGAAGCCCTTAGCTCCAGGCACACTGCAGCTGTTCAAGGCATCCCAAGGGGAGTACAAAAGTGCAACAACATGGCAGCTTTCACAGCTTTTTCCTTGGCACCATCCCTATACCTAGGCTGATTTATCTGCCTAGGGTTAGGGTTAGGGTTCAGCCTAGGGCTTGGATTTCTTTAACCAGGAAGCCCTGAGTTCCAGGCTTACTTCATCTGCCAAAGGCATCCCAAAGGGAGTGCAGAAGTGCCACAACATGGCTGCTTTCACGGCTTTTTCCTTGGCAAGAAGCCTAACATCAGGCTGATTTACCTTCCCAGGGTTACTGTTAGGCTTAGGCCTAGGGCTAGGATTTTTGAAACTAGGAAGCCCTTAGCTCCAGGCACACTGCAGCTGTTCAAGGCATCCCAAGGGGACTACAAAAGTGCAACAACATGGCTGCTTTCACGGCTTTTCCCTTAGGAAGAACCCTAATACCCGGCTGATTTACCTTCCTAGGGTTACTGTTAGGCTTAGGCCTAGGACTTTTAAATCCAGGAAGCCCTGGGCTCCAGGCACACTGCAGCTGCGAAAGGCATCCCAAGGGGAGCGCAAAAGTGACGCAACTTGGCTGCCACCACTGATATTTCCATGAGACCATCCCGAACCATAGGTTGATTTTCCTTCCTAGGGTTAAGGTTTGAGTTACGCCTAGGGTAAGGGTTCTATTAACCAGAAAGCCCTGAGTTCCAAGAACACAGCAGCTGCGAAGGACTAGCCAAGAAGAGCGCAAAAGTACCACAACATGCCTGCCTCCACAGCTTTTTCCTTGTGGACATGCCTAATTCCTGGCTGATTTGCCTTTCTCGTCTTAGGGTTGGGGTTCGGCCTAGGGCTAGGATTTTTAAAAGCAGGAAGCCCTGAGTTCCAGGCACACTGGAGCTGTGAAAGGCATCCAAAAGGGAGTGCAAAAGTGCCACAACATGGCTGCTTTCACGGCTTTTTCCTTGGCAAGAAGCCTAACACCAGGCTGATTTGCCTTCCCAGGGTTACTGTTAGGCTTAGGCCTAGGGCTAGGATTTTTAAAACTAGGAAGCCCTGGGCTCCAGGCACACTGCAGCTGTTCAAGGCATCCCAAGGGGAGTACAAAAGTGCAACAACATGGCAGCTTTCACAGCTTTTTCCTTGGCACCATCCCTATACCTAGGCTGATTTATCTGCCTAGGGTTAGGGTTAGGGTTCAGCCTAGGGCTTGAATTTTTTTTAACCAGGAAGCCCTGAGTTCCAGGCTTACTTCATCTGCCAAAGGCATCCCAAAGGGAGTGCAGAAGTGCCACAACATGGCTGCTTTCACGGCTTTTCCCTTAGGAAGAACCCTAATACCCGGCTGATTTACCTTCCTAGGGTTACTGTTAGGCTTAGGCCTAGGACTTTTAAAACCAGGAAGCCCTGGGCTCCAGGCACACTGCAGCTGTGAAAGGCATCCCAAGGGCAGCGCAAAAGTGACGCAACTTGGCTGCCACCACTGATATTTCCATGAGACCATCCCGAACCATAGGTTGATTTTCCTTCCTAGGGTTAAGGTTTGAGTTACGCCTAGGGTAAGGGTTCTATTAACCAGAAAGCCCTGAGTTCCAAGAACACAGCAGCTGCGAAGGACTAGCCAAGAAGAGCGCAAAAGTACCACAACATGCCTGCCTCCACAGCTTTTTCCTTGGGGACATGCCTAATTCCTGGCTGATTTGCCTTTCTCGTCTTAGGGTTGGGGTTCGGCCTAGGGCTAGGATTTTTAAAAGCAGGAAGCCCTGAGTTCCAGGCACACTGGAGCTGTGAAAGGCATCCAAAAGGGAGTGCAAAAGTGCCACAACATGGCTGCTTTCACGGCTTTTTCCTTGGCAAGAAGCCTAACACCAGGCTGATTTGCCTTCCCAGGGTTACTGTTAGGCTTAGGCCTAGGGCTAGGATTTTTGAAACTAGGAAGCCCTGGGCTCCAGGCACACTGCAGCTGTTCAAGGCATCCCAAGGGGAGTACAATAGTGCAACAACATGGCAGCTTTCACAGCTTTTTCCTTGGCACCATCCCTATACCTGGGCTGATTTATCTGCCTAGGGTTAGGGTTAGGGTTCAGCCTAGGGCTTGAATTTTTTTAACCAGGAAGCCCTGAGTTCCAGGCTTACTTCATCTGCCAAAGGCATCCCAAAGGGAGTGCAGAAGTGCCACAACATGGCTGCTTTCACGGCTTTTCCCTTAGGAAGAACCCTAATACCCGGCTGATTTACCTTCCTAGGGTTACTGTTAGGCTTAGGCCTAGGACTTTTAAAACCAGGAAGCCCTGGGCTCCAGGCACACTGCAGCTGTGAAAGGCATCCCAAGGGGAGCGCAAAAGTGACGCAACTTGGCTGCCACCACTGATATTTCCATGAGACCATCCCGAACCATAGGTTGATTTTCCTTCCTAGGGTTAAGGTTTGAGTTACGCCTAGGGTAAGGGTTCTATTAACCAGAAAGCCCTGAGTTCCAAGAACACAGCAGCTGCGAAGGACTAGCCAAGAAGAGCGCAAAAGTACCACAACATGCCTGCCTCCACAGCTTTTTCCTTGGGGACATGCCTAATTCCTGGCTGATTTGCCTTTCTCGTCTTAGGGTTGGGGTTCGGCCTAGGGCTAGGATTTTTAAAATCAGGAAGCCCTGAGTTCCAGGCACACTGGAGCTGTGAAAGGCATCCAAAAGGGAGTGCAAAAGTGCCACAACATGGCTGCTTTCACGGCTTTTTCCTTGGCAAGAAGCCTAACATCAGGCTGATTTACTTTCCCAGGGTTACTGTTAGGCTTAGGCCTAGGGCTAGGATTTTTGAAACTAGGAAGCCCTTAGCTCCAGGCACACTGCAGCTGTTCAAGGCATCCCAAGGGGAGTACAAAAGTGCAACAACATGGCAGCTTTCACAGCTTTTTCCTTGGCACCATCCCTATACCTAGGCTGATTTATCTGCCTAGGGTTAGGGTTAGGGTTCAGCCTAGGGCTTGGATTTCTTTAACCAGGAAGCCCTGAGTTCCAGGCTTACTTCATCTGCCAAAGGCATCCCAAAGGGAGTGCAGAAGTGCCACAACATGGCTGCTTTCACGGCTTTTTCCTTGGCAAGAAGCCTAACATCAGGCTGATTTACTTTCCCAGGGTTACTGTTAGGCTTAGGCCTAGGGCTAGGATTTTTGAAACTAGGAAGCCCTTAGCTCCAGGCACACTGCAGCTGTTCAAGGCATCCCAAGGGGAGTACAAAAGTGCAACAACATGGCAGCTTTCACAGCTTTTTCCTTGGCACCATCCCTATACCTGGGCTGATTTATCTGCCTAGGGTTAGGGTTAGGGTTCAGCCTAGGGCTTGGATTTCTTTAACCAGGAAGCCCTGAGTTCCAGGCTTACTTCATCTGCCAAAGGCATCCCAAAGGGAGTGCAGAAGTGCCACAACATGGCTGCTTTCACGGCTTTTCCCTTAGGAAGAACCCTAATACCCGGCTGATTTACCTTCCTAGGGTTACTGTTAGGCTTAGGCCTAGGACTTTTAAAACCAGGAAGCCCTGGGCTCCAGGCACACTGCAGCTGCAAAAGGCATCCCAAGGGGAGCGCAAAAGTGACGCAACTTGGCTGCCACCACTGATATTTCCATGAGACCATCCCGAACCATAGGTTGATTTTCCTTCCTAGGGTTAAGGTTTGAGTTACGCCTAGGGTAAGGGTCTATTAACCAGAAAGCCCTGAGTTCCAAGAACACAGCAGCTGCGAAGGACTACCCAAGAAGAGCGCAAAAGTACCACAACATGCCTGCCTCCACAGCTTTTTCCTTGGGGACATGCCTAATTCCTGGCTGATTTGCCTTTCTCGTCTTAGGGTTGCGGTTCGGCCTAGGGCCAGGATTTTTAAAAGCAGGAAGCCCTGAGTTCCAGGCACACTGCAGCTGTGAAAGGCATCCAAAAGGGAGTGCAAAATGCCACAACATGGCTGCTTTCACGGCTTTTTCCTTGGCAAGAAGCCTAACACCAGGCTGATTTACTTTCCCAGGGTTACTGTTAGGCTTAGGCCTAGGGCTAGGATTTTTGAAACTAGGAGGCCCTTAGCTCCAGGCACACTGCAGCTGTTCATGGCATCCCAAGGGGAGTACAAAAGTGCAACAACATGGCAGCTTTCACAGCTTTTTCCTTGGCAAGAAGCCTAACACCAGGCTGATTTACTTTCCCAGGGTTACTGTTAGGCTTAGGCCTAGGGCTAGGATTTTTGAAACTAGGAAGCCCTTAGCTCCAGGCACACTGCAGCTGTTCAAGGCATCCCAAGGGGAGTACAAAAGTGCAACAACATGGCAGCTTTCACAGCTTTTTCCTTGGCACCATCCCTATACCTAGGCTGATTTATCTGCCTAGGGTTAGGGTTAGGGTTCAGCCTAGGGCTTGGATTTCTTTAACCAGGAAGCCCTGAGTTCCAGGCTTACTTCATCTGCCAAAGGCATCCCAAAGGGAGTGCAGAAGTGCCACAACATGGCTGCTTTCACAGCTTTTTCCTTGGCAAGAAGCCTAACATCAGGCTGATTTACCTTCCCAGGGTTACTGTTAGGCTTAGGCCTAGGGCTAGGATTTTTGAAACTAGGAAGCCCTTAGCTCCAGGCACACTGCAGCTGTTCAAGGCATCCCAAGGGGACTACAAAAGTGCAACAACATGGCTGCTTTCACGGCTTTTCCCTTAGGAAGAACCCTAATACCCGGCTGATTTACCTTCCTAGGGTTACTGTTAGGCTTAGGCCTAGGACTTTTAAAACCAGGAAGCCCTGGGCTCCAGGCACACTGCAGCTGCGAAAGGCATCCCAAGGGGAGCGCAAAAGTGACGCAACTTGGCTGCCACCACTGATATTTCCATGAGACCATCCCGAACCATAGGTTGATTTTCCTTCCTAGGGTTAAGGTTTGAGTTACGCCTAGGGTAAGGGTTCTATTAACCAGAAAGCCCTGAGTTCCAAGAACACAGCAGCTGCGAAGGACTAGCCAAGAAGAGCGCAAAAGTACCACAACATGCCTGCCTCCACAGCTTTTTCCTTGGGGACATGCCTAATTCCTGGCTGATTTGCCTTTCTCGTCTTAGGGTTGGGGTTCGGCCTAGGGCTAGGATTTTTAAAAGCAGGAAGCCCTGAGTTCCAGGCACACTGCAGCTGTGAAAGGCATCCAAAAGGGAGTGCAAAAGTGCCACAACATGGCTGCTTTCACGGCTTTTTCCTTGGCAAGAAGCCTAACACCAGGCTGATTTGCCTTCCCAGGGTTACTGTTAGGCTTAGGCCTAGGGCTAGGATTTTTAAAACTAGGAAGCCCTGGGCTCCAGGCACACTGCAGCTGTTCAAGGCATCCCAAGGGGAGTACAAAAGTGCAACAACATGGCAGCTTTCACAGCTTTTTCCTTGGCACCATCCCTATACCTAGGCTGATTTATCTGCCTAGGGTTAGGGTTAGGGTTCAGCCTAGGGCTTGAATTTTTTTTACCAGGAAGCCCTGAGTTCCAGGCTTACTTCATCTGCCAAAGGCATCCCAAAGGGAGTGCAGAAGTGCCACAACATGGCTGCTTTCACGGCTTTTCCCTTAGGAAGAACCCTAATACCCGGCTGATTTACCTTCCTAGGGTTACTGTTAGGCTTAGGCCTAGGACTTTTAAAACCAGGAAGCCCTGGGCTCCAGGCACACTGCAGCTGTGAAAGGCATCCCAAGGGGAGCGCAAAAGTGACGCAACTTGGCTGCCACCACTGATATTTCCATGAGACCATCCCGAACCATAGGATGATTTTCCTTCCTAGGGTTAAGGTTTGAGTTACGCCTAGGGTAAGGGTTCTATTAACCAGAAAGCCCTGAGTTCCAAGAACACAGCAGCTGCGAAGGACTAGCCAAGAAGAGCGCAAAAGTACCACAACATGCCTGCCTCCACAGCTTTTTCCTTGGGGACATGCCTAATTCCTGGCTGATTTGCCTTTCTCGTCTTAGGGTTGGGGTTCGGCCTAGGGCTAGGATTTTTAAAATCAGGAAGCCCTGAGTTCCAGGCACACTGGAGCTGTGAAAGGCATCCAAAAGGGAGTGCAAAAGTGCCACAACATGGCTGCTTTCACGGCTTTTTCCTTGGCAAGTAGCCTAACATCAGGCTGATTTACTTTCCCAGGGTTACTGTTAGGCTTAGGCCTAGGGCTAGGATTTTTGAAACTAGGAAGCCCTTAGCTCCAGGCACACTGCAGCTGTTCAAGGCATCCCAAGGGGAGTACAAAAGTGCAACAACATGGCAGCTTTCACAGCTTTTTCCTTGGCACCATCCCTATACCTAGGCTGATTTATCTGCCTAGGGTTAGGGTTAGGGTTCAGCCTAGGGCTTGGATTTCTTTAACCAGGAAGCCCTGAGTTCCAGGCTTACTTCATCTGCCAAAGGCATCCCAAAGGGAGTGCAGAAGTGCCACAACATGGCTGCTTTCACGGCTTTTTCCTTGGCAAGAAGCCTAACATCAGGCTGATTTACTTTCCCAGGGTTACTGTTAGGCTTAGGCCTAGGGCTAGGATTTTTGAAACTAGGAAGCCCTTAGCTCCAGGCACACTGCAGCTGTTCAAGGCATCCCAAGGGGAGTACAAAAGTGCAACAACATGGCAGCTTTCACAGCTTTTTCCTTGGCACCATCCCTATACCTGGGCTGATTTATCTGCCTAGGGTTAGGGTTAGGGTTCAGCCTAGGGCTTGAATTTTTTTTACCAGGAAGCCCTGAGTTCCAGGCTTACTTCATCTGCCAAAGGCATCCCAAAGGGAGTGCAGAAGTGCCACAACATGGCTGCTTTCACGGCTTTTCCCTTAGGAAGAACCCTAATACCCGGCTGATTTACCTTCCTAGGGTTACTGTTAGGCTTAGGCCTAGGACTTTTAAAACCAGGAAGCCCTGGGCTCCAGGCACACTGCAGCTGCAAAAGGCATCCCAAGGGGAGCGCAAAAGTGACGCAACTTGGCTGCCACCACTGATATTTCCATGAGACCATCCCGAACCATAGGCTGATTTTCCTTCCTAGGGTTAAGGTTTGAGTTACGCCTAGGGTAAGGGTTCTATTAACCAGAAAGCCCTGAGTTCCAAGAACACAGCAGCTGCGAAGGACTAGCCAAGAAGAGCGCAAAAGTACCACAACATGCCTGCCTCCACAGCTTTTTCCTTGGGGACATGCCTAATTCCTGGCTGATTTGCCTTTCTCGTCTTAGGGTTGGGGTTCGGCCTAGGGCTAGGATTTTTAAAAGCAGGAAGCCCTGAGTTCCAGGCACACTGGAGCTGTGAAAGGCATCCAAAAGGGAGTGCAAAAGTGCCACAACATGGCTGCTTTCACGGCTTTTTCCTTGGCAAGTAGCCTAACATCAGGCTGATTTACTTTCCCAGGGTTACTGTTAGGCTTAGGCCTAGGGCTAGGATTTTTGAAACTAGGAAGCCCTTAGCTCCAGGCACACTGCAGCTGTTCAAGGCATCCCAAGGGGAGTACAAAAGTGCAACAACATGGCAGCTTTCACAGCTTTTTCCTTGGCACCATCCCTATACCTAGGCTGATTTATCTGCCTAGGGTTAGGGTTAGGGTTCAGCCTAGGGCTTGGATTTCTTTAACCAGGAAGCCCTGAGTTCCAGGCTTACTTCATCTGCCAAAGGCATCCCAAAGGGAGTGCAGAAGTGCCACAACATGGCTGCTTTCACGGCTTTTTCCTTGGCAAGAAGCCTAACATCAGGCTGATTTACTTTCCCAGGGTTACTGTTAGGCTTAGGCCTAGGGCTAGGATTTTTGAAACTAGGAAGCCCTTAGCTCCAGGCACACTGCAGCTGTTCAAGGCATCCCAAGGGGAGTACAAAAGTGCAACAACATGGCAGCTTTCACAGCTTTTTCCTTGGCACCATCCCTATACCTGGGCTGATTTATCTGCCTAGGGTTAGGGTTAGGGTTCAGCCTAGGGCTTGAATTTTTTTTACCAGGAAGCCCTGAGTTCCAGGCTTACTTCATCTGCCAAAGGCATCCCAAAGGGAGTGCAGAAGTGCCACAACATGGCTGCTTTCACGGCTTTTCCCTTAGGAAGAACCCTAATACCCGGCTGATTTACCTTCCTAGGGTTACTGTTAGGCTTAGGCCTAGGACTTTTAAAACCAGGAAGCCCTGGGCTCCAGGCACACTGCAGCTGCGAAAGGCATCCCAAGGGGAGCGCAAAAGTGACGCAACTTGGCTGCCACCACTGATATTTCCATGAGACCATCCCGAACCATAGGTTGATTTTCCTTCCTAGGGTTAAGGTTTGAGTTACGCCTAGGGTAAGGGTTCTATTAACCAGAAAGCCCTGAGTTCCAAGAACACAGCAGCTGCGAAGGACTAGCCAAGAAGAGCGCAAAAGTACCACAACATGCCTGCCTCCACAGCTTTTTCCTTGGGGACATGCCTAATTCCTGGCTGATTTGCCTTTCTCGTCTTAGGGTTGGGGTTCGGCCTAGGGCTAGGATTTTTAAAAGCAGGAAGCCCTGAGTTCCAGGCACACTGGAGCTGTGAAAGGCATCCAAAAGGGATTGCAAAAGTGCCACAACATGGCTGCTTTCACGGCTTTTTCCTTGGCAAGACGCCTAACACCAGGCTGACTTACCTTCCCAGGGTTACTATTAGGCTTAAGCCTAGGGCTACGATTTTTAAAACTAGGAAGCCCTTAGCTCCAGGCACACTGCAGCTGTTCAAGGCATCCCAAGGGGAGTACAAAAGTGCAACAACATGGCAGCTTTCACAGCTTTTTCCTTGGCACCATCCCTATACCTAGGCTGATTTATCTGCCTAGGGTTAGGGTTAGGGTTCAGCCTAGGGCTTGAATTTCTTTAACCAGGAAGCCCTGAGTTCCAGGCTTACTTCATCTGCCAAAGGCATCCCAAAGGGAGTGCAGAAGTGCCACAACATGGCTGCTTTCACGGCTTTTTCCTTGGCAAGAAGCCTAACATCAGGCTGATTTACTTTCCCAGGGTTACTGTTAGGCTTAGGCCTAGGGCTAGGATTTTTGAAACTAGGAAGCCCTTAGCTCCAGGCACACTGCAGCTGTTCAAGGCATCCCAAGGGGAGTACAAAAGTGCAACAACATGGCAGCTTTCACAGCTTTTTCCTTGGCACCATCCCTATACCTGGGCTGATTTATCTGCCTAGGGTTAGGGTTAGGGTTCAGCCTAGGGCTTGAATTTTTTTTACCAGGAAGCCCTGAGTTCCAGGCTTACTTCATCTGCCAAAGGCATCCCAAAGGGAGTGCAGAAGTGCCACAACATGGCTGCTTTCACGGCTTTTCCCTTAGGAAGAACCCTAATACCCGGCTGATTTACCTTCCTAGGGTTACTGTTAGGCTTAGGCCTAGGACTTTTAAAACCAGGAAGCCCTGGGCTCCAGGCACACTGCAGCTGCGAAAGGCATCCCAAGGGGAGCGCAAAAGTGACGCAACTTGGCTGCCACCACTGATATTTCCATGAGACCATCCCGAACCATAGGTTGATTTTCCTTCCTAGGGTTAAGGTTTGAGTTACGCCTAGGGTAAGGGTTCTATTAACCAGAAAGCCCTGAGTTCCAAGAACACAGCAGCTGCGAAGGACTAGCCAAGAAGAGCGCAAAAGTACCACAACATGCCTGCCTCCACAGCTTTTTCCTTGGGGACATGCCTAATTCCTGGCTGATTTGCCTTTCTCGTCTTAGGGTTGCGGTTCGGCCTAGGGCTAGGATTTTTAAAAGCAGGAAGCCCTGAGTTCCAGGCACACTGGAGCTGTGAAAGGCATCCAAAAGGGATTGCAAAAGTGCCACAACATGGCTGCTTTCACGGCTTTTTCCTTGGCAAGACGCCTAACACCAGGCTGACTTACCTTCCCAGGGTTACTATTAGGCTTAAGCCTAGGGCTACGATTTTTAAAACTAGGAAGCCCTTAGCTCCAGGCACACTGCAGCTGTTCAAGGCATCCCAAGGGGAGTACAAAAGTGCAACAACATGGCAGCTTTCACAGCTTTTTCCTTGGCACCATCCCTATACCTAGGCTGATTTATCTGCCTAGGGTTAGGGTTAGGGTTCAGCCTAGGGCTTGAATTTCTTTAACCAGGAAGCCCTGAGTTCCAGGCTTACTTCATCTGCCAAAGGCATCCCAAAGGGAGTGCAGAAGTGCCACAACATGGCTGCTTTCACGGCTTTTCCCTTAGGAAGAACCCTAATACCCGGCTGATTTACCTTCCTAGGGTTACTGTTAGGCTTAGGCCTAGGACTTTTAAAACCAGGAAGCCCTGGGCTCCAGGCACACTGCAGCTGTGAAAGGCATCCCAAGGGGAGCGCAAAAGTGACGCAACTTGGCTGCCACCACTGATATTTCCATGAGACCATCCCGAACCATAGGTTGATTTTCCTTCCTAGGGTTAAGGTTTGAGTTACGCCTAGGGTAAGGGTCTATTAACCAGAAAGCCCTGAGTTCCAAGAACACAGCAGCTGCGAAGGACTAGCCAAGAAGAGCGCAAAAGTACCACAACATGCCTGCCTCCACAGCTTTTTCCTTGGGGACATGCCTAATTCCTGGCTGATTTGCCTTTCTCGTCTTAGGGTTGGGGTTCGGCCTAGGGCTAGGATTTTTAAAAGCAGGAAGCCCTGAGTTCCAGGCACACTGGAGCTGTGAAAGGCATCCAAAAGGGAGTGCAAAAGTGCCACAACATGGCTGCTTTCACGGCTTTTTCCTTGGCAAGAAGCCTAACACCAGGCTGACATACTTTCCCAGGGTTACTGTTAGGCTTAGGCCTAGGGCTAGGATTTTTGAAACTAGGAAGCCCTGGGCTCCAGGCACACTGCAGCTGTTCAAGGCATCCCAAGGGGAGTACAAAAGTGCAACAACATGGCAGCTTTCACAGCTTTTTCCTTGGCACCATCCCTATACCTAGGCTGATTTATCTGCCTAGGGTTAGGGTTAGGGTTCAGCCTAGGGCTTGGATTTCTTTAACCAGGAAGCCCTGAGTTCCAGGCTTACTTCATCTGCCA
This sequence comes from Ammospiza nelsoni, assembly GCF_027579445.1. NCBI lineage: Eukaryota > Metazoa > Chordata > Aves > Passeriformes > Passerellidae > Ammospiza > Ammospiza nelsoni. The sequence continues at coordinate 1,006,139 of NW_026683194.1, forward strand.
AAGGCATCCCAAAGGGAGTGCAGAAGTGCCACAACATGGCTGCTTTCACGGCTTTTCCCTTAGGAAGAACCCTAATACCCGGCTGATTTACCTTCCTAGGGTTACTGTTAGGCTTAGGCCTAGGACTTTTAAAACCAGGAAGCCCTGGGCTCCAGGCACACTGCAGCTGCGAAAGGCATCCCAAGGGGAGCGCAAAAGTGACGCAACTTGGCTGCCACCACTGATATTTCCATGAGACCATCCCGAACCATAGGCTGATTTTCCTTCCTAGGGTTAAGGTTTGAGTTACGCCTAGGGTAAGGGTTCTATTAACCAGAAAGCCCTGAGTTCCAAGAACACAGCAGCTGCGAAGGACTAGCCAAGAAGAGCGCAAAAGTACCACAACATGCCTGCCTCCACAGCTTTTTCCTTGGGGACATGCCTAATTCCTGGCTGATTTGCCTTTCTCGTCTTAGGGTTGGGGTTCGGCCTAGGGCTAGGATTTTTAAAATCAGGAAGCCCTGAGTTCCAGGCACACTGGAGCTGTGAAAGGCATCCAAAAGGGAGTGCAAAAGTGCCACAACATGGCTGCTTTCACGGCTTTTTCCTTGGCAAGTAGCCTAACATCAGGCTGATTTACTTTCCCAGGGTTACTGTTAGGCTTAGGCCTAGGGCTAGGATTTTTGAAACTAGGAAGCCCTTAGCTCCAGGCACACTGCAGCTGTTCAAGGCATCCCAAGGGGAGTACAAAAGTGCAACAACATGGCAGCTTTCACAGCTTTTTCCTTGGCACCATCCCTATACCTAGGCTGATTTATCTGCCTAGGGTTAGGGTTAGGGTTCAGCCTAGGGCTTGGATTTCTTTAACCAGGAAGCCCTGAGTTCCAGGCTTACTTCATCTGCCAAAGGCATCCCAAAGGGAGTGCAGAAGTGCCACAACATGGCTGCTTTCACGGCTTTTTCCTTGGCAAGAAGCCTAACATCAGGCTGATTTACTTTCCCAGGGTTACTGTTAGGCTTAGGCCTAGGGCTAGGATTTTTGAAACTAGGAAGCCCTTAGCTCCAGGCACACTGCAGCTGTTCAAGGCATCCCAAGGGGAGTACAAAAGTGCAACAACATGGCAGCTTTCACAGCTTTTTCCTTGGCACCATCCCTATACCTGGGCTGATTTATCTGCCTAGGGTTAGGGTTAGGGTTCAGCCTAGGGCTTGAATTTTTTTTACCAGGAAGCCCTGAGTTCCAGGCTTACTTCATCTGCCAAAGGCATCCCAAAGGGAGTGCAGAAGTGCCACAACATGGCTGCTTTCACGGCTTTTCCCTTAGGAAGAACCCTAATACCCGGCTGATTTACCTTCCTAGGGTTACTGTTAGGCTTAGGCCTAGGACTTTTAAAACCAGGAAGCCCTGGGCTCCAGGCACACTGCAGCTGCGAAAGGCATCCCAAGGGGAGCGCAAAAGTGACGCAACTTGGCTGCCACCACTGATATTTCCATGAGACCATCCCGAACCATAGGTTGATTTTCCTTCCTAGGGTTAAGGTTTGAGTTACGCCTAGGGTAAGGGTTCTATTAACCAGAAAGCCCTGAGTTCCAAGAACACAGCAGCTGCGAAGGACTAGCCAAGAAGAGCGCAAAAGTACCACAACATGCCTGCCTCCACAGCTTTTTCCTTGGGGACATGCCTAATTCCTGGCTGATTTGCCTTTCTCGTCTTAGGGTTGGGGTTCGGCCTAGGGCTAGGATTTTTAAAAGCAGGAAGCCCTGAGTTCCAGGCACACTGGAGCTGTGAATGGCATCCAAAAGGGATTGCAAAAGTGCCACAACATGGCTGCTTTCACGGCTTTTTCCTTGGCAAGACGCCTAACACCAGGCTGACTTACCTTCCCAGGGTTACTATTAGGCTTAAGCCTAGGGCTACGATTTTTAAAACTAGGAAGCCCTTAGCTCCAGGCACACTGCAGCTGTTCAAGGCATCCCAAGGGGAGTACAAAAGTGCAACAACATGGCAGCTTTCACAGCTTTTTCCTTGGCACCATCCCTATACCTAGGCTGATTTATCTGCCTAGGGTTAGGGTTAGGGTTCAGCCTAGGGCTTGAATTTCTTTAACCAGGAAGCCCTGAGTTCCAGGCTTACTTCATCTGCCAAAGGCATCCCAAAGGGAGTGCAGAAGTGCCACAACATGGCTGCTTTCACGGCTTTTCCCTTAGGAAGAACCCTAATACCCGGCTGATTTACCTTCCTAGGGTTACTGTTAGGCTTAGGCCTAGGACTTTTAAAACCAGGAAGCCCTGGGCTCCAGGCACACTGCAGCTGTGAAAGGCATCCCAAGGGGAGCGCAAAAGTGACGCAACTTGGCTGCCACCACTGATATTTCCATGAGACCATCCCGAACCATAGGTTGATTTTCCTTCCTAGGGTTAAGGTTTGAGTTACGCCTAGGGTAAGGGTCTATTAACCAGAAAGCCCTGAGTTCCAAGAACACAGCAGCTGCGAAGGACTAGCCAAGAAGAGCGCAAAAGTACCACAACATGCCTGCCTCCACAGCTTTTTCCTTGGGGACATGCCTAATTCCTGGCTGATTTGCCTTTCTCGTCTTAGGGTTGGGGTTCGGCCTAGGGCTAGGATTTTTAAAAGCAGGAAGCCCTGAGTTCCAGGCACACTGGAGCTGTGAAAGGCATCCAAAAGGGAGTGCAAAAGTGCCACAACATGGCTGCTTTCACGGCTTTTTCCTTGGCAAGAAGCCTAACACCAGGCTGACATACTTTCCCAGGGTTACTGTTAGGCTTAGGCCTAGGGCTAGGATTTTTGAAACTAGGAAGCCCTGGGCTCCAGGCACACTGCAGCTGTTCAAGGCATCCCAAGGGGAGTACAAAAGTGCAACAACATGGCAGCTTTCACAGCTTTTTCCTTGGCACCATCCCTATACCTAGGCTGATTTATCTGCCTAGGGTTAGGGTTAGGGTTCAGCCTAGGGCTTGGATTTCTTTAACCAGGAAGCCCTGAGTTCCAGGCTTACTTCATCTGCCAAAGGCATCCCAAAGGGAGTGCAGAAGTGCCACAACATGGCTGCTTTCACGGCTTTTCCCTTAGGAAGAACCCTAATACCCGGCTGATTTACCTTCCTAGGGTTACTGTTAGGCTTAGGCCTAGGACTTTTAAAACCAGGAAGCCCTGGGCTCCAGGCACACTGCAGCTGCGAAAGGCATCCCAAGGGGAGCGCAAAAGTGACGCAACTTGGCTGCCACCACTGATATTTCCATGAGACCATCCCGAACCATAGGCTGATTTTCCTTCCTAGGGTTAAGGTTTGAGTTACGCCTAGGGTAAGGGTTCTATTAACCAGAAAGCCCTGAGTTCCAAGAACACAGCAGCTGCGAAGGACTAGCCAAGAAGAGCGCAAAAGTACCACAACATGCCTGCCTCCACAGCTTTTTCCTTGGGGACATGCCTAATTCCTGGCTGATTTGCCTTTCTCGTCTTAGGGTTGGGGTTCGGCCTAGGGCTAGGATTTTTAAAATCAGGAAGCCCTGAGTTCCAGGCACACTGGAGCTGTGAAAGGCATCCAAAAGGGAGTGCAAAAGTGCCACAACATGGCTGTTTCACGGCTTTTTCCTTGGCAAGAAGCCTAACATCAGGCTGATTTACTTTCCCAGGGTTACTGTTAGGCTTAGGCCTAGGGCTAGGATTTTTGAAACTAGGAAGCCCTTAGCTCCAGGCACACTGCAGCTGTTCAAGGCATCCCAAGGGGAGTACAAAAGTGCAACAACATGGCAGCTTTCACAGCTTTTTCCTTGGCACCATCCCTATACCTAGGCTGATTTATCTGCCTAGGGTTAGGGTTAGGGTTCAGCCTAGGGCTTGGATTTCTTTAACCAGGAAGCCCTGAGTTCCAGGCTTACTTCATCTGCCAAAGGCATCCCAAAGGGAGTGCAGAAGTGCCACAACATGGCTGCTTTCACGGCTTTTTCCTTGGCAAGAAGCCTAACATCAGGCTGATTTACTTTCCCAGGGTTACTGTTAGGCTTAGGCCTAGGGCTAGGATTTTTGAAACTAGGAAGCCCTTAGCTCCAGGCACACTGCAGCTGTTCAAGGCATCCCAAGGGGAGTACAAAAGTGCAACAACATGGCAGCTTTCACAGCTTTTTCCTTGGCACCATCCCTATACCTGGGCTGATTTATCTGCCTAGGGTTAGGGTTAGGGTTCAGCCTAGGGCTTGAATTTTTTTTACCAGGAAGCCCTGAGTTCCAGGCTTACTTCATCTGCCAAAGGCATCCCAAAGGGAGTGCAGAAGTGCCACAACATGGCTGCTTTCACGGCTTTTCCCTTAGGAAGAACCCTAATACCCGGCTGATTTACCTTCCTAGGGTTACTGTTAGGCTTAGGCCTAGGACTTTTAAAACCAGGAAGCCCTGGGCCCCAGGCACACTGCAGCTGCGAAAGGCATCCCAAGGGGAGCGCAAAAGTGACGCAACTTGGCTGCCACCACTGATATTTCCATGAGACCATCCCGAACCATAGGTTGATTTTCCTTCCTAGGGTTAAGGTTTGAGTTACGCCTAGGGTAAGGGTTCTATTAACCAGAAAGCCCTGAGTTCCAAGAACACAGCAGCTGCGAAGGACTAGCCAAGAAGAGCGCAAAAGTACCACAACATGCCTGCCTCCACAGCTTTTTCCTTGGGGACATGCCTAATTCCTGGCTGATTTGCCTTTCTCGTCTTAGGGTTGCGGTTCGGCCTAGGGCTAGGATTTTTAAAAGCAGGAAGCCCTGAGTTCCAGGCACACTGGATCTGTGAAAGGCATCCAAAAGGGAGTGCAAAAGTGCCACAACATGGCTGCTTTCACGGCTTTTTCCTTGGCAAGAAGCCTAACACCAGGCTGATTTGCCTTCCCAGGGTTACTGTTAGGCTTAGGCCTAGGGCTAGGATTTTTAAAACTAGGAAGCCCTGGGCTCCAGGCACACTGCAGCTGTTCAAGGCATCCCAAGGGGAGTACAAAAGTGCAACAACATGGCAGCTTTCACAGCTTTTTCCTTGGCACCATCCCTATACCTAGGCTGATTTATCTGCCTAGGGTTAGGGTTAGGGTTCAGCCTAGGGCTTGGATTTCTTTAACCAGGAAGCCCTGAGTTCCAGGCTTACTTCATCTGCCAAAGGCATCCCAAAGGGAGTGCAGAAGTGCCACAACATGGCTGCTTTCACGGCTTTTCCCTTAGGAAGAACCCTAATACCCGGCTGATTTACCTTCCTAGGGTTACTGTTAGGCTTAGGCCTAGGACTTTTAAAACCAGGAAGCCCTGGGCTCCAGGCACACTGCAGCTGCAAAAGGCATCCCAAGGGGAGCGCAAAAGTGACGCAACTTGGCTGCCACCACTGATATTTCCATGAGACCATCCCGAACCATAGGTTGATTTTCCTTCCTAGGGTTAAGGTTTGAGTTACGCCTAGGGTAAGGGCTCTATTAACCAGAAAGCCCTGAGTTCCAAGAACACAGCAGCTGCGAAGGACTAGCCAAGAAGAGCGCAAAAGTACCACAACATGCCTGCCTCCACAGCTTTTTCCTTGGGGACATGCCTAATTCCTGGCTGATTTGCCTTTCTCGTCTTAGGGTTGGGGTTCGGCCTAGGGCTAGGATTTTTAAAAGCAGGAAGCCCTGAGTTCCAGGCACACTGGAGCTGTGAAAGGCATCCCAAGGGGAGTTCAAAAGTGCAACAACATGGCAGCTTTCACAGCTTTTTCCTTGGCAAGAAGCCTAACACCAGGCTGATTTACTTTCCCAGGGTTACTGTTAGGCTTAGGCCTAGGGCTAGGATTTTTGAAACTAGGAAGCCCTGGGCTCAAGGCACACTGCAGCTGTTCAAGGCATCCCAAGGGGAGTACAAAAGTGCAACAACATGGCAGCTTTCACAGCTTTTTCCTTGGCACCATCCCTATACCTAGGCTGATTTATCTGCCTAGGGTTAGGGTTAGGGTTCAGCCTAGGGCTTGGATTTCTTTAACCAGGAAGCCCTGAGTTCCAGGCTTACTTCATCTGCCAAAGGCATCCCAAAGGGAGTGCAGAAGTGCCACAACATGGCTGCTTTCACGGCTTTTTCCTTGGCATGAAGCCTAACATCAGGCTGATTTACCTTCCTAGGGTTACTGTTCGGCTTAGGCCTAGGGCTAGGATTTTTGAAACTAGGAAGCCCTTAGCTCCAGGCACACTGCAGCTGTTCAAGGCATCCCAAGGGGACTACAAAAGTGCAACAACATGGCTGCTTTCACGGCTTTTCCCTTAGGAAGAACCCTAATACCCGGCTGATTTACCATCCTAGGGTTACTGTTATGCTTAGGCCTAGGACTTTTAAAACCAGGAAGCCCTGGGCTCCAGGCACACTGCAGCTGCGAAAGGCATCCCAAGGGGAGCGCAAAAGTGACGCAACTTGGCTGCCACCACTGATATTTCCATGAGACCATCCCTAACCATAGGTTGATTTTCCTTCCTAGGGTTAAGGTTTGAGTTACGCCTAGGGTAAGGGCTCTATTAACCAGAAAGCCCTGAGTTCCAAGAACACAGCAGCTGCGAAGGACTAGCCAAGAAGAGCGCAAAAGTACCACAACATGCCTGCCTCCACAGCTTTTTCCTTGGGGACATGCCTAATTCCTGGCTGATTTGCCTTTCTCGTCTTAGGGTTGGGGTTCGGCCTAGGGCTAGGATTTTTAAAAGCAGGAAGCCCTGAGTTCCAGGCACACTGGAGCTGTGAAAGGCATCCAAAAGGGAGTGCAAAAGTGCCACAACATGGCTGCTTTCACGGCTTTTTCCTTGGCAAGAAGCCTAACACCAGGCTGATTTGCCTTCCCAGGGTTACTGTTAGGCTTAGGCCTAGGGCTAGGATTTTTAAAACTAGGAAGCCCTTAGCTCCAGGCACACTGCAGCTGTTCAAGGCATCCCAAGGGGAGTACAAAAGTGCAACAACATGGCAGCTTTCACAGCTTTTTCCTTGGCACCATCCCTATACCTAGGCTGATTTATCTGCCTAGGGTTAGGGTTAGGGTTCAGCCGAGGGCTTGAATTTTTTTTAACCAGGAAGCCCTGAGTTCCAGGCTTACTTCATCTGCCAAAGGCATCCCAAAGGGAGTGCAGAAGTGCCACAACATGGCTGCTTTCACGGCTTTTCCCTTAGGAAGAACCCTAATACCCGGCTGATTTACCTTCCTAGGGTTACTGTTAGGCTTAGGCCTAGGACTTTTAAAACCAGGAAGCCCTGGGCTCCAGGCACACTGCAGCTGTGAAAGGCAGGCATCCCAAGGGGAGCGCAAAAGTGACGCAACTTGGCTGCCACCACTGATATTTCCATGAGACCATCCCGAACCATAGGATGATTTTCCTTCCTAGGGTTAAGGTTTGAGTTACGCCTAGGGTAAGGGTTCTATTAACCAGAAAGCCCTGAGTTCCAAGAACACAGCAGCTGCGAAGGACTAGCCAAGAAGAGCGCAAAAGTACCACAACATGCCTGCCTCCACAGCTTTTTCCTTGGGGACATGCCTAATTCCTGGCTGATTTGCCTTTCTCGTCTTAGGGTTGGGGTTCGGCCTAGGGCTAGGATTTTTAAAAGCAGGAAGCCCTGAGTTCCAGGCACACTGGAGCTGTGAAAGGCATCCAAAAGGGAGTGCAAAAGTGCCACAACATGGCTGCTTTCACGGCTTTTTCCTTGGCAAGAAGCCTAACATCAGGCTGATTTACTTTCCCAGGGTTACTGTTAGGCTTAGGCCTAGGGCTAGGATTTTTGAAACTAGGAAGCCCTTAGCTCCAGGCACACTGCAGCTGTTCAAGGCATCCCAAGGGGAGTACAAAAGTGCAACAACATGGCAGCTTTCACAGCTTTTTCCTTGGCACCATCCCTATACCTAGGCTGATTTATCTGCCTAGGGTTAGGGTTAGGGTTCAGCCTAGGGCTTGGATTTCTTTAACCAGGAAGCCCTGAGTTCCAGGCTTACTTCATCTGCCAAAGGCATCCCAAAGGGAGTGCAGAAGTGCCACAACATGGCTGCTTTCACGGCTTTTTCCTTGGCAAGAAGCCTAACATCAGGCTGATTTACTTTCCCAGGGTTACTGTTAGGCTTAGGCCTAGGGCTAGGATTTTTGAAACTAGGAAGCCCTTAGCTCCAGGCACACTGCAGCTGTTCAAGGCATCCCAAGGGGAGTACAAAAGTGCAACAACATGGCAGCTTTCACAGCTTTTTCCTTGGCACCATCCCTATACCTAGGCTGATTTATCTGCCTAGGGTTAGGGTTAGGGTTCAGCCTAGGGCTTGAATTCTTTTTACCAGGAAGCCCTGAGTTCCAGGCTTACTTCATCTGCCAAAGGCATCCCAAAGGGAGTGCAGAAGTGCCACAACATGGCTGCTTTCACGGCTTTTCCCTTAGGAAGAACCCTAATACCCGGCTGATTTACCTTCCTAGGGTTACTGTTAGGCTTAGGCCTAGGACTTTTAAAACCAGGAAGCCCTGGGCCCCAGGCACACTGCAGCTGCGAAAGGCATCCCAAGGGGAGCGCAAAAGTGACGCAACTTGGCTGCCACCACTGATATTTCCATGAGACCATCCCGAACCATAGGTTGATTTTCCTTCCTAGGGTTAAGGTTTGAGTTACGCCTAGGGTAAGGGTTCTATTAACCAGAAAGCCCTGAGTTCCAAGAACACAGCAGCTGCGAAGGACTAGCCAAGAAGAGCGCAAAAGTACCACAACATGCCTGCCTCCACAGCTTTTTCCTTGGGGACATGCCTAATTCCTGGCTGATTTGCCTTTCTCGTCTTAGGGTTGCGGTTCGGCCTAGGGCTAGGATTTTTAAAAGCAGGAAGCCCTGAGTTCCAGGCACACTGGAGCTGTGAAAGGCATCCAAAAGGGATTGCAAAAGTGCCACAACATGGCTGTTTCACGGCTTTTTCCTTGGCAAGACGCCTAACACCAGGCTGACTTACCTTCCCAGGGTTACTATTAGGCTTAAGCCTAGGGCTACGATTTTTAAAACTAGGAAGCCCTTAGCTCCAGGCACACTGCAGCTGTTCAAGGCATCCCAAGGGGAGTACAAAAGTGCAACAACATGGCAGCTTTCACAGCTTTTTCCTTGGCACCATCCCTATACCTAGGCTGATTTATCTGCCTAGGGTTAGGGTTAGGGTTCAGCCTAGGGCTTGAATTTCTTTAACCAGGAAGCCCTGAGTTCCAGGCTTACTTCATCTGCCAAAGGCATCCCAAAGGGAGTGCAGAAGTGCCACAACATGGCTGCTTTCACGGCTTTTCCCTTAGGAAGAACCCTAATACCCGGCTGATTTACCTTCCTAGGGTTACTGTTAGGCTTAGGCCTAGGACTTTTAAAACCAGGAAGCCCTGGGCTCCAGGCACACTGCAGCTGCAAAAGGCATCCCAAGGGGAGCGCAAAAGTGACGCAACTTGGCTGCCACCACTGATATTTCCATGAGACCATCCCGAACCATAGGCTGATTTTCCTTCCTAGGGTTAAGGTTTGAGTTACGCCTAGGGTAAGGGTCTATTAACCAGAAAGCCCTGAGTTCCAAGAACACAGCAGCTGCGAAGGACTACCCAAGAAGAGCGCAAAAGTACCACAACATGCCTGCCTCCACAGCTTTTTCCTTGGGGACATGCCTAATTCCTGGCTGATTTGCCTTTCTCGTCTTAGGGTTGGGGTTCGGCCTAGGGCTAGGATTTTTAAAATCAGGAAGCCCTGAGTTCCAGGCACACTGCAGCTGTGAAAGGCATCCAAAAGGGAGTGCAAAAGTGCCACAACATGGCTGCTTTCATGGCTTTTTCCTTGGCAAGAAACCTAACATCAGGCTGATTTACTTTCCCAGGGTTACTGTTAGGCTTAGGCCTAGGGCTAGGATTTTTGAAACTAGGAAGCCCTGGGCTCCAGGCACACTGCAGCTGTTCAAGGCATCCCAAGGGGAGTACAAAAGTGCAACAACATGGCAGCTTTCACAGCTTTTTCCTTGGCACCATCCCTATACCTAGGCTGATTTATCTGCCTAGGGTTAGGGTTAGGGTTCAGCCTAGGGCTTGGATTTCTTTAACCAGGAAGCCCTGAGTTCCAGGCTTACTTCATCTGCCAAAGGCATCCCAAAGGGAGTGCAGAAGTGCCACAACATGGCTGCTTTCACGGCTTTTCCCTTAGGAAGAACCCTAATACCCGGCTGATTTACCTTCCTAGGGTTACTGTTAGGCTTAGGCCTAGGACTTTTAAAACCAGGAAGCCCTGGGCTCCAGGCACACTGCAGCTGCGAAAGGCATCCCAAGGGGAGCGCAAAAGTGACGCAACTTGGCTGCCACCACTGATATTTCCATGAGACCATCCCTAACCATAGGTTGATTTTCCTTCCTAGGGTTAAGGTTTGAGTTACGCCTAGGGTAAGGGCTCTATTAACCAGAAAGCCCTGAGTTCCAAGAACACAGCAGCTGCGAAGGACTACCCAAGAAGAGCGCAAAAGTACCACAACATGCCTGCCTCCACAGCTTTTTCCTTGGGGACATGCCTAATTCCTGGCTGATTTGCCTTTCTCGTCTTAGGGTTGGGGTTCGGCCTAGGGCTAGGATTTTTAAAAGCAGGAAGCCCTGAGTTCCAGGCACACTGGAGCTGTGAAAGGCATCCAAAAGGGAGTGCAAAAGTGCCACAACATGGCTGCTTTCACGGCTTTTTCCTTGGCAAGAAGCCTAACATCAGGCTGACATACTTTCCCAGGGTTACTGTTAGGCTTAGGCCTAGGGCTAGGATTTTTAAAACTAGGAAGCCCTGGGCTCCAGGCACACTGCAGCTGTTCAAGGCATCCCAAGGGGAGTACAAAAGTGCAACAACATGGCAGCTTTCACAGCTTTTTCCTTGGCACCATCCCTATACCTAGGCTGATTTATCTGCCTAGGGTTAGGGTTAGGGTTCAGCCTAGGGCTTGGATTTCTTTAACCAGGAAGCCCTGAGTTCCAGGCTTACTTCATCTGCCAAAGGCATCCCAAAGGGAGTGCAGAAGTGCCACAACATGGCTGCTTTCACGGCTTTTCCCTTAGGAAGAACCCTAATACCCGGCTGATTTACCTTCCTAGGGTTACTGTTAGGCTTAGGCCTAGGACTTTTAAAACCAGGAAGCCCTGGGCTCCAGGCACACTGCAGCTGCGAAAGGCATCCCAAGGGGAGCGCAAAAGTGACGCAACTTGGCTGCCACCACTGATATTTCCATGAGACCATCCCGAACCATAGGCTGATTTTCCTTCCTAGGGTTAAGGTTTGAGTTACGCCTAGGGTATGGGTCTATTAACCAGAAAGCCCTGAGTTCCAAGAACACAGCAGCTGCGAAGGACTAGCCAAGAAGAGCGCAAAAGTACCACAACATGCCTGCCTCCACAGCTTTTTCCTTGGGGACATGCCTAATTCCTGGCTGATTTGCCTTTCTCGTCTTAGGGTTGGGGTTCGGCCTAGGGCTAGGATTTTTAAAATCAGGAAGCCCTGAGTTCCAGGCACACTGGAGCTGTGAAAGGCATCCAAAAGGGAGTGCAAAAGTGCCACAACATGGCTGCTTTCACAGCTTTTTCCTTGGCAAGAAACCTAACATCAGGCTGATTTACTTTCCCAGGGTTACTGTTAGGCTTAGGCCTAGGGCTAGGATTTTTGAAACTAGGAAGCCCTGGGCTCCAGGCACACTGCAGCTGTTCAAGGCATCCCAAGGGGAGTACAAAAGTGCAACAACATGGCAGCTTTCACAGCTTTTTCCTTGGCACCATCCCTATACCTAGGCTGATTTATCTGCCTAGGGTTAGGGTTAGGGTTCAGCCTAGGGCTTGGATTTCTTTAACCAGGAAGCCCTGAGTTCCAGGCTTACTTCATCTGCCAAAGGCATCCCAAAGGGAGTGCAGAAGTGCCACAACATGGCTGCTTTCACGGCTTTTTCCTTGGCATGAAGCCTAACATCAGGCTGATTTACCTTCCTAGGGTTACTGTTCGGCTTAGGCCTAGGGCTAGGATTTTTGAAACTAGGAAGCCCTTAGCTCCAGGCACACTGCAGCTGTTCAAGGCATCCCAAGGGGACTACAAAAGTGCAACAACATGGCTGCTTTCACGGCTTTTCCCTTAGGAAGAACCCTAATACCCGGCTGATTTACCATCCTAGGGTTACTGTTATGCTTAGGCCTAGGACTTTTAAAACCAGGAAGCCCTGGGCTCCAGGCACACTGCAGCTGCGAAAGGCATCCCAAGGGGAGCGCAAAAGTGACGCAACTTGGCTGCCACCACTGATATTTCCATGAGACCATCCCTAACCATAGGTTGATTTTCCTTCCTAGGGTTAAGGTTTGAGTTACGCCTAGGGTAAGGGCTCTATTAACCAGAAAGCCCTGAGTTCCAAGAACACAGCAGCTGCGAAGGACTAGCCAAGAAGAGCGCAAAAGTACCACAACATGCCTGCCTCCACAGCTTTTTCCTTGGGGACATGCCTAATTCCTGGCTGATTTGCCTTTCTCGTCTTAGGGTTGGGGTTCGGCCTAGGGCTAGGATTTTTAAAAGCAGGAAGCCCTGAGTTCCAGGCACACTGGAGCTGTGAAAGGCATCCAAAAGGGAGTGCAAAAGTGCCACAACATGGCTGCTTTCACGGCTTTTTCCTTGGCAAGAAGCCTAACACCAGGCTGATTTACCTTCCCAGGGTTACTGTTAGGCTTAGGCCTAGGGCTAGGATTTTTAAAACTAGGAAGCCCTTAGCTCCAGGCACACTGCAGCTGTTCAAGGCATCCCAAGGGGAGTACAAAAGTGCAACAACATGGCAGCTTTCACAGCTTTTTCCTTGGCACCATCCCTATACCTAGGCTGATTTATCTGCCTAGGGTTAGGGTTAGGGTTCAGCCGAGGGCTTGAATTTTTTTTAACCAGGAAGCCCTGAGTTCCAGGCTTACTTCATCTGCCAAAGGCATCCCAAAGGGAGTGCAGAAGTGCCACAACATGGCTGCTTTCACGGCTTTTCCCTTAGGAAGAACCCTAATACCCGGCTGATTTACCTTCCTAGGGTTACTGTTAGGCTTAGGCCTAGGACTTTTAAAACCAGGAAGCCCTGGGCTCCAGGCACACTGCAGCTGTGAAAGGCAGGCATCCCAAGGGGAGCGCAAAAGTGACGCAACTTGGCTGCCACCACTGATATTTCCATGAGACCATCCCGAACCATAGGATGATTTTCCTTCCTAGGGTTAAGGTTTGAGTTACGCCTAGGGTAAGGGTTCTATTAACCAGAAAGCCCTGAGTTCCAAGAACACAGCAGCTGCGAAGGACTAGCCAAGAAGAGCGCAAAAGTACCACAACATGCCTGCCTCCACAGCTTTTTCCTTGGGGACATGCCTAATTCCTGGCTGATTTGCCTTTCTCGTCTTAGGGTTGGGGTTCGGCCTAGGGCTAGGATTTTTAAAAGCAGGAAGCCCTGAGTTCCAGGCACACTGGAGCTGTGAAAGGCATCCAAAAGGGAGTGCAAAAGTGCCACAACATGGCTGCTTTCACGGCTTTTTCCTTGGCAAGAAGCCTAACATCAGGCTGATTTACTTTCCCAGGGTTACTGTTAGGCTTAGGCCTAGGGCTAGGATTTTTGAAACTAGGAAGCCCTTAGCTCCAGGCACACTGCAGCTGTTCAAGGCATCCCAAGGGGAGTACAAAAGTGCAACAACATGGCAGCTTTCACAGCTTTTTCCTTGGCACCATCCCTATACCTAGGCTGATTTATCTGCCTAGGGTTAGGGTTAGGGTTCAGCCTAGGGCTTGGATTTCTTTAACCAGGAAGCCCTGAGTTCCAGGCTTACTTCATCTGCCAAAGGCATCCCAAAGGGAGTGCAGAAGTGCCACAACATGGCTGCTTTCACGGCTTTTCCCTTAGGAAGAACCCTAATACCCGGCTGATTTACCTTCCTAGGGTTACTGTTAGGCTTAGGCCTAGGACTTTTAAAACCAGGAAGCCCTGGGCTCCAGGCACACTGCAGCTGCGAAAGGCATCCCAAGGGGAGCGCAAAAGTGACGCAACTTGGCTGCCACCACTGATATTTCCATGAGACCATCCCTAACCATAGGTTGATTTTCCTTCCTAGGGTTAAGGTTTGAGTTACGCCTAGGGTAAGGGCTCTATTAACCAGAAAGCCCTGAGTTCCAAGAACACAGCAGCTGCGAAGGACTAGCCAAGAAGAGCGCAAAAGTACCACAACATGCCTGCCTCCACAGCTTTTTCCTTGGGGACATGCCTAATTCCTGGCTGATTTGCCTTTCTCGTCTTAGGGTTGGGGTTCGGCCTAGGGCTAGGATTTTTAAAAGCAGGAAGCCCTGAGTTCCAGGCACACTGGAGCTGTGAAAGGCATCCAAAAGGGAGTGCAAAAGTGCCACAACATGGCTGCTTTCACGGCTTTTTCCTTGGCAAGAAGCCTAACATCAGGCTGACATACTTTCCCAGGGTTACTGTTAGGCTTAGGCCTAGGGCTAGGATTTTTAAAACTAGGAAGCCCTGGGCTCCAGGCATACTGCAGCTGTTCAAGGCATCCCAAGGGGAGTACAAAAGTGCAACAACATGGCAGCTTTCACAGCTTTTTCCTTGGCACCATCCCTATACCTAGGCTGATTTATCTGCCTAGGGTTAGGGTTAGGGTTCAGCCTAGGGCTTGGATTTCTTTAACCAGGAAGCCCTGAGTTCCAGGCTTACTTCATCTGCCAAAGGCATCCCAAAGGGAGTGCAGAAGTGCCACAACATGGCTGCTTTCACGGCTTTTCCCTTAGGAAGAACCCTAATACCCGGCTGATTTACCTTCCTAGGGTTACTGTTAGGCTTAGGCCTAGGACTTTTAAAACCAGGAAGCCCTGGGCTCCAGGCACACTGCAGCTGCGAAAGGCATCCCAAGGGGAGCGCAAAAGTGACGCAACTTGGCTGCCACCACTGATATTTCCATGAGACCATCCCGAACCATAGGCTGATTTTCCTTCCTAGGGTTAAGGTTTGAGTTACGCCTAGGGTATGGGTCTATTAACCAGAAAGCCCTGAGTTCCAAGAACACAGCAGCTGCGAAGGACTAGCCAAGAAGAGCGCAAAAGTACCACAACATGCCTGCCTCCACAGCTTTTTCCTTGGGGACATGCCTAATTCCTGGCTGATTTGCCTTTCTCGTCTTAGGGTTGGGGTTCGGCCTAGGGCTAGGATTTTTAAAATCAGGAAGCCCTGAGTTCCAGGCACACTGGAGCTGTGAAAGGCATCCAAAAGGGAGTGCAAAAGTGCCACAACATGGCTGCTTTCACAGCTTTTTCCTTGGCAAGAAACCTAACATCAGGCTGATTTACTTTCCCAGGGTTACTGTTAGGCTTAGGCCTAGGGCTAGGATTTTTGAAACTAGGAAGCCCTGGGCTCCAGGCACACTGCAGCTGTTCAAGGCATCCCAAGGGGAGTACAAAAGTGCAACAACATGGCAGCTTTCACAGCTTTTTCCTTGGCACCATCCCTATACCTAGGCTGATTTATCTGCCTAGGGTTAGGGTTAGGGTTCAGCCTAGGGCTTGGATTTCTTTAACCAGGAAGCCCTGAGTTCCAGGCTTACTTCATCTGCCAAAGGCATCCCAAAGGGAGTGCAGAAGTGCCACAACATGGCTGCTTTCACGGCTTTTTCCTTGGCATGAAGCCTAACATCAGGCTGATTTACCTTCCCAGGGTTACTGTTCGGCTTAGGCCTAGGGCTAGGATTTTTGAAACTAGGAAGCCCTTAGCTCCAGGCACACTGCAGCTGTTCAAGGCATCCCAAGGGGACTACAAAAGTGCAACAACATGGCTGCTTTCACGGCTTTTCCCTTAGGAAGAACCCTAATACCCGGCTGATTTACCATCCTAGGGTTACTGTTATGCTTAGGCCTAGGACTTTTAAAACCAGGAAGCCCTGGGCTCCAGGCACACTGCAGCTGCGAAAGGCATCCCAAGGGGAGCGCAAAAGTGACGCAACTTGGCTGCCACCACTGATATTTCCATGAGACCATCCCTAACCATAGGTTGATTTTCCTTCCTAGGGTTAAGGTTTGAGTTACGCCTAGGGTAAGGGCTCTATTAACCAGAAAGCCCTGAGTTCCAAGAACACAGCAGCTGCGAAGGACTAGCCAAGAAGAGCGCAAAAGTACCACAACATGCCTGCCTCCACAGCTTTTTCCTTGGGGACATGCCTAATTCCTGGCTGATTTGCCTTTCTCGTCTTAGGGTTGGGGTTCGGCCTAGGGCTAGGATTTTTAAAAGCAGGAAGCCCTGAGTTCCAGGCACACTGGAGCTGTGAAAGGCATCCAAAAGGGAGTGCAAAAGTGCCACAACATGGCTGCTTTCACGGCTTTTTCCTTGGCAAGAAGCCTAACACCAGGCTGATTTGCCTTCCCAGGGTTACTGTTAGGCTTAGGCCTAGGGCTAGGATTTTTAAAACTAGGAAGCCCTTAGCTCCAGGCACACTGCAGCTGTTCAAGGCATCCCAAGGGGAGTACAAAAGTGCAACAACATGGCAGCTTTCACAGCTTTTTCCTTGGCACCATCCCTATACCTAGGCTGATTTATCTGCCTAGGGTTAGGGTTAGGGTTCAGCCGAGGGCTTGAATTTTTTTTAACCAGGAAGCCCTGAGTTCCAGGCTTACTTCATCTGCCAAAGGCATCCCAAAGGGAGTGCAGAAGTGCCACAACATGGCTGCTTTCACGGCTTTTCCCTTAGGAAGAACCCTAATACCCGGCTGATTTACCTTCCTAGGGTTACTGTTAGGCTTAGGCCTAGGACTTTTAAAACCAGGAAGCCCTGGGCTCCAGGCACACTGCAGCTGTGAAAGGCAGGCATCCCAAGGGGAGCGCAAAAGTGACGCAACTTGGCTGCCACCACTGATATTTCCATGAGACCATCCCGAACCATAGGATGATTTTCCTTCCTAGGGTTAAGGTTTGAGTTACGCCTAGGGTAAGGGTTCTATTAACCAGAAAGCCCTGAGTTCCAAGAACACAGCAGCTGCGAAGGACTAGCCAAGAAGAGCGCAAAAGTACCACAACATGCCTGCCTCCACAGCTTTTTCCTTGGGGACATGCCTAATTCCTGGCTGATTTGCCTTTCTCGTCTTAGGGTTGGGGTTCGGCCTAGGGCTAGGATTTTTAAAAGCAGGAAGCCCTGAGTTCCAGGCACACTGGAGCTGTGAAAGGCATCCAAAAGGGAGTGCAAAAGTGCCACAACATGGCTGCTTTCACGGCTTTTTCCTTGGCAAGAAGCCTAACATCAGGCTGATTTACTTTCCCAGGGTTACTGTTAGGCTTAGGCCTAGGGCTAGGATTTTTGAAACTAGGAAGCCCTTAGCTCCAGGCACACTGCAGCTGTTCAAGGCATCCCAAGGGGAGTACAAAAGTGCAACAACATGGCAGCTTTCACAGCTTTTTCCTTGGCACCATCCCTATACCTAGGCTGATTTATCTGCCTAGGGTTAGGGTTAGGGTTCAGCCTAGGGCTTGGATTTCTTTAACCAGGAAGCCCTGAGTTCCAGGCTTACTTCATCTGCCAAAGGCATCCCAAAGGGAGTGCAGAAGTGCCACAACATGGCTGCTTTCACGGCTTTTTCCTTGGCAAGAAGCCTAACATCAGGCTGATTTACTTTCCCAGGGTTACTGTTAGGCTTAGGCCTAGGGCTAGGATTTTTGAAACTAGGAAGCCCTTAGCTCCAGGCACACTGCAGCTGTTCAAGGCATCCCAAGGGGAGTACAAAAGTGCAACAACATGGCAGCTTTCACAGCTTTTTCCTTGGCACCATCCCTATACCTAGGCTGATTTATCTGCCTAGGGTTAGGGTTAGGGTTCAGCCTAGGGCTTGAATTTTTTTTACCAGGAAGCCCTGAGTTCCAGGCTTACTTCATCTGCCAAAGGCATCCCAAAGGGAGTGCAGAAGTGCCACAACATGGCTGCTTTCACGGCTTTTCCCTTAGGAAGAACCCTAATACCCGGCTGATTTACCTTCCTAGGGTTACTGTTAGGCTTAGGCCTAGGACTTTTAAAACCAGGAAGCCCTGGGCTCCAGGCACACTGCAGCTGCGAAAGGCATCCCAAGGGGAGCGCAAAAGTGACGCAACTTGGCTGCCACCACTGATATTTCCATGAGACCATCCCGAACCATAGGTTGATTTTCCTTCCTAGGGTTAAGGTTTGAGTTACGCCTAGGGTAAGGGTTCTATTAACCAGAAAGCCCTGAGTTCCAAGAACACAGCAGCTGCGAAGGACTAGCCAAGAAGAGCGCAAAAGTACCACAACATGCCTGCCTCCACAGCTTTTTCCTTGGGGACATGCCTAATTCCTGGCTGATTTGCCTTTCTCGTCTTAGGGTTGCGGTTCGGCCTAGGGCTAGGATTTTTAAAAGCAGGAAGCCCTGAGTTCCAGGCACACTGGAGCTGTGAAAGGCATCCAAAAGGGATTGCAAAAGTGCCACAACATGGCTGCTTTCACGGCTTTTTCCTTGGCAAGACGCCTAACACCAGGCTGACTTACCTTCCCAGGGTTACTATTAGGCTTAAGCCTAGGGCTACGATTTTTAAAACTAGGAAGCCCTTAGCTCCAGGCACACTGCAGCTGTTCAAGGCATCCCAAGGGGAGTACAAAAGTGCAACAACATGGCAGCTTTCACAGCTTTTTCCTTGGCACCATCCCTATACCTAGGCTGATTTATCTGCCTAGGGTTAGGGTTAGGGTTCAGCCTAGGGCTTGAATTTCTTTAACCAGGAAGCCCTGAGTTCCAGGCTTACTTCATCTGCCAAAGGCATCCCAAAGGGAGTGCAGAAGTGCCACAACATGGCTGCTTTCACGGCTTTTCCCTTAGGAAGAACCCTAATACCCGGCTGATTTACCTTCCTAGGGTTACTGTTAGGCTTAGGCCTAGGACTTTTAAAACCAGGAAGCCCTGGGCTCCAGGCACACTGCAGCTGCAAAAGGCATCCCAAGGGGAGCGCAAAAGTGACGCAACTTGGCTGCCACCACTGATATTTCCATGAGACCATCCCGAACCATAGGCTGATTTTCCTTCCTAGGGTTAAGGTTTGAGTTACGCCTAGGGTAAGGGTCTATTAACCAGAAAGCCCTGAGTTCCAAGAACACAGCAGCTGCGAAGGACTAGCCAAGAAGAGCGCAAAAGTACCACAACATGCCTGCCTCCACAGCTTTTTCCTTGGGGACATGCCTAATTCCTGGCTGATTTGCCTTTCTCGTCTTAGGGTTGGGGTTCGGCCTAGGGCTAGGATTTTTAAAATCAGGAAGCCCTGAGTTCCAGGCACACTGCAGCTGTGAAAGGCATCCAAAAGGGAGTGCAAAAGTGCCACAACATGGCTGCTTTCACGGCTTTTTCCTTGGCAAGAAACCTAACATCAGGCTGATTTACTTTCCCAGGGTTACTGTTAGGCTTAGGCCTAGGGCTAGGATTTTTGAAACTAGGAAGCCCTGGGCTCCAGGCACACTGCAGCTGTTCAAGGCATCCCAAGGGGAGTACAAAAGTGCAACAACATGGCAGCTTTCACAGCTTTTTCCTTGGCACCATCCCTATACCTAGGCTGATTTATCTGCCTAGGGTTAGGGTTAGGGTTCAGCCTAGGGCTTGGATTTCTTTAACCAGGAAGCCCTGAGTTCCAGGCTTACTTCATCTGCCAAAGGCATCCCAAAGGGAGTGCAGAAGTGCCACAACATGGCTGCTTTCACGGCTTTTCCCTTAGGAAGAACCCTAATACCCGGCTGATTTACCTTCCTAGGGTTACTGTTAGGCTTAGGCCTAGGACTTTTAAAACCAGGAAGCCCTGGGCTCCAGGCACACTGCAGCTGCAAAAGGCATCCCAAGGGGAGCGCAAAAGTGACGCAACTTGGCTGCCACCACTGATATTTCCATGAGACCATCCCGAACCATAGGCTGATTTTCCTTCCTAGGGTTAAGGTTTGAGTTACGCCTAGGGTAAGGGTTCTATTAACCAGAAAGCCCTGAGTTCCAAGAACACAGCAGCTGCGAAGGACTAGCCAAGAAGAGCGCAAAAGTACCACAACATGCCTGCCTCCACAGCTTTTTCCTTGGGGACATGCCTAATTCCTGGCTGATTTGCCTTTCTCGTCTTAGGGTTGGGGTTCGGCCTAGGGCTAGGATTTTTAAAAGCAGGAAGCCCTGAGTTCCAGGCACACTGGAGCTGTGAAAGGCATCCAAAAGGGAGTGCAAAAGTGCCACAACATGGCTGTTTCATGGCTTTTTCCTTGGCAAGAAGCCTAACATCAGGCTGATTTACTTTCCCAGGGTTACTGTTAGGCTTAGGCCTAGGGCTAGGAGTTTTGAAACTAGGAAGCCCTTAGCTCCAGGCACACTGCAGCTGTTCAAGGCATCCCAAGGGGAGTACAAAAGTGCAACAACATGGCAGCTTTCACAGCTTTTTCCTTGGCACCATCCCTATACCTAGGCTGATTTATCTGCCTAGGGTTAGGGTTAGGGTTCAGCCTAGGGCTTGGATTTCTTTAACCAGGAAGCCCTGAGTTCCAGGCTTACTTCATCTGCCAAAGGCATCCCAAAGGGAGTGCAGAAGTGCCACAACATGGCTGCTTTCACGGCTTTTCCCTTAGGAAGAACCCTAATACCCGGCTGATTTACCTTCCTAGGGTTACTGTTAGGCTTAGGCCTAGGACTTTTAAAACCAGGAAGCCCTGGGCTCCAGGCACACTGCAGCTGCGAAAGGCATCCCAAGGGGAGCGCAAAAGTGACGCAACTTGGCTGCCACCACTGATATTTCCATGAGACCATCCCTAACCATAGGTTGATTTTCCTTCCTAGGGTTAAGGTTTGAGTTACGCCTAGGGTAAGGGCTCTATTAACCAGAAAGCCCTGAGTTCCAAGAACACAGCAGCTGCGAAGGACTAGCCAAGAAGAGCGCAAAAGTACCACAACATGCCTGCCTCCACAGCTTTTTCCTTGGGGACATGCCTAATTCCTGGCTGATTTGCCTTTCTCGTCTTAGGGTTGGGGTTCGGCCTAGGGCTAGGATTTTTAAAAGCAGGAAGCCCTGAGTTCCAGGCACACTGGAGCTGTGAAAGGCATCCAAAAGGGAGTGCAAAAGTGCCACAACATGGCTGCTTTCACGGCTTTTTCCTTGGCAAGAAGCCTAACATCAGGCTGACATACTTTCCCAGGGTTACTGTTAGGCTTAGGCCTAGGGCTAGGATTTTTGAAACTAGGAAGCCCTGGGCTCCAGGCACACTGCAGCTGTTCAAGGCATCCCAAGGGGAGTACAAAAGTGCAACAACATGGCAGCTTTCACAGCTTTTTCCTTGGCACCATCCCTATACCTAGGCTGATTTATCTGCCTAGGGTTAGGGTTAGGGTTCAGCCTAGGGCTTGGATTTCTTTAACCAGGAAGCCCTGAGTTCCAGGCTTACTTCATCTGCCAAAGGCATCCCAAAGGGAGTGCAGAAGTGCCACAACATGGCTGCTTTCACGGCTTTTCCCTTAGGAAGAACCCTAATACCCGGCTGATTTACCTTCCTAGGGTTACTGTTAGGCTTAGGCCTAGGACTTTTAAAACCAGGAAGCCCTGGGCTCCAGGCACACTGCAGCTGCGAAAGGCATCCCAAGGGGAGCGCAAAAGTGACGCAACTTGGCTGCCACCACTGATATTTCCATGAGACCATCCCGAACCATAGGCTGATTTTCCTTCCTAGGGTTAAGGTTTGAGTTACGCCTAGGGTATGGGTCTATTAACCAGAAAGCCCTGAGTTCCAAGAACACAGCAGCTGCGAAGGACTAGCCAAGAAGAGCGCAAAAGTACCACAACATGCCTGCCTCCACAGCTTTTTCCTTGGGGACATGCCTAATTCCTGGCTGATTTGCCTTTCTCGTCTTAGGGTTGGGGTTCGGCCTAGGGCTAGGATTTTTAAAATCAGGAAGCCCTGAGTTCCAGGCACACTGGAGCTGTGAAAGGCATCCAAAAGGGAGTGCAAAAGTGCCACAACATGGCTGCTTTCACAGCTTTTTCCTTGGCAAGAAACCTAACATCAGGCTGATTTACTTTCCCAGGGTTACTGTTAGGCTTAGGCCTAGGGCTAGGATTTTTGAAACTAGGAAGCCCTGGGCTCCAGGCACACTGCAGCTGTTCAAGGCATCCCAAGGGGAGTACAAAAGTGCAACAACATGGCAGCTTTCACAGCTTTTTCCTTGGCACCATCCCTATACCTAGGCTGATTTATCTGCCTAGGGTTAGGGTTAGGGTTCAGCCTAGGGCTTGGATTTCTTTAACCAGGAAGCCCTGAGTTCCAGGCTTACTTCATCTGCCAAAGGCATCCCAAAGGGAGTGCAGAAGTGCCACAACATGGCTGCTTTCACGGCTTTTCCCTTAGGAAGAACCCTAATACCCGGCTGATTTACCTTCCTAGGGTTACTGTTAGGCTTAGGCCTAGGACTTTTAAAACCAGGAAGCCCTGGGCTCCAGGCACACTGCAGCTGCAAAAGGCATCCCAAGGGGAGCGCAAAAGTGACGCAACTTGGCTGCCACCACTGATATTTCCATGAGACCATCCCGAACCATAGGCTGATTTTCCTTCCTAGGGTTAAGGTTTGAGTTACGCCTAGGGTAAGGGTTCTATTAACCAGAAAGCCCTGAGTTCCAAGAACACAGCAGCTGCGAAGGACTAGCCAAGAAGAGCGCAAAAGTACCACAACATGCCTGCCTCCACAGCTTTTTCCTTGGGGACATGCCTAATTCCTGGCTGATTTGCCTTTCTCGTCTTAGGGTTGGGGTTCGGCCTAGGGCTAGGATTTTTAAAATCAGGAAACCCTGAGTTCCAGGCACACTGGAGCTGTGAAAGGCATCCAAAAGGGAGTGCAAAAGTGCCACAACATGGCTGTTTCACGGCTTTTTCCTTGGCAAGAAGCCTAACATCAGGCTGATTTACTTTCCCAGGGTTACTGTTAGGCTTAGGCCTAGGGCTAGGATTTTTGAAACTAGGAAGCCCTTAGCTCCAGGCACACTGCAGCTGTTCAAGGCATCCCAAGGGGAGTACAAAAGTGCAACAACATGGCAGCTTTCACAGCTTTTTCCTTGGCACCATCCCTATACCTAGGCTGATTTATCTGCCTAGGGTTAGGGTTAGGGTTCAGCCTAGGGCTTGAATTTTTTTTACCAGGAAGCCCTGAGTTCCAGGCTTACTTCATCTGCCAAAGGCATCCCAAAGGGAGTGCAGAAGTGCCACAACATGGCTGCTTTCACGGCTTTTCCCTTAGGAAGAACCCTAATACCCGGCTGATTTACCTTCCTAGGGTTACTGTTAGGCTTAGGCCTAGGACTTTTAAAACCAGGAAGCCCTGGGCTCCAGGCACACTGCAGCTGCAAAAGGCATCCCAAGGGGAGCGCAAAAGTGACGCAACTTGGCTGCCACCACTGATATTTCCATGAGACCATCCCGAACCATAGGCTGATTTTCCTTCCTAGGGTTAAGGTTTGAGTTACGCCTAGGGTAAGGGTTCTATTAACCAGAAAGCCCTGAGTTCCAAGAACACAGCAGCTGCGAAGGACTAGCCAAGAAGAGCGCAAAAGTACCACAACATGCCTGCCTCCACAGCTTTTTCCTTGGGGACATGCCTAATTCCTGGCTGATTTGCCTTTCTCGTCTTAGGGTTGGGGTTCGGCCTAGGGCTAGGATTTTTAAAATCAGGAAGCCCTGAGTTCCAGGCACACTGCAGCTGTGAAAGGCATCCAAAAGGGAGTGCAAAAGTGCCACAACATGGCTGCTTTCACGGCTTTTTCCTTGGCAAGAAACCTAACATCAGGCTGATTTACTTTCCCAGGGTTACTGTTAGGCTTAGGCCTAGGGCTAGGATTTTTGAAACTAGGAAGCCCTGGGCTCCAGGCACACTGCAGCTGTTCAAGGCATCCCAAGGGGAGTACAAAAGTGCAACAACATGGCAGCTTTCACAGCTTTTTCCTTGGCACCATCCCTATACCTAGGCTGATTTATCTGCCTAGGGTTAGGGTTAGGGTTCAGCCTAGGGCTTGGATTTCTTTAACCAGGAAGCCCTGAGTTCCAGGCTTACTTCATCTGCCAAAGGCATCCCAAAGGGAGTGCAGAAGTGCCACAACATGGCTGCTTTCACGGCTTTTCCCTTAGGAAGAACCCTAATACCCGGCTGATTTACCTTCCTAGGGTTACTGTTAGGCTTAGGCCTAGGACTTTTAAAACCAGGAAGCCCTGGGCTCCAGGCACACTGCAGCTGCAAAAGGCATCCCAAGGGGAGCGCAAAAGTGACGCAACTTGGCTGCCACCACTGATATTTCCATGAGACCATCCCGAACCATAGGCTGATTTTCCTTCCTAGGGTTAAGGTTTGAGTTACGCCTAGGGTAAGGGTTCTATTAACCAGAAAGCCCTGAGTTCCAAGAACACAGCAGCTGCGAAGGACTAGCCAAGAAGAGCGCAAAAGTACCACAACATGCCTGCCTCCACAGCTTTTTCCTTGGGGACATGCCTAATTCCTGGCTGATTTGCCTTTCTCGTCTTAGGGTTGGGGTTCGGCCTAGGGCTAGGATTTTTAAAAGCAGGAAGCCCTGAGTTCCAGGCACACTGGAGCTGTGAAAGGCATCCAAAAGGGAGTGCAAAAGTGCCACAACATGGCTGCTTTCACGGCTTTTTCCTTGGCAAGAAGCCTAACACCAGGCTGATTTACTTTCCCAGGGTTACTGTTAGGCTTAGGCCTAGGGCTAGGATTTTTGAAACTAGGAAGCCCTTAGCTCCAGGCACACTGCAGCTGTTCAAGGCATCCCAAGGGGAGTACAAAAGTGCAACAACATGGCAGCTTTCACAGCTTTTTCCTTGGCACCATCCCTATACCTGGGCTGATTTATCTGCCTAGAGTTAGGGTTAGGGTTCAGCCTAGGGCTTGGATTTCTTTAACCAGGAAGCCCTGAGTTCCAGGCTTACTTCA
Organism: Ammospiza nelsoni; assembly: GCF_027579445.1. NCBI lineage: Eukaryota > Metazoa > Chordata > Aves > Passeriformes > Passerellidae > Ammospiza > Ammospiza nelsoni. The sequence goes on from NW_026683194.1 coordinate 1,031,079, forward strand.
TCTGCCAAAGGCATCCCAAAGGGAGTGCAGAAGTGCCACAACATGGCTGCTTTCACGGCTTTTTCCTTGGCAAGAAACCTAACATCAGGCTGATTTACCTTCCCAGGGTTACTGTTAGGCTTAGGCCTAGGGCTAGGATTTTTGAAACTAGGAAGCCCTTAGCTCCAGGCACACTGCAGCTGTTCAAGGCCTCCCAAGGGGAGTACAAAAGTGCAACAACATGGCAGCTTTCACAGCTTTTTCCTTGGCACCATCCCTATACCTAGGCTGATTTATCTGCCTAGGGTTAGGGTTAGGGTTCAGCCTAGGGCTTGAATTTTTTTAACCAGGAAGCCCTGAGTTCCAGGCTTACTTCATCTGCCAAAGGCATCCCAAAGGGAGTGCAGAAGTGCCACAACATGGCTGCTTTCACGGCTTTTCCCTTAGGAAGAACCCTAATACCCGGCTGATTTACCTTCCTAGGGTTACTGTTAGGCTTAGGCCTAGGACTTTTAAAACCAGGAAGCCCTGGGCTCCAGGCACACTGCAGCTGCGAAAGGCATCCCAAGGGGAGCGCAAAAGTGACGCAACTTGGCTGCCACCACTGATATTTCCATGAGACCATCCCTAACCATAGGTTGATTTTCCTTCCTAGGGTTAAGGTTTGAGTTACGCCTAGGGTAAGGGCTCTATTAACCAGAAAGCCCTGAGTTCCAAGAACACAGCAGCTGCGAAGGACTAGCCAAGAAGAGCGCAAAAGTACCACAACATGCCTGCCTCCACAGCTTTTTCCTTGTGGACATGCCTAATTCCTGGCTGATTTGCCTTTCTCGTCATAGGGTTGGGGTTCGGCCTAGGGCTAGGATTTTTAAAATCAGGAAGCCCTGAGTTCCAGGCACACTGGAGCTGTGAAAGGCATCCAAAAGGGAGTGCAAAAGTGCCACAACATGGCTGCTTTCACGGCTTTTTCCTTGGCAAGACGCCTAACACCAGGCTGATTTACCTTCCCAGGGTTACTGTTAGGCTTAGGCCTAGGGCTAGGATTTTTAAAACTAGGAAGCCCTTAGCTCCAGGCACACTGCAGCTGTTCAAGGCATCCCAAGGGGAGTACAAAAGTGCAACAACATGGCAGCTTTCACAGCTTTTTCCTTGGCACCATCCCTATACCTAGGCTGATTTATCTGCCTAGGGTTAGGGTTAGGGTTCAGCCTAGGGCTTGAATTTCTTTAACCAGGAAGCCCTGAGTTCCAGGCTTACTTCATCTGCCAAAGGCATCCCAAAGGGAGCGCAGAAGTGCCACAACATGGCTGCTTTCACGGCTTTTCCCTTAGGAAGAACCCTAATACCCGGCTGATTTACCTTCCTAGGGTTACTGTTAGGCTTAGGCCTAGGACTTTTAAAACCAGGAAGCCCTGGGCTCCAGGCACACTGCAGCTGCAAAAGGCATCCCAAGGGGAGCGCAAAAGTGACGCAACTTGGCTGCCACCACTGATATTTCCATGAGACCATCCCGAACCATAGGATGATTTTCCTTCCTAGGGTTAAGGTTTGAGTTACGCCTAGGGTAAGGGTTCTATTAACCAGAAAGCCCTGAGTTCCAAGAACACAGCAGCTGCGAAGGACTAGCCAAGAAGAGCGCAAAAGTACCACAACATGCCTGCCTCCACAGCTTTTTCCTTGGGGACATGCCTAATTCCTGGCTGATTTGCCTTTCTCGTCATAGGGTTGGGGTTCGGCCTAGGGCTAGGATTTTTAAAATCAGGAAGCCCTGAGTTCCAGGCACACTGGAGCTGTGAAAGGCATCCAAAAGGGAGTGCAAAAGTGCCACAACATGGCTGTTTCACGGCTTTTTCCTTGGCAAGAAGCCTAACACCAGGCTGATTTACTTTCCCAGGGTTACTGTTAGGCTTAGGCCTAGGGCTAGGATTTTTGAAACTAGGAAGCCCTTAGCTCCAGGCACACTGCAGCTGTTCAAGGCATCCCAAGGGGAGTACAAAAGTGCAACAACATGGCAGCTTTCACAGCTTTTTCCTTGGCACCATCCCTATACCTAGGCTGATTTATCTGCCTAGGGTTAGGGTTAGGGTTCAGCCTAGGGCTTGGATTTCTTTAACCAGGAGGCCCTGAGTTCCAGGCTTACTTCATCTGCCAAAGGCATCCCAGAGCGAGTGCAGAAGTGCCACAACATGGCTGCTTTCACGCCTTTTTCCTTGGCAAGAAGCCTAACATCAGGCTGGTTTACCTTCCCAGGGTTACTGTTAGGCTTAGGCCTAGGGCTAGGATTTTTGAAACTAGGAAGCCCTTGGCTCCAGGCACACTGCAGCTGTTCAAGGCATCCCAAGGGGAGTACAAAAGTGCAACAACATGGCAGCTTTCACAGCTTTTTCCTTGGCACCATCCCTATACCTAGGCTGATTTATCTGCCTAGGGTTAGGGTTAGGGTTCAGCCTAGGGCTTGAATTTTTTTTACCAGGAAGCCCTGAGTTCCAGGCTTACTTCATCTGCCAAAGGCATCCCAAAGGGAGTGCAGAAGTGCCACAACATGGCTGCTTTCACGGCTTTTCCCTTAGGAAGAACCCTAATACCCGGCTGATTTACCTTCCTAGGGTTACTGTTAGGCTTAGGCCTAGGACTTTTAAAACCAGGAAGCCCTGGGCTCCAGGCACACTGCAGCTGCGAAAGGCATCCCAAGGGGAGCGCAAAAGTGACGCAACTTGGCTGCCACCACTGATATTTCCATGAGACCATCCCGAACCATAGGTTGATTTTCCTTCCTAGGGTTAAGGTTTGAGTTACGCCTAGGGTAAGGGCTCTATTAACCAGAAAGCCCTGAGTTCCAAGAACACAGCAGCTGCGAAGGACTAGCCAAGAAGAGCGCAAAAGTACCACAACATGCCTGCCTCCACAGCTTTTTCCTTGTGGACATGCCTAATTCCTGGCTGATTTCCTTTTCTCGTCATAGGGTTGGGGTTCGGCCTAGGGCTAGGATTTTTAAAATCAGGAAGCCCTGAGTTCCAGGCACACTGGAGCTGTGAAAGGCATCCAAAAGGGAGTGCAAAAGTGCCACAACATGGCTGCTTTCACGGCTTTTTCCTTGGCAAGACGGCTAACACCAGGCTGATTTACCTTCCCAGGGTTACTGTTAGGCTTAGGCCTAGGGCTAGGATTTTTAAAACTAGGAAGCCCTTAGCTCCAGGCACACTGCAGCTGTTCAAGGCATCCCAAGGGGAGTACAAAAGTGCAACAACATGGCAGCTTTCACAGCTTTTTCCTTGGCACCATCCCTATACCTAGGCTGATTTATCTGCCTAGGGTTAGGGTTAGGGTTCAGCCTAGGGCTTGAATTTCTTTAACCAGGAAGCCCTGAGTTCCAGGCTTACTTCATCTGCCAAAGGCATCCCAAAGGGAGTGCAGAAGTGCCACAACATGGCTGCTTTCACGGCTTTTCCCTTAGGAAGAACCCTAATACCCGGCTGATTTACCTTCCTAGGGTTACTATTAGGCTTAGGCCTAGGGCTAGGATTTTTGAAACTAGGAAGCCCTTAGCTCCAGGCACACTGCAGCTGTTCAAGGCATCCAAGGGGAGTACAAAAGTGCAACAACATGGCAGCTTTCACAGCTTTTTCCTTGGCACCATCCCTATACCTAGGCTGATTTATCTGCCTAGGGTTAGGGTTAGGGTTCAGCCTAGGGCTTGGATTTCTTTAACCAGGAAGCCCTGAGTTCCAGGCTTACTTCATCTGCCAAAGGCATCCCAAAGGGAGTGCAAAAGTGCCACAACATGGCTGCTTTCACGGCTTTTTCCTTGGCAAGAAGCCTAACATCAGGCTGATTTACCTTCCCAGGGTTACTGTTAGGCTTAGGCCTAGGGCTAGGATTTTTGAAACTAGGAAGCCCTTAGCTCCAGGCACACTGCAGCTGTTCAAGGCATCCCAAGGGGAGTACAAAAGTGCAACAACATGGCAGCTTTCACAGCTTTTTTCTTGGCACCATCCCTATACCTAGGCTGATTTATCTGCCTAGGGTTAGGGTTAGGGTTCAGCCTAGGGCTTGAATTTTTTTAACCAGGAAGCCCTGAGTTCCAGGCTTACTTCATCTGCCAAAGGCATCCCAAAGGGAGTGCAGAAGTGCCACAACATGGCTGCTTTCACGGCTTTTCCCTTAGGAAGAACCCTAATACCCGGCTGATTTACCTTCCTAGGGTTACTGTTAGGCTTAGGCCTAGGACTTTTAAAACCAGGAAGCCCTGGGCTCCAGGCACACTGCAGCTGCGAAAGGCATCCCAAGGGGAGCGCAAAAGTGACGCAACTTGGCTGCCACCACTGATATTTCCATGAGACCATCCCGAACCATAGGTTGATTTTCCTTCCTAGGGTTAAGGTTTGAGTTACGCCTAGGGTAAGGGTTCTATTAACCAGAAAGCCCTGAGTTCCAAGAACACAGCAGCTGCGAAGGACTAGCCAAGAAGAGCGCAAAAGTACCACAACATGCCTGCCTCCACAGCTTTTTCCTTGGGGACATGCCTAATTCCTGGCTGATTTGCCTTTCTCGTCATAGGGTTGCGGTTCGGCCTAGGGCTAGGATTTTTAAAATCAGGAAGCCCTGAGTTCCAGGCACACTGGAGCTGTGAAAGGCATCCAAAAGGGAGTGCAAAAGTGCCACAACATGGCTGCTTTCACGGCTTTTTCCTTGGCAAGAAGCCTAACACCAGGCTGATTTACTTTCCCAGGGTTACTGTTAGGCTTAGGCCTAGGGCTAGGATTTTTGAAACTAGGAAGCCCTTAGCTCCAGGCACACTGCAGCTGTTCAAGGCATCCCAAGGGGAGTACAAAAGTGCAACAACATGGCAGCTTTCACAGCTTTTTCCTTGGCAAGAAGCCTAACATCAGGCTGATTTACTTTCCCAGGGTTACTGTTAGGCTTAGGCCTAGGGCTAGGATTTTTAAAACTAGGAAGCCCTTAGCTCCAGGCACACTGCAGCTGTTCAAGGCATCCCAAGGGGAGTACAAAAGTGCAACAACATGGCAGCTTTCACAGCTTTTTCCTTGGCACCATCCCTATACCTAGGCTGATTTATCTGCCTAGGGTTAGGGTTAGGGTTCAGCCTAGGGCTTGAATTTCTTTAACCAGGAAGCCCTGAGTTCCAGGCTTACTTCATCTGCCAAAGGCATCCCAAAGGGAGTGCAGAAGTGCCACAACATGGCTGCTTTCACGGCTTTTTCCTTGGCAAGAAGCCTAACATCAGGCTGATTTACCTTCCCAGGGTTACTGTTAGGCTTAGGCCTAGGGCTAGGATTTTTGAAACTAGGAAGCCTTGGCTCCAGGCACACTGCAGCTGTTCAAGGCATCCCAAGGGGAGTACAAAAGTGCAACAACACGGCAGCTTTCACAGCTTTTTCCTTGGCACCATCCCTATACCTAGGCTGATTTATCTGCCTAGGGTTAGGGTTAGGGTTCAGCCTAGGGCTTGAATTTTTTTAACCAGGAAGCCCTGAGTTCCAGGCACACTGGAGCTGTGAAAGGCATCCAAAAGGGAGTGCAAAAGTGCCACAACATGGCTGCTTTCACGGCTTTTTCCTTGGCAAGACGCCTAACACCAGGCTGATTTACCTTCCCAGGGTTACTGTTAGGCTTAGGCCTAGGGCTAGGATTTTTAAAACTAGGAAGCCCTTAGCTCCAGGCACACTGCAGCTGTTCAAGGCATCCCAAGGGGAGTACAAAAGTGCAACAACATGGCAGCTTTCACAGCTTTTTCCTTGGCACCATCCCTATACCTAGGCTGATTTATCTGCCTAGGGTTAGGGTTAGGGTTCAGCCTAGGGCTTGGATTTCTTTAACCAGGAAGCCCTGAGTTCCAGGCTTACTTCATCTGCCAAAGGCATCCCAAAGGGAGTGCAGAAGTGCCACAACATGGCTGCTTTCACGGCTTTTCCCTTAGGAAGAACCCTAATACCCGGCTGATTTACCTTCCTAGGGTTACTGTTAGGCTTAGGCCTAGGACTTGTAAAACCAGGAAGCCCTGGGCTCCAGGCACACTGCAGCTGCAAAAGGCATCCCAAGGGGAGCGCAAAAGTGACGCAACTTGGCTGCCACCACTGATATTTCCATGAGAGCATCCCGAACCATAGGCTGATTTCCCTTCCTAGGGTTAAGGTTTGAGTTACGCCTAGGGTAAGGGCTCTATTAACCAGAAAGCCCTGAGTTCCAAGAACACAGCAGCTGCGAAGGACTAGCCAAGAAGAGCGCAAAAGTAGCACAACATGCCTGCCTCCACAGCTTTTTCCTTGGGGACATGCCTAATTCCTGGCTGATTTGCCTTTCTCGTCTTAGGGTTGGGGTTCGGCCTAGGGCTAGGATTTTTAAAATCAGGAAGCCCTGAGTTCCAGGCACACTGGAGCTGTGAAAGGCATCCAAAAGGGAGTGCAAAAGTGCCACAATATGGCTGTTTCACGGCTTTTTCCTTGGCAAGAAGCCTAACATCAGGCTGATTTACTTTCCCAGGGTTACTGTTAGGCTTAGGCCTAGGACTAGGATTTTTAAAACTAGGAAGCCCTTAGCTCCAGGCACACTGCAGCTGTTCAAGGCATCCCAAGGGGAGTACAAAAGTGCAACAACATGGCAGCTTTCACAGCTTTTTCCTTGGCACCATCCCTATACCTAGGCTGATTTATCTGCCTAGGGTTAGGGTTAGGGTTCAGCCTAGGGCTTGGATTTCTTTAACCAGGAAGCCCTGAGTTCCAGGCTTACTTCATCTGCCAAAGGCATCCCAAAGGGAGTGCAGAAGTGCCACAACATGGCTGCTTTCACGGCTTTTTCCTTGGCAAGAAGCCTAACATCAGGCTGATTTACTTTCCCAGGGTTACTGTTAGGCTTAGGCCTAGGGCTAGGATTTTTGAAACTAGGAAGCCCTTAGCTCCAGGCACACTGCAGCTGTTCAAGGCATCCAAGGGGAGTACAAAAGTGCAACAACATGGCAGCTTTCACAGCTTTTTCCTTGGCACCATCCCTATACCTAGGCTGATTTATCTGCCTAGGGTTAGGGTTAGGGTTCAGCCTAGGGCTTGGATTTCTTTAACCAGGAAGCCCTGAGTTCCAGGCTTACTTCATCTGCCAAAGGCATCCCAAAGGGAGTGCAGAAGTGCCACAACATGGCTGCTTTCACGGCTTTTCCCTTAGGAAGAACCCTAATACCCGGCTGATTTACCTTCCTAGGGTTACTGTTAGGCTTAGGCCTAGGACTTTTAAAACCAGGAAGCCCTGGGCTCCAGGCACACTGCAGCTGCAAAAGGCATCCCAAGGGGAGCGCAAAAGTGACGCAACTTGGCTGCCACCACTGATATTTCCATGAGACCATCCCGAACCATAGGCTGATTTTCCTTCCTAGGGTTAAGGTTTGAGTTACGCCTAGGGTAATGGTTCTATTAACCAGAAAGCCCTGAGTTCCAAGAACACAGCAGCTGCGAAGGACTAGCCAAGAAGAGCGCAAAAGTACCACAACATGCCTGCCTCCACAGCTTTTTCCTTGGGGACATGCCTAATTCCTGGCTGATTTGCCTTTCTCGTCTTAGGGTTGCGGTTCGGCCTAGGGCTAGGATTTTTAAAAGCAGGAAGCCCTGAGTTCCAGGCACACTGGAGCTGTGAAAGGCATCCAAAAGGGAGTGCAAAAGTGCCACAACATGGCTGCTTTCACGGCTTTTTCCTTGGCAAGACGCCTAACACCAGGCTGACTTACCTTCCCAGGGTTACTATTAGGCTTAGGCCTAGGGCTAGGATTTTTAAAACTAGGAAGCCCTTAGCTCCAGGCACACTGCAGCTGTTCAAGGCATCCCAAGGGGAGTACAAAAGTGCAACAACATGGCAGCTTTCACAGCTTTTTCCTTGGCACCATCCCTATACCTAGGCTGATTTATCTGCCTAGGGTTAGGGTTAGGGTTCAGCCTAGGGCTTGGATTTCTTTAACCAGGAAGCCCTGAGTTCCAGGCTTACTTCATCTGCCAAAGGCATCCCAAAGGGAGTGCAGAAGTGCCACAACATGGCTGCTTTCACGCCTTTTTCCTTGGCAAGACGCCTAACACCAGGCTGACTTACCTTCCCAGGGTTACTGTTAGGCTTAGGCCTAGGGCTAGGATTTTTAAAACTAGGAAGCCCTTAGCTCCAGGCACACTGCAGCTGTTCAAGGCATCCCAAGGCGAGTACAAAAGTGCAACAACATGGCAGCTTTCACAGCTTTTTCCTTGGCACCATCCCTATACCTAGGCTGATTTATCTGCCTAGGGTTAGGGTTAGGGTTCAGCCTAGGGCTTGAATTTCTTTAACCAGGAAGCCCTGAGTTCCAGGCTTACTTCATCTGCCAAAGGCATCCCAAAGGGAGTGCAGAAGTGCCACAACATGGCTGCTTTCATGTTGTTGTTATCTTATTGTATTTCATATTTCTGGAGTCCCATCTTAAAGTCCATACCTTCTTGCTGGTCCTATTATGCAGCTCCTCTCTGCAGCACAGTTCCTCATGGCTTCCATAGGGGCTCCTCCTGGGCTCTCGACCCAACCCCCTTTTATCCCAGAGGCCTTCATGAGCTACAGCTGCTACCCAACCAAGGATCCCACAGCTGTAGCTCATCCAGAGCAACAGGACCCACCTATCTAATACATAGGACTCTCACTACATATATATATTCACAAGGACTCCTTTATAACAATACATATATTCAGGCCCCTACATTTCCCCCCTTTTCTTTTAACAATTTCTCAATTACACAGTTACAATATCCATATCTGTCCCAGCTCCCAGGCTGCCACAGCTCTCGGCTGTCCTATCTTCCACTGTCCCAGCTCTCCAGCTGCCACAGCTCTCGGCTGTCCGGGGGATTCCATACCTAATACATATATTCAGGCCCCTACATTTCCCCCCTTTTCTTTTAACAATTTCTCCATTACACAGTTACAATATCCATATCTGTCCCAGCTCTCAGGCTGCCACAGCTCTCAGCTGTCCTATCTTCATCTGTCCCAGCTCTCAGGCTGCCACAGCTCTCGGCTGTCCTATATTCCACTGTCCCAGCTCTCCGGCTGCCACAGCTCTCGGCTGTCCGGGGGATTCCATACCTAATACATATATTCAGGCCCCTACATTATTGTTGTTGTTATCTTATTGTATTTCATATTTCTGGAGTCCCATCTTAAAGTCCATACCTTCTTGCTGGTCCTATTATGCAGCTCCTCTCTGCAGCACAGTTCCTCATGGCTTCCATAGGGGCTCCTTCTGGGCTCTCGACCCAACCCCCTTTTATCCCAGAGGCCTTCATGAGCTACAGCTGCTACCCAACCAAGGATCCCACAGCTGTAGCTCATCCAGAGCAACAGGACCCACCTATCTAATACATAGGACTCTCACTACATATATATATATTCACAAGGACTCCTTTATAACAATACATATATTCAGGCCCCTACATGGCTGCTTTCACGGCTTTTCCCTTAGGAAGAACCCTAATACCCGGCTGATTTACCTTCCTAGGGTTACTGTTAGGCTTAGGCCTAGGACTTTTAAAACCAGGAAGCCCTGGGCTCCAGGCACACTGCAGCTGCGAAAGGCATCCCAAGGGGAGCGCAAAAGTGACGCAACTTGGCTGCCACCACTGATATTTCCATGAGACCATCCCGAAACATAGGTTGATTTTCCTTCCTAGGGTTAAGGTTTGAGTTACGCCTAGGGTAAGGGTCTATTAACCAGAAAGCCCTGAGTTCCAAGAACACAGCAGCTGCGAAGGACTAGCCAAGAAGAGCGCAAAAGTAGCACAACATGCCTGCCTCCACAGCTTTTTCCTTGGGGACATGCCTAATTCCTGGCTGATTTGCCTTTCTCGTCTTAGGGTTGGGGTTCGGCCTAGGGCTAGGATTTTTAAAATCAGGAAGCCCTGAGTTCCAGGCACACTGGAGCTGTGAAAGGCATCCAAAAGGGAGTGCAAAAGTGCCACAACATGGCTGCTTTCACAGCTTTTTCCTTGGCAAGAAGCCTAACACCAGGCTGACATACTTTCCCAGGGTTACTGTTAGGCTTAGGCCTAGGGCTAGGATTTTTGAAACTAGGAAGCCCTGGGCTCCAGGCACACTGCAGCTGTTCAAGGCATCCCAAGGGGAGTACAAAAGTGCAACAACATGGCAGCTTTCACAGCTTTTTCCTTGGCAAGAAGCCTAACACCAGGCTGATTTACTTTCCCAGGGTTACTGTTAGGCTTAGGCCTAGGGCTAGGATTTTTGAAACTAGGAAGCCCTTAGCTCCAGGCACACTGCAGCTGTTCAAGGCATCCCAAGGGGAGTACAAAAGTGCAACAACATGGCAGCTTTCACAGCTTTTTCCTTGGCACCATCCCTATACCTAGGCTGATTTATCTGCCTAGGGTTAGGGTTAGGGTTCAGCCTAGGGCTTGGATTTCTTTAACCAGGAAGCCCTGAGTTCCAGGCTTACTTCATCTGCCAAAGGCATCCCAAGGGAGTGCAGAAGTGCCACAACATGGCTGCTTTCACGGCTTTTTCCTTGGCAAGAAGCCTAACATCAGGCTGATTTACTTTCCCAGGGTTACTGTTAGGCTTAGGCCTAGGGCTAGGATTTTTGAAACTAGGAAGCCCTTAGCTCCAGGCTTACTTCATCTGCCAAAGGCATCCCAAAGGGAGTGCAGAAGTGCCACAACATGGCTGCTTTCATGTTGTTGTTATCTTATTGTATTTCATATTTCTGGAGTCCCATCTTAAAGTCCATACCTTCTTGCTGGTCCTATTATGCAGCTCCTCTCTGCAGCACAGTTCCTCATGGCTTCCATAGGGGCTCCTCCTGGGCTCTCGACCCAACCCCCTTTTATCCCAGAGGCCTTCATGAGCTACAGCTGCTACCCAACCAAGGATCCCACAGCTGTAGCTCATCCAGAGCAACAGGACCCACCTATCTAATACATAGGACTCTCACTACATATATATATTCACAAGGACTCCTTTATAACAATACATATATTCAGGCCCCTACATTTCCCCCCTTTTCTTTTAACAATTTCTCAATTACACAGTTACAATATCCATATCTGTCCCAGCTCCCAGGCTGCCACAGCTCTCGGCTGTCCTATCTTCCACTGTCCCAGCTCTCCAGCTGCCACAGCTCTCGGCTGTCCGGGGGATTCCATACCTAATACATATATTCAGGCCCCTACATTTCCCCCCTTTTCTTTTAACAATTTCTCCATTACACAGTTACAATATCCATATCTGTCCCAGCTCTCAGGCTGCCACAGCTCTCAGCTGTCCTATCTTCATCTGTCCCAGCTCTCAGGCTGCCACAGCTCTCGGCTGTCCTATATTCCACTGTCCCAGCTCTCCGGCTGCCACAGCTCTCGGCTGTCCGGGGGATTCCATACCTAATACATATATTCAGGCCCCTACATTATTGTTGTTGTTATCTTATTGTATTTCATATTTCTGGAGTCCCATCTTAAAGTCCATACCTTCTTGCTGGTCCTATTATGCAGCTCCTCTCTGCAGCACAGTTCCTCATGGCTTCCATAGGGGCTCCTTCTGGGCTCTCGACCCAACCCCCTTTTATCCCAGAGGCCTTCATGAGCTACAGCTGCTACCCAACCAAGGATCCCACAGCTGTAGCTCATCCAGAGCAACAGGACCCACCTATCTAATACATAGGACTCTCACTACATATATATATATTCACAAGGACTCCTTTATAACAATACATATATTCAGGCCCCTACATTTCCCCCCTTTTCTTTTAACAATTTCTCAATTACACAGTTACAATATCCATATCTGTCCCAGCTCCCAGGCTGCCACAGCTCTCGGCTGTCCTATCTTCCACTGTCCCAGCTCTCCGGCTGCCACAGCTCTCAGCTGTCCGGGGGATTCCATACCTAATACATATATTCAGGCCCCTACATTTCCCCCCTTTTCTTTTAACAATTTCTCAATTACACAGTTACAATATCCATATCTGTCCCAGCTCTCAGGCTGCCACAGCTCTCAGCTGTCCTATCTTCCACTGTCCCAGCTCTCCGGCTGCCACAGCTCTCGGCTGTCCAGGGGAGTCCATACCTTCTCCTTGGCTGCATGTTCTTTATCACGTCGCGGTCACCAATTGTTGTTGTTATCTTATTGTATTTCATATTTCTGGAGTCCCATCTTAAAGTCCATACCTTCTTGCTGGTCCTATTATGCAGCTCCTCTCTGCAGCACAGTTCCTCATGGCTTCCATAGGGGCTCCTTCTGGGCTCTCGACCCAACCCCCTTTTATCCCAGAGGCCTTCATGAGCTACAGCTGCTACCCAACCAAGGATCCCACAGCTGTAGCTCATCCAGAGCAACAGGACCCACCTATCTAATACATAGGACTCTCACTACATATATATATATTCACAAGGACTCCTTTATAACAATACATATATTCAGGCCCCTACACTTTCACGGCTTTTCCCTTAGGAAGAACCCTAATACCCGGCTGATTTACCTTCCTAGGGTTACTGTTAGGCTTAGGCCTAGGACTTTTAAAACCAGGAAGCCCTGGGCTCCAGGCACACTGCAGCTGCGAAAGGCATCCCAAGGGGAGCGCAAAAGTGACGCAACTTGGCTGCCACCACTGATATTTCCATGAGACCATCCCGAAACATAGGTTGATTTTCCTTCCTAGGGTTAAGGTTTGAGTTACGCCTAGGGTAAGGGTCTATTAACCAGAAAGCCCTGAGTTCCAAGAACACAGCAGCTGCGAAGGACTAGCCAAGAAGAGCGCAAAAGTAGCACAACATGCCTGCCTCCACAGCTTTTTCCTTGGGGACATGCCTAATTCCTGGCTGATTTGCCTTTCTCGTCTTAGGGTTGGGGTTCGGCCTAGGGCTAGGATTTTTAAAATCAGGAAGCCCTGAGTTCCAGGCACACTGGAGCTGTGAAAGGCATCCAAAAGGGAGTGCAAAAGTGCCACAACATGGCTGCTTTCACAGCTTTTTCCTTGGCAAGAAGCCTAACACCAGGCTGACATACTTTCCCAGGGTTACTGTTAGGCTTAGGCCTAGGGCTAGGATTTTTGAAACTAGGAAGCCCTGGGCTCCAGGCACACTGCAGCTGTTCAAGGCATCCCAAGGGGAGTACAAAAGTGCAACAACATGGCAGCTTTCACAGCTTTTTCCTTGGCAAGAAGCCTAACACCAGGCTGATTTACTTTCCCAGGGTTACTGTTAGGCTTAGGCCTAGGGCTAGGATTTTTGAAACTAGGAAGCCCTTAGCTCCAGGCACACTGCAGCTGTTCAAGGCATCCCAAGGGGAGTACAAAAGTGCAACAACATGGCAGCTTTCACAGCTTTTTCCTTGGCACCATCCCTATACCTAGGCTGATTTATCTGCCTAGGGTTAGGGTTAGGGTTCAGCCTAGGGCTTGGATTTCTTTAACCAGGAAGCCCTGAGTTCCAGGCTTACTTCATCTGCCAAAGGCATCCCAAGGGAGTGCAGAAGTGCCACAACATGGCTGCTTTCACGGCTTTTTCCTTGGCAAGAAGCCTAACATCAGGCTGATTTACTTTCCCAGGGTTACTGTTAGGCTTAGGCCTAGGGCTAGGATTTTTGAAACTAGGAAGCCCTTAGCTCCAGGCACACTGCAGCTGTTCAAGGCATCCCAAGGGGAGTACAAAAGTGCAACAACATGGCAGCTTTCACAGCTTTTTCCTTGGCACCATCCCTATACCTAGGCTGATTTATCTGCCTAGGGTTAGGGTTAGGGTTCAGCCTAGGGCTTGGATTTCTTTAACCAGGAAGCCCTGAGTTCCAGGCTTACTTCATCTGCCAAAGGCATCCCAAAGGGAGTGCAGAAGTGCCACAACATGGCTGCTTTCACGCCTTTTTCCTTGGCAAGACGCCTAACACCAGGCTGACTTACCTTCCCAGGGTTACTGTTAGGCTTAGGCCTAGGGCTAGGATTTTTAAAACTAGGAAGCCCTTAGCTCCAGGCACACTGCAGCTGTTCAAGGCATCCCAAGGCGAGTACAAAAGTGCAACAACATGGCAGCTTTCACAGCTTTTTCCTTGGCACCATCCCTATACCTAGGCTGATTTATCTGCCTAGGGTTAGGGTTAGGGTTCAGCCTAGGGCTTGAATTTCTTTAACCAGGAAGCCCTGAGTTCCAGGCTTACTTCATCTGCCAAAGGCATCCCAAAGGGAGTGCAGAAGTGCCACAACATGGCTGCTTTCATGTTGTTGTTATCTTATTGTATTTCATATTTCTGGAGTCCCATCTTAAAGTCCATACCTTCTTGCTGGTCCTATTATGCAGCTCCTCTCTGCAGCACAGTTCCTCATGGCTTCCATAGGGGCTCCTCCTGGGCTCTCGACCCAACCCCCTTTTATCCCAGAGGCCTTCATGAGCTACAGCTGCTACCCAACCAAGGATCCCACAGCTGTAGCTCATCCAGAGCAACAGGACCCACCTATCTAATACATAGGACTCTCACTACATATATATATTCACAAGGACTCCTTTATAACAATACATATATTCAGGCCCCTACATTTCCCCCCTTTTCTTTTAACAATTTCTCCATTACACAGTTACAATATCCATATCTGTCCCAGCTCTCAGGCTGCCACAGCTCTCAGCTGTCCTATCTTCATCTGTCCCAGCTCTCAGGCTGCCACAGCTCTCGGCTGTCCTATATTCCACTGTCCCAGCTCTCCGGCTGCCACAGCTCTCGGCTGTCCGGGGGATTCCATACCTAATACATATATTCAGGCCCCTACATTATTGTTGTTGTTATCTTATTGTATTTCATATTTCTGGAGTCCCATCTTAAAGTCCATACCTTCTTGCTGGTCCTATTATGCAGCTCCTCTCTGCAGCACAGTTCCTCATGGCTTCCATAGGGGCTCCTCCTGGGCTCTCGACCCAACCCCCTTTTATCCCAGAGGCCTTCATGAGCTACAGCTGCTACCCAACCAAGGATCCCACAGCTGTAGCTCATCCAGAGCAACAGGACCCACCTATCTAATACATAGGACTCTCACTACATATATATATTCACAAGGACTCCTTTATAACAATACATATATTCAGGCCCCTACACTTTCACGGCTTTTCCCTTAGGAAGAACCCTAATACCCGGCTGATTTACCTTCCTAGGGTTACTGTTAGGCTTAGGCCTAGGACTTTTAAAACCAGGAAGCCCTGGGCTCCAGGCACACTGCAGCTGCGAAAGGCATCCCAAGGGGAGCGCAAAAGTGACGCAACTTGGCTGCCACCACTGATATTTCCATGAGACCATCCCGAAACATAGGTTGATTTTCCTTCCTAGGGTTAAGGTTTGAGTTACGCCTAGGGTAAGGGTCTATTAACCAGAAAGCCCTGAGTTCCAAGAACACAGCAGCTGCGAAGGACTAGCCAAGAAGAGCGCAAAAGTACCACAACATGCCTGCCTCCACAGCTTTTTCCTTGGGGACATGCCTAATTCCTGGCTGATTTGCCTTTCTCGTCTTAGGGTTGGGGTTCGGCCTAGGGCTAGGATTTTTAAAATCAGGAAGCCCTGAGTTCCAGGCACACTGGAGCTGTGAAAGGCATCCAAAAGGGAGTGCAAAAGTGCCACAACATGGCTGCTTTCACGGCTTTTTCCTTGGCAAGAAGCCTAACACCAGGCTGACATACTTTCCCAGGGTTACTGTTAGGCTTAGGCCTAGGGCTAGGATTTTTGAAACTAGGAAGCCCTGGGCTCCAGGCACACTGCAGCTGTGAAAGGCATCCCAAGGGGAGTACAAAAGTGCAACAACATGGCAGCTTTCACAGCTTTTTCCTTGGCAAGAAGCCTAACACCAGGTTGATTTACTTTCCCAGGGTTACTGTTAGGCTTAGGCCTAGGGCTAGGATTTTTGAAACTAGGAAGCCCTTAGCTCCAGGCACACTGCAGCTGTTCAAGGCATCCCAAGGGGAGTACAAAAGTGCAACAACATGGCAGCTTTCACAGCTTTTTCCTTGGCACCATCCCTATACCTAGGCTGATTTATCTGCCTAGGGTTAGGGTTAGGGTTCAGCCTAGGGCTTGGATTTCTTTAACCAGGAAGCCCTGAGTTCCAGGCTTACTTCATCTGCCAAAGGCATCCCAAAGGGAGTGCAGAAGTGCCACAACATGGCTGCTTTCACGGCTTTTTCCTTGGCAAGAAGCCTAACATCAGGCTGATTTACCTTCCCAGGGTTACTGTTAGGCTTAGGCCTAGGGCTAGGATTTTTGAAACTAGGAAGCCCTGGGCTCCAGGCACACTGCAGCTGTTCAAGGCATCCCAAGGGGAGTACAAAAGTGCAACAACATGGCAGCTTTCACAGCTTTTTCCTTGGCACCATCCCTATACCTAGGCTGATTTATCTGCCTAGGGTTAGGGTTAGGGTTCAGCCTAGGGCTTGAATTTTTTTAACCAGGAAGCCCTGAGTTCCAGGCTTACTTCATCTGCCAAAGGCATCCCAAAGGGAGTGCAGAAGTGCCACAACATGGCTGCTTTCACGGCTTTTCCCTTAGGAAGAACCCTAATACCCGGCTGATTTACCTTCCTAGGGTTACTGTTAGGCTTAGGCCTAGGACTTTTAAAACCAGGAAGCCCTGGGCTCCAGGCACACTGCAGCTGCGAAAGGCATCCCAAGGGGAGCGCAAAAGTGACGCAACTTGGCTGCCACCACTGATATTTCCATGAGAGCATCCCGAACCATAGGTTGATTTTCCTTCCTAGGGTTAAGGTTTGAGTTACGCCTAGGGTAAGGGTTCTATTAACCAGAAAGCCCTGAGTTCCAAGAACACAGCAGCTGCGAAGGACTAGCCAAGAAGAGCGCAAAAGTACCACAACATGCCTGCCTCCACAGCTTTTTCCTTGGGGACATGCCTAATTCCTGGCTGATTTGCCTTTCTCGTCTTAGGGTTGGGGTTCGGCCTAGGGCTAGGATTTTTAAAAGCAGGAAGCCCTGAGTTCCAGGCACACTGGAGCTGTGAAAGGCATCCAAAAGGGAGTGCAAAAGTGCCACAACATGGCTGCTTTCACGGCTTTTTCCTTGGCAAGACGCCTAACACCAGGCTGATTTACCTTCCCAGGGTTACTGTTAGGCTTAGGCCTAGGGCTAGGATTTTTAAAACTAGGAAGCCCTTAGCTCCAGGCACACTGCAGCTGTTCAAGGCATCCCAAGGGGAGTACAAAAGTGCAACAACATGGCAGCTTTCACAGCTTTTTCCTTGGCACCATCCCTATACCTAGGCTGATTTATCTGCCTAGGGTTAGGGTTAGGGTTCAGCCTAGGGCTTGAATTTCTTTAACCAGGAAGCCCTGAGTTCCAGGCTTACTTCATCTGCCAAAGGCATCCCAAAGGGAGTGCAGAAGTGCCACAACATGGCTGCTTTCACGGCTTTTCCCTTAGGAAGAACCCTAATACCCGGCTGATTTACCTTCCTAGGGTTACTGTTAGGCTTAGGCCTAGGACTTTTAAAACCAGGAAGCCCTGGGCTCCAGGCACACTGCAGCTGCAAAAGGCATCCCAAGGGGAGCGCAAAAGTGACGCAACTTGGCTGCCACCACTGATATTTCCATGAGACCATCCCGAACCATAGGCTGATTTTCCTTCCTAGGGTTAAGGTTTGAGTTACGCCTAGGGTAAGGGTTCTATTAACCAGAAAGCCCTGAGTTCCAAGAACACAGCAGCTGCGAAGGACTAGCCAAGAAGAGCGCAAAAGTACCACAACATGCCTGCCTCCACAGCTTTTTCCTTGGGGACATGCCTAATTCCTGGCTGATTTGCCTTTCTCGTCTTAGGGTTGGGGTTCGGCCTAGGGCTAGGATTTTTAAAAGCAGGAAGCCCTGAGTTCCAGGCACACTGGAGCTGTGAAAGGCATCCAAAAGGGAGTGCAAAAGTGCCACAACATGGCTGCTTTCACGGCTTTTTCCTTGGCAAGAAGCCTAACATCAGGCTGATTTACTTTCCCAGGGTTACTGTTAGGCTTAGGCCTAGGGCTAGGATTTTTGAAACTAGGAAGCCCTTAGCTCCAGGCACACTGCAGCTGTTCAAGGCATCCCAAGGGGAGTACAAAAGTGCAACAACATGGCAGCTTTCACAGCTTTTTCCTTGGCACCATCCCTATACCTGGGCTGATTTATCTGCCTAAGGTTAGGGTTAGGGTTCAGCCTAGGGCTTGGATTTCTTTAACCAGGAAGCCCTGAGTTCCAGGCTTACTTCATCTGCCAAAGGCATCCCAAAGGGAGTGCAGAAGTGCCACAACATGGCTGCTTTCACGCCTTTTTCCTTGGCAAGACGCCTAACACCAGGCTGACTTACCTTCCCAGGGTTACTGTTAGGCTTAGGCCTAGGGCTAGGATTTTTAAAACTAGGAAGCCCTTAGCTCCAGGCACACTGCAGCTGTTCAAGGCATCCCAAGGCGAGTACAAAAGTGCAACAACATGGCAGCTTTCACAGCTTTTTCCTTGGCACCATCCCTATACCTAGGCTGATTTATCTGCCTAGGGTTAGGGTTAGGGTTCAGCCTAGGGCTTGAATTTCTTTAACCAGGAAGCCCTGAGTTCCAGGCTTACTTCATCTGCCAAAGGCATCCCAAAGGGAGTGCAGAAGTGCCACAACATGGCTGCTTTCATGTTGTTGTTATCTTATTGTATTTCATATTTCTGGAGTCCCATCTTAAAGTCCATACCTTCTTGCTGGTCCTATTATGCAGCTCCTCTCTGCAGCACAGTTCCTCATGGCTTCCATAGGGGCTCCTCCTGGGCTCTCGACCCAACCCCCTTTTATCCCAGAGGCCTTCATGAGCTACAGCTGCTACCCAACCAAGGATCCCACAGCTGTAGCTCATCCAGAGCAACAGGACCCACCTATCTAATACATAGGACTCTCACTACATATATATATTCACAAGGACTCCTTTATAACAATACATATATTCAGGCCCCTACATTTCCCCCCTTTTCTTTTAACAATTTCTCAATTACACAGTTACAATATCCATATCTGTCCCAGCTCCCAGGCTGCCACAGCTCTCGGCTGTCCTATCTTCCACTGTCCCAGCTCTCCAGCTGCCACAGCTCTCGGCTGTCCGGGGGATTCCATACCTAATACATATATTCAGGCCCCTACATTTCCCCCCTTTTCTTTTAACAATTTCTCCATTACACAGTTACAATATCCATATCTGTCCCAGCTCTCAGGCTGCCACAGCTCTCAGCTGTCCTATCTTCATCTGTCCCAGCTCTCAGGCTGCCACAGCTCTCGGCTGTCCTATATTCCACTGTCCCAGCTCTCCGGCTGCCACAGCTCTCGGCTGTCCGGGGGATTCCATACCTAATACATATATTCAGGCCCCTACATTATTGTTGTTGTTATCTTATTGTATTTCATATTTCTGGAGTCCCATCTTAAAGTCCATACCTTCTTGCTGGTCCTATTATGCAGCTCCTCTCTGCAGCACAGTTCCTCATGGCTTCCATAGGGGCTCCTTCTGGGCTCTCGACCCAACCCCCTTTTATCCCAGAGGCCTTCATGAGCTACAGCTGCTACCCAACCAAGGATCCCACAGCTGTAGCTCATCCAGAGCAACAGGACCCACCTATCTAATACATAGGACTCTCACTACATATATATATATTCACAAGGACTCCTTTATAACAATACATATATTCAGGCCCCTACATGGCTGCTTTCACGGCTTTTCCCTTAGGAAGAACCCTAATACCCGGCTGATTTACCTTCCTAGGGTTACTGTTAGGCTTAGGCCTAGGACTTTTAAAACCAGGAAGCCCTGGGCTCCAGGCACACTGCAGCTGCGAAAGGCATCCCAAGGGGAGCGCAAAAGTGATGCAACTTGGCTGCCACCACTGATATTTCCATGAGACCATCCCGAAACATAGGTTGATTTTCCTTCCTAGGGTTAAGGTTTGAGTTACGCCTAGGGTAAGGGTCTATTAACCAGAAAGCCCTGAGTTCCAAGAACACAGCAGCTGCGAAGGACTAGCCAAGAAGAGCGCAAAAGTAGCACAACATGCCTGCCTCCACAGCTTTTTCCTTGGGGACATGCCTAATTCCTGGCTGATTTGCCTTTCTCGTCTTAGGGTTGGGGTTCGGCCTAGGGCTAGGATTTTTAAAATCAGGAAGCCCTGAGTTCCAGGCACACTGGAGCTGTGAAAGGCATCCAAAAGGGAGTGCAAAAGTGCCACAACATGGCTGCTTTCACAGCTTTTTCCTTGGCAAGAAGCCTAACACCAGGCTGACATACTTTCCCAGGGTTACTGTTAGGCTTAGGCCTAGGGCTAGGATTTTTGAAACTAGGAAGCCCTGGGCTCCAGGCACACTGCAGCTGTTCAAGGCATCCCAAGGGGAGTACAAAAGTGCAACAACATGGCAGCTTTCACAGCTTTTTCCTTGGCAAGAAGCCTAACACCAGGCTGATTTACTTTCCCAGGGTTACTGTTAGGCTTAGGCCTAGGGCTAGGATTTTTGAAACTAGGAAGCCCTTAGCTCCAGGCACACTGCAGCTGTTCAAGGCATCCCAAGGGGAGTACAAAAGTGCAACAACATGGCAGCTTTCACAGCTTTTTCCTTGGCACCATCCCTATACCTAGGCTGATTTATCTGCCTAGGGTTAGGGTTAGGGTTCAGCCTAGGGCTTGGATTTCTTTAACCAGGAAGCCCTGAGTTCCAGGCTTACTTCATCTGCCAAAGGCATCCCAAGGGAGTGCAGAAGTGCCACAACATGGCTGCTTTCACGGCTTTTTCCTTGGCAAGAAGCCTAACATCAGGCTGATTTACTTTCCCAGGGTTACTGTTAGGCTTAGGCCTAGGGCTAGGATTTTTGAAACTAGGAAGCCCTTAGCTCCAGGCTTACTTCATCTGCCAAAGGCATCCCAAAGGGAGTGCAGAAGTGCCACAACATGGCTGCTTTCATGTTGTTGTTATCTTATTGTATTTCATATTTCTGGAGTCCCATCTTAAAGTCCATACCTTCTTGCTGGTCCTATTATGCAGCTCCTCTCTGCAGCACAGTTCCTCATGGCTTCCATAGGGGCTCCTCCTGGGCTCTCGACCCAACCCCCTTTTATCCCAGAGGCCTTCATGAGCTACAGCTGCTACCCAACCAAGGATCCCACAGCTGTAGCTCATCCAGAGCAACAGGACCCACCTATCTAATACATAGGACTCTCACTACATATATATATTCACAAGGACTCCTTTATAACAATACATATATTCAGGCCCCTACATTTCCCCCCTTTTCTTTTAACAATTTCTCAATTACACAGTTACAATATCCATATCTGTCCCAGCTCCCAGGCTGCCACAGCTCTCGGCTGTCCTATCTTCCACTGTCCCAGCTCTCCAGCTGCCACAGCTCTCGGCTGTCCGGGGGATTCCATACCTAATACATATATTCAGGCCCCTACATTTCCCCCCTTTTCTTTTAACAATTTCTCCATTACACAGTTACAATATCCATATCTGTCCCAGCTCTCAGGCTGCCACAGCTCTCAGCTGTCCTATCTTCATCTGTCCCAGCTCTCAGGCTGCCACAGCTCTCGGCTGTCCTATATTCCACTGTCCCAGCTCTCCGGCTGCCACAGCTCTCGGCTGTCCGGGGGATTCCATACCTAATACATATATTCAGGCCCCTACATTATTGTTGTTGTTATCTTATTGTATTTCATATTTCTGGAGTCCCATCTTAAAGTCCATACCTTCTTGCTGGTCCTATTATGCAGCTCCTCTCTGCAGCACAGTTCCTCATGGCTTCCATAGGGGCTCCTTCTGGGCTCTCGACCCAACCCCCTTTTATCCCAGAGGCCTTCATGAGCTACAGCTGCTACCCAACCAAGGATCCCACAGCTGTAGCTCATCCAGAGCAACAGGACCCACCTATCTAATACATAGGACTCTCACTACATATATATATATTCACAAGGACTCCTTTATAACAATACATATATTCAGGCCCCTACATTTCCCCCCTTTTCTTTTAACAATTTCTCAATTACACAGTTACAATATCCATATCTGTCCCAGCTCCCAGGCTGCCACAGCTCTCGGCTGTCCTATCTTCCACTGTCCCAGCTCTCCGGCTGCCACAGCTCTCAGCTGTCCGGGGGATTCCATACCTAATACATATATTCAGGCCCCTACATTTCCCCCCTTTTCTTTTAACAATTTCTCAATTACACAGTTACAATATCCATATCTGTCCCAGCTCTCAGGCTGCCACAGCTCTCAGCTGTCCTATCTTCCACTGTCCCAGCTCTCCGGCTGCCACAGCTCTCGGCTGTCCAGGGGAGTCCATACCTTCTCCTTGGCTGCATGTTCTTTATCACGTCGCGGTCACCAATTGTTGTTGTTATCTTATTGTATTTCATATTTCTGGAGTCCCATCTTAAAGTCCATACCTTCTTGCTGGTCCTATTATGCAGCTCCTCTCTGCAGCACAGTTCCTCATGGCTTCCATAGGGGCTCCTTCTGGGCTCTCGACCCAACCCCCTTTTATCCCAGAGGCCTTCATGAGCTACAGCTGCTACCCAACCAAGGATCCCACAGCTGTAGCTCATCCAGAGCAACAGGACCCACCTATCTAATACATAGGACTCTCACTACATATATATATATTCACAAGGACTCCTTTATAACAATACATATATTCAGGCCCCTACACTTTCACGGCTTTTCCCTTAGGAAGAACCCTAATACCCGGCTGATTTACCTTCCTAGGGTTACTGTTAGGCTTAGGCCTAGGACTTTTAAAACCAGGAAGCCCTGGGCTCCAGGCACACTGCAGCTGCGAAAGGCATCCCAAGGGGAGCGCAAAAGTGACGCAACTTGGCTGCCACCACTGATATTTCCATGAGACCATCCCGAAACATAGGTTGATTTTCCTTCCTAGGGTTAAGGTTTGAGTTACGCCTAGGGTAAGGGTCTATTAACCAGAAAGCCCTGAGTTCCAAGAACACAGCAGCTGCGAAGGACTAGCCAAGAAGAGCGCAAAAGTAGCACAACATGCCTGCCTCCACAGCTTTTTCCTTGGGGACATGCCTAATTCCTGGCTGATTTGCCTTTCTCGTCTTAGGGTTGGGGTTCGGCCTAGGGCTAGGATTTTTAAAATCAGGAAGCCCTGAGTTCCAGGCACACTGGAGCTGTGAAAGGCATCCAAAAGGGAGTGCAAAAGTGCCACAACATGGCTGCTTTCACAGCTTTTTCCTTGGCAAGAAGCCTAACACCAGGCTGACATACTTTCCCAGGGTTACTGTTAGGCTTAGGCCTAGGGCTAGGATTTTTGAAACTAGGAAGCCCTGGGCTCCAGGCACACTGCAGCTGTTCAAGGCATCCCAAGGGGAGTACAAAAGTGCAACAACATGGCAGCTTTCACAGCTTTTTCCTTGGCAAGAAGCCTAACACCAGGCTGATTTACTTTCCCAGGGTTACTGTTAGGCTTAGGCCTAGGGCTAGGATTTTTGAAACTAGGAAGCCCTTAGCTCCAGGCACACTGCAGCTGTTCAAGGCATCCCAAGGGGAGTACAAAAGTGCAACAACATGGCAGCTTTCACAGCTTTTTCCTTGGCACCATCCCTATACCTAGGCTGATTTATCTGCCTAGGGTTAGGGTTAGGGTTCAGCCTAGGGCTTGGATTTCTTTAACCAGGAAGCCCTGAGTTCCAGGCTTACTTCATCTGCCAAAGGCATCCCAAGGGAGTGCAGAAGTGCCACAACATGGCTGCTTTCACGGCTTTTTCCTTGGCAAGAAGCCTAACATCAGGCTGATTTACTTTCCCAGGGTTACTGTTAGGCTTAGGCCTAGGGCTAGGATTTTTGAAACTAGGAAGCCCTTAGCTCCAGGCACACTGCAGCTGTTCAAGGCATCCCAAGGGGAGTACAAAAGTGCAACAACATGGCAGCTTTCACAGCTTTTTCCTTGGCACCATCCCTATACCTAGGCTGATTTATCTGCCTAGGGTTAGGGTTAGGGTTCAGCCTAGGGCTTGGATTTCTTTAACCAGGAAGCCCTGAGTTCCAGGCTTACTTCATCTGCCAAAGGCATCCCAAAGGGAGTGCAGAAGTGCCACAACATGGCTGCTTTCACGCCTTTTTCCTTGGCAAGACGCCTAACACCAGGCTGACTTACCTTCCCAGGGTTACTGTTAGGCTTAGGCCTAGGGCTAGGATTTTTAAAACTAGGAAGCCCTTAGCTCCAGGCACACTGCAGCTGTTCAAGGCATCCCAAGGGGAGTACAAAAGTGCAACAACATGGCAGCTTTCACAGCTTTTTCCTTGGCACCATCCCTATACCTAGGCTGATTTATCTGCCTAGGGTTAGGGTTAGGGTTCAGCCTAGGGCTTGAATTTCTTTAACCAGGAAGCCCTGAGTTCCAGGCTTACTTCATCTGCCAAAGGCATCCCAAAGGGAGTGCAGAAGTGCCACAACATGGCTGCTTTCATGTTGTTGTTATCTTATTGTATTTCATATTTCTGGAGTCCCATCTTAAAGTCCATACCTTCTTGCTGGTCCTATTATGCAGCTCCTCTCTGCAGCACAGTTCCTCATGGCTTCCATAGGGGCTCCTCCTGGGCTCTCGACCCAACCCCCTTTTATCCCAGAGGCCTTCATGAGCTACAGCTGCTACCCAACCAAGGATCCCACAGCTGTAGCTCATCCAGAGCAACAGGACCCACCTATCTAATACATAGGACTCTCACTACATATATATATTCACAAGGACTCCTTTATAACAATACATATATTCAGGCCCCTACATTTCCCCCCTTTTCTTTTAACAATTTCTCAATTACACAGTTACAATATCCATATCTGTCCCAGCTCCCAGGCTGCCACAGCTCTCGGCTGTCCTATCTTCCACTGTCCCAGCTCTCCAGCTGCCACAGCTCTCGGCTGTCCGGGGGATTCCATACCTAATACATATATTCAGGCCCCTACATTTCCCCCCTTTTCTTTTAACAATTTCTCCATTACACAGTTACAATATCCATATCTGTCCCAGCTCTCAGGCTGCCACAGCTCTCAGCTGTCCTATCTTCATCTGTCCCAGCTCTCAGGCTGCCACAGCTCTCGGCTGTCCTATATTCCACTGTCCCAGCTCTCCGGCTGCCACAGCTCTCGGCTGTCCGGGGGATTCCATACCTAATACATATATTCAGGCCCCTACATTATTGTTGTTGTTATCTTATTGTATTTCATATTTCTGGAGTCCCATCTTAAAGTCCATACCTTCTTGCTGGTCCTATTATGCAGCTCCTCTCTGCAGCACAGTTCCTCATGGCTTCCATAGGGGCTCCTCCTGGGCTCTCGACCCAACCCCCTTTTATCCCAGAGGCCTTCATGAGCTACAGCTGCTACCCAACCAAGGATCCCACAGCTGTAGCTCATCCAGAGCAACAGGACCCACCTATCTAATACATAGGACTCTCACTACATATATATATTCACAAGGACTCCTTTATAACAATACATATATTCAGGCCCCTACACTTTCACGGCTTTTCCCTTAGGAAGAACCCTAATACCCGGCTGATTTACCTTCCTAGGGTTACTGTTAGGCTTAGGCCTAGGACTTTTAAAACCAGGAAGCCCTGGGCTCCAGGCACACTGCAGCTGCGAAAGGCATCCCAAGGGGAGCGCAAAAGTGACGCAACTTGGCTGCCACCACTGATATTTCCATGAGACCATCCCGAAACATAGGTTGATTTTCCTTCCTAGGGTTAAGGTTTGAGTTACGCCTAGGGTAAGGGTCTATTAACCAGAAAGCCCTGAGTTCCAAGAACACAGCAGCTGCGAAGGACTAGCCAAGAAGAGCGCAAAAGTAGCACAACATGCCTGCCTCCACAGCTTTTTCCTTGGGGACATGCCTAATTCCTGGCTGATTTGCCTTTCTCGTCTTAGGGTTGGGGTTCGGCCTAGGGCTAGGATTTTTAAAATCAGGAAGCCCTGAGTTCCAGGCACACTGGAGCTGTGAAAGGCATCCAAAAGGGAGTGCAAAAGTGCCACAACATGGCTGCTTTCACGGCTTTTTCCTTGGCAAGAAGCCTAACACCAGGCTGACATACTTTCCCAGGGTTACTGTTAGGCTTAGGCCTAGGGCTAGGATTTTTGAAACTAGGAAGCCCTGGGCTCCAGGCACACTGCAGCTGTGAAAGGCATCCCAAGGGGAGTACAAAAGTGCAACAACATGGCAGCTTTCACAGCTTTTTCCTTGGCAAGAAGCCTAACACCAGGTTGATTTACTTTCCCAGGGTTACTGTTAGGCTTAGGCCTAGGGCTAGGATTTTTGAAACTAGGAAGCCCTTAGCTCCAGGCACACTGCAGCTGTTCAAGGCATCCCAAGGGGAGTACAAAAGTGCAACAACATGGCAGCTTTCACAGCTTTTTCCTTGGCACCATCCCTATACCTAGGCTGATTTATCTGCCTAGGGTTAGGGTTAGGGTTCAGCCTAGGGCTTGGATTTCTTTAACCAGGAAGCCCTGAGTTCCAGGCTTACTTCATCTGCCAAAGGCATCCCAAAGGGAGTGCAGAAGTGCCACAACATGGCTGCTTTCACGGCTTTTTCCTTGGCAAGAAGCCTAACATCAGGCTGATTTACCTTCCCAGGGTTACTGTTAGGCTTAGGCCTAGGGCTAGGATTTTTGAAACTAGGAAGCCCTGGGCTCCAGGCACACTGCAGCTGTTCAAGGCATCCCAAGGGGAGTACAAAAGTGCAACAACATGGCAGCTTTCACAGCTTTTTCCTTGGCACCATCCCTATACCTAGGCTGATTTATCTGCCTAGGGTTAGGGTTAGGGTTCAGCCTAGGGCTTGAATTTTTTTAACCAGGAAGCCCTGAGTTCCAGGCTTACTTCATCTGCCAAAGGCATCCCAAAGGGAGTGCAGAAGTGCCACAACATGGCTGCTTTCACGGCTTTTCCCTTAGGAAGAACCCTAATACCCGGCTGATTTACCTTCCTAGGGTTACTGTTAGGCTTAGGCCTAGGACTTTTAAAACCAGGAAGCCCTGGGCTCCAGGCACACTGCAGCTGCGAAAGGCATCCCAAGGGGAGCGCAAAAGTGACGCAACTTGGCTGCCACCACTGATATTTCCATGAGAGCATCCCGAACCATAGGTTGATTTTCCTTCCTAGGGTTAAGGTTTGAGTTACGCCTAGGGTAAGGGTTCTATTAACCAGAAAGCCCTGAGTTCCAAGAACACAGCAGCTGCGAAGGACTAGCCAAGAAGAGCGCAAAAGTACCACAACATGCCTGCCTCCACAGCTTTTTCCTTGGGGACATGCCTAATTCCTGGCTGATTTGCCTTTCTCGTCTTAGGGTTGGGGTTCGGCCTAGGGCTAGGATTTTTAAAAGCAGGAAGCCCTGAGTTCCAGGCACACTGGAGCTGTGAAAGGCATCCAAAAGGGAGTGCAAAAGTGCCACAACATGGCTGCTTTCACGGCTTTTTCCTTGGCAAGACGCCTAACACCAGGCTGATTTACCTTCCCAGGGTTACTGTTAGGCTTAGGCCTAGGGCTAGGATTTTTAAAACTAGGAAGCCCTTAGCTCCAGGCACACTGCAGCTGTTCAAGGCATCCCAAGGGGAGTACAAAAGTGCAACAACATGGCAGCTTTCACAGCTTTTTCCTTGGCACCATCCCTATACCTAGGCTGATTTATCTGCCTAGGGTTAGGGTTAGGGTTCAGCCTAGGGCTTGAATTTCTTTAACCAGGAAGCCCTGAGTTCCAGGCTTACTTCATCTGCCAAAGGCATCCCAAAGGGAGTGCAGAAGTGCCACAACATGGCTGCTTTCACGGCTTTTCCCTTAGGAAGAACCCTAATACCCGGCTGATTTACCTTCCTAGGGTTACTGTTAGGCTTAGGCCTAGGACTTTTAAAACCAGGAAGCCCTGGGCTCCAGGCACACTGCAGCTGCAAAAGGCATCCCAAGGGGAGCGCAAAAGTGACGCAACTTGGCTGCCACCACTGATATTTCCATGAGACCATCCCGAACCATAGGCTGATTTTCCTTCCTAGGGTTAAGGTTTGAGTTACGCCTAGGGTAAGGGTTCTATTAACCAGAAAGCCCTGAGTTCCAAGAACACAGCAGCTGCGAAGGACTAGCCAAGAAGAGCGCAAAAGTACCACAACATGCCTGCCTCCACAGCTTTTTCCTTGGGGACATGCCTAATTCCTGGCTGATTTGCCTTTCTCGTCTTAGGGTTGCGGTTCGGCCTAGGGCTAGGATTTTTAAAATCAGGAAGCCCTGAGTTCCAGGCACACTGGACCTGTGAAAGGCATCCAAAAGGGAGTGCAAAAGTGCCACAACATGGCTGTTTCACGGCTTTTTCCTTGGCAAGAAGCCTAACATCAGGCTGATTTACTTTCCCAGGGTTACTGTTAGGCTTTGGCCTAGGGCTAGGATTTTTAAAACTAGGAAGCCCTTAGCTCCAGGCACACTGCAGCTGTTCAAGGCATCCCAAGGGGAGTACAAAAGTGCAACAACATGGCAGCTTTCACAGCTTTTTCCTTGGCACCATCCCTATACCTAGGCTGATTTATCTGCCTAGGGTTAGGGTTAGGGTTCAGCCTAGGGCTTGGATTTCTTTAACCAGGAAGCCCTGAGTTCCAGGCTTACTTCATCTGCCAAAGGCATCCCAAAGGGAGTGCAGAAGTGCCACAACATGGCTGCTTTCACGGCTTATTCCTTGGCAAGAAGCCTAACATCAGGCTGATTTACTCTCCCAGGGTTACTGTTAGGCTTAGGCCTAGGGCTAGGATTTTTGAAACTAGGAAGCCCTTAGCTCCAGGCACACTGCAGCTGTTCAAGGCATCCAAGGGGAGTACAAAAGTGCAACAACATGGCAGCTTTCACAGCTTTTTCCTTGGCACCATCCCTATACCTAGGCTGATTTATCTGCCTAGGGTTAGGGTTAGGGTTCAGCCTAGGGCTTGGATTTCTTTAACCAGGAAGCCCTGAGTTCCAGGCTTACTTCATCTGCCAAAGGCATCCCAAAGGGAGTGCAAAAGTGCCACAACATGGCTGCTTTCACGGCTTTTTCCTTGGCAAGAAGCCTAACATCAGGCTGATTTACTTTCCCAGGGTTACTGTTAGGCTTAGGCCTAGGGCTAGGATTTTTGAAACTAGGAAGCCCTTAGCTCCAGGCACACTGCAGCTGTTCAAGGCATCCCAAGGGGAGTACAAAAGTGCAACAACATGGCAGCTTTCACAGCTTTTTTCTTGGCACCATCCCTATACCTAGGCTGATTTATCTGCCTAGGGTTTGGGTTAGGGTTCAGCCTAGGGCTTGAATTTTTTTAACCAGGAAGACCTGAGTTCCAGGCTTACTTCATCTGCCAAAGGCATCCCAAAGGGAGTGCAGAAGTGCCACAACATGGCTGCTTTCACGGCTTTTCCCTTAGGAAGAACCCTAATACCCGGCTGATTTACCTTCCTAGGGTTACTGTTAGGCTTAGGCCTAGGACTTTTAAAACCAGGAAGCCCTGGGCTCCAGGCACACTGCAGCTGCAAAAGGCATCCCAAGGGGAGCGCAAAAGTGACGCAACTTGGCTGCCACCACTGATATTTCCATGAGACCATCCCGAACCATAGGTTGATTTTCCTTCCTAGGGTTAAGGTTTGAGTTACGCCTAGGGTAAGGGTTCTATTAACCAGAAAGCCCTGAGTTCCAAGAACACAGCAGCTGCGAAGGACTAGCCAAGAAGAGCGCAAAAGTACCACAACATGCCTGCCTCCACAGCTTTTTCCTTGGGGACATGCCTAATTCCTGGCTGATTTGCCTTTCTCGTCTTAGGGTTGCGGTTCGGCCTAGGGCTAGGATTTTTAAAAGCAGGAAGCCCTGAGTTCCAGGCACACTGGAGCTGTGAAAGGCATCCAAAAGGGAGTGCAAAAGTGCCACAACATGGCTGCTTTCACGGCTTTTTCCTTGGCAAGACGCCTAACACCAGGCTGACTTACCTTCCCAGGGTTACTGTTAGGCTTAGGCCTAGGGCTAGGATTTTTAAAACTAGGAAGCCCTTAGCTCCAGGCACACTGCAGCTGTTCAAGGCATCCCAAGGGGAGTACAAAAGTGCAACAACATGGCAGCTTTCACAGCTTTTTCCTTGGCACCATCCCTATACCTAGGCTGATTTATCTGCCTAGGGTTAGGGTTAGGGTTCAGCCTAGGGCTTGAATTTCTTTAACCAGGAAGCCCTGAGTTCCAGGCTTACTTCATCTGCCAAAGGCATCCCAAAGGGAGTGCAGAAGTGCCACAACATGGCTGCTTTCACGGCTTTTTCCTTGGCAAGAAGCCTAACACCAGGCTGACATACTTTCCCAGGGTTACTGTTAGGCTTAGGCCTAGGGCTAGGATTTTTGAAACTAGGAAGCCCTTAGCTCCAGGCACACTGCAGCTGTTCAAGGCATCCCAAGGGGAGTACAAAAGTGCAACAACATGGCAGCTTTCACAGCTTTTTCCTTGGCACCATCCCTATACCTAGGCTGATTTATCTGCCTAGGGTTAGGGTTAGGGTTCAGCCTAGGGCTTGAATTTTTTTAACCAGGAAGCCCTGAGTTCCAGGCTTACTTCATCTGCCAAAGGCATCCCAAAGGGAGTGCAGAAGTGCCACAACATGGCTGCTTTCACGGCTTTTCCCTTAGGAAGAACCCTAATACCCGGCTGATTTACCTTCCTAGGGTTACTGTTAGGCTTAGGCCTAGGACTTTTAAAACCAGGAAGCCCTGGGCTCCAGGCACACTGCAGCTGAGAAAGGCATCCCAAGGGGAGCGCAAAAGTGACGCAACTTGGCTGCCACCACTGATATTTCCATGAGACCATCCCGAACCATAGGCTGATTTTCCTTCCTAGGGTTAAGGTTTGAGTTACGCCTAGGGTAAGGGTCTATTAACCAGAAAGCCCTGAGTTCCAAGAACACAGCAGCTGCGAAGGACTAGCCAAGAAGAGCGCAAAAGTACCACAACATGCCTGCCTCCACAGCTTTTTCCTTGGGGACATGCCTAATTCCTGGCTGATTTGCCTTTCTCGTCTTAGGGTTGGGGTTCGGCCTAGGGCTAGGATTTTTAAAATCAGGAAGCCCTGAGTTCCAGGCACACTGGAGCTGTGAAAGGCATCCAAAAGGGAGTGCAAAAGTGCCACAACATGGCTGCTTTCACGGCTTTTTCCTTGGCAAAAAGCCTAACACCAGGCTGACATACTTTCCCAGGGTTACTGTTAGGCTTAGGCCTAGGGCTAGGATTTTTGAAACTAGGAAGCCCTGGGCTCCAGGCACACTGCAGCTGTTCAAGGCATCCCAAGGGGAGTACAAAAGTGCAACAACATGGCAGCTTTCACAGCTTTTTCCTTGGCACCATCCCTATACCTAGGTTGATTTATCTGCCTAGGGTTAGGGTTAGGGTTCAGCCTAGGGCTTGGATTTCTTTAACCAGGAAGCCCTGAGTTCCAGGCTTACTTCATCTGCCAAAGGCATCCCAAAGGGAGTGCAGAAGTGCCACAACATGGCTGCTTTCACGGCTTTTCCCTTAGGAAGAACCCTAATACCCGGCTGATTTACCTTCCTAGGGTTACTGTTAGGCTTAGGCCTAGGACTTTTAAAACCAGGAAGCCCTGGGCTCCAGGCACACTGCAGCTGCAAAAGGCATCCCAAGGGGAGCGCAAAAGTGACGCAACTTGGCTGCCACCACTGATATTTCCATGAGACCATCCCGAACCATAGGTTGATTTTCCTTCCTAGGGTTAAGGTTTGAGTTACGCCTAGGGTAAGGGTTCTATTAACCAGAAAGCCCTGAGTTCCAAGAACACAGCAGCTGCGAAGGACTAGCCAAGAAGAGCGCAAAAGTAGCACAACATGCCTGCCTCCACAGCTTTTTCCTTGGGGACATGCCTAATTCCTGGCTGATTTGCCTTTCTCGTCTTAGGGTTGGGGTTCGGCCTAGGGCTAGGATTTTTAAAATCAGGAAGCCCTGAGTTCCAGGCACACTGGAGCTGTGAAAGGCATCCAAAAGGGAGTGCAAAAGTGCCACAACATGGCTGCTTTCACAGCTTTTTCCTTGGCAAGAAGCCTAACACCAGGCTGACATACTTTCCCAGGGTTACTGTTAGGCTTAGGCCTAGGGCTAGGATTTTTGAAACTAGGAAGCCCTGGGCTCCAGGCACACTGCAGCTGTTCAAGGCATCCCAAGGGGAGTACAAAAGTGCAACAACATGGCAGCTTTCACAGCTTTTTCCTTGGCACCATCCCTATACCTAGGCTGATTTATCTGCCTAGGGTTAGGGTTAGGCTTCAGCCTAGGGCTTGGATTTCTTTAACCAGGAAGCCCTGAGTTCCAGGCTTACTTCATCTGCCAAAGGCATCCCAAAGGGAGTGCAGAAGTGCCACAACATGGCTGCTTTCACGGCTTTTCCCTTAGGAAGAACCCTAATACCCGGCTGATTTACCTTCCTAGGGTTACTGTTAGGCTTAGGCCTAGGACTTTTAAAACCAGGAAGCCCTGGGCTCCAGGCACACTGCAGCTGCAAAAGGCATCCCAAGGGGAGCGCAAAAGTGACGCAACTTGGCTGCCACCACTGATATTTCCATGAGACCATCCCGAACCATAGGCTGATTTTCCTTCCTAGGGTTAAGGTTTGAGTTACGCCTAGGGTAAGGGTTCTATTAACCAGAAAGCCCTGAGTTCCAAGAACACAGCAGCTGCGAAGGACTAGCCAAGAAGAGCGCAAAAGTACCACAACATGCCTGCCTCCACAGCTTTTTCCTTGGGGACATGCCTAATTCCTGGCTGATTTGCCTTTCTCGTCTTAGGGTTGGGGTTCGGCCTAGGGCTAGGATTTTTAAAAGCAGGAAGCCCTGAGTTCCAGGCACACTGGAGCTGTGAAAGGCATCCAAAAGGGAGTGCAAAAGTGCCACAACATGGCTGTTTCACGGCTTTTTCCTTGGCAAGAAGCCTAACATCAGGCTGATTTACTTTCCCAGGGTTACTGTTAGGCTTAGGCCTAGGGCTAGGATTTTTGAAACTAGGAAGCCCTTAGCTCCAGGCACACTGCAGCTGTTCAAGGCATCCCAAGGGGAGTACAAAAGTGCAACAACATGGCAGCTTTCACAGCTTTTTCCTTGGCACCATCCCTATACCTAGGCTGATTTATCTGCCTAGGGTTAGGGTTAGGGTTCAGCCTAGGGCTTGAATTTTTATACCAGGAAGCCCTGAGTTCCAGGCTTACTTCATCTGCCAAAGGCATCCCAAAGGGAGTGCAGAAGTGCCACAACATGGCTGCTTTCACGGCTTTTCCCTTAGGAAGAACCCTAATACCCGGCTGATTTACCTTCCTAGGGTTACTGTTAGGCTTAGGCCTAGGACTTTTAAAACCAGGAAGCCCTGGGCTCCAGGCACACTGCAGCTGCAAAAGGCATCCCAAGGGGAGCGCAAAAGTGACGCAACTTGGCTGCCACCACTGATATTTCCATGAGACCATCCCGAACCATAGGCTGATTTTCCTTCCTAGGGTTAAGGTTTGAGTTACGCCTAGGGTAAGGGTCTATTAACCAGAAAGCCCTGAGTTCCAAGAACACAGCAGCTGCGAAGGACTAGCCAAGAAGAGCGCAAAAGTACCACAACATGCCTGCCTCCACAGCTTTTTCCTTGGGGACATGCCTAATTCCTGGCTGATTTGCCTTTCTCGTCTTAGGGTTGGGGTTCGGCCTAGGGCTAGGATTTTTAAAATCAGGAATCCCTGAGTTCCAGGCACACTGGAGCTGTGAAAGGCATCCAAAAGGGAGTGCAAAAGTGCCACAACATGGCTGCTTTCACGGCTTTTTCCTTGGCAAGAAACCTAACATCAGGCTGATTTACTTTCCCAGGGTTACTGTTAGGCTTAGGCCTAGGGCTAGGATTTTTGAAACTAGGAAGCCCTGGGCTCCAGGCACACTGCAGCTGTTCAAGGCATCCCAAGGGGAGTACAAAAGTGCAACAACATGGCAGCTTTCACAGCTTTTTCCTTGGCACCATCCCTATACCTAGGCTGATTTATCTGCCTAGGGTTAGGGTTAGGGTTCAGCCTAGGGCTTGGATTTCTTTAACCAGGAAGCCCTGAGTTCCAGGCTTACTTCATCTGCCAAAGGCATCCCAAAGGGAGTGCAGAAGTGCCACAACATGGCTGCTTTCACGGCTTTTCCCTTAGGAAGAACCCTAATACCCGGCTGATTTACCTTCCTAGGGTTACTGTTAGGCTTAGGCCTAGGACTTTTAAAACCAGGAAGCCCTGGGCTCCAGGCACACTGCAGCTGCGAAAGGCATCCCAAGGAGAGCGCAAAAGTGACGCAACTTGGCTGCCACCACTGATATTTCCATGAGACCATCCCGAACCATAGGCTGATTTTCCTTCCTAGGGTTAAGGTTTGAGTTACGCCTAGGGTAAGGGTTCTATTAACCAGAAAGCCCTGAGTTCCAAGAACACAGCAGCTGCGAAGGACTAGCCAAGAAGAGTGCAAAAGTACCACAACATGCCTGCCTCCACAGCTTTTTCCTTGGGGACATGCCTAATTCCTGGCTGATTTGCCTTTCTCGTCTTAGGGTTGGGGTTCGGCCTAGGGCTAGGATTTTTAAAAGCAGGAAGCCCTGAGTTCCAGGCACACTGGAGCTGTGAAAGGCATCCAAAAGGGAGTGCAAAAGTGCCACAACATGGCTGCTTTCACGGCTTTTTCCTTGGCAAGAAGCCTAACACCAGGCTGATTTACTTTCCCAGGGTTACTGTTAGGCTTAGGCCTAGGGCTAGGATTTTTGAAACTAGGAAGCCCTTAGCTCCAGGCACACAGCAGCTGTTCAAGGCATCCCAAGGGGAGTACAAAAGTGCAACAACATGGCAGCTTTCACAGCTTTTTCCTTGGCAAGAAGCCTAACACCAGGCTGATTTACTTTCCCAGGGTTACTGTTAGGCGTAGGCCTAGGGCTAGGATTTTTGAAACTAGGAAGCCCTTAGCTCCAGGCACACTGCAGCTGTTCAAGGCATCCCAAGGGGAGTACAAAAGTGCAACAACATGGCAGCTTTCACAGCTTTTTCCTTGGCACCATCCCTATACCTAGGCTGATTTATCTGCCTAGGGTTAGGGTTAGGGTTCAGCCTAGGGCTTGGATTTCTTTAACCAGGAAGCCCTGAGTTCCAGGCTTACTTCATCTGCCAAAGGCATCCCAAAGGGAGTGCAGAAGTGCCACAACATGGCTGCTTTCACGGCTTTTTCCTTGGCAAGAAGCCTAACATCAGGCTGATTTACCTTCCCAGGGTTACTGTTAGGCTTAGGCCTAGGGCTAGGATTTTTGAAACTAGGAAGCCCTTAGCTCCAGGCACACTGCAGCTGTTCAAGGCATCCCAAGGGGAGTACAAAAGTGCAACAACATGGCAGCTTTCGCAGCTTTTTCCTTGGCACCATCCCTATACCTAGGCTGATTTATCTGCCTAGGGTTAGGGTTAGGGTTCAGCCTAGGGCTTGAATTTTTTTAACCAGGAAGCCCTGAGTTCCAGGCTTACTTCATCTGCCAAAGGCATCCCAAAGGGAGTGCAGAAGTGCCACAACATGGCTGCTTTTACGGCTTTTCCCTTAGGAAGAACCCTAATACCCGGCTGATTTACCTTCCTAGGGTTACTGTTAGGCTTAGGCCTAGGACTTTTAAAACCAGGAAGCCCTGGGCTCCAGGCACACTGCAGCTGCGAAAGGCATCCCAAGGGGAGCGCAAAAGTGACGCAACTTGGCTGCCACCACTGATATTTCCATGAGACCATCCCGAACCATAGGTTGATTTTCCTTCCTAGGGTTAAGGTTTGAGTTACGCCTAGGGTAAGGGTTCTATTAACCAGAAAGCCCTGAGTTCCAAGAACACAGCAGCTGCGAAGGACTAGCCAAGAAGAGCGCAAAAGTACCACAACATGCCTGCCTCCACAGCTTTTTCCTTGGGGACATGCCTAATTCCTGGCTGATTTGCCTTTCTCGTCTTAGGGTTGGGGTTCGGCCTAGGGCTAGGATTTTTAAAAGCAGGAAGCCCTGAGTTCCAGGCACACTGGAGCTGTGAAAGGCATCCAAAAGGGAGTGCAAAAGTGCCACAACATGGCTGCTTTCACGGCTTTTTCCTTGGCAAGAAGCCTAACACCAGGCTGATTTGCCTTCCCAGGGTTACTGTTAGGCTTAGGCCTAGGGCTAGGATTTTTGAAACTAGGAAGCCCTTAGCTCCAGGCACACTGCAGCTGTTCAAGGCATCCCAAGGGGAGTACAAAAGTGCAACAACATGGCAGCTTTCACAGCTTTTTCCTTGGCACCATCCCTATACCTAGGCTGATTTATCTGCCTAGGGTTAGGGTTAGGGTTCAGCCTAGGGCTTGGATTTCTTTAACCAGGAAGCCCTGAGTTCCAGGCTTACTTCATCTGCCAAAGGCATCCCAAAGGGAGTGCAGAAGTGCCACAACATGGCTGCTTTCACGGCTTTTCCCTTAGGAAGAACCCTAATACCCGGCTGATTTACCTTCCTAGGGTTACTGTTACGCTTAGGCCTAGGACTTTTAAAACCAGGAAGCCCTGGGCTCCAGGCACACTGCAGCTGTGAAAGGCATCCCAAGGGGAGCGCAAAAGTGACGCAACTTGGCTGCCACCACTGATATTTCCATGAGACCATCCCGAACCATAGGCTGATTTTCCTTCCTAGGGTTAAGGTTTGAGTTACGCCTAGGGTAAGGGTTCTATTAACCAGAAAGCCCTGAGTTCCAAGAACACAGCAGCTGCGAAGGACTAGCCAAGAAGAGCGCAAAAGTACCACAACATGCCTGCCTCCACAGCTTTTTCCTTGGGGACATGCCTAATTCCTGGCTGATTTGCCTTTCTCGTCTTAGGGTTGGGGTTCGGCCTAGGGCTAGGATTTTTAAAAGCAGGAAGCCCTGAGTTCCAGGCACACTGGAGCTGTGAAAGGCATCCAAAAGGGAGTGCAAAAGTGCCACAACATGGCTGCTTTCACGGCTTTTTCCTTGGCAAGAAGCCTAACATCAGGCTGATTTACTTTCCCAGGGTTACTGTTAGGCTTAGGCCTAGGGCTAGGATTTTTAAAACTAGGAAGCCCTGGGCTCCAGGCACACTGCAGCTGTTCAAGGCATCCCAAGGGGAGTACAAAAGTGCAACAACATGGCAGCTTTCACAGCTTTTTCCTTGGCACCATCCCTATACCTAGGCTGATTTATCTGCCTAGGGTTAGGGTTAGGGTTCAGCCTAGGGCTTGGATTTCTTTAACCAGGAAGCCCTGAGTTCCAGGCTTACTTCATCTGCCAAAGGCATCCCAAAGGGAGTGCAGAAGTGCCACAACATGGCTGCTTTCACGGCTTTTCCCTTAGGAAGAACCCTAATACCCGGCTGATTTACCTTCCTAGGGTTACTGTTAGGCTTAGGCCTAGGACTTTTAAAACCAGGAAGCCCTGGGCTCCAGGCACACTGCAGCTGTGAAAGGCATCCCAAGGGGAGCGCAAAAGTGACGCAACTTGGCTGCCACCACTGATATTTCCATGAGACCATCCCGAACCATAGGCTGATTTTCCTTCCTAGGGTTAAGGTTTGAGTTACGCCTAGGGTAAGGGTCTATTAACCAGAAAGCCCTGAGTTCCAAGAACACAGCAGCTGCGAAGGACTAGCCAAGAAGAGCGCAAAAGTACCACAACATGCCTGCCTCCACAGCTTTTTCCTTGGGGACATGCCTAATTCCTGGCTGATTTGCCTTTCTCGTCTTAGGGTTGGGGTTCGGCCTAGGGCTAGGATTTTTAAAATCAGGAAGCCCTGAGTTCCAGGCACACTGGAGCTGTGAAAGCCATCCAAAAGGGAGTGCAAAAGTGCCACAACATGGCTGCTTTCACGGCTTTTTCCTTGGCAAGAAGCCTAACATCAGGCTGATTTACTTTCGCAGGGTTACTGTTAGGCTTAGGCCTAGGGCTAGGATTTTTGAAACTAGGAAGCCCTTAGCTCCAGGCACACTGCAGCTGTTCAAGGCATCCCAAGGGGAGTACAAAAGTGCAACAACATGGCAGCTTTCACAGCTTTTTCCTTGGCACCATCCCTATACCTAGGCTGATTTATCTGCCTAGGGTTAGGGTTAGGGTTCAGCCTAGGGCTTGGATTTCTTTAACCAGGAAGCCCTGAGTTCCAGGCTTACTTCATCTGCCAAAGGCATCCCAAAGGGAGTGCAGAAGTGCCACAACATGGCTGCTTTCACGGCTTTTTCCTTGGCAAGAAGCCTAACATCAGGCTGATTTACTTTCCCAGGGTTACTGTTAGGCTTAGGCCTAGGGCTAGGATTTTTGAAACTAGGAAGCCCTTAGCTCCAGGCACACTGCAGCTGTTCAAGGCATCCCAAGGGGAGTACAATAGTGCAACAACATGGCAGCTTTCACAGCTTTTTCCTTGGCACCATCCCTATACCTGGGCTGATTTATCTGCCTAGGGTTAGGGTTAGGGTTCAGCCTAGGGCTTGAATTTCTTTAACCAGGAAGCCCTGAGTTCCAGGCTTACTTCATCTGCCAAAGGCATCCCAAAGGGAGTGCAGAAGTGCCACAACATGTCTGCTTTCACGGCTTTTCCCTTAGGAAGAACCCTAATACCCGGCTGATTTACCTTCCTAGGGTTACTGTTAGGCTTAGGCCTAGGACTTTTAAAACCAGGAAGCCCTGGGCTCCAGGCACACTGCAGCTGCGAAAGGCATCCAAAGGGGAGCGCAAAAGTGACGCAACTTGGCTGCCACCACTGATATTTCCATGAGACCATCCCGAACCATAGGCTGATTTTCCTTCCTAGGGTTAAGGTTTGAGTTACGCCTAGGGTAAGGGTTCTATTAACCAGAAAGCCCTGAGTTCCAAGAACACAGCAGCTGCGAAGGACTAGCCAAGAAGAGCGCAAAAGTACCACAACATGCCTGCCTCCACAGCTTTTTCCTTGGGGACATGCCTAATTCCTGGCTGATTTGCCTTTCTCGTCATAGGGTTGGGGTTCGGCCTAGGGCTAGGATTTTTAAAAGCAGGAAGCCCTGAGTTCCAGGCACACTGGAGCTGTGAAAGGCATCCAAAAGTGATTGCAAAAGTGCCACAACATGGCTGCTTTCACGGCTTGTTCCTTGGCAAGAAGCCTAACACCAGGCTGACTTACCTTCCCAGGGTTACTGTTAGGCTTAGGCCTAGGGCTAGGATTTTTAAAACTAGGAAGCCCTTAGCTCCAGGCACACTGCAGCTGTTCAAGGCATCCCAAGGGGAGTACAAAAGTGCAACAACATGGCAGCTTTCACAGCTTTTTCCTTGGCACCATCCCTATACCTAGGCTGATTTATCTGCCTAGGGTTAGGGTTAGGGTTCAGCCTAGGGCTTGAATTTCTTTAACCAGGAAGCCCTGAGTTCCAGGCTTACTTCATCTGCCAAAGGCATCCCAAAGGGAGTGCAGAAGTGCCACAACATGGCTGCTTTCACGGCTTTTCCCTTAGGAAGAGCCCTAATACCCGGCTGATTTACCTTCCTAGGGTTACTGTTAGGCTTAGGCCTAGGACTTTTAAAACCAGGAAGCCCTGGGCTCCAGGCACACTGCAGCTGTGAAAGGCATCCCAAGGGGAGCGCAAAAGTGACGCAACTTGGCTGCCACCACTGATATTTCCATGAGACCATCCCGAACCATAGGTTGATTTTCCTTCCTAGGGTTAAGGTTTGAGTTACGCCTAGGGTAAGGGTTCTATTAACCAGAAAGCCCTGAGTTCCAAGAACACAGCAGCTGCGAAGGACTAGCCAAGAAGAGCGCAAAAGTACCACAACATGCCTGCCTCCACAGCTTTTTCCTTGGGGACATGCCTAATTCCTGGCTGATTTGCCTTTCTCGTCTTAGGGTTGGGGTTCGGCCTAGGGCTAGGATTTTTAAAAGCAGGAAGCCCTGAGTTCCAGGCACACTGCAGCTGTGAAAGGCATCCAAAAGGGAGTGCAAAAGTGCCACAACATGGCTGCTTTCACGGCTTTTTCCTTGGCAAGAAGCCTAACACCAGGCTGATTTGCCTTCCCAGGGTTACTGTTAGGCTTAGGCCTAGGGCTACGATTTTTAAAACTAGGAAGCCCTGGGCTCCAGGCACACTGCAGCTGTTCAAGGCATCCCAAGGGGAGTACAAAAGTGCAACAACATGGCAGCTTTCACAGCTTTTTCCTTGGCACCATCCCTATACCTAGGCTGATTTATCTGCCTAGGGTTAGGGTTAGGGTTCAGCCTAGGGCTTGAATTTTTTTTAACCAGGAAGCCCTGAGTTCCAGGCTTACTTCATCTGCCAAAGGCATCCCAAAGGGAGTGCAGAAGTGCCACAACATGGCTGCTTTCACGGCTTTTCCCTTAGGAAGAACCCTAATACCCGGCTGATTTACCTTCCTAGGGTTACTGTTAGGCTTAGGCCTAGGACTTTTAAAACCAGGAAGCCCTGGGCTCCAGGCACACTGCAGCTGTGAAAGGCATCCCAAGGGCAGCGCAAAAGTGACGCAACTTGGCTGCCACCACTGATATTTCCATGAGACCATCCCGAACCATAGGATGATTTTCCTTCCTAGGGTTAAGGTTTGAGTTACGCCTAGGGTAAGGGTTCTATTAACCAGAAAGCCCTGAGTTCCAAGAACACAGCAGCTGCGAAGGACTAGCCAAGAAGAGCGCAAAAGTACCACAACATGCCTGCCTCCACAGCTTTTTCCTTGGGGACATGCCTAATTCCTGGCTGATTTGCCTTTCTCGTCTTAGGGTTGGGGTTCGGCCTAGGGCTAGGATTTTTAAAAGCAGGAAGCCCTGAGTTCCAGGCACACTGGAGCTGTGAAAGGCATCCAAAAGGGAGTGCAAAA
This sequence comes from Ammospiza nelsoni, assembly GCF_027579445.1. NCBI lineage: Eukaryota > Metazoa > Chordata > Aves > Passeriformes > Passerellidae > Ammospiza > Ammospiza nelsoni. The sequence continues at coordinate 1,071,947 of NW_026683194.1, forward strand.
GTGCCACAACATGGCTGCTTTCACGGCTTTTTCCTTGGCAAGAAGCCTAACACCAGGCTGATTTACTTTCCCAGGGTTACTGTTAGGCTTAGGCCTAGGGCTAGGATTTTTGAAACTAGGAAGCCCTTAGCTCCAGGCACACAGCAGCTGTTCAAGGCATCCCAAGGGGAGTACAAAAGTGCAACAACATGGCAGCTTTCACAGCTTTTTCCTTGGCAAGAAGCCTAACACCAGGCTGATTTACTTTCCCAGGGTTACTGTTAGGCGTAGGCCTAGGGCTAGGATTTTTGAAACTAGGAAGCCCTTAGCTCCAGGCACACTGCAGCTGTTCAAGGCATCCCAAGGGGAGTACAAAAGTGCAACAACATGGCAGCTTTCACAGCTTTTTCCTTGGCACCATCCCTATACCTAGGCTGATTTATCTGCCTAGGGTTAGGGTTAGGGTTCAGCCTAGGGCTTGAATTTTTTTAACCAGGAAGCCCTGAGTTCCAGGCTTACTTCATCTGCCAAAGGCATCCCAAAGGGAGTGCAGAAGTGCCACAACATGGCTGCTTTCACGGCTTTTCCCTTAGGAAGAGCCCTAATACCCGGCTGATTTACCTTCCTAGGGTTACTGTTAGGCTTAGGCCTAGGACTTTTAAAACCAGGAAGCCCTGGGCTCCAGGCACACTGCAGCTGTGAAAGGCATCCCAAGGGGAGCGCAAAAGTGACGCAACTTGGCTGCCACCACTGATATTTCCATGAGACCATCCCGAACCATAGGTTGATTTTCCTTCCTAGGGTTAAGGTTTGAGTTACGCCTAGGGTAAGGGTTCTATTAACCAGAAAGCCCTGAGTTCCAAGAACACAGCAGCTGCGAAGGACTAGCCAAGAAGAGCGCAAAAGTACCACAACATGCCTGCCTCCACAGCTTTTTCCTTGGGGACATGCCTAATTCCTGGCTGATTTGCCTTTCTCGTCTTAGGGTTGGGGTTCGGCCTAGGGCTAGGATTTTTAAAAGCAGGAAGCCCTGAGTTCCAGGCACACTGGAGCTGTGAAAGGCATCCAAAAGGGAGTGCAAAAGTGCCACAACATGGCTGCTTTCACGGCTTTTTCCTTGGCAAGAAGCCTAACACCAGGCTGATTTGCCTTCCCAGGGTTACTGTTAGGCTTAGGCCTAGGGCTAGGATTTTTGAAACTAGGAAGCCCTGGGCTCCAGGCACACTGCAGCTGTTCAAGGCATCCCAAGGGGAGTACAAAAGTGCAACAACATGGCAGCTTTCACAGCTTTTTCCTTGGCACCATCCCTATACCTAGGCTGATTTATCTGCCTAGGGTTAGGGTTAGGGTTCAGCCTAGGGCTTGAATTTTTTTTAACCAGGAAGCCCTGAGTTCCAGGCTTACTTCATCTGCCAAAGGCATCCCAAAGGGAGTGCAGAAGTGCCACAACATGGCTGCTTTCACGGCTTTTCCCTTAGGAAGAACCCTAATACCCGGCTGATTTACCTTCCTAGGGTTACTGTTAGGCTTAGGCCTAGGACTTTTAAAACCAGGAAGCCCTGGGCTCCAGGCACACTGCAGCTGTGAAAGGCATCCCAAGGGGAGCGCAAAAGTGACGCAACTTGGCTGCCACCACTGATATTTCCATGAGACCATCCCGAACCATAGGCTGATTTTCCTTCCTAGGGTTAAGGTTTGAGTTACGCCTAGGGTAAGGGTTCTATTAACCAGAAAGCCCTGAGTTCCAAGAACACAGCAGCTGCGAAGGACTAGCCAAGAAGAGCGCAAAAGTACCACAACATGCCTGCCTCCACAGCTTTTTCCTTGGGGACATGCCTAATTCCTGGCTGATTTGCCTTTCTCGTCTTAGGGTTGGGGTTCGGCCTAGGGCTAGGATTTTTAAAAGCAGGAAGCCCTGAGTTCCAGGCACACTGGAGCTGTGAAAGGCATCCAAAAGGGAGTGCAAAAGTGCCACAACATGGCTGCTTTCACGGCTTTTTCCTTGGCAAGAAGCCTAACATCAGGCTGATTTACTTTCCCAGGGTTACTGTTAGGCTTAGGCCTAGGGCTAGGATTTTTAAAACTAGGAAGCCCTGGGCTCCAGGCACACTGCAGCTGTTCAAGGCATCCCAAGGGGAGTACAAAAGTGCAACAACATGGCAGCTTTCACAGCTTTTTCCTTGGCACCATCCCTATACCTAGGCTGATTTATCTGCCTAGGGTTAGGGTTAGGGTTCAGCCTAGGGCTTGGATTTCTTTAACCAGGAAGCCCTGAGTTCCAGGCTTACTTCATCTGCCAAAGGCATCCCAAAGGGAGTGCAGAAGTGCCACAACATGGCTGCTTTCACGGCTTTTCCCTTAGGAAGAACCCTAATACCCGGCTGATTTACCTTCCTAGGGTTACTGTTAGGCTTAGGCCTAGGACTTTTAAAACCAGGAAGCCCTGGGCTCCAGGCACACTGCAGCTGTGAAAGGCATCCCAAGGGGAGCGCAAAAGTGACGCAACTTGGCTGCCACCACTGATATTTCCATGAGACCATCCCGAACCATAGGCTGATTTTCCTTCCTAGGGTTAAGGTTTGAGTTACGCCTAGGGTAAGGGTCTATTAACCAGAAAGCCCTGAGTTCCAAGAACACAGCAGCTGCGAAGGACTAGCCAAGAAGAGCGCAAAAGTACCACAACATGCCTGCCTCCACAGCTTTTTCCTTGGGGACATGCCTAATTCCTGGCTGATTTGCCTTTCTCGTCTTAGGGTTGGGGTTCGGCCTAGGGCTAGGATTTTTAAAATCAGGAAGCCCTGAGTTCCAGGCACACTGGAGCTGTGAAAGCCATCCAAAAGGGAGTGCAAAAGTGCCACAACATGGCTGCTTTCACGGCTTTTTCCTTGGCAAGAAGCCTAACATCAGGCTGATTTACTTTCGCAGGGTTACTGTTAGGCTTAGGCCTAGGGCTAGGATTTTTGAAACTAGGAAGCCCTTAGCTCCAGGCACACTGCAGCTGTTCAAGGCATCCCAAGGGGAGTACAAAAGTGCAACAACATGGCAGCTTTCACAGCTTTTTCCTTGGCACCATCCCTATACCTAGGCTGATTTATCTGCCTAGGGTTAGGGTTAGGGTTCAGCCTAGGGCTTGGATTTCTTTAACCAGGAAGCCCTGAGTTCCAGGCTTACTTCATCTGCCAAAGGCATCCCAAAGGGAGTGCAGAAGTGCCACAACATGGCTGCTTTCACGGCTTTTTCCTTGGCAAGAAGCCTAACATCAGGCTGATTTACTTTCCCAGGGTTACTGTTAGGCTTAGGCCTAGGGCTAGGATTTTTGAAACTAGGAAGCCCTTAGCTCCAGGCACACTGCAGCTGTTCAAGGCATCCCAAGGGGAGTACAATAGTGCAACAACATGGCAGCTTTCACAGCTTTTTCCTTGGCACCATCCCTATACCTGGGCTGATTTATCTGCCTAGGGTTAGGGTTAGGGTTCAGCCTAGGGCTTGAATTTCTTTAACCAGGAAGCCCTGAGTTCCAGGCTTACTTCATCTGCCAAAGGCATCCCAAAGGGAGTGCAGAAGTGCCACAACATGTCTGCTTTCACGGCTTTTCCCTTAGGAAGAACCCTAATACCCGGCTGATTTACCTTCCTAGGGTTACTGTTAGGCTTAGGCCTAGGACTTTTAAAACCAGGAAGCCCTGGGCTCCAGGCACACTGCAGCTGCGAAAGGCATCCAAAGGGGAGCGCAAAAGTGACGCAACTTGGCTGCCACCACTGATATTTCCATGAGACCATCCCGAACCATAGGCTGATTTTCCTTCCTAGGGTTAAGGTTTGAGTTACGCCTAGGGTAAGGGTTCTATTAACCAGAAAGCCCTGAGTTCCAAGAACACAGCAGCTGCGAAGGACTAGCCAAGAAGAGCGCAAAAGTACCACAACATGCCTGCCTCCACAGCTTTTTCCTTGGGGACATGCCTAATTCCTGGCTGATTTGCCTTTCTCGTCATAGGGTTGGGGTTCGGCCTAGGGCTAGGATTTTTAAAAGCAGGAAGCCCTGAGTTCCAGGCACACTGGAGCTGTGAAAGGCATCCAAAAGTGATTGCAAAAGTGCCACAACATGGCTGCTTTCACGGCTTGTTCCTTGGCAAGAAGCCTAACACCAGGCTGACTTACCTTCCCAGGGTTACTGTTAGGCTTAGGCCTAGGGCTAGGATTTTTAAAACTAGGAAGCCCTTAGCTCCAGGCACACTGCAGCTGTTCAAGGCATCCCAAGGGGAGTACAAAAGTGCAACAACATGGCAGCTTTCACAGCTTTTTCCTTGGCACCATCCCTATACCTAGGCTGATTTATCTGCCTAGGGTTAGGGTTAGGGTTCAGCCTAGGGCTTGAATTTCTTTAACCAGGAAGCCCTGAGTTCCAGGCTTACTTCATCTGCCAAAGGCATCCCAAAGGGAGTGCAGAAGTGCCACAACATGGCTGCTTTCACGGCTTTTCCCTTAGGAAGAGCCCTAATACCCGGCTGATTTACCTTCCTAGGGTTACTGTTAGGCTTAGGCCTAGGACTTTTAAAACCAGGAAGCCCTGGGCTCCAGGCACACTGCAGCTGTGAAAGGCATCCCAAGGGGAGCGCAAAAGTGACGCAACTTGGCTGCCACCACTGATATTTCCATGAGACCATCCCGAACCATAGGTTGATTTTCCTTCCTAGGGTTAAGGTTTGAGTTACGCCTAGGGTAAGGGTTCTATTAACCAGAAAGCCCTGAGTTCCAAGAACACAGCAGCTGCGAAGGACTAGCCAAGAAGAGCGCAAAAGTACCACAACATGCCTGCCTCCACAGCTTTTTCCTTGGGGACATGCCTAATTCCTGGCTGATTTGCCTTTCTCGTCTTAGGGTTGGGGTTCGGCCTAGGGCTAGGATTTTTAAAAGCAGGAAGCCCTGAGTTCCAGGCACACTGCAGCTGTGAAAGGCATCCAAAAGGGAGTGCAAAAGTGCCACAACATGGCTGCTTTCACGGCTTTTTCCTTGGCAAGAAGCCTAACACCAGGCTGATTTGCCTTCCCAGGGTTACTGTTAGGCTTAGGCCTAGGGCTACGATTTTTAAAACTAGGAAGCCCTGGGCTCCAGGCACACTGCAGCTGTTCAAGGCATCCCAAGGGGAGTACAAAAGTGCAACAACATGGCAGCTTTCACAGCTTTTTCCTTGGCACCATCCCTATACCTAGGCTGATTTATCTGCCTAGGGTTAGGGTTAGGGTTCAGCCTAGGGCTTGAATTTTTTTTAACCAGGAAGCCCTGAGTTCCAGGCTTACTTCATCTGCCAAAGGCATCCCAAAGGGAGTGCAGAAGTGCCACAACATGGCTGCTTTCACGGCTTTTCCCTTAGGAAGAACCCTAATACCCGGCTGATTTACCTTCCTAGGGTTACTGTTAGGCTTAGGCCTAGGACTTTTAAAACCAGGAAGCCCTGGGCTCCAGGCACACTGCAGCTGTGAAAGGCATCCCAAGGGCAGCGCAAAAGTGACGCAACTTGGCTGCCACCACTGATATTTCCATGAGACCATCCCGAACCATAGGATGATTTTCCTTCCTAGGGTTAAGGTTTGAGTTACGCCTAGGGTAAGGGTTCTATTAACCAGAAAGCCCTGAGTTCCAAGAACACAGCAGCTGCGAAGGACTAGCCAAGAAGAGCGCAAAAGTACCACAACATGCCTGCCTCCACAGCTTTTTCCTTGGGGACATGCCTAATTCCTGGCTGATTTGCCTTTCTCGTCTTAGGGTTGGGGTTCGGCCTAGGGCTAGGATTTTTAAAAGCAGGAAGCCCTGAGTTCCAGGCACACTGGAGCTGTGAAAGGCATCCAAAAGGGAGTGCAAAAGTGCCACAACATGGCTGCTTTCACGGCTTTTTCCTTGGCAAGAAGCCTAACACCAGGCTGATTTACTTTCCCAGGGTTACTGTTAGGCTTAGGCCTAGGGCTAGGATTTTTGAAACTAGGAAGCCCTTAGCTCCAGGCACACAGCAGCTGTTCAAGGCATCCCAAGGGGAGTACAAAAGTGCAACAACATGGCAGCTTTCACAGCTTTTTCCTTGGCAAGAAGCCTAACACCAGGCTGATTTACTTTCCCAGGGTTACTGTTAGGCGTAGGCCTAGGGCTAGGATTTTTGAAACTAGGAAGCCCTTAGCTCCAGGCACACTGCAGCTGTTCAAGGCATCCCAAGGGGAGTACAAAAGTGCAACAACATGGCAGCTTTCACAGCTTTTTCCTTGGCACCATCCCTATACCTAGGCTGATTTATCTGCCTAGGGTTAGGGTTAGGGTTCAGCCTAGGGCTTGAATTTTTTTAACCAGGAAGCCCTGAGTTCCAGGCTTACTTCATCTGCCAAAGGCATCCCAAAGGGAGTGCAGAAGTGCCACAACATGGCTGCTTTCACGGCTTTTCCCTTAGGAAGAGCCCTAATACCCGGCTGATTTACCTTCCTAGGGTTACTGTTAGGCTTAGGCCTAGGACTTTTAAAACCAGGAAGCCCTGGGCTCCAGGCACACTGCAGCTGTGAAAGGCATCCCAAGGGGAGCGCAAAAGTGACGCAACTTGGCTGCCACCACTGATATTTCCATGAGACCATCCCGAACCATAGGTTGATTTTCCTTCCTAGGGTTAAGGTTTGAGTTACGCCTAGGGTAAGGGTTCTATTAACCAGAAAGCCCTGAGTTCCAAGAACACAGCAGCTGCGAAGGACTAGCCAAGAAGAGCGCAAAAGTACCACAACATGCCTGCCTCCACAGCTTTTTCCTTGGGGACATGCCTAATTCCTGGCTGATTTGCCTTTCTCGTCTTAGGGTTGGGGTTCGGCCTAGGGCTAGGATTTTTAAAAGCAGGAAGCCCTGAGTTCCAGGCACACTGGAGCTGTGAAAGGCATCCAAAAGGGAGTGCAAAAGTGCCACAACATGGCTGCTTTCACGGCTTTTTCCTTGGCAAGAAGCCTAACACCAGGCTGATTTGCCTTCCCAGGGTTACTGTTAGGCTTAGGCCTAGGGCTAGGATTTTTGAAACTAGGAAGCCCTGGGCTCCAGGCACACTGCAGCTGTTCAAGGCATCCCAAGGGGAGTACAAAAGTGCAACAACATGGCAGCTTTCACAGCTTTTTCCTTGGCACCATCCCTATACCTAGGCTGATTTATCTGCCTAGGGTTAGGGTTAGGGTTCAGCCTAGGGCTTGAATTTTTTTTAACCAGGAAGCCCTGAGTTCCAGGCTTACTTCATCTGCCAAAGGCATCCCAAAGGGAGTGCAGAAGTGCCACAACATGGCTGCTTTCACGGCTTTTCCCTTAGGAAGAACCCTAATACCCGGCTGATTTACCTTCCTAGGGTTACTGTTAGGCTTAGGCCTAGGACTTTTAAAACCAGGAAGCCCTGGGCTCCAGGCACACTGCAGCTGTGAAAGGCATCCCAAGGGCAGCGCAAAAGTGACGCAACTTGGCTGCCACCACTGATATTTCCATGAGACCATCCCGAACCATAGGATGATTTTCCTTCCTAGGGTTAAGGTTTGAGTTACGCCTAGGGTAAGGGTTCTATTAACCAGAAAGCCCTGAGTTCCAAGAACACAGCAGCTGCGAAGGACTAGCCAAGAAGAGCGCAAAAGTACCACAACATGCCTGCCTCCACAGCTTTTTCCTTGGGGACATGCCTAATTCCTGGCTGATTTGCCTTTCTCGTCTTAGGGTTGGGGTTCGGCCTAGGGCTAGGATTTTTAAAAGCAGGAAGCCCTGAGTTCCAGGCACACTGGAGCTGTGAAAGGCATCCAAAAGGGAGTGCAAAAGTGCCACAACATGGCTGCTTTCACGGCTTTTTCCTTGGCAAGAAGCCTAACACCAGGCTGATTTACTTTCCCAGGGTTACTGTTAGGCTTAGGCCTAGGGCTAGGATTTTTGAAACTAGGAAGCCCTTAGCTCCAGGCACACAGCAGCTGTTCAAGGCATCCCAAGGGGAGTACAAAAGTGCAACAACATGGCAGCTTTCACAGCTTTTTCCTTGGCAAGAAGCCTAACACCAGGCTGATTTACTTTCCCAGGGTTACTGTTAGGCGTAGGCCTAGGGCTAGGATTTTTGAAACTAGGAAGCCCTTAGCTCCAGGCACACTGCAGCTGTTCAAGGCATCCCAAGGCGAGTACAAAAGTGCAACAACATGGCAGCTTTCACAGCTTTTTCCTTGGCACCATCCCTATACCTAGGCTGATTTATCTGCCTAGGGTTAGGGTTAGGGTTCAGCCTAGGGCTTGGATTTCTTTAACTAGGAAGCCCTGAGTTCCAGGCTTACTTCATCTGCCAAAGGCATCCCAAAGGGAGTGCAGAAGTGCCACAACATGGCTGCTTTCACGGCTTTTTCCTTGGCAAGAAGCCTAACATCAGGCTGATTTACCTTCCCAGGGTTACTGTTAGGCTTAGGCCTAGGGCTAGGATTTTTGAAACTAGGAAGCCCTTAGCTCCAGGCACACTGCAGCTGTTCAAGGCATCCCAAGGGGAGTACAAAAGTGCAACAACATGGCAGCTTTCACAGCTTTTTCCTTGGCACCATCCCTATACCTAGGCTGATTTATCTGCCTAGGGTTAGGGTTAGGGTTCAGCCTAGGGCTTGAATTTTTTTAACCAGGAAGCCCTGAGTTCCAGGCTTACTTCATCTGCCAAAGGCATCCCAAAGGGAGTGCAGAAGTGCCACAACATGGCTGCTTTCACGGCTTTTCCCTTAGGAAGAACCCTAATACCCGGCTGATTTACCTTCCTAGGGTTACTGTTAGGCTTAGGCCTAGGACTTTTAAAACCAGGAAGCCCTGGGCTCCAGGCACACTGCAGCTGAGAAAGGCATCCCAAGGGGAGCGCAAAAGTGACGCAACTTGGCTGCCACCACTGATATTTCCATGAGACCATCCCGAACCATAGGTTGATTTTCCTTCCTAGGGTTAAGGTTTGAGTTACGCCTAGGGTAAGGGTTCTATTAACCAGAAAGCCCTGAGTTCCAAGAACACAGCAGCTGCGAAGGACTAGCCAAGAAGAGCGCAAAAGTACCACAACATGCCTGCCTCCACAGCTTTTTCCTTGGGGACATGCCTAATTCCTGGCTGATTTGCCTTTCTCGTCTTAGGGTTGGGGTTCGGCCTAGGGCTAGGATTTTTAAAAGCAGGAAGCCCTGAGTTCCAGGCACACTGGAGCTGTGAAAGGCATCCAAAAGGGAGTGCAAAAGTGCCACAACATGGCTGCTTTCACGGCTTTTTCCTTGGCAAGAAGCCTAACACCAGGCTGATTTACTTTCCCAGGGTTACTGTTAGGCTTAGGCCTAGGGCTAGGATTTTTGAAACTAGGAAGCCCTTAGCTCCAGGCACACAGCAGCTGTTCAAGGCATCCCAAGGGGAGTACAAAAGTGCAACAACATGGCAGCTTTCACAGCTTTTTCCTTGGCAAGAAGCCTAACACCAGGCTGATTTACTTTCCCAGGGTTACTGTTAGGCGTAGGCCTAGGGCTAGGATTTTTGAAACTAGGAAGCCCTTAGCTCCAGGCACACTGCAGCTGTTCAAGGCATCCCAAGGGGAGTACAAAAGTGCAACAACATGGCAGCTTTCACAGCTTTTTCCTTGGCACCATCCCTATACCTAGGCTGATTTATCTGCCTAGGGTTAGGGTTAGGGTTCAGCCTAGGGCTTGGATTTCTTTAACCAGGAAGCCCTGAGTTCCAGGCTTACTTCATCTGCCAAAGGCATCCCAAAGGGAGTGCAGAAGTGCCACAACATGGCTGCTTTCACGGCTTTTTCCTTGGCAAGAAGCCTAACATCAGGCTGATTTACCTTCCCAGGGTTACTGTTAGGCTTAGGCCTAGGGCTAGGATTTTTGAAACTAGGAAGCCCTTAGCTCCAGGCACACTGCAGCTGTTCAAGGCATCCCAAGGGGAGTACAAAAGTGCAACAACATGGCAGCTTTCACAGCTTTTTCCTTGGCACCATCCCTATACCTAGGCTGATTTATCTGCCTAGGGTTAGGGTTAGGGTTCAGCCTAGGGCTTGAATTTTTTTAACCAGGAAGCCCTGAGTTCCAGGCTTACTTCATCTGCCAAAGGCATCCCAAAGGGAGTGCAGAAGTGCCACAACATGGCTGCTTTCACGGCTTTTCCCTTAGGAAGAACCCTAATACCCGGCTGATTTACCTTCCTAGGGTTACTGTTAGGCTTAGGCCTAGGACTTTTAAAACCAGGAAGCCCTGGGCTCCAGGCACACTGCAGCTGCGAAAGGCATCCCAAGGGGAGCGCAAAAGTGACGCAACTTGGCTGCCACCACTGATATTTCCATGAGACCATCCCGAACCATAGGTTGATTTTCCTTCCTAGGGTTAAGGTTTGAGTTACGCCTAGGGTAAGGGTTCTATTAACCAGAAAGCCCTGAGTTCCAAGAACACAGCAGCTGCGAAGGACTAGCCAAGAAGAGCGCAAAAGTACCACAACATGCCTGCCTCCACAGCTTTTTCCTTGGGGACATGCCTAATTCCTGGCTGATTTGCCTTTCTCGTCTTAGGGTTGGGGTTCGGCCTAGGGCTAGGATTTTTAAAAGCAGGAAGCCCTGAGTTCCAGGCACACTGGAGCTGTGAAAGGCATCCAAAAGGGAGTGCAAAAGTGCCACAACATGGCTGCTTTCACGGCTTTTTCCTTGGCAAGAAGCCTAACACCAGGCTGATTTGCCTTCCCAGGGTTACTGTTAGGCTTAGGCCTAGGGCTAGGATTTTTGAAACTAGGAAGCCCTTAGCTCCAGGCACACTGCAGCTGTTCAAGGCATCCCAAGGGGAGTACAAAAGTGCAACAACATGGCAGCTTTCACAGCTTTTTCCTTGGCACCATCCCTATACCTAGGCTGATTTATCTGCCTAGGGTTAGGGTTAGGGTTCAGCCTAGGGCTTGGATTTCTTTAACCAGGAAGCCCTGAGTTCCAGGCTTACTTCATCTGCCAAAGGCATCCCAAAGGGAGTGCAGAAGTGCCACAACATGGCTGCTTTCACGGCTTTTCCCTTAGGAAGAACCCTAATACCCGGCTGATTTACCTTCCTAGGGTTACTGTTAGGCTTAGGCCTAGGACTTTTAAAACCAGGAAGCCCTGGGCTCCAGGCACACTGCAGCTGTGAAACGCATCCCAAGGGGAGCGCAAAAGTGACGCAACTTGGCTGCCACCACTGATATTTCCATGAGACCATCCCGAACCATAGGCTGATTTTCCTTCCTAGGGTTAAGGTTTGAGTTACGCCTAGGGTAAGGGTTCTATTAACCAGAAAGCCCTGAGTTCCAAGAACACAGCAGCTGCGAAGGACTAGCCAAGAAGAGCGCAAAAGTACCACAACATGCCTGCCTCCACAGCTTTTTCCTTGGGGACATGCCTAATTCCTGGCTGATTTGCCTTTCTCGTCTTAGGGTTGGGGTTCGGCCTAGGGCTAGGATTTTTAAAAGCAGGAAGCCCTGAGTTCCAGGCACACTGGAGCTGTGAAAGGCATCCAAAAGGGAGTGCAAAAGTGCCACAACATGGCTGCTTTCACGGCTTTTTCCTTGGCAAGAAGCCTAACATCAGGCTGATTTACTTTCCCAGGGTTACTGTTAGGCTTAGGCCTAGGGCTAGGATTTTTAAAACTAGGAAGCCCTGGGCTCCAGGCACACTGCAGCTGTTCAAGGCATCCCAAGGGGAGTACAAAAGTGCAACAACATGGCAGCTTTCACAGCTTTTTCCTTGGCACCATCCCTATACCTAGGCTGATTTATCTGCCTAGGGTTAGGGTTAGGGTTCAGCCTAGGGCTTGGATTTCTTTAACCAGGAAGCCCTGAGTTCCAGGCTTACTTCATCTGCCAAAGGCATCCCAAAGGGAGTGCAGAAGTGCCACAACATGGCTGCTTTCACGGCTTTTCCCTTAGGAAGAACCCTAATACCCGGCTGATTTACCTTCCTAGGGTTACTGTTAGGCTTAGGCCTAGGACTTTTAAAACCAGGAAGCCCTGGGCTCCAGGCACACTGCAGCTGTGAAAGGCATCCCAAGGGGAGCGCAAAAGTGACGCAACTTGGCTGCCACCACTGATATTTCCATGAGACCATCGCGAACCATAGGCTGATTTTCCTTCCTAGGGTTAAGGTTTGAGTTACGCCTAGGGTAAGGGTCTATTAACCAGAAAGCCCTGAGTTCCAAGAACACAGCAGCTGCGAAGGACTAGCCAAGAAGAGTGCAAAAGTACCACAACATGCCTGCCTCCACAGCTTTTTCCTTGGGGACATGCCTAATTCCTGGCTGATTTGCCTTTCTCGTCTTAGGGTTGGGGTTCGGCCTAGGGCTAGGATTTTTAAAATCAGGAAGCCCTGAGTTCCAGGCACACTGGAGCTGTGAAAGCCATCCAAAAGGGAGTGCAAAAGTGCCACAACATGGCTGCTTTCACGGCTTTTTCCTTGGCAAGAAGCCTAACACCAGGCTGATTTACTTTCCCAGGGTTACTGTTAGGCTTAGGCCTAGGGCTAGGATTTTTGAAACTAGGAAGCCCTTAGCTCCAGGCACACTGCAGCTGTTCAAGGCATCCCAAGGGGAGTACAAAAGTGCAACAACATGGCAGCTTTCACAGCTTTTTCCTTGGCACCATCCCTATACCTAGGCTGATTTATCTGCCTAGGGTTAGGGTTAGGGTTCAGCCTAGGGCTTGGATTTCTTTAACCAGGAAGCCCTGAGTTCCAGGCTTACTTCATCTGCCAAAGGCATCCCAAAGGGAGTGCAGAAGTGCCACAACATGGCTGCTTTCACGGCTTTTTCCTTGGCAAGAAGCCTAACATCAGGCTGATTTACTTTCCCAGGGTTACTGTTAGGCTTAGGCCTAGGGCTAGGATTTTTGAAACTAGGAAGCCCTTAGCTCCAGGCACACTGCAGCTGTTCAAGGCATCCCAAGGGGAGTACAATAGTGCAACAACATGGCAGCTTTCACAGCTTTTTCCTTGGCACCATCCCTATACCTGGGCTGATTTATCTGCCTAGGGTTAGGGTTAGGGTTCAGCCTAGGGCTTGAATTTCTTTAACCAGGAAGCCCTGAGTTCCAGGCTTACTTCATCTGCCAAAGGCATCCCAAAGGGAGTGCAGAAGTGCCACAACATGGCTGCTTTCACGGCTTTTCCCTTAGGAAGAACCCTAATACCCGGCTGATTTACCTTCCTAGGGTTACTGTTAGGCTTAGGCCTAGGACTTTTAAAACCAGGAAGCCCTGGGCTCCAGGCACACTGCAGCTGCGAAAGGCATCCCAAGGGGAGCGCAAAAGTGACGCAACTTGGCTGCCACCACTGATATTTCCATGAGACCATCCCGAACCATAGGCTGATTTTCCTTCCTAGGGTTAAGGTTTGAGTTACGCCTAGGGTAAGGGTTCTATTAACCAGAAAGCCCTGAGTTCCAAGAACACAGCAGCTGCGAAGGACTAGCCAAGAAGAGCGCAAAAGTACCACAACATGCCTGCCTCCACCGCTTTTTCCTTGGGGACATGCCTAATTCCTGGCTGATTTGCCTTTCTCGTCTTAGGGTTGGGGTTCGGCCTAGGGCTAGGATTTTTAAAATCAGGAAGCCCTGAGTTCCAGGCACACTGGAGCTGTGAAAGGCATCCAAAAGGGAGTGCAAAAGTGCCACAACATGGCTGTTTCACGGCTTTTTCCTTGGCAAGAAGCCTAACATCAGGCTGATTTACTTTCCCAGGGTTACTGTTAGGCTTAGGCCTAGGGCTAGGATTTTTGAAACTAGGAAGCCCTGGGCTCCAGGCACACTGCAGCTGTTCAAGGCATCCCAAGGGGAGTACAAAAGTGCAACAACATGGCAGCTTTCACAGCTTTTTCCTTGGCACCATCCCTATACCTAGGCTGATTTATCTGCCTAGGGTTAGGGTTAGGGTTCAGCCTAGGGCTTGGATTTCTTTAACCAGGAAGCCCTGAGTTCCAGGCTTACTTCATCTGCCAAAGGCATCCCAAAGGGAGTGCAGAAGTGCCACAACATGGCTGCTTTCACGGCTTTTCCCTTAGGAAGAACCCTAATACCCGGCTGATTTACCTTCCTAGGGTTACTGTTAGGCTTAGGCCTAGGACTTTTAAAACCAGGAAGCCCTGGGCTCCAGGCACACTGCAGCTGTGAAAGGCATCCCAAGGGGAGCGCAAAAGTGACGCAACTTGGCTGCCACCACTGATATTTCCATGAGACCATCCCGAACCATAGGCTGATTTTCCTTCCTAGGGTTAAGGTTTGAGTTACGCCTAGGGTAAGGGTCTATTAACCAGAAAGCCCTGAGTTCCAAGAACACAGCAGCTGCGAAGGACTAGCCAAGAAGAGCGCAAAAGTAGCACAACATGCCTGCCTCCACAGCTTTTTCCTTGGGGACATGCCTAATTCCTGGCTGATTTGCCTTTCTCGTCTTAGGGTTGGGGTTCGGCCTAGGGCTAGGATTTTTAAAATCAGGAAGCCCTGAGTTCCAGGCACACTGGAGCTGTGAAAGGCATCCAAAAGGGAGTGCAAAAGTGCCACAACATGGCTGTTTCACGGCTTTTTCCTTGGCAAGAAGCCTAACATCAGGCTGATTTACTTTCCCAGGGTTACTGTTAGGCTTAGGCCTAGGGCTAGGATTTTTGAAACTAGGAAGCCCTTAGCTCCAGGCACACTGCAGCTGTTCAAGGCATCCCAAGGGGAGTACAAAAGTGCAACAACATGGCAGCTTTCACAGCTTTTTCCTTGGCACCATCCCTATACCTAGGCTGATTTATCTGCCTAGGGTTAGGGTTAGGGTTCAGCCTAGGGCTTGAATTTTTATACCAGGAAGCCCTGAGTTCCAGGCTTACTTCATCTGCCAAAGGCATCCCAAAGGGAGTGCAGAAGTGCCACAGCATGGCTGCTTTCACGGCTTTTCCCTTAGGAAGAACCCTAATACCCGGCTGATTTACCTTCCTAGGGTTACTGTTAGGCTTAGGCCTAGGACTTTTAAAACCAGGAAGCCCTGGGCTCCAGGCACACTGCAGCTGCAAAAGGCATCCCAAGGGGAGCGCAAAAGTGACGCAACTTGGCTGCCACCACTGATATTTCCATGAGACCATCCCGAACCATAGGCTGATTTTCCTTCCTAGGGTTAAGGTTTGAGTTACGCCTAGGGTAAGGGTCTATTAACCAGAAAGCCCTGAGTTCCAAGAACACAGCAGCTGCGAAGGACTAGCCAAGAAGAGCGCAAAAGTACCACAACATGCCTGCCTCCACAGCTTTTTCCTTGGGGACATGCCTAATTCCTGGCTGATTTGCCTTTCTCGTCTTAGGGTTGGGGTTCGGCCTAGGGCTAGGATTTTTAAAATCAGGAATCCCTGAGTTCCAGGCACACTGGAGCTGTGAAAGGCATCCAAAAGGGAGTGCAAAAGTGCCACAACATGGCTGCTTTCACGGCTTTTTCCTTGGCAAGAAACCTAACATCAGGCTGATTTACTTTCCCAGGGTTACTGTTAGGCTTAGGCCTAGGGCTAGGATTTTTGAAACTAGGAAGCCCTGGGCTCCAGGCACACTGCAGCTGTTCAAGGCATCCCAAGGGGAGTACAAAAGTGCAACAACATGGCAGCTTTCACAGCTTTTTCCTTGGCACCATCCCTATACCTAGGCTGATTTATCTGCCTAGGGTTAGGGTTAGGGTTCAGCCTAGGGCTTGGATTTCTTTAACCAGGAAGCCCTGAGTTCCAGGCTTACTTCATCTGCCAAAGGCATCCCAAAGGGAGTGCAGAAGTGCCACAACATGGCTGCTTTCACGGCTTTTCCCTTAGGAAGAACCCTAATACCCGGCTGATTTACCTTCCTAGGGTTACTGTTAGGCTTAGGCCTAGGACTTTTAAAACCAGGAAGCCCTGGGCTCCAGGCACACTGCAGCTGCAAAAGGCATCCCAAGGAGAGCGCAAAAGTGACGCAACTTGGCTGCCACCACTGATATTTCCATGAGACCATCCCGAACCATAGGCTGATTTTCCTTCCTAGGGTTAAGGTTTGAGTTACGCCTAGGGTAAGGGTTCTATTAACCAGAAAGCCCTGAGTTCCAAGAACACAGCAGCTGCGAAGGACTAGCCAAGAAGAGTGCAAAAGTACCACAACATGCCTGCCTCCACAGCTTTTTCCTTGGGGACATGCCTAATTCCTGGCTGATTTGCCTTTCTCGTCTTAGGGTTGGGGTTCGGCCTAGGGCTAGGATTTTTAAAAGCAGGAAGCCCTGAGTTCCAGGCACACTGGAGCTGTGAAAGGCATCCAAAAGGGAGTGCAAAAGTGCCACAACATGGCTGCTTTCACGGCTTTTTCCTTGGCAAGAAGCCTAACACCAGGCTGATTTACTTTCCCAGGGTTACTGTTAGGCTTAGGCCTAGGGCTAGGATTTTTGAAACTAGGAAGCCCTTAGCTCCAGGCACACAGCAGCTGTTCAAGGCATCCCAAGGGGAGTACAAAAGTGCAACAACATGGCAGCTTTCACAGCTTTTTCCTTGGCAAGAAGCCTAACACCAGGCTGATTTACTTTCCCAGGGTTACTGTTAGGCGTAGGCCTAGGGCTAGGATTTTTGAAACTAGGAAGCCCTTAGCTCCAGGCACACTGCAGCTGTTCAAGGCATCCCAAGGGGAGTACAAAAGTGCAACAACATGGCAGCTTTCACAGCTTTTTCCTTGGCACCATCCCTATACCTAGGCTGATTTATCTGCCTAGGGTTAGGGTTAGGGTTCAGCCTAGGGCTTGGATTTCTTTAACCAGGAAGCCCTGAGTTCCAGGCTTACTTCATCTGCCAAAGGCATCCCAAAGGGAGTGCAGAAGTGCCACAACATGGCTGCTTTCACGGCTTTTTCCTTGGCAAGAAGCCTAACATCAGGCTGATTTACCTTCCTAGGGTTACTGTTAGGCTTAGGCCTAGGGCTAGGATTTTTGAAACTAGGAAGCCCTTAGCTCCAGGCACACTGCAGCTGTTCAAGGCATCCCAAGGGGAGTACAAAAGTGCAACAACATGGCAGCTTTCACAGCTTTTTCCTTGGCACCATCCCTATACCTAGGCTGATTTATCTGCCTAGGGTTAGGGTTAGGGTTCAGCCTAGGGCTTGAATTTCTTTAACCAGGAAGCCCTGAGTTCCAGGCTTACTTCATCTGCCAAAGGCATCCCAAAGGGAGTGCAGAAGTGCCACAACATGGCTGCTTTCACGGCTTTTCCCTTAGGAAGAACCCTAATACCCGGCTGATTTACCTTCCTAGGGTTACTGTTAGGCTTAGGCCTAGGACTTTTAAAACCAGGAAGCCCTGGGCTCCAGGCACACTGCAGCTGCGAAAGGCATCCCAAGGGGAGCGCAAAAGTGACGCAACTTGGCTGCCACCACTGATATTTCCATGAGACCATCCCGAACCATAGGTTGATTTTCCTTCCTAGGGTTAAGGTTTGAGTTACGCCTAGGGTAAGGGTTCTATTAACCAGAAAGCCCTGAGTTCCAAGAACACAGCAGCTGCGAAGGACTAGCCAAGAAGAGCGCAAAAGTACCACAACATGCCTGCCTCCACAGCTTTTTCCTTGGGGACATGCCTAATTCCTGGCTGATTTGCCTTTCTCGTCTTAGGGTTGGGGTTCGGCCTAGGGCTAGGATTTTTAAAAGCAGGAAGCCCTGAGTTCCAGGCACACTGGAGCTGTGAAAGGCATCCAAAAGGGAGTGCAAAAGTGCCACAACATGGCTGCTTTCACGGCTTTTTCCTTGGCAAGAAGCCTAACACCAGGCTGATTTACTTTCCCAGGGTTACTGTTAGGCTTAGGCCTAGGGCTAGGATTTTTGAAACTAGGAAGCCCTTAGCTCCAGGCACACAGCAGCTGTTCAAGGCATCCCAAGGGGAGTACAAAAGTGCAACAACATGGCAGCTTTCACAGCTTTTTCCTTGGCAAGAAGCCTAACACCAGGCTGATTTACTTTCCCAGGGTTACTGTTAGGCGTAGGCCTAGGGCTAGGATTTTTGAAACTAGGAAGCCCTTAGCTCCAGGCACACTGCAGCTGTTCAAGGCATCCCAAGGGGAGTACAAAAGTGCAACAACATGGCAGCTTTCACAGCTTTTTCCTTGGCACCATCCCTATACCTAGGCTGATTTATCTGCCTAGGGTTAGGGTTAGGGTTCAGCCTAGGGCTTGGATTTCTTTAACCAGGAAGCCCTGAGTTCCAGGCTTACTTCATCTGCCAAAGGCATCCCAAAGGGAGTGCAGAAGTGCCACAACATGGCTGCTTTCACGGCTTTTTCCTTGGCAAGAAGCCTAACATCAGGCTGATTTACCTTCCCAGGGTTACTGTTAGGCTTAGGCCTAGGGCTAGGATTTTTGAAACTAGGAAGCCCTTAGCTCCAGGCACACTGCAGCTGTTCAAGGCATCCCAAGGGGAGTACAAAAGTGCAACAACATGGCAGCTTTCACAGCTTTTTCCTTGGCACCATCCCTATACCTAGGCTGATTTATCTGCCTAGGGTTAGGGTTAGGGTTCAGCCTAGGGCTTGAATTTTTTTAACCAGGAAGCCCTGAGTTCCAGGCTTACTTCATCTGCCAAAGGCATCCCAAAGGGAGTGCAGAAGTGCCACAACATGGCTGCTTTTACGGCTTTTCCCTTAGGAAGAACCCTAATACCCGGCTGATTTACCTTCCTAGGGTTACTGTTAGGCTTAGGCCTAGGACTTTTAAAACCAGGAAGCCCTGGGCTCCAGGCACACTGCAGCTGCAAAAGGCATCCCAAGGGGAGCGCAAAAGTGACGCAACTTGGCTGCCACCACTGATATTTCCATGAGACCATCCCGAACCATAGGATGATTTTCCTTCCTAGGGTTAAGGTTTGAGTTACGCCTAGGGTAAGGGTTCTATTAACCAGAAAGCCCTGAGTTCCAAGAACACAGCAGCTGCGAAGGACTAGCCAAGAAGAGCGCAAAAGTACCACAACATGCCTGCCTCCACAGCTTTTTCCTTGGGGACATGCCTAATTCCTGGCTGATTTGCCTTTCTCGTCTTAGGGTTGGGGTTCGGCCTAGGGCTAGGATTTTTAAAAGCAGGAAGCCCTGAGTTCCAGGCACACTGGAGCTGTGAAAGGCATCCAAAAGGGAGTGCAAAAGTGCCACAACATGGCTGCTTTCACGGCTTTTTCCTTGGCAAGAAGCCTAACACCAGGCTGATTTGCCTTCCCAGGGTTACTGTTAGGCTTAGGCCTAGGGCTAGGATTTTTGAAACTAGGAAGCCCTTAGCTCCAGGCACACTGCAGCTGTTCAAGGCATCCCAAGGGGAGTACAAAAGTGCAACAACATGGCAGCTTTCACAGCTTTTTCCTTGGCACCATCCCTATACCTAGGCTGATTTATCTGCCTAGGGTTAGGGTTAGGGTTCAGCCTAGGGCTTGGATTTCTTTAACCAGGAAGCCCTGAGTTCCAGGCTTACTTCATCTGCCAAAGGCATCCCAAAGGGAGTGCAGAAGTGCCACAACATGGCTGCTTTCACGGCTTTTCCCTTAGGAAGAACCCTAATACCCGGCTGATTTACCTTCCTAGGGTTACTGTTAGGCTTAGGCCTAGGACTTTTAAAACCAGGAAGCCCTGGGCTCCAGGCACACTGCAGCTGTGAAAGGCATCCCAAGGGGAGCGCAAAAGTGACGCAACTTGGCTGCCACCACTGATATTTCCATGAGACCATCCCGAACCATAGGCTGATTTTCCTTCCTAGGGTTAAGGTTTGAGTTACGCCTAGGGTAAGGGTTCTATTAACCAGAAAGCCCTGAGTTCCAAGAACACAGCAGCTGCGAAGGACTAGCCAAGAAGAGCGCAAAAGTACCACAACATGCCTGCCTCCACAGCTTTTTCCTTGGGGACATGCCTAATTCCTGGCTGATTTGCCTTTCTCGTCTTAGGGTTGGGGTTCGGCCTAGGGCTAGGATTTTTAAAAGCAGGAAGCCCTGAGTTCCAGGCACACTGGAGCTGTGAAAGGCATCCAAAAGGGAGTGCAAAAGTGCCACAACATGGCTGCTTTCACGGCTTTTTCCTTGGCAAGAAGCCTAACATCAGGCTGATTTACTTTCCCAGGGTTACTGTTAGGCTTAGGCCTAGGGCTAGGATTTTTAAAACTAGGAAGCCCTGGGCTCCAGGCACACTGCAGCTGTTCAAGGCATCCCAAGGGGAGTACAAAAGTGCAACAACATGGCAGCTTTCACAGCTTTTTCCTTGGCACCATCCCTATACCTAGGCTGATTTATCTGCCTAGGGTTAGGGTTAGGGTTCAGCCTAGGGCTTGGATTTCTTTAACCAGGAAGCCCTGAGTTCCAGGCTTACTTCATCTGCCAAAGGCATCCCAAAGGGAGTGCAGAAGTGCCACAACATGGCTGCTTTCACGGCTTTTTCCTTGGCAAGAAGCCTAACATCAGGCTGATTTACCTTCCCAGGGTTACTGTTAGGCTTAGGCCTAGGGCTAGGATTTTTGAAACTAGGAAGCCCTTAGCTCCAGGCACACTGCAGCTGTTCAAGGCATCCCAAGGGGAGTACAAAAGTGCAACAACATGGCAGCTTTCACAGCTTTTTCCTTGGCACCATCCCTATACCTAGGCTGATTTATCTGCCTAGGGTTAGGGTTAGGGTTCAGCCTAGGGCTTGAATTTTTTTAACCAGGAAGCCCTGAGTTCCAGGCTTACTTCATCTGCCAAAGGCATCCCAAAGGGAGTGCAGAAGTGCCACAACATGGCTGCTTTTACGGCTTTTCCCTTAGGAAGAACCCTAATACCCGGCTGATTTACCTTCCTAGGGTTACTGTTAGGCTTAGGCCTAGGACTTTTAAAACCAGGAAGCCCTGGGCTCCAGGCACACTGCAGCTGCAAAAGGCATCCCAAGGGGAGCGCAAAAGTGACGCAACTTGGCTGCCACCACTGATATTTCCATGAGACCATCCCGAACCATAGGATGATTTTCCTTCCTAGGGTTAAGGTTTGAGTTACGCCTAGGGTAAGGGTTCTATTAACCAGAAAGCCCTGAGTTCCAAGAACACAGCAGCTGCGAAGGACTAGCCAAGAAGAGCGCAAAAGTACCACAACATGCCTGCCTCCACAGCTTTTTCCTTGGGGACATGCCTAATTCCTGGCTGATTTGCCTTTCTCGTCTTAGGGTTGGGGTTCGGCCTAGGGCTAGGATTTTTAAAAGCAGGAAGCCCTGAGTTCCAGGCACACTGGAGCTGTGAAAGGCATCCAAAAGGGAGTGCAAAAGTGCCACAACATGGCTGCTTTCACGGCTTTTTCCTTGGCAAGAAGCCTAACACCAGGCTGATTTGCCTTCCCAGGGTTACTGTTAGGCTTAGGCCTAGGGCTAGGATTTTTGAAACTAGGAAGCCCTTAGCTCCAGGCACACTGCAGCTGTTCAAGGCATCCCAAGGGGAGTACAAAAGTGCAACAACATGGCAGCTTTCACAGCTTTTTCCTTGGCACCATCCCTATACCTAGGCTGATTTATCTGCCTAGGGTTAGGGTTAGGGTTCAGCCTAGGGCTTGGATTTCTTTAACCAGGAAGCCCTGAGTTCCAGGCTTACTTCATCTGCCAAAGGCATCCCAAAGGGAGTGCAGAAGTGCCACAACATGGCTGCTTTCACGGCTTTTCCCTTAGGAAGAACCCTAATACCCGGCTGATTTACCTTCCTAGGGTTACTGTTAGGCTTAGGCCTAGGACTTTTAAAACCAGGAAGCCCTGGGCTCCAGGCACACTGCAGCTGTGAAAGGCATCCCAAGGGGAGCGCAAAAGTGACGCAACTTGGCTGCCACCACTGATATTTCCATGAGACCATCCCGAACCATAGGCTGATTTTCCTTCCTAGGGTTAAGGTTTGAGTTACGCCTAGGGTAAGGGTTCTATTAACCAGAAAGCCCTGAGTTCCAAGAACACAGCAGCTGCGAAGGACTAGCCAAGAAGAGCGCAAAAGTACCACAACATGCCTGCCTCCACAGCTTTTTCCTTGGGGACATGCCTAATTCCTGGCTGATTTGCCTTTCTCGTCTTAGGGTTGGGGTTCGGCCTAGGGCTAGGATTTTTAAAAGCAGGAAGCCCTGAGTTCCAGGCACACTGGAGCTGTGAAAGGCATCCAAAAGGGAGTGCAAAAGTGCCACAACATGGCTGCTTTCACGGCTTTTTCCTTGGCAAGAAGCCTAACATCAGGCTGATTTACTTTCCCAGGGTTACTGTTAGGCTTAGGCCTAGGGCTAGGATTTTTAAAACTAGGAAGCCCTGGGCTCCAGGCACACTGCAGCTGTTCAAGGCATCCCAAGGGGAGTACAAAAGTGCAACAACATGGCAGCTTTCACAGCTTTTTCCTTGGCACCATCCCTATACCTAGGCTGATTTATCTGCCTAGGGTTAGGGTTAGGGTTCAGCCTAGGGCTTGGATTTCTTTAACCAGGAAGCCCTGAGTTCCAGGCTTACTTCATCTGCCAAAGGCATCCCAAAGGGAGTGCAGAAGTGCCACAACATGGCTGCTTTCACGGCTTTTCCCTTAGGAAGAACCCTAATACCCGGCTGATTTACCTTCCTAGGGTTACTGTTAGGCTTAGGCCTAGGACTTTTAAAACCAGGAAGCCCTGGGCTCCAGGCACACTGCAGCTGTGAAAGGCATCCCAAGGGGAGCGCAAAAGTGACGCAACTTGGCTGCCACCACTGATATTTCCATGAGACCATCCCGAACCATAGGCTGATTTTCCTTCCTAGGGTTAAGGTTTGAGTTACGCCTAGGGTAAGGGTCTATTAACCAGAAAGCCCTGAGTTCCAAGAACACAGCAGCTGCGAAGGACTAGCCAAGAAGAGCGCAAAAGTACCACAACATGCCTGCCTCCACAGCTTTTTCCTTGGGGACATGCCTAATTCCTGGCTGATTTGCCTTTCTCGTCTTAGGGTTGGGGTTCGGCCTAGGGCTAGGATTTTTAAAATCAGGAAGCCCTGAGTTCCAGGCACACTGGAGCTGTGAAAGCCATCCAAAAGGGAGTGCAAAAGTGCCACAACATGGCTGCTTTCACGGCTTTTTCCTTGGCAAGAAGCCTAACACCAGGCTGATTTACTTTCGCAGGGTTACTGTTAGGCTTAGGCCTAGGGCTAGGATTTTTGAAACTAGGAAGCCCTTAGCTCCAGGCACACTGCAGCTGTTCAAGGCATCCCAAGGGGAGTACAAAAGTGCAACAACATGGCAGCTTTCACAGCTTTTTCCTTGGCACCATCCCTATACCTAGGCTGATTTATCTGCCTAGGGTTAGGGTTAGGGTTCAGCCTAGGGCTTGGATTTCTTTAACCAGGAAGCCCTGAGTTCCAGGCTTACTTCATCTGCCAAAGGCATCCCAAAGGGAGTGCAGAAGTGCCACAACATGGCTGCTTTCACGGCTTTTTCCTTGGCAAGAAGCCTAACATCAGGCTGATTTACTTTCCCAGGGTTACTGTTAGGCTTAGGCCTAGGGCTAGGATTTTTGAAACTAGGAAGCCCTTAGCTCCAGGCACACTGCAGCTGTTCAAGGCATCCCAAGGGGAGTACAATAGTGCAACAACATGGCAGCTTTCACAGCTTTTTCCTTGGCACCATCCCTATACCTGGGCTGATTTATCTGCCTAGGGTTAGGGTTAGGGTTCAGCCTAGGGCTTGAATTTCTTTAACCAGGAAGCCCTGAGTTCCAGGCTTACTTCATCTGCCAAAGGCATCCCAAAGGGAGTGCAGAAGTGCCACAACATGGCTGCTTTCACGGCTTTTCCCTTAGGAAGAACCCTAATACCCGGCTGATTTACCTTCCTAGGGTTACTGTTAGGCTTAGGCCTAGGACTTTTAAAACCAGGAAGCCCTGGGCTCCAGGCACACTGCAGCTGCGAAAGGCATCCAAAGGGGAGCGCAAAAGTGACGCAACTTGGCTGCCACCACTGATATTTCCATGAGACCATCCCGAACCATAGGCTGATTTTCCTTCCTAGGGTTAAGGTTTGAGTTACGCCTAGGGTAAGGGTTTTATTAACCAGAAAGCCCTGAGTTCCAAGAACACAGCAGCTGCGAAGGACTAGCCAAGAAGAGCGCAAAAGTACCACAACATGCCTGCCTCCACAGCTTTTTCCTTGGGGACATGCCTAATTCCTGGCTGATTTGCCTTTCTCGTCATAGGGTTGGGGTTCGGCCTAGGGCTAGGATTTTTAAAAGCAGGAAGCCCTGAGTTCCAGGCACACTGGAGCTGTGAAAGGCATCCAAAAGGGATTGCAAAAGTGCCACAACATGGCTGCTTTCACGGCTTGTTCCTTGGCAAGAAGCCTAACACCAGGCTGACTTACCTTCCCAGGGTTACTGTTAGGCTTAGGCCTAGGGCTAGGATTTTTAAAACTAGGAAGCCCTTAGCTCCAGGCACACTGCAGCTGTTCAAGGCATCCCAAGGGGAGTACAAAAGTGCAACAACATGGCAGCTTTCACAGCTTTTTCCTTGGCACCATCCCTATACCTAGGCTGATTTATCTGCCTAGGGTTAGGGTTAGGGTTCAGCCTAGGGCTTGAATTTCTTTAACCAGGAAGCCCTGAGTTCCAGGCTTACTTCATCTGCCAAAGGCATCCCAAAGGGAGTGCAGAAGTGCCACAACATGGCTGCTTTCACGGCTTTTCCCTTAGGAAGAGCCCTAATACCCGGCTGATTTACCTTCCTAGGGTTACTGTTAGGCTTAGGCCTAGGACTTTTAAAACCAGGAAGCCCTGGGCTCCAGGCACACTGCAGCTGTGAAAGGCATCCCAAGGGGAGCGCAAAAGTGACGCAACTTGGCTGCCACCACTGATATTTCCATGAGACCATCCCGAACCATAGGTTGATTTTCCTTCCTAGGGTTAAGGTTTGAGTTACGCCTAGGGTAAGGGTTCTATTAACCAGAAAGCCCTGAGTTCCAAGAACACAGCAGCTGCGAAGGACTAGCCAAGAAGAGCGCAAAAGTACCACAACATGCCTGCCTCCACAGCTTTTTCCTTGGGGACATGCCTAATTCCTGGCTGATTTGCCTTTCTCGTCTTAGGGTTGGGGTTCGGCCTAGGGCTAGGATTTTTAAAAGCAGGAAGCCCTGAGTTCCAGGCACACTGGAGCTGTGAAAGGCATCCAAAAGGGAGTGCAAAAGTGCCACAACATGGCTGCTTTCACGGCTTTTTCCTTGGCAAGAAGCCTAACACCAGGCTGATTTGCCTTCCCAGGGTTACTGTTAGGCTTAGGCCTAGGGCTAGGATTTTTAAAACTAGGAAGCCCTGGGCTCCAGGCACACTGCAGCTGTTCAAGGCATCCCAAGGGGAGTACAAAAGTGCAACAACATGGCAGCTTTCACAGCTTTTTCCTTGGCACCATCCCTATACCTAGGCTGATTTATCTGCCTAGGGTTAGGGTTAGGGTTCAGCCTAGGGCTTGAATTTTTTTTAACCAGGAAGCCCTGAGTTCCAGGCTTACTTCATCTGCCAAAGGCATCCCAAAGGGAGTGCAGAAGTGCCACAACATGGCTGCTTTCACGGCTTTTCCCTTAGGAAGAACCCTAATACCCGGCTGATTTACCTTCCTAGGGTTACTGTTAGGCTTAGGCCTAGGACTTTTAAAACCAGGAAGCCCTGGGCTCCAGGCACACTGCAGCTGTGAAAGGCATCCCAAGGGCAGCGCAAAAGTGACGCAACTTGGCTGCCACCACTGATATTTCCATGAGACCATCCCGAACCATAGGATGATTTTCCTTCCTAGGGTTAAGGTTTGAGTTACGCCTAGGGTAAGGGTTCTATTAACCAGAAAGCCCTGAGTTCCAAGAACACAGCAGCTGCGAAGGACTAGCCAAGAAGAGCGCAAAAGTACCACAACATGCCTGCCTCCACAGCTTTTTCCTTGGGGACATGCCTAATTCCTGGCTGATTTGCCTTTCTCGTCTTAGGGTTGGGGTTCGGCCTAGGGCTAGGATTTTTAAAATCAGGAAGCCCTGAGTTCCAGGCACACTGGAGCTGTGAAAGGCATCCAAAAGGGAGTGCAAAAGTGCCACAACATGGCTGCTTTCACGGCTTTTTCCTTGGCAAGAAGCCTAACATCAGGCTGATTTACTTTCCCAGGGTTACTGTTAGGCTTAGGCCTAGGGCTAGGATTTTTGAAACTAGGAAGCCCTTAGCTCCAGGCACACTGCAGCTGTTCAAGGCATCCCAAGGGGAGTACAAAAGTGCAACAACATGGCAGCTTTCACAGCTTTTTCCTTGGCACCATCCCTATACCTAGGCTGATTTATCTGCCTAGGGTTAGGGTTAGGGTTCAGCCTAGGGCTTGGATTTCTTTAACCAGGAAGCCCTGAGTTCCAGGCTTACTTCATCTGCCAAAGGCATCCCAAAGGGAGTGCAGAAGTGCCACAACATGGCTGCTTTCACGGCTTTTTCCTTGGCAAGAAGCCTAACATCAGGCTGATTTACTTTCCCAGGGTTACTGTTAGGCTTAGGCCTAGGGCTAGGATTTTTGAAACTAGGAAGCCCTTAGCTCCAGGCACACTGCAGCTGTTCAAGGCATCCCAAGGGGAGTACAAAAGTGCAACAACATGGCAGCTTTCACAGCTTTTTCCTTGGCACCATCCCTATACCTGGGCTGATTTATCTGCCTAGGGTTAGGGTTAGGGTTCAGCCTAGGGCTTGGATTTTTTTTACCAGGAAGCCCTGAGTTCCAGGCTTACTTCATCTGCCAAAGGCATCCCAAAGGGAGTGCAGAAGTGCCACAACATGGCTGCTTTCACGGCTTTTCCCTTAGGAAGAACCCTAATACCCGGCTGATTTACCTTCCTAGGGTTACTGTTAGGCTTAGGCCTAGGACTTTTAAAACCAGGAAGCCCTGGGCTCCAGGCACACTGCAGCTGCAAAAGGCATCCCAAGGAGAGCGCAAAAGTGACGCAACTTGGCTGCCACCACTGATATTTCCATGAGACCATCCCGAACCATAGGCTGATTTTCCTTCCTAGGGTTAAGGTTTGAGTTACGCCTAGGGTAAGGGTTCTATTAACCAGAAAGCCCTGAGTTCCAAGAACACAGCAGCTGCGAAGGACTAGCCAAGAAGAGCGCAAAAGTACCACAACATGCCTGCCTCCACAGCTTTTTCCTTGGGGACATGCCTAATTCCTGGCTGATTTGCCTTTCTCGTCTTAGGGTTGGGGTTCGGCCTAGGGCTAGGATTTTTAAAAGCAGGAAGCCCTGAGTTCCAGGCACACTGGAGCTGTGAAAGGCATCCAAAAGGGAGTGCAAAAGTGCCACAACATGGCTGCTTTCACGGCTTTTTCCTTGGCAAGAAGCCTAACACCAGGCTGATTTACTTTCCCAGGGTTACTGTTAGGCTTAGGCCTAGGGCTAGGATTTTTGAAACTAGGAAGCCCTTAGCTCCAGGCACACAGCAGCTGTTCAAGGCATCCCAAGGGGAGTACAAAAGTGCAACAACATGGCAGCTTTCACAGCTTTTTCCTTGGCAAGAAGCCTAACACCAGGCTGATTTACTTTCCCAGGGTTACTGTTAGGCGTAGGCCTAGGGCTAGGATTTTTGAAACTAGGAAGCCCTTAGCTCCAGGCACACTGCAGCTGTTCAAGGCATCCCAAGGGGAGTACAAAAGTGCAACAACATGGCAGCTTTCACAGCTTTTTCCTTGGCACCATCCCTATACCTAGGCTGATTTATCTGCCTAGGGTTAGGGTTAGGGTTCAGCCTAGGGCTTGGATTTCTTTAACTAGGAAGCCCTGAGTTCCAGGCTTACTTCATCTGCCAAAGGCATCCCAAAGGGAGTGCAGAAGTGCCACAACATGGCTGCTTTCACGGCTTTTTCCTTGGCAAGAAGCCTAACATCAGGCTGATTTACCTTCCCAGGGTTACTGTTAGGCTTAGGCCTAGGGCTAGGATTTTTGAAACTAGGAAGCCCTTAGCTCCAGGCACACTGCAGCTGTTCAAGGCATCCCAAGGGGAGTACAAAAGTGCAACAACATGGCAGCTTTCACAGCTTTTTCCTTGGCACCATCCCTATACCTAGGCTGATTTATCTGCCTAGGGTTAGGGTTAGGGTTCAGCCTAGGGCTTGAATTTCTTTAACCAGGAAGCCCTGAGTTCCAGGCTTACTTCATCTGCCAAAGGCATCCCAAAGGGAGTGCAGAAGTGCCACAACATGGCTGCTTTCACGGCTTTTCCCTTAGGAAGAACCCTAATACCCGGCTGATTTACCTTCCTAGGGTTACTGTTAGGCTTAGGCCTAGGACTTTTAAAACCAGGAAGCCCTGGGCTCCAGGCACACTGCAGCTGAGAAAGGCATCCCAAGGGGAGCGCAAAAGTGACGCAACTTGGCTGCCACCACTGATATTTCCATGAGACCATCCCGAACCATAGGTTGATTTTCCTTCCTAGGGTTAAGGTTTTAGTTACGCCTAGGGTAAGGGTTCTATTAACCAGAAAGCCCTGAGTTCCAAGAACACAGCAGCTGCGAAGGACTAGCCAAGAAGAGCGCAAAAGTACCACAACATGCCTGCCTCCACAGCTTTTTCCTTGGGGACATGCCTAATTCCTGGCTGATTTGCCTTTCTCGTCTTAGGGTTGGGGTTCGGCCTAGGGCTAGGATTTTTAAAAGCAGGAAGCCCTGAGTTCCAGGCACACTGGAGCTGTGAAAGGCATCCAAAAGGGAGTGCAAAAGTGCCACAACATGGCTGCTTTCACGGCTTTTTCCTTGGCAAGAAGCCTAACACCAGGCTGATTTACTTTCCCAGGGTTACTGTTAGGCTTAGGCCTAGGGCTAGGATTTTTGAAACTAGGAAGCCCTTAGCTCCAGGCACACAGCAGCTGTTCAAGGCATCCCAAGGGGAGTACAAAAGTGCAACAACATGGCAGCTTTCACAGCTTTTTCCTTGGCAAGAAGCCTAACACCAGGCTGATTTACTTTCCCAGGGTTACTGTTAGGCGTAGGCCTAGGGCTAGGATTTTTGAAACTAGGAAGCCCTTAGCTCCAGGCACACTGCAGCTGTTCAAGGCATCCCAAGGGGAGTACAAAAGTGCAACAACATGGCAGCTTTCACAGCTTTTTCCTTGGCACCATCCCTATACCTAGGCTGATTTATCTGCCTAGGGTTAGGGTTAGGGTTCAGCCTAGGGCTTGGATTTCTTTAACCAGGAAGCCCTGAGTTCCAGGCTTACTTCATCTGCCAAAGGCATCCCAAAGGGAGTGCAGAAGTGCCACAACATGGCTGCTTTCACGGCTTTTTCCTTGGCAAGAAGCCTAACATCAGGCTGATTTACCTTCCCAGGGTTACTGTTAGGCTTAGGCCTAGGGCTAGGATTTTTGAAACTAGGAAGCCCTTAGCTCCAGGCACACTGCAGCTGTTCAAGGCATCCCAAGGGGAGTACAAAAGTGCAACAACATGGCAGCTTTCACAGCTTTTTCCTTGGCACCATCCCTATACCTAGGCTGATTTATCTGCCTAGGGTTAGGGTTAGGGTTCAGCCTAGGGCTTGAATTTTTTTAACCAGGAAGCCCTGAGTTCCAGGCTTACTTCATCTGCCAAAGGCATCCCAAAGGGAGTGCAGAAGTGCCACAACATGGCTGCTTTCACGGCTTTTCCCTTAGGAAGAACCCTAATACCCGGCTGATTTACCTTCCTAGGGTTACTGTTAGGCTTAGGCCTAGGACTTTTAAAACCAGGAAGCCCTGGGCTCCAGGCACACTGCAGCTGCGAAAGGCATCCCAAGGGGAGCGCAAAAGTGACGCAACTTGGCTGCCACCACTGATATTTCCATGAGACCATCCCGAACCATAGGTTGATTTTCCTTCCTAGGGTTAAGGTTTGAGTTACGCCTAGGGTAAGGGTTCTATTAACCAGAAAGCCCTGAGTTCCAAGAACACAGCAGCTGCGAAGGACTAGCCAAGAAGAGCGCAAAAGTACCACAACATGCCTGCCTCCACAGCTTTTTCCTTGGGGACATGCCTAATTCCTGGCTGATTTGCCTTTCTCGTCTTAGGGTTGGGGTTCGGCCTAGGGCTAGGATTTTTAAAAGCAGGAAGCCCTGAGTTCCAGGCACACTGGAGCTGTGAAAGGCATCCAAAAGGGAGTGCAAAAGTGCCACAACATGGCTGCTTTCACGGCTTTTTCCTTGGCAAGAAGCCTAACACCAGGCTGATTTGCCTTCCCAGGGTTACTGTTAGGCTTAGGCCTAGGGCTAGGATTTTTGAAACTAGGAAGCCCTTAGCTCCAGGCACACTGCAGCTGTTCAAGGCATCCCAAGGGGAGTACAAAAGTGCAACAACATGGCAGCTTTCACAGCTTTTTCCTTGGCACCATCCCTATACCTAGGCTGATTTATCTGCCTAGGGTTAGGGTTAGGGTTCAGCCTAGGGCTTGGATTTCTTTAACCAGGAAGCCCTGAGTTCCAGGCTTACTTCATCTGCCAAAGGCATCCCAAAGGGAGTGCAGAAGTGCCACAACATGGCTGCTTTCACGGCTTTTCCCTTAGGAAGAACCCTAATACCCGGCTGATTTACCTTCCTAGGGTTACTGTTAGGCTTAGGCCTAGGACTTTTAAAACCAGGAAGCCCTGGGCTCCAGGCACACTGCAGCTGTGAAAGGCATCCCAAGGGGAGCGCAAAAGTGACGCAACTTGGCTGCCACCACTGATATTTCCATGAGACCATCCCGAACCATAGGCTGATTTTCCTTCCTAGGGTTAAGGTTTGAGTTACGCCTAGGGTAAGGGTTCTATTAACCAGAAAGCCCTGAGTTCCAAGAACACAGCAGCTGCGAAGGACTAGCCAAGAAGAGCGCAAAAGTACCACAACATGCCTGCCTCCACAGCTTTTTCCTTGGGGACATGCCTAATTCCTGGCTGATTTGCCTTTCTCGTCTTAGGGTTGGGGTTCGGCCTAGGGCTAGGATTTTTAAAAGCAGGAAGCCCTGAGTTCCAGGCACACTGGAGCTGTGAAAGGCATCCAAAAGGGAGTGCAAAAGTGCCACAACATGGCTGCTTTCACGGCTTTTTCCTTGGCAAGAAGCCTAACATCAGGCTGATTTACTTTCCCAGGGTTACTGTTAGGCTTAGGCCTAGGGCTAGGATTTTTAAAACTAGGAAGCCCTGGGCTCCAGGCACACTGCAGCTGTTCAAGGCATCCCAAGGGGAGTACAAAAGTGCAACAACATGGCAGCTTTCACAGCTTTTTCCTTGGCACCATCCCTATACCTAGGCTGATTTATCTGCCTAGGGTTAGGGTTAGGGTTCAGCCTAGGGCTTGGATTTCTTTAACCAGGAAGCCCTGAGTTCCAGGCTTACTTCATCTGCCAAAGGCATCCCAAAGGGAGTGCAGAAGTGCCACAACATGGCTGCTTTCACGGCTTTTCCCTTAGGAAGAACCCTAATACCCGGCTGATTTACCTTCCTAGGGTTACTGTTAGGCTTAGGCCTAGGACTTTTAAAACCAGGAAGCCCTGGGCTCCAGGCACACTGCAGCTGTGAAAGGCATCCCAAGGGGAGCGCAAAAGTGACGCAACTTGGCTGCCACCACTGATATTTCCATGAGACCATCCCGAACCATAGGCTGATTTTCCTTCCTAGGGTTAAGGTTTGAGTTACGCCTAGGGTAAGGGTCTATTAACCAGAAAGCCCTGAGTTCCAAGAACACAGCAGCTGCGAAGGACTAGCCAAGAAGAGCGCAAAAGTACCACAACATGCCTGCCTCCACAGCTTTTTCCTTGGGGACATGCCTAATTCCTGGCTGATTTGCCTTTCTCGTCTTAGGGTTGGGGTTCGGCCTAGGGCTAGGATTTTTAAAATCAGGAAGCCCTGAGTTCCAGGCACACTGGAGCTGTGAAAGGCATCCAAAAGGGAGTGCAAAAGTGCCACAACATGGCTGCTTTCACGGCTTTTTCCTTGGCAAGAAGCCTAACACCAGGCTGATTTACTTTCCCAGGGTTACTGTTAGGCTTAGGCCTAGGGCTAGGATTTTTGAAACTAGGAAGCCCTTAGCTCCAGGCACACTGCAGCTGTTCAAGGCATCCCAAGGGGAGTACAAAAGTGCAACAACATGGCAGCTTTCACAGCTTTTTCCTTGGCACCATCCCTATACCTAGGCTGATTTATCTGCCTAGGGTTAGGGTTAGGGTTCAGCCTAGGGCTTGGATTTCTTTAACCAGGAAGCCCTGAGTTCCAGGCTTACTTCATCTGCCAAAGGCATCCCAAAGGGAGTGCAGAAGTGCCACAACATGGCTGCTTTCACGGCTTTTTCCTTGGCAAGAAGCCTAACATCAGGCTGATTTACTTTCCCAGGGTTACTGTTAGGCTTAGGCCTAGGGCTAGGATTTTTGAAACTAGGAAGCCCTTAGCTCCAGGCACACTGCAGCTGTTCAAGGCATCCCAAGGGGAGTACAATAGTGCAACAACATGGCAGCTTTCACAGCTTTTTCCTTGGCACCATCCCTATACCTGGGCTGATTTATCTGCCTAGGGTTAGGGTTAGGGTTCAGCCTAGGGCTTGAATTTCTTTAACCAGGAAGCCCTGAGTTCCAGGCTTACTTCATCTGCCAAAGGCATCCCAAAGGGAGTGCAGAAGTGCCACAACATGGCTGCTTTCACGGCTTTTCCCTTAGGAAGAACCCTAATACCCGGCTGATTTACCTTCCTAGGGTTACTGTTAGGCTTAGGCCTAGGACTTTTAAAACCAGGAAGCCCTGGGCTCCAGGCACACTGCAGCTGCGAAAGGCATCCCAAGGGGAGCGCAAAAGTGACGCAACTTGGCTGCCACCACTGATATTTCCATGAGACCATCCCGAACCATAGGCTGATTTTCCTTCCTAGGGTTAAGGTTTGAGTTACGCCTAGGGTAAGGGTTCTATTAACCAGAAAGCCCTGAGTTCCAAGAACACAGCAGCTGCGAAGGACTAGCCAAGAAGAGCGCAAAAGTACCACAACATGCCTGCCTCCACAGCTTTTTCCTTGGGGACATGCCTAATTCCTGGCTGATTTGCCTTTCTCGTCATAGGGTTGGGGTTCGGCCTAGGGCTAGGATTTTTAAAAGCAGGAAGCCCTGAGTTCCAGGCACACTGGAGCTGTGAAAGGCATCCAAAAGGGATTGCAAAAGTGCCACAACATGGCTGCTTTCACGGCTTGTTCCTTGGCAAGACGCCTAACACCAGGCTGACTTACCTTCCCAGGGTTACTGTTAGGCTTAGGCCTAGGGCTAGGATTTTTAAAACTAGGAAGCCCTTAGCTCCAGGCACACTGCAGCTGTTCAAGGCATCCCAAGGGGAGTACAAAAGTGCAACAACATGGCAGCTTTCACAGCTTTTTCCTTGGCACCATCCCTATACCTAGGCTGATTTATCTGCCTAGGGTTAGGGTTAGGGTTCAGCCTAGGGCTTGAATTTCTTTAACCAGGAAGCCCTGAGTTCCAGGCTTACTTCATCTGCCAAAGGCATCCCAAAGGGAGTGCAGAAGTGCCACAACATGGCTGCTTTCACGGCTTTTCCCTTAGGAAGAGCCCTAATACCCGGCTGATTTACCTTCCTAGGGTTACTGTTAGGCTTAGGCCTAGGACTTTTAAAACCAGGAAGCCCTGGGCTCCAGGCACACTGCAGCTGCAAAAGGCATCCCAAGGGGAGCGCAAAAGTGACGCAACTTGGCTGCCACCACTGATATTTCCATGAGACCATCCCGAACCATAGGTTGATTTTCCTTCCTAGGGTTAAGGTTTGAGTTACGCCTAGGGTAAGGGTTCTATTAACCAGAAAGCCCTGAGTTCCAAGAACACAGCAGCTGCGAAGGACTAGCCAAGAAGAGCGCAAAAGTACCACAACATGCCTGCCTCCACAGCTTTTTCCTTGGGGACATGCCTAATTCCTGGCTGATTTGCCTTTCTCGTCTTAGGGTTGGGGTTCGGCCTAGGGCTAGGATTTTTAAAAGCAGGAAGCCCTGAGTTCCAGGCACACTGGAGCTGTGAAAGGCATCCAAAAGGGAGTGCAAAAGTGCCACAACATGGCTGCTTTCACGGCTTTTTCCTTGGCAAGAAGCCTAACACCAGGCTGATTTGCCTTCCCAGGGTTACTGTTAGGCTTAGGCCTAGGGCTAGGATTTTTAAAACTAGGAAGCCCTGGGCTCCAGGCACACTGCAGCTGTTCAAGGCATCCCAAGGGGAGTACAAAAGTGCAACAACATGGCAGCTTTCACAGCTTTTTCCTTGGCACCATCCCTTTACCTAGGCTGATTTATCTGCCTAGGGTTAGGGTTAGGGTTCAGCCTAGGGCTTGAATTTTTTTTAACCAGGAAGCCCTGAGTTCCAGGCTTACTTCATCTGCCAAAGGCATCCCAAAGGGAGTGCAGAAGTGCCACAACATGGCTGCTTTCACGGCTTTTCCCTTAGGAAGAACCCTAATACCCGGCTGATTTACCTTCCTAGGGTTACTGTTAGGCTTAGGCCTAGGACTTTTAAAACCAGGAAGCCCTGGGCTCCAGGCACACTGCAGCTGTGAAAGGCATCCCAAGGGCAGCGCAAAAGTGACGCAACTTGGCTGCCACCACTGATATTTCCATGAGACCATCCCGAACCATAGGATGATTTTCCTTCCTAGGGTTAAGGTTTGAGTTACGCCTAGGGTAAGGGTTCTATTAACCAGAAAGCCCTGAGTTCCAAGAACACAGCAGCTGCGAAGGACTAGCCAAGAAGAGCGCAAAAGTACCACAACATGCCTGCCTCCACAGCTTTTTCCTTGGGGACATGCCTAATTCCTGGCTGATTTGCCTTTCTCGTCTTAGGGTTGGGGTTCGGCCTAGGGCTAGGATTTTGAAAAGCAGGTAGCCCTGAGTTCCAGGCACACTGGAGCTGTGAAAGGCATCCAAAAGGGAGTGCAAAAGTGCCACAACATGGCTGCTTTCACGGCTTTTTCCTTGGCAAGAAGCCTAACATCAGGCTGATTTACTTTCCCAGGGTTACTGTTAGGCTTAGGCCTAGGGCTAGGATTTTTGAAACTAGGAAGCCCTTAGCTCCAGGCACACTGCAGCTGTTCAAGGCATCCCAAGGGGAGTACAAAAGTGCAACAACATGGCAGCTTTCACAGCTTTTTCCTTGGCACCATCCCTATACCTAGGCTGATTTATCTGCCTAGGGTTAGGGTTAGGGTTCAGCCTAGGGCTTGGATTTCTTTAACCAGGAAGCCCTGAGTTCCAGGCTTACTTCATCTGCCAAAGGCATCCCAAAGGGAGTGCAGAAGTGCCACAACATGGCTGCTTTCACGGCTTTTTCCTTGGCAAGAAGCCTAACATCAGGCTGATTTACTTTCCCAGGGTTACTGTTAGGCTTAGGCCTAGGGCTAGGATTTTTGAAACTAGGAAGCCCTTAGCTCCAGGCACACTGCAGCTGTTCAAGGCATCCCAAGGGGAGTACAAAAGTGCAACAACATGGCAGCTTTCACAGCTTTTTCCTTGGCACCATCCCTATACCTGGGCTGATTTATCTGCCTAGGGTTAGGGTTAGGGTTCAGCCTAGGGCTTGAATTTTTTTAACCAGGAAGCCCTGAGTTCCAGGCTTACTTCATCTGCCAAAGGCATCCCAAAGGGAGTGCAGAAGTGCCACAACATGGCTGCTTTCACGGCTTTTCCCTTAGGAAGAACCCTAATACCCGGCTGATTTACCTTCCTAGGGTTACTGTTAGGCTTAGGCCTAGGACTTTTAAAACCAGGAAGCCCTGGGCTCCAGGCACACTGCAGCTGCGAAAGGCATCCCAAGGGGAGCGCAAAAGTGACGCAACTTGGCTGCCACCACTGATATTTCCATGAGACCATCCCGAACCATAGGCTGATTTTCCTTCCTAGGGTTAAGGTTTGAGTTACGCCTAGGGTAAGGGTTCTATTAACCAGAAAGCCCTGAGTTCCAAGAACACAGCAGCTGCGAAGGACTAGCCAAGAAGAGCGCAAAAGTACCACAACATGCCTGCCTCCACAGCTTTTTCCTTGGGGACATGCCTAATTCCTGGCTGATTTGCCTTTCTCGTCATAGGGTTGGGGTTCGGCCTAGGGCTAGGATTTTTAAAAGCAGGAAGCCCTGAGTTCCAGGCACACTGGAGCTGTGAAAGGCATCCAAAAGGGAGTGCAAAAGTGCCACAACATGGCTGCTTTCACGGCTTGTTCCTTGGCAAGACGCCTAACACCAGGCTGACTTACCTTCCCAGGGTTACTATTAGGCTTAGGCCTAGGGCTAGGATTTTTGAAACTAGGAAGCCCTTAGCTCCAGGCACACTGCAGCTGTTCAAGGCATCCCAAGGGGAGTACAAAAGTGCAACAACATGGCAGCTTTCACAGCTTTTTCCTTGGCACCATCCCTATACCTAGGCTGATTTATCTGCCTAGGGTTAGGGTTAGGGTTCAGCCTAGGGCTTGAATTTCTTTAACCAGGAAGCCCTGAGTTCCAGGCTTACTTCATCTGCCAAAGGCATCCCAAAGGGAGTGCAGAAGTGCCACAACATGGCTGCTTTCACGGCTTTTCCCTTAGGAAGAACCCTAATACCCGGCTGATTTACCTTCCTAGGGTTACTGTTAGGCTTAGGCCTAGGACTTTTAAAACCAGGAAGCCCTGGGCTCCAGGCACACTGCAGCTGCAAAAGGCATCCCAAGGGGAGCGCAAAAGTGACGCAACTTGGCTGCCACCACTGATATTTCCATGAGACCATCCCGAACCATAGGTTGATTTTCCTTCCTAGGCTAAAGGTTTGAGTTACGCCTAGGGTAAGGGTCTATTAACCAGAAAGCCCTGAGTTCCAAGAACACAGCAGCTGCGAAGGACTACCCAAGAAGAGCGCAAAAGTACCACAACATGCCTGCCTCCACAGCTTTTTCCTTGGGGACATGCCTAATTCCTGGCTGATTTGCCTTTCTCGTCTTAGGGTTGCGGTTCGGCCTAGGGCCAGGATTTTTAAAAGCAGGAAGCCCTGAGTTCCAGGCACACTGCAGCTGTGAAAGGCATCCAAAAGGGAGTGCAAAAGTGCCACAACATGGCTGCTTTCACGGCTTTTTCCTTGGCAAGAAGCCTAACACCAGGCTGATTTACTTTCCCAGGGTTACTGTTAGGCTTAGGCCTAGGGCTAGGATTTTTGAAACTAGGAGGCCCTTAGCTCCAGGCACACTGCAGCTGTTCAAGGCATCCCAAGGGGAGTACAAAAGTGCAACAACATGGCAGCTTTCACAGCTTTTTCCTTGGCAAGAAGCCTAACACCAGGCTGATTTACTTTCCCAGGGTTACTGTTAGGCTTAGGCCTAGGGCTAGGATTTTTGAAACTAGGAAGCCCTTAGCTCCAGGCACACTGCAGCTGTTCAAGGCATCCCAAGGGGAGTACAAAAGTGCAACAACATGGCAGCTTTCACAGCTTTTTCCTTGGCACCATCCCTATACCTAGGCTGATTTATCTGCCTAGGGTTAGGGTTAGGGTTCAGCCTAGGGCTTGGATTTCTTTAACCCGGAAGCCCTAAGTTCCAGGCTTACTTCATCTGCCAAAGGCATCCCAAAGGGAGTGCAGAAGTGCCACAACATGGCTGCTTTCACGGCTTTTTCCTTGGCAAGAAGCCTAACATCAGGCTGATTTACCTTCCCAGGGTTACTGTTAGGCTTAGGCCTAGGGCTAGGATTTTTGAAACTAGGAAGCCCTTAGCTCCAGGCACACTGCAGCTGCGAAAGGCATCCCAAGGGGACTACAAAAGTGCAACAACATGGCTGCTTTCACGGCTTTTCCCTTAGGAAGAACCCTAATACCCGGCTGATTTACCTTCCTAGGGTTACTGTTAGGCTTAGGCCTAGGACTTTTAAAACCAGGAAGCCCTGGGCTCCAGGCACACTGCAGCTGCGAAAGGCATCCCAAGGGGAGCGCAAAAGTGACGCAACTTGGCTGCCACCACTGATATTTCCATGAGACCATCCCGAACCATAGGCTGATTTTCCTTCCTAGGGTTAAGGTTTGAGTTACGCCTAGGGTAAGGGTTCTATTAACTAGAAAGCCCTGAGTTCCAAGAACACAGCAGCTGCGAAGGACTAGCCAAGAAGAGCGCAAAAGTACCACAACATGCCTGCCTCCACAGCTTTTTCCTTGGGGACATGCCTAATTCCTGGCTGATTTGCCTTTCTCGTCTTAGGGTTGGGGTTCGGCCTAGGGCTAGGATTTTTAAAATCAGGAAGCCCTGAGTTCCAGGCACACTGGAGCTGTGAAAGGCATCCAAAAGGGAGTGCAAAAGTGCCACAACATGGCTGCTTTCACGGCTTTTTCCTTGGCAAGAAGCCTAACACCAGGCTGATTTGCCTTCCCAGGGTTAATGTTAGGCTTAGGCCTAGGGCTAGGATTTTTAAAACTAGGAAGCCCTGGGCTCCAGGCACACTGCAGCTGTTCAAGGCATCCCAAGGGGAGTACAAAAGTGCAACAACATGGCAGCTTTTACAGCTTTTTCCTTGGCACCATCCCTATACCTAGGCTGATTTATCTGCCTAGGGTTAGGGTTAGGGTTCAGCCTAGGGCTTGAATTTTTTTTAACCAGGAAGCCCTGAGTTCCAGGCTTACTTCATCTGCCAAAGGCATCCCAAAGGGAGTGCAGAAGTGCCACAACATGGCTGCTTTCACGGCTTTTCCCTTAGGAAGAACCCTAATACCCGGCTGATTTACCTTCCTAGGGTTACTGTTAGGCTTAGGCCTAGGACTTTTAAAACCAGGAAGCCCTGGGCTCCAGGCACACTGCAGCTGTGAAAGGCATCCCAAGGGCAGCGCAAAAGTGACGCAACTTGGCTGCCACCACTGATATTTCCATGAGACCATCCCGAACCATAGGATGATTTTCCTTCCTAGGGTTAAGGTTTGAGTTACGCCTAGGGTAAGGGTTCTATTAACCAGAAAGCCCTGAGTTCCAAGAACACAGCAGCTGCGAAGGACTAGCCAAGAAGAGCGCAAAAGTACCACAACATGCCTGCCTCCACAGCTTTTTCCTTGGGGACATGCCTAATTCCTGGCTGATTTGCCTTTCTCGTCTTAGGGTTGGGGTTCGGCCTAGGGCTAGGATTTTTAAAAGCAGGAAGCCCTGAGTTCCAGGCACACTGGAGCTGTGAAAGGCATCCAAAAGGGAGTGCAAAAGTGCCACAACATGGCTGCTTTCACGGCTTTTTCCTTGGCAAGAAGCCTAACACCAGGCTGATTTGCCTTCCCAGGGTTACTGTTAGGCTTAGGCCTAGGGCTAGGATTTTTAAAACTAGGAAGCCCTGGGCTCCAGGCACACTGCAGCTGTTCAAGGCATCCCAAGGGGAGTACAAAAGTGCAACAACATGGCAGCTTTCACAGCTTTTTCCTTGGCACCATCCCTTTACCTAGGCTGATTTATCTGCCTAGGGTTAGGGTTAGGGTTCAGCCTAGGGCTTGAATTTTTTTTAACCAGGAAGCCCTGAGTTCCAGGCTTACTTCATCTGCCAAAGGCATCCCAAAGGGAGTGCAGAAGTGCCACAACATGGCTGCTTTCACGGCTTTTCCCTTAGGAAGAACCCTAATACCCGGCTGATTTACCTTCCTAGGGTTACTGTTAGGCTTAGGCCTAGGACTTTTAAAACCAGGAAGCCCTGGGCTCCAGGCACACTGCAGCTGTGAAAGGCATCCCAAGGGCAGCGCAAAAGTGACGCAACTTGGCTGCCACCACTGATATTTCCATGAGACCATCCCGAACCATAGGATGATTTTCCTTCCTAGGGTTAAGGTTTGAGTTACGCCTAGGGTAAGGGTTCTATTAACCAGAAAGCCCTGAGTTCCAAGAACACAGCAGCTGCGAAGGACTAGCCAAGAAGAGCGCAAAAGTACCACAACATGCCTGCCTCCACAGCTTTTTCCTTGGGGACATGCCTAATTCCTGGCTGATTTGCCTTTCTCGTCTTAGGGTTGGGGTTCGGCCTAGGGCTAGGATTTTTAAAATCAGGAAGCCCTGAGTTCCAGGCACACTGGAGCTGTGAAAGGCATCCAAAAGGGAGTGCAAAAGTGCCACAACATGGCTGCTTTCACGGCTTTTTCCTTGGCAAGAAGCCTAACATCAGGCTGATTTACTTTCCCAGGGTTACTGTTAGGCTTAGGCCTAGGGCTAGGATTTTTGAAACTAGGAAGCCCTTAGCTCCAGGCACACTGCAGCTGTTCAAGGCATCCCAAGGGGAGTACAAAAGTGCAACAACATGGCAGCTTTCACAGCTTTTTCCTTGGCACCATCCCTATACCTAGGCTGATTTATCTGCCTAGGGTTAGGGTTAGGGTTCAGCCTAGGGCTTGGATTTCTTTAACCAGGAAGCCCTGAGTTCCAGGCTTACTTCATCTGCCAAAGGCATCCCAAAGGGAGTGCAGAAGTGCCACAACATGGCTGCTTTCACGGCTTTTCCCTTAGGAAGAACCCTAATACCCGGCTGATTTACCTTCCTAGGGTTACTGTTAGGCTTAGGCCTAGGACTTTTAAAACCAGGAAGCCCTGGGCTCCAGGCACACTGCAGCTGCAAAAGGCATCCCAAGGGGAGCGCAAAAGTGACGCAACTTGGCTGCCACCACTGATATTTCCATGAGACCATCCCGAACCATAGGTTGATTTTCCTTCCTAGGCTAAAGGTTTGAGTTACGCCTAGGGTAAGGGTCTATTAACCAGAAAGCCCTGAGTTCCAAGAACACAGCAGCTGCGAAGGACTACCCAAGAAGAGCGCAAAAGTACCACAACATGCCTGCCTCCACAGCTTTTTCCTTGGGGACATGCCTAATTCCTGGCTGATTTGCCTTTCTCGTCTTAGGGTTGCGGTTCGGCCTAGGGCCAGGATTTTTAAAAGCAGGAAGCCCTGAGTTCCAGGCACACTGGAGCTGTGAAAGGCATCCAAAAGGGAGTGCAAAAGTGCCACAACATGGCTGCTTTCATGGCTTTTTCCTTGGCAAGAAGCCTAACACCAGGCTGATTTACTTTCCCAGGGTTACTGTTAGGCTTAGGCCTAGGGCTAGGATTTTTGAAACTAGGAGGCCCTTAGCTCCAGGCACACTGCAGCTGTTCAAGGCATCCCAAGGGGAGTACAAAAGTGCAACAACATGGCAGCTTTCACAGCTTTTTCCTTGGCAAGAAGCCTAACACCAGGCTGATTTACTTTCCCAGGGTTACTGTTAGGCTTAGGCCTAGGGCTAGGATTTTTGAAACTAGGAAGCCCTTAGCTCCAGGCACACTGCAGCTGTTCAAGGCATCCCAAGGGGAGTACAAAAGTGCAACAACATGGCAGCTTTTACAGCTTTTTCCTTGGCACCATCCCTATACCTAGGCTGATTTATCTGCCTAGGGTTAGGGTTAGGGTTCAGCCTAGGGCTTGGATTTCTTTAACCCGGAAGCCCTAAGTTCCAGGCTTACTTCATCTGCCAAAGGCATCCCAAAGGGAGTGCAGAAGTGCCACAACATGGCTGCTTTCACGGCTTTTTCCTTGGCAAGAAGCCTAACATCAGGCTGATTTACCTTCCCAGGGTTACTGTTAGGCTTAGGCCTAGGGCTAGGATTTTTGAAACTAGGAAGCCCTTAGCTCCAGGCACACTGCAGCTGCGAAAGGCATCCCAAGGGGACTACAAAAGTGCAACAACATGGCTGCTTTCACGGCTTTTCCCTTAGGAAGAACCCTAATACCCGGCTGATTTACCTTCCTAGGGTTACTGTTAGGCTTAGGCCTAGGACTTTTAAAACCAGGAAGCCCTGGGCTCCAGGCACACTGCAGCTGCAAAAGGCATCCCAAGGGGAGCGCAAAAGTGACGCAACTTGGCTGCCACCACTGATATTTCCATGAGACCATCCCGAACCATAGGTTGATTTTCCTTCCTAGGGTTAAGGTTTGAGTTACGCCTAGGGTAAGGGTTCTATTAACTAGAAAGCCCTGAGTTCCAAGAACACAGCAGCTGCGAAGGACTAGCCAAGAAGAGCGCAAAAGTACCACAACATGCCTGCCTCCACAGCTTTTTCCTTGGGGACATGCCTAATTCCTGGCTGATTTGCCTTTCTCGTCTTAGGGTTGGGGTTCGGCCTAGGGCTAGGATTTTTAAAAGCAGGAAGCCCTGAGTTCCAGGCACACTGGAGCTGTGAAAGGCATCCAAAAGGGAGTGCAAAAGTGCCACAACATGGCTGCTTTCACGGCTTTTTCCTTGGCAAGAAGCCTAACACCAGGCTGATTTGCCTTCCCAGGGTTAATGTTAGGCTTAGGCCTAGGGCTAGGATTTTTGAAACTAGGAAGCCCTGGGCTCCAGGCACACTGCAGCTGTTCAAGGCATCCCAAGGGGAGTACAAAAGTGCAACAACATGGCAGCTTTCACAGCTTTTTCCTTGGCACCATCCCTATACCTAGGCTGATTTATCTGCCTAGGGTTAGGGTTAGGGTTCAGCCTAGGGCTTGAATTTTTTTTAACCAGGAAGCCCTGAGTTCCAGGCTTACTTCATCTGCCAAAGGCATCCCAAAGGGAGTGCAGAAGTGCCACAACATGGCTGCTTTCACGGCTTTTCCCTTAGGAAGAACCCTAATACCCGGCTGATTTACCTTCCTAGGGTTACTGTTAGGCTTAGGCCTAGGACTTTTAAAACCAGGAAGCCCTGGGCTCCAGGCACACTGCAGCTGTGAAAGGCATCCCAAGGGCAGCGCAAAAGTGACGCAACTTGGCTGCCACCACTGATATTTCCATGAGACCATCCCGAACCATAGGATGATTTTCCTTCCTAGGGTTAAGGTTTGAGTTACGCCTAGGGTAAGGGTTCTATTAACCAGAAAGCCCTGAGTTCCAAGAACACAGCAGCTGCGAAGGACTAGCCAAGAAGAGCGCAAAAGTACCACAACATGCCTGCCTCCACAGCTTTTTCCTTGGGGACATGCCTAATTCCTGGCTGATTTGCCTTTCTCGTCTTAGGGTTGGGGTTCGGCCTAGGGCTAGGATTTTTAAAATCAGGAAGCCCTGAGTTCCAGGCACACTGGAGCTGTGAAAGGCATCCAAAAGGGAGTGCAAAAGTGCCACAACATGGCTGCTTTCACGGCTTTTTCCTTGGCAAGAAGCCTAACATCAGGCTGATTTACTTTCCCAGGGTTACTGTTAGGCTTAGGCCTAGGGCTAGGATTTTTGAAACTAGGAAGCCCTTAGCTCCAGGCACACTGCAGCTGTTCAAGGCATCCCAAGGGGAGTACAAAAGTGCAACAACATGGCAGCTTTCACAGCTTTTTACTTGGCACCATCCCTATACCTAGGCTGATTTATCTGCCTAGGGTTAGGGTTAGGGTTCAGCCTAGGGCTTGGATTTCTTTAACCAGGAAGCCCTGAGTTCCAGGCTTACTTCATCTGCCAAAGGCATCCCAAAGGGAGTGCAGAAGTGCCACAACATGGCTGCTTTCACGGCTTTTTCCTTGGCAAGAAGCCTAACATCAGGCTGATTTACCTTCCCAGGGTTACTGTTAGGCTTAGGCCTAGGGCTAGGATTTTTGAAACTAGGAAGCCCTTAGCTCCAGGCACACTGCAGCTGTTCAAGGCATCCCAAGGGGACTACAAAAGTGCAACAACATGGCTGCTTTCACGGCTTTTCCCTTAGGAAGAACCCTAATACCCGGCTGATTTACCTTCCTAGGGTTACTGTTAGGCTTAGGCCTAGGACTTTTAAAACCAGGAAGCCCTGGGCTCCAGGCACACTGCAGCTGCGAAAGGCATCCCAAGGGGAGCGCAAAAGTGACGCAACTTGGCTGCCACCACTGATATTTCCATGAGACCATCCCGAACCATAGGTTGATTTTCCTTCCTAGGGTTAAGGTTTGAGTTACGCCTAGGGTAAGGGTTCTATTAACCAGAAAGCCCTGAGTTCCAAGAACACAGCAGCTGCGAAGGACTAGCCAAGAAGAGCGCAAAAGTACCACAACATGCCTGCCTCCACAGCTTTTTCCTTGGGGACATGCCTAATTCCTGGCTGATTTGCCTTTCTCGTCATAGGGTTGGGGTTCGGCCTAGGGCTAGGATTTTTAAAAGCAGGAAGCCCTGAGTTCCAGGCACACTGGAGCTGTGAAAGGCATCCAAAAGGGAGTGCAAAAGTGCCACAACATGGCTGCTTTCACGGCTTTTTCCTTGGCAAGAAGCCTAACACCAGGCTGATTTGCCTTCCCAGGGTTAATGTTAGGCTTAGGCCTAGGGCTAGGATTTTTAAAACTAGGAAGCCCTGGGCTCCAGGCACACTGCAGCTGTTCAAGGCATCCCAAGGGGAGTACAAAAGTGCAACAACATGGCAGCTTTCACAGCTTTTTCCTTGGCACCATCCCTATACCTGGGCTGATTTATCTGCCTAGAGTTAGGGTTAGGGTTCAGCCTAGGGCTTGAATTTTTTTTAACCAGGAAGCCCTGAGTTCCAGGCTTACTTCATCTGCCAAAGGCATCCCAAAGGGAGTGCAGAAGTGCCACAACATGGCTGCTTTCACGGCTTTTCCCTTAGGAAGAACCCTAATACCCGGCTGATTTACCTTCCTAGGGTTACTGTTAGGCTTAGGCCTAGGACTTTTAAAACCAGGAAGCCCTGGGCTCCAGGCACACTGCAGCTGTGAAAGGCATCCCAAGGGCAGCGCAAAAGTGACGCAACTTGGCTGCCACCACTGATATTTCCATGAGACCATCCCGAACCATAGGATGATTTTCCTTCCTAGGGTTAAGGTTTGAGTTACGCCTAGGGTAAGGGTTCTATTAACCAGAAAGCCCTGAGTTCCAAGAACACAGCAGCTGCGAAGGACTAGCCAAGAAGAGCGCAAAAGTACCACAACATGCCTGCCTCCACAGCTTTTTCCTTGGGGACATGCCTAATTCCTGGCTGATTTGCCTTTCTCGTCTTAGGGTTGGGGTTCGGCCTAGGGCTAGGATTTTTAAAATCAGGAAGCCCTGAGTTCCAGGCACACTGGA
The DNA here is from genome assembly GCF_027579445.1 of Ammospiza nelsoni. Lineage (NCBI taxonomy): Eukaryota > Metazoa > Chordata > Aves > Passeriformes > Passerellidae > Ammospiza > Ammospiza nelsoni. Next base: position 1,116,867 of record NW_026683194.1, read on the forward strand.
GCTGTGAAAGGCATCCAAAAGGGAGTGCAAAAGTGCCACAACATGGCTGCTTTCACGGCTTTTTCCTTGGCAAGAAGCCTAACATCAGGCTGATTTACTTTCCCAGGGTTACTGTTAGGCTTAGGCCTAGGGCTAGGATTTTTGAAACTAGGAAGCCCTTAGCTCCAGGCACACTGCAGCTGTTCAAGGCATCCCAAGGGGAGTACAAAAGTGCAACAACATGGCAGCTTTCACAGCTTTTTACTTGGCACCATCCCTATACCTAGGCTGATTTATCTGCCTAGGGTTAGGGTTAGGGTTCAGCCTAGGGCTTGGATTTCTTTAACCAGGAAGCCCTGAGTTCCAGGCTTACTTCATCTGCCAAAGGCATCCCAAAGGGAGTGCAGAAGTGCCACAACATGGCTGCTTTCACGGCTTTTTCCTTGGCAAGAAGCCTAACATCAGGCTGATTTACCTTCCCAGGGTTACTGTTAGGCTTAGGCCTAGGGCTAGGATTTTTGAAACTAGGAAGCCCTTAGCTCCAGGCACACTGCAGCTGTTCAAGGCATCCCAAGGGGACTACAAAAGTGCAACAACATGGCTGCTTTCACGGCTTTTCCCTTAGGAAGAACCCTAATACCCGGCTGATTTACCTTCCTAGGGTTACTGTTAGGCTTAGGCCTAGGACTTTTAAAACCAGGAAGCCCTGGGCTCCAGGCACACTGCAGCTGCGAAAGGCATCCCAAGGGGAGCGCAAAAGTGACGCAACTTGGCTGCCACCACTGATATTTCCATGAGACCATCCCGAACCATAGGTTGATTTTCCTTCCTAGGGTTAAGGTTTGAGTTACGCCTAGGGTAAGGGTTCTATTAACCAGAAAGCCCTGAGTTCCAAGAACACAGCAGCTGCGAAGGACTAGCCAAGAAGAGCGCAAAAGTACCACAACATGCCTGCCTCCACAGCTTTTTCCTTGGGGACATGCCTAATTCCTGGCTGATTTGCCTTTCTCGTCATAGGGTTGGGGTTCGGCCTAGGGCTAGGATTTTTAAAAGCAGGAAGCCCTGAGTTCCAGGCACACTGGAGCTGTGAAAGGCATCCAAAAGGGAGTGCAAAAGTGCCACAACATGGCTGCTTTCACGGCTTTTTCCTTGGCAAGAAGCCTAACACCAGGCTGATTTGCCTTCCCAGGGTTACTGTTAGGCTTAGGCCTAGGGCTAGGATTTTTAAAACTAGGAAGCCCTGGGCTCCAGGCACACTGCAGCTGTTCAAGGCATCCCAAGGGGAGTACAAAAGTGCAACAACATGGCAGCTTTCACAGCTTTTTCCTTGGCACCATCCCTATACCTAGGCTGATTTATCTGCCTAGGGTTAGGGTTAGGGTTCAGCCTAGGGCTTGAATTTTTTTTAACCAGGAAGCCCTGAGTTCCAGGCTTACTTCATCTGCCAAAGGCATCCCAAAGGGAGTGCAGAAGTGCCACAACATGGCTGCTTTCACGGCTTTTCCCTTAGGAAGAACCCTAATACCCGGCTGATTTACCTTCCTAGGGTTACTGTTAGGCTTAGGCCTAGGACTTTTAAAAGCAGGAAGCCCTGGGCCCCAGGCACACTGCAGCTGCGAAAGGCATCCCAAGGGGAGCGCAAAAGTGACGCAACTTGGCTGCCACCACTGATATTTCCATGAGACCATCCCGAACCATAGGCTGATTTTCCTTCCTAGGGTTAAGGTTTGAGTTACGCCTAGGGTAAGGGTTCTATTAACCAGAAAGCCCTGAGTTCCAAGAACACAGCAGCTGCGAAGGACTAGCCAAGAAGAGCGCAAAAGTACCACAACATGCCTGCCTCCACAGCTTTTTCCTTGTGGACATGCCTAATTCCTGGCTGATTTGCCTTTCTCGTCATAGGGTTGGGGTTCGGCCTAGGGCTAGGATTTTTAAAAGCAGGAAGCCCTGAGTTCCAGGCACACTGGAGCTGTGAAAGGCATCCAAAAGGGATTGCAAAAGTGCCACAACATGGCTGCTTTCACGGCTTGTTCCTTGGCAAGACGCCTAACACCAGGCTGACTTACTTTCCCAGGGTTACTGTTAGGCTTAGGCCTAGGGCTAGGATTTTTGAAACTAGGAAGCCCTTAGCTCCAGGCACACTGCAGCTGTTCAAGGCATCCCAAGGGGAGTACAAAAGTGCAACAACATGGCAGCTTTCACAGCTTTTTCCTTGGCACCATCCCTATACCTAGGCTGATTTATCTGCCTAGGGTTAGGGTTAGGGTTCAGCCTAGGGCTTGAATTTCTTTAACCAGGAAGCCCTGAGTTCCAGGCTTACTTCATCTGCCAAAGGCATCCCAAAGGGAGTGCAGAAGTGCCACAACATGGCTGCTTTCACGGCTTTTCCCTTAGGAAGAACCCTAATACCCGGCTGATTTACCTTCCTAGGGTTACTGTTAGGCTTAGGCCTAGGACTTTTAAAACCAGGAAGCCCTGGGCTCCAGGCACACTGCAGCTGCAAAAGGCATCCCAAGGGGAGCGCAAAAGTGACGCAACTTGGCTGCCACCACTGATATTTCCATGAGACCATCCCGAACCATAGGTTGATTTTCCTTCCTAGGCTAAAGGTTTGAGTTACGCCTAGGGTAAGGGTCTATTAACCAGAAAGCCCTGAGTTCCAAGAACACAGCAGCTGCGAAGGACTACCCAAGAAGAGCGCAAAAGTACCACAACATGCCTGCCTCCACAGCTTTTTCCTTGGGGACATGCCTAATTCCTGGCTGATTTGCCTTTCTCGTCTTAGGGTTGCGGTTCGGCCTAGGGCCAGGATTTTTAAAAGCAGGAAGCCCTGAGTTCCAGGCACACTGCAGCTGTGAAAGGCATCCAAAAGGGAGTGCAAAAGTGCCACAACATGGCTGCTTTCACGGCTTTTTCCTTGGCAAGAAGCCTAACACCAGGCTGATTTACTTTCCCAGGGTTACTGTTAGGCTTAGGCCTAGGGCTAGGATTTTTGAAACTAGGAGGCCCTTAGCTCCAGGCACACTGCAGCTGTTCAAGGCATCCCAAGGGGAGTACAAAAGTGCAACAACATGGCAGCTTTCACAGCTTTTTCCTTGGCAAGAAGCCTAACACCAGGCTGATTTACTTTCCCAGGGTTACTGTTAGGCTTAGGCCTAGGGCTAGGATTTTTGAAACTAGGAAGCCCTTAGCTCCAGGCACACTGCAGCTGTTCAAGGCATCCCAAGGGGAGTACAAAAGTGCAACAACATGGCAGCTTTCACAGCTTTTTCCTTGGCACCATCCCTATACCTAGGCTGATTTATCTGCCTAGGGTTAGGGTTAGGGTTCAGCCTAGGGCTTGGATTTCTTTAACCCGGAAGCCCTAAGTTCCAGGCTTACTTCATCTGCCAAAGGCATCCCAAAGGGAGTGCAGAAGTGCCACAACATGGCTGCTTTCACGGCTTTTTCCTTGGCAAGAAGCCTAACATCAGGCTGATTTACCTTCCCAGGGTTACTGTTAGGCTTAGGCCTAGGGCTAGGATTTTTGAAACTAGGAAGCCCTTAGCTCCAGGCACACTGCAGCTGCGAAAGGCATCCCAAGGGGACTACAAAAGTGCAACAACATGGCTGCTTTCACGGCTTTTCCCTTAGGAAGAACCCTAATACCCGGCTGATTTACCTTCCTAGGGTTACTGTTAGGCTTAGGCCTAGGACTTTTAAAACCAGGAAGCCCTGGGCTCCAGGCACACTGCAGCTGCAAAAGGCATCCCAAGGGGAGCGCAAAAGTGACGCAACTTGGCTGCCACCACTGATATTTCCATGAGACCATCCCGAACCATAGGTTGATTTTCCTTCCTAGGGTTAAGGTTTGAGTTACGCCTAGGGTAAGGGTTCTATTAACTAGAAAGCCCTGAGTTCCAAGAACACAGCAGCTGCGAAGGACTAGCCAAGAAGAGCGCAAAAGTACCACAACATGCCTGCCTCCACAGCTTTTTCCTTGGGGACATGCCTAATTCCTGGCTGATTTGCCTTTCTCGTCTTAGGGTTGGGGTTCGGCCTAGGGCTAGGATTTTTAAAAGCAGGAAGCCCTGAGTTCCAGGCACACTGGAGCTGTGAAAGGCATCCAAAAGGGAGTGCAAAAGTGCCACAACATGGCTGCTTTCACGGCTTTTTCCTTGGCAAGAAGCCTAACACCAGGCTGATTTGCCTTCCCAGGGTTAATGTTAGGCTTAGGCCTAGGGCTAGGATTTTTAAAACTAGGAAGCCCTGGGCTCCAGGCACACTGCAGCTGTTCAAGGCATCCCAAGGGGAGTACAAAAGTGCAACAACATGGCAGCTTTCACAGCTTTTTCCTTGGCACCATCCCTATACCTAGGCTGATTTATCTGCCTAGGGTTAGGGTTAGGGTTCAGCCTAGGGCTTGAATTTTTTTTAACCAGGAAGCCCTGAGTTCCAGGCTTACTTCATCTGCCAAAGGCATCCCAAAGGGAGTGCAGAAGTGCCACAACATGGCTGCTTTCACGGCTTTTCCCTTAGGAAGAACCCTAATACCCGGCTGATTTACCTTCCTAGGGTTACTGTTAGGCTTAGGCCTAGGACTTTTAAAACCAGGAAGCCCTGGGCTCCAGGCACACTGCAGCTGTGAAAGGCATCCCAAGGGCAGCGCAAAAGTGACGCAACTTGGCTGCCACCACTGATATTTCCATGAGACCATCCCGAACCATAGGATGATTTTCCTTCCTAGGGTTAAGGTTTGAGTTACGCCTAGGGTAAGGGTTCTATTAACCAGAAAGCCCTGAGTTCCAAGAACACAGCAGCTGCGAAGGACTAGCCAAGAAGAGCGCAAAAGTACCACAACATGCCTGCCTCCACAGCTTTTTCCTTGGGGACATGCCTAATTCCTGGCTGATTTGCCTTTCTCGTCTTAGGGTTGGGGTTCGGCCTAGGGCTAGGATTTTTAAAATCAGGAAGCCCTGAGTTCCAGGCACACTGGAGCTGTGAAAGGCATCCAAAAGGGAGTGCAAAAGTGCCACAACATGGCTGCTTTCACGGCTTTTTCCTTGGCAAGAAGCCTAACATCAGGCTGATTTACTTTCCCAGGGTTACTGTTAGGCTTAGGCCTAGGGCTAGGATTTTTGAAACTAGGAAGCCCTTAGCTCCAGGCACACTGCAGCTGTTCAAGGCATCCCAAGGGGAGTACAAAAGTGCAACAACATGGCAGCTTTCACAGCTTTTTACTTGGCACCATCCCTATACCTAGGCTGATTTATCTGCCTAGGGTTAGGGTTAGGGTTCAGCCTAGGGCTTGGATTTCTTTAACCAGGAAGCCCTGAGTTCCAGGCTTACTTCATCTGCCAAAGGCATCCCAAAGGGAGTGCAGAAGTGCCACAACATGGCTGCTTTCACGGCTTTTTCCTTGGCAAGAAGCCTAACATCAGGCTGATTTACCTTCCCAAGGTTACTGTTAGGCTTAGGCCTAGGGCTAGGATTTTTGAAACTAGGAAGCCCTTAGCTCCAGGCACACTGCAGCTGTTCAAGGCATCCCAAGGGGACTACAAAAGTGCAACAACATGGCTGCTTTCACGGCTTTTCCCTTAGGAAGAACCCTAATACCCGGCTGATTTACCTTCCTAGGGTTACTGTTAGGCTTAGGCCTAGGACTTTTAAAACCAGGAAGCCCTGGGCTCCAGGCACACTGCAGCTGCGAAAGGCATCCCAAGGGGAGCGCAAAAGTGACGCAACTTGGCTGCCACCACTGATATTTCCATGAGACCATCCCGAACCATAGGTTGATTTTCCTTCCTAGGGTTAAGGTTTGAGTTACGCCTAGGGTAAGGGTTCTATTAACCAGAAAGCCCTGAGTTCCAAGAACACAGCAGCTGCGAAGGACTAGCCAAGAAGAGCGCAAAAGTACCACAACATGCCTGCCTCCACAGCTTTTTCCTTGGGGACATGCCTAATTCCTGGCTGATTTGCCTTTCTCGTCATAGGGTTGGGGTTCGGCCTAGGGCTAGGATTTTTAAAAGCAGGAAGCCCTGAGTTCCAGGCACACTGGAGCTGTGAAAGGCATCCAAAAGGGAGTGCAAAAGTGCCACAACATGGCTGCTTTCACGGCTTTTTCCTTGGCAAGAAGCCTAACACCAGGCTGATTTGCCTTCCCAGGGTTACTGTTAGGCTTAGGCCTAGGGCTAGGATTTTTAAAACTAGGAAGCCCTGGGCTCCAGGCACACTGCAGCTGTTCAAGGCATCCCAAGGGGAGTACAAAAGTGCAACAACATGGCAGCTTTCACAGCGTTTTCCTTGGCACCATCCCTATACCTAGGCTGATTTATCTGCCTAGGGTTAGGGTTAGGGTTCAGCCTAGGGCTTGAATTTTTTTTACCAGGAAGCCCTGAGTTCCAGGCTTACTTCATCTGCCAAAGGCATCCCAAAGGGAGTGCAGAAGTGCCACAACATGGCTGCTTTCACGGCTTTTCCCTTAGGAAGAACCCTAATACCCGGCTGATTTACCTTCCTAGGGTTACTGTTAGGCTTAGGCCTAGGACTTTTAAAACCAGGAAGCCCTGGGCTCCAGGCACACTGCAGCTGTGAAAGGCATCCCAAGGGCAGCGCAAAAGTGACGCAACTTGGCTGCCACCACTGATATTTCCATGAGACCATCCCGAACCATAGGATGATTTTCCTTCCTAGGGTTAAGGTTTGAGTTACGCCTAGGGTAAGGGTTCTATTAACCAGAAAGCCCTGAGTTCCAAGAACACAGCAGCTGCGAAGGACTAGCCAAGAAGAGCGCAAAAGTAGCACAACATGCCTGCCTCCACAGCTTTTTCCTTGGGGACATGCCTAATTCCTGGCTGATTTGCCTTTCTCGTCTTAGGGTTGGGGTTCGGCCTAGGGCTAGGATTTTTAAAATCAGGAAGCCCTGAGTTCCAGGCACACTGGAGCTGTGAAAGGCATCCAAAAGGGAGTGCAAAAGTGCCACAACATGGCTGCTTTCACGGCTTTTTCCTTGGAAAGAAGCCTAACATCAGGCTGATTTACTTTCCCAGGGTTACTGTTAGGCTTAGGCCTAGGGCTAGGATTTTTGAAACTAGGAAGCCCTGGGCTCCAGGCACACTGCAGCTGTTCAAGGCATCCCAAGGGGAGTACAAAAGTGCAACAACATGGCAGCTTTCACAGCTTTTTCCTTGGCACCATCCCTATACCTAGGCTGATTTATCTGCCTAGGGTTAGGGTTAGGGTTCAGCCTAGGGCTTGGATTTCTTTAACCAGGAAGCCCTGAGTTCCAGGCTTACTTCATCTGCCAAAGGCATCCCAAAGGGAGTGCAGAAGTGCCACAACATGGCTGCTTTCACGGCTTTTTCCTTGGCAAGAAGCCTAACATCAGGCTGATTTACTTTCCCAGGGTTACTGTTAGGCTTAGGCCTAGGGCTAGGATTTTTGAAACTAGGAAGCCCTTAGCTCCAGGCACACTGCAGCTGTTCAAGGCATCCCAAGGGGAGTACAAAAGTGCAACAACATGGCAGCTTTCACAGCTTTTTCCTTGGCACCATCCCTATACCTGGGCTGATTTATCTGCCTAGGGTTAGGGTTAGGGTTCAGCCTAGGGCTTGAATTTTTTTTACCAGGAAGCCCTGAGTTCCAGGCTTACTTCATCTGCCAAAGGCATCCCAAAGGGAGTGCAGAAGTGCCACAACATGGCTGCTTTCACGGCTTTTCCCTTAGGAAGAACCCTAATACCCGGCTGATTTACCTTCCTAGGGTTACTGTTAGGCTTAGGCCTAGGACTTTTAAAACCAGGAAGCCCTGGGCCCCAGGCACACTGCAGCTGCGAAAGGCATCCCAAGGGGAGCGCAAAAGTGACGCAACTTGGCTGCCACCACTGATATTTCCATGAGACCATCCCGAACCATAAGTTGATTTTCCTTCCTAGGGTTAAGGTTTGAGTTACGCCTAGGGTAAGGGTTCTATTAACCAGAAAGCCCTGAGTTCCAAGAACACAGCAGCTGCGAAGGACTAGCCAAGAAGAGCGCAAAAGTACCACAACATGCCTGCCTCCACAGCTTTTTCCTTGGGGACATGCCTAATTCCTGGCTGATTTGCCTTTCTCATCATAGGGTGTGGGTTCGGCCTAGGGCTAGGATTTTTAAAAGCAGGAAGCCCTGAGTTCCAGGCACACTGGAGCTGTGAAAGGCATCCAAAAGGGATTGCAAAAGTGCCACAACATGGCTGCTTTCACGGCTTTTTCCTTGGCAAGACGCCTAACACCAGGCTGACTTACCTTCCCAGGGTTACTATTAGGCTTAAGCCTAGGGCTACGATTTTTAAAACTAGGAAGCCCTTAGCTCCAGGCACACTGCAGCTGTTCAAGGCATCCCAAGGGGAGTACAAAAGTGCAACAACATGGCAGCTTTCACAGCTTTTTCCTTGGCACCATCCCTATACCTAGGCTGATTTATCTGCCTAGGGTTAGGGTTAGGGTTCAGCCTAGGGCTTGAATTTCTTTAACCAGGAAGCCCTGAGTTCCAGGCTTACTTCATCTGCCAAAGGCATCCCAAAGGGAGTGCAGAAGTGCCACAACATGGCTGCTTTCACGGCTTTTCCCTTAGGAAGAACCCTAATACCCGGCTGATTTACCTTCCTAGGGTTACTGTTAGGCTTAGGCCTAGGACTTTTAAAACCAGGAAGCCCTGGGCTCCAGGCACACTGCAGCTGCAAAAGGCATCCCAAGGGGAGCGCAAAAGTGACGCAACTTGGCTGCCACCACTGATATTTCCATGAGACCATCCCGAACCATAGGTTGATTTTCCTTCCTAGGGTTAAGGTTTGAGTTACGCCTAGGGTAAGGGTCTATTAACCAGAAAGCCCTGAGTTCCAAGAACACAGCAGCTGCGAAGGACTAGCCAAGAAGAGCGCAAAAGTACCACAACATGCCTGCCTCCACAGCTTTTTCCTTGGGGACATGCCTAATTCCTGGCTGATTTGCCTTTCTCGTCTTAGGGTTGGGGTTCGGCCTAGGGCTAGGATTTTTAAAAGCAGGAAGCCCTGAGTTCCAGGCACACTGGAGCTGTGAAAGGCATCCAAAAGGGAGTGCAAAAGTGCCACAACATGGCTGCTTTCACGGCTTTTTCCTTGGCAAGAAGCCTAACACCAGGCTGACATACTTTCCCAGGGTTACTGTTAGGCTTAGGCCTAGGGCTAGGATTTTTGAAACTAGGAAGCCCTGGGCTCCAGGCACACTGCAGCTGTTCAAGGCATCCCAAGGGGAGTACAAAAGTGCAACAACATGGCAGCTTTCACAGCTTTTTCCTTGGCACCATCCCTATACCTAGGCTGATTTATCTGCCTAGGGTTAGGGTTAGGGTTCAGCCTAGGGCTTGGATTTCTTTAACCAGGAAGCCCTGAGTTCCAGGCTTACTTCATCTGCCAAAGGCATCCCAAAGGGAGTGCAGAAGTGCCACAACATGGCTGCTTTCACGGCTTTTCCCTTAGGAAGAACCCTAATACCCGGCTGATTTACCTTCCTAGGGTTACTGTTAGGCTTAGGCCTAGGACTTTTAAAACCAGGAAGCCCTGGGCTCCAGGCACACTGCAGCTGTGAAAGGCATCCCAAGGGGAGCGCAAAAGTGACGCAACTTGGCTGCCACCACTGATATTTCCATGAGACCATCCCGAACCATAGGTTGATTTTCCTTCCTAGGGTTAAGGTTTGAGTTACGCCTAGGGTAAGGGTTCTATTAACCAGAAAGCCCTGAGTTCCAAGAACACAGCAGCTGCGAAGGACTAGCCAAGAAGAGCGCAAAAGTACCACAACATGCCTGCCTCCACAGCTTTTTCCTTGGGGACATGCCTAATTCCTGGCTGATTTGCCTTTCTCGTCTTAGGGTTGGGGTTCGGCCTAGGGCTAGGATTTTTAAAATCAGGAAGCCCTGAGTTCCAGGCACACTGGAGCTGTGAAAGGCATCCAAAAGGGAGTGCAAAAGTGCCACAACATGGCTGCTTTCACGGCTTTTTCCTTGGCAAGAAGCCTAACATCAGGCTGATTTACTTTCCCAGGGTTACTGTTAGGCTTAGGCCTAGGGCTAGGATTTTTGAAACTAGGAAGCCCTTAGCTCCAGGCACACTGCAGCTGTTCAAGGCATCCCAAGGGGAGTACAAAAGTGCAACAACATGGCAGCTTTCACAGCTTTTTCCTTGGCACCATCCCTATACCTAGGCTGATTTATCTGCCTAGGGTTAGGGTTAGGGTTCAGCCTAGGGCTTGGATTTCTTTAACCAGGAAGCCCTGAGTTCCAGGCTTACTTCATCTGCCAAAGGCATCCCAAAGGGAGTGCAGAAGTGCCACAACATGGCTGCTTTCACGGCTTTTTCCTTGGCAAGAAGCCTAACATCAGGCTGATTTACTTTCCCAGGGTTACTGTTAGGCTTAGGCCTAGGGCTAGGATTTTTGAAACTAGGAAGCCCTTAGCTCCAGGCACACTGCAGCTGTTCAAGGCATCCCAAGGGGAGTACAAAAGTGCAACAACATGGCAGCTTTCACAGCTTTTTCCTTGGCACCATCCCTATACCTGGGCTGATTTATCTGCCTAGGGTTAGGGTTAGGGTTCAGCCTAGGGCTTGAATTTTTTTTACCAGGAAGCCCTGAGTTCCAGGCTTACTTCATCTGCCAAAGGCATCCCAAAGGGAGTGCAGAAGTGCCACAACATGGCTGCTTTCACGGCTTTTCCCTTAGGAAGAACCCTAATACCCGGCTGATTTACCTTCCTAGGGTTACTGTTAGGCTTAGGCCTAGGACTTTTAAAACCAGGAAGCCCTGGGCCCCAGGCACACTGCAGCTGCGAAAGGCATCCCAAGGGGAGCGCAAAAGTGACGCAACTTGGCTGCCACCACTGATATTTCCATGAGACCATCCCGAACCATAGGTTGATTTTCCTTCCTAGGGTTAAGGTTTGAGTTACGCCTAGGGTAAGGGTTCTATTAACCAGAAAGCCCTGAGTTCCAAGAACACAGCAGCTGCGAAGGACTAGCCAAGAAGAGCGCAAAAGTACCACAACATGCCTGCCTCCACAGCTTTTTCCTTGGGGACATGCCTAATTCCTGGCTGATTTGCCTTTCTCGTCATAGGGTTGGGGTTCGGCCTAGGGCTAGGATTTTTAAAAGCAGGAAGCCCTGAGTTCCAGGCACACTGGAGCTGTGAAAGGCATCCAAAAGGGATTGCAAAAGTGCCACAACATGGCTGCTTTCACGGCTTTTTCCTTGGCAAGACGCCTAACACCAGGCTGACTTACCTTCCCAGGGTTACTATTAGGCTTAAGCCTAGGGCTACGATTTTTAAAACTAGGAAGCCCTTAGCTCCAGGCACACTGCAGCTGTTCAAGGCATCCCAAGGGGAGTACAAAAGTGCAACAACATGGCAGCTTTCACAGCTTTTTCCTTGGCACCATCCCTATACCTAGGCTGATTTATCTGCCTAGGGTTAGGGTTAGGGTTCAGCCTAGGGCTTTAATTTCTTTAACCAGGAAGCCCTGAGTTCCAGGCTTACTTCATCTGCCAAAGGCATCCCAAAGGGAGTGCAGAAGTGCCACAACATGGCTGCTTTCACGGCTTTTCCCTTAGGAAGATCCCTAATACCCGTCTGATTTACCTTCCTAGGGTTACTGTTAGGCTTAGGCCTAGGACTTTTAAAACCAGGAAGCCCTGGGCTCCAGGCACACTGCAGCTGCAAAAGGCATCCCAAGGGGAGCGCAAAAGTGACGCAACTTGGCTGCCACCACTGATATTTCCATGAGACCATCCCGAACCATAGGTTGATTTTCCTTCCTAGGGTTAAGGTTTGAGTTACGCCTAGGGTAAGGGTCTATTAACCAGAAAGCCCTGAGTTCCAAGAACACAGCAGCTGCGAAGGACTAGCCAAGAAGAGCGCAAAAGTACCACAACATGCCTGCCTCCACAGCTTTTTCCTTGGGGACATGCCTAATTCCTGGCTGATTTGCCTTTCTCGTCTTAGGGTTGAGGTTCGGCCTAGGGCTAGGATTTTTAAAATCAGGAAGCCCTGAGTTCCAGGCACACTGGAGCTGTGAAAGGCATCCAAAAGGGAGTGCAAAAGTGCCACAACATGGCTGCTTTCACGGCTTTTTCCTTGGCAAGAAGCCTAACATCAGGCTGATTTACTTTCCCAGGGTTACTGTTAGGCTTAGGCCTAGGGCTAGGATTTTTGAAACTAGGAAGCCCTTAGCTCCAGGCACACTGCAGCTGTTCAAGGCATCCCAAGGGGAGTACAAAAGTGCAACAACATGGCAGCTTTCACAGCTTTTTCCTTGGCACCATCCCTATACCTAGGCTGATTTATCTGCCTAGGGTTAGGGTTAGGGTTCAGCCTAGGGCTTGGATTTCTTTAACCAGGAAGCCCTGAGTTCCAGGCTTACTTCATCTGCCAAAGGCATCCCAAAGGGAGTGCAGAAGTGCCACAACATGGCTGCTTTCACGGCTTTTCCCTTAGGAAGAACCCTAATACCCGGCTGATTTACCTTCCTAGGGTTACTGTTAGGCTTAGGCCTAGGACTTTTAAAACCAGGAAGCCCTGGGCTCCAGGCACACTGCAGCTGCAAAAGGCATCCCAAGGGGAGCGCAAAAGTGACGCAACTTGGCTGCCACCACTGATATTTCCATGAGACCATCCCGAACCATAGGCTGATTTTCCTTCCTAGGGTTAAGGTTTGAGTTACGCCTAGGGTAAGGGTTCTATTAACCAGAAAGCCCTGAGTTCCAAGAACACAGCAGCTGCGAAGGACTAGCCAAGAAGAGCGCAAAAGTACCACAACATGCCTGCCTCCACAGCTTTTTCCTTGGGGACATGCCTAATTCCTGGCTGATTTGCCTTTCTCGTCTTAGGGTTGGGGTTCGGCCTAGGGCTAGGATTTTTAAAAGCAGGAAGCCCTGAGTTCCAGGCACACTGGAGCTGTGAAAGGCATCCAAAAGGGAGTGCAAAAGTGCCACAACATGGCTGCTTTCACGGCTTTTTCCTTGGCAAGAAGCCTAACACCAGGCTGATTTGCCTTCCCAGGGTTACTGTTAGGCTTAGGCGTAGGGCTAGGATTTTTAAAACTAGGAAGCCCTGGGCTCCAGGCACACTGCAGCTGTTCAAGGCATCCCAAGGGGAGTACAAAAGTGCAACAACATGGCAGCTTTCACAGCTTTTTCCTTGGCACCATCCCTATACCTAGGCTGATTTATCTGCCTAGGGTTAGGGTTAGGGTTCAGCCTAGGGCTTGGATTTCTTTAACCAGGAAGCCCTGAGTTCCAGGCTTACTTCATCTGCCAAAGGCATCCCAAAGGGAGTGCAGAAGTGCCACAACATGGCTGCTTTCACGGCTTTTTCCTTGGCAAGAAGCCTAACATCAGGCTGATTTACTTTCCCAGGGTTACTGTTAGGCTTAGGCCTAGGGCTAGGATTTTTGAAACTAGGAAGCCCTTAGCTCCAGGCACACTGCAGCTGCGAAAGGCATCCCAAGGGGAGTACAAAAGTGCAACAACATGGCAGCTTTCACAGCTTTTTCCTTGGCACCATCCCTATACCTGGGCTGATTTATCTGCCTAGGGTTAGGGTTAGGGTTCAGCCTAGGGCTTGAATTTTTTTTACCAGGAAGCCCTGAGTTCCAGGCTTACTTCATCTGCCAAAGGCATCCCAAAGGGAGTGCAGAAGTGCCACAACATGGCTGCTTTCACGGCTTTTCCCTTAGGAAGAACCCTAATACCCGGCTGATTTACCTTCCTAGGGTTACTGTTAGGCTTAGGCCTAGGACTTTTAAAACCAGGAAGCCCTGGGCCCCAGGCACACTGCAGCTGCGAAAGGCATCCCAAGGGGAGCGCAAAAGTGACGCAACTTGGCTGCCACCACTGATATTTCCATGAGACCATCCCGAACCATAGCTTGATTTTCCTTCCTAGGGTTAAGGTTTGAGTTACGCCTAGGGTAAGGGTTCTATTAACCAGAAAGCCCTGAGTTCCAAGAACACAGCAGCTGCGAAGGACTAGCCAAGAAGAGCGCAAAAGTACCACAACATGCCTGCCTCCACAGCTTTTTCCTTGGGGACATGCCTAATTCCTGGCTGATTTGCCTTTCTCGTCTTAGGGTTGGGGTTCGGCCTAGGGCTAGGATTTTTAAAATCAGGAAGCCCTGAGTTCCAGGCACACTGGAGCTGTGAAAGGCATCCAAAAGGGATTGCAAAAGTGCCACAACATGGCTGCTTTCACGGCTTTTTCCTTGGCAAGACGCTTAACACCAGGCTGACTTACCTTCCCAGGGTTACTATTAGGCTTAAGCCTAGGGCTACGATTTTTAAAACTAGGAAGCCCTTAGCTCCAGGCACACTGCAGCTGTTCAAGGCATCCCAAGGGGAGTACAAAAGTGCAACAACATGGCAGCTTTCACAGCTTTTTCCTTGGCACCATCCCTATACCTAGGCTGATTTATCTGCCTAGGGTTAGGGTTAGGGTTCAGCCTAGGGCTTGGATTTCTTTAACCAGGAAGCCCTGAGTTCCAGGCTTACTTCATCTGCCAAAGGCATCCCAAAGGGAGTGCAGAAGTGCCACAACATGGCTGCTTTCACGGCTTTTTCCTTGGCAAGAAGCCTAACATCAGGCTGATTTACTTTCCCAGGGTTACTGTTAGGCTTAGGCCTAGGGCTAGGATTTTTGAAACTAGGAAGCCCTTAGCTCCAGGCACACTGCAGCTGTTCAAGGCATCCCAAGGGGAGTACAAAAGTGCAACAACATGGCAGCTTTCACAGCTTTTTCCTTGGCACCATCCCTATACCTGGGCTGATTTATCTGCCTAGGGTTAGGGTTAGGGTTCAGCCTAGGGCTTGAATTTTTTTTACCAGGAAGCCCTGAGTTCCAGGCTTACTTCATCTGCCAAAGGCATCCCAAAGGGAGTGCAGAAGTGCCACAACATGGCTGCTTTCACGGCTTTTCCCTTAGGAAGAACCCTAATACCCGGCTGATTTACCTTCCTAGGGTTACTGTTAGGCTTAGGCCTAGGACTTTTAAAACCAGGAAGCCCTGGGCCCCAGGCACACTGCAGCTGCGAAAGGCATCCCAAGGGGAGCGCAAAAGTGACGCAACTTGGCTGCCACCACTGATATTTCCATGAGACCATCCCGAACCATAGGTTGATTTTCCTTCCTAGGGTTAAGGTTTGAGTTACGCCTAGGGTAAGGGTTCTATTAACCAGAAAGCCCTGAGTTCCAAGAACACAGCAGCTGCGAAGGACTAGCCAAGAAGAGCGCAAAAGTACCACAACATGCCTGCCTCCACAGCTTTTTCCTTGGGGACATGCCTAATTCCTGGCTGATTTGCCTTTCTCGTCATAGGGTTGGGGTTCGGCCTAGGGCTAGGATTTTTAAAAGCAGGAAGCCCTGAGTTCCAGGCACACTGGAGCTGTGAAAGGCATCCAAAAGGGATTGCAAAAGTGCCACAACATGGCTGCTTTCACGGCTTTTTCCTTGGCAAGAAGCCTAACACCAGGCTGACTTACCTTCCCAGGGTTACTATTAGGCTTAAGCCTAGGGCTACGATTTTTAAAACTAGGAAGCCCTTAGCTCCAGGCACACTGCAGCTGTTCAAGGCATCCCAAGGGGAGTACAAAAGTGCAACAACATGGCAGCTTTCACAGCTTTTTCCTTGGCACCATCCCTATACCTAGGCTGATTTATCTGCCTAGGGTTAGGGTTAGGGTTCAGCCTAGGGCTTGAATTTTTTTTAACCAGGAAGCCCTGAGTTCCAGGCTTACTTCATCTGCCAAAGGCATCCCAAAGGGAGTGCAGAAGTGCCACAACATGGCTGCTTTCACGGCTTTTCCCTTAGGAAGAACCCTAATACCCGGCTGATTTACCTTCCTAGGGTTACTGTTAGGCTTAGGCCTAGGACTTTTAAAACCAGGAAGCCCTGGGCTCCAGGCACACTGCAGCTGTGAAAGGCATCCCAAGGGCAGCGCAAAAGTGACGCAACTTTGCTGCCACCACTGATATTTCCATGAGACCATCCCGAACCATAGGATGATTTTCCTTCCTAGGGTTAAGGTTTGAGTTACGCCTAGGGTAAGGGTTCTATTAACCAGAAAGCCCTGAGTTCCAAGAACACAGCAGCTGCGAAGGACTAGCCAAGAAGAGCGCAAAAGTACCACAACATGCCTGCCTCCACAGCTTTTTCCTTGGGGACATGCCTAATTCCTGGCTGATTTGCCTTTCTCGTCTTAGGGTTGGGGTTCGGCCTAGGGCTAGGATTTTTAAAAGCAGGAAGCCCTGAGTTCCAGGCACACTGGAGCTGTGAAAGGCATCCAAAAGGGAGTGCAAAAGTGCCACAACATGGCTGCTTTCACGGCTTTTTCCTTGGCAAGAAGCCTAACATCAGGCTGATTTACTTTCCCAGGGTTACTGTTAGGCTTAGGCCTAGGGCTAGGATTTTTGAAACTAGGAAGCCCTTAGCTCCAGGCACACTGCAGCTGTTCAAGGCATCCCAAGGGGAGTACAAAAGTGCAACAACATGGCAGCTTTCACAGCTTTTTCCTTGGCACCATCCCTATACCTAGGCTGATTTATCTGCCTAGGGTTAGGGTTAGGGTTCAGCCTAGGGCTTGGATTTCTTTAACCAGGAAGCCCTGAGTTCCAGGCTTACTTCATCTGCCAAAGGCATCCCAAAGGGAGTGCAGAAGTGCCACAACATGGCTGCTTTCACGGCTTTTTCCTTGGCAAGAAGCCTAACATCAGGCTGATTTACCTTCCCAGGGTTACTGTTAGGCTTAGGCCTAGGGCTAGGATTTTTGAAACTAGGAAGCCCTTAGCTCCAGGCACACTGCAGCTGTTCAAGGCATCCCAAGGGGACTACAAAAGTGCAACAACATGGCTGCTTTCACGGCTTTTCCCTTAGGAAGAACCCTAATACCCGGCTGATTTACCTTCCTAGGGTTACTGTTAGGCTTAGGCCTAGGACTTTTAAAACCAGGAAGCCCTGGGCTCCAGGCACACTGCAGCTGCGAAAGGCATCCCAAGGGGAGCGCAAAAGTGACGCAACTTGGCTGCCACCACTGATATTTCCATGAGACCATCCCGAACCATAGGTTGATTTTCCTTCCTAGGGTTAAGGTTTGAGTTACGCCTAGGGTAAGGGTTCTATTAACCAGAAAGCCCTGAGTTCCAAGAACACAGCAGCTGCGAAGGACTAGCCAAGAAGAGCGCAAAAGTACCACAACATGCCTGCCTCCACAGCTTTTTCCTTGGGGACATGCCTAATTCCTGGCTGATTTGCCTTTCTCGTCTTAGGGTTGGGGTTCGGCCTAGGGCTAGGATTTTTAAAAGCAGGAAGCCCTGAGTTCCAGGCACACTGGAGCTGTGAAAGGCATCCAAAAGGGAGTGCAAAAGTGCCACAACATGGCTGCTTTCACGGCTTTTTCCTTGGCAAGAAGCCTAACACCAGGCTGATTTGCCTTCCCAGGGTTACTGTTAGGCTTAGGCCTAGGGCTAGGATTTTTAAAACTAGGAAGCCCTGGGCTCCAGGCACACTGCAGCTGTTCAAGGCATCCCAAGGGGAGTACAAAAGTGCAACAACATGGCAGCTTTCACAGCTTTTTCCTTGGCACCATCCCTATACCTAGGCTGATTTATCTGCCTAGGGTTAGGGTTAGGGTTCAGCCTAGGGCTTGAATTTTTTTAACCAGGAAGCCCTGAGTTCCAGGCTTACTTCATCTGCCAAAGGCATCCCAAAGGGAGTGCAGAAGTGCCACAACATGGCTGCTTTCACGGCTTTTCCCTTAGGAAGAACCCTAATACCCGGCTGATTTACCTTCCTAGGGTTACTGTTAGGCTTAGGCCTAGGACTTTTAAAACCAGGAAGCCCTGGGCTCCAGGCACACTGCAGCTGTGAAAGGCATCCCAAGGGCAGCGCAAAAGTGACGCAACTTGGCTGCCACCACTGATATTTCCATGAGACCATCCCGAAACATAGGATGATTTTCCTTCCTAGGGTTAAGGTTTGAGTTACGCCTAGGGTAAGGGTTCTATTAACCAGAAAGCCCTGAGTTCCAAGAACACAGCAGCTGCGAAGGACTAGCCAAGAAGAGCGCAAAAGTACCACAACATGCCTGCCTCCACAGCTTTTTCCTTGGGGACATGCCTAATTCCTGGCTGATTTGCCTTTCTCGTCTTAGGGTTGGGGTTCGGCCTAGGGCTAGGATTTTTAAAATCAGGAAGCCCTGAGTTCCAGGCACACTGGAGCTGTGAAAGGCATCCAAAAGGGAGTGCAAAAGTGCCACAACATGGCTGCTTTCACGGCTTTTTCCTTGGCAAGAAGCCTAACACATGCATGATTTACTTTCCCAGGGTTACTGTTAGGCTTAGGCCTAGGGCTAGGATTTTTGAAACTAGGAAGCCCTTAGCTCCAGGCACACTGCAGCTGTTCAAGGCATCCCAAGGGGAGTACAAAAGTGCAACAACATGGCAGCTTTCACAGCTTTTTCCTTGGCACCATCCCTATACCTAGGCTGATTTATCTGCCTAGGGTTAGGGTTAGGGTTCAGCCTAGGGCTTGGATTTCTTTAACCAGGAAGCCCTGAGTTCCAGGCTTACTTCATCTGCCAAAGGCATCCCAAAGGGAGTGCAGAAGTGCCACAACATGGCTGCTTTCACGGCTTTTTCCTTGGCAAGAAGCCTAACATCAGGCTGATTTACTTTCCCAGGGTTACTGTTAGGCTTAGGCCTAGGGCTAGGATTTTTGAAACTAGGAAGCCCTTAGCTCCAGGCACACTGCAGCTGTTCAAAGCATCCCAAGGGGAGTACAAAAGTGCAACAACATGGCAGCTTTCACAGCTTTTTCCTTGGCACCATCCCTATACCTGGGCTGATTTATCTGCCTAGGGTTAGGGTTAGGGTTCAGCCTAGGGCTTGAATTTTTTTTACCAGGAAGCCCTGAGTTCCAGGCTTACTTCATCTGCCAAAGGCATCCCAAAGGGAGTGCAGAAGTGCCACAACATGGCTGCTTTCACGGCTTTTCCCTTAGGAAGAACCCTAATACCCGGCTGATTTACCTTCCTAGGGTTACTGTTAGGCTTAGGCCTAGGACTTTTAAAACCAGGAAGCCCTGGGCCCCAGGCACACTGCAGCTGCGAAAGGCATCCCAAGGGGAGCGCAAAAGTGACGCAACTTGGCTGCCACCACTGATATTTCCATGAGACCATCCCGAACCATAGGTTGATTTTCCTTCCTAGGGTTAAGGTTTGAGTTACGCCTAGGGTAAGGGTTCTATTAACCAGAAAGCCCTGAGTTCCAAGAACACAGCAGCTGCGAAGGACTAGCCAAGAAGAGCGCAAAAGTACCACAACATGCCTGCCTCCACAGCTTTTTCCTTGGGGACATGCCTAATTCCTGGCTGATTTGCCTTTCTCATCATAGGGTGTGGGTTCGGCCTAGGGCTAGGATTTTTAAAAGCAGGAAGCCCTGAGTTCCAGGCACACTGGAGCTGTGAAAGGCATCCAAAAGGGAGTGCAAAAGTGCCACAACATGGCTGCTTTCACGGCTTTTTCCTTGGCAAGAAGCCTAACACCAGGCTGACATACTTTCCCAGGGTTACTGTTAGGCTTAGGCCTAGGGCTAGGATTTTTGAAACTAGGAAGCCCTGGGCTCCAGGCACACTGCAGCTGTTCAAGGCATCCCAAGGGGAGTACAAAAGTGCAACAACATGGCAGCTTTCACAGCTTTTTCCTTGGCACCATCCCTATACCTAGGCTGATTTATCTGCCTAGGGTTAGGGTTAGGGTTCAGCCTAGGGCTTGGATTTCTTTAACCAGGAAGCCCTGAGTTCCAGGCTTACTTCATCTGCCAAAGGCATCCCAAAGGGAGTGCAGAAGTGCCACAACATGGCTGCTTTCACGGCTTTTCCCTTAGGAAGAACCCTAATACCCGGCTGATTTACCTTCCTAGGGTTACTGTTAGGCTTAGGCCTAGGACTTTTAAAACCAGGAAGCCCTGGGCTCCAGGCACACTGCAGCTGTGAAAGGCATCCCAAGGGGAGCGCAAAAGTGACGCAACTTGGCTGCCACCACTGATATTTCCATGAGACCATCCCGAACCATAGGTTGATTTTCCTTCCTAGGGTTAAGGTTTGAGTTACGCCTAGGGTAAGGGTTCTATTAACCAGAAAGCCCTGAGTTCCAAGAACACAGCAGCTGCGAAGGACTAGCCAAGAAGAGCGCAAAAGTACCACAACATGCCTGCCTCCACAGCTTTTTCCTTGTGGACATGCCTAATTCCTGGCTGATTTGCCTTTCTCGTCTTAGGGTTGGGGTTCGGCCTAGGGCTAGGATTTTGAAAAGCAGGAAGCCCTGAGTTCCAGGCACACTGGAGCTGTGAAAGGCATCCAAAAGGGAGTGCAAAAGTGCCACAACATGGCTGCTTTCACGGCTTTTTCCTTGGCAAGAAGCCTAACATCAGGCTGATTTACTTTCCCAGGGTTACTGTTAGGCTTAGGCCTAGGGCTAGGATTTTTGAAACTAGGAAGCCCTTAGCTCCAGGCACACTGCAGCTGTTCAAGGCATCCCAAGGGGAGTACAAAAGTGCAACAACATGGCAGCTTTCACAGCTTTTTCCTTGGCACCATCCCTATACCTAGGCTGATTTATCTGCCTAGGGTTAGGGTTAGGGTTCAGCCTAGGGCTTGGATTTCTTTAACCAGGAAGCCCTGAGTTCCAGGCTTACTTCATCTGCCAAAGGCATCCCAAAGGGAGTGCAGAAGTGCCACAACATGGCTGCTTTCACGGCTTTTTCCTTGGCAAGAAGCCTAACATCAGGCTGATTTACTTTCCCAGGGTTACTGTTAGGCTTAGGCCTAGGGCTAGGATTTTTGAAACTAGGAAGCCCTTAGCTCCAGGCACACTGCAGCTGTTCAAGGCATCCCAAGGGGAGTACAAAAGTGCAACAACATGGCAGCTTTCACAGCTTTTTCCTTGGCACCATCCCTATACCTGGGCTGATTTATCTGCCTAGGGTTAGGGTTAGGGTTCAGCCTAGGGCTTGAATTTTTTTTACCAGGAAGCCCTGAGTTCCAGGCTTACTTCATCTGCCAAAGGCATCCCAAAGGGAGTGCAGAAGTGCCACAACATGGCTGCTTTCACGGCTTTTCCCTTAGGAAGAACCCTAATACCCGGCTGATTTACCTTCCTAGGGTTACTGTTAGGCTTAGGCCTAGGACTTTTAAAACCAGGAAGCCCTGGGCCCCAGGCACACTGCAGCTGCGAAAGGCATCCCAAGGGGAGCGCAAAAGTGACGCAACTTGGCTGCCACCACTGATATTTCCATGAGACCATCCCGAACCATAGCTTGATTTTCCTTCCTAGGGTTAAGGTTTGAGTTACGCCTAGGGTAAGGGTTCTATTAACCAGAAAGCCCTGAGTTCCAAGAACACAGCAGCTGCGAAGGACTAGCCAAGAAGAGCGCAAAAGTACCACAACATGCCTGCCTCCACAGCTTTTTCCTTGGGGACATGCCTAATTCCTGGCTGATTTGCCTTTCTCGTCTTAGGGTTGGGGTTCGGCCTAGGGCTAGGATTTTTAAAAGCAGGAAGCCCTGAGTTCCAGGCACACTGGAGCTGTGAAAGGCATCCAAAAGGGAGTGCAAAAGTGCCACAACATGGCTGCTTTCACGGCTTTTTCCTTGGCAAGAAGCCTAACACCAGGCTGATTTGCCTTCCCAGGGTTACTGTTAGGCTTAGGCCTAGGGCTAGGATTTTTAAAACTAGGAAGCCCTGGGCTCCAGGCACACTGCAGCTGTTCAAGGCATCCCAAGGGGAGTACAAAAGTGCAACAACATGGCAGCTTTCACAGCTTTTTCCTTGGCACCATCCCTATACCTAGGCTGATTTATCTGCCTAGGGTTAGGGTTAGGGTTCAGCCTAGGGCTTGAATTTTTTTTAACCAGGAAGCCCTGAGTTCCAGGCTTACTTCATCTGCCAAAGGCATCCCAAAGGGAGTGCAGAAGTGCCACAACATGGCTGCTTTCACGGCTTTTCCCTTAGGAAGAACCCTAATACCCGGCTGATTTACCTTCCTAGGGTTACTGTTAGGCTTAGGCCTAGGACTTTTAAAACCAGGAAGCCCTGGGCTCCAGGCACACTGCAGCTGTGAAAGGCATCCCAAGGGCAGCGCAAAAGTGACGCAACTTGGCTGCCACCACTGATATTTCCATGAGACCATCCCGAACCATAGGATGATTTTCCTTCCTAGGGTTAAGGTTTGAGTTACGCCTAGGGTAAGGGTCTATTAACCAGAAAGCCCTGAGTTCCAAGAACACAGCAGCTGCGAAGGACTAGCCAAGAAGAGCGCAAAAGTACCACAACATGCCTGCCTCCACAGCTTTTTCCTTGGGGACATGCCTAATTCCTGGCTGATTTGCCTTTCTCGTCTTAGGGTTGGGGTTCGGCCTAGGGCTAGGATTTTTAAAATCAGGAAGCCCTGAGTTCCAGGCACACTGGAGCTGTGAAAGGCATCCAAAAGGGAGTGCAAAAGTGCCACAACATGGCTGCTTTCACGGCTTTTTCCTTGGCAAGAAGCCTAACATCAGGCTGATTTACTTTCCCAGGGTTACTGTTAGGCTTAGGCCTAGGGCTAGGATTTTTGAAACTAGGAAGCCCTTAGCTCCAGGCACACTGCAGCTGTTCAAGGCATCCCAAGGGGAGTACAAAAGTGCAACAACATGGCAGCTTTCACAGCTTTTTCCTTGGCACCATCCCTATACCTAGGCTGATTTATCTGCCTAGGGTTAGGGTTAGGGTTCAGCCTAGGGCTTGGATTTCTTTAACCAGGAAGCCCTGAGTTCCAGGCTTACTTCATCTGCCAAAGGCATCCCAAAGGGAGTGCAGAAGTGCCACAACATGGCTGCTTTCACGGCTTTTTCCTTGGCAAGAAGCCTAACATCAGGCTGATTTACTTTCCCAGGGTTACTGTTAGGCTTAGGCCTAGGGCTAGGATTTTTGAAACTAGGAAGCCCTTAGCTCCAGGCACACTGCAGCTGTTCAAGGCATCCCAAGGGGAGTACAAAAGTGCAACAACATGGCAGCTTTCACAGCTTTTTCCTTGGCACCATCCCTATACCTGGGCTGATTTATCTGCCTAGGGTTAGGGTTAGGGTTCAGCCTAGGGCTTGAATTTTTTTTACCAGGAAGCCCTGAGTTCCAGGCTTACTTCATCTGCCAAAGGCATCCCAAAGGGAGTGCAGAAGTGCCACAACATGGCTGCTTTCACGGCTTTTCCCTTAGGAAGAACCCTAATACCCGGCTGATTTACCTTCCTAGGGTTACTGTTAGGCTTAGGCCTAGGACTTTTAAAACCAGGAAGCCCTGGGCCCCAGGCACACTGCAGCTGCGAAAGGCATCCCAAGGGGAGCGCAAAAGTGACGCAACTTGGCTGCCACCACTGATATTTCCATGAGACCATCCCGAACCATAGGCTGATTTTCCTTCCTAGGGTTAAGGTTTGAGTTACGCCTAGGGTAAGGGTTCTATTAACCAGAAAGCCCTGAGTTCCAAGAACACAGCAGCTGCGAAGGACTAGCCAAGAAGAGCGCAAAAGTACCACAACATGCCTGCCTCCACAGCTTTTTCCTTGGGGACATGCCTAATTCCTGGCTGATTTGCCTTTCTCATCATAGGGTTGGGGTTCGGCCTAGGGCTAGGATTTTTAAAAGCAGGAAGCCCTGAGTTCCAGGCACACTGGAGCTGTGAAAGGCATCCAAAAGGGATTGCAAAAGTGCCACAACATGGCTGCTTTCACGGCTTTTTCCTTGGCAAGACGCCTAACACCAGGCTGACTTACCTTCCCAGGGTTACTATTAGGCTTAAGCCTAGGGCTACGATTTTTAAAACTAGGAAGCCCTTAGCTCCAGGCACACTGCAGCTGTTCAAGGCATCCCAAGGGGAGTACAAAAGTGCAACAACATGGCAGCTTTCACAGCTTTTTCCTTGGCACCATCCCTATACCTAGGCTGATTTATCTGCCTAGGGTTAGGGTTAGGGTTCAGCCTAGGGCTTGAATTTCTTTAACCAGGAAGCCCTGAGTTCCAGGCTTACTTCATCTGCCAAAGGCATCCCAAAGGGAGTGCAGAAGTGCCACAACATGGCTGCTTTCACGGCTTTTCCCTTAGGAAGAACCCTAATACCCGGCTGATTTACCTTCCTAGGGTTACTGTTAGGCTTAGGCCTAGGACTTTTAAAACCAGGAAGCCCTGGGCTCCAGGCACACTGCAGCTGCAAAAGGCATCCCAAGGGGAGCGCAAAAGTGACGCAACTTGGCTGCCACCACTGATATTTCCATGAGACCATCCCGAACCATAGGTTGATTTTCCTTCCTAGGGTTAAGGTTTGAGTTACGCCTAGGGTAAGGGTCTATTAACCAGAAAGCCCTGAGTTCCAAGAACACAGCAGCTGCGAAGGACTAGCCAAGAAGAGCGCAAAAGTACCACAACATGCCTGCCTCCACAGCTTTTTCCTTGGGGACATGCCTAATTCCTGGCTGATTTGCCTTTCTCGTCTTAGGGTTGGGGTTCGGCCTAGGGCTAGGATTTTTAAAAGCAGGAAGCCCTGAGTTCCAGGCACACTGGAGCTGTGAAAGGCATCCAAAAGGGAGTGCAAAAGTGCCACAACATGGCTGCTTTCACGGCTTTTTCCTTGGCAAGAAGCCTAACACCAGGCTGACATACTTTCCCAGGGTTACTGTTAGGCTTAGGCCTAGGGCTAGGATTTTTGAAACTAGGAAGCCCTGGGCTCCAGGCACACTGCAGCTGTTCAAGGCATCCCAAGGGGAGTACAAAAGTGCAACAACATGGCAGCTTTCACAGCTTTTTCCTTGGCACCATCCCTATACCTAGGCTGATTTATCTGCCTAGGGTTAGGGTTAGGGTTCAGCCTAGGGCTTGGATTTCTTTAACCAGGAAGCCCTGAGTTCCAGGCTTACTTCATCTGCCAAAGGCATCCCAAAGGGAGTGCAGAAGTGCCACAACATGGCTGCTTTCACGGCTTTTCCCTTAGGAAGAACCCTAATACCCGGCTGATTTACCTTCCTAGGGTTACTGTTAGGCTTAGGCCTAGGACTTTTAAAACCAGGAAGCCCTGGGCTCCAGGCACACTGCAGCTGTGAAAGGCATCCCAAGGGGAGCGCAAAAGTGACGCAACTTGGCTGCCACCACTGATATTTCCATGAGACCATCCCGAACCATAGGTTGATTTTCCTTCCTAGGGTTAAGGTTTGAGTTACGCCTAGGGTAAGGGTTCTATTAACCAGAAAGCCCTGAGTTCCAAGAACACAGCAGCTGCGAAGGACTAGCCAAGAAGAGCGCAAAAGTACCACAACATGCCTGCCTCCACAGCTTTTTCCTTGTGGACATGCCTAATTCCTGGCTGATTTGCCTTTCTCGTCTTAGGGTTGGGGTTCGGCCTAGGGCTAGGATTTTTAAAATCAGGAAGCCCTGAGTTCCAGGCACACTGGAGCTGTGAAAGGCATCCAAAAGGGAGTGCAAAAGTGCCACAACATGGCTGCTTTCACGGCTTTTTCCTTGGCAAGAAGCCTAACATCAGGCTGATTTACTTTCCCAGGGTTACTGTTAGGCTTAGGCCTAGGGCTAGGATTTTTGAAACTAGGAAGCCCTTAGCTCCAGGCACACTGCAGCTGTTCAAGGCATCCCAAGGGGAGTACAAAAGTGCAACAACATGGCAGCTTTCACAGCTTTTTCCTTGGCACCATCCCTATACCTAGGCTGATTTATCTGCCTAGGGTTAGGGTTAGGGTTCAGCCTAGGGCTTGGATTTCTTTAACCAGGAAGCCCTGAGTTCCAGGCTTACTTCATCTGCCAAAGGCATCCCAAAGGGAGTGCAGAAGTGCCACAACATGGCTGCTTTCACGGCTTTTTCCTTGGCAAGAAGCCTAACATCAGGCTGATTTACTTTCCCAGGGTTACTGTTAGGCTTAGGCCTAGGGCTAGGATTTTTGAAACTAGGAAGCCCTTAGCTCCAGGCACACTGCAGCTGTTCAAGGCATCCCAAGGGGAGTACAAAAGTGCAACAACATGGCAGCTTTCACAGCTTTTTCCTTGGCACCATCCCTATACCTGGGCTGATTTATCTGCCTAGGGTTAGGGTTAGGGTTCAGCCTAGGGCTTGAATTTTTTTTACCAGGAAGCCCTGAGTTCCAGGCTTACTTCATCTGCCAAAGGCATCCCAAAGGGAGTGCAGAAGTGCCACAACATGGCTGCTTTCACGGCTTTTCCCTTAGGAAGAACCCTAATACCCGGCTGATTTACCTTCCTAGGGTTACTGTTAGGCTTAGGCCTAGGACTTTTAAAACCAGGAAGCCCTGGGCCCCAGGCACACTGCAGCTGCGAAAGGCATCCCAAGGGGAGCGCAAAAGTGACGCAACTTGGCTGCCACCACTGATATTTCCATGAGACCATCCCGAACCATAGGTTGATTTTCCTTCCTAGGGTTAAGGTTTGAGTTACGCCTAGGGTAAGGGTTCTATTAACCAGAAAGCCCTGAGTTCCAAGAACACAGCAGCTGCGAAGGACTAGCCAAGAAGAGCGCAAAAGTACCACAACATGCCTGCCTCCACAGCTTTTTCCTTGGGGACATGCCTAATTCCTGGCTGATTTGCCTTTCTCGTCATAGGGTTGGGGTTCGGCCTAGGGCTAGGATTTTTAAAAGCAGGAAGCCCTGAGTTCCAGGCACACTGGAGCTGTGAAAGGCATCCAAAAGGGAGTGCAAAAGTGCCACAACATGGCTGCTTTCACGGCTTTTTCCTTGGCAAGACGCCTAACACCAGGATGACTTACCTTCCCAGGGTTACTATTAGGCTTAAGCCTAGGGCTAGGATTTTTGAAACTAGGAAGCCCTTAGCTCCAGGCACACTGCAGCTGTTCAAGGCATCCCAAGGGGAGTACAAAAGTGCAACAACATGGCAGCTTTCACAGCTTTTTCCTTGGCACCATCCCTATACCTAGGCTGATTTATCTGCCTAGGGTTAGGGTTAGGGTTCAGCCTAGGGCTTGAATTTCTTTAACCAGGAAGCCCTGAGTTCCAGGCTTACTTCATCTGCCAAAGGCATCCCAAAGGGAGTGCAGAAGTGCCACAACATGGCTGCTTTCACGGCTTTTCCCTTAGGAAGAACCCTAATACCCGGCTGATTTACCTTCCTAGGGTTACTGTTAGGCTTAGGCCTAGGACTTTTAAAACCAGGAAGCCCTGGGCTCCAGGCACACTGCAGCTGCAAAAGGCATCCCAAGGGGAGCGCAAAAGTGACGCAACTTGGCTGCCACCACTGATATTTCCATGAGACCATCCCGAACCATAGGTTGATTTTCCTTCCTAGGGTTAAGGTTTGAGTTACGCCTAGGGTAAGGGTCTATTAACCAGAAAGCCCTGAGTTCCAAGAACACAGCAGCTGCGAAGGACTAGCCAAGAAGAGCGCAAAAGTACCACAACATGCCTGCCTCCACAGCTTTTTCCTTGGGGACATGCCTAATTCCTGGCTGATTTGCCTTTCTCGTCATAGGGTTGGGGTTCGGCCTAGGGCTAGGATTTTTAAAAGCAGGAAGCCCTGAGTTCCAGGCACACTGGAGCTGTGAAAGGCATCCAAAAGGGAGTGCAAAAGTGCCACAACATGGCTGCTTTCACGGCTTTTTCCTTGGCAAGAAGCCTAACACCAGGCTGACATACTTTCCCAGGGTTACTGTTAGGCTTAGGCCTAGGGCTAGGATTTTTGAAACTAGGAAGCCCTGGGCTCCAGGCACACTGCAGCTGTTCAAGGCATCCCAAGGGGAGTACAAAAGTGCAACAACATGGCAGCTTTCACAGCTTTTTCCTTGGCACCATCCCTATACCTAGGCTGATTTATCTGCCTAGGGTTAGGGTTAGGGTTCAGCCTAGGGCTTGGATTTCTTTAACCAGGAAGCCCTGAGTTCCAGGCTTACTTCATCTGCCAAAGGCATCCCAAAGGGAGTGCAGAAGTGCCACAACATGGCTGCTTTCACGGCTTTTCCCTTAGGAAGAACCCTAATACCCGGCTGATTTACCTTCCTAGGGTTACTGTTAGGCTTAGGCCTAGGACTTTTAAAACCAGGAAGCCCTGGGCCCCAGGCACACTGCAGCTGCGAAAGGCATCCCAAGGGGAGCGCAAAAGTGACGCAACTTGGCTGCCACCACTGATATTTCCATGAGACCATCCCGAACCATAGGTTGATTTTCCTTCCTAGGGTTAAGGTTTGAGTTACGCCTAGGGTAAGGGTTCTATTAACCAGAAAGCCCTGAGTTCCAAGAACACAGCAGCTGCGAAGGACTAGCCAAGAAGAGCGCAAAAGTACCACAACATGCCTGCCTCCACAGCTTTTTCCTTGGGGACATGCCTAATTCCTGGCTGATTTGCCTTTCTCGTCATAGGGTTGGGGTTCGGCCTAGGGCTAGGATTTTTAAAAGCAGGAAGCCCTGAGTTCCAGGCACACTGGAGCTGTGAAAGGCATCCAAAAGGGAGTGCAAAAGTGCCACAACATGGCTGCTTTCACGGCTTTTTCCTTGGCAAGACGCCTAACACCAGGATGACTTACCTTCCCAGGGTTACTATTAGGCTTAAGCCTAGGGCTAGGATTTTTGAAACTAGGAAGCCCTTAGCTCCAGGCACACTGCAGCTGTTCAAGGCATCCCAAGGGGAGTACAAAAGTGCAACAACATGGCAGCTTTCACAGCTTTTTCCTTGGCACCATCCCTATACCTAGGCTGATTTATCTGCCTAGGGTTAGGGTTAGGGTTCAGCCTAGGGCTTGAATTTCTTTAACCAGGAAGCCCTGAGTTCCAGGCTTACTTCATCTGCCAAAGGCATCCCAAAGGGAGTGCAGAAGTGCCACAACATGGCTGCTTTCACGGCTTTTCCCTTAGGAAGAACCCTAATACCCGGCTGATTTACCTTCCTAGGGTTACTGTTAGGCTTAGGCCTAGGACTTTTAAAACCAGGAAGCCCTGGGCTCCAGGCACACTGCAGCTGCAAAAGGCATCCCAAGGGGAGCGCAAAAGTGACGCAACTTGGCTGCCACCACTGATATTTCCATGAGACCATCCCGAACCATAGGTTGATTTTCCTTCCTAGGGTTAAGGTTTGAGTTACGCCTAGGGTAAGGGTCTATTAACCAGAAAGCCCTGAGTTCCAAGAACACAGCAGCTGCGAAGGACTAGCCAAGAAGAGCGCAAAAGTACCACAACATGCCTGCCTCCACAGCTTTTTCCTTGGGGACATGCCTAATTCCTGGCTGATTTGCCTTTCTCGTCATAGGGTTGGGGTTCGGCCTAGGGCTAGGATTTTTAAAAGCAGGAAGCCCTGAGTTCCAGGCACACTGGAGCTGTGAAAGGCATCCAAAAGGGAGTGCAAAAGTGCCACAACATGGCTGCTTTCACGGCTTTTTCCTTGGCAAGAAGCCTAACACCAGGCTGACATACTTTCCCAGGGTTACTGTTAGGCTTAGGCCTAGGGCTAGGATTTTTGAAACTAGGAAGCCCTGGGCTCCAGGCACACTGCAGCTGTTCAAGGCATCCCAAGGGGAGTACAAAAGTGCAACAACATGGCAGCTTTCACAGCTTTTTCCTTGGCACCATCCCTATACCTAGGCTGATTTATCTGCCTAGGGTTAGGGTTAGGGTTCAGCCTAGGGCTTGGATTTCTTTAACCAGGAAGCCCTGAGTTCCAGGCTTACTTCATCTGCCAAAGGCATCCCAAAGGGAGTGCAGAAGTGCCACAACATGGCTGCTTTCACGGCTTTTCCCTTAGGAAGAACCCTAATACCCGGCTGATTTACCTTCCTAGGGTTACTGTTAGGCTTAGGCCTAGGACTTTTAAAACCAGGAAGCCCTGGGCTCCAGGCACACTGCAGCTGTGAAAGGCATCCCAAGGGCAGCGCAAAAGTGACGCAACTTGGCTGCCACCACTGATATTTCCATGAGACCATCCCGAACCATAGGTTGATTTTCCTTCCTAGGGTTAAGGTTTGAGTTACGCCTAGGGTAAGGGTTCTATTAACCAGAAAGCCCTGAGTTCCAAGAACACAGCAGCTGCGAAGGACTAGCCAAGAAGAGCGCAAAAGTACCACAACATGCCTGCCTCCACAGCTTTTTCCTTGTGGACATGCCTAATTCCTGGCTGATTTGCCTTTCTCGTCTTAGGGTTGGGGTTCGGCCTAGGGCTAGGATTTTTAAAATCAGGAAGCCCTGAGTTCCAGGCACACTGGAGCTGTGAAAGGCATCCAAAAGGGAGTGCAAAAGTGCCACAACATGGCTGCTTTCACGGCTTTTTCCTTGGCAAGAAGCCTAACATCAGGCTGATTTACTTTCCCAGGGTTACTGTTAGGCTTAGGCCTAGGGCTAGGATTTTTGAAACTAGGAAGCCCTTAGCTCCAGGCACACTGCAGCTGTTCAAGGCATCCCAAGGGGAGTACAAAAGTGCAACAACATGGCATCTTTCACAGCTTTTTCCTTGGCACCATCCCTATACCTAGGCTGATTTATCTGCCTAGGGTTAGGGTTAGGGTTCAGCCTAGGGCTTGGATTTCTTTAACCAGGAAGCCCTGAGTTCCAGGCTTACTTCATCTGCCAAAGGCATCCCAAAGGGAGTGCAGAAGTGCCACAACATGGCTGCTTTCACGGCTTTTTCCTTGGCAAGAAGCCTAACATCAGGCTGATTTACTTTCCCAGGGTTACTGTTAGGCTTAGGCCTAGGGCTAGGATTTTTGAAACTAGGAAGCCCTTAGCTCCAGGCACACTGCAGCTGTTCAAGGCATCCCAAGGGGAGTACAAAAGTGCAACAACATGGCAGCTTTCACAGCTTTTTCCTTGGCACCATCCCTATACCTGGGCTGATTTATCTGCCTAGGGTTAGGGTTAGGGTTCAGCCTAG
Organism: Ammospiza nelsoni; assembly: GCF_027579445.1. Taxonomy (NCBI): domain Eukaryota; kingdom Metazoa; phylum Chordata; class Aves; order Passeriformes; family Passerellidae; genus Ammospiza; species Ammospiza nelsoni. The sequence goes on from NW_026683194.1 coordinate 1,147,786, forward strand.
GGCTTGAATTTTTTTTACCAGGAAGCCCTGAGTTCCAGGCTTACTTCATCTGCCAAAGGCATCCCAAAGGGAGTGCAGAAGTGCCACAACATGGCTGCTTTCACGGCTTTTCCCTTAGGAAGAACCCTAATACCCGGCTGATTTACCTTCCTAGGGTTACTGTTAGGCTTAGGCCTAGGACTTTTAAAACCAGGAAGCCCTGGGCCCCAGGCACACTGCAGCTGCGAAAGGCATCCCAAGGGGAGCGCAAAAGTGACGCAACTTGGCTGCCACCACTGATATTTCCATGAGACCATCCCGAACCATAGGTTGATTTTCCTTCCTAGGGTTAAGGTTTGAGTTACGCCTAGGGTAAGGGTTCTATTAACCAGAAAGCCCTGAGTTCCAAGAACACAGCAGCTGCGAAGGACTAGCCAAGAAGAGCGCAAAAGTACCACAACATGCCTGCCTCCACAGCTTTTTCCTTGGGGACATGCCTAATTCCTGGCTGATTTGCCTTTCTCGTCATAGGGTTGGGGTTCGGCCTAGGGCTAGGATTTTTAAAAGCAGGAAGCCCTGAGTTCCAGGCACACTGGAGCTGTGAAAGGCATCCAAAAGGGAGTGCAAAAGTGCCACAACATGGCTGCTTTCACGGCTTTTTCCTTGGCAAGACGCCTAACACCAGGATGACTTACCTTCCCAGGGTTACTATTAGGCTTAAGCCTAGGGCTAGGATTTTTGAAACTAGGAAGCCCTTAGCTCCAGGCACACTGCAGCTGTTCAAGGCATCCCAAGGGGAGTACAAAAGTGCAACAACATGGCAGCTTTCACAGCTTTTTCCTTGGCACCATCCCTATACCTAGGCTGATTTATCTGCCTAGGGTTAGGGTTAGGGTTCAGCCTAGGGCTTGGATTTCTTTAACCAGGAAGCCCTGAGTTCCAGGCTTACTTCATCTGCCAAAGGCATCCCAAAGGGAGTGCAGAAGTGCCACAACATGGCTGCTTTCACGGCTTTTCCCTTAGGAAGAACCCTAATACCCGGCTGATTTACCTTCCTAGGGTTACTGTTAGGCTTAGGCCTAGGACTTTTAAAACCAGGAAGCCCTGGGCTCCAGGCACACTGCAGCTGCGAAAGGCATCCCAAGGGCAGCGCAAAAGTGACGCAACTTGGCTGCCACCACTGATATTTCCATGAGACCATCCCGAACCATAGGTTGATTTTCCTTCCTAGGGTTAAGGTTTGAGTTACGCCTAGGGTAAGGGTTCTATTAACCAGAAAGCCCTGAGTTCCAAGAACACAGCAGCTGCGAAGGACTAGCCAAGAAGAGCGCAAAAGTACCACAACATGCCTGCCTCCACAGCTTTTTCCTTGTGGACATGCCTAATTCCTGGCTGATTTGCCTTTCTCGTCTTAGGGTTGGGGTTCGGCCTAGGGCTAGGATTTTTAAAATCAGGAAGCCCTGAGTTCCAGGCACACTGGAGCTGTGAAAGGCATCCAAAAGGGAGTGCAAAAGTGCCACAACATGGCTGCTTTCACGGCTTTTTCCTTGGCAAGAAGCCTAACATCAGGCTGATTTACTTTCCCAGGGTTACTGTTAGGCTTAGGCCTAGGGCTAGGATTTTTGAAACTAGGAAGCCCTTAGCTCCAGGCACACTGCAGCTGTTCAAGGCATCCCAAGGGGAGTACAAAAGTGCAACAACATGGCAGCTTTCACAGCTTTTTCCTTGGCACCATCCCTATACCTAGGCTGATTTATCTGCCTAGGGTTAGGGTTAGGGTTCAGCCTAGGGCTTGGATTTCTTTAACCAGGAAGCCCTGAGTTCCAGGCTTACTTCATCTGCCAAAGGCATCCCAAAGGGAGTGCAGAAGTGCCACAACATGGCTGCTTTCACGGCTTTTTCCTTGGCAAGAAGCCTAACATCAGGCTGATTTACTTTCCCAGGGTTACTGTTAGGCTTAGGCCTAGGGCTAGGATTTTTGAAACTAGGAAGCCCTTAGCTCCAGGCACACTGCAGCTGTTCAAGGCATCCCAAGGGGAGTACAAAAGTGCAACAACATGGCAGCTTTCACAGCTTTTTCCTTGGCACCATCCCTATACCTGGGCTGATTTATCTGCCTAGGGTTAGGGTTAGGGTTCAGCCTAGGGCTTGAATTTTTTTTACCAGGAAGCCCTGAGTTCCAGGCTTACTTCATCTGCCAAAGGCATCCCAAAGGGAGTGCAGAAGTGCCACAACATGGCTGCTTTCACGGCTTTTCCCTTAGGAAGAACCCTAATACCCGGCTGATTTACCTTCCTAGGGTTACTGTTAGGCTTAGGCCTAGGACTTTTAAAACCAGGAAGCCCTGGGCCCCAGGCACACTGCAGCTGCGAAAGGCATCCCAAGGGGAGCGCAAAAGTGACGCAACTTGGCTGCCACCACTGATATTTCCATGAGACCATCCCGAACCATAGGTTGATTTTCCTTCCTAGGGTTAAGGTTTGAGTTACGCCTAGGGTAAGGGTTCTATTAACCAGAAAGCCCTGAGTTCCAAGAACACAGCAGCTGCGAAGGACTAGCCAAGAAGAGCGCAAAAGTACCACAACATGCCTGCCTCCACAGCTTTTTCCTTGGGGACATGCCTAATTCCTGGCTGATTTGCCTTTCTCGTCATAGGGTTGGGGTTCGGCCTAGGGCTAGGATTTTTAAAAGCAGGAAGCCCTGAGTTCCAGGCACACTGGAGCTGTGAAAGGCATCCAAAAGGGATTGCAAAAGTGCCACAACATGGCTGCTTTCACGGCTTTTTCCTTGGCAAGACGCCTAACACCAGGCTGACTTACCTTCCCAGGGTTACTATTAGGCTTAAGCCTAGGGCTACGATTTTTAAAACTAGGAAGCCCTTAGCTCCAGGCACACTGCAGCTGTTCAAGGCATCCCAAGGGGAGTACAAAAGTGCAACAACATGGCAGCTTTCACAGCTTTTTCCTTGGCACCATCCCTATACCTAGGCTGATTTATCTGCCTAGGGTTAGGGTTAGGGTTCAGCCTAGGGCTTGAATTTCTTTAACCAGGAAGCCCTGAGTTCCAGGCTTACTTCATCTGCCAAAGGCATCCCAAAGGGAGTGCAGAAGTGCCACAACATGGCTGCTTTCACGGCTTTTCCCTTAGGAAGATCCCTAATACCCGGCTGATTTACCTTCCTAGGGTTACTGTTAGGCTTAGGCCTAGGACTTTTAAAACCAGGAAGCCCTGGGCTCCAGGCACACTGCAGCTGCAAAAGGCATCCCAAGGGGAGCGCAAAAGTGACGCAACTTGGCTGCCACCACTGATATTTCCATGAGACCATCCCGAACCATAGGTTGATTTTCCTTCCTAGGGTTAAGGTTTGAGTTACGCCTAGGGTAAGGGTCTATTAACCAGAAAGCCCTGAGTTCCAAGAACACAGCAGCTGCGAAGGACTACCCAAGAAGAGCGCAAAAGTACCACAACATGCCTGCCTCCACAGCTTTTTCCTTGGGGACATGCCTAATTCCTGGCTGATTTGCCTTTCTCGTCTTAGGGTTGAGGTTCGGCCTAGGGCTAGGATTTTTAAAATCAGGAAGCCCTGAGTTCCAGGCACACTGGAGCTGTGAAAGGCATCCAAAAGGGAGTGCAAAAGTGCCACAACATGGCTGCTTTCACGGCTTTTTCCTTGGCAAGAAGCCTAACATCAGGCTGATTTACTTTCCCAGGGTTACTGTTAGGCTTAGGCCTAGGGCTAGGATTTTTGAAACTAGGAAGCCCTTAGCTCCAGGCACACTGCAGCTGTTCAAGGCATCCCAAGGGGAGTACAAAAGTGCAACAACATGGCAGCTTTCACAGCTTTTTCCTTGGCACCATCCCTATACCTAGGCTGATTTATCTGCCTAGGGTTAGGGTTAGGGTTCAGCCTAGGGCTTGGATTTCTTTAACCAGGAAGCCCTGAGTTCCAGGCTTACTTCATCTGCCAAAGGCATCCCAAAGGGAGTGCAGAAGTGCCACAACATGGCTGCTTTCACGGCTTTTCCCTTAGGAAGAACCCTAATACCCGGCTGATTTACCTTCCTAGGGTTACTGTTAGGCTTAGGCCTAGGACTTTTAAAACCAGGAAGCCCAGGGCTCCAGGCACACTGCAGCTGCAAAAGGCATCCCAAGGGGAGCGCAAAAGTGACGCAACTTGGCTGCCACCACTGATATTTCCATGAGACCATCCCGAACCATAGGCTGATTTTCCTTCCTAGGGTTAAGGTTTGAGTTACGCCTAGGGTAAGGGTTCTATTAACCAGAAAGCCCTGAGTTCCAAGAACACAGCAGCTGCGAAGGACTAGCCAAGAAGAGCGCAAAAGTACCACAACATGCCTGCCTCCACAGCTTTTTCCTTGGGGACATGCCTAATTCCTGGCTGATTTGCCTTTCTCGTCTTAGGGTTGGGGTTCGGCCTAGGGCTAGGATTTTTAAAATCAGGAAGCCCTGAGTTCCAGGCACACTGGAGCTGTGAAAGGCATCCAAAAGGGAGTGCAAAAGTGGCACAACATGGCTGCTTTCACGGCTTTTTCCTTGGCAAGAAGCCTAACACCAGGCTGATTTGCCTTCCCAGGGTTACTGTTAGGCTTAGGCCTAGGGCTAGGATTTTTAAAACTAGGAAGCCCTGGGCTCCAGGCACACTGCAGCTGTTCAAGGCATCCCAAGGGGAGTACAAAAGTGCAACAACATGGCAGCTTTCACAGCTTTTTCCTTGGCACCATCCCTATACCTAGGCTGATTTATCTGCCTAGGGTTAGGGTTAGGGTTCAGCCTAGGGCTTGGATTTCTTTAACCAGGAAGCCCTGAGTTCCAGGCTTACTTCATCGGCCAAAGGCATCCCAAAGGGAGTGCAGAAGTGCCACAACATGGCTGCTTTCACGGCTTTTTCCTTGGCAAGAAGCCTAACATCAGGCTGATTTACTTTCCCAGGGTTACTGTTAGGCTTAGGCCTAGGGCTAGGATTTTTGAAACTAGGAAGCCCTTAGCTCCAGGCACACTGCAGCTGTTCAAGGCATCCCAAGGGGAGTACAAAAGTGCAACAACATGGCAGCTTTCACAGCTTTTTCCTTGGCACCATCCCTATACCTAGGCTGATTTATCTGCCTAGGGTTAGGGTTAGGGTTCAGCCTAGGGCTTGAATTTTTTTAACCAGGAAGCCCTGAGTTCCAGGCTTACTTCATCTGCCAAAGGCATCCCAAAGGGAGTGCAGAAGTGCCACAACATGGCTGCTTTCACGGCTTTTCCCTTAGGAAGAACCCTAATACCCGGCTGATTTACCTTCCTAGGGTTACTGTTAGGCTTAGGCCTAGGACTTTTAAAACCAGGAAGCCCTGGGCTCCAGGCACACTGCAGCTGCGAAAGGCATCCCAAGGGGAGCGCAAAAGTGATGCAACTTGGCTGCCACCACTGATATTTCCATGAGACCATCCCGAACCATAGGCTGATTTTCCTTCCTAGGGTTAAGGTTTGAGTTACGCCTAGGGTAAGGGTTCTATTAACCAGAAAGCCCTGAGTTCCAAGAACACAGCAGCTGCGAAGGACTAGCCAAGAAGAGCGCAAAAGTACCACAACATGCCTGCCTCCACAGCTTTTTCCTTGGGGACATGCCTAATTCCTGGCTGATTTGCCTTTCTCGTCTTAGGGTTGGGGTTCGGCCTAGGGCTAGGATTTTTAAAAGCAGGAAGCCCTGAGTTCCAGGCACACTGGAGCTGTGAAAGGCATCCAAAAGGGAGTGCAAAAGTGCCACAACATGGCTGCTTTCACGGCTTTTTCCTTGGCAGGAAGCCTAACACCAGGCTGATTTAGTTTCCCAGGGTTACTGTTAGGCTTAGGCCTAGGGCTAGGATTTTTGAAACTAGGAAGCCCTTAGCTCCAGGCACACTGCAGCTGTTCAAGGCATCCCAAGGGGAGTACAAAAGTGCAACAACATGGCAGCTTTCACAGCTTTTTCCTTGGCACCATCCCTATACCTAGGCTGATTTATCTGCCTAGGGTTAGGGTTAGGGTTCAGCCTAGGGCTTGGATTTCTTTAACCAGGAAGCCCTGAGTTCCAGGCTTACTTCATCTGCCAAAGGCATCCCAAAGGGAGTGCAGAAGTGCCACAACATGGCTGCTTTCACGGCTTTTTCCTTGGCAAGAAGCCTAACATCAGGCTGATTTACTTTCCCAGGGTTACTGTTAGGCTTAGGCCTAGGGCTAGGATTTTTGAAACTAGGAAGCCCTTAGCTCCAGGCACACTGCAGCTGTTCAAGGCATCCCAAGGGGAGTACAATAGTGCAACAACATGGCAGCTTTCACAGCTTTTTCCTTGGCACCATCCCTATACCTGGGCTGATTTATCTGCCTAGGGTTAGGGTTAGGGTTCAGCCTAGGGCTTGAATTTTTTTAACCAGGAAGCCCTGAGTTCCAGGCTTACTTCATCTGCCAAAGGCATCCCAAAGGGAGTGCAGAAGTGCCACAACATGGCTGCTTTCACGGCTTTTCCCTTAGGAAGAACCCTAATACCCGGCTGATTTACCTTCCTAGGGTTACTGTTAGGCTTAGGCCTAGGACTTTTAAAACCAGGAAGCCCTGGGCTCCAGGCACACTGCAGCTGCGAAAGGCATCCAAAGGGGAGCGCAAAAGTGACGCAACTTGGCTGCCACCACTGATATTTCCATGAGACCATCCCGAACCATAGGCTGATTTTCCTTCCTAGGGTTAAGGTTTGAGTTACGCCTAGGGTAAGGGTTCTATTAACCAGAAAGCCCTGAGTTCCAAGAACACAGCAGCTGCGAAGGACTAGCCAAGAAGAGCGCAAAAGTACCACAACATGCCTGCCTCCACAGCTTTTTCCTTGGGGACATGCCTAATTCCTGGCTGATTTGCCTTTCTCGTCATAGGGTTGGGGTTCGGCCTAGGGCTAGGATTTTTAAAAGCAGGAAGCCCTGAGTTCCAGGCACACTGGAGCTGTGAAAGGCATCCAAAAGGGAGTGCAAAAGTGCCACAACATGGCTGCTTTCACGGCTTTTTCCTTGGCAAGAAGCCTAACACCAGGCTGATTTACTTTCCCAGGGTTACTGTTAGGCTTAGGCCTAGGGCTAGGATTTTTGAAACTAGGAGGCCCTTAGCTCCAGGCACACTGCAGCTGTTCAAGGCATCCCAAGGGGAGTACAAAAGTGCAACAACATGGCAGCTTTCCCAGGTTTTTCCTTGGCAAGAAGCCTAACACCAGGCTGATTTACTTTCCCAGGGTTACTGTTAGGCTGAGGCCTAGGGCTAGGATTTTTGAAACTAGGAAGCCCTTAGCTCCAGGCACACTGCAGCTGTTCAAGGCATCCCAAGGGAAGTACAAAAGTGCAACAACATGGCAGCTTTCACAGCTTTTTCCTTGGCACCATCCCTATACCTAGGCTGATTTATCTGCCTAGGGTTATGGTTAGGGTTCAGCCTAGGGCTTGGATTTCTTTAACCAGGAAGCCCTGAGTTCCAGGCTTACTTCATCTGCCAAAGGCATCCCAAAGGGAGTGCAGAAGTGCCACAACATGGCTGCTTTCACGGCTTTTTCCTTGGCAAGAAGCCTAACATCAGGCTGATTTACCTTCCCAGGGTTACTGTTAGGCTTAGGCCTAGGGCTAGGATTTTTGAAACTAGGAAGCCCTTAGCTCCAGGCACACTGCAGCTGCGAAAGGCATCCCAAGGGGACTACAAAAGTGCAACAACATGGCTGCTTTCACGGCTTTTCCCTTAGGAAGAACCCTAATACCCGGCTGATTTACCTTCCTAGGGTTACTGTTAGGCTTAGGCCTAGGACTTTTAAAACCAGGAAGCCCTGGGCTCCAGGCACACTGCAGCTGCGAAAGGCATCCCAAGGGGAGCGCAAAAGTGACGCAACTTGGCTGCCACCACTGATATTTCCATGAGACCATCCCGAACCATAGGTTGATTTTCCTTCCTAGGGTTAAGGTTTGAGTTACGCCTAGGGTAAGGGTTCTATTAACCAGAAAGCCCTGAGTTCCAAGAACACAGCAGCTGCGAAGGACTAGCCAAGAAGAGCGCAAAAGTACCACAACATGCCTGCCTCCACAGCTTTTTCCTTGGGGACATGCCTAATTCCTGGCTGATTTGCCTTTCTCGTCTTAGGGTTGGGGTTCGGCCTAGGGCTAGGATTTTTAAAAGCAGGAAGCCCTGAGTTCCAGGCACACTGGAGCTGTGAAAGGCATCCAAAAGGGAGTGCAAAAGTGCCACAACATGGCTGCTTTCACGGCTTTTTCCTTGGCAAGAAGCCTAACACCAGGCTGATTTGCCTTCCCAGGGTTACTGTTAGGCTTAGGCCTAGGGCTAGGATTTTTAAAACTAGGAAGCCCTGGGCTCCAGGCACACTGCAGCTGTTCAAGGCATCCCAAGGGGAGTACAAAAGTGCAACAACATGGCAGCTTTCACAGCTTTTTCCTTGGCACCATCCCTATACCTAGGCTGATTTATCTGCCTAGGGTTAGGGTTAGGGTTCAGCCTAGGGCTTGAATTTTTTTTAACCAGGAAGCCCTGAGTTCCAGGCTTACTTCATCTGCCAAAGGCATCCCAAAGGGAGTGCAGAAGTGCCACAACATGGCTGCTTTCACGGCTTTTCCCTTAGGAAGAACCCTAATACCCGGCTGATTTACCTTCCTAGGGTTACTGTTAGGCTTAGGCCTAGGACTTTTAAAACCAGGAAGCCCTGGGCTCCAGGCACACTGCAGCTGCAAAAGGCATCCCAAGGGGAGCGCAAAAGTGACGCAACTTGGCTGCCACCACTGATATTTCCATGAGACCATCCCGAACCATAGGATGATTTTCCTTCCTAGGGTTAAGGTTTGAGTTACGCCTAGGGTAAGGGTTCTATTAACCAGAAAGCCCTGAGTTCCAAGAACACAGCAGCTGCGAAGGACTAGCCAAGAAGAGCGCAAAAGTACCACAACATGCCTGCCTCCACAGCTTTTTCCTTGGGGACATGCCTAATTCCTGGCTGATTTGCCTTTCTCGTCTTAGGGTTGGGGTTCGGCCTAGGGCTAGGATTTTTAAAATCAGGAAGCCCTGAGTTCCAGGCACACTGGAGCTGTGAAAGGCATCCAAAAGGGAGTGCAAAAGTGCCACAACATGGCTGCTTTCACGGCTTTTTCCTTGGCAAGAAGCCTAACATCAGGCTGATTTACTTTCCCAGGGTTACTGTTAGGCTTAGGCCTAGGGCTAGGATTTTTGAAACTAGGAAGCCCTTAGCTCCAGGCACACTGCAGCTGTTCAAGGCATCCCAAGGGGAGTACAAAAGTGCAACAACATGGCAGCTTTCACAGCTTTTTCCTTGGCACCATCCCTATACCTAGGCTGATTTATCTGCCTAGGGTTAGGGTTAGGGTTCAGCCTAGGGCTTGGATTTCTTTAACCAGGAAGCCCTGAGTTCCAGGCTTACTTCATCTGCCAAAGGCATCCCAAAGGGAGTGCAGAAGTGCCACAACATGGCTGCTTTCACGGCTTTTCCCTTAGGAAGAACCCTAATACCCGGCTGATTTACCTTCCTAGGGTTACTGTTAGGCTTAGGCCTAGGACTTTTAAAACCAGGAAGCCCTGGGCTCCAGGCACACTGCAGCTGCAAAAGGCATCCCAAGGGGAGCGCAAAAGTGACGCAACTTGGCTGCCACCACTGATATTTCCATGAGACCATCCCGAACCATAGGCTGATTTTCCTTCCTAGGGTTAAGGTTTGAGTTACGCCTAGGGTAAGGGTTCTATTAACCAGAAAGCCCTGAGTTCCAAGAACACAGCAGCTGCGAAGGACTAGCCAAGAAGAGCGCAAAAGTACCACAACATGCCTGCCTCCACAGCTTTTTCCTTGGGGACATGCCTAATTCCTGGCTGATTTGCCTTTCTCGTCTTAGGGTTGGGGTTCGGCCTAGGGCTAGGATTTTTAAAATCAGGAAGCCCTGAGTTCCAGGCACACTGGAGCTGTGAAAGGCATCCAAAAGGGAGTGCAAAAGTGCCACAACATGGCTGTTTCACGGCTTTTTCCTTGGCAAGAAGCCTAACATCAGGCTGATTTACTTTCCCAGGGTTACTGTTAGGCTTAGGCCTAGGGCTAGGATTTTTGAAACTAGGAAGCCCTTAGCTCCAGGCACACTGCAGCTGTTCAAGGCATCCCAAGGGGAGTACAAAAGTGCAACAACATGGCAGCTTTCACAGCTTTTTCCTTGGCACCATCCCTATACCTAGGCTGATTTATCTGCCTAGGGTTAGGGTTAGGGTTCAGCCTAGGGCTTGGATTTCTTTAACCAGGAAGCCCTGAGTTCCAGGCTTACTTCATCTGCCAAAGGCATCCCAAAGGGAGTGCAGAAGTGCCACAACATGGCTGCTTTCACGGCTTTTCCCTTAGGAAGAACCCTAATACCCGGCTGATTTACCTTCCTAGGGTTACTGTTAGGCTTAGGACTAGGACTTTTAAAACCAGGAAGCCCTGGGCTCCAGGCACACTGCAGCTGCGAAAGGCATCCCAAGGGGAGCGCAAAAGTGACGCAACTTGGCTGCCACCACTGATATTTCCATGAGACCATTCCTAACCATAGGTTGATTTTCCTTCCTAGGGTTAAGGTTTGAGTTACGCCTAGGGTAAGGGCTCTATTAACCAGAAAGCCCTGAGTTCCAAGAACACAGCAGCTGCGAAGGACTAGCCAAGAAGAGCGCAAAAGTACCACAACATGCCTGCCTCCACAGCTTTTTCCTTGGGGACATGCCTAATTCCTGGCTGATTTGCCTTTCTCGTCTTAGGGTTGGGGTTCGGCCTAGGGCTAGGATTTTTAAAAGCAGGAAGCCCTGAGTTCCAGGCACACTGGAGCTGTGAAAGGCATCCAAAAGGGAGTGCAAAAGTGCCACAACATGGCTGCTTTCACGGCTTTTTCCTTGGCAAGAAGCCTAACACCAGGCTGACATACTTTCCCAGGGTTACTGTTAGGCTTAGGCCTAGGGCTAGGATTTTTGAAACTAGGAAGCCCTGGGCTCCAGGCACACTGCAGCTGTTCAAGGCATCCCAAGGGGAGTACAAAAGTGCAACAACATGGCAGCTTTCACAGCTTTTTCCTTGGCACCATCCCTATACCTAGGCTGATTTATCTGCCTAGGGTTAGGGTTAGGGTTCAGCCTAGGGCTTGGATTTCTTTAACCAGGAAGCCCTGAGTTCCAGGCTTACTTCATCTGCCAAAGGCATCCCAAAGGGAGTGCAGAAGTGCCACAACATGGCTGCTTTCACGGCTTTTCCCTTAGGAAGAACCCTAATACCCGGCTGATTTACCTTCCTAGGGTTACTGTTAGGCTTAGGCCTAGGACTTTTAAAACCAGGAAGCCCTGGGCTCCAGGCACACTGCAGCTGCGAAAGGCATCCCAAGGGGAGCGCAAAAGTGACGCAACTTGGCTGCCACCACTGATATTTCCATGAGACCATCCCGAACCATAGGCTGATTTTCCTTCCTAGGGTTAAGGTTTGAGTTACGCCTAGGGTAAGGGTCTATTAACCAGAAAGCCCTGAGTTCCAAGAACACAGCAGCTGCGAAGGACTACCCAAGAAGAGCGCAAAAGTACCACAACATGCCTGCCTCCACAGCTTTTTCCTTGGGGACATGCCTAATTCCTGGCTGATTTGCCTTTCTCGTCTTAGGGTTGGGGTTCGGCCTAGGGCTAGGATTTTTAAAATCAGGAAGCCCTGAGTTCCAGGCACACTGGAGCTGTGAAAGGCATCCAAAAGGGAGTGCAAAAGTGCCACAACATGGCTGCTTTCACGGCTTTTTCCTTGGCAAGAAACCTAACATCAGGCTGATTTACTTTCCCAGGGTTACTGTTAGGCTTAGGCCTAGGGCTAGGATTTTTGAAACTAGGAAGCCCTGGGCTCCAGGCACACTGCAGCTGTTCAAGGCATCCCAAGGGGAGTACAAAAGTGCAACAACATGGCATCTTTCACAGCTTTTTCCTTGGCACCATCCCTATACCTAGGCTGATTTATCTGCCTAGGGTTAGGGTTAGGGTTCAGCCTAGGGCTTGGATTTCTTTAACCAGGAAGCCCTGAGTTCCAGGCTTACTTCATCTGCCAAAGGCATCCCAAAGGGAGTGCAGAAGTGCCACAACATGGCTGCTTTCACCGCTTTTCCCTTAGGAAGAACCCTAATACCCGGCTGATTTACCTTCCTAGGGTTACTGTTAGGCTTAGGCCTAGGACTTTTAAAACCAGGAAGCCCTGGGCTCCAGGCACACTGCAGCTGCAAAAGGCATCCCAAGGGGAGCGCAAAAGTGACGCAACTTGGCTGCCACCACTGATATTTCCATGAGACCATCCCGAACCATAGGCTGATTTTCCTTCCTAGGGTTAAGGTTTGAGTTACGCCTAGGGTAAGGGTTCTATTAACCAGAAAGCCCTGAGTTCCAAGAACACAGCAGCTGCGAAGGACTAGCCAAGAAGAGCGCAAAAGTACCACAACATGCCTGCCTCCACAGCTTTTTCCTTGGGGACATGCCTAATTCCTGGCTGATTTGCCTTTCTCGTCTTAGGGTTGGGGTTCGGCCTAGGGCTAGGATTTTTAAAAGCAGGAAGCCCTGAGTTCCAGGCACACTGGAGCTGTGAAAGGCATCCAAAAGGGAGTGCAAAAGTGCCACAACATGGCTGTTTCACGGCTTTTTCCTTGGCAAGAAGCCTAACATCAGGCTGATTTACTTTCCCAGGGTTACTGTTAGGCTTAGGCCTAGGGCTAGGATTTTTGAAACTAGGAAGCCCTTAGCTCCAGGCACACTGCAGCTGTTCAAGGCATCCCAAGGGGAGTACAAAAGTGCAACAACATGGCAGCTTTCACAGCTTTTTCCTTGGCACCATCCCTATACCTAGGCTGATTTATCTGCCTAGGGTTAGGGTTAGGGTTCAGCCTAGGGCTTGAATTTTTTTTACCAGGAAGCCCTGAGTTCCAGGCTTACTTCATCTGCCAAAGGCATCCCAAAGGGAGTGCAGAAGTGCCACAACATGGCTGCTTTCACGGCTTTTCCCTTAGGAAGAACCCTAATACCCGGCTGATTTACCTTCCTAGGGTTACTGTTAGGCTTAGGCCTAGGACTTTTAAAACCAGGAAGCCCTGGGCTCCAGGCACACTGCAGCTGCGAAAGGCATCCCAAGGGGAGCGCAAAAGTGACGCAACTTGGCTGCCACCACTGATATTTCCATGAGACCATCCCGAACCATAGGATGATTTTCCTTCCTAGGGTTAAGGTTTGAGTTACGCCTAGGGTAAGGGTTCTATTAACCAGAAAGCCCTGAGTTCCAAGAACACAGCAGCTGCGAAGGACTACCCAAGAAGAGCGCAAAAGTACCACAACATGCCTGCCTCCACAGCTTTTTCCTTGGGGACATGCCTAATTCCTGGCTGATTTGCCTTTCTCGTCTTAGGGTTGGGGTTCGGCCTAGGGCTAGGATTTTTAAAATCAGGAAGCCCTGAGTTCCAGGCACACTGCAGCTGTGAAAGGCATCCAAAAGGGAGTGCAAAAGTGCCACAACATGGCTGTTTCACGGCTTTTTCCTTGGCAAGAAGCCTAACATCAGGCTGATTTACTTTCCCAGGGTTACTGTTAGGCTTAGGCCTAGGGCTAGGATTTTTGAAACTAGGAAGCCCTGGGCTCCAGGCACACTGCAGCTGTTCAAGGCATCCCAAGGGGAGTACAAAAGTGCAACAACATGGCAGCTTTCACAGCTTTTTCCTTGGCACCATCCCTATACCTAGGCTGATTTATCTGCCTAGGGTTAGGGTTAGGGTTCAGCCTAGGGCTTGAATTTTTTTTAACCAGGAAGCCCTGAGTTCCAGGCTTACTTCATCTGCCAAAGGCATCCCAAAGGGAGTGCAGAAGTGCCACAACATGGCTGCTTTAACGGCTTTTCCCTTAGGAAGAACCCTAATACCCGGCTGATTTACCTTCCTAGGGTTACTGTTAGGCTTAGGCCTAGGACTTGTAAAACCAGGAAGCCCTGGGCTCCAGGCACACTGCAGCTGCAAAAGGCATCCCAAGGGGAGCGCAAAAGTGACGCAACTTGGCTGCCACCACTGATATTTCCATGAGACCATCCCGAACCATAGGATGATTTTCCTTCCTAGGGTTAAGGTTTGAGTTACGCCTAGGGTAAGGGTTCTATTAACCAGAAAGCCCTGAGTTCCAAGAACACAGCAGCTGCGAAGGACTAGCCAAGAAGAGCGCAAAAGTACCACAACATGCCTGCCTCCACAGCTTTTTCCTTTGGGACATGCCTAATTCCTGGCTGATTTGCCTTTCTCGTCTTAGGGTTGGGGTTCGGCCTAGGGCTAGGATTTTTAAAATCAGGAAGCCCTGAGTTCCAGGCACACTGCAGCTGTGAAAGGCATCCAAAAGGGAGTGCAAAAGTGCCACAACATGGCTGCTTTCACGGCTTTTTCCTTGGCAAGAAGCCTAACATCAGGCTGATTTACTTTCCCAGGGTTACTGTTAGGCTTAGGCCTAGGGCTAGGATTTTTGAAACTAGGAAGCCCTTAGCTCCAGGCACACTGCAGCTGTTCAAGGCATCCCAAGGGGAGTACAAAAGTGCAACAACATGGCAGCTTTCACAGCTTTTTCCTTGGCACCATCCCTATACCTAGGCTGATTTATCTGCCTAGGGTTAGGGTTAGGGTTCAGCCTAGGGCTTGGATTTCTTTAACCAGGAAGCCCTGAGTTCCAGGCTTACTTCATCTGCCAAAGGCATCCCAAAGGGAGTGCAGAAGTGCCACAACATGGCTGCTTTCACGGCTTTTTCCTTGGCAAGAAGCCTAACATCAGGCTGATTTACTTTCCCAGGGTTACTGTTAGGCTTAGGCCTAGGGCTAGGATTTTTGAAACTAGGAAGCCCTTAGCTCCAGGCACACTGCAGCTGTTCAAGGCATCCCAAGGGGAGTACAAAAGTGCAACAACATGGCAGCTTTCACAGCTTTTTCCTTGGCACCATCCCTATACCTGGGCTGATTTATCTGCCTAGGGTTAGGGTTAGGGTTCAGCCTAGGGCTTGAATTTTTTTTACCAGGAAGCCCTGAGTTCCAGGCTTACTTCATCTGCCAAAGGCATCCCAAAGGGAGTGCAGAAGTGCCACAACATGGCTGCTTTCACGGCTTTTCCCTTAGGAAGAACCCTAATACCCGGCTGATTTACCTTCCTAGGGTTACTGTTAGGCTTAGGCCTAGGACTTTTAAAACCAGGAAGCCCTGGGCCCCAGGCACACTGCAGCTGCGAAAGGCATCCCAAGGGGAGCGCAAAAGTGACGCAACTTGGCTGCCACCACTGATATTTCCATGAGACCATCCCGAACCATAAGTTGATTTTCCTTCCTAGGGTTAAGGTTTGAGTTACGCCTAGGGTAAGGGTTCTATTAACCAGAAAGCCCTGAGTTCCAAGAACACAGCAGCTGCGAAGGACTAGCCAAGAAGAGCGCAAAAGTACCACAACATGCCTGCCTCCACAGCTTTTTCCTTGGGGACATGCCTAATTCCTGGCTGATTTGCCTTTCTCATCATAGGGTTGGGGTTCGGCCTAGGGCTAGGATTTTTAAAAGCAGGAAGCCCTGAGTTCCAGGCACACTGGAGCTGTGAAAGGCATCCAAAAGGGATTGCAAAAGTGCCACAACATGGCTGCTTTCACGGCTTTTTCCTTGGCAAGACGCCTAACACCAGGCTGACTTACCTTCCCTGGGTTACTACTACGCTTAAGCCTAGGGCTACGATTTTTAAAACTAGGAAGCCCTTAGCTCCAGGCACACTGCAGCTGTTCAAGGCATCCCAAGGGGAGTACAAAAGTGCAACAACATGGCAGCTTTCACAGCTTTTTCCTTGGCACCATCCCTATACCTAGGCTGATTTATCTGCCTAGGGTTAGGGTTAGGGTTCAGCCTAGGGCTTGAATTTCTTTAACCAGGAAGCCCTGAGTTCCAGGCTTACTTCATCTGCCAAAGGCATCCCAAAGGGAGTGCAGAAGTGCCACAACATGGCTGCTTTCACAGCTTTTCCCTTAGGAAGAACCCTAATACCCGGCTGATTTACCTTCCTAGGGTTACTGTTAGGCTTAGGCCTAGGACTTTTAAAACCAGGAAGCCCTGGGCTCCAGGCACACTGCAGCTGCGAAAGGCATCCCAAGGGGAGCGCAAAAGTGACGCAACTTGGCTGCCACCACTGATATTTCCATGAGACCATCCCGAACCATAGGTTGATTTTCCTTCCTAGGGTTAAGGTTTGAGTTACGCCTAGGGTAAGGGTCTATTAACCAGAAAGCCCTGAGTTCCAAGAACACAGCAGCTGCGAAGGACTAGCCAAGAAGAGCGCAAAAGTACCACAACATGCCTGCCTCCACAGCTTTTTCCTTGGGGACATGCCTAATTCCTGGCTGATTTGCCTTTCTCGTCTTAGGGTTGGGGTTCGGCCTAGGGCTAGGATTTTTAAAAGCAGGAAGCCCTGAGTTCCAGGCACACTGGAGCTGTGAAAGGCATCCAAAAGGGAGTGCAAAAGTGCCACAACATGGCTGCTTTCACGGCTTTTTCCTTGGCAAGAAGCCTAACACCAGGCTGACATACTTTCCCAGGGTTACTGTTAGGCTTAGGCCTAGGGCTAGGATTTTTGAAACTAGGAAGCCCTGGGCTCCAGGCACACTGCAGCTGTTCAAGGCATCCCAAGGGGAGTACAAAAGTGCAACAACATGGCAGCTTTCACAGCTTTTTCCTTGGCACCATCCCTATACCTAGGCTGATCTATCTGCCTAGGGTTAGGGTTAGGGTTCAGCCTAGGGCTTGGATTTCTTTAACCAGGAAGCCCTGAGTTCCAGGCTTACTTCATCTGCCAAAGGCATCCCAAAGGGAGTGCAGAAGTGCCACAACATGGCTGCTTTCACGGCTTTTCCCTTAGGAAGAACCCTAATACCCGGCTGATTTACCTTCCTAGGGTTACTGTTAGGCTTAGGCCTAGGACTTTTAAAACCAGGAAGCCCTGGGCTCCAGGCACACTGCAGCTGCAAAAGGCATCCCAAGGGGAGCGCAAAAGTGACGCAACTTGGCTGCCACCACTGATATTTCCATGAGACCATCCCGAACCATAGGCTGATTTTCCTTCCTAGGGTTAAGGTTTGAGTTACGCCTAGGGTAAGGGTTCTATTAACCAGAAAGCCCTGAGTTCCAAGAACACAGCAGCTGCGAAGGACTAGCCAAGAAGAGCGCAAAAGTACCACAACATGCCTGCCTCCACAGCTTTTTCCTTGGGGACATGCCTAATTCCTGGCTGATTTGCCTTTCTCGTCTTAGGGTTGGGGTTCGGCCTAGGGCTAGGATTTTTAAAATCAGGAAGCCCTGAGTTCCAGGCACACTGGAGCTGTGAAAGGCATCCAAAAGGGAGTGCAAAAGTGCCACAACATGGCTGTTTCACGGCTTTTTCCTTGGCAAGAAGCCTAACATCAGGCTGATTTACTTTCCCAGGGTTACTGTTAGGCTTAGGCCTAGGGCTAGGATTTTTGAAACTAGGAAGCCCTTAGCTCCAGGCACACTGCAGCTGTTCAAGGCATCCCAAGGGGAGTACAAAAGTGCAACAACATGGCAGCTTTCACAGCTTTTTCCTTGGCACCATCCCTATACCTGGGCTGATTTATCTGCCTAGGGTTAGGGTTAGGGTTCAGCCTAGGGCTTGAATTTTTTTTACCAGGAAGCCCTGAGTTCCAGGCTTACTTCATCTGCCAAAGGCATCCCAAAGGGAGTGCAGAAGTGCCACAACATGGCTGCTTTCACGGCTTTTCCCTTAGGAAGAACCCTAATACCCGGCTGATTTACCTTCCTAGGGTTACTGTTAGGCTTAGGCCTAGGACTTTTAAAACCAGGAAGCCCTGGGCCCCAGGCACACTGCAGCTGCGAAAGGCATCCCAAGGGGAGCGCAAAAGTGACGCAACTTGGCTGCCACCACTGATATTTCCATGAGACCATCCCGAACCATAAGTTGATTTTCCTTCCTAGGGTTAAGGTTTGAGTTACGCCTAGGGTAAGGGTTCTATTAACCAGAAAGCCCTGAGTTCCAAGAACACAGCAGCTGCGAAGGACTAGCCAAGAAGAGCGCAAAAGTACCACAACATGCCTGCCTCCACAGCTTTTTCCTTGGGGACATGCCTAATTCCTGGCTGATTTGCCTTTCTCATCATAGGGTTGGGGTTCGGCCTAGGGCTAGGATTTTTAAAAGCAGGAAGCCCTGAGTTCCAGGCACACTGGAGCTGTGAAAGGCATCCAAAAGGGATTGCAAAAGTGCCACAACATGGCTGCTTTCACGGCTTTTTCCTTGGCAAGACGCCTAACACCAGGCTGACTTACCTTCCCTGGGTTACTACTAGGCTTAAGCCTAGGGCTACGATTTTTAAAACTAGGAAGCCCTTAGCTCCAGGCACACTGCAGCTGTTCAAGGCATCCCAAGGGGAGTACAAAAGTGCAACAACATGGCAGCTTTCACAGCTTTTTCCTTGGCACCATCCCTATACCTAGGCTGATTTATCTGCCTAGGGTTAGGGTTAGGGTTCAGCCTAGGGCTTGAATTTCTTTAACCAGGAAGCCCTGAGTTCCAGGCTTACTTCATCTGCCAAAGGCATCCCAAAGGGAGTGCAGAAGTGCCACAACATGGCTGCTTTCACGGCTTTTCCCTTAGGAAGAACCCTAATACCCGGCTGATTTACCTTCCTAGGGTTACTGTTAGGCTTAGGCCTAGGACTTTTAAAACCAGGAAGCCCTGGGCTCCAGGCACACTGCAGCTGCAAAAGGCATCCCAAGGGGAGCGCAAAAGTGACGCAACTTGGCTGCCACCACTGATATTTCCATGAGACCATCCCGAACCATAGGTTGATTTTCCTTCCTAGGGTTAAGGTTTGAGTTACGCCTAGGGTAAGGGTCTATTAACCAGAAAGCCCTGAGTTCCAAGAACACAGCAGCTGCGAAGGACTACCCAAGAAGAGCGCAAAAGTACCACAACATGCCTGCCTCCACAGCTTTTTCCTTGGGGACATGCCTAATTCCTGGCTGATTTGCCTTTCTCGTCTTAGGGTTGGGGTTCGGCCTAGGGCTAGGATTTTTAAAAGCAGGAAGCCCTGAGTTCCAGGCACACTGGAGCTGTGAAAGGCATCCAAAAGGGAGTGCAAAAGTGCCACAACATGGCTGCTTTCACGGCTTTTTCCTTGGCAAGAAGCCTAACACCAGGCTGACATACTTTCCCAGGGTTACTGTTAGGCTTAGGCCTAGGGCTAGGATTTTTGAAACTAGGAAGCCCTGGGCTCCAGGCACACTGCAGCTGTTCAAGGCATCCCAAGGGGAGTACAAAAGTGCAACAACATGGCAGCTTTCACAGCTTTTTCCTTGGCACCATCCCTATACCTAGGCTGATTTATCTGCCTAGGGTTAGGGTTAGGGTTCAGCCTAGGGCTTGGATTTCTTTAACCAGGAAGCCCTGAGTTCCAGGCTTACTTCATCTGCCAAAGGCATCCCAAAGGGAGTGCAGAAGTGCCACAACATGGCTGCTTTCACGGCTTTTCCCTTAGGAAGAACCCTAATACCCGGCTGATTTACCTTCCTAGGGTTACTGTTAGGCTTAGGCCTAGGACTTTTAAAACCAGGAAGCCCTGGGCTCCAGGCACACTGCAGCTGCAAAAGGCATCCCAAGGGGAGCGCAAAAGTGACGCAACTTGGCTGCCACCACTGATATTTCCATGAGACCATCCCGAACCATAGGCTGATTTTCCTTCCTAGGGTTAAGGTTTGAGTTACGCCTAGGGTAAGGGTTCTATTAACCAGAAAGCCCTGAGTTCCAAGAACACAGCAGCTGCGAAGGACTAGCCAAGAAGAGCGCAAAAGTACCACAACATGCCTGCCTCCACAGCTTTTTCCTTGGGGACATGCCTAATTCCTGGCTGATTTGCCTTTCTCGTCTTAGGGTTGGGGTTCGGCCTAAGGCTAGGATTTTTAAAATCAGGAAGCCCTGAGTTCCAGGCACACTGGAGCTGTGAAAGGCATCCAAAAGGGAGTGCAAAAGTGCCACAACATGGCTGTTTCACGGCTTTTTCCTTGGCAAGAAGCCTAACATCAGGCTGATTTACTTTCCCAGGGTTACTGTTAGGCTTAGGCCTAGGGCTAGGATTTTTGAAACTAGGAAGCCCTTAGCTCCAGGCACACTGCAGCTGTTCAAGGCATCCCAAGGGGAGTACAAAAGTGCAACAACATGGCAGCTTTCACAGCTTTTTCCTTGGCACCATCCCTATACCTAGGCTGATTTATCTGCCTAGGGTTAGGGTTAGGGTTCAGCCTAGGGCTTGGATTTCTTTAACCAGGAAGCCCTGAGTTCCAGGCTTACTTCATCTGCCAAAGGCATCCCAAAGGGAGTGCAGAAGTGCCACAACATGGCTGCTTTCACGGCTTTTTCCTTGGCAAGAAGCCTAACATCAGGCTGATTTACTTTCCCAGGGTTACTGTTAGGCTTAGGCCTAGGGCTAGGATTTTTGAAACTAGGAAGCCCTTAGCTCCAGGCATACTGCAGCTGTTCAAGGCATCCCAAGGGGAGTACAAAAGTGCAACAACATGGCAGCTTTCACAGCTTTTTCCTTGGCACCATCCCTATACCTAGGCTGATTTATCTGCCTAGGGTTAGGGTTAGGGTTCAGCCTAGGGCTTGAATTTTTTTTACCAGGAAGCCCTGAGTTCCAGGCTTACTTCATCTGCCAAAGGCATCCCAAAGGGAGTGCAGAAGTGCCACAACATGGCTGCTTTCACGGCTTTTCCCTTAGGAAGAACCCTAATACCCGGCTGATTTACCTTCCTAGGGTTACTGTTAGGCTTAGGCCTAGGACTTTTAAAACCAGGAAGCCCTGGGCCCCAGGCACACTGCAGCTGCGAAAGGCATCCCAAGGGGAGCGCAAAAGTGACGCAACTTGGCTGCCACCACTGATATTTCCATGAGACCATCCCGAACCATAGGTTGATTTTCCTTCCTAGGGTTAAGGTTTGAGTTACGCCTAGGGTAAGGGTTCTATTAACCAGAAAGCCCTGAGTTCCAAGAACACAGCAGCTGCGAAGGACTAGCCAAGAAGAGCGCAAAAGTACCACAACATGCCTGCCTCCACAGCTTTTTCCTTGGGGACATGCCTAATTCCTGGCTGATTTGCCTTTCTCGTCATAGGGTTGGGGTTCGGCCTAGGGCTAGGATTTTTAAAAGCAGGAAGCCCTGAGTTCCAGGCACACTGGAGCTGTGAAAGGCATCCAAAAGGGATTGCAAAAGTGCCACAACATGGCTGCTTTCACGGCTTTTTCCTTGGCAAGAAGCCTAACACCCGGCTGACTTACCTTCCCAGGGTTACTATTAGGCTTAAGCTTAGGGCTACGATTTTTAAAACTAGGAAGCCCTTAGCTCCAGGCACACTGCAGCTGTTCAAGGCATCCCAAGGGGAGTACAAAAGTGCAACAACATGGCAGCTTTCACAGCTTTTTCCTTGGCACCATCCCTATACCTAGGCTGATTTATCTGCCTAGGGTTAGGGTTAGGGTTCAGCCTAGGGCTTGAATTTCTTTAACCAGGAAGCCCTGAGTTCCAGGCTTACTTCATCTGCCAAAGGCATCCCAAAGGGAGTGCAGAAGTGCCACAACATGGCTGCTTTCACGGCTTTTCCCTTAGGAAGATCCCTAATACCCGGCTGATTTACCTTCCTAGGGTTACTGTTAGGCTTAGGCCTAGGACTTTTAAAACCAGGAAGCCCTGGGCTCCAGGCACACTGCAGCTGCAAAAGGCATCCCAAGGGGAGCGCAAAAGTGACGCAACTTGGCTGCCACCACTGATATTTCCATGAGACCATCCCGAACCATAGGTTGATTTTCCTTCCTAGGGTTAAGGTTTGAGTTACGCCTAGGGTAAGGGTCTATTAACCAGAAAGCCCTGAGTTCCAAGAACACAGCAGCTGCGAAGGACTAGCCAAGAAGAGCGCAAAAGTACCACAACATGCCTGCCTCCACAGCTTTTTCCTTGGGGACATGCCTAATTCCTGGCTGATTTGCCTTTCTCGTCTTAGGGTTGGGGTTCGGCCTAGGGCTAGGATTTTTAAAAGCAGGAAGCCCTGAGTTCCAGGCACACTGGAGCTGTGAAAGGCATCCAAAAGGGAGTGCAAAAGTGCCACAACATGGCTGCTTTCACGGCTTTTTCCTTGGCAAGAAGCCTAACACCAGGCTGACATACTTTCCCAGGGTTACTGTTAGGCTTAGGCCTAGGGCTAGGATTTTTGAAACTAGGAAGCCCTGGGCTCCAGGCACACTGCAGCTGTTCAAGGCATCCCAAGGGGAGTACAAAAGTGCAACAACATGGCAGCTTTCACAGCTTTTTCCTTGGCACCATCCCTATACCTAGGCTGATTTATCTGCCTAGGGTTAGGGTTAGGGTTCAGCCTAGGGCTTGGATTTTTTTAACCAGGAAGCCCTGAGTTCCAGGCTTACTTCATCTGCCAAAGGCATCCCAAAGGGAGTGCAGAAGTGCCACAACATGGCTGCTTTCACGGCTTTTCCCTTAGGAAGAACCCTAATACCCGGCTGATTTACCTTCCTAGGGTTACTGTTAGGCTTAGGCCTAGGACTTTTAAAACCAGGAAGCCCTGGGCTCCAGGCACACTGCAGCTGCGAAAGGCATCCCAAGGGGAGCGCAAAAGTGACGCAACTTGGCTGCCACCACTGATATTTCCATGAGACCATCCCGATCCATAGGCTGATTTTCCTTCCTAGGGTTAAGGTTTGAGTTACGCCTAGGGTAAGGGTTCTATTAACCAGAAAGCCCTGAGTTCCAAGAACACAGCAGCTGCGAAGGACTAGCCAAGAAGAGCGCAAAAGTACCACAACATGCCTGCCTCCACAGCTTTTTCCTTGTGGACATGCCTAATTCCTGGCTGATTTGCCTTTCTCGTCTTAGGGTTGGGGTTCGGCCTAGGGCTAGGATTTTTAAAAGCAGGAAGCCCTGAGTTCCAGGCACACTGGAGCTGTGAAAGGCATCCAAAAGGGAGTGCAAAAGTGCCACAACATGGCTGTTTCACGGCTTTTTCCTTGGCAAGAAGCCTAACATCAGGCTGATTTACTTTCCCAGGGTTACTGTTAGGCTTAGGCCTAGGGCTAGGATTTTTGAAACTAGGAAGCCCTTAGCTCCAGGCACACTGCAGCTGTTCAAGGCATCCCAAGGGGAGTACAAAAGTGCAACAACATGGCAGCTTTCACAGCTTTTTCCTTGGCACCATCCCTATACCTAGGCTGATTTATCTGCCTAGGGTTAGGGTTAGGGTTCAGCCTAGGGCTTGGATTTCTTTAACCAGGAAGCCCTGAGTTCCAGGCTTACTTCATCTGCCAAAGGCATCCCAAAGGGAGTGCAGAAGTGCCACAACATGGCTGCTTTCACGGCTTTTCCCTTAGGAAGAACCCTAATACCCGGCTGATTTACCTTCCTAGGGTTACTGTTAGGCTTAGGCCTAGGACTTTTAAAACCAGGAAGCCCTGGGCTCCAGGCACACTGCAGCTGCGAAAGGCATCCCAAGGGGAGCGCAAAAGTGACGCAACTTGGCTGCCACCACTGATATTTCCATGAGACCATCCCGAACCATAGGCTGATTTTCCTTCCTAGGGTTAAGGTTTGAGTTACGCCTAGGGTAAGGGTTCTATTAACCAGAAAGCCCTGAGTTCCAAGAACACAGCAGCTGCGAAGGACTAGCCAAGAAGAGCGCAAAAGTACCACAACATGCCTGCCTCCACAGCTTTTTCCTTGGGGACATGCCTAATTCCTGGCTGATTTGCCTTTCTCGTCTTAGGGTTGGGGTTCGGCCTAGGGCTAGGATTTTTAAAAGCAGGAAGCCCTGAGTTCCAGGCACACTGCAGCTGTGAAAGGCATCCAAAAGGGAGTGCAAAAGTGCCACAACATGGCTGCTTTCACGGCTTTTTCCTTGGCAAGAAGCCTAACACCAGGCTGATTTGCCTTCCCAGGGTTACTTTTAGGCTTAGGCCTAGGGCTAGGATTTTTAAAACTAGGAAGCCCTGGGCTCCAGGCACACTGCAGCTGTTCAAGGCATCCCAAGGGGAGTACAAAAGTGCAACAACATGGCAGCTTTCACAGCTTTTTCCTTGGCACCATCCCTATACCTAGGCTGATTTATCTGCCTAGGGTTAGGGTTAGGGTTCAGCCTAGGGCTTGGATTTCTTTAACCAGGAAGCCCTGAGTTCCAGGCTTACTTCATCTGCCAAAGGCATCCCAAAGGGAGTGCAGAAGTGCCACAACATGGCTGCTTTCACGGCTTTTTCCTTGGCAAGAAGCCTAACATCAGGCTGATTTACTTTCCCACGGTTACTGTTAGGCTTAGGCCTAGGGCTAGGATTTTTGAAACTAGGAAGCCCTTAGCTCCAGGCACACTGCAGCTGTTCAAGGCATCCCAAGGGGAGTACAATAGTGCAACAACATGGCAGCTTTCACAGCTTTTTCCTTGGCACCATCCCTATACCTAGGCTGATTTATCTGCCTAGGGTTAGGGTTAGGGTTCAGCCTAGGGCTTGAATTTTTTTAACCAGGAAGCCCTGAGTTCCAGGCTTACTTCATCTGCCAAAGGCATCCCAAAGGGAGTGCAGAAGTGCCACAACATGGCTGCTTTCACGGCTTTTCCCTTAGGAAGAACCCTAATACCCGGCTGATTTACCTTCCTAGGGTTACTGTTAGGCTTAGGCCTAGGACTTTTAAAACCAGGAAGCCCTGGGCTCCAGGCACACTGCAGCTGCGAAAGGCATCCCAAGGGGAGCGCAAAAGTGACGCAACTTGGCTGCCACCACTGATATTTCCATGAGACCATCCCGAACCATAGGTTGATTTTCCTTCCTAGGGTTAAGGTTTGAGTTACGCCTAGGGTAAGGGTTCTATTAACCAGAAAGCCCTGAGTTCCAAGAACACAGCAGCTGCGAAGGACTAGCCAAGAAGAGCGCAAAAGTACCACAACATGCCTGCCTCCACAGCTTTTTCCTTGGGGACATGCCTAATTCCTGGCTGATTTGCCTTTCTCGTCTTAGGGTTGGGGTTCGGCCTAGGGCTAGGATTTTGAAAAGCAGGAAGCCCTGAGTTCCAGGCACACTGGAGCTGTGAAAGGCATCCAAAAGGGAGTGCAAAAGTGCCACAACATGGCTGCTTTCACGGCTTTTTCCTTGGCAAGAAGCCTAACACCAGGCTGATTTGCCTTCCCAGGGTTACTGTTAGGCTTAGGCCTAGGGCTAGGATTTTTAAAACTAGGAAGCCCTGGGCTCCAGGCACACTGCAGCTGTTCAAGGCATCCCAAGGGGAGTACAAAAGTGCAACAACATGGCAGCTTTCACAGCTTTTTCCTTGGCACCATCCCTATACCTAGGCTGATTTATCTGCCTAGGGTTAGGGTTAGGGTTCAGCCTAGGGCTTGAATTTTTTTTAACCAGGAAGCCCTGAGTTCCAGGCTTACTTCATCTGCCAAAGGCATCCCAAAGGGAGTGCAGAAGTGCCACAACATGGCTGCTTTCACGGCTTTTCCCTTAGGAAGAACCCTAATACCCGGCTGATTTACCTTCCTAGGGTTACTGTTAGGCTTAGGCCTAGGACTTTTAAAACCAGGAAGCCCTGGGCTCCAGGCACACTGCAGCTGTGAAAGGCATCCCAAGGGGAGCGCAAAAGTGACGCAACTTGGCTGCCACCACTGATATTTCCATGAGATCATCCCGAACCATAGGCTGATTTTCCTTCCTAGGGTTAAGGTTTGAGTTACGCCTAGGGTAAGGGTTCTATTAACCAGAAAGCCCTGAGTTCCAAGAACACAGCAGCTGCGAAGGACTAGCCAAGAAGAGCGCAAAAGTACCACAACATGCCTGCCTCCACAGCTTTTTCCTTGGGGACATGCCTAATTCCTGGCTGATTTGCCTTTCTCGTCTTAGGGTTGGGGTTCGGCCTAGGGCTAGGATTTTTAAAATCAGGAAGCCCTGAGTTCCAGGCACACTGGAGCTGTGAAAGGCATCCAAAAGGGAGTGCAAAAGTGCCACAACATGGCTGCTTTCACGGCTTTTTCCTTGGCAAGAAGCCTAACATCAGGCTGATTTACTTTCCCAGGGTTACTGTTAGGCTTAGGCCTAGGGCTAGGATTTTTGAAACTAGGAAGCCCTGGGCTCCAGGCACACTGCAGCTGTTCAAGGCATCCCAAGGGGAGTACAAAAGTGCAACAACATGGCAGCTTTCACAGCTTTTTCCTTGGCACCATCCCTATACCTAGGCTGATTTATCTGCCTAGGGTTAGGGTTAGGGTTCAGCCTAGGGCTTGGATTTCTTTAACCAGGAAGCCCTGAGTTCCAGGCTTACTTCATCTGCCAAAGGCATCCCAAAGGGAGTGCAGAAGTGCCACAACATGGCTGCTTTCACGGCTTTTTCCTTGGCAAGAAGCCTAACATCAGGCTGATTTACTTTCCCAGGGTTACTGTTAGGCTTAGGCCTAGGGCTAGGATTTTTGAAACTAGGAAGCCCTTAGCTCCAGGCACACTGCAGCTGTTCAAGGCATCCCAAGGGGAGTACAAAAGTGCAACAACATGGCAGCTTTCACAGCTTTTTCCTTGGCACCATCCCTATACCTGGGCTGATTTATCTGCCTAGGGTTAGGGTTAGGGTTCAGCCTAGGGCTTGAATTTTTTTTACCAGGAAGCCCTGAGTTCCAGGCTTACTTCATCTGCCAAAGGCATCCCAAAGGGAGTGCAGAAGTGCCACAACATGGCTGCTTTCACGGCTTTTCCCTTAGGAAGAACCCTAATACCCGGCTGATTTACCTTCCTAGGGTTACTGTTAGGCTTAGGCCTAGGACTTTTAAAACCAGGAAGCCCTGGGCCCCAGGCACACTGCAGCTGCAAAAGGCATCCCAAGGGGAGCGCAAAAGTGACGCAACTTGGCTGCCACCACTGATATTTCCATGAGACCATCCCTAACCATAGGTTGATTTTCCTTCCTAGGGTTAAGGTTTGAGTTACGCCTAGGGTAAGGGTTCTATTAACCAGAAAGCCCTGAGTTCCAAGAACACAGCAGCTGCGAAGGACTAGCCAAGAAGAGCGCAAAAGTACCACAACATGCCTGCCTCCACAGCTTTTTCC
This sequence comes from Ammospiza nelsoni, assembly GCF_027579445.1. NCBI lineage: Eukaryota > Metazoa > Chordata > Aves > Passeriformes > Passerellidae > Ammospiza > Ammospiza nelsoni. Next base: position 1,174,958 of record NW_026683194.1, read on the forward strand.
TTGGGGACATGCCTAATTCCTGGCTGATTTGCCTTTCTCGTCTTAGGGTTGGGGTTCGGCCTAGGGCTGGGATTTTTAAAATCAGGAAGCCCTGAGTTCCAGGCACACTGGAGCTGTGAAAGGCATCCAAAAGGGATTGCAAAAGTGCCACAACATGGCTGCTTTCACGGCTTTTTCCTTGGCAAGACGCCTAACACCAGGCTGACTTACCTTCCCAGGGTTACTATTAGGCTTAAGCCTAGGGCTACGATTTTTAAAACTAGGAAGCCCTTAGCTCCAGGCACACTGCAGCTGTTCAAGGCATCCCAAGGGGAGTACAAAAGTGCAACAACATGGCAGCTTTCACAGCTTTTTCCTTGGCACCATCCCTATACCTAGGCTGATTTATCTGCCTAGGGTTAGGGTTAGGGTTCAGCCTAGGGCTTGAATTTCTTTAACCAGGAAGCCCTGAGTTCCAGGCTTACTTCATCTGCCAAAGGCATCCCAAAGGGAGTGCAGAAGTGCCACAACATGGCTGCTTTCACGGCTTTTCCCTTAGGAAGAACCCTAATACCCGGCTGATTTACCTTCCTAGGGTTACTGTTAGGCTTAGGCCTAGGACTTTTAAAACCAGGAAGCCCTGGGCTCCAGGCACACTGCAGCTGCAAAAGGCATCCCAAGGGGAGCGCAAAAGTGACGCAACTTGGCTGCCACCACTGATATTTCCATGAGACCATCCCGAACCATAGGCTGATTTTCCTTCCTAGGGTTAAGGTTTGAGTTACGCCTAGGGTAAGGGTTCTATTAACCAGAAAGCCCTGAGTTCCAAGAACACAGCAGCTGCGAAGGACTAGCCAAGAAGAGCGCAAAAGTACCACAACATGCCTGCCTCCACAGCTTTTTCCTTGGGGACATGCCTAATTCCTGGCTGATTTGCCTTTCTCGTCTTAGGGTTGGGGTTCGGCCTAGGGCTAGGATTTTTAAAAGCAGGAAGCCCTGAGTTCCAGGCACACTGGAGCTGTGAAAGGCATCCAAAAGGGAGTGCAAAAGTGCCACAACATGGCTGTTTCACGGCTTTTTCCTTGGCAAGAAGCCTAACATCAGGCTGATTTACTTTCCCAGGGTTACTGTTAGGCTTAGGCCTAGGGCTAGGATTTTTGAAACTAGGAAGCCCTTAGCTCCAGGCACACTGCAGCTGTTCAAGGCATCCCAAGGGGAGTACAAAAGTGCAACAACATGGCAGCTTTCACAGCTTTTTCCTTGGCACCATCCCTATACCTAGGCTGATTTATCTGCCTAGGGTTAGGGTTAGGGTTCAGCCTAGGGCTTGGATTTCTTTAACCAGGAAGCCCTGAGTTCCAGGCTTACTTCATCTGCCAAAGGCATCCCAAAGGGAGTGCAGAAGTGCCACAACATGGCTGCTTTCACGGCTTTTCCCTTAGGAAGAACCCTAATACCCGGCTGATTTACCTTCCTAGGGTTACTGTTAGGCTTAGGCCTAGGACTTTTAAAACCAGGAAGCCCTGGGCTCCAGGCACACTGCAGCTGCGAAAGGCATCCCAAGGGGAGCGCAAAAGTGACGCAACTTGGCTGCCACCACTGATATTTCCATGAGACCATCCCGAACCATAGGTTGATTTTCCTTCCTAGGGTTAAGGTTTGAGTTACGCCTAGGGTAAGGGCTCTATTAACCAGAAAGCCCTGAGTTCCAAGAACACAGCAGCTGCGAAGGACTAGCCAAGAAGAGCGCAAAAGTACCACAACATGCCTGCCTCCACAGCTTTTTCCTTGGGGACATGCCTAATTCCTGGCTGATTTGCCTTTCTCGTCTTAGGGTTGGGGTTCGGCCTAGGGCTAGGATTTTTAAAATCAGGAAGCCCTGAGTTCCAGGCACACTGCAGCTGTGAAAGGCATCCAAAAGGGAGTGCAAAAGTGCCACAACATGGCTGCTTTCACGGCTTTTTCCTTGGCAAGAAGCCTAACATCAGGCTGATTTACTTTCCCAGGGTTACTGTTAGGCTTAGGCCTAGGGCTAGGATTTTTAAAACTAGGAAGCCCTGGGCTCCAGGCACACTGCAGCTGTTCAAGGCATCCCAAGGGGAGTACAAAAGTGCAACAACATGGCAGCTTTCACAGCTTTTTCCTTGGCACAATCCCTATACCTAGGCTGATTTATCTGCCTAGGGTTAGGGTTAGGGTTCAGCCTAGGGCTTGGATTTCTTTAACCAGGAAGCCCTGAGTTCCAGGCTTACTTCATCTGCCAAAGGCATCCCAAAGGGAGTGCAGAAGTGCCACAACATGGCTGCTTTCACGGTTTTTCCTTGGCAAGAAGCCTAACATCAGGCTGATTTACTTTCCCAGGGTTACTGTTAGGCTTAGGCCTAGGGCTAGGATTTTTGAAACTAGGAAGCCCTTAGCTCCAGGCACACTGCAGCTGTTCAAGGCATCCCAAGGGGAGTACAATAGTGCAACAACATGGCAGCTTTCACAGCTTTTTCCTTGGCACCATCCCTATACCTGGGCTGATTTATCTGCCTAGGGTTAGGGTTAGGGTTCAGCCTAGGGCTTGAATTTTTTTAACCAGGAAGCCCTGAGTTCCAGGCTTACTTCATCTGCCAAAGGCATCCCAAAGGGAGTGCAGAAGTGCCACAACATGGCTGCTTTCACGGCTTTTCCCTTAGGAAGAACCCTAATACCCGGCTGATTTACCTTCCTAGGGTTACTGTTAGGCTTAGGCCTAGGACTTTTAAAACCAGGAAGCCCTGGGCTCCAGGCACACTGCAGCTGCAAAAGGCATCCCAAGGGGAGCGCAAAAGTGACGCAACTTGGCTGCCACCACTGATATTTCCATGAGACCATCCCGAACCATAAGTTGATTTTCCTTCCTAGGGTTAAGGTTTGAGTTACGCCTAGGGTAAGGGTTCTATTAACCAGAAAGCCCTGAGTTCCAAGAACACAGCAGCTGCGAAGGACTAGCCAAGAAGAGCGCAAAAGTACCACAACATGCCTGCCTCCACAGCTTTTTCCTTGGGGACATGCCTAATTCCTGGCTGATTTGCCTTTCTCGTCTTAGGGTTGCGGTTCGGCCTAGGGCTAGGATTTTTAAAAGCAGGAAGCCCTGAGTTCCAGGCACACTGGAGCTGTGAAAGGCATCCAAAAGGGATTGCAAAAGTGCCACAACATGGCTGCTTTCACGGCTTGTTCCTTGGCAAGACGCCTAACACCAGGCTGACTTACCTTCCCAGGGTTACTATTAGGCTTAGGCCTAGGGCTGGGATTTTTAAAACTAGGAAGCCCTTAGCTCCAGGCACACTGCAGCTGTTCAAGGCATCCCAAGGGGAGTACAAAAGTGCAACAACATGGCAGCTTTCACAGCTTTTTCCTTGGCACCATCCCTATACCTAGGCTGATTTATCTGCCTAGGGTTAGGGTTAGGGTTCAGCCTAGGGCTTGGATTTCTTTAACCAGGAAGCCCTGAGTTCCAGGCTTACTTCATCTGCCAAAGGCATCCCAAAGGGAGTGCAGAAGTGCCACAACATGGCTGCTTTCACGGCTTTTCCCTTAGGAAGAACCCTAATACCCGGCTGATTTACCTTCCTAGGGTTACTGTTAGGCTTAGGCCTAGGACTTTTAAAACCAGGAAGCCCTGGGCTCCAGGCACACTGCAGCTGCGAAAGGCATCCCAAGGGGAGCGCAAAAGTGACGCAACTTGGCTGCCACCACTGATATTTCCATGAGACCATCCCGAACCATAGGTTGATTTTCCTTCCTAGGGTTAAGGTTTGAGTTACGCCTAGGGTAAGGGTCTATTAACCAGAAAGCCCTGAGTTCCAAGAACACAGCAGCTGCGAAGGACTAGCCAAGAAGAGCGCAAAAGTACCACAACATGCCTGCCTCCACAGCTTTTTCCTTGGGGACATGCCTAATTCCTGGCTGATTTGCCTTTCTCGTCTTAGGGTTGGGGTTCGGCCTAGGGCTAGGATTTTTAAAAGCAGGAAGCCCTGAGTTCCAGGCACACTGGAGCTGTGAAAGGCATCCAAAAGGGAGTGCAAAAGTGCCACAACATGGCTGCTTTCACGGCTTTTTCCTTGGCAAGAAGCCTAACACCAGGCTGATTTACTTTCCCAGGGTTACTGTTAGGCTTAGGCCTAGGGCTAGGATTTTGAAACTAGGAGGCCCTTAGCTCCAGGCACACTGCAGCTGTTCAAGGCATCCCAAGGGGAGTACAAAAGTGCAACAACATGGCAGCTTTCACAGGTTTTTCCTTGGCAAGAAGCCTAACACCAGGCTGATTTACTTTCCCAGGGTTACTGTTAGGCTTAGGCCTAGGGCTAGGATTTTTGAAACTAGGAAGCCCTTAGCTCCAGGCACACTGCAGCTGTTCAAGGCATCCCAAGGGGAGTACAAAAGTGCAACAACATGGCAGCTTTCACAGCTTTTTCCTTGGCACCATCCCTATACCTAGGCTGATTTATCTGCCTAGGGTTAGGGTTAGGGTTCAGCCTAGGGCTTGGATTTCTTTAACCAGGAAGCCCTGAGTTCCAGGCTTACTTCATCTGCCAAAGGCATCCCAAAGGGAGTGCAGAAGTGCCACAACATGGCTGCTTTCACGGCTTTTCCCTTAGGAAGAACCCTAATACCCGGCTGATTTACCTTCCTAGGGTTACTGTTAGGCTTAGGCCTAGGACTTTTAAAACCAGGAAGCCCTGGGCTCCAGGCACACTGCAGCTGCAAAAGGCATCCCAAGGGGAGCGCAAAAGTGACGCAACTTGGCTGCCACCACTGATATTTCCATGAGACCATCCCGAACCATAGGCTGATTTTCCTTCCTAGGGTTAAGGTTTGAGTTACGCCTAGGGTAAGGGTTCTATTAACCAGAAAGCCCTGAGTTCCAAGAACACAGCAGCTGCGAAGGACTAGCCAAGAAGAGCGCAAAAGTACCACAACATGCCTGCCTCCACAGCTTTTTCCTTGGGGACATGCCTAATTCCTGGCTGATTTGCCTTTCTCGTCTTAGGGTTGGGGTTCGGCCTAGGGCTAGGATTTTGAAAAGCAGGAAGCCCTGAGTTCCAGGCACACTGGAGCTGTGAAAGGCATCCAAAAGGGAGTGCAAAAGTGCCACAACATGGCTGTTTCACGGCTTTTTCCTTGGCAAGAAGCCTAACATCAGGCTGATTTACTTTCCCAGGGTTACTGTTAGGCTTAGGCCTAGGGCTAGGATTTTTGAAACTAGGAAGCCCTGGGCTCCAGGCACACTGCAGCTGTTCAAGGCATCCCAAGGGGAGTACAAAAGTGCAACAACATGGCAGCTTTCACAGCTTTTTCCTTGGCACCATCCCTATACCTAGGCTGATTTATCTGCCTAGGGTTAGGGTTAGGGTTCAGCCTAGGGCTTGGATTTCTTTAACCAGGAAGCCCTGAGTTCCAGGCTTACTTCATCTGCCAAAGGCATCCCAAAGGGAGTGCAGAAGTGCCACAACATGGCTGCTTTCACGGCTTTTCCCTTAGGAAGAACCCTAATACCCGGCTGATTTACCTTCCTAGGGTTACTGTTAGGCTTAGGACTAGGACTTTTAAAACCAGGAAGCCCTGGGCTCCAGGCACACTGCAGCTGCGAAAGGCATCCCAAGGGGAGCGCAAAAGTGACGCAACTTGGCTGCCACCACTGATATTTCCATGAGACCATCCCTAACCATAGGTTGATTTTCCTTCCTAGGGTTAAGGTTTGAGTTACGCCTAGGGTAAGGGCTCTATTAACCAGAAAGCCCTGAGTTCCAAGAACACAGCAGCTGCGAAGGACTAGCCAAGAAGAGCGCAAAAGTACCACAACATGCCTGCCTCCACAGCTTTTTCCTTGGGGACATGCCTAATTCCTGGCTGATTTGCCTTTCTCGTCTTAGGGTTGGGGTTCGGCCTAGGGCTAGGATTTTGAAAAGCAGGAAGCCCTGAGTTCCAGGCACACTGGAGCTGTGAAAGGCATCCAAAAGGGAGTGCAAAAGTGCCACAACATGGCTGCTTTCACGGCTTTTTCCTTGGCAAGAAGCCTAACACCAGGCTGACATACTTTCCCAGGGTTACTGTTAGGCTTAGGCCTAGGGCTAGGATTTTTGAAACTAGGAAGCCCTGGGCTCCAGGCACACTGCAGCTGTTCAAGGCATCCCAAGGGGAGTACAAAAGTGCAACAACATGGCAGCTTTCACAGCTTTTTCCTTGGCACCATCCCTATACCTAGGCTGATTTATCTGCCTAGGGTTAGGGTTAGGGTTCAGCCTAGGGCTTGGATTTCTTTAACCAGGAAGCCCTGAGTTCCAGGCTTACTTCATCTGCCAAAGGCATCCCAAAGGGAGTGCAGAAGTGCCACAACATGGCTGCTTTCACGGCTTTTCCCTTAGGAAGAACCCTAATACCCGGCTGATTTACCTTCCTAGGGTTACTGTTAGGCTTAGGCCTAGGACTTTTAAAACCAGGAAGCCCTGGGCTCCAGGCACACTGCAGCTGCAAAAGGCATCCCAAGGGGAGCGCAAAAGTGACGCAACTTGGCTGCCACCACTGATATTTCCATGAGACCATCCCGAACCATAGGCTGATTTTCCTTCCTAGGGTTAAGGTTTGAGTTACGCCTAGGGTAAGGGTCTATTAACCAGAAAGCCCTGAGTTCCAAGAACACAGCAGCTGCGAAGGACTAGCCAAGAAGAGCGCAAAAGTACCACAACATGCCTGCCTCCACAGCTTTTTCCTTGGGGACATGCCTAATTCCTGGCTGATTTGCCTTTCTCGTCTTAGGGTTGGGGTTCGGCCTAGGGCTAGGATTTTTAAAATCAGGAAGCCCTGAGTTCCAGGCACACTGGAGCTGTGAAAGGCATCCAAAAGGGAGTGCAAAAGTGCCACAACATGGCTGCTTTCACGGCTTTTTCCTTGGCAAGAAACCTAACATCAGGCTGATTTACTTTCCCAGGGTTACTGTTAGGCTTAGGCCTAGGGCTAGGATTTTTGAAACTAGGAAGCCCTGGGCTCCAGGCACACTGCAGCTGTTCAAGGCATCCCAAGGGGAGTACAAAAGTGCAACAACATGGCAGCTTTCACAGCTTTTTCCTTGGCACCATCCCTATACCTAGGCTGATTTATCTGCCTAGGGTTAGGGTTAGGGTTCAGCCTAGGGCTTGGATTTCTTTAACCAGGAAGCCCTGAGTTCCAGGCTTACTTCATCTGCCAAAGGCATCCCAAAGGGAGTGCAGAAGTGCCACAACATGGCTGCTTTCACGGCTTTTCCCTTAGGAAGAACCCTAATACCCGGCTGATTTACCTTCCTAGGGTTACTGTTAGGCTTAGGCCTAGGGCTAGGATTTTTGAAACTAGGAAGCCCTCAGCTCCAGGCACACTGCAGCTGTTCAAGGCATCCAAGGGGAGTACAAAAGTGCAACAACATGGCAGCTTTCACAGCTTTTTCCTTGGCACCATCCCTATACCTAGGCTGATTTATCTGCCTAGGGCTAGGGTTAGGGTTCAGCCTAGGGCTTGGATTTTTTTAACCAGGAAGCCCTGAGTTCCAGGCTTACTTGATCTGTCAAAGGCATCCCAAAGGGAGTGCAAAAGTGCCACAACATGGCTGCTTTCACGGCTTTTTCCTTGGCAAGAAGCCTAACACCAGGCTGATTTACCTTCCCAGGGTTACTGTTAGGCTTAGGCCTAGGGCTAGGATTTTTGAAACTAGGAAGCCCTTAGCTCCAGTCACACTGCAGCTGTTCAAGGCATCCCAAGGGGAGTACAAAAGTGCAACAACATGGCAGCTTTCACAGCTTTTTTCTTGGCACCATCCCTATACCTAGGCTGATTTATCTGCCTAGGGTTAGGGTTAGGGTTCAGCCTAGGGCTTGAATTTTTTTAACCAGGAAGCCCTGAGTTCCAGGCTTACTTCATCTGCCAAAGGCATCCCAAAGGGAGTGCAGAAGTGCCACAACATGGCTGCTTTCACGGCTTTTCCCTTAGGAAGAACCCTAATACCCGGCTGATTTACCTTCCTAGGGTTACTGTTAGGCTTAGGCCTAGGACTTTTAAAACCAGGAAGCCCTGGGCTCCAGGCACACTGCAGCTGCGAAAGGCATCCCAAGGGGAGCGCAAAAGTGACGCAACTTGGCTGCCACCACTGATATTTCCATGAGACCATCCCGAACCATAGGTTGATTTTCCTTCCTAGGGTTAAGGTTTGAGTTACGCCTAGGGTAAGGGTTCTATTAACCAGAAAGCCCTGAGTTCCAAGAACACAGCAGCTGCGAAGGACTAGCCAAGAAGAGCGCAAAAGTACCACAACATGCCTGCCTCCACAGCTTTTTCCTTGGGGACATGCCTAATTCCTGGCTGATTTGCCTTTCTCGTCATGGGGTTGCGGTTCGGCCTAGGGCTAGGATTTTTAAAAGCAGGAAGCCCTGAGTTCCAGGCACACTGCAGCTGTGAAAGGCATCCAAAAGGGAGTGCAAAAGTGCCACAACATGGCTGCTTTCACGGCTTTTTCCTTGGCAAGAAGCCTAACACCAGGCTGATTTACTTTCCCAGGGTTACTGTTAGGCTTAGGCCTAGGGCTAGGATTTTTAAAACTAGGAAGCCCTTAGCTCCAGGCACACTGCAGCTGTTCAAGGCATCCCAAGGGGAGTACAAAAGTGCAACAACATGGCAGCTTTCACAGCTTTTTCCTTGGGCAAGAAGCCTAACACCAGGCTGATTTACTTTCCCAGGGTTACTGTTAGGCTTAGGCCTAGGGCTAGGATTTTTGAAACTAGGAAGCCCTTGGCTCCAGGCACACTGCAGCTGTTCAAGGCATCCCAAGGGGAGTACAAAAGTGCAACAACATGGCAGCTTTCACAGCTTTTTCCTTGGCACCATCCCTATACCTAGGCTGATTTATCTGCCTAGGGTTAGGGTTAGGGTTCAGCCTAGGGCTTGGATTTCTTTAACCAGGAAGCCCTGAGTTCCAGGCTTACTTCATCTGCCAAAGGCATCCCAAAGGGAGTGCAGAAGTGCCACAACATGGCTGCTTTCACGGCTTTTTCCTTGGCAAGAAGCCTAACATCAGGCTGATTTACCTTCCCAGGGTTACTGTTAGGCTTAGGCCTAGGGCTAGGATTTTTGAAACTAGGAAGCCCTTGGCTCCAGGCACACTGCAGCTGTTCAAGGCATCCCAAGTGGAGTACAAAAGTGCAACAACATGGCAGCTTTCACAGCTTTTTCCTTGGCACCATCCCTATACCTAGGCTGATTTATCTGCCTAGGGTTAGGGTTAGGGTTCAGCCTAGGGCTTGAATTTTTTTAACCAGGAAGCCCTGAGTTCCAGGCTTACTTCATCTGCCAAAGGCATCCCAAAGGGAGTGCAGAAGTGCCACAACATGGCTGCTTTCACGGCTTTTCCCTTAGGAAGAACCCTAATACCTGGCTGATTTACCTTCCTAGGGTTACTGTTAGGCTTAGGCCTAGGACTTTTAAAACCAGGAAGCCCTGGGCTCCAGGCACACTGCAGCTGCGAAAGGCATCCCAAGGGGAGCGCAAAAGTGACGCAACTTGGCTGCCACCACTGATATTTCCATGAGACCATCCCGAACCATAGGTTGATTTTCCTTCCTAGGGTTAAGGTTTGAGTTACGCCTAGGGTAAGGGTTCTATTAACCAGAAAGCCCTGAGTTCCAAGAACACAGCAGCTGCGAAGGACTAGCCAAGAAGAGCGCAAAAGTACCACAACATGCCTGCCTCCACAGCTTTTTCCTTGGGGACATGCCTAATTCCTGGCTGATTTGCCTTTCTCGTCATAGGGTTGGGGTTCGGCCTAGGGCTAGGATTTTTAAAAGCAGGAAGCCCTGAGTTCCAGGCACACTGGAGCTGTGAAAGGCATCCAAAAGGGAGTGCAAAAGTGCCACAACATGGCTGCTTTCACGGCTTTTTCCTTGGCAAGACGCCTAACACCAGGTTGACTTACCTTCCCAGGGTTACTGTTAGGCTTAGGCCTAGGGCTAGGATTTTTAAAACTAGGAAGCCCTTAGCTCCAGGCACACTGCAGCTGTTCAAGGCATCCCAAGGGGAGTACAAAAGTGCAACAACATGGCAGCTTTCACAGCTTTTTCCTTGGCACCATCCCTATACCTAGGCTGATTTATCTGCCTAGGGTTAGGGTTAGGGTTCAGCCTAGGGCTTGAATTTCTTTAACCAGGAAGCCCTGAGTTCCAGGCTTACTTCATCTGCCAAAGGCATCCCAAAGGGAGTGCAGAAGTGCCACAACATGGCTGCTTTCACGGCTTTTCCCTTAGGAAGAACCCTAATACCCGGCTGATTTACCTTCCTAGGGTTACTGTTAGGCTTAGGCCTAGGACTTTTAAAACCAGGAAGCCCTGGGCTCCAGGCACACTGCAGCTCCAAAAGGCATCCCAAGGGGAGCGCAAAAGTGACGCAACTTGGCTGCCACCACTGATATTTCCATGAGAGCATCCCGAACCATAGGCTGATTTCCCTTCCTGGGGTTAAGGTTTGAGTTACGCCTAGGGTAAGGGCTCTATTAACCAGAAAGCCCTAAGTTCCAAGAACACAGCAGCTGCGAAGGACTAGCCAAGAAGAGCGCAAAAGTAGCACAACATGCCTGCCTCCACAGCTTTTTCCTTGGGGACATGCCTAATTCCTGGCTGATTTGCCTTTCTCGTCTTAGGGTTGGGGTTCGGCCTAGGGCTAGGATTTTTTAAATCAGGAAGCCCTGAGTTCCAGGCACACTGGAGCTGTGAAAGGCATCCAAAAGGGAGTGCAAAAGTGCCACAACATGGCTGTTTCACGGCTTTTTCCTTGGCAAGAAGCCTAACATCAGGCTGATTTACTTTCCCAGGGTTACTGTTAGGCTTAGGCCTAGGGCTAGGATTTTTAAAACTAGGAAGCCCTTAGCTCCAGGCACACTGCAGCTGTTCAAGGCATCCCAAGGGGAGTACAAAAGTGCAACAACATGGCAGCTTTCACAGCTTTTTCCTTGGCACCATCCCTATACCTAGGCTGATTTATCTGCCTAGGGTTAGGGTTAGGGTTCAGCCTAGGGCTTGGATTTCTTTAACCAGAAAGCCCTGAGTTCCAGGCTTACTTCATCTGCCAAAGGCATCCCAAAGGGAGTGCAGAAGTGCCACAACATGGCTGCTTTCACGGCTTTTTCCTTGGCAAGAAGCCTAACATCAGGCTGATTTACTTTCCCAGGGTTACTGTTAGGCTTAGGCCTAGGGCTAGGATTTTTGAAACTAGGAAGCCCTTAGCTCCAGGCACACTGCAGCTGCTCAAGGCATCCAAGGGGAGTACAAAAGTGCAACAACATGGCAGCTTTCACAGCTTTTTCCTTGGCACCATCCCTATACCTAGGCTGATTTATCTGCCTAGGGTTAGGGTTAGGGTTCAGCCTAGGGCTTGGATTTCTTTAACCAGGAAGCCCTGAGTTCCAGGCTTACTTCATCTGCCAAAGGCATCCCAAAGGGAGTGCACAAGTGCCACAACATGGCTGCTTTCACGGCTTTTCCCTTAGGAAGAACCCTAATACCCGGCTGATTTACCTTCCTAGGGTTACTGTTAGGCTTAGGCCTAGGACTTTTAAAACCAGGAAGCCCTGGCCTCCAGGCACACTGCAGCTGCGAAAGGCATCCCAAGGGGAGCGCAAAAGTGACGCAACTTGGCTGCCACCACTGATATTTCCATGAGACCATCCCGAACCATAGGTTGATTTTCCTTCCTAGGGTTAAGGTTTGAGTTACGCCTAGGGTAAGGGCTCTATTAACCAGAAAGCCCTCAGTTCCAAGAACACAGCAGCTGCGAAGGACTAGCCAAGAAGAGCGCAAAAGTACCACAACATGCCTGCCTCCACAGCTTTTTCCTTGGGGACATGCCTAATTCCTGGCTGATTTGCCTTTCTCGTCTTAGGGTTGGGGTTCGGCCTAGGGCTAGGATTTTAAAAAGCAGGAAGCCCTGAGTTCCAGGCACACTGGAGCTGTGAAAGGCATCCAAAAGGGAGTGCAAAAGTGCCACAACATGGCTGCTTTCACGGCTTTTTCCTTGGCAAGAAACCTAACATCAGGCTGATTTACTTTCCCAGGGTTACTGTTAGGCTTAGGCCTAGGGCTAGGATTTTTGAAACTAGGAAGCCCTGGGCTCCAGGCACACTGCAGCTGTTCAAGGCATCCCAAGGGGAGTACAAAAGTGCAACAACATGGCAGCTTTCACAGCTTTTTCCTTGGCACCATCCCTATACCTAGGCTGATTTATCTGCCTAGGGTTAGGGTTAGGGTTCAGCCTAGGGCTTGGATTTCTTTAACCAGGAAGCCCTGAGTTCCAGGCTTACTTCATCTGCCAAAGGCATCCCAAAGGGAGTGCAGAAGTGCCACAACATGGCTGCTTTCACGGCTTTTCCCTTAGGAAGAACCCTAATACCCGGCTGATTTACCTTCCTAGGGTTACTGTTAGGCTTAGGCCTAGGACTTTTAAAACCAGGAAGCCCTGGGCTCCAGGCACACTGCAGCTGCAAAAGGCATCCCAAGGGGAGCGCAAAAGTGACGCAACTTGGCTGCCACCACTGATATTTCCATGAGACCATCCCGAACCATAGGCTGATTTTCCTTCCTAGGGTTAAGGTTTGAGTTACGCCTAGGGTAAGGGTTCTATTAACCAGAAAGCCCTGAGTTCCAAGAACACAGCAGCTGCGAAGGACTAGCCAAGAAGAGCGCAAAAGTACCACAACATGCCTGCCTCCACAGCTTTTTCCTTGGGGACATGCCTAATTCCTGGCTGATTTGCCTTTCTCGTCTTAGGGTTGGGGTTCGGCCTAGGGCTAGGATTTTAAAAAGCAGGAAGCCCTGAGTTCCAGGCACACTGGAGCTGTGAAAGGCATCCAAAAGGGAGTGCAAAAGTGCCACAACATGGCTGCTTTCACGGCTTTTTCCTTGGCAAGAAGCCTAACATCAGGCTGATTTACTTTCCCAGGGTTACTGTTAGGCTTAGGCCTAGGGCTAGGATTTTTGAAACTAGGAAGCCCTTAGCTTCAGGCACACTGCAGCTGTTCAAGGCATCCCAAGGGGAGTACAAAAGTGCAACAACATGGCAGCTTTCACAGCTTTTTCCTTGGCACCATCCCTATACCTAAGCTGATTTATCTGCCTAGGGTTAGGGTTAGGGTTCAGCCTAGGGCTTGGATTTCTTTAACCAGGAAGCCCTGAGTTCCAGGCTTACTTCATCTGCCAAAGGCATCCCAAAGGGAGTGCAGAAGTGCCACAACATGGCTGCTTTCACGGCTTTTCCCTTAGGAAGAACCCTAATACCCGGCTGATTTACCTTCCTAGGGTTACTGTTAGGCTTAGGCCTAGGACTTTTAAAACCAGGAAGCCCTGGGCTCCAGGCACACTGCAGCTGCAAAAGGCATCCCAAGGGGAGCGCAAAAGTGACGCAACTTGGCTGCCACCACTGATATTTCCATGAGACCATCCCGAACCATAGGCTGATTTTCCTTCCTAGGGTTAAGGTTTGAGTTACGCCTAGGGTAAGGGTTCTATTAACCAGAAAGCCCTGAGTTCCAAGAACACAGCAGCTGCGAAGGACTAGCTAAGAAGAGCGCAAAAGTACCACAACATGCCTGCCTCCACAGCTTTTTCCTTGGGGACATGCCTAATTCCTGGCTGATTTGCCTTTCTCGTCTTAGGGTTGGGGTTCGGCCTAGGGCTAGGATTTTAAAAAGCAGGAAGCCCTGAGTTCCAGGCACACTGGAGCTGTGAAAGGCATCCAAAAGGGAGTGCAAAAGTGCCACAACATGGCTGCTTTCACGGCTTTTTCCTTGGCAAGAAGCCTAACATCAGGCTGATTTACTTTCCCAGGGTTACTGTTAGGCTTAGGCCTAGGGCTAGGATTTTTGAAACTAGGAAGCCCTGGGCTCCAGGCACACTGCAGCTGTTCAAGGCATCCCAAGGGGAGTACAAAAGTGCAACAACATGGCAGCTTTCACAGCTTTTTCCTTGGCACCATCCCTATACCTAGGCTGATTTATCTGCCTAGGGTTAGGGTTAGGGTTCAGCCTAGGGCTTGGATTTCTTTAACCAGGAAGCCCTGAGTTCCAGGCTTACTTCATCTGCCAAAGGCATCCCAAAGGGAGTGCAGAAGTGCCACAACATGGCTGCTTTCACGGCTTTTCCCTTAGGAAGAACCCTAATACCCGGCTGATTTACCTTCCTAGGGTTACTGTTAGGCTTAGGCCTAGGACTTTTAAAACCAGGAAGCCCTGGGCTCCAGGCACACTGCAGCTGCAAAAGGCATCCCAAGGGGAGCGCAAAAGTGACGCAACTTGGCTGCCACCACTGATATTTCCATGAGACCATCCCGAACCATAGGCTGATTTTCCTTCCTAGGGTTAAGGTTTGAGTTACGCCTAGGGTAAGGGTTCTATTAACCAGAAAGCCCTGAGTTCCAAGAACACAGCAGCTGCGAAGGACTAGCCAAGAAGAGCGCAAAAGTACCACAACATGCCTGCCTCCACAGCTTTTTCCTTGGGGACATGCCTAATTCCTGGCTGATTTGCCTTTCTCGTCTTAGGGTTGGGGTTCGGCCTAGGGCTAGGATTTTAAAAAGCAGGAAGCCCTGAGTTCCAGGCACACTGGAGCTGTGAAAGGCATCCAAAAGGGAGTGCAAAAGTGCCACAACATGGCTGCTTTCACGGCTTTTTCCTTGGCAAGAAGCCTAACATCAGGCTGATTTACTTTCCCAGGGTTACTGTTAGGCTTAGGCCTAGGGCTAGGATTTTTGAAACTAGGAAGCCCTGGGCTCCAGGCACACTGCAGCTGTTCAAGGCATCCCAAGGGGAGTACAAAAGTGCAACAACATGGCATCTTTCACAGCTTTTTCCTTGGCACCATCCCTATACCTAGGCTGATTTATCTGCCTAGGGTTAGGGTTAGGGTTCAGCCTAGGGCTTGGATTTCTTTAACCAGGAAGCCCTGAGTTCCAGGCTTACTTCATCTGCCAAAGGCATCCCAAAGGGAGTGCAGAAGTGCCACAACATGGCTGCTTTCACGGCTTTTCCCTTAGGAAGAACCCTAATACCCGGCTGATTTACCTTCCTAGGGTTACTGTTAGGCTTAGGCCTAGGACTTTTAAAACCAGGAAGCCCTGGGCTCCAGGCACACTGCAGCTGCAAAAGGCATCCCAAGGGGAGCGCAAAAGTGACGCAACTTGGCTGCCACCACTGATATTTCCATGAGACCATCCCGAACCATAGGCTGATTTTCCTTCCTAGGGTTAAGGTTTGAGTTACACCTAGGGTAAGGGTTCTATTAACCAGAAAGCCCTGAGTTCCAAGAACACAGCAGCTGCGAAGGACTAGCCAAGAAGAGCGCAAAAGTACCACAACATGCCTGCCTCCACAGCTTTTTCCTTGGGGACATGCCTAATTCCTGGCTGATTTGCCTTTCTCGTCTTAGGGTTGGGGTTCGGCCTAGGGCTAGGATTTTAAAAAGCAGGAAGCCCTGAGTTCCAGGCACACTGGAGCTGTGAAAGGCATCCAAAAGGGAGTGCAAAAGTGCCACAACATGGCTGCTTTCACGGCTTTTTCCTTGGCAAGAAGCCTAACATCAGGCTGATTTACTTTCCCAGGGTTACTGTTAGGCTTAGGCCTAGGGCTAGGATTTTTGAAACTAGGAAGCCCTGGGCTCCAGGCACACTGCAGCTGTTCAAGGCATCCCAAGGGGAGTACAAAAGTGCAACAACATGGCAGCTTTCACAGCTTTTTCCTTGGCACCATCCCTATACCTAGGCTGATTTATCTGCCTAGGGTTAGGGTTAGGGTTCAGCCTAGGGCTTGGATTTCTTTAACCAGGAAGCCCTGAGTTCCAGGCTTACTTCATCTGCCAAAGGCATCCCAAAGGGAGTGCAGAAGTGCCACAACATGGCTGCTTTCACGGCTTTTCCCTTAGGAAGAACCCTAATACCCGGCTGATTTACCTTCCTAGGGTTACTGTTAGGCTTAGGCCTAGGACTTTTAAAACCAGGAAGCCCTGGGCTCCAGGCACACTGCAGCTGCAAAAGGCATCCCAAGGGGAGCGCAAAAGTGACGCAACTTGGCTGCCACCACTGATATTTCCATGAGACCATCCCGAACCATAGGCTGATTTTCCTTCCTAGGGTTAAGGTTTGAGTTACGCCTAGGGTAAGGGTTCTATTAACCAGAAAGCCCTGAGTTCCAAGAACACAGCAGCTGCGAAGGACTAGCCAAGAAGAGCGCAAAAGTACCACAACATGCCTGCCTCCACAGCTTTTTCCTTGGGGACATGCCTAATTCCTGGCTGATTTGCCTTTCTCGTCTTAGGGTTGGGGTTCGGCCTAGGGCTAGGATTTTAAAAAGCAGGAAGCCCTGAGTTCCAGGCACACTGGAGCTGTGAAAGGCATCCAAAAGGGAGTGCAAAAGTGCCACAACATGGCTGCTTTCACGGCTTTTTCCTTGGCAAGAAGCCTAACATCAGGCTGATTTACTTTCCCAGGGTTACTGTTAGGCTTAGGCCTAGGGCTAGGATTTTTGAAACTAGGAAGCCCTGGGCTCCAGGCACACTGCAGCTGTTCAAGGCATCCCAAGGGGAGTACAAAAGTGCAACAACATGGCAGCTTTCACAGCTTTTTCCTTGGCACCATCCCTATACCTAGGCTGATTTATCTGCCTAGGGTTAGGGTTAGGGTTCAGCCTAGGGCTTGGATTTCTTTAACCAGGAAGCCCTGAGTTCCAGGCTTACTTCATCTGCCAAAGGCATCCCAAAGGGAGTGCAGAAGTGCCACAACATGGCTGCTTTCACGGCTTTTCCCTTAGGAAGAACCCTAATACCCGGCTGATTTACCTTCCTAGGGTTACTGTTAGGCTTAGGCCTAGGACTTTTAAAACCAGGAAGCCCTGGGCTCCAGGCACACTGCAGCTGCAAAAGGCATCCCAAGGGGAGCGCAAAAGTGACGCAACTTGGCTGCCACCACTGATATTTCCATGAGACCATCCCGAACCATAGGCTGATTTTCCTTCCTAGGGTTAAGGTTTGAGTTACGCCTAGGGTAAGGGTTCTATTAACCAGAAAGCCCTGAGTTCCAAGAACACAGCAGCTGCGAAGGACTAGCCAAGAAGAGCGCAAAAGTACCACAACATGCCTGCCTCCACAGCTTTTTCCTTGGGGACATGCCTAATTCCTGGCTGATTTGCCTTTCTCGTCTTAGGGTTGGGGTTCGGCCTAGGGCTAGGATTTTAAAAAGCAGGAAGCCCTGAGTTCCAGGCACACTGGAGCTGTGAAAGGCATCCAAAAGGGAGTGCAAAAGTGCCACAACATGGCTGCTTTCACGGCTTTTTCCTTGGCAAGAAGCCTAACATCAGGCTGATTTACTTTCCCAGGGTTACTGTTAGGCTTAGGCCTAGGGCTAGGATTTTTGAAACTAGGAAGCCCTGGGCTCCAGGCACACTGCAGCTGTTCAAGGCATCCCAAGGGGAGTACAAAAGTGCAACAACATGGCAGCTTTCACAGCTTTTTCCTTGGCACCATCCCTATACCTAGGCTGATTTATCTGCCTAGGGTTAGGGTTAGGGTTCAGCCTAGGGCTTGGATTTCTTTAACCAGGAAGCCCTGAGTTCCAGGCTTACTTCATCTGCCAAAGGCATCCCAAAGGGAGTGCAGAAGTGCCACAACATGGCTGCTTTCACGGCTTTTCCCTTAGGAAGAACCCTAATACCCGGCTGATTTACCTTCCTAGGGTTACTGTTAGGCTTAGGCCTAGGACTTTTAAAACCAGGAAGCCCTGGGCTCCAGGCACACTGCAGCTGCAAAAGGCATCCCAAGGGGAGCGCAAAAGTGACGCAACTTGGCTGCCACCACTGATATTTCCATGAGACCATCCCGAACCATAGGCTGATTTTCCTTCCTAGGGTTAAGGTTTGAGTTACGCCTAGGGTAAGGGTTCTATTAACCAGAAAGCCCTGAGTTCCAAGAACACAGCAGCTGCGAAGGACTAGCCAAGAAGAGCGCAAAAGTACCACAACATGCCTGCCTCCACAGCTTTTTCCTTGGGGACATGCCTAATTCCTGGCTGATTTGCCTTTCTCGTCTTAGGGTTGGGGTTCGGCCTAGGGCTAGGATTTTAAAAAGCAGGAAGCCCTGAGTTCCAGGCACACTGGAGCTGTGAAAGGCATCCAAAAGGGAGTGCAAAAGTGCCACAACATGGCTGCTTTCACGGCTTTTTCCTTGGCAAGAAGCCTAACATCAGGCTGATTTACTTTCCCAGGGTTACTGTTAGGCTTAGGCCTAGGGCTAGGATTTTTGAAACTAGGAAGCCCTGGGCTCCAGGCACACTGCAGCTGTTCAAGGCATCCCAAGGGGAGTACAAAAGTGCAACAACATGGCAGCTTTCACAGCTTTTTCCTTGGCACCATCCCTATACCTAGGCTGATTTATCTGCCTAGGGTTAGGGTTAGGGTTCAGCCTAGGGCTTGGATTTCTTTAACCAGGAAGCCCTGAGTTCCAGGCTTACTTCATCTGCCAAAGGCATCCCAAAGGGAGTGCAGAAGTGCCACAACATGGCTGCTTTCACGGCTTTTCCCTTAGGAAGAACCCTAATACCCGGCTGATTTACCTTCCTAGGGTTACTGTTAGGCTTAGGCCTAGGACTTTTAAAACCAGGAAGCCCTGGGCTCCAGGCACACTGCAGCTGCAAAAGGCATCCCAAGGGGAGCGCAAAAGTGACGCAACTTGGCTGCCACCACTGATATTTCCATGAGACCATCCCGAACCATAGGCTGATTTTCCTTCCTAGGGTTAAGGTTTGAGTTACGCCTAGGGTAAGGGTTCTATTAACCAGAAAGCCCTGAGTTCCAAGAACACAGCAGCTGCGAAGGACTAGCCAAGAAGAGCGCAAAAGTACCACAACATGCCTGCCTCCACAGCTTTTTCCTTGGGGACATGCCTAATTCCTGGCTGATTTGCCTTTCTCGTCTTAGGGTTGGGGTTCGGCCTAGGGCTAGGATTTTGAAAAGCAGGAAGCCCTGAGTTCCAGGCACACTGGAGCTGTGAAAGGCATCCAAAAGGGAGTGCAAAAGTGCCACAACATGGCTGTTTCACGGCTTTTTCCTTGGCAAGAAGCCTAACATCAGGCTGATTTACTTTCCCAGGGTTACTGTTAGGCTTAGGCCTAGGGCTAGGATTTTTGAAACTAGGAAGCCCTGGGCTCCAGGCACACTGCAGCTGTTCAAGGCATCCCAAGGGGAGTACAAAAGTGCAACAACATGGCAGCTTTCACAGCTTTTTCCTTGGCACCATCCCTATACCTAGGCTGATTTATCTGCCTAGGGTTAGGGTTAGGGTTCAGCCTAGGGCTTGGATTTCTTTAACCAGGAAGCCCTGAGTTCCAGGCTTACTTCATCTGCCAAAGGCATCCCAAAGGGAGTGCAGAAGTGCCACAACATGGCTGCTTTCACGGCTTTTCCCTTAGGAAGAACCCTAATACCCGGCTGATTTACCTTCCTAGGGTTACTGTTAGGCTTAGGACTAGGACTTTTAAAACCAGGAAGCCCTGGGCTCCAGGCACACTGCAGCTGCGAAAGGCATCCCAAGGGGAGCGCAAAAGTGACGCAACTTGGCTGCCACCACTGATATTTCCATGAGACCATCCCTAACCATAGGTTGATTTTCCTTCCTAGGGTTAAGGTTTGAGTTACGCCTAGGGTAAGGGCTCTATTAACCAGAAAGCCCTGAGTTCCAAGAACACAGCAGCTGCGAAGGACTAGCCAAGAAGAGCGCAAAAGTACCACAACATGCCTGCCTCCACAGCTTTTTCCTTGGGGACATGCCTAATTCCTGGCTGATTTGCCTTTCTCGTCTTAGGGTTGGGGTTCGGCCTAGGGCTAGGATTTTGAAAAGCAGGAAGCCCTGAGTTCCAGGCACACTGGAGCTGTGAAAGGCATCCAAAAGGGAGTGCAAAAGTGCCACAACATGGCTGCTTTCACGGCTTTTTCCTTGGCAAGAAGCCTAACACCAGGCTGACATACTTTCCCAGGGTTACTGTTAGGCTTAGGCCTAGGGCTAGGATTTTTGAAACTAGGAAGCCCTGGGCTCCAGGCACACTGCAGCTGTTCAAGGCATCCCAAGGGGAGTACAAAAGTGCAACAACATGGCAGCTTTCACAGCTTTTTCCTTGGCACCATCCCTATACCTAGGCTGATTTATCTGCCTAGGGTTAGGGTTAGGGTTCAGCCTAGGGCTTGGATTTCTTTAACCAGGAAGCCTGAGTTCCAGGCTTACTTCATCTGCCAAAGGCATCCCAAAGGGAGTGCAGAAGTGCCACAACATGGCTGCTTTTCACGGCTTTTCCCTTAGGAAGAACCCTAATACCCGGCTGATTTACCTTCCTAGGGTTACTGTTAGGCTTAGGCCTAGGACTTTTAAAACCAGGAAGCCCTGGGCTCCAGGCACACTGCAGCTGCAAAAGGCATCCCAAGGGGAGCGCAAAAGTGACGCAACTTGGCTGCCACCACTGATATTTCCATGAGACCATCCCGAACCATAGGCTGATTTTCCTTCCTAGGGTAAGGTTTGAGTTACGCCTAGGGTAAGGGTCTATTAACCAGAAAAGCCCTGAGTTCCAAGAACACAGCAGCTCGCGAAGGACTAGCCAGAAGAGCGCAAAAGTACCACAACATGCCTGCCTCCACAGCTTTTTCCTTGGGGACATGCCTAATTCCTGGCTGATTTGCCTTTCTCGTCTTAGGGTTGGGGTTCGGCTAGGGCTAGGATTTTTAAAATCAGGAAGCCCTGAGTTCCAGGCACACTGGAGCTGTGAAAGGCATCCAAAAGGGAGTGCAAAAGTGCCACAACATGCTGCTTTCACGGCTTTTTCCTTGGCAAGAAACCTAACATCAGGCTGATTTACTTTCCCAGGGTTACTGTTAGGCTTAGGCCTAGGGCTAGGATTTTGAACTAGGAAGCCCTGGGCTCCAGGCACACTGCAGCTGTTCAAGGCATCCCAGGGGAGTACAAAAAGTGCAACAACATGGCAGCTTTCACAGCTTTTTCCTTGGCACCATCCCTTATACCTAGGCTGATTTATCTGCCTAGGGTTAGGGTTAGGGTTCAGCCTAGGGCTTGGATTTCTTTAACCAGGAAGCCCTGAGTTCCAGGCTTACTTCATCTGCCAAAGGCATCCCAAAGGGAGTGCAGAAGTGCCACAACATGGCTGCTTATCACGGCTTTTCCCTTAGGAAGAACCCTAATACCCGGCTGATTTACCTTCCTAGGGTTACTGTTAGGCTTAGGCCTAGGGCTAGGATTTTGAAACTAGGAAGCCCTCAGCTCCAGGCACACTGCAGCTGTTCAAGGCATCCAAGGGGAGTACAAAAGTGCAACAACATGGCAGCTTTCACAGCTTTTTCCTGGCACCATCCTATACCTAGGCTGATTTATCTGCCTAGGGCTATGGTTAGGGTTCAGCCTAGGGCTTGGATTTTTTTAACCAGAAGCCTGAGTTCCAGGCTTACTTGATCTGTCAAAGGCATCCCAAAGGGAGTGCAAAAGTGCCACAACATGGCTGCTTTCACGGCTTTTTCCTTGGCAAGAAGCCTAACACCAGGCTGATTTACTTTCCCAGGGTTACTGTTAGGCTTAGGCCTAGGGCTAGGATTTTTGAAACTAGGAAGCCCTTAGCTCCAGTCACACTGCAGCTGTTCAAGGCATCCCAAGGGGAGTACAAAAGTGCAACAACATGGCAGCTTTCACAGCTTTTTCCTTGGCACCATCCCTATACCTAGGCTGATTTATCTGCCTAGGGTTAGGGTTAGGGTCAGCCTAGGGCTTGAATTTTTTTACCAGGAAGCCCTGAGTTCCAGGCTTACTTCATCTGCCAAAGGCATCCCAAAGGAGTGCAGAAGTGCCACAACATGGCTGCTTTCACGGCTTTTCCCTTAGGAAGATCCCTAATACCCGGCTGATTACCTTCCTAGGGTTACTGTTAGGCTTAGGCCTAGGACTTTTAAAACCAGGAAGCCCTGGGCTCCAGGCACACTGCAGCTGCGAAGGCATCCCAAGGGGAGCGCAAAAGTGACGCAACTTGCTTGCCACCCACTGATATTTCCATGAGACATCCCGAACATAGGTTGATTTTCCTTCCTAGGGTTAAGGTTTGAGTTACGCCTAGGGGTAAGGGTTCTATTAACCAGAAAGCCCTGAGTTCCAGAACACAGCAGCTGCGAAGGACTAGCCAAGAAGAGCGCAAAAGTACCACAACATGCCTGCCTCCACAGCTTTTTCCTTGGGACATGCCCTAATTCCTGGCTGATTTGCCTTTCTCGTCATGGGGTTGCGGTTCGGCCTAGGGCTAGGATTTTTAAAAGCAGGAAGCCCTGAGTTCCAGGCACACTGCAGCTGTGAAAGGCATCCAAAAGGGAGTGCAAAAGTGCCACAACATGGCTGCTTTCACGGCTTTTTCCTTGGCAAGAAGCCTAACACCAGGCTGATTTACTTTCCCAGGGTTACTGTTAGGCTTAGGCCTAGGGCTAGGATTTTTAAAACTAGGAAGCCCTTAGCTCCAGGCACACTGCAGCTGTTCAAGGCATCCCAAGGGGAGTACAAAAGTGCAACAACATGGCAGCTTTCACAGCTTTTCCTTGGGCAAGAAGCCTAACACCAGTGCTGATTTACTTTCCCAGGGTTACTGTTAGGCTTAGGCCTAGGGCTAGGATTTTTGAAACTAGGAAGCCCTTGGCTCCAGGCACACTGCAGCTGTTCAAGGCATCCCAAGGGGAGTACAAAAGTGCAACAACATGGCAGCTTTCACAGCTTTTTCCTTGGCACCATCCCTATACCTAGGCTGATTTATCTGCCTAGGGTTAGGTTAGGGTCAGCCTAGGGCTTGGATTTCTTTAACCAGGAAGCCCTGAGTTCCAGGCTTACTTCATCTGCCAAAGGCATCCCAAAGGGAGTGCAGAAGTGCCACAACATGGCTGCTTTCACGGCTTTTTCCTTGGCAAGAAGCCTAACATCAGGCTGATTTACCTTCCCAGGTTACTGTTAGGCTTAGGCCTAGGGCTAGGATTTTTGGAAACTAGGAAGCCCCTTGGCTCCAGGCACACTGCAGCTGTTCAAGGCATCCCAAGGGGTGTACAAAAGTGCAACAACATGGCAGCTTTCACAGCTTTTTCCTTGGCACCATCCTATACCTAGGCTGATTTATCTGCCTAGGGTTAGGGTTAGGGTTCAGCTAGGGCTTGAATTTTTTTACCAGGAAGCCCTGAGTTCCAGGCTTACTTCATCTGCCAAAGGCATCCCAAAGGGAGTGCAGAAGTGCCACAACATGGCTGCTTCTCACGGCTTTTCCCTTAGGAAGAACCCTAATACCTGGCTGATTTTACTTCCTAGGGTTACTGTTAGGCTTAGGCCTAGGACTTTTAAAACCAGGAAGCCCTGGGCTCCAGGCACACTGCAGCTGCGAAAGGCATCCCAAGGGGAGCGCAAAAGTGACGCAACTTGGCTGCCACCACTGATATTTCCATGAGACCATCCCGAACCATAGGTTGATTTTCCTTCCTAGGGTTAAGGTTTGAGTTACGCCTAGGGTAAAGGGTTCTATTAACCAGAAAGCCCTGAGTTCCAAGAACACAGCAGCTGCGAAGGGACTAGCCAAGAAGAGCGCAAAAGTACCACAACATGCCTGCCTCCACAGCTTTTTCCTTGGGGACATGCCTAATTCCTGGCTGATTGCCTTTCTCGTCATAGGGTTGGGGTTCGGCCTAGGGCTAGGATTTTTAAAAGCATGAAGCCCTGAGTTCCAGGCACACTGGAGCTGTGAAAGGCATCCAAAAGGGAGTGCAAAAGTGCCACAACATGGCTGCTTTCACGGCTTTTTCCTTGGCAAGACGCCTAACACCAGGTTGACTTACCTTCCCAGGGTTACTGTTAGGCTTAGGCCTAGGGCTAGGATTTTAAAACTAGGAAGCCCTTAGCTCCAGGCACACTGCAGCTGTTCAAGGCATCCCAAGGGGAGTACAAAAGTGCAACAACATGGCAGCTTTCACAGCTTTTCCTTGGCACCATCCCTATAACCTAGGCTGATTTATCTGCCTAGGGTTAGGGTTAGGGTTCAGCCTAGGGCTTGAATTCTTAACCAGGAAGCCCTGAGTTCCAGGCTTACCTTCATCTGCCAAAGGCATCCCAAAGGGAGTGCCAGAAGTGCCACAACATGGCTGCTTTCACGCTTTTCCCTTAGGAAGAACCCTAATACCCGGCTGATTTACCTTCCTAGGGTTACTGTTAGGCTTAGGCCTAGGACTTTTAAAACCAGGAAGCCCTGGGCTCCAGGCACACTGCAGCTTCCAAAAGGCATCCCAAGGGGAGCGCAAAGTGACGCAACTTGGCTGCCACCACTGATATTTCCATGAGAGCATCCCGAACCATAGGCTGATTTCCCTTCCTAGGGTTAAGGTTTGAGTTACGCCTAGGGTAAGGGCTCTATTAACCAGAAAGCCCTAAGTTCCAAGAACACAGCAGCTGCGAAGGACTAGCCAAGAAGAGCGCAAAAGTAGCACAACATGCCTGCCTCCACAGCTTTTTCCTTGGGGGACATGCCTAATTCCTGGCTGATTTGCCTTTCTCGTCTTAGGGTTGGGGTTCGGCCTAGGGCTAGGATTTTTTAAATCAGGAAGCCCTGAGTTCCAGGCACACTGGAGCTGTGAAAGGCATCCAAAAGGGAGTGCAAAAGTGCCACAACATGGCTGTTTCACGGCTTTTTTCCTGGCAAGAAGCCTAACATTCAGGCTGATTTACTTTCCCAGGGTTACTGTTAGGCTTAGGCCTAGGGCTAGGATTTTTAAAACTAGGAAGCCCTTAGCTCCAGGCACACTGCAGCTGTTCAAGGCATCCCAAGGGAGTACAAAAGTGCAACAACATGGCAGCTTTCACAGCTTTTTCCTTGGCACCATCCCTATAACCTAGGCTGATTTATCTGCCTAGGGTTAGGGTTAGGGTTCAGCCTAGGGCTTGGATTTCTTTAACCAGAAAGCCCTGAGTTCCAGGCTTACTTCATCTGCCAAAGGCATCCCAAATGGAGTGCAGAAGTGCCACAACATGGCTGCTTTCACGGCTTTTTCCTTGGCAAGAAGCCTAACATCAGGCTGATTTACTTTCCCAGGGTTACTGTTAGGCTTAGGCCTAGGGCTAGGATTTTTGAAACTAGGAAGCCCTTAGCTCCAGGCACACTGCAGCTGCTCAAGGCATCAAGGGGAGTACAAAAGTGCAACAACATGGCAGCTTTCACAGCTTTTTCCTTGGCACCATCCTATACCTAGGCTGATTTATCTGCCTAGGGTTAGGGTTAGGGTCAGCCTAGGGCTTGGATTTCTTTAACCAGGAAGCCCTGAGTTCCAGGCTTACTTCATCTGCCAAAGGCATCCAAAGGGAGTGCACAAGTGCCACAACATAGGCTGCTTTCACGGCTTTTCCCTTAGGAAGAACCCTAATACCCGGCTGATTTACCTTCCTAGGTTACTGTTAGGTTAGGCCTAGGACTTTTAAAACAGGAAGCCCTGGCCTCCAGGCACACTGCAGCTGCGAAGGCATCCAAAGGGGAGCGCAAAAGTGACGCAACTTGGCTGCCACCACTGATATTTTCCATGAGACCATCCCGAACCATAGGTTTGATTTTCCTTCCTAGGGTTAAGTTTGAGTACGCCTAGGGGTAAGGGCTCTATTAACCAGAAAGCCCTCAGTTCCAAGAACACAGCAGCTGCGAAGGACTAGCCAAGAAGAGCGCAAAAGTACCACAACATGCTGCCTCCACAGCTTTTTCCTTGGGGACATGCCTAATTCCTGGCTGATTTGCCTTTCTCGTCTTAGGGTTGGGGTTCGGCCTAGGGCTAGGATTTAAAAAGCAGGAAGCCCTGAGTTCCAGGCACACTGGAGCTGTGAAAGGCATCCAATAAGGGAGTGCAAAAGTGCACAACATGGCTGCTTTCACGGCTTTTTCCTTGGCAAGAAACCTAACATCAGGCTGATTTACTTTCCCAGGGTTACTGTTAGGCTTAGGCCTAGGGCTAGGATTTTGAAACTAGGAAGCCTGGGCTCCAGGCACACTGCAGCTGTTCAAGGCATCCCAAGGGGAGTACAAAAGTGCAACAACATGGCAGCTTTCACAGCTTTTTCCTTGGCACCATCCCTATACTAGGCTGATTTATCTGCCTAGGGTTAGGGTTAGGGTTCAGCCTAGGGCTTGGATTTCTTTAACCAGGAAGCCCTGAGTTCCAGGCTTACTTCATCTGCCAAAGGCATCCCAAAGGGAGTGCAGAAGTGCCACAACATGGCTGCTTTCACCGGCTTTTCCCTTAGGAAGAACCCTAATACCCGGCGGATTTCCCACCCCTGATTACCTCCTAGGGTTACTGTTAGGCTTAGGCCTAGGACTTTTAAAACCAGGAAGCCCTGGGCTCCAGGCACACTGCAGCTGCAAAAGGCATCCCAAGGGGAGCGCAAAAGTGACGCAACTTGGCTGCCACCACTGATATTCCATGAGACCATCCCGAACCATAGGCTGATTT